>NC_132818.1:7090000-8344483 GCF_048594095.1 Paramormyrops kingsleyae | reverse complement strand
AATTTTCCAGTTTTCCTCCAGTTTCATCCAGCAATATGGCTTATAGAAACAGAACAGGCTGAAATGCTATTACCATAGTCAGATGTAGTTATTCAGTGATGTGGCACCTCACCTAAATTATCTTTGATTCTATAATGACCTAAAAGAGAAATTCCAATGAAACTGTGTAATTATTTTTATAATTCGATATTTGCAATGTGTTCTTGATATTAACTGTAGTCTAGATCTGCATCAGCAAAATATTGTTTAATTTCTATTGAAAAATTAGCATTGGCAGCAGAGGAACATTTAATACAATTCTCATGAAGTGCTTTATGAACCAGTGACTTGTGGAAAACTGAAGTTCTCAGATCTGCAGTATCAAACATGTGGCAGCTGTGGTCACACCTGCCTGTAAGTCTTGGTTCACTGTTGCTGTTTGACTTATTGTCTTAAGAGAGTTGGCCTGCTTGTAATACCTGCGATTTAGTATTTGTAACTATGGATACGTCATTCCCCGAACAAACAGAAAAACATCTGCAGGTCTCTGACCGTCCTGCCTGATTTGTTACAGATGTTAACCCTCGAGACTGAAATGCTCGCGACCAGGCAGAAATACGACTTGCAAATAGCCTCGGCTCGTAATGTGGGCAGTTAAGTCATTTGCTCGCACTGTACCGGAGGCAAACACCACACTTGAATGTGACTTCTGTAAGTCTGTAATTCATTTGTGGGTCTTCAGCATCCGCAAGCTCTCTGGTTTAGAACATGCAGTTTTAATATTGCTGGAGCCTGTCTCCTTATACAATAATTCATACACAATCAAGTGTAGGAGCAGCTCAGTTGGCGTAGCACTCAGACAATTACACCCATACAGTCCTCTGTGACCATCCATACATCCATCACTGTAACCACTTAATCCCAACTGGGGTCGTGGGGGGGAACCAGAGCCTATCCCGGGAACAAGGGGCGCAGGCGGGAAATAACCCTAGGCAGTGGCCAACACACCGCAGGGCACACACACTCACACACACACACTCACACGCACAGGGCCAATTTAGACACCAATTAACCTGTCATGCACCCTTTTGGACCGTGGGAGGAAACCGGAGCCCCCAGCGGAAACCCACGCAAACTCCACACAGAAAGGAGGCGGGACCAAACCCAGGACCTTCTCGCCATGAGGCAGCAGCGATAACCACTGTGCCAGGGTGCCCCCCGCTCACGGTGTCCCCTGTCCTTATTCTGCCTCCTCTGTGTTTTATTGTCCTGCAGCTGAACTCGTTCGAGCAGCTGTGTATCAACTACACCAACGAGAAGCTGCAGCAGCTCTTCAACCACACGATGTTCATCCTGGAGCAGGAGGAGTACCAGCGGGAGGGCATCGAGTGGAGCTTCATCGACTTCGGCCTCGACCTGCAGCCCTGCATCGACCTCATCGAGCGGCCGGTCAGTGTGTGTGAGTCTCTGTGTAGGTCTGTTATAAGCTACAGAGACCTCCTGTTCATGTATTTCTCTGTTTGAGGGTGAAATCTCACCTATCACAAGATACCTAATCTCAGTTCTCATATATCAGGAGGACTGTAATCTGAGGGAGCCTCTGATCTGTCAGACAAGGTGTCTTGAAGTTACTGGTAATCTTGGATCGTCACGGATTGATGTTCATTGACCTTCTCGGTGCTCTTGTTCTTACGCTGAACTGCAGACAAACCCTCCAGGTATCCTGGCCCTGCTGGACGAGGAGTGCTGGTTCCCCAAGGCCACAGACAAGAGCTTCGTGGAGAAGGTGGGCCAGGAACAGGGCACCCACCCCAAGTTCCACAAGCCCAAGAAACTCAAGGATGAAGCCGACTTCTGCATCATGCACTATGCCGGCCGGGTAGGAGAAACCTCCCTCCATAATTCTAAAGCATTTGCAGAATTAAGTTCATACCAGGTAGACAAAGTGAGCTTGTCCAGGTCCAAATGGGTCCAAAGGCTTATATAAATCCCTGTTTTCCTGAATAAGCTGTATTCGACAGCTAACATGTACCTGATCTGTATCACAGTTGGGGTTTTGGATCACTCTGTCCTGTAGGGTAGGTTTAATTTGTGCTCTCTCCCCCCCCCCCCCCCCCCCACACCCAGGTGGACTACAAGGCGGATGAATGGCTGATGAAGAACATGGACCCTTTGAACGACAACGTGGCCACGCTCCTGCACCAGTCCACAGACAAATTCGTGGCCGAGCTGTGGAAAGACGGTACTGACGATTTGTGTTGAGGCGTGACTTGGGGATTTGATGTCGTCGTGTTAGTCGATTCCTAAGTAAATGACAGTGAATGACCTTGTGGCATGTGACCAAAACTTAACCAGAAATTGTAACTTTTTTCTGCTTGTATATATAACATTCAAGGAATGATGTTTCTCCTCTTTGTCCTTATGGACTACTAACCTGTGTTTTTCTCTTTGTGTTTGTGTGAGCTGGATCTGTTCTTCCTGTTGCTTTGTTTTATTTAAATGTTCTGTCCCCCCTCCCTCTTTCTCCACATTTTTCAACCCCTAGAGATTCAGAATTTTCAGAGAGCCTCTTTCTATGACAATATTTCTAGTCTTCATGACCCTCCAGGTGAATGCACATGTTGCTGTAGACCTCCCGGTTGTGTTGTGCCCTTGTAGAAGATTCTAGGCTTGCATGGTGCGCCTGCATTGTCACGATGCCTGTAAATGGTTGACGCCATCTTCTTCGGTGTGCAGCTCTTCCATTTTGGGGACAATGCTGGTTGGTTCGCATTGGCATAGTGCGGGAACTGCACGTTCTTCATCTCCGATCTTAGGAATGCCTTTCAGCAATGCTCTTTTTTTAGACTCGAACCAAACAACGGTAGCATGATAAACCGCAACTCAAATTTTTAAGTCCAATTTTAAATGAACATCTGGAATCCTAACTGTAGCCTTGATTGTTTTCTGGTGGCTTCCCTGTCCTCTTTTTCTCGTGTTATTTTTGGTTAGTTTCAGTGGCATGAAAGCAGAATCGTTCATATCCCCGTTGAAACAGCCGTTTACTCATCGGCGTCAGCTGTGCAAAGAGGTCACCAGAGGCTTTCAGAACGGAGACTCTGAGCAGTAATTCTTTCGCTCTCAAGTTATTCCTCTCAGTTAATGTGAGTGACGAGGTCATTTTCTGAGGTTCTCAACAGAGACAGGCAGAGAAATGGAGAAGAGAACCTTACAATCCTCTACGGCTTTGTTTCTTTAAGGCTTCTCGTGTGGCTTGCGAGGAATGAACAGAGCTTTGACTCTGGGATCAACAGAATAATTTTCCCTTTTTTGTGTGTGAAATAAAATAAGGCAGAATCAGAAACACATGTTTCCTTGGACGGAGTCGACGGCGTCGATGCTGCTTCTGACGCAGGAGCAGCTAAACCGTATCCAGAGAGCATTCACATGTTTCCTGGGCAAATATCAGGAAAAGCCTAATGCGGTGGGAGAATTTCCTGTGCCTTCTGCCCAACACCTGTGAAGTGGCATTTTTGGGGCGTGATCCTCAGCATGGATGATATAACGCCTAGCATGTTATTCACCGCACTGACTAATGACTTAAACTTTCACTGTCGATGAGATTTATGTGCTGAGAATTTGGCGTTTCAGCATGTTGTGATTCTATATGACACAAGAGACCGATGCATTTAGAGTGAACAACTCATAGACATTCAAAATGATATTTGATGGGCTGTTTATTTTAGGGTAAATTGGACTGAATGTACCAGCATCTTCTACCCAGACCTTGGGACATGTATTCTGGGACAGGGTCCACCCCCCCAACCCTGTCCAAGAAAACCAGTTAGAAGATGGATGGCTGGATGGAACAAAATATTCTTTTTGGACTGAATTTCATTGCTTATTGAACTTCATATAGTTTAAAATTTAAATTGACAAATCTGTCCTGGCATGTATATTTGCTGTAAATTAAGTAAAACTGAAAACTGACAACAGCACTTTTTTTTTTTTTTAAGATTAAACATTTCCCATCTGTGGCATCATTTAGTATTTAAATCAGACATAAGATGTGAAATGGCACACTTTTTTCCAGGAAAAATGTCTTATGCTGCTAAAAATGGCAGTAGACACCTTGCTAATAGCCATTTTATTATAGGAAAAGATTGCTGAAAGGTAAAGTGTATTGATTACAGGCCTGCATATCCAGGCAACCAGCATTGAGCCTCCTCATTGGCTGAACTAAAATGCCCAGTTGAGAACTGAGCCTTTTCATTGGCTGAACTCATCTCTAATGTCTCCTTTTAGGTGGTTCAGAACTAATGGGCCATGTGACAAATAGTCTTTGGAGCTCTTTTGGTTTGTTTTAGATTTGGGGGGGAGGTGACGGGCAAAACCTGATTAAACTCATAGCAACGGGATCGCCTTGGCAATTCTGAAATCCTTCATGATTCGCAAGAAAGTTCATAAATCCTATTGTGATTTGTAGATATTTTAATACTTTTTGGGCATTAAGATTTATTATTAATGAGAGAGCAATTTATTCATTTACATTAGTTTCAGCAATTAATCTATTGGTATTTCCTGGGTTGACCAAAAGTGAATTAAACAAAAAAATGGGCCCCCCTTTCCAGTCAATCAAATTCAACATAGTGGGTGCAAACCTGGTATTTCACAGTAGAGGAAATTAACACTTTTAAAGAACCTTCCCCTATTCTAAACCAATGCTTGTACTTGTAGATTTATCTGTGTTTTTTGTTAGATTTGGCTTTTTTCCTTCCCTTCTGTCTGTTTTGTTGATTATGCTTTCATAGTTTTCAGACATCCATCTGAGACTGTCCCCTCACACCCAACCATAGCCAGTAGGCATCATGTTGACCCTCAGTCACCCTGACCATGCTCTGCAGACAATCTCCTCCTAGTTACTTAGCGCGCTACACTTGCTTCGGCACAGTCGAGGCTCCATCTCACCGTTCCTCTCCACCACGCTTTGGTTGCCGGCAGTGGACCGCATCGTCAGCCTGGATCAGGTGGCCGGCATGAATGAGACCGCCTTCGGATCTGCCTACAAGACCAAGAAAGGCATGTTCCGCACGGTGGGCCAACTCTACAAGGAGTCCCTCACCAAGCTGATGGCCACGCTAAGGAACACCAACCCCAACTTTGTCCGCTGCATCATCCCCAACCACGAGAAGAGAGTGAGAACGTCACCTGGCCACAAGAATATCTGTATTCTGAAGAGAACAATCATTTGAAGGCAGATGGGTTATGGCAGGGGTGGGCAATCATATCCAGAAAGGGCCACTCTGTGTGCAGGATTTCACTGCAGCTCCCTGACTGGATCACTAATTAGAAGACTGATTGGCTGAAGAGTTCTCACACCTGTGTTTGGACAGCTGACCTAAAGGTTAAGCCTGCATACACACCAGCAATTTGCGGATAAAATTGCCCACCCCTGTAGTAGAGTTCTTGAGTAAATACATGACATACATTTACTTATTTTTGGTTGAAGTCCAGTCATATGTGTTCTATAAATTAATAAAATGTCTTCATTTTTTAGACTATGATGTTTTTTATGAAAGGTTTGGATATTAAGTGTGGAATATTATGAGTTAATAATTCCTCTGTCCTTATATACCATGCCAAACAGGCCGGGAAGCTGGACCCCCACCTGGTTCTGGACCAGCTGAGGTGTAACGGGGTTCTGGAGGGGATCCGAATCTGCAGGCAGGGCTTCCCCAACCGGATCGTTTTCCAGGAGTTCAGGCAGAGGTATCCCTCCTCTGCCTCATGCGTTCCGGCATTAGCTGGAAAACTGCATCGTTGCTTCTTTATTTATTAAAGATTAATCTATTTTTTCTTATAAGCTTAAAATAAGAAAAACTCTTCCAGTTTTGATTCTTTTCATATATAGATTTTTCACAAATTCCTGTACATGAATTGTTTTATTTGGTGTGGCACAGAATGACGGGATTTATTTAGTTCTATAGCTGTCAGAGTGCTGGACCACAATAGAGGAATCGATCAAGTAGAAGTAAAGAGGTCGCACTTTGTTTAGACGGATCTGTCGGAAGTCTGCAGACACACAGGCGCGTTTCGTGTTGTCTGCAGACTTCCCATAAAACCGTGCTGAAGCGGCCTGTGACCTCTTTTTGTTTACTTGTTTTATTTGGAGTAAAACTGGTTTCTAACGGTGCCCAGAGACTCGGCCGTCAGTCTTCACACTTCAAACCCTGCATGTAGCCCCGCTTACTGTCTGTTTTAGGTATGAGATCCTCACGCCCAATGCCATCCCCAAGGGTTTCATGGACGGCAAGCAGGCCTGTGAAAGAATGGTAACCGTCCCCAACGTTGCACAATGGCTTACTCTAAAAGTGAAATATGAGACAAGTGACTACATTACCAAGATTAGTTTTAGTATTGAGGTAAAGGGTACTAACTAGATAATAATTGTAGGATGATTGGATTCTAGCACAAACTTAGAAGACAGATAAGATTCGTAATTAGGTTACTGCATGCATATGTGGAGCAGGTTCTGCTGTCTAACAAACTAACGTGGGGCCCCTCTTGCGTGTTCAACTAAAGATCCAGGCCTTGGAGCTGGACCCCAACCTGTTTCGCATCGGCCAAAGTAAGATCTTCTTCAGAGCAGGGGTGCTGGCCCACCTGGAGGAGGAGCGGGACCTTAAGATCACCGACATCATCATCTACTTCCAAGCCGTGTGTCGGGGCTACCTGGCCCGCAAGTGAGTCCACTAGCAGCAACAACACGCTTCGGTCTCCCAGCCGTTAAGACCGTTGAACCAACAGCAGCAAATAACTTGTCGATTTTGCTTGATTTGTTTAATTCACACAAAAAAAAGCTAATAGATAAAGACGTGGGGGGCGGGGGGGAATGCAGCTCAGCGCTCCTGCTGCTTCTCATCCTTACTCATCTCCTTAGTGTGAGAATCCCGCAGGTCCCTCTGGTCCTCTGGAGGCTTTATCCTTATCATCCGTCTCCAGGGCCTTCGCCAAGAAGCAGCAGCAGCTCAGCGCCTTGAGGGTCCTGCAGAGGAACTGTGCGGCCTACCTGAAGCTACGTCACTGGCAGTGGTGGAGACTCTTCACCAAGGTACCAGACACTCCATCTGGAATGATCACCTCCATGCAGATCCTGCTCCTCCACAAAGCCCTCTTTGAAGTTCAACATGTCAATAGGTCAATAAGGGAGGGGCTTGTGTTTCACTTCTTTAACCAATCACAGTCTTCATTTTATGACATCACCTCATTAATTAAAACCAGATTTCTGGTGGCAAGGTGCACAGATTTCTAAAGTACTTGTTTTATTGTATATGCCTTTTCATTAAGGGACACATGATAGATAAACTTAGACAAAACACAGAAATATGCTTACCTACAAAGGTTGTATGAAGCAATGTAAAGGTGCGTCTTTATTTCATGATAATAGTAATTAGAACAATAATTATTATTATAACAACAACAACAAGGCTTGCACCAGCAACCTTCCGATAAACTCAGAGGCATAGCCTGCTGAGTCACATGCCCCCCTGGTCTGATGGCTGGAAGTTTGAAAATGAGGAAAAAAAAATTCCCACTGTGGTGATGTCATACAATGAAGACTGTGATTGGTTAAAGAAGTGAAAACCAGGCCTGTCCCTTGTTTGACCCAGTGACTCCGCAAAATCAGGATGTCCCTTTTTCATCTGTCACAGATCTTCCAGCTCCCGTTCCTCCATCAAGAGCATTGGGAATTCTGAACTCAGACACACCTGTCCGGAATACTGTCTTACCGTTCAGTCCATGTGCTGCGGAATGCTTGCCTCTGTACGCTTAGCTAATGGTGGCCGTCCTGTGCAGGTGAAGCCACTGTTGCAAGTGACCCGGCAGGAAGAGGAGATGCAGGCCAAGGATGAGGAGCTGATCAAGGTGAAGGAGAAGCAGAATAAGGTGGAGACTGAGCTGGTGGAGATGGAGCGGAAACATCAGCAGGTGCAGTACTGGGATCCTTCCTTATCACCTCAGAAAGTCACATATTCCCACCTTCCCGGTCCTACGAATGTAGTCAGTGTATTTCTATGAAACCAGTAAACCCTGTGTAGTTTGGAGGAGTTTGTGCGCGCCACGGGTGCGACAGCACATCGCCATGTGAGATCCGAACGGTCTCATCGCAACCATCCACCGTGCAGCTCCTGGAGGAGAAGAACATCCTGGCAGAGCAGCTGCAGGCGGAGACGGAGCTGTGCGCCGAGGCTGAGGAGATGCGAGCCCGGCTGGCGGCCAAGAAGCAGGAGCTGGAGGAGATCCTGCACGACCTGGAGGCCCGCGTGGAGGAGGAAGAGGAGCGTAATCAGGGCATGCAGAACGAGAAGAAGAAGATGCAGGTGCACATACAGGTGAGGCTCTGGGACAGCAGAGATGCCGGATCCTGCCGGAACGTGTTCCAGAACCTCTCTGTTCTGTTCTGGCACCAATCTATGTGGATCCTGTAGATCTCTGGTTAAAAAAACAAAAACAGTAACATATAAAAATAAAACAAAATAAAATAAGCATGTATTTTCACTTCTGCCACTTCTGCCGTGTGGAGATGTTAGAAAGGTACTCCCTCTTCCATCGACTCTAGAACTGCTCAATCAAATACTGAATTCTATGCCATCTCTTTGTACCATAAACATCCTCTTTCACAAATTTCCCAGGAGGTGGAAGAGCAACCTTTGATTTCATTAGAATTAGATGATTGGGCGTTAAAGGCTCAATAGAACTAGGGTCATTTATCCCATCTATGGTCAGTGGGCGGTTGTTAACAATAGCCATGGCCTCGTAAAAGAGGGTTCTAAGGGAGACATCATCCAACCTACCAACACTTTGGGCCAAGGTAACGTTTAGGACATTTCGAACAGTGCGTATTTGACGCTCCCAAACACCACCCGCATGGCTTGCTGATGGGGCATTAAACATGAATTCACACTGCTTCTCAGCCAGAAAATTTTCCAAGGCCTGATAGTCACACTGTTTAAGTGCTTCCTTTAATTCGTTCTTGGCTCCGATGAAATTCCTACCTTGATCACAGTAACGCTGGCGCACAGCTCCTCTTAGACTGATGAAGCACCTAAGAGCGTTAATGAATGAATCGGTAGATAGATCTTCTAACATTTCTATGTGCACAGCTCGAGAATAAAAGCAAGTAAACATCAAGCCATACCTCTTATACTCCTTGCGACTTCTTTTAATGAGAAATGGTCCAAAGCAATCCATTCCACAGTTTGTAAAGGGAGCAGATTCCTCAACACGCTCTTTTGGGAGCTCAGCCATATGCTGTTCTTCAACAGGACGCCTTAGTCTCCGGCATTGCACATTATGTATGAGTTTAGTGACCATCTTGCTGCAACCAAGGATCCAAAATCCATTTGCTCTAAGCTCCATTTCAGTTTGACTCCTGCGCTGGTGGCATACTTGAAAATGATAATGAGACAGAATAAGATGAGTAATATGACCATCATTGGGCAAAATGACAGGATGCCGAAATTCTTCACTAAGAACTGCATGTTTCAGCCTTCCGCCATCACGAAGTATACCCTCGCTCAAGATTGGATCTAGACGGAAGAGAGGACTGGAACTTGGAAGACTTTGTCCCGTTTCAAGTGTCTTTATCTCTTGGCTGAATGACTGCTGTTGGACAATTAAAACTTCAGCTGCACTCACACGTTCTTCGGCAGTCACAACATCTGTGAGACACCTTTGTTCTGAGCACAATCTTTTAATTCTTGCCACTACTTTAAGGAGTGGTGTCCAAGATGAAAATCTAGACAGGCGGTCGAGCATATCTGTACACTCTGTCACACTTGATGCAAATGCTTGAACTACCTTAACCTCTGGGTCACCAACCAAGAGGTCATTTGATGGACAAGGTTCAAGTTGAATTCTTTCCTTCCACAAGAACTCGGGACCTGATAGCCAATTGGTTGATAGAATCTCTGATGCACAAAGTCCCCTAGAAGCGTGATCAGCTGGGTTTTCTGCTGTATCAACATAATGCCACTGGCTCGAATTAGTATTCTCCCTTATTAACTGGACACGATTTGCTACGAACACGTGAAATCTCCATGCTTCATTGTTGATGTATGCTAGGGTAACTTGAGAATCTGTCCAGAAGAACTCTTTAAAAATCTTTATGTTCAACTCTGATTCCAGCAAAACACTCAGTCGAGCCGCAATCACAGCACCTGAAAGTTCTAACCGGGGAATACTTGTGACCTTTGATGGCGCAACTCTAGCCTTAGCCATGACATAGCCATATCCCACACCACTAGCATCTGAAAAGTGGTGTAATTCAACACTCACATTCTTGCCAAAGTGTGGTGGATAGTAACATCTGGAGATTAAGACCTCTCTCAGCCCTTCAAGGCCTGTCTTCCATTCCTCCCACCGTGGACGCAAGTCATCAGGAAGTGGATCGTCCCATTCAATGCTCCTGTGGCACAGCTCCTGAAGAACACACTATCCACTCAAAATGAAAGGGGCCACAAACCCCAGCGGATCGTACAAGGAGGCTATGACTGAAAGAATGCCATGGCGAGTGTCAGGCTTGTCTTTCAAGTTTACATTAAAGCTGAAATGGTCACTTTCAATTAGCCACTGAATGCCTAGTGCATGTTCTACTGAAGCTGAATCTTGGCTGAGGTCAAGGCATTCAACACTTGTCACTCTTTCAGATGGATCCACACAAGAACTTCTCTCTCATTTTAGTTGAATTTGTGGAGCCTTAATTAAGCCTCCTCTTTTACACAACCGCTGTGCTTCAATAATCAACTCAGAGGCTTCTTTGATTGAAGGAACGCTCACTAGCCCAACATCAACATTAAAACTATTTGCCACAAAGGCCGCTGCAGAGGGATAAAGTGACTTGTATCGCTGTGCCGAATACTTCAAGCCAAAGTTGGCACATCCTGGGGAAGAAGCAGCACCAAAAAGATGGACAGCCATCTGATATTCTTTGAGCTGTCGATCAAGATCTCCATGCTCCCACCACAGAAACCTCAAATAGCTGCGATTCTCAGGTGTAACAAAGAATTGGTGAAACATTCTTTCAATATCACAGATAATGGCTACTGTCTCTTTTCTGAAACGACAGAGAACTCCCACCAGAGAATTAATCAGGTCAGGGCCTGACAGTAAAGTGTCATTTAAAGATATGCCATGAAATTTAGCTGAGCAATCAAAGACAACTCTTAGCTTGCCAGGTTTCTTAGGATGGTATACACCGTGGTGAGGTATATACCAAAACTCCTCTTCCCCCGCTGCCTCCGGAACCGACCCTGCATCACCATTGTTGATCACATCTTCCATAAAGGCCTTATAATGATCATAGAACTGCTGATTATCTTTTAACTTTCTCTTCAAATGCTGAAGGCGAATTATGGCCAGTTTCCTATTATTTGGCAGTGAAGGAGGACTGTGACCTTTAAATGGAAGAGGCATCTCTAAATGGCCGTCTGGTCTCTGTCGAATGGTTTTACAAGGTATCCTTTCAAGTAAAGCATCTTCTCGCTGGCAGGAATAGATTTCCTGCCAATTAAAGATTGGAATGACATCTTAAAGTCAACAAACTTCAAAGGATCACCAGCAAACACAGTTGGTTTGGGAACAGGAAGACGATTTAAGCTTAGTGAACTTGCAATTGCTTCAGCCAAGCTGGCTGTTGAACTCAGGCGATGCCTGTGGTTGCAACAATGTGGCTCCTATGCTTGTTGGTCTATTTAAATTCATAGCTGTAGTGGTTCTGACAACAGGGACTGTCTCGCAGAACTCTCCCACTTCATTCTCCACTTCACCTTCAAACTTGTTATATGTTCGAACCCGAGCTGCAGCCACCTTAACATCCATGTCTGCTTGCAACATTTTCAGCCTTGTTTTCTCCTCCTCTAACTTAAGCTCGACTTCAGCTTGCTTCTGTTTCATTTCAATCATCATCTGTGACTCATGAAAGTTCCATTCACTTTCCAGCTTACTGAGTTTAATCTGTTGAGCTTGTATCTCCTGCATAGACTTTGCTTGTTCTAAGTTGGCTGCGAGGTCTGCTTCTGCATCTGCTCGCTTACTAGAAGCTTTGGAATTGGCAACGGACCCATTATCAAACCCTTCAGGCCCTTCTGAGATGACAGTTTCAGTGTTTGTTCCACCAAAGATGGATTTGTATTCCTCTCTATTTAAAATCATTCGCACTCTTTCCTTTTCAACCTCTGCCTTAAAGGCACCATGAACAAAGCTTACTTCCAATCATTTACTCACTAGATCACATATTTCTGTTGTCAATGTATTACAAGCATCCAATTTTTTCATGATATCTGAAGTGTTAATAAAATTGCGTTGGAGTGGCTCGTAATTCTGATTTACATGGTCATATCGACTTTGAATGTGTTGGTTTATTTTATCAAGATCTTCTTTTGAACAGAATTTCTTAAGATTTTTCCTACATTCTTTCGCTATCTGCTTCCAGGATTCATAAGCTTTCAAGAATGCCTTTACATGCCTTTTAGCTCCTTCTTCATGCATCTGCTTGCCTCGTTCAGTGAATCGCCTCTCACGAGAACCAGAGACTATTTCTTGCGTGCTTACTGATTTTTCTTCTCCTGCTGGAAGTTCTTCAGATAGGTCTCTCTCGTCAGTGGATTTACCCTTTCCTTCTGACACTGATATGTTTAACTTAATGCTTCTGCTTATGTGATTTGTAATTATCTTTAAGTGATAAAACAAACTGAAAGTGAGCTATGCCTTTTCTATTGCTTTTAAACATTAGAGCATCAAGAATAAAAGGACAATGGGCCCATCACGAATAAATACTTATTTAAACCGAATTCAATAATTTATGCCTATGCTTGCTTGATTTACTAGAAGGCTTCTCTTAACCATGTAATTTCACACATAAACAATTTACATTTGAAATAAGCCATTAAACATTTCAAATAATCATATCAAGCATTTAACTCAAACTTCATTCACAAACAAAAGCACATTACCCCTTTAAGTATTTATGTAGTTGTTCAACTTAATCGATCTCGTGATTTTTTCTGCAAAGGACCTGGAGGAACAGCTGGATGAGGAGGAGGCAGCCAGGCAGAAGCTGCAGCTGGAGAAGGTGACAGCGGAGGCCAAGATGAAGAAGATGGAGGAGGACATCTTGCTGCTGGAGGATCAGAACTCCAAGTTCATGAAGGTGAGCTGAGCTACAGCGAGGGGCTGAACCAGGAATGAGTACGGTATGACCGCAGCGCCCCTAAAGGTGGAGATAAGCTATGGAACTCTCCCATCACCTGCAGGAGAAGAAACTTCTGGAAGACCGCGTGAACGAGATCACATCTCGCCTCACCGAGGAGGAGGAGAAGGCCAAAAACCTAGGGAAGACAAAGAACAAGCAGGAGATGATGATGGTGGATCTGGAAGGTAAAGGGACTCTGACTCAGTAACACAGTAACACACCTCCGCATCCTCAGGAGGTGCGATTACAAAAACATCCTCATCTTCCGCCTCGTCGTGTCCCACAGAGCGCCTGAAGAAGGAGGAGAAGACGCGGCAGGAGCTAGAGAAGGCTAAGCGGAAGCTTGACACCGAGACGTCGGATCTCCAGGACCAGATCACTGAGCTGCAAGCACAGATTGACGAGCTTAAGCTGCAGCTGGCGAAGAAGGAGGAGGAGCTGCAGGCCGCACAGGCCAGGTACCACAGGACAGGAACTCACACCAGCAGGATTCATGTTCTTACCAGAGATTACAATGGGCGGCTTTTTCCGTATTTATACAGCTGTCTCTAGGGATCTGAACAAGCAGCATTCTGGTGTAAAGTCCTGCTTCTTAAGCACCACACTGCTCACAAGTCCACCATGCTACCAGGTGTCAAAGCAGCATGTATGCTTTTACTGGGCTGAGCTGGGAGCTGCACATGGGTTTTTTTTCGCCCCCCCCTCCCCCCCCCCACCAAGTAATGTGACAGTTGCTTTCACTAAACAGTGTGACCCAGTTTCATTTTTTCCCATGGGTTCTACCACTTGGTCTCTCTGTGTTCTGACTGACCGCCGTCCAATCAGATAAGTGCTTCCGTGGGCCTTTTGTGAATCTGATTAAGACCTCAAGGTCTCAAAACGCTGGCAGACTGACGGAAGTGCTGCCTGTTCTCACATGCTTAAAGGGGCCCTTTGCCAAGTGAACGTTGCATGCGTGCGAGATATTAGATCTTCTGAGGTTAATTCAGATGGATGTGGATCAGACTACAAAGAATATCAGAAGTATTCCATACGAAGCTGCATACCTCAGCTGAATTTCATGATGATTTGTTTGTGCTTTAACTAACCTTTTCCTGATACATCAGCTTTGGCTTAACACGCTGTTCAAATTATAACGGCGACCAAATGTCGCCTGAATATAAACGGTAATCATGGCGCTGACAAGAGCTGCGGCAGCTGCTTCAGCGAAATATCCAGCTGCCTAGTCGGTAATATATTCTTCACAGAAAATTCTCATTCTACTATTTTGCTCATTTAAAACTGAGTTTGAAAACAATCAATGGGCTAAGCCTCTGTGCCTGGAAGGTCGCTGATTCGAACCCGGCCTCAGCGGAACAGCCACGTCTGTGGCCCCCTGAGCGCCACCTTTAACCCCCAGCGCCACTGCAGGTGGCTGGTCTTTGTTGCCAAGCTTGCTCTCGCCTACATGTGTGTTGTGGAGCAAGAGGAGGGTCGGCAAAAAAAGGCATTTCCCCATGGGGATCAATGAAGTATGATTATATTATTAATATTGATTTATTTTATGAAGGTCTTGATCCTGGTTGGTTACAAATGCAGCTGTCAGTCTGCAACATCAAATATATCTTAGCATGAGATGCTACTAGCTAACATCTAAATGAAAAACACTTTATCTGCCACTTGCACATTTGAATAGTTCCCTTCACCTACCCCCCCATTAAACACTCTGTAGCTTGAGGGTCCCAGCACAGGGTCACCCAGTGTGTGGCACCCCTGGAGCTGGGGGTTAAGGGCCTTGCTCAGGAGCCTGCTGACAGGTGACTGTTTTGGTGAGGCTGGGGCTCAAACCAGCAACCTTCTGATCACGGGCACAGAGCCCACTGAGCCACTCACCACCCCCTAGGGTAACCATGTTGTGTTGAATGTTTGCATGAATGAATGGAGAACGTAGCCTGGGTAAACACAGCTCTAAAGGCATGTGTCATCCGTATGCGCGCGCGTTGGGGCAGGAGCGACGAGGAGGCGGCACAGAAGAACAACGCCCTGAAGCAGGTGCGAGAGCTCCAGGCCCAGCTGGCCGAGCTGCAGGAGGACCTGGAAGCTGAGAAGCTGGCCAGGAACAAGGCCGAGAAGCTGAAGAGGGACCTGAGCGAGGAGCTCGAGGCACTAAAGACGGAGCTGGAAGACACGCTGGACACGACCGCAGCACAGCAGGAGCTCAGGTAGGGGGCAGCACTCGCCATCTGCTACGTGCCGATACGCAGCTCCACACCTTGTTGATAGTGGTCAGTGCATCTGAAGATGCAGTTAGAGTTTGGACTGTAAAAAATAATCGGTTTATGTACAGTATGTTATGCATGTTTTTTGAGGTTATAAATACTAAAGATTCTCTTAGTGTCATTTATAGATGAGTGTTTGTTCTTGTATGGCAATGTGAATGCCTACACTCATTGGTGTCTGCTCCTTGAGCGTACGGTGGTCCATGTGGCTCAGTACCGCTGATAACCCACCCGATGTGTCCCCACGCTCAGGACCAAGCGGGAGCAGGAGGTGGCTGAGCTGAAGAAGGCCATCGATGAGGAGACCAAGAACCACGAGTCCTTGATCCAGGACATGAGGCAGAGGCACTCCACTGCTCTGGAGGAGTTGTCTGAGCAGCTGGAGCAGGCCAAGCGGGTGGGTGTCTGCGAGGAGGCCGCGCCAAGCAGGGATGGAGGAGGTCGTTGGGTCTTATTTTGATAGATGTGTTTCTCTTGATCATAGGTGCTTAGCCACAGTGCGAGAACCTGACGCTCTTGGTAGTCATGCATGCATGGTTAGCTTTTTTGAGATGAGCCTGTCAGTCATCAGCAATGGGGGTGGATACTCACTCACTCATGTCGCACGGCCTAGTTTAAATCCAACCTGGAGAAAAGCAAGCAGACCCAGGAGAACACCAACAAGGAGCTGGCGAACGAGGTCAGGGGGCTGCAGCAGACTAAGTCTGACTCGGAGCACAAGAGGAAGAAGCTGGAAGCACAGGTGCAGGAGGTCACGGCCCGGGTCACGGAGGTGGAGAGGTCAAAGGTCGAGCTGGCCGACCGCAGCCACAAGCTGCAGGTCAGAGTCGGTCATACGTGCAGGAATAAAAACATGGGACTGTGTGCGTGGGATTTCTCGTCAACTGCTCTGTCGATATGTACAGGCGGAACTGGACAATGTCTCCATGTTCTTGGAAGATGCGGAAAAGAAGGGAATCAAGTTAGGCAAAGACGTGGCCAGCTTGGAAAGCCAGCTGCAGGACACACAGGTCAGTTGGGGGCTATGGGTGGTAAATGTCAATGCAAGGAAAGTGGCCCTTTTTGTTAGCTGTCATTCCTCCCACTACATTGGATGATACATCTGTCAATCTTTCAACTCCTTCTTCTGATTGGGTCGTGGGGACATCTAATGATGAGATAACTGCTGTCACTCAGCCAGGACGGCTACAGCTGTCTGGCAGGCCTGTGACTGCTCCTCCGCGTGGCCTCGGCCCGTGGTTTGTGTGACCAGGAGCTGCTGCAAGAGGAGACGCGGCAGAAGCTGAACCTGAGCAGCCGCGTGCGACAACTGGAGGAGGAGAAGAGCAGCTTGCAGGAGCAGCAGGAGGAGGAGGAAGAGGCTCGCAGGAACCTGGAGAAGCAGCTGACCACTGTACAGGCCCAGGTGAGGGACTTGCCTGCCATCATGTTTATGTCAGTGAAGGCCCTTAGCTGTAGGGCTACCTGCCTTCCACAGAGGTCTCCAAAATTTACAGCCGACTAATCTTAAAATTCAGCAAGCCGATTGATTTCTTTTTATCATGACTAGCACAAATATTGGGGCGGATGTGTGAACTGCGGTAATTGTATGCATTATAATTATGTAAATTACAGTGCTTATTGATTATGCAAGACACTAAAAATGCTAGCGTTAGCAATGAATCAGCGACATAGAATTTCGTACAAATGTGCATGACTAAGGGTATTTATTTGAACGCGTAGATGACCGAGACCAAGAAGAAGCTAGAGGACGACGTCGGGACAATGGAGGGGCTGGAGGAGGTGAAGAGGAAGCTGCAGAAGGACATGGAGAACACAGCCCAGCGGCTGGAGGAGAAAGCCATAGCGTTTGACAAGCTGGAGAAGACCAAGACCCGCCTGCAGCAGGAGCTGGACGACCTGACAGTGGATCTGGACCACCAGAGACAGACAGTGTCCAACCTGGAGAAGAAGCAGAAGAAGTTTGACCAGGTGAGACTCTGTTGTTGATGGGGATATTCAGCCTTAGTCCTTGTTGCACTAAGTTATGCCTGGATAATCTTAACAGTACAGCTCGGGATGAGATGAAACAGGCACGCATTTCAGACCTTTAGGACATTTCGCCCATGTATATTCAAAGCCAATGGAATTATGAATACAAAATATCTAAGCCAATGGAAGCATGAATACAATATATCTAAGCCAATGGAAGCATGAATACAATATATCAAAACCAATGGAATCATGAACACAAAATATCTAAACCAATGGAATCGTGAATACAAAATATCTAAGCCAATGAAAGCATGAATTCAAATTATCTCAAGGGTGGGAATTTGAATGTGACCCAGTTCTAAGTCCGTGTCTCTTGCTGTGGCTGCCTGACAGATGTTAGCAGAGGAGAAGAACGTGTCAGCTCGCTTTGCAGAAGAGCGGGACCGGGCAGAGGCTGAGGCCCGTGAGAAGGAGACGCGGGCCCTGGCGCTGACCCGTGCACTGGACGAGGCCCTGGAGTCCAAGGAAGAGCTCGAAAGGCTCAACAAGCAGCTGCGTGCAGAGATGGAGGACCTTATGAGCTCAAAGGATGACGTAGGAAAGAATGTAAGTACCATCCACCTCTTGTGGGCAAATGAAGCTCGGCGGTGACCCTGTGTGAAGAGTGTGTTACCTGGGCAGATGTTGATGAAGTGCATTACCTCTGTAGGTCCATGAGCTGGAGAAGTCCAAGCGAGGCATGGAGCAGCAACTGGAGGAGATGAAGACCCAGCTGGAGGAGCTGGAGGACGAGCTGCAGGCCACTGAGGACGCCAAGTTGCGGTTGGAGGTCAACATGCAAGCCATGAAGGCCCAGTTCGAGCGTGACCTTCAGGGCAAAGACGAGATGGGCGAGGAGAAGAAGAGGCAGCTGGTCAAGCAGGTGAGGCACCCTTGTCCTTTCAGCCACCTGCCTGCCAGTTGTATTTTAAGCGATGCTCCTACTTTTTCGCAATCAAGGTGCGGGAGCTTGAGGCTGAGCTGGAAGACGAACGCAAGCAAAAAGTGCTGGCTGTGGCCGCCAAGAAGAAGATGGAGATGGACCTCAAGGACCTGGAGGCTCAGATTGAGGCGGCAAATAAAGCCCGTGACGAGGCTATCAAGCAGCTACGCAAGCTCCAGGTCGCAACATCACTCCATCTCTACAGTAATAACATCCAGCTCATGCAAGTTTAACCTACACAAAAATGTTCTGAGGGCAGAAGGAAAAATGACTGGTTCAGAGAGATAACCAATCAGAATGTAGAGGAGGTGGGACCAAGACATCTGATTGGTTTGACCCACCTCCTGTACAATCTGAACCAATAATTTTTCCTTCTACCCTCAGAACATTTTTGTGTAAGTAAAACTCCCATGAGCTAACATCTAACCGTCCCACACCCATAATCGCGCTGCTTCTATTTCCATTATGCGGGACATTAATGTGACTCCGGTCCCTCTCTACAGGCTCAGATGAAGGACTACCAGAGAGAGCTGGATGAAGCTCGGGCCTCCCGGGACGAGATCTTTGCCCAGTCGAAGGAGAACGAGAAGAAGCTTAAGAACTTGGAAGCTGAAATCCTGCAGCTGCAGGAGGTCTGTTCCTCATCCTCCTGCCACATGATCTTGGAAGGTTTGGCTCATGTGGGCTCATTGTGACCTTTCCGTGACCTTTGGCAGGACCTGGCTGCGTCCGAGAGGGCCCGTCGGCATGCCGAACAGGAGCGGGATGAGTTCGCAGACGAGATCGCCAACAGCGTTTCTGGAAAGTTAGTGACCTTTTCCTCACACTTAATCCAGTCCAGTCCTGTGGGGTTCATAGGTCATCGTACAGGTCAGCTCCCAGCTGTGAACATTTATGCATGTGTGCCTGAAGGTCGGCCTTGCTGGAGGAGAAGCGAAAGTTAGAGGCACGCATCGTCCAGCTGGAGGAGGAGCTGGAGGAGGAGCAGAGCAACATGGAGCTCCTCAACGATCGCTTCCGCAAGACCACGATGCAGGTGAGCTCCATGACGACCCTTCCGGCACGAAGACAGGACCGGCCAGGAGTTGGCAGGTCAAGACCAGAAGACCTGCCATTAAAATCTACCTAATTTGCTTACCGTAACTTATTTCATGAGCCTAGCTTTTTAGGTTCCTGCTCGTTTACAAACTGAGCTCCCTCCCACCCAAAAAGGTGGACACCCTCAGCATGGAGCTGGCCGGGGAGCGTAGCTCTGCCCAGAAGAGCGAGAGTGCCCGGCAACAGCTGGAGCGGCAGAACAAGGAGCTGAAGTTAAAACTGCAGGAGTTAGAGGGTGCAGTGAAGAGCAAGTACAAGGCCGCTATCGCCGCCCTGGAGGCCAAGATCGCCCAACTGGAGGAGCAACTGGAGCAGGAAGCCAAGTGAGGCTTTACTCCGTCTGTAACTAAAACACAGGCAACAGTACATACAGTGGCATTTGGCGGAAAAATAACAGCTCAATTACTATTTGTCGGCAGATTGTTTTTCACGTTACATAAAACCTTGTTACCTTCCTCCCCCACAGGGAGAGAGCAGCAGCCAACAAGACGGTGCGTCGCACGGAGAAAAAACTGAAGGAGGTGTTCATGCAGGTGGAGGACGAGCGTCGCCATGCTGACCAGTACAAAGAACAGGTGAGGTGTAAGAACAAACATCAATACACCACAGTAAATAATAAAGACACTGAGTTGCTTCAGAAAGCCATTTACTGTATGACTAATTCATCCTTGGTCGCTTTTAACAACGCAAATATTCCAGCCAGTGGCTGCTGCCAGTCACTCCTTACATCTCCCCCCCGCCCCAGATGGAGAAAGCCAACTCCAGGATGAAGCAGCTGAAACGGCAGCTGGAGGAGGCCGAGGAGGAGGCGCAGAGGGCGAACGCCAACCGCAGGAAGCTGCAGAGGGAGCTGGAGGACGCCACGGAGTCCGCTGACGCCATGAACCGCGAGGTCAATGCGCTGAAGAGCCGCCTCAGGTAGCAGGACACACAAAAGCCTTTCACACAACGAATGTAAACACGTCCCGGTAGTCATGTGACCGCAAGTGATCCTCTTTCAGGCGAGGAGGGCCAATCAGCTTCCCCTCTGGCCGCACGGGCCGGCGGGTGACCCAGGTGGAGGGGGCCTCCCTCGAGCTGTCGGATGACGATGGCACCACTAGTGACAGCAAGGCCAACGAGGTGAACGAGGCATCAACGCCTTCTCCCCAGGGCGAGTAGGGGGCCGCTGCAAAGTACAGCCATGCGCTCCAAACTCCTCCCCTTTCCCCCACCCCACCGGTAGGCCAGCAATTGTGCGTTAGGGTGGTCCTCCGGCAACAAGGGGGCAGCACCACACTCCCACCGTACTCTGTAAGGCTCAGAAAAGCATTGATCTCTTCTTTGTTAATGTCATCTAGCCTTGGGATGACACTCTGCTTTCTATAAAAATTAAGTGCATTTTAAATATTCCATGTATCTGTACACACATAGATACAGTGTGATTTTCTTATAATAATGTGAAAATATTTCCTAAATAGCCCTGTTGTACAACCTGTCCATTTATTGAATATGTTCATATGAAAAAGGCTTATTTACAAGCAGGATAACCTTACATCTGTAACTGCATGCGGCTTCATATGCCAACCATTAGCCTCTGTCATAAATACAATTAAAACCAGAGTTATTTGTAGTTGTTTGACGTGCTTGGACCTCTGTTCGACAGAAACATTCCGACCGCAAACAAAAGTGATTTCCAAGGGATTTTCCCAACAAAAGCTGCAGTTGGCTATTTAAGAAACCAGTGTCGTTTTCCATGGAACAGTGTCACGTGTTAATTCCTGCACAAAGCCACGTTTATCAACGTCTTACTGATGCTATGAGGAGCACATTTGCATGGCCAATCCGCCCCACCCGCATCCTGCGCATTTGACTGATAATGATGCAACTCGCGTCAAAGAAAATGCGACTGCAGGAGCGGAGCCATGCGGCTCACCACTGAGCGCGCTCAGTGCCCGTTATATTATTCAGACTTTGGGTGCTTGAAAAGTGCCACGTGTACCAAGCAGAGAGCCCAGTTATGTTCATGCGCGAAAGACGTTTCCTGAAAGTGCCTTAGAGATGATGCAAGACAGAATCTGGAATGCGTGCGTATGCTTACACATATAAATCACCCATTTATGGAAAAATCTGAGTGAATGTGTCAGCTTTGGGCTGCCTAGAGACCTGCCTGACCACAGCGTGTCCTGCGAGGTCCCCCAGGGCCGTACTCTGTGTGCTTCACTGTGCACCCGGCTACCCAATTTAGCTGAGGCTGTAGGGCTGTAACAGGCAGCTGCAGAAATTGAGCACAGCAAGACTTCCCAAGACCAAATGTGAAAACGACCACACCCTTACCTGTTCAAACTGTCCCATCGCCTGCCGTTTGGTTAAAAGCTTTAACGTCCGAGGCTATGCTTATTTAGGCTGCTGACATTTAGTCCCTCCGCTTACATTCTTTCCTGTACGCCTGTGTTTCTAGAAGAGGATTTTTGTAAAAGATAATAAACTTGTTCATTATAGAACCTCATCATTTCACATTGTGTGTGCAAGTTCATATGGGTCCAAAAACTGTTAATTTCTCGAACAGTTCACTACACAAATCAAATAAAATGAACTTTATAACAAAAACAAAGAGAGAAACTGCGACAGGGCATGTAGAAGCACAAATGCACAGATGACAGTGTTTCACCCATTTATTGCCTTGCATAGTTCATTACAGTCTAAGGCTGGCTGTAGACTTCTAGGCACATCTCACCTTTCAGTGAGGAACATAATGACAAAATAAAAAAAAAAACAATTCAAGTAGGACACAAAGCGTGATGTGATCCTGTCCTGGGAGACTGTGTTAGACTGGGAGCAGAAAGGGAAACACCAACACCTAAACTGGACCTGACGAGGCAACAAATACACATAGAAAACATACAGACACGTTTCTGAGTGTAAATTAGCAACAGTCTATAGCCAAATTGCACTTGAAATCCGTCGTATGGTAGACATGGGGGGGGAGGATTAAAGTAAAATAAACAGAAACAAAATTGCAAGTTGCATACAAAGACTGATAAGCACAAAGATGAAGTGGACAGAGGTGTCAGCGGTGAAACACATTGCACATTCTCTTCTCCCTCTTCTCTCAGCCATTGGTAAAAAATAATAGTTTTGAATCCATTCCAAAAGCAGTCCTTAGCGATATTCAATTATATTACCAGTTTTACATGAAAAGCAAATAATTTTCTGGAGTTGTCTCATCGCACTACATCTTACCCCATTTTCATCACTTCCGCTTGCTCGAGGTATCCTTCTTTCTGATTGGGTGAAGCCCCAGCTTCTCACACATTGCCATTTGTTAGCTCCACTGTCTGTCAGTACTGTCCTCCTTCCTGATTGGTCCAGGGCCGTACGGCCCTTTCTGCATTCAGTGCAAATTCCTCTTGGTCTCTCCTCCCTGAGTGGGGCTGACATCTGGAGAGTAAGCAGGGGGGGGGAAAGACAGATTGTCTACATCAAACAGACAAAACTATGCTGGACAATCATGTAGCCACAACCTGAAAGACTCTGAAGCGAAGGATGGAACAGGGTTCTATGTGAGAGCCCATCGCGAGGGACAGAGACCCTGGGGCGTACCAACTGCTCTGGGCAAAGGGGGGTGGGTCCGCTGTCTCCGGGGGGGGGGGGGCGGGTAGTTATGTGTCGGGGGGGCCTGCAATTACATCCCAGGAATCATGGACAGTGGGCCTGGTTTCACCAATGGTGAGAACAAGTGGAAGGACGGATTAACAGGAGGAAAAGTGTGCTACAGGGAAACACAAGCGAACGCATGCAGACACTGCAGGAGCAGAGCATCATGGGTGAGGGACAACATGTATGCGCACACACACACACTTCAGCGGGTTTTACCAGAGCAGTAAGACTCCCGCTGACACGCACAGCGAATAAACGCCTCAGACGCCATTCAACACTCAGCCTCATTTCCGTCCTATATAAAAAGGCATGAAACACACTGATCAAACCTCATTTACGTCCATGTCGATAATCTCAAAGCCACAGCAAAATCACCAGTCATAAATCTACCTAAGCAGTTACAGGGCAAAGTGATCAACTAAATACAGACTTTCAACGTACAATAATACTTCAAAATAGTGAACTGCATAGAGAAATGATGTCCTTATGTCCCCGATGTCTGGTAATAATAACGTATAACAGTCAGCCTATTAACACGCTATAAAAGCAGATCTCACACTGGCTTAGTGTCTCAAGTCAACCATGATTGTTAAATTCTCCTCTTAGGCCCCATCTAACTTGGTTTTAAAACGCGTCTTGTGTGCTCGGATCACAAGTGGACAGCGATAAATACAAGTGTGAACAACCACCAAGACACATAGTGATCCGCTCACCCAAGCCACTTCCTGAGGCGGTCTGGGACGCCTGGAACCGATGCGTCTGCGGCGGACAGTAACAAAACCCGAACAGAAGCGGTCAGCCGGACACCATGGCGACACTGGAGTAAACGATGCATCTCAGCTGTCTGCTCATGATGCGATCGCCCAAGACGCATTTTAACCCAAAGTGTAAACGCCGCCTTATTGTTTTCGGCTGATCACCATGGCAAACTCACTCTGAGTCGGGCTGAATCCTGAGCCGGCTCCCAGCACCGTGCCGTTCCCCCCGGTGGGATTCCCCGCGGTGGCCGGGCTAAGCAGGGAAGGTGGGAACTGGAAGGGCAAGGAGACGGGAACCAGACCCCCCAGAAGGCCGAGGCCCAGGGAGAGTGGGGGGGGCCCAGGGCCCAGCAGAACGCCCCCCGCGGAGGAGCCCTGTGGACAGGGGACAGCGTCAGGCCGCTGCTCGGCACTCATACCTCTGCGGCTCGTCGATCAATCGCGCGACACGACTGCGGCGACTTCAGCGACACTGGATCAGACAGTCCCTTGAACAATCAGGGGGGGTAAGGATGTTGCTCAGGGACCCAGTGGCGAAATAACTCTGCCGATCACGGGACTTGAACCAGCAACCTTCCAATCACAGGTTCTTAACCACTGAGCCAAGCAACTCCCCTATTATTTTTTTACCGAAACAAATTCACATATATAAACAGATAATATATAACCATTCATCACATTAACTACTGTACCTGCGACAGATGAGAGGTAACAGGGCCACTCAGACCTGCAACAGACACAAGGCCAACGCCTGACTTGGCCGTCTGACTGGACCCGCCCCCGGCTCTCATATGCTGTCCGTGATTGGTCGACACGACTGCTGGGGCAGAGCTGGAGACCACATGACTCGAAACGGGCATGGTTCTCGCCGAACTTGCGGAGACGCTGCCGTGGAGGGGGGCGCTCTGCACTCCGGTCGGGCTGTAGCCAGTCTGTCCAGCACTAACCTGGGGGGCAGGAGCAGGCGGCCGGGGGCTCAGCTTGATGATGGGAGGGTTGTTGCTGTGTGAGGATTTGGTGAGCGTGGCCTGCATAGGGGTGATGAAGTTAGAAATGCTATTCTGGTGCGGGCTGGGATTTGGGGGCGGCAACGAGGATGATGAGGTCTGAGGAGCAGTGGAGGTTCCTTTGTGGAGAGAAGAATGCGGCGTTTTAAGAGAACTTTTATGGTTCAAGTGGGGAGAGGCAAGTCCACTCAGCCGAGCCTGAGGAAAGAGACTGCGGCTGGTACTGCTGCTGCCATAGCTGGATTGGTTACTGCTTTTGACTGGGCCAGGTGAGGGCGTGGCCAGCACAGGCTTTGGAAGGGAGAGTCCGTTTAGGGGCGGGGCTAGCCGAGATGAAGGCGGGGACCGGCCTGGGGAGGGAGTGGTTTGCCCTGAGGAAGGTGTGACCAACCCGTGTTTTATCGCAGGCTTACAAAAAGCAGTCTGCTGGGGGGGTAACAGACAGGCAGGATTCGCTGGCCTTGGTTTAGGTGGGGAGAGGGACCCAGCTGGATTGGGCTTGGGTGCCGGCGTGATAGTGGCTCCTCCCTTTGGGGCGGAGCAAGGGAGGGAGACCAGCGCAGGGAAGCTGGAAAGGGGCGGAGCCACTGGAGGGCCGTCGCTTTGGGCCACACCCTTAGCAGCATCGCCCTGGTGGGTGGGGCCACGGGACACGTCCGACGGGGGGTCTTGGTCTTCATCCTGGGAGTCCGAGAGGCAGATCGTCTCCATGGGGGTGGCGCTGGACTGGCAGGGGGCTGGAGCTGAAGGAGGCGGGGCCACTACTGGGGGGGGCTGGTTCCAAGAAGCAGAGAAGACTATTAAAGAAGAAACAACAGCGTCACACGCAATTTAAAGGGACAAGACACATTACTCACCTTGGGCTTCACTTTCTTCTTCTTGCCTCTGGGGAGGGAAGACATGTTCATATAGGATTAAACCATCCACAAGTAAACGAGAAACCAAATTAAAGTTAAATGACCTGCACACATGCTACGTGTATTTACCAGGTGGGATTTTCTAACTTATCAATAATCAGGAACTTATCAAGAACTGTCCAGCACTAATTTCAATCAAATTACTTTACATGTAATATCACGGTACAGGTGAGTGAAAAACAAGTGCAAGTTCACAACAGGGGTGAAGTAGTGCAAAAAATAATAATAGTGCAAATAGGAAGTACACAAAAAATACATATACATCATACATAAAAAAGAATGCGAGAAACTCACAAGTTGCCAGTAAGGTGACTGTGAACAAGTCTGCTTTCCTTAAACAGCATCCTGTGAAAGACGGATGTAGGTCACACATCACATGAGCATCTGCACAGGGTGGAAAGCAGGGGTTTGCCAGGAACTGCAGTAAATGTGGGCATGGGGGGGGCGGAGCCAAGGGAACTACATAAATAATGGACTGGACTGCGCCCAACTGACCTGGACTGCATCCAACTGACCTGGACTGCATCCAACTGACCTGGACTGCATCCAGCCCTTGGGCCAAAGGGGCTTGACCTCGGTCTCCATGAAGGCCTTCAGGTAGTCCTCCGCAGACAGCGGCCCCCGCGGCTCCTGCGCATAACAGGCCAGCTTCACGCGCACCAGGTTGCAAAGCAGGGTCCTGGCAAACGACCACGACAGTCGTCATAACGCCGGCCCATCCACCCCGTCACAAATCCGCCGCGGTTCTTTCGGAAGTGTGGCGCAGGCACAGCGCTGCCATCTTGTGGCCGGCAGCACTAAGCGAACGCGCCGCACCTGAGTCTGTCGTCCCAGATGAACTTCTTCCGCAGGCCTGCCGCTTTGCGGCCTGGTTTCTCCTCGTCCTCCTCCTCGGAGGCGTTCCTCTCCAGCCCCTCAGACTGTTGCCTGCAGGAGACAGGCGACAGGCTTTCAGACTTCCGGCCAGAGCGGCCGGTCCCGCGGTCCCGCGCCCCCATTTCCCGGGCGAGACGCACTTGGCGGCTTTGGCGTCGAGGTCCATGTTGTATTTGGCGATCTGCGCGGGCATCGCACTGCACACCGCCAGCTTCAGTCGCAGCAGTGGCATTTTCACCTGGTCGTCCTGCCAGGGGGGGGAAGGGGGGGAGACGCAGGAAATGACACTGAGGCGCACGCCCTTGCCCAGATCGGTGGCGGCGCAGCCGCGCTCTGCCGTTGGCACTCACCTGCGCAGCTGGGCTAGCCTGCACGCAGCTGGAGCCGGCCCGTGTGCTGTTGCTGAGTTTCTTAAGTCGCTTCAATAGCGCCCCCCTGCTGCAGGGCACGAATGCCTCTAGGTGTGAGTAGACAGCAGAGCGCACAGACATGGGGTGCTTCTGCACCTGCAGCTCAATGCTGGGTAGACAACAGGGGGGGGGGGGCGGGAGGCTCTGGGTCAAGCTATGAATGGCAGCTGACCCCCTAAATGCCAGCTGCATAATTACAGTTACTAAGCGATGCAGGTACCTGCAGACCACAACCGGACAGACTTACTCCAGAAGGACGTTGTTCATCTCCAAAGTGAAGAATTTCTTCCTCCCTTCCTCATCGAACTGACGAGATGCCTGACAAGACATGCGCTGCTTTGAGATGCCGTGACACATGCTACCCACAATGCAACAGGGCCGTACCGCAATCACCATTACATCACAGGACCACCCTCACTGTAAAACCTGTCACTGGTTTTCCCCCTCCTTCGCAGAGGTGGTCATTTCAGGTCCAGAAAATCCAACTGGACCAGACCAAGATTTTGATTCAACCAACCAGTTGAGTACAGTGTGTCACAATCAGGAAGTATTGAACCGGTTGGTTGAAACAAAAACTTGGTCTGGATTTTTACTTTCTGCACCTAAAATATCCACCTCTGATTACTGGCTTCATAACACGGACCAGGGGAAGGTGTTACTGCGTTTGTCTGAAAGGAATCGGTGGCACTACTGGAGGATGTCATTCTGAGACATACCACTCGGAGATCTTCAATGCGCTTCACGAGGGAACCAGGCAGGCCGCTGGGGAGCGTTGGAGGTTTCAGGAGGCCAGCACTCAACCCTTGAGGCCCCTGGGCCTTCGGTAAGACAGCCCCGCACGACTTCTGACCCACCCCTGCTACTGGAAGTCCGTTCTCCCCCTGGACAGAACTAGGGGGCAGCGGACGGTCCAGTTGGGACAGGTCAAGGTCACCCACAAGGTTCTGCAGCAGGGGGCTGCCCTTGGTCGAGTGCAGCAGCGACATCAAGGCGGGGTCTAGCGACAGGTGGGTGGAGGGAGGGGTCACATGGGGCACGGGGTGGGGGTGGGGGTGTGGAGGCACGCGGGGCGCTGGTGTCCCGTTTGGGGTCCGGCACCCTCCGCTGGAGCCCTTGTCCGGTGTGAGGCGGCGGACCATAGCGGCCAGACTGAGGGAGTCTTTCATCAGCTGTTTCCGCTTTTTCTTCTCCGGTCGATGGGCATTCAAAGACAGAACTCTGTGGGAAGAGAGAGAGACAAAAAAAAGAATATACCCGCATCTCGAAAGACTAAGACATAGCTGAGGGGCAGCTGGCTGTTTCCTTTTCTGCTCCCTCACCTCTGTTTGGGCTCTTTGACCTTTTTGACCTTCTTTTCCTCCGCATTGCTACCATCTTGCTTCTTCTTCCTTTTCCTAACCACTCGTTCCTCTCCGCCTTTCAGCTTCTAAGGCCAAGCAATAAGCACGCGTTTCGATTAACCCTTTCCACAGCCCCGAGACGCGTCGCGTACTTCATTAAGTGCCGGGTGAAGGTTTCAGTCAAATGTCCAGTCTGTAAAAAGCTTAGCATGTGGAAACAAAGCATGTTTCTTTGGCACGTTTTTTTTGCCCGGGGTCCGTTCAGAAGGTAGCGCGTTTCTTGCCTGGAAGCCTTTTTTTTCTCTTCCAGCTTCCTCCCCTTCAGATTCAGAAGCTGCCCGGAACTGCAGGGTCCCAGTGTTGATGTAGAATCCTCCGAGCTTGGTGGTTAGGGAGGCTGGAACCAGCTCATCATACTGAAAAGAGGGGCCAGTTTAAAGGCACACAGTTACTGGAAATAACGGCACACCATACAAACGCTCTGCAACTTTAGGTGAATACGCAGGGCAATTTTTTCAGCAATGTTGCCGGGCAACGCCAACCAAGTGAGACAAAGAGCAACTCATCTGAATTGGGATGATCTCAAAAAGTTGCCCACTGTCAATCAAAGGTTTTCAAATAGAAATCTGCTGCCCAATATCAATGGAAAAGTCAGCAACATTGCCCGGCAAGATTGATGAAAAAATTGCCCTGTTTATCACCTTTAGACGATTAGACAAACACCTAGTAAAGAAAAAAGCAAGAGGCCAAATAGCCGAAGAGCTCAAGCTTGATTCTGTGCCTCATTTCCTGCAGCCTCTTTCACCTTGAAGGGTTTCATTTGGAATAATGGTTAAGAACATTAGCTTATTCTGCCATTTGCATATTCTGAGGAAAATGGTGCTGCGCCATTGAGAGTACTGGGCCTAAACTGGTTATATGCAATAATTCAGCTACAGCAGGGAGTTTGGTGACAGATTAGCATTATTTGTGATGTTCCACATGGGGTTGGAGAGGCAGGGGGGAGTCGATTAGGATGTGTCGAGTGTCTGCAATCGAGTGCCAAGCGAGCAGAGCAACGGTGCAGATGCCGTTCTGTGTGGCATACAAGGCCAACGGGCGAGGAGGCAATGTGCCGGGAACTGCGAAACGCCCTCCATACAGGGAGGGCCTGTGGGGAGCCATGAAGACGCCATATGGAACTGCAGCGCTAGAATGGGGAAACTGGTGCAAGACTGGAGGGGCTTTATGGTAAAACGAGAGGGAGGTTGTGCACAAAATGTATTAGTATGTTAAACACTGCGTTTTGCGGAGATTAGCAGAAAACAGGCATAGTCAGCAGTTAAGTAATGACAATCAAAACCAAATCAATGACGAAGTACTAACAGCTTCTGAGTTGTCTATAAAGGAGTCACTTTCGTCATAGCCGAAGCCGATGTCAATCAGGTCCTGCATTCGGTCTGTCCTTCTCCTCCTACTAGAAGTGCCCTGCAATGCAAAGAAGGGAAAGAATTAAGACATAAAATTAACCCAAAAATTTAATTGTGACAATGCTTGGAATCACTATACAACTTTGTAATCGCTTGAAGATAGTATACATATACATGACCACTGATTTTGGTACTCTGAACAGCTTGGTACAGGCATTTGCTAGAAATGTCCGATTGTTCACTTAATGACATTAACAAGTTTGCCCAACTCATCCAAACTACTGCTGAAGGAGGTGAGAGAGGCTTTCAGACTCACGTATTTGCTCTCGAATTTCCTGGCCAGCCCCTCAACTTCTCGTCTCTCCCTCTCCTCGTCTGCAAAGGGGTCACTTGGGTCAAAGGCAGGTGTGAGTCTTTCAAGGGGCTTTCTTGTCTTGGAAGGAGAATCGTGCAAGAAAAAAGGCAAGGCGAGAAGAGGTCGGGACCAGTGTGGAAGAATAAAACCAGCCTCCACCGTCACGCAGAATGCACATTTTCATTCAAGTTAATTAAACTGCTGTTTTTATTCATCGTCTAACTCGAAGTATTGCGAAATCATAAACGGGAGAGATATTACTTGTGTGGTTAGATACAATACTGCAGATTAGATTTTAAAATGTTTTTTAATGCATGACATCGACTCTAACGACATTTTCGCCCATCAAACTAACTTACCTCGGAGGACTGGACCAGCTCCGCGTAGCTGAACTCGGCGGATCGCCGAGCGCTGGGCTCGGAGAGGCGGAGGTTGAGCCGCACCGTGATGCGCCTCGGGCCGCCATCGCCCCTGTCACCGGCCGCATCGGTACCTGGCAAACCGGAGCTGACCCCGGCCCCAATCTCCGCACCCCCAGACCGCCCATTTATCCCGGGACATTCTACGGCGTCGGCCTCCAGTCGGGGGTTCCGTGGGTCGGCGGCTGCTGCGGAGCTAAAAGCCGACACGGTCACAAAGGGTACTTTCCTCGGTTCGGCCATTTGGACCGTTAATGTGAGAACCGTCCGCCTCACCGCAGCGGCAGCCGCAGAGACCCCACACAGATAAACTGGTCTATATTCTGTTTTGGGGGCTACAGTTTTTGTATTAAAATACGTAATTGCTGGTACAACTCGAATGTTTATCCATTCACCGTCCACACTAAGTTCTGAAAAGTTCTTTAGTGCAAAGAAGTTATATTCTGGGCAGATGTATCCAGTGCCGAAGCTTCTGAGATAATCAAGGAAGCCATCTTGCATTTCAGGAGTAAATAAAATGATTGATGGAGGAAGTCACTGGGCATGCGCACTGACCAAGGGCGGGGAAAGTGCCGAACTCTGCCGAACTCTTCAATTCCGCTTCACGCCGTACGAGACGTAGTAAACAAAATTAAATGCATGATAACGAAAAGATAAACACAATACCATTCAGACTGTTGGGAGGTAGTGTGACTATTAATTTTATATGAGAAAAGCTACATTTATTTTAAAAATTCAGTAAATACGTATTCTGGTTAAGAAATTTGATTGCTGAGTTTGGTAAATGGATGGAATGGAAAAAAATAAGTATGATCTATCATTTCATTGGATGAATGTAAAATTATGTTTAAACAAAATGCTTCATTTCAACACGCGTGTTTGCACACGTTTTATTTTTCACCAGAAGGCGGCATCATGAGATTATGATCTGAGATTAAAAATGGTTAGGAATGTTTAATGAATTCTAATTAATTCATGCTTTTTAAAATAATTTTTTAAATCATTTTAAACTCCATTCTGATTTTGATGAAAAATGAAGAAAATTAAAACGTATATTACTTTAAAAAGAATGACACATTAATCTTAGCCTGATGTCCTGAAACAATAGGACAGTATAGCCAAGCAAATACTTTACATCAGTGTTTCCCTATCCAGTCCTCAGAGACCGGCCTACAGTCCAAAAATGTGGGCTGTCTGGCAGGGAGCTGGGAGGGAGCAAAAACGTGGACCGTCAGTGTGTCCCCTATGACCGGGATGGGGAACACTGCTTTGCATAATCATTATGCAAAGAGCTCTGCACATTTTTGGGTTTCCCCTCATTTAACACACCTGATTCAACTCCTTGTGCTAATTACCATGCAGCTCTTGAGCTGAATCATTTGTGGTGGAACAGGGAAAGAACTAAAGCTACACATTATATACTTGTGTAAAAGTAATGTTTCACTTTTAACCCAAAAACACTTTAGTTTATACCTGTTGTACACTGGCTCACTTCAGAATAGGAGTGATGGAAAGAGGCGGGAAACTCAAAGTCTCCATTAGGTCTTTCTTCCTGGTGTGCAGTGGAAACTAAATCCTCATAATTACTCAATGGTGAGTGATCTGTTAATAGACTGTATTGTTTGCTGTCTGTGGGATCATCTTCTTGTGGAGTTTGGACATACTGATCTTGTGATGGAAAAGAAAATTTTAATAAGCTTGAGAGATTCCTTGAGTAATTATGAGGATTTTGTTGTGTTCCACTGCACACCAGGAAGAAAGACCTAATGGAGACTTTGACGATGCTACGATTGAGCATGAAGTCTGTTCCATTTCTTCAGCTTCTGATGAAGAGCAGTCAGTAAAAAAACAACCCTCCTTAATTATTGTTTTCTTTTTTGTTCAATGGATAAATGCTTAATGCTAATGTATTAAATGTGACAAAACACGTAATCAAGCAATTCAGCTGCGGTACATTTGCTATGTCCCACGGTGCACTGCCTAAATCACACTATACAACTTATTTATGTATTAATATGTGTTATCAATTAACTGTCAATATGTATGAAATGGAGTGATGGCATGTAATTTGGATACGATGTAATAATTAATAACCGTTACACAGAAAGTGATCTTGAAAATCCAAGGGGTTTGAATTCTTCCCTGTAGTCCACTGATCAAAGCACACTCCACTAAATGTGCCTGTCTTGTCTAGTTTTAAAGTTATTAACCCATTCATGTATTGTCCCGTTGCACATTATACGGATACATTCGAACAAATTAATTAATTAATTAAAATCCGTATGTAAAGCAATCTGGGAAACAAAGGGGTGTGCAACAGTCGCCATGAGCCCAAAATACTAAACCACCATGTCATCACAGCTGGAAGGACCTATTATATTAGCTATTAACACGATTTGGCACAAATCACAAAATGGTTTGAAGCGCAAAAACAATTGGTGTGCATCGTTGTCTGTGTACTTGACATCACAATTCTGTCATTAAAAACGCCCCACCTTCCATTAAAAGTCATTAAAGCTAGAAAACTGAATATCGAATATGAGGCTCTTAACCGCGGAAGAGGTTCAAGATATAATGTATGAAATACAATGAAATTCTTTCATAATGTAAAACACAGCAAGTCTTATAATGTCTCAAAGTCCTATTTCAATGTACATTTACATGAAAATGGTGCACAAAAACGGATGAAATTTTGTGGGGAAATAGCTGTAAGACCTTGGCTTTCACACGGTATGAGACTTCTGTACACAATTATGTACAATTCAGATCTTAGGCCTGTTAAACTTGGCTCATTACACAAAATAACATGGATTTCAAAGAACATTTTCATGAAAACGATACAATAGATGTTGACCAAATTTTGTTTTGCACATGAAATAATGCATAAACATTCATGGTTGGTTTGTGAAAAGGGGACAGTTGCCGCAGCCCCTAATTAAAACGCATTTTCTCTTCTGCCAGGTTAATTTGTAAGATTCACAGCGTGGATTAGGATCCCTGTCTCCTTGGTATGGTATCGTTTACACCCAGATGAACGTATCCAATAAGTAACACCTCTTTAGTTTGCTGTACAACATCGGAAAAAAAAAAAAACTTGACATGCATGAAATATTACAGCAGTCAGCAGGAACAGTTGAGAAAGCCATCTTTATTGCAATACCAAATCTTCATTTCAGAGATGCATATATATGAATACACATTAGGGGGTTTTAAATGCAAGAGATTAACAAAATTTATTCATCAATATTTCCTCCCCCTTTCCAACAGTGTGAGCAAATAGCTAAACTGAGCACAGCGTAAGAGAGACCCTGCATTCCCACCAGCCAGCCAGTCACGAGACTGCCTCGCTTGCACCGAACGTCTTGGAACCTCTCATCTGTTCCCTTTTACATAAAGGAGGGAAGCTAATAGATGCACGGGGGTGCAGACAAGGTTCAATAAGGCCACACGTACAAAACAGCATGTCCGCTACTGATGGAAAGCTCAATTTACCAATTTACCCCCGCCTTTCTTCCACCCCCATAACTCTGCTCTCCGGGAGACTGCGCTCGGAGAATACAGTGTGTGCTGCAAAACCTTCCCAGCCACCCAGTTTTCCCTGTAATGTATAGATCTTAAAATTTTATTAAGAAATGAGTACAAAATTAGACCTTCAAAGTACAAATATGATCTAACGGAGCTTTATAAGGCTATAATGTGTTTGTCTTGGCATAGCTCTTAAAGCACGCGGACAGTGTGTCACAGGGGCACCTCTGCGCTGCTTTGAACCCCCCCCCCGTCTCGCATTTCTAGCATGGTGCCCCAACGCAGCGCACCAGCGCAACGCAGAAACTGAAAAAGTTACAGCGAACGTGTTTGGCTGCCTAGCGCAGACTTCAGCTGCTAGCTTATAGAACGCGTTTCTGGCCACATGGTGTGTTTGGAAACATTTTATTGGACGTGAAGCAGGTCATGTGATGCGAAAGAATTAGGCCCCGGGTATTACTGCATATACGGTAATAGTACTGATTTACCTGTAGTTAGATTAAATACAGTACAACTCTTCGCATAAACTCACATTAGAAACACAGGTACAGAGAGAGGGTAAGGAAGCTATACTTTATCCATTACTATAAAAAGAATAAAATACATTACTCCAGATTGCAGTGTTACTTTGGTCTCCTTTGCATATTTTCCTTTTCCTTCATAATTCAGTTAGAAAAATAGATCCAGAAAGAGGAATAATTGGAATGTTTCCTTATAAAAATATCATTCAAAGTCAGACTCCAAAGAAAGATGAATAGGTTGTAAAGTTTGGCCCATGTTCATGTGTAGATGCATGTGTTTTGATTGTCGAGGGGGTATGCAAGTGCAGAGCTGACGGGAGAGAGCAGGGCCATTCAAATCACAGTGATAACACTGCTTATTTTCTAGCCTTCCTTTACCTGGGAGCCTCTGCGGCCAATCAAACTAACTACCTGGAAGAACTGAAAACACGGCCTGGATTTAGAATCGAGGTCCAGATTTGAAGCGCCCTGGGATAGATTGTCAGAGAGTATAGCGGAGCCTAGGAACAAGGATTAGATAATAAGTGTACTACAGTGCTGTGTCTGTGAATCAGTGTACGTGTTACAGTATTTTAGGTCGATGTCAGATCCATGAGTCTGCCTCAGGTACGAATGTGTGTAGGATTTATGCATGCAGGTCATCACAGCAGCCAGCAGGGGGAGCCAGATGACCATGTTGAAGGCAGACCAGCTCACTCTGGCTTCTCCGTTGGTTCACCCTTGGTCTCCGTTTCCTCGTCGCTCTCCAGTCTTGGTCGAGTGATTTTACGGAAATCGAACGGCAAGTTGCCCCTTAAAAAATATATATAGAAAAAATGAATTAACAGATGGACCACTGACATTGCAGAGGTCACGGGTTTGAATCTCAGGGAACACGCAAATTGTGACCCTTGCCTCTCGTGTAAGTCACTCTGGATGAAAGCGTCAGATGAAATGAGTATATGTGAATATGAAACATGTCCAGGCATCCCAGTGACCAGTGGGACATGACATTAACGGCCTTGCTCAAAATCCAATCGTAAAATCCATGCTAAACATGGGATTTGAACCGGCAACCTTCCGTTTGGAGTCCCAACCGGCAAAGCCACACACTGTCTCCAAAAACAGCACCAGAAGAGTGACACACGTGTATATATATGCAAATAAAAACACTGCTATATACCTGAGCTTGCTCTTCAGGCTGCTGACCTCACGGTTCATGTGGTCAGCAGACTCAGTTGCATCTTCCAGCTCCCTCTGCAGCTTCCTGCGATAGGCGTGCGCCCTCTGCGCCTCGTCCTCAGCCTCCTCCAGCTGCCGTTTCAGCTGCTTCATACGGTTGCTCATCTTCTCTGACTGCAGGGAGAGCCGCTAGCGTCAGAGTCTTGCTGCACAACTAAGCTTCTCTGGGGAAAAGCCAGCCTCCCCGTGTGTATATGTGCCTGGGAACTTCTGGGAAACTGATTTGTGTGACAGAAACCCCAATACTGTACTCCTCCATGCTGCACTTTCTGCCAGAATCCAATTCAGTTATAAAGTTTATGGGTCTAGGTGAGAAACTGCAAAAATGCAATAACTGCTAAACAGCTGTGACTTAAGATGTCCATCTATCCATTTTCTGTAACCACTTGTGCTAGTCAGGGTTGCAGGGGGTCTGATACCGATCCCAGAGGCTATGGGCGCAAGGCAGGGAACAACCCAGGATGGGGCACCAACCCATCGCAGGGCAAACACACGCGCCATTCAGCTCCAATTAACCTCAGTGTCTATCTTTGGACTGTGGGGGGAAACCTGGAGAACCCCCCCCCCCCCCCCCCCAACCACTGCGCTGCTTCACCTTTGTGATTTTAAAGAAAAAAACAGATCAAAACTACTTTGAATATTTTTGGTGATATACTGAGAAAGTGATGAGCCATCTCCACTCCAAGCCCTGTTCTCGGTGACTGGTGTAGACCACTCACGGCCCCATTCTCGGTGACTGGTGTAGACCACTCACGGCCCCGTTCTCGGTTACTGGTGTAGACCACTCACGGCCTCGTTTTTAGAGGATTTTAACTCCCTTCTCCTGGCACTTGGCCGACAGGGTTTAATGTGACAGTTTTAGCCGCCTTCTAGCACACAGTGCATTTAGAACAGAACAAGCAGAATCACTGTAAAGTAGAATGACCTGGTCTTTGAACTGATCCGAGTTCCTCCTCTCATCATCCACCTGCAGAATGACCTCCTTCAGCTTCTTCTCTGTGCGACGCACCGTCTTGTTGGCCTGCTGTCTCTCCCTGAGTGAGCCAAGGAGAAGGTGGGGGGGGGGGAGGTCAGAGAGTTTTGGTAGCGAGCAAAGCTGTGAGATCCCAGCATATGCACGGTGACTCAAGCTCTCACCGGCTCTCCATCTCCAGCTGCTCCTCCAGTTGGACGATCTTGGCCTCCAAGGAGGTGATGGAAGCCTTGTACTTGCCCCTGACTGTATTCTCCAGCTCCTGCAGCTTCAGCTTCAGCTCCTTGTTCTGGCGATCCAACTGAGAGCGTGCCCCCTCCAGGCGCTGGGAGGTACTGCGCTCTGTGGTCAGCTCGATATTGGCTTGATCGAACTGAGGCGACAGGGATAGTATATTAAAGGGGGCATATTATGCTTTTCCCATTTCCTTTAGTATATTATATACCTTGTGAAAAAACGATCTACATTCCCTCCCTTTCACTGCTCCAACCCCTCCAAGCTCTCAGCACCTGCATTTGTATCTTCTTCATGCGATCGTTGAGGAGCTCCAAGGTGTTCTGCTCCTCCTCCAGCTCCTCCTCCAGCTCGCTGATGCGTGCCTCCAGCCTCCTCCTCTCCTCTGAATTCAGTGAACTGCATATTGAGAAAAAGGCGTGATTAGCAGGGTGAGACCTGCAGCGTCTCCAAGTCACTGGGTTTCCACACAAAGGCATCATCAACTGCAAATTCCTCTAAGGAGATTCATGGCTCTGCCCGGCCTTTGCCAGGCACTGCGCCTAGGACCACAGCCTCTAAGCAGTCCGCCTCACTCATGCACACGGCGATGCCTCACTTCTTGCCAGCCTGGCTGTTGATCTCCTCTTGCAGCTCGTCTCTCTCCAGCTGAGCCTGTCTCTTCATCCTTTCGGCCGCGGCCAGCTCCTGCATAGTCGTGCAGTGAGGAAAATCAGGACAAAAAATCCCTGGTCTACAGAACCCGCTGGTCTACAGATCCCGAAGCGAGTCACGCGGTCACACTGACCTCCTGCAGCTGGATTATGTCAGCCTCCATGTTCTTCACCTTCTTCTCATTCTCCTTGGACAGGGCCAGGATCTCCTCACGGGACAGGCGGGTGTCATCCAGCTCGCGGAGTACATCCTTCATCTGGGCCTAATATTGGGACAAAAAGACGTAAACTTCCGCATTCTGGGGAGGGTAGACATTGCTCCCTGCCGAGGAAATGGCACGTGGGACAACCTCAGGCCTCACTGCTCACCTGCAGCTTCTTCAGCTGCTTCAGGGCCTCTTCGCGGCTCTTGTTGGCAGCTTCGATGGCAGCTTGCAGGTCCTTGAGGTCCACCTCCAGCTTCCTGCGGGCTGCCACAGCGATCGTCCGTTGTTTCCGCTCATCTTCTAGCTCTACCTCCATCTCCCGCACCTGCATGGGGTGGCACAAAAGGTCAAGCGAAAATTATGTTTTTGTTCTCAGATTTGAAGAGGAAACGAGAGCAGGCCGTTCAGCATTTCCTACAGAAATCCACTGTAAAACTTCTCCAAACCCCTTGACCATTTGACCTGTTTTGGACCATATCCACCCGCAGCAGTGTGCTGTCTAAGCTTGACCTACATCTATAGCTGTTCCTCTGGTGTTCACCGCACCTGCTTGACCAGCTGCCTCTTCTTCTCCTCGCCCGTCTCATCTCTGCCCTGAAGGTCACGCTCGAACTGGGCCTTCATGGCTTGCATGTTGACCTCCAACCGCAGCTTGGCGTCCTCAGTGGCCTGCAGCTCGTCCTCCAGCTCCTCCAGCTGGGTCCTCATCTCCTCCAGTTGCTGCTCCATGCCTCGCTTGGACTTCTCCAGCTCATGGACCTGTGTGTACATAACACCTCATTGTAGAGTCCGCTACATAGAGAACACATACCTGCATCATGTACAGTACGAGTCAAAATTCTGGACACGTCAAGTCGCCTAAAAAGAAGAGTGATAGCGTGTTGCATCACATGGCCTGGCCACCAGACCAAAACACGTTAGAAGTGGTTCTGGAAGAGTTTGACCAGCGAGTGAAGGAAAAGCAGCCAATGAGTGCTCAGCATATATGTGGGACCTCCTTCAGGACCAATGGAAAAGCATCCCAGGAGGCCACCTTATGAAACTGGTGTAGAGGGGACAGTAGGGGCAGCCAGTCCCTGGAGCAACTGGGGTTAAGGACCTTGCTCAAGGGCCCAATGTTGAGATCACTCTGCCGACCGAGGGATTTAAACCGGCAACCTTCTGAGTCCCAACTCACAGATCAAAATGTAATTTTTTTAGTTAATGCTTTTTTTCCCAGTCAGTACATAAATCCATATATGATTTTATAGTTTGTATGTCTTTATAATAATTCTAAAATGTAGAGAACAATACTCATGAACTTTTCCATGTGGAAGTGTGTCTAAACTTTTGACTAGCACTGTATGTTTTTTTAAAAGTTGCCCAAAGCCTCCGCAGCACCACCCCACCCCAGACACAAACACTTACATTCTTGCCCACATCATCCTTTGAGGAGACCAGGTCCTCCATCTCAGCACGGAGTAGCTTGTTCGCACGTTCCACCTCCTCCTTGGAGTCTATGAGCGTCTCCAGCTCGCGGGCCAGTGCCAGGGCCCGCGTCTCCTTCTCCCTGGCTTCCGCCTCCGCCCGGTCCCGCTCCTCTGCATAGCGGCTCGAGATGGACTTCTCCTCTGCGAGCATCTGGGATTCATGGTGAAAACAGGAGGGGAGAAGAGAAGGACAATGGTATCAGTATTGTATTCCCACTATAAGGGGAACCAACTGTGTCATATCAAACAAACTTGTTTTTATGCAATAGGAAATGAGTAGTTGTTCAAGAAAAACTTTATTGCTGACACGCCAGAGTGACAGAACACCGAGATGAGAAATGTGCATGTAAATGGTCTGCAAAGTCTTACACCAATGGGTGTAACCTTCAGAACCAAGAGGAGAACAATTGATCAGGTGACTCACCTGGTCAAACTTCTTCTGCTTCTTCTCCAGGTTGGACACGATCTGCCTCAGGTGGTCCTGATCCACTGTCAGGTCGTCCAGCTCCTGCTGCAGGCGGGTCTTGGTCTTCTCCATCTTGTCGTAGGCGGAGCACTTCTCATCAAAGCGCTGGGTGATCCCTTCCACGTCGCGCTGCAGCCGTTTCCGTATCTCCTCCGTGTTTTCCAGGGTGCTCGCCTCCTGATCGGCCTTCTTCTTCACGTCGGTCAGCTGGGGAGAGGCCCGTGGTGTTTTTCTGACATTCGTAACACCTCTAACAGTACCTTTGCACAACTTTATCTGAATGTATTATGCAAGAAATACTGAGGAATATGCCGGAAGCTTCCTGGTGGATAAGATACTACTGATTGCATTTCCAAAATTTTCGGCCTGTCAAAATCTGTCGAGTGTGTCATATGGTAACAGAAGCAGGTGATCCCTCTCCAGTCCAACTCCACAGAACAGCAGTGAGCTACCTGAGTCTGCAGGGCGGAGATCTGCTTCTCGGCATTCTTCTTCATCTCTTCCTCTTCCTCCAGCTGCTCCCGCAGGCTGTGGTGCTCATCTTCCAGCTGCCGTAATCTTGTGGACTGCGACAGCTTCTGCCGCGTCTCCTCCGTAAGCAGCTCCTGTCGAGTGACCAAAGAGAGAGAGAAGGAGCATGAGAGAGAGAGAGAGATCCGAAAAACGACACCAGTAGCATAGTATGAACTGTGGTTTCCCATGGTGCCCCGGTGTACGATCACGGTCATCAACACACCAAACTATTTGCAACAAGCTAACTGATTTGATATAGTCTTAATTAAACCAGCGATGCTTTAGCATGCATCTGTGCCAAACCTGTATGTCCTGGAGCTGCGACTCCACAGAGGAGCAGTCTTTCAGGGCCTTGATGGACTTGCTGTCAGCCTCGCTGAGCAGAGTGTTGGCATTCTCCAGCTCCACCTGGGACATATTGGAACGAGGGTCAGAGGACAGGAAACAGAGGAATATTTTCCTAACTCTACCGCCCCGGGCTTTCAGGCCATTTGTACACAGATCAAACCATGAAACCCAAGCCACTTCTACATTTTAGCACATCAGCTCTTAGTCAGACCCAGCTCTGCCATCAGAACACCGTCGGAGGTGTCCTACCTGCAGCTTCGTCATGCGCTCGGACAGCTCGGTGCGGCTCTTCTCGCTCTCCACGAACTTGACCTGCAGCTCCTGCACCTGCGCCTCCGCCTTCTTCCTGCGCTGCTCCGACTCCGTCTTGCCCGACATCAGCGTCTGCACCTCGATGGTTAGGTCGTTGCGCTCGCTCTCCAGGGCCTGCTTGGTTTTGTCCACGGACACCTTGTTCTGAAAGGTGACAGAAAAGGGCAGTGTGTCACATAGGCAATGGCGAGGACAGCGGGGGGAATTCTGAAGGTACCACAGATACACAAAATACATACAAAAAATACACAGGGGGTCTGTGAGCGGGTGCAGGGGGTTGGCATAAATGCATCATAAACTGACATAAAAATTGTCAAGGGGGGACTCCCCTGCACGAGAAATATGAAAGCCCCCCCACCCCCAGGTGCCTGATTCTTAGTTTCCCATGTGATCACATGGGGGGGGGGGGGGGGTCTGCAGCCCTGGCCTATTTTCATTTTGGGGTCCCTGGTTATAGGAAAGTTGAAAACCACCATCTTGAAAATCGGTCCGTGTTCTAAGAGTAATGGCCACAGTGAGCCTACGACCTTATATCAGCATCACATCAGGGTGAAAACGTGGACTCTCTGGCGGTCCCTGCAGGCGGGACTAAGAAATACGAGTTGATTTATATGCATTTTTAATTTTTATTCTTTTTTAGAAATGTAGAGTACTCTGCAGAAGTCTTGGGCCATCAAAGAAAACGATGCTCAGATGACCTTCATGTTGGAGCTAAATCTTATGCCCGTCGAAGCGTCCGGCACCTACCCGCTTGGCCTGTATGGTTATGGGAGCCAGTGGACCGGCACCTACCCGCTTGGCCTGTATGGTTATGGGAGCCAGTGGACCGGCACCTACCCGCTTGGCCTGTATGGTTATGGGAGCCAGTGGACCGGCACCTACCCGCTTGGCCTGTATGGTTATGGGAGCCAGTGGACCGGCACCTACCCGCTTGGCCTGTATGGTTATGGGAGCCAGTGGACCGGCACCTACCCGCTTGGCCTAAATGGTTATGGGAGCCAGTGGACCGGCACCTACCCGCTTGGCCTGTATGGTTATGGGAGCCAGTGGACCGGCACCTACCCGCTTGGCCTGTATGGTTATGGGAGCCAGTGGACCAGAACCTACCCGCTTGGCCTGCTCCAGCTGCTCGTTGAGTTCGTCGAAGGCTTGGCTGTGCTTCTGCCGCACCTCCATTAGCTGCTGCTCGTGGACCCGGGCGTCGTCCTCCAGTGTCTTCTTAAGGTGCGTCACCTCCATCTCGCGTTTGGTCCTATCAGGGCCGCAGAGAGGAGACTTAGCGGCGACGTCTCACATGAACCCACATTAACTGCAGCCAAATGGGTTAGGATTGACATTATTGTCCAAGGAGAGCGGGATGGCGGACCGAGCCCTGAAGTTGGGCAGGGAGAGAGTGGATTTCAGCCCCCACGAGATCAGGATCTTGGGGTAAAGATAAGAAAAATCCAGGGAGACACTACCTAAGCAGATGGCCTGCAGCACACACATATGTACGCCCATGTCTGATTCCAATACAGACATTCCCCTGTTTACGATGGTCTGTGTTAGGCCATACCATTCAATAAATTACATGAGATAACCAATATATATATATATTTTTTTATAAATTAGGCTTTGTGTTAATGATTTTGCCCAACTGTAGGCTAATGTAACTGTTCTATGCATGTTTAAGGTAGGCTAGGCTGTTTGTTAGGTTAGGTAGATACTGTATTAAAATCGGCTTACGATATTTTCACCAGAACGTAACCCCATTGTAACCTGGGGAGAGGCTGTATTTGAAACACACACACACACACACACACACACACACACACACACACACACACACACACACACACACACAGACACAGACACAGACACAGACACACACCTCAATGGTCCTGTAAATATTCTCCTCACTGGGTAGTATATGTGATCAATAGGCACTGCATTGCACTGCACTGGTTGATGTACATCCACAGCCAGTCTGGCACCACATCTCCACCCCCACCGGCTCCACACCTGAGCTCCTGCTGGGCCGCGGTGGAGTCCAGCGTGTCCTCCAGCTCCGTCTTCAGGGCCTCCAGCTCCTCGGCCAGGTCCCGCCGATGCTTCTCGGCCTTGGCGCGGGCTACCTTCTCCAGCTCCAGGTCCTCCTGAAGCTCGGACAGCTGTGCCTCCAGCTCACGGATCTTCTTCTGAGCTTGGTTCTTCTGGGCCGCCTCCTCTTCAATCCTGCGAGAGGAGGAGTTTCTCAGAGTTCTCTAGCAGACTCATGGATGTTTGATATGTCACTTATAACTACAAATAGTAACACACATACTGGAGGGAACTTCGATCTAAAATAAACCAGAAAGTTTAGTAAATTCTGACAGGACAAAAGCAGGCCGTCACGTGACCAGCACGGCTTCCCCACCTGGCCAGAGCAGCCTGCAGCTCCTCCTCCTTCTTGGCCAGTTGGGCACGAAGCTCGGCGATTTGGGCCTGCAGCTCGGCGATCTGGTCACTCTGCTCGGTGGAGTCGCCTTCCAGCTTGCGTCGGTTCTTCTCCAGCTCCTGCCGCAGCTTCTCCTCCTTGCGCAGACGGTCTGAAATCAGGGGTGAAAGGAAAGCTTAATAAGACAGGGACACGGAAAACAGATGGCAGGGGACGGAGATAACAGGTTAACAGCAGAGGAGTCCACCCACCCTCCAGGTCAGTGATCATTGCCTCATGTTTGTTCTTGAGCTTCTGCAAGCTCTTTGACTTCTCCTCCTCTTCCGCCAGGTTGGTGGTAAATTCGGAGACCCTCTCTTCCATAAGTTTTTTCTCCTATAGCCATAAGACAATATTTTGTGTTTACCTTGCAGACTGTGGGACTAATCTTCCACAAAGTATATGAGAACTTCAACATAGCTGCACAAATCCACTGGAATACTAGCCTGAGCTAGTAGCATGCTGATTAAGAAGCTCTGCTAAAATTAATCTTATTTTAAAGAGTCTGAAGTGAACGCCGAACCTTTTGGAGTTTGTTATTCTGGTCGTCCAGAATCATGACGTCCTCCTCAAACTTCTTCATCTTAGCCTCCAAGGTGACCTTCTCTAGCTGCAGCTTCTGCCTGGCCCCTTCCTCCTCATCCAGCTGCTGCTCCAAATCCTTCAGAAGGCAAAAAAGCTCAACACGTCAAGACCGGAGCCGTCAACAAAGCCCACGCCATGGTTGCGCCTCGCCAGAGCGCCTTCAAGCGTCCTCGCTCATCTCACCGTGATGTTCTGCTGCATCTTCTTCTTCTCAGTCTGCAGGTGGTTGGCCCGCTCCTCCTCCTCCTCCACGCGGGCCTCCAGGTCGTGCAGGATCTCCTCCAGCTCCTGCTTCTTGGACGCCAGCCGGGACCGCATCTCCTCAGCCTCGGCGCACAGCTCCGTCTCCGCCTGCAGCTGCTCCTGCAGGGCCTGCTTCTCCGCATTCAGCTGGGGACGGCAAGGGAAAGGTAGGTCACTAACTCAGGGTCAGCTCAGTGTCTGCGGCCGGCCGTCATTCAGATGGTCGTGTGCAAAGACTTTATTTCGTTACGGTAAATAAACCCTCAATTAATCCTCAGGCTGCAAGCTTCTCATTCTGGACATATTACCTCTGAACTTACCAGATCTTCACAGCACATCAACCATCTACTGCTCCCACAGCCGCCTGTGTCGTTCGTACCTGCATGTGTTTCTCCTCCATCTCCTGCATCACCCGCTCCGCATTCAGGTGCTTCTCCTTTATCTTCAACAGCTCCTCATCCTTGGCCTGCATCTCCTCCTCCTGCCTGCTCACCTGCAGCAGTGGCTTCACCTGGGGGGGGCGATTCACACAGCACATCGAGCGTCTTTCCAGGAGCTCAGGGACACCCCCCGCAGCACAGAGTGGGACTAATTTTACCAGGAGTTTGATGCCCAGGACCAGTGCATTTTCTCTTTGTTTTGGGGGAACTTTGATAAATGATGCTGTCTTATTATTCCGATAACTTCACTACTGACATTTCAAGAAGAAAATAACACACTGAACCATTAAAGCGGTCTGGCTTTTTCAGCCCCGCCTGGTCAATTTCTAACACCCATCGTCTGAGAAACTTCTAGTGATTAGCGATAGCAAGCGATTAGGCACCGCGCTCGAGCGATCAGACAGACTCGCGTGTTTTTTCTATGTCGAGAAATCAACCATTTGTTGTCCCCGTGGGGAAATTCTTTTTTACGCCTCCCTCAACTTTGCAGAGTAAGCTGTCCGCGAAGGGCAGCCACCCGTAGCGGCGCCCAGGGAGCTGGGGGTTAAGGGCCTTGCTCAAGGACCCGCAGACGAGCTGAGGCTGAGTTTGAACCGGCGACCTTGTGATTACAGGCACACAGGCTTAGCCCACTGAACCACACGCTGCCCCCAGTAACCCACTTCTGATTGGCCAGCCCGGGCCTGGTACATGGGGAAGACACGGCAGTGACAAGCCAATACCATCACTGTCGCAGTGGGAGCCGACGGCGTCCAGTGCAGACTTACCTTGGTGAAGAGTCGCCACCACTGCCAGTTCCTGAGCTTCAGGTAGGCCGCACAGTTCCTCTGGATCACTTTCATGGCAGTGAGCTGCTGCTGCCTCTTAGCAAACGCCCTGAAATATGGGCAAGGGCCAATTATCCAAACTGTAACCAGCACCGAACAAAGAACCTTCATATTCATGGAACTTAAGACGAGTGGCTGCGTCCGAAGTCCTCACTTGCGGGCAACGTAACCGCGGCACCAGGCCTGGAAGGTGATGATGACGTCTGTGATCTTCATGTCACGCTCCTCCTCCAGGTGGGCAAGCACACCAGCACGGAAGAACACTTTGCTCTGGCCGATCCGGTACAGGTTGGGGTCCAGCTCCAGGGCTTTGATCTGAGCGGAACAAGAATATATTTAATGAATGGCTAAAATGCATACACACACACACACACATTCATTGTTCTATAGTCTTTTTCTATCCCTTTGCAAAAATGCAAGCTGAACTTTCTCATGGTTGAAGCACTACTTGCTCCTGGTCAACCGGATGTGAGAAGGTCAGGCATGAAGACACTCACCATGAGCACACAAGCCTGTTTGCCGTCCATGAAGCCCTTTGGAATGGCGTTGGGGGTGAGGATTTCGTACCTGGAGGTGAAAGGAGATGCAACAATGATGCACAAACGACTACATCTGGGTCGAGCGCAGCAAGCCGAACACGACGACAGAAAACCACAACGAAGCAGCATCTGTGCAGCTCAGAAGCGCGGCCGTCCTCACCTCTGCCTGAACTCCTGAAAAACGATCCGGTTGGGGAAGCCCTGCCTGCAGATTCGGATCCCCTCCAGAACCCCGTTACACCTCAGCTGGTCCAGAACCAGGTGGGGGTCCAGCTTCCCGGCCTGTAAAGTTGCATTCAGTTTTTTTAATTGTCGCATCAATGTTTGTCGTCTTGCCAATGAGCCTGTGCTATTGTGGGTGAGGAGAAGCTTTTCCCTGTAAGGAGTTAGTTGATTTTTAAATGAGATTAGATGTCCTCACTTGGCACAGAGTCTTTTCATTCAAAGAACGGTGCCAGCATTTAACTCAACGACACGATGCAATCACTTGAGTTCCCCCAGGAAGACATATGCAATGTTTTGGCATGTGGTTTTCCATCTCCCCTCAAAAGCCTCAAGCAAGAGATATCAATCTGCTCTTGGCACATTCTAAGTGTTTCTAAGCTTGAATAACTGCCAGATAACCGACTCGGTGACGGATGTGCGGCTGAAAGAGAAAGGGGCCGTTTAGCGTTGGGCACAGATGCTGTATACTGCATGACAGCTTGCAAAAACATCAGGGCTTAATCTGTAGTCTTTAGGACCCTGAAGACGACTGTTTGGAACGGGGTGGGCTTCACCTTCTTCTCGTGGTTGGGGATGATGCAGCGGACGAAGTTGGGGTTTGTGTTCCTCAGCGTGGCCATCAGCTTGGACAGCTGCTCCTTGTAGAGCTGGCCCACCGTGCGGAACATGCCCTTGCGTGTCTTGAAGGCCCCGGGGATGGACTCCGACATGCCGGCCACCTTGTCCAGGCCCACGATACGATCCACTGGGGGGGGGGGGGGGGAGGAGGTTACGTGCAAGGAAAGGGGGGCAGTGTTACTGACTGGAAATCAACTCCAGAACATCCTCATGAGGATGAAGACATCAGTTCAGAATCCACACGCCTCTCGCTGTTACAGGCAGAGTGAGATGGTTGGTGAAGACAACAAAAAAATAAAAATAGTGACCAAATGATAAACACAGAGTGAGCGGGGCGGCGGCGGGGGGAGTTCACAAGGGCAAAGCGTGCGGCACACGAGACCAAGCCAAAAATGCAGTGAGGAAGTGGTGTGTGTTCAATACTACTGAGCTGTGTGCTTCGTGACACTGCATTCTGGTAACACACCACATGCAATAACTCTCATTCAGTAAAGTCCTGCACATTTTTTAAACCCTTATCAGCCCTGACTTAAAGCAGTGATGGAACTTACAGAAATGCATAAAACTTTAGAATTAAGGTTTTAAAACAGCATGTATCCTCTGAAACTGATTTCTTTTCATCTGTGAGCATATACCCATTTTGCACATGTGCGTGTTTTTGTGTATTTGCACAGTGGTCAAAAATAAGAATAATCACACCCATGCAGTATATACCGGTTGCTGCAGTACTGTATGACCAACACCAGGGGGCCCAAACCACACTATTACACAGAAGGAGAAGGAAGAGAGTTCAGTGGAAGAAGAGCAAGGTCCAACTCAGGGGAAAAAAACTACAGGGAAAAAAAACGCCTGAACTACTTATGACGACACACTGGAAATATCAGACGGGAGCTACACTGCCGAGGAGAGAGACAGCTACTGATCTGCATCGAAACAGAAGGGAGAGAGACGTCAAGAAGCAAAAAAACGAAAGATCACCTGAGTCTAGGTGAAGGATAGGAGAACGCTGATAAAAATAGGCTCTCTGACAGTTCAGTACCTCTAAGTGTGTGAGAGAGGAGGAACACAGGAAATAGGATAGAGCAGGACAAGGCAGAAAAGAGGCAAGGAGGGGGGACAGGCAAGATGGATACCACAAGAGAGAGAGATCAGAAGAAGCTGAAGAGAGAACACACACAGGGTGCAGAGGGGCGCACTCCGACACCGGAGTGACGCGGCACAGGTTGCAGAGGGGCGCACTCCGACACCGGAGTGACGCGGCACAGGTTGCAGAGGGGCGCACTCCGACACCGGAGTGACGCGGCACAGGTTGCAGAGGGGCGCACTCCGACACCGGAGTGACGCGGCACAGGGTGCAGAGGGGCGCACTCCGACACCGGAGTGACGCGGCACAGGGTGCAGAGGGGCGCACTCCGACACCGGAGTGACGCGGCACAGGGTGCAGAGGGGCGCACTCCGACACCGACACACTTTCAAAACCTTTATTAAATTGAACTGAAATTCTCTGACACAAGGTCTTGATAATGACCAGTAGGTGGCGTTGTGACTTTCATGTACAGATGTAGGCTGTTTAAATACTGTGCCCATCTGCTTACCGTCTTTCCACAGCTCAGACATAAACTTGTCCGAGGACTGGTTAAGGAGCGTGGCCACGTTGTCATTCAGAGGGTCCATGTTCTTCATCAGCCACTCATCTGCCTTGTAGTCCACCTGGGTGGGGGGTGGGGGGTGGGGGGGAGAGCAGACATGAGAAACTAATAGGACACTGATCTTCTGTACACCTATACCTCCAAAACATCTAAGAAGCAGTGATGATCAATGACACCAACGTCGCACAGAACACACGTTATATATGGGGGATCTATTACCTTGCCGGCATAGTGCATGATGCAGAAGTCGGCTTCATCCTTCAGTTTCTTGGGCTTGTGGAACTTGGGGTGGGTGCCCTGTTCCTGGCCCACCTTCTCCACGAAGCTCTTGTCTGTGGCCTTGGGGAACCAGCACTCCTCGTCCAGCAGGGCCAGGATACCTGGGGGACTGGCCTTAAGTGCCGGGAGATTGATAGAAATTCAGCCCAGCTGATCATGACTCGGGAAATGGAGACGCATGCATCTGGAAGAGGAATCTCCGGACGGACTTACAGGCTTCTCGATGAGGTCGATGCAGGGCTGCAGGTCGAGGCCGAAGTCGATGAAGCTCCACTCGATGCCCTCCCGCTGGTACTCCTCCTGCTCCAGGATGAACATGGTGTGGTTGAAGAGCTGCTGCAGCTTCTCGTTGGTGTAGTTGATACACAGCTGCTCGAACGAGTTCAACTGCAGGAGGAAACAAGGAGAAGATCAATGTACCCGCTGAGTTTTAATACCCTGAGAGACCATCAATACTGCAAATTGGTAGGATAGTTAGATAATATGCCAGGATTGTCCCAGCTTTTATTACACAGACAGCCTCTGAACATTGAGTATGTTAGTCCTGTGATTCCCAAACTAGTAATCTGAGACTAATGCTTGTACACATTTGTTCGGTTCCAGATCTCCATATTCAAGCATTTGGCTTAATTATGAAGCTTGATGATTCCGCAAAGTGTTTGCTCACACGAGGAAGAAGCATGAACACAGGAGGAGAGCAAACCGCTCCTGAGCCGCTCTTGCAGTAATACCTCGAAGATCTCGAAGCCGGCAATGTCCAGGATACCGATGAAGGAGGCGCCCTGACGCTTGGTCTTGTCCAGGGCCTTGTTGATGCGCATGACCAGCCAGCGGAAGAGGCGCTCGTAGGTGGCCTTGGCCAGAGCCTCCACGGCGAACTCGGCCTGCTCCTGCGTCTGCGCCTTCTGCACATAGTCGCGGCCCACCTTGATGCGCGGCGACAGGATGGAGCGCGTGAAGTCGGTCACGTTCATGCCCATCAGGTGGCAGACTTTCTGAGCGGCTGTGGGGAGGGTGTTAAAAGAGGAGGAGTTAGACCAGGGGGGCGGCCTTTCCAGGGATAGGAGCGGCTGCAGGGTGTACTGTACTGGGGTGCCAAGTATTAATTAAATGTAACCGACACTTCCATGGAAAAATCCTCCCTTCCCAAAGTCGTCGTACTTCAACTGGTTTCAACAAGCCCTGCAAAGCATTGTGGGATGTGGCACAAAAAAAAAAAAAAACACAGCAAACGATGCCAAAGTCTCCCAAAGAGCAGGAGGTGCTGGTGGAGCGAGTTACCTGTGTCGTCGGGCATGGAGGCCTGGTCTGAGTGACGTTCCTTCTTGAAGGATATGTTCCCCAGCTGGAGCACGGCTGATACCACCCTTAGCATTCCTGATGGGGGAGGACAACGGGGAGAGGCGAGCGTCACGCGACACAGAACACCCGGGGAAGCCAGAAGCTAATGGAGGGAGACGTGGATCTTTGTTACCTATCTGCTCATCTTCTGGGATGCTCATGATCTTCATGGATTCCATGGTCTCGGTGTAGAGGTCCTTGTCCTGTTGACCGGGGATGGTCACCAGACCGTTGGACAGGAAGCGGTACTTGTTGAAGCCCTCCAGACAAAGCTCCGCTATTGTGGGGAGGGACAGGTGGGAGAAGACAGGTATGGGGGGTCAAATGCAGCCATTACAGGCCCCTCCAGAAGGGGATGTGACCCATGTGCCACAAAAAAACACACAAAAGGTGAAAACTGTCACTACCGAACCACTAGACGACAGCGGAGATGTGGACCATTCAGTCATAAGACAGCTGTTACAGAAGTGAATTATTGTGAAAACAAGCACGACTGGAACAAACTACTGCAACAGATAAAAATCGCGAGCATATCAAGCCAGTTTCAAAAACAAAAATCAGTCAACGGCAAAGATCTGGGCTGCCGCTTATCTCTCTTTTTAGCTTTGCTATCAGATATGCCTAAAGAGCCAATTTATCAGTTAATCGTCTAAAGGAGGTTCCGGTCTGGTGCGAGGCAAGCAGGTTTCACTAGATCAATGGCCAGTGCCAGAATGCGTGCACAAGGTTCACACAGAGATCACGACTGCAGACGCCTGAGGTATAGAGGACAAAGGCCTTGCTTTAAGGGCAGGAGGCGAGCAAAATAAACGAACACAAAAGGAGGAGTGAAGCCGCTGCAGATTACAACGTTACACGTACAGCGTAACTTGTCCCCTGCTCCTGACAGCATGTAGTAGAACATGTGAAATGTCCTCTCGTCCTTGGCCTGCCGAATGGCGCGTGACTTCTCCAGTAAGTCTGTCAGAAATACTGTCAAGGAAGGCGTGGACGAAACAGACATCTGGCTGCAGACAAACATGAAGAGGGGGTGGGGGTTGGGGGGGGGGGGGGGCGGTGAAGCCCACATACTTTACCATTAATGGACATGTGTACTATGTAAACCTTAAGGCCGGAGCTGTTGTTTTCGCCTCGTCACCACCCCCTTTCCCTTTAAAACAAACAAAATCTCTGTTCTCTGCAGTGTGGAATTTCGTTCGACTGCAGCACAGGAAGTAAGACTACAAGCAATATTTACAACGCAGAAAAAAAAAAGGAGTACACATTGAACTGTTCCTCCAAACTTCGGGGGATGTCTATAGGTTGCAATTATAAATGGCAAGCTGCCACGGCGAGGATACAGGTCTCGATGTTTGCTCCGACTATGTAACCGTTGACGTCGAAATTGATCCTGATGAATTTTCCCTGCAAGAGACAAGTACACGATTTTTGCCTTCATTTTAATTATTATTTAGACACAGAACACCACAACGCAGTGCCGAATCCTTACGAATCGTGAAGAGTTGTCATTCTTCACTGTCTTGGCATTACCAAAGGCTTCTAGGATGGGGTTGGCCTGCAGCAGTTGTTTCTCCAGCTCCCCCTGGTGGATACATAAGGTACCAAACGCCATTACATGCAACTTGGTTAACTGGGGTCAGGGTTGGGCTTGTTTTTTTTTTTTCTTCCATTTTATTCAGTACACCTGCAAGCTGAAATTCTTGTGTTTCTGAACAAATTCAAGGCAAAAAACATTCCACGAGCACACTGACACCGACTTGAATCGGTGACACAAAGGTCACCACCTTCCACCTCACCAACGGACCGCTGACCTACCTGGCACATCACACCACGGCGCCCACGCTCACACCGGCGCCCACGCTCACACGCTGCCATGTTAGTGCCCACGCCCCGACATCCCAGAGTCGACTCAGTCACTTCCCTGTGAGTGTCCCATCACCGCCGGCCCAGAGAGTGACCTTCAACCCCCATGCAGAAGAGCCCACCACGACGCACTGCGGTGTCACGACCTTTGACCTTTGCACTGCGTGAAACCTGAACAGTTTACACACCAAATTATAAATGTGAGCCAAGCATAAAATGCTACATAAATGTAGCCTTTGTTTCTTCATAATGCAAACACACCACTTGCTTCCCACTGGACTATATAAGCAGAATCTATTATATTCTGCAGTGTTTTCTTGCATTCTTGTCGAGATGGTGAGTTGGTTTATCATCACGGCAGAGGAGTCTGAGAGGCAGGTGACCCAGCAGGGATCAACGCCGCATACTGGCGGCTTCCGGTTACCCCAGACATTAAGATCTGACACACAGACACCCAGAACACGTAGAGGAGCAGAGAGGACAGAGGAAGGGCGTCTGTTCGACAGGCGGCAAGGCACACATTTGAGGCGCTGATCGGCTGCAGGCGAGATGGGCGGCCGGAGGAGACTCCCCGAGAAACACGGGCGCGCAAACACGCGTTACAGAGGCACCTCCAGAAAACCCCAAAAAAGGCACATGAACGCTTTGCACAAACAGACCAACGAGACTGAACTCACACAGACAAGAACTGCAGATGGGACGAAAGCGTCCTTTCCTAACCATAGAAATACACACATTCACTCAAACAGAGGAATTAATTACCAATACACTGAAGTTACCTTGGTTTATACACATTCTTGTCTGTGTGAATTCTCTGCCTTCCCTTCAAGATAACGCTTCCCACTTCCTGTCTCACCCCCGTCATGTGACCTGAACATCCTCATATCTGACTAACCCACCATATAGACACAAGACATCAGCAGCGGTGGCAAGAAAGACAGGAGAAAGTGGAGGAGGGGGGGCGAGTAAAAAAATTAAGAAAAATGTTTTAAGGAGCGATGTTGTGGAGAAACTCACATGGGACAGCACGCTGGCGTTCTGGATGGAGAGAGAGAGAGAGAACCTCAACAACACAGCTCACTGCAAAGGCTTCTGGTCAAAGTACATTCTGGGAAGCCCGGCAGAGTCCCAGCTGTCCTACAGCAGCTGACCCAGAGACACGGCGGCTCGGCCAGGAGAGTTAGCCTGTCCTCAGGACAGCAAGTCGCGCACGGCCATGCGAAGGGGCCGCTTTGGACACGTGCCACCAAAAACAAGCTACATTTTGACCGGAATTCTCCAGTGAACAACGGAAGTTTGAAAAAAACAGTTCTGAAGTTGTGCATATGGACTTGCAGACGCCTCATTATTTTAACATTGTAACTTTTCTTAAAGGTGCGTATTAATCACCCGACAGTTTGACGGGTGTCAAATAACATGTACTAGTGTCTGACAGTAACAGTGAATGAATGAAGGTAGACATCAGTTATCTCACACACACACACACACACACACACACACACACACACACACACACGAATCACAATGTGGCTACCAAGTGTGGACAGAAAGGGGGGAGAGAGACCAGGATGTGTGTGTGTGGGGGGGGGGGGCTGAATCCCAGCATCCTGCTATTCAGAGGACAGCATTGAAAGAGAGGCGGATGGGAATATACTGAACTGGGGGGGGATAAGGATCAGTATGAGGAAGTGGGGGGGGGGGGGGGGGGGAGTGTTTGTAAGGAGGCCACAAGGAGGAGGAGGAAGAGGAGGAAGATGAAAGGCAGCACTGGGACTCACCTGGTCTTTCTTAGTCTTGTGGGACGAGGCCACGTGAGCCAGGTATTGGATGACCTTCTTGGTGTTCTCCGTCTTTCCAGCTCCCGATTCCCCTCTGAGAGACGGAAGGGGAGGTGGAGGAGGAGGAGGAGGAGGAGGAGAGACGAGTGAGAACAACAGTGAAACTCAGCAACCATCACAGGCACAAAGCGGTGATGTCTTTTGGGCACTTTTTGCACGAAGACTCACGTGCAGAGGATGGACTGGTCCTCGCGGTCTGTGAAGAGGAGAAAGGCGAGAGAGAGATCACCCTGATGTCTCAGTGCGCCAATTACGCTGCAAAATTTACAGTGCCAAAGTGACCCTGAGACACACAGCACAGGCGAGTAACGCAAATCCCCCTCAGGCTGTTACTGTACTGACATGTCTATGAGGGTCAGCGAGTCACTGTGGCTTGTGTCTCACTTAGCATAACACCGACAGCAAACATCTACAGGACCTCCTCACCCACAGGAGCTACAGCTCACAGAAATTCCAGATACGTTAAGGGACACAACTGTAAAAATGGCACAGTAATCCAGTGTTTCTCAAGGGGAGTTTAACACTATTGCAGTGTTTCCCAATCATGGTTCTCGGGACCCACAGATGGTCCACATTTTTGCTCCCTTTCCCTCCCACTTTATATTGGGAGCTGGGAGGGAGCAAAAATGTGGACCGTCTGTGGGCCCCCGAGGACCGGGTTTGTAAACACCGTGCTATTACATGCTATATACTATGAGAAATCTCAGAACACACGTTCAAGTTTTGTTGGCTAAACAGGACAGCGTCCTGATACAGGCAGGAAGCTGATATCCGTTTCCTGTCACTGGAAAGGGGGCGGGGCTTCCAAGGGCCACACAGCTGACACTCGTGCCTCACCCTGCATCATGCTGCGGTAGGCTGTGTCTGTAATGGCGTAGATGTGGGGGGGCATCTCGTGCCTCTTCTTGCCCCTGTACATCTCGACGATCTCCTCGGAGTAGATGGGCAGGTTCCTGTAGGGGTTGATCACCACGCAGAAGAGCCCCGAGTAGGTCTGGAAGAAATTGGAGGACGTTGGGGGGTCAACAACGCCCTGCACGCTCTAAAAGTGCCGCACATTTGTTCACTTCAAATGCACGCGCAATTTCACTGAACCAACAGCCATCTGAGATTTCTCCACGGCTCCTAACGAGAGACTCGACCGGCCAGACCGGACGGGGAGGTTCTGGGCGCAGCGTGGGAAACTCTGGGCGGGACCAGGAGCTCGAACATGCAGCCACAGGAGCCAAAGCGTCACGTGCAGCCGGGACAAGTGCAGCGAAAACCTCCGATAAGGAACAGGTGGAAGAAAGCACAGATTTGGCAAAGGCCAGACCACTATCCTCATCTAATCTGTCACGGGAAGCAAAGTCTCTTGGTAATGGTGAGGATCCTTGGTGAGCCGCCCCACCCTGCCCCACCCTTCTGTTCTTGAAGAACATCTTCTGTTCTTCAAAACAAAATCACCAACATGACCAGACATGACCTGCTGAGGCCACTCTGCCATCATGACATCGAGGGCTTGGCTGACGGCCTGGCTACAGCACGATGTAATAATGTTTATTTTAATGTTGTTATAAGTTTATTTAATATTAAGAGATACATCCAGCTGAAGGAACGAGGAAGTGAATTCAAATACCACTATTACATACTGCTGCAAATATTTCCACAGGTATTTAAAATTATTTAATTAATTTTAATTGGACTTTACAATAGACATGTATGACCTGATTTTATTTACGCTGTTAATCTCCGGCAAGTCAATCACACAGCAGTAACTCGGCATCAGCTACTCCTGGGACAGGATTTGCACTTTTAGGTGAGGTTTATGGGGGTAGGACAGAAGAATTTGCATGGGGGGGGGGGGGGGTGTTCTGCCAATACACCCGCCACAGGTCAGATTTCATTAAAATGAAATCAGGCACAAGTCAGGCTCCTGCAACAAAGACAGAATTGCTCTAACACCGCAAAGGTCGCAGGTTCAAATCCCAGGGAGCGTACAGAAATTAGTAAGACGTCCCTCTACTGTATGTCACTGTGGATAAAAGCATCAGATAAATTAAAGGGTTTTCTTAAACTATGGCCAGGGCGACCTCATGGGCTCCGGGGAAAGGAGGGGGGGGTAGGCACCCCCCAGTAAGGCTCAGCAGTCAGGCGCGGGGTTGGGAATATCCCTGACCCCGACAGAGCTCCCATAGGTGCTCCGTTCATACAGCCACATCATTTTCCAGGGTAAACGGCAAGGAGACAGCCAGGGGTTAGGGTGGGAGTCATACTGGCAATGATTAAAGAAAGCTAGCAGCGGCTAAAATACTATTAGGCGTCACATTCCAAGAGGAGGGGGCTGGTGCACATATTGTTCTCTGCTCTTTCCTGTTTACAGACTGTAAATGTAGACTACCCCCCACCCACCCACCCACAAACACAAAGTGGGGCACGGTTGCCCTCGACGTGCTCTGAACGAGAGAGACACCGGTGACTGAGCAACCCGAGATCCTGCTTCAGTATCTCCAGCTTCCCGCTTCCACTAATGTGGGAATAATTTGGACAAAAATCTACCGGATGACAATGTATCGGCTGCAGATCTGTACTTGACATGGAATCTGCTGCTGTACCCAAGGTACATAAAAAATAGACAGGAAACCCATAATTCTGCAGCTTTCATGAAAAACATCTGCTGGGAGGACACCTAATTAAAAGCAAACACGCAGCAGGCAGCTGCCTGAGGAAACCCCGCTGGGGGGAGGTGACACTTACGTAGATGAGGCCGGAGTAGTACCTCTCCTTCAGGTTGTGCAGCACGGACGCCTCGTTCAGGCAGGTCAGCTCCGCCATATCCTCCACCTTGCTGAACTTTGGCGGGTTCATCTTCTGGATGTCGTCCTTGTTGACCGTGATCTTCTTGCCGGAGTCGGCCAGCTCCACCACGCACTCATCGCCCCTCTCCTCCTTGATGGATCCGGCCTCAAAGCCCAGCCGCTCCGACGGCACCCATACCAGCTTCTTGGTGGCCCAGTCGGCCTGGACCAGCGGGTTGTTCACCAGATTGCGATCCACGTAGAGGAACTTGTCCGCGTCCGACATGGTTGCCGCTACAGATGGACAAGCAGGGCGAATGGTTAGAAGGTAGCATTAGGGCTCTGATACACTCCGCTGTTTGTTGTCTGTGTAATTACTATTCAGTAAAGTTCTGAGGATACAATTACGCATGTACATTAATCTAAAAACATGATCAAATTACAGAGATTCTCTGTACAAGAATAGCAGGTCGGAGCCAATGAGAGCATTAGCAGTTATTAAACTGTGCTCAAGAGCCATGAGCGACCGCTAAAGGAGCGCACTCAGTGAGCGGTTTTAAAGCGGGAAGAGAGACAAAACGGCAAAGACTTGTTTCAAAATAACATCTACAAGGACACTAACAACCTCAGAGCCAAAACCGTCAAACTCCCGGCAAGCTAGATGCCGCTAACCCTGAATTTAACGAATGTGGTTTTGCATCTTCGATAGCTGCAGAATGGCCAATAGCTACTACAACAATTTCACAGCAAAAATCAGCGGCACGGGGGTGAATGCACCTTAATATCAAGCACCGGCCAGGCAGCGTGCTGATGCTAATGCTAATAGGCTAGGAGTCCCAGAGCGAGGAGCAGACCCAGGGTTCCGGTAAGACCCAAGCAGCGCTGGGAGACTCGGTTGCGGCAGCATTCTTCACACGACTCATGTGACCCCCCCCACAGCTGACTTTCATCACTGTGCCTCCCACCCCAACCAGACTGGGACACCCGCATTCCCTGCAGTGGAGCACGGCGTACTCAATGTCTCGTTAGTCTGAATCACGAATCCCACCATGACCACTAGCCACCCCCAACCTAGAAACCTTTGCCCACCCCCACTTTTCCCTCCCCCTTTTCTGTGTTTATCCAGGCCTCCAGGGCCACATTCCTCCCATACCCACTGATTATCAGAAAGGAATTCCACAACCCCCCCCCCCCAAAAAGTCGTTTTCCTGATCTACTCCAGGCTCGGTCATTCCCCTCCCTTTCGCTCACGTTACACCCCCCAAGAGGCTTAAACCCTCACATAACAGCGTCATCCTTTGCTCCAACAACCCACTTGAGCAAAGTATCCCCCCCCCTATGTTTGCTGGGGCTCTGTGTCACTACTTAACTTCTGCTGGGACATATCAAACCACTATCACAACCATACCAGCCCAGCGTCCTGTTAACTCTTCAGAATCCCATGCTTCTCACTCGAAGGACACTTCGGGGTATCGCAGTAGTTTCGCAAGTGCGCGCCTGGTCTCTGGTATATTTGGAATTACTAGGAGACTCAAGATCAAAAACACATTTGTTCATGCACACTTCCAGTCATAGAAGCAAAATAAGAACAAACAGCTTTAAATGGTAACATCAGGTTAAGCAAAGAGTCATTCCACACGGCAATCAAGGCCTGCAAACATGACTCAAACAAGGATTATTCCTGACGTCAAAGCAAAATCAGAGGCTGGCTGGTGCCAAACTGAACAAGCCAAATGCAAAAACCCATTTTGCAAAGCCTTCAACCTTCCTAGGAAGAAAACGGGCAAATATTTTAAGGATTACCGTTCTAAAGAGGTGACTTATAGACGACTGTCCTGAGGTGGCATCTGCAGAAACACTGTCAGACCAAACAGTGAGTGCCAGTCGGGAACTAGAAATCTGAGATTATAATGTCAGCAAGCTCATTTCTGGAAGGTAGTGAGAACGGGACAGCCACGACGGCAGGAAGTCAGACAGGTTGAAACCAGAGCAGAGGCTCCTGCTGCAGTTAACGAGCCATAGAGCCTCGTTAAGAGCTATCCCCTCAGCAAACGTGTTTTGCACACAGGAGGGGGCCGCCTGACTTCATAAGACGTTTTAGTGAGCTACAGCAAAGACGGTACGGCTCCTTTATTAATGCGCTCTCCTTCCGCTTCGGGTACCAGCAGGAAGATCATATAGATCTGATAGCTTTTCATATGTGCAATATGCACAATACACAACCGGTGCTTTGAAGTCTACATGCCAAAGGTATTCAACTGCCTTAAAGTTTTATTAATTTTCATTGTTTTTCCACTCAAATTGCTTACTCCTCTATGCTGCAGCAGTGACCCAAGCCGCTGAGAAAAAAAAAATGCAGACCGATGTTTCTCCAGCCGAAAATTGGCCTTTTGAGAGACATGCAACGCCTCTCCGCAAGCGACGCATCAGCAATACATCCCTTCTGCCATGGGTAATATGATCGATTTTTCCATCCTATCAGTCTCTTTCTTCAGGGTTCTGGGGGACAAGCCTAGCAATATCAGCCGCTCTTCCTGGGCAAAGGTCATTGGTCAAAGGTCAGGGGTATCACAGCCACGGCTTCAGAGACAATAGCCCTTTTTTTAAAGAGCTTTCAGCTTGTGAAACAGGAGCAACTCGAATGCCTCAGTCAGTAACTTGTGCTCCATTAATATCAAAACCAAAAGAAAAGCTTCATTTCCAAAGCCATCTCTTTACCACCTTTGCACACTGAAAACATCCCTAAAAATACCCCTTTATCAGGTGAGTATTGCCTGGAAACAGTACAACAAACAAACTGCTGAATGTCTGATAGAATGAGCCAGTTTATGGTATTTCCCCTCAGGCAGAACGATACAAAGGTCACAGCACTAAAGCAATATAGGCTGGGTAATATTAACAGTATGAAACTACTTCTGCGCGCGCGCGCACACACACACACACACACACACACACACACACACACAGGTGTGTAGGTCACACACCCTAACAACATCTTTGTGTGGACAAAATAAACGCCCGATAGCAAGTCAAATCTTGGAATGCAGCACAGCACCAGGATGGCTAATATAACAAATGGCTTTACCTAAATAAAAACCAAAAAAGGGACACAAGACTGACGCGTAAACACAGAGCTTTTGGGCGAAAACCACAGCAGGAAGTTACATCATGTCACAGGACTCCGTCGCTTACATTGGTGATTATGCCCGGACAAGGTGCAGCGTCATGCTGCGAGGAGAACAGCGTTAGCTATTCCGAGGGAACACTGCAGACTCCTCCCCCCCCCACTTCCATCTCCTGTTCTTAGGCTTTACCCACAATGCAACAGCTTCCTGGCATTGTAGGCTTCCTGAAACCAGTGCAGGTGTGCTCACTTGGGGGTGGGGGGAGGGGCGATGTCCGACGGCCAGGGAGAGTTAGCTTAGCATGGCTCAGGAACTTGAATTGGGTGTAAAATTTCACTTGGAAGCAACTATGTCGTTATGCCTTTTTTGCTTAACAGGGAGTGCAGAACTCCAACATCTGGCCATAAACAGCTTATGTATACAGCTAACCCAGGGACTGTTCCAGAACAAAAGGCAACAGCGAAGCAACAGCGAGCGAGACACGGACGCGAAATGAGAAGCACGAAGCAAACATTTGCCAGCTGCCCCAAGCAGACGTGCATCACGCCAAATAAAGAAGATTCATAAAACAAATAAAAGAAAAAAAATTCATAGCATCTGAAGGGCGGATATCGGAGTCGTGCAAACATGACCGTTCACGAAGCACGTTTAAGATGAGGCTCAGGGTAAACTTCAACAGGTACGAGACACATACACTGAATAACTGATCAATGCATTGAGCAGCTGCTTTTTTTGAATCGGGTAACCTTCCGGGACAACAGAAACTCATGAGGCGTCTGCTTTGTGGCAGGGTGCTGTAGGTCGTGCGAAACCCACTGACCGCATGCTTCGTTTCACATTTACAGACAAAAAAAAAAAAAATCCACTGCTCAATAATTAACATACCATCACAAAGGTGCTTAAAACGGGGCGTATTCTGGGAACCACAAGTAACATCTGATCTTCAGTGGATTTTTTTTTCCGCCCTACAACTAGTGATGTGTCTTCACACGCCTAAGGGCAGAACGAGGACGAGGGGACTGACACACTACATGACTAACAGGGACACAGCTGTCAGTAATCTGAAGAAAAAGAACAAAAAAAACTACGTGCAAGTTGTGCAACTCCAACTAACTTGTTAAACTTGACGATGGACTGAACCGACTATTATTCAGAGCACAAAGAAAAACTTGGAGATGTGGAGCAGAGCAGCCTTAACATTATTTTTATAAAGGAATTCTTGTACAGAGGATGGTAAGATTCCGTCTACACAATAGATTACACAAACGTAGTGTAAAGATGAACACTTTCACGGTGCACCCTGTTGGCCAAAACTGACCTGAACGAAGGGGGCGGATTATTTCAGACACCCACCGTTACGGTGCAACTGACCGCCACAAGCCGAAATGAGTCAGTGACTAAGACGGACCTTGGCTGAGGAGGAAATTATGAAAGACCGCCTTAGTCACAGTGTAAGATGTGGACCTCGGCCCTGTACCTTCTCTGGCCCAGCTGCAGGAGCTCAACCAGCCCGCTTTTTAACGTTATGCTTTCCCAGAACACGGCAGGTTGCCCAGCGACCTCCAACCAGGAAAAAGTGATTTGCTGCTAGAACATACTGCCATGTGGACAAACTGCAATAGTACTGCACACCGCCAGTGGTAAAACCCAGACTGACATTCCATACTGTAAGCACACTCTTGGCAACTATCTGTAATCCAAAGATGTTTGGATATCAAATGATGTGCGTGGCATTTAATAACACGGACCTGCATTTCAAAAAATGCCAGCTGTATCCTTGAGCGAAAGCGGCTAACTTTAATTGCTTCAATAAAATTCCCAGGATAAATAGACAAAAAAGTAGGTAACTTTGGAAATAAGGATTCACCAGGAAAATGAAGAACTAGCCTGTTATTATCAGAAATATTCACAAATATCAGAATTGTATTATGACATGATTTCATTCACCTGGCTGGATAAAATGAGAAGTACCTAAGTTTCTAAAATAACAAAAACTAGTTGAATGACTTTGCGCCGCAGAGGTAACATTAGGGACTCGGAGCGGGAAATGCGACGGTATGAAGGTGAGGCGTCAAAGCCGAAATCTACCGCAAAGCCACGGCCTCGATGCGAGCCGGTGACTCGTGGCTGCAGCGTACAGATCCAGAGCCGGACGCTGCCACAGCTCCTCCCTCCCGGGCAATGCCGTATTTAACCTCCCGACTAAGAAGGGCAGGGTGTGTCGCAGTGTGGCCCAGCTTATGGGCGTGGAGCACCAGGGAAAAGAAAAGCGTAACGCAGACACAAAGAACCAAAGAAAAGAAGTCAGAGAAATTACTAAATATCCTGGCTTCAAAAACCTAAGCAACTCACCATGTTTAACTTGTATGTTACAGAATCCCTACTACTGAAATCATACATGAAAAAGAACAACAATCTTCCAACAGTGACCAAGAAGACATACTTCTCATCAAAAGCAAAAGAAAAAAGTGCTCTTAAGTAAAGCCAGCCTAATGATCTGTAATTGTTTGTCCTGGAGGTTGATATGATCAAAATTAGGGCGTGCGCGCATTCCCGAAAGCCGGTTTCCTTTTGGGGCATGGAGTCAAGGAAGGGAGAAACCACAACGTACCAGCCAAAAAATATGCTGAATGCGACATTTGCAGTTCGGTAACTGTCTGTTAAACCTCAATAAAATACAATTTGACACCAATAATGAATAATTTTTTGCTCTGAGGCCTATTTAAGTCAAATTTATATTTTTCCTGTACTGTAAACATCAGAGCAGAATATACATTATATATGTGTGTGTGTGTGTGTGTGTATGTGTATATATATATATATATATATATATATATATATATATATATATTTTTTTTTTTTTTTATTATACATACATACACACACACGTGTGTGTATATATATATATATATATATATATATATATATATATATATATATATATATATATATATATATATATATATATATATATATATATATGTGTATACACACACACACACACACACACACACACATATATATATACATATATTAATTATACTTACATACATACACACACATTCATACACACACACACACACACACAAGTATGCGTGGGTAATTTTAGGCTTCATGGCAGTACACATGAAACGATTTTTTTGTGATTTGCAAAATAAACGAGCTGTTATTGTTTTAACACAAGTCTGATCTTAGTTCATCGTTCGCTTGGAAAAAAAATTCCGAGGTACAAGTATAGCATGGGAGAGGTACCATTAAAATGAATGCATGAATTGTTTAATATGTATAGTTAAAACAGGGATGGGATGCATCAGTCAGACAAAACAGATTGCCTCGCTTTCCAATGCGGCTGAGGGTATAACTGTTCCTGTATGTTGAGATGCCTGCTTTAGGCAGAGCAGGGTGCTGGTTTGTTTTCTCTCCAGTGAATAAAGGGAAATATGCGAGTGGCAAAGTCGCGAGCGCTCACTGACGTAATGGGCGTATTCTGAAACAAAGTAGAGGTCATTAACTTTAAAGCTTAAATACACCAACGTTCGGACTTCTCGGGGGCTCTCCGTGATGGAACGCAAAACCTGGCACACTTGCACAATAATCTGAAGCCGAGCACCATTCAAAATGAGGGCAGAGAGTCTCTGCCCTTTTCTGTTCATTCATGCGAACCACTTCCTGTACCAGCCGCCTAGCGAAGTTTCTTCTCCATCATGAAACCCTTGCAGCTCTGTAATAGCATTTTCAACTCTCCGCGTGTATTTTACACAGAATATCATAATAAGAAAAGAACAGTTTACTCAAACATGTTACTCTGACATGCATTATAATCTAAACGTCACTCAGGAGCCAAGCTCTGCCTCCGAATCAGTAACTGTTGAAGCAGCGAATACTGTTCTTCCTGTTTGAGCTGGTTAGCCTGTTAGCCGGCCGGAGACAGGCACCCGATGTGTCAGCTATACCAGACGGCGCCGCATATGCAGAAATAGGGGCGCCCGGCGTTACTTTTCCGTGCCGTAGCCACACGCTCACCTGCTGTTGGCGTGCAGAAGCTGAAAGTCGCTGGATAAGTAGTCTGCGCCTCAGTCGACGTCCGTTTCTCGGCGGAACCAAGTTTCCTGCTGCTTTGGAAAGTGCTCAAATGAAACTGACGTCTGTGAACCACCTCACTCTCGCAGGGTTTTTTTCTCTCTCTCTTTCTCTCTCTCTCTTTTCTCTTAGCTACCTCCCTGTTTTTTTTTCCCTCCCTCTTGCAGGTTTGTTAGGTTTCCTCACCCTTCGCGGAGCCGGGGCGCGGTCAGGTGGGCGGGGCCCGAAGGCACTGCCCCCGCCCACTTAACCACTCACGGTCAGGCACTGTAACTTTCTTGTCACTTTCGACCAATGGGAAAATAGGAGGGACCGCCCTTAGCGGAGCCGCTGTTTCAATAGGCAAACATGGACGCGAACTTGAAATAGTTGGAACACGGAGGAAGACCGTGATAACGTGGTGTTTAATGAAGGAGGTATGTGCATGGATGAGTTTCATGACCATATAAGTAGCAGACAGTTCAGGCCAAGTAACGTCATACAGGTCATCTGTATTTGTCACTGAAACATAACAAAGGTAGGACTTGTAGTGTTGGATTCCATATTCAAAAATAAAATATCCTTATTTCCGTAGTACATTATCCATTTTCTTCGTCACGCATTGTAAGCATTATTATTATTATTATATTCTTTTATAACAACCTTAAAAGCAATAATCTCTACATGTTAACCTACTGTAAGATCCAGAAATTATTTTCATTATAATCATAATTAAAACAAAATCACTAATGTCAATAACCCCCTTGGTGAAAATTATTAAAAGTAGCTGCAGAATCCACAGAACTCCAGTCTCATACGTTATAGGCCAGAGTGCATCTCACATTTTTCCTCAACCGAGACAGAAGAACTGTACAGGAGACCAGAAGGGCAGTAAATAAACTTTCACGTGGCAGAAGGCCGTCTGACCGAGACGTAAGGAGTAACATCAAAGGGAACAGGGTAATTACAATGAATCCTGGGATTACATTGCTTAGTCAAAGCCTTTCGGTAGTGGAAAAGGGGGAGATGGTACATAATATAGTAACAGAAAGAATGCAGTGGTAACTTAATACCTTTTGCTATCCATTCTGGGCCCTGTTCCATTCTGCCCCTGTCACCTTCCCCCAAAGGGGTGGTGCCTATACTGCTTTGTGTCCCTTCCTCCACCATTAAACACAAAACAGGTGGAGCGTAATCGACACAAACAGCCTAACATGCGCAAACACAAAGACACGCACAACGCACGCTCACACAAACTTATCTAAATGCCTGAGTGGTTTACAGTATATTTATTCAGCAATACAGCAGGTGGCTCATACTAGCTGTGTATAACTTTCTTGCGTCATTAAATGCAATTTAATAGTGAACTGTATGTAGATAAAGGTCATGTCATTTCAGATTGATTAGGCAATACCCAGCAGGCTGAAAGTCACTTTCTTCGTTGGCTATATGGAATGTAAGGAAAGGTAGATGGAAAAAAGAGCAAAACCACTAATACATTTACCTGTGTGTGTGTGTGTGTGTGTGTGTGTGTGTGTGTGTTTTAACATGAAGGATATGACTACAGGTCCAATCATTTCTGAAAGACTGCACCGGGGTTAAGACAATGGCATTACCAAAAAAGGATACTATCAAATTCTGTCTCCCTTCCTGTTAGTACGGGACCAATGTGTGTCTTACTATACTGAAGTATAAAATCATTATGTCATACATCAAAAGAATGTGAGATCACTAAAGACACATTGTTAGAGGCAATGCACGTAATGCACAATCACTCATCGCGTCTGTTAATGTGGATACAAAATGTTGTCACTAAAAAAAATACAAGAAAATACACATGTAAAACTGGCGTGGCCTTTTTGTTCCCTTGTCCATCGTTAATTTATTGCAAACAGTACTGGCATTTTACTCAATATATACAGCCAGAGAAAATGCATGTATATAGACTTAATCGATATACTACATTTGAGGACGTAGCACCGTGTCATGTCTAGCCTTCCCACCCTGTACTTTAGTAATTGGTACACAGGAAGGGGCGATAAGACGCATGTTGACTCAAAAATTTAGGAATGTTGAGATTGGGGGAGGGGAAGGATGGACGTTATTCCTTTAGAAGTAAAAATGTCTCCTTCCGTACAAATAAATCTGAGCATTTCACTTCGCCACTTCGTTCTTTTTTGTGCGTTCAGTGTCACAGGATGGAAAAAGCAGCGTTAATTCAGCATGTGTCCCGTACAAATACTCTGCTGCCATCCAGTTACGGTCCGCATCGTGGAAGTCTCGCCACGCAGCCCGGCTGCTGGATTCAGAATTGCGTGTGTACTTGGTTATTTGCCTAAGTCACTAATTGGTGGTTCGGACGCACAGTTAATGTTAAGTTTGATTCATAGGGAAAAACAGACAGACGAGCGAGGAATTCTGCAGCTCTCTCCCTCTCGCTGAAAAACCACTGGCTTCCCGTGTCTTTTTTCCCTTATATGGTAACATAGAAGCGAGAGGGAGAAGGAGAGTGGTAGAGTTCAGGGGAGGTGTGGTCTATTGTTTCAGCGGAAGAGGTGTAGGGTTACACGGCGGCAAGGTAGGGAGATAGAGGCTCTGGTGATACAGCAGAAACACCCCCGTGCACGCAAGAAAAGAGAAAAGGTGCACCGCAGTCATTCCAAATATTTCTGCTGTACACCTAAAACAATGCAGAGTTGCGATACCTCGAGCCTCGCTGCAAAAGAAGCACGTGCTAGGCGCCTAACCAATCACATTTCTGCTATCTGCACTTAAGTAATACTTTCTCTCGACTGAAAACGTAATATTTATGAGGAATGTTTTTTGATGCAGCATGTACACCAAGGAACTGCGTGTAACCGGTGTAGTGATTGCGGTTGATCAGCAGTGGAAGTGATCTAGAAGAGTTGAATGGTGAGGTAAAAAAAAAAAAAAACAGACCAGACAGGAAGAAAGACGTTTATCTAAAGCATGTTTAGGTGTGCCGCTGTCCTCCCAGACTTCTGCACTGATAAGGCGACAGGTCATATGAATAATACCTGGACTTTGTGTGCGAGTTTAGCGGGAAAATAAAGGTGGAGGAGTGTTAGAGCCTGCTGAGTTATCAGCGGAGTTCTTGTGGAACAAGGATGCGTGGACAGGAAGTTGCCGGGGTTTTCAGAATGCCACCTCAGCAGGCCATTTTTAAAAGGCACCCAACAGCGTGGAGGGGAGCTAAAGAATATGGCCAAAAGTATAAGGACACCCCTATTAATTAGAGTAATTGGGTAATTAAGACACACCCATTGCTGACACAGGTCTAATGAAGCACACGGTCATGCAGTTCCTAGCAGGACACATTAGCAGCAGAAGCGCCAGCTGTACAGAAGAGGTCAGTGACCTTCCACTTGGCACCATCTTATGACGTCACAATTTCCCACAAATCAATTCACCATATTTCTGCCCTGTTAGTTCTGCTCCGGTCAACCGCAAGTGACATGACCGGAGGTCAAAACGTCTGGGAGTGAGTTCAGTCGCAAAGTGGTCAACCACACCTCACAGAAAGGGATCTGATCAGCCGACATCTAGACCCAACCTAAAGGGCAGCAAATCCCACCAGCGATGTTTCGGTATCTAACGGAAAGCCTTCCTAGCGGAACAGAGCTTATTATAGCACCAACGCACTGACCAGCTTCATATTAATACCCGTGGTTTCGAAATATCGGACAAGCTGGTGTCCACATGCTTTTTGGCCATATAGTGGAAATTAACGAGCGGATCCAGTTAAATGCCTTTGAACAGAACAGGGCCACAAGTCAGCCTGCAGCTTCCCTCAAAAGTTGCTGTAGGTCACGCCTGTTGTTTTTTACGCACACAAGGAAGGTGACTCCCTTCATTCCTAGCTAGTATCTCCCTGAACTTTGACCTTGTCACTGTGGCGTCTCCGTTCTTCGCCAGATGGTTCATTATCCTCTCCACCCCAGATACCTTTGGCCTGCTACTTAATTTTATTGAAGGGTTTTTTCGCTGTTCATAGGATTGTATGTACTCCTGTTTATAACACGATGAGGGGCAAAAATCTGATTGTTGGATCAAAATGAACCACGGACACGACTGATCAGCAGGTGCTTGAATTTCTTATTAAAAACAGCTGACCACTAAAAAAAATGAACCACGGAAGTAGTTGTTGGTGAAACAATGAAACACTCCTTTCTATTTATTTGGTTTTAGATTCTAAGCCATTCCGAAACTTCATTAAAATTCATTCTTCGCTGAATAATTCATTATAATACAACATAATACAAAGTCCAGACCCGAACAAGAGACAATGACATGAGATAGAAAAACCCTGAACGTCACGTGCAAAACTCACATTATCGGGCAGAGTATTAATCAGCTGGGGCTGCCACCCTGTGGTCAAAATAAGTAACTGCAAATCATAGTTAAGCAGGGTCATCGCCTTCGCGTCATATTACCTCCAGATTGCTAGTACAGCACTGACACCAGCTCAAGTTCTTGCATCATTCACAGAAGAGTTTTAAGAGTTTAAAGTTTCACAGAACAAAATAATTTTTTCCCTAAACGCTCCAGTCTACAAGGATGCAACTGAACTCCATGCCCTTTCAGCTAAGGAGTTGTTTAGTTGTGGCATGTATGTTATCATGTTCGTGTTAGTATTTCAGCACGTGAATGTCATCTCTGTACATACTGAAGATTCAGTTTCAGAGTGGTGACAGGGGGAACAGCAGCAGCATGGAAAGTGACCCGCTCACAGTCCAACGAGCTTGCCAACGAATGAGTCCAGCTGGTCTTCGTCCTTGATCCCCACAAACTGGTCAAGGACCTTTCCGGCCCGCATGGCGATCACAGTAGGAACTGCTGACACCTAGAGGGGGAGGAGACTGAGCGTCAGAATGGAAACTGGGGCTTCTTCCCCATATGCCCACTTAAGTACCAGCTCCATACACACTTTGTTGACATAAGATGCAAAGTCCGCAAGTGTATGTAAAGATCTCAAGTGTCTGGACGTTCCTTGAAAACAATGGGACACATTTGATATTTGGAGAGGTGAACAAGAATCATTCTACAACCATGTTATCATTTGTGTTAGTTGCATTTGGGGTTGTCCTTCGCTGTATAACATTCGTTATACAACTTTGTGCACTTAAATTTAAACTTCAGGAGGCATTTTGTGCTCTGATACACCGGCTTCCTTGTGTTTGACGTAAACATTAGTCATCACTGATGCAGTGCACTGTGGTCTATATATTTATAAAGGCCACTTCCATACATTATCTGCCAAAGTGTGGATAAAGTGCACTTTAAGGGTGCTGCACTTGGCTTATTTGAGGGTTGGGACACACTTGGATACTTGCACTAAGCTGTGTGTTAGGGTTTAAGTGTGTACTTGGTGGGGCAAATGGGACAAAGCCTGGATCTCCCACATCGTCGTACCAAATCATAACATGGCACCAGCTATTTGCCCCGCCCACCCTCACCCCATATTCGATGGCCAGGTCTGTGTGCTCGTCTATGTCAACCTTCGCCATGACAACACGTCCCTGCTGCTTGGCAACTGCTTTCTCCAGCCGGGGACCAAGGATTTTACAGGGACCACACCACCTGTTAAAAGACGCAAGAATGAAATGTATGGAGGTGAAAACGGGAGTGATAAGGGATGGAGGGGGGGATTAAGAGATGACTTTACTATTGTGTCTTTAATGTGTCTGTCTAAAATGAAATACAGTTTTTGTCTTGCAGCAAGGAAAGTATATTGTGAAAAAAAGAACATATCCATCCATCATTATCTGCCGCTTATCTGGGGTCGGGTCGGGTCGAGGGGGCAGCCATCTAAGCAGGGATGCCCAGATCTCACCAGCCACCACCTCCAGCACCTCTGGGGGAATCCCAGGCCAGCTGACCTCCTCAGGGAGCCGTCCAAGAGGCATCCTAGATAGATGCCGAACCACCTCAACTGGCTCCTTTCAATGCGGAGGAGCAGCGGCTCTACTTTGAGCCCCTCCTGAATGTCCGAGCTCCTCACCCCATCTCTAAGGCTGAGCCCAGCCACCCTGAGGAGGAAACTCATCTCTGCTACTTCTATACGCGATTCTTTCAGTCCCTACCCAGAGTTCATGACCATAGTCAAGGGTACAAACATCAACTGATAGGTAAATCAATGCTGTACCGATTCACCTGCCGATCTCCTGCTCCCTTCTTCCCTCACTCTGAGACACTTAAACTCCCCCATTTGAGGCAGTAACTCATTCCTCATCAGGAGAGGGCAATCCACCCTTTTCTCTCAGGGGTGCTGACTGTCATCTCTGTCACCTCACACTCAGCTGCAAACTGCTCCAGTGCATGTTGCAGGCCACATCCCGATGACGCAAGAAACAATTTTATTTAAAATATGTACTCAGGATCTAGTGATACGCTTTTGTATTTTATACCACAATGTGTTTTTTCTAATATTGACAGAAAATTTAAAATGTCGCGAGCGCAGACTGCGATGCCAGATACCTACTGAGCATGGAAGTCAACTAGTACAGGCACATCGCTGTTGATGACCCTCTCTGTGAAGTCCTCGCCGTCCTGCACGTTGAATGACACCGTACGACAGGGTGCGAGGGGCAGCGGCCGGGACAGCACGCGGGAGGGCGACAAGAACCGCGACGCGGCCTCGGGGCGGTGGGCGACGGCTGATGCACGGCGAGCAGCCGAGATGGGGAAGCTGCTAAGTCTCGACAAGCGGGAGCAAAATCCGCCGGCGACCCGTCTGCAGGCCATCTAGGAAAAGACAATGCAGGACCGAAAAGATTAACGATGCAACGCGTTACACTTCACTTCAAAGCCACAATTATGCGCCAGGGCACAATGGACAATGGCAGCACTATAAAATGTCGGCAAATTCACCGGGAGTAATGACAATCGCTATTTGATAAACACAACTGTAAAAGAAAGTGCAAGATGTGCTACAACTTTTAATTCAGGAAACATGGAGGATTATAAATATGTACGCAAGCTGTCCGTCAAATACACTGGCAGCCTTCGTCACGTGGTCTGACGTGCCTAGTTATCATACTTTATATTTTCACATTAATATAATCCTATTCTTCAACTAGTTTCTCGTGAATCTCTGATTCATATATGTGTTAGAAACCTGTGATGGTCGATTTCTAAATGTATTTCTATTCAGATTTTTTTCTCGATAACACTGATCTTTCTCATTAGTATTTTCTGATCTGAAACTCGACACAGCTCTTTTTGCCGGAACCCATTCGCCTCCCGTTCATTCTTCCTTAGAAAATAACTAGGTGATATTAAAACAGCGCGATACCTACCATGCTTACCCACGTCGCTCGCGCGCAGGTCGCCTTGATGTACTTCCGCTCACAATGTGCAAATCACAGGCACATGTTATAGCGGCCCCTTCAGGGCAACTTCAGAATTGCAGGGAAAGCGTTTCTCGGTTTCCTAACCGCATATTAAATATATATTATATTTCAATCACGATTTGTTTACACATAAAACAACCTACATCAGTACCTGTAGTACAGTACGATGAATATCCGAAGTACGACGCTGATAGCGTCTTGCACTTTCATTTACGGTTTGTCGTAATGTCGAAGCTGTTATACTCTACTTGTTGAATTACATGTAGGTTCTAGGCAAACAATAAAAATGAAGACAAGCCAGTATATTGTTTTTATGTGTAGAAAAGCTCTTTCCAATAACAACGGTGATAATGATGATGGTGATGATCTTTCCGGTGACTGTAAAGATGATGATGATGATGACCCTAGTAGAACATGGACTCTTTCAACCCATCTGTCCATCTACAGGTATTTATTATTGATGGTGGGATGGAAATAGAAAAGCTGGTAGAGGGACCGAACATCTTTTATGTCAGAGAGGAGGATGGGATGAAAGAGAGAGGGATGAAGGCAAGCAAAGGGGTGCGGCGACAGATGGAGGCCGCAGACTGAAAGGGGCGGATGACGGAGCGCACAGGCGACGAAGAGGAAGACAAACAAACACGGGAGCTCACCTTGCCTTCTCCACACGCTCACCAGGGTGAAGGTAAATGAACATAAGCTTCCCCTCTGCTGTTTTATTAATAGAATCTCCAGCAATTTTATGCCAGCAACAGCCAGTAACTCAGCTCAGCAAATATATTTATCTGATATGTTTCTGTTTTGATTTTGATTTGATAGATATTTTATTTTTGTGTTCATGCAGGCTGGGCTGCTGACCAAACTGATTATCAGTATATAAGTATTAATATAATGAATTAAAAAATAATAATTGTACTAATATCTTTTACTGCATGTATCTCAGTGGCTGAGAAAGAGTGCATTAATATTAATTCCTAGTCAGAGGCTCCCTTATATATATTTTTTCATGAGAAAACATAAAAAACTGAATATTGAGCAGAGGTGAGTAATTCAGTTCCACAGACCAAGATTTTGTTTCAACCAACTAGTAGAATAATCTGTGACTGTGACTCTTTATACTCAGCTGGTTGGTTGGAACAAAATCTTGGTCTGGATTTTTACTCTCTAGACCTGAACTACCCACCTCTGATTTTTAATGCTGCTTTGGATACAGACTAAGCTGTGGAGACCACCAGCAGTAAGAGGACGTTCACTCTCCTGTCCCTCTGCCTGACCAGCCAAAGTGATGCAGGAGCAGAGCACAGAGTGGGGCACTGGGCTCGGGGGGAGGACAGGAGGCTGTTGGGTTGATGCCCAAGGCTGTGAGGCTGGAGATAATGATGTATCAGGCATGAAGAGGCTCAGCCAAGGCCTTTGTCCCCCACCTGTCTTCCGGAGCATCAGGGGTCTTACGGGAACCTCCACCGGCCTGCCCCCTCATCAGCGCCTGAGGTCCATATTCCGCCGCTCCAGAGCTGTTCTGCCCGCAGATGCCAACACAGAGACCCAAAGGTGTGGGTTCCCTCACCTGGACGTGCTAAGAGCAGGGCCGCTAATGCAGGCAGGCATCCCCAGGACAGACAGCCAGCCAGCACACAACAGCCCCGCTGCTCAGTCAACCACCTTCCAGCTCACCCCTCCCTCTATGCTCCACTGGGAGGGGAAGGGCAGGCGGAGCGGGGTGATCTCCCCCCTCGGGCAACCCGCAGAGTCTGGGTGGAGGAAAAGAAGAAGGACAAGGAGGGCAGAAGCGACTGGAAGACGGCCCGACACGTCGGACCAACCAGGCAGCCTGGTGCTGCCCTCTGAAGGGCCAAAGGAAGCGGAACTGTGTCTGTGGCTCCAGGATCTGGAGATTACAGACCGTGCCAGGGAGAGGCCTTCTGTGACCAGTGACAGCCAGCGGGGCTGGACCCGTCTGGGTCCCCTGCTGGGCAGGAGAGAGGTGGGCCAAGGGGCAGGCCTTGGGACAGGCCTAGGAGCAGGTCTGGGGGCAGGCCTAGGGACAGGCCTAGGAGCAGGTCTGGGGGCAGGCCTAGGGACAGGCCTAGGAGCAGGTCTGGGGGTAGGCCTAGGGACAGGCCTAGGGGCAGGCCTTGGGACAGGCCTAGGAACAGGCCAAGGGGTGACTCAGAGGCCAGACAGGCGCCCTCACTTCCTGCCTCCCATTACTCAGTCTGGCTCACTCCTGGAGGTGCCCCTGTTTCTCCCCGAAAACTCTCCCCCACCCTCTCCATGTGTGCCCCCCAGTGACCCATTCTCCCCATTACCAGTGCCACAGCCCTGTCTGGTAGCCTGGAAGAGAAGAGCCAAATGGCAATAGCTCCTTTCAAACCTCCACCAGTAGGTGGCACCCTTGCTGCAGCCAGTCAGCGAACGTGTCGCAAACTGTGAGCCCAAGTCAGCACCAGCTTGGTGATATATCTACCAACTAGTGTGCAAGTTTATGTTTCATGACGTCTTATAAGCAGTCATAAATTCACTGGGGCCTCCGTAACCCATGGAAAACTAAGAAAACAAAACAGAACCAAGTCCCGGCAAAGCGTTTGCTGAGATGCAGTGGATGTCTGGGGTGGATTCATGCAAAGGAGCATTCAGACAGCCCAGAAACACTCCTTTGTACTGCACTTTAAACTGTTGTTGAATGTCTAGGGCAGAATTCCAGATTCCAGTCCTGGAGAGTAAGTCTGTAACACATTTTGCAGATTTCCCTGTTTAAACACACCTTATTCAGCTCATCATCTAATTGCCAGGTTTGCAAGGTGTGTTTCAGCAGGGAAATCTGCAAACTGTGTAACAGACTGGCCCTCCAGGATCAGAATAGGGGAACCGTGCTCTAGGGATTGTTACATTCTGATGCAGCTTTTCAGACTGCAATGTTCCACGGTACAGAAGTAGGGACTTTACTTACAATCATATGACACAAGATTATGATGTTAAATAGCAACTTAATATGGGGCAAAGTACAGGAGCTGACTGATTACTATAAAAGAGAATGCTTTGGTGAGGAAGTCACATCTAGTGAAGGTGATAAGGTAAAATAAAGATATTAGCATTTAATTGTGGTGCACACACTCTCTTCTGGTCAGATTCTGTTTGTGTCTGTGAATGTCTGCATTGTGGGTGTGCATGTGTTTGAGATGACCTGCCCTCATTGGCCAGTGGTGAGCTTATTCCTTGCAAATTTCACAGGTAAATTTTGGAAGTAAATTATAGAATTGCCAGCGCAGGATCTCCCACGTGTGTAGTCTGTGTCTGTGTGTGACTGTGTTACAATGTACTGCCAGGTGTAGACAGTTAACACCATAAAATAGTGTTTCCCAATCTAGTCCTTGGGGACCCTCAGACAGTCCATGTTTTTGCTCCCTCTTACCAGGAGCTGGGAGGGAGCAAAAATGTGGGCCATCTGTGGGTCCCCAAAGACTGGATTGGGAAAACAGTGTTAAGGGGCGTGGCAAATTATCCCCTTGAACAAACAACATGTAGCACCTGTTCTGCTCTCTCTCTCTCTCTCTCTCTCTCTATCTATCTATCTATCTCTCTCTCACACTCATACATGCAAATACATGCTCTCATGCCCACAATCCAAAGGTCTCCCTCCAACAAACCTAGTTGTTTATTTCCCTTTGCAGAATCGGTCTGTTTTTTCTCTTCCATCTCGCTATGCTATCGAGACTGAGTTGCCAGTGATTTAATGCCAGGTTCTTCGGCAAACACGGAGCTGATTTTCTCTTCATCTCTCTCTCTCTGCATATTTTCCTTTTGCATTCTCAAACAAGAAAGCTTTCCCTGTCCACCGCTTACTCTTCCTGTCATGAGCTTGTTTTTGGGAACATAGTCTTTTGATCTCCAATCCTAAGTCACACTCTCCATCTTCTAAAGATCTTCAGAGTTGGAGCCAGAACTCTTACTGATCTCCAGGAAATTGACTTTATTCCAAAAATAACCCTTAGGGACACTCATTGGATTAATGTCTCAGCATAGAACACTTTCCATTGCCTGTGAACCACCCTTAGAATGATGGTGTGACCTCATCTGTCCTTAACAGGTGAATGTGTGTATGACTACTGAGTGTATCAGTTTGAGCTAAGGCCAGACAGGCTGGTTGTGTTTGATGAACCCAGAGCCAATGAGGCAGAAGAATAAATGCAGCATTGCCAAGGACACGTCCGCGCACACATAGGCCTACATGTGTGAATGTGTGTGTGTAAATTTGAAATATGTATATTACTCTAAGTATGTTCAGGGTCAAGTTCAGCTAAACAATAGCAGTGTGTTTAATGTCGTTCTTGTGTCACTGTGCGTTTAATTAGTGCCACTGTGTTATTCGCAGTGCATTTAGACATTGTCACTAGTTACTGTATCAGCGTGATTACAGCTGCGCCGTTTCAGACGGTATCAGCGTACCGTGTGTCAAGGCGGGCGGTGTGCGGACACAATGCTGAGAATGTCTCTCCCCTTGTTCTCACCTCTTGCATTCCCGACATTCTCACATCAATAGGGGCCAGTCTGAGAAAAAGTGAAGAATGGGGTGCGCCTAGCGCGTGGAGATCGGGTGAAAGAAAGTGCGACTTGGAAGGCAGTCAGCAATGATCGAGTAATTAACAGGAGGAGTTCAAAGAACTGACAGGCCGAAAGGGAAGAAGAGGTAGATGCCGACAGACGAATTCATAAAGGAAGACATAGAACAAGTCGAAAATGAGGCGACGCTAACAATTACTAAGTATGGGAACCCACACGAGAAGAGGCAGTATGATAATCTGTCACTATTTAAAGCAGAAAATTAATCTTTCTCGTGCCTATGCATTATGTAATAATCAGTGCTTGAAGTGGGGCGGAACGCAGTTCCGGAACTTCTGTATTTTCGTCTTTTGGGTTCCGCCACTTTTTTCTGCGTTCCGGTACTTACTGAAACTGATCCGACGCAGCGACAGTGGCCCGAGAAAATTAGAGTTCCTGCACTTATTTTTTCCCACTTCAAGCACTGGTAATAATAATCATTATCGTCCTCAACATCAATAAATATTTGCGTTGATATATATTGTAATAATCGCAAACATTTTTAACTGAATGTGTGCAATAATCCATTTCCTTTGGCGACATTTCTAAGCTGTATAACCACGTAGTAATTACAATATAAATCAGAATTCTATTTTTTCTTGCTGTGCAGTAGGCGAAACTAGGAATATTGTGTGAAATGTACATCAATAATGTTTTAGTAAATTATTGGTAAATAAACTGACACTGAGTATGGACCTGTTTGGAATGTAGTAATGATCTTTTTTATGAATGACTGCATTCATGCAGAAACCCAGCTTTATCCATCCGTGAGACTCCGCCCCCGACCAGCGCGCTCGGAGGTGGAGCCGCAATATCACTGGGCTGCTATAAAAATCACTTGCTAATTATTTGAATTATATAACTGCTTGGGGTGACCAACCAGAGCGACGTTACAAAGACCCGAGTACAAAATTACGCGGAAAAAAAATTGCTTCAGTTCTGGTTGACTTTAGATATACCACAACTATACCTGACTGGCACGTCTCCGTTTTATCGTTTAAAACAAACGTCATTGTATTTCAGAATTTCTAATAACGTGCCAAAACAAACAGTACGCGTGACTGATATTTCAAACTCCAGCAATCAATATGGAGAAAATCTTCTACGTGTCTATTTTTACACTGGGAACTTTCAGCTTGGTAAGTGCACTTTTTGTTTGTTTCTCGTGACAAAGGGGCTCAATGTAAACATTCACCACGTGAGCTCATGTGCGCATTTACCGATTATGTCCTGGCATTGCGATCGTACTCACGCAAACTACTCTAAACTCTTAAAATATCTGCGCATAAGCATATTTAAACAGACAGGTCTTTCAATTACGCGTCCATTTGCGCTATGTAGGCTATGGATCAAATTCGATCCTTGCGAAATACGTGCAGTTTGATTTAAGGTACCCATGCATCAGCAACAGTGGTTCTCAAAATGCGTAACAGAAACGTTTAGTAATGTAATGATACACTCTCGGGTGTCATTAATTATCATAAATCTGGTATTAAAATAGTCTCTCTTTATTTTTTTACAATCTCTAAATAACACAACAGAGAGACAGCAAGCGCGTGCGTTCTAATTAGTTCTGTGGCATACAAGCCTAAATAAGAATTGTACCTGGGTCTAAATGAGCAGAAATGGAAAGGAAAGTTCTATAGGCTACATATCGCTCTTAAAATAGGTTTAGTCCAGCACTGGAAACAATTTTCTTCTGGCTGCTGATGTCACTTAAGCAGAATCCCTTGGATGAGCCGTGTGTAAAAGAGCGAAATTCTCTCATGTACGTCTTTTCGGGCCAAGCGGTTGAACTGATTAATAACGACTTTGCCGTGACGGTCGGAGTCAGGTTCGATTCCAAAGCCCGATGCACGTGTGATATTCCACTTTTGCGCACCATTTGCACCGCTCAGAATATTCCTGGACGCGGTAAAAGGCGCGAAAGGGGTTTTCACCTGAGGCGCTCTGCGGAATCGGGTTTCGGCTGTGAGATAATATGTCTGGCAGGTCTGCTCAGTCCCTTCCTGAGCAGAACGTGTCCACGGATGCCAAGTGAAATGTGATGTTCTCCGGGGTGGTTTTAAATAACCTGTTGTGTGCTGAGAGCTGCCTCTCAGAGCACAACATATGAAACCAGATCAAACGCATCTGTTTTTAGGCAGAATTTCAAGATGGGATTCAATTCCCCCCTGAGCATCCCTCGTATTTCCCTGAACATTCTCCCGCTTCCTGAACACAGTTGCCTCCTCAGTTACCTCATAACCTTTGTGACTCGTCCCCCTCGCTTTTCTAGGTGGGGGCAGGCTGCCCCACTGTATGTAAGTGCCCAGCATTGGCTGCCATCTGCCCCCCGGGGGTGAGCTTGGTGCTGGACAAGTGCAGCTGTTGCAAGGTATGCGCAGCACAGCTGAATCAGGACTGCGGAGCATCGCGGCCCTGCGATCACCACAAGGGACTGGAGTGTAACAATGGGAACGGCGCCACACACGAAAGCGGCATCTGCAGGGGTGAGAGAGGTCAAGTTGGCCGGGTTTGATTGGGCAGAGGGATTGAGTGGCAGGTATATCTGGGAAATATTTATATTACATTTACTTATTTAGACACTTTTATCTAAAATGAGATACGTTCGCGTTGGCAGGGTGAGCCAGTGCCTGGAGCAATTGGGAGTTAAGGGACTTGGGATCTGAACCCACAACCTCATGGACACAATTGTAATCCGCAGAGCCGCAGCCCCCCATTATATTTGTGTGCAAATATTTTAAAAGCCCAGGTTGCAGGTTTATGGATGTTTACAGTACTGGTGTTCATGTTGCCTCTTACAGCTGCAACCTGACTGATCGTTAAACCATTTCCTTAATTGCCGGCGGGGGCCCAGTCGTCTTTGCTGGGGAGTGATCAAGCAGAGGGTATTTTTGTCATTTGGGAGGTGTCCCTAAATAAAGTGAGACGTTAGCGTGGGGCACGGTTCTTTTTTGGGGGCGGGGGCATGCGAGTTGTGCAGCATCGCCAGGATTCTCCTGGGGGCTAAGAATAGGGTCGCCTTCAGAGAACGTGTGTGTGTGTGTGGGGGGGGGGGGGGTCTTGTCTCTATGGCCCCACTGGATTCTCTATGTTTTTGTCAGTAAGCTGTGGTTTTCTGCAGCTTTCAGAATAGCTTTCGCTAAAGTGCTAACCTTTAATGGAGTGCAGGCTGGGCGTATGTACATATGTATACACACTGTGTGTGTACAGTATGTGCTTCTTTCTGATTGGCTGCAGCGAGGCAGGAGGGCCGGACCTGTGAATTCAGAGGCAGCATTTACCAGCATGGTGAGAGCTTCCAGTCGGGCTGCAAGCACCACTGCACCTGTGTGGATGGGGGGATCGGATGCATGTCCCTCTGCCCAACCCTCAAGCCCCGTGCCACGCCCTCCTGTCCCTTCCCCCGCCTGGTGAAGGTGCCAGGGCAATGCTGTCCTTCACTTAAGTGCCACAAGGGGGTGCTGTCTCTGCCTGCAGCTGGTCAGCCGCCGTCTTCATACCCGTACAAAAAGGACAAAGCGCTTGACAATGAGATTTTGGATCCTGGGAAAGACTGGGAGAAAAAGCGGATCTACAAACACCTGGGAGGTAAAGCAGGGACCCTCTCTAACAGCAGAGGTGGACATTTCAGGTCAAGAAAGTAAAAATCCAGACCAAGATTTCGTTTCAACCAATAAGTTTAGTATAAAAAAAGTCACTTTCACAGAGTACTCAACTGGTTGATGTAGAGTGATATGATAACATGGTGTATTTATTGTTATTAAAAATGCATTTATATGTAGTAATGCAGATTATTTCCCGGAATGGTTCCCAGTTCACGGCTGCTTTCACCTTCCCCCGCAGAATGGAAGCACTCTGCCAGTCATTGTGTTGTCCAGGTAACAGACTGGTCCCAGTGCTCGCGAAGCTGTGGGCTGGGTGTGTCCTCCCGCGTCACCAATGACAACACGCGGTGCAAGCCGGTGAAAGAGACACGACTGTGCATCCTGCGGCCTTGTGGGACACGCCCCCCCCCGACCAAGGTGCGTCCCGCACAAACGTCGGCATTCTGCACTTATAGAACCGTCAGCGCGTTCCCCGGGACGTGTGCGGTTCGGCCGGTCAGCGCGTTCCCCGGGACGTGTGCGGTTCGGCCGGTCAGCGCGTTCCCCGGGACGTGTGCGGTTCGGCCGGTCAGCGCGTTTTGTTTCAACCAATCAGTTGAGTACTTTGTGACATTACAGTGAATTACTGGTACTTGCAAGGTTTTTTTTTTTTTTTAACAAACATGCCTTATTGCTCTGGCTTCCACAGATGGTGAAGAAATGCTCACGCACCCACCAACCAGCACAGCCCGTTCATCTATCTTACGGCGGCTGCCGCAGCGTGCAGCCATACCTGCCCGGATACTGCGGCGACTGCGCAGACGGCCGCTGCTGCTCCCCCCACCACACACTCACCCAGCCCGTGCTCTTCGCCTGCGCAGATGGCAAGCGGCTGGAGCATGACGTCACTTTCGTGCGCTCCTGCAAGTGCTCAGAGTCATGTGACCACCCAAACAGGGCTGGTCCCGTGTCCCGGCGCCGGGTTCACGGAGACACCAAAAGGTTCACCAACTAGGTCCTCCCTACCGGGCTCAAGAAGAACACATCTCAGTCCCAATATCTGTGAAGAGAAACTATTGTGTGATTTCCCTGTGATACAGAGAAGTTTGGTCTGGTTCACTGTCATTTGTCACACCGTGGATTGAAATTTCAGGATCTGCAGGACACCGTTAGACACGAGTTAGTTTTCCTGTTAGGCCTCCCGCTCATTCGGGATTCTCGGCATGGGCTGGTCCACGCTGCGGGTGATCAGATGGAAAATTGAGTAGCTATGGACTGTCTATGAAAGCAGGCCTGATCCACAGAGACCCAGAATCATCGGGACACTGTCCGGCTGTTCTCACATTTCCGTGGCCTTGACAGAAGTTAGAAAAGCCCACATGGCTTATGTCTGGACTTAGTTGCATGTTTGTCATTTAAGAGAAATGTTGGCAGCACAGATTAAATCCCCCAGCATCTCAGTAAACTAACAGGCGTAAACCGAGAGACGGAGCAGTGCATGTGCAGCCGATTGCGCTCCCCCTTGTGAATGCGAGTGTGGTCCGATTACCCTCGGATTAAGCGGCCCTTCGGTCGGAGAGGAAGGCACGTTGTTGACGAGGCTCCCCATCCGCCAGGCCAGGAACCGGGACTGTTTGCACAGCCGGGCTTCATTCCTGGCGCAAGCAGTGTGAAATTTGCCAAGTGTGGCACGGCTTCCTGTGGGCTTCCTGTGTCCAAGCGTCCGGTGGCCGGGTGGGTCAGGAGGGCCGTGCGTGACCCAAAGAACGCCCAGGGTTGTTATGAAAGCAGATCTGAAGAGCCAGCCTCCAGCCCACCCAGCCCACTCGCCTGCCCAGGCCGAGCCTTTCAGTGTTCAACTCAAAATACAAGGCAGCAAAGCACTGCATTTCAGTATGTTTTTCCTTTGAGAAACCCATCGTCTAACGGTATAATTTTACTATTTCTCATTAATTTTGTTATAAAAGGATCTGGGATTTTCTTTTCTTTGTTTTTTTAGATGCGAGTACTTTTACGGCAGCATACAGAATAAGCTTTCAAAAAGATATCCAAGTTGTTCATATATTTGTCCAGTCAGTATATTACTGTCAACTCTTTCAATTTTTATTCTTTTTGTTAGGTTTCAAAATTTAAGGAATTTGGAGGTTAATGTCTTATGTTTTGCATACTACTGTTGTATCTGTCAGCATCTTCAAACTACAGTACTTGCATTTGCACCAACAATAATCACGTGTCTGTCGTCTATGCCTCCACACCTCAAACACTCACTGCCTGCCAGTCAGCGCTGGGGAAATTACAAAAGTAATCAATTAGACAGAGGTGCAAAGTTCTGGTCCAGAAAGTACAAATCCATGCCTAGGTTTTGTTTCAGGTTCTTTGACACTATTCTCAACTGCTTGGTTAAAACAAAATCTTGGCATGGATTTGTACTTCCTGGACCTGAACTTTCCAGCGCTGTCTGTAACGGATCGTGAACAACGTCCCCAGCCCGGCTGCCAGTTCAGCAGTCTCTGCTGACCGCTACTGTACACGCGAAAGCATGTGTGCTTATTTCGGGACCCCGTCAGAACATACGTGACCAAGCTGTCCAGCCCAAACTCACAGCCGCCGGGACCCTATCCCAGACGGCTTTGGGCACAGCTTGGGGAGGACGCCAGTCCATCATACGACACAAAAAGAGCAGTTTAGAGATACAGTCCTGCACAGCTTGGGGGGGGAATTGACCACACACAGAACAGGCGCAAGGTTGAAACCTGTCACTACAGCGGTTCAGATTAGTTTTAGAACATGGTTTTCCTCCACCCCTTATAAAAACCAGAATGCATGTTTATACAGCTTAAATCCCCGTCTAAATTTTACAAAGCCAGCCATCGCTCGATTCCGTCGGATGGGATTTGCGTTCATGCGAAGTTTAGACAAATGGCTCATTATTAAAACGTCACCTTCTTTAGGCCTGTGTAACTGTCCCCTCTTTGGCAGTTACGAGAGACTACAAGCGATCCAGAAAGAGGCTTTACAGCCATAAATAGTCCCTCCGACAGTCACCGTCTGAATCTAAGCCAATAAACAGCTGTGGTATTAAACCCAAAGACACGGCGTGACCCCTAAGCAGCACCGGGCTGCAACATAAATCAACCACGACACTGACATGATTCTCAGAACTAAAAACCCTTTAAACCTAAATTTGCCTAAATGCTTTGAAAGCTGCAGACACGCCAAAGAGACTTACAGCCAACCAATGAACATTGTATAAAATGTTTTAATTCCTTTAACCAAAAACTACAACCGACAAAAAATTTAAAAACAAAAAATTAAAACCAGGACACTCCCCAGAAAAATAAAATAAGCCTTGCACCTATGAACCGAGGGGAGGGAAGCTTTTAAAATGGCGTCGTCTTCAAAAATACATTTGGGATTAGGGTCTTCATTGGACTGGAACGCTCATCTGGACTGTTCAACTGCAACGACACATGGCCAGTTAGTCTCCGCTCTCACTGGGGACGTGCAAACAACACCAGCGTCCCCCCACCCCCCCCCCCCAGACGGTCCAGGAGCACATGGACTGTCTGGGGGTCCCAGAACCAAGTTGGGAAGTGTTACGCCAAACCACTAGTCAAAAACTCACTGTAAGTGGAGATGTCAATCTCCTCCGGCAGCTCGGCCACGTTGACCTCGAAACGGTCCTGCACATCATTCAGGGTCTTTGCGTCCGTCTCGTCCGACACAAACGTCACAGCCAGACCCTTCGTCCCAAACCTTCCTGCACGGGCGACCTGGAAAGGATTGGAAGGTGCCATCGTTTGAACCCCTTCAGTGGACATTTCATTACAGGTTCTACGTCCAGGACCGTGGTCCACAGCCACAACGTCCCCCGAAAGTCAGCACCCACCCTGTGGAGGTAGGTGTCAGAGTCCTCAGGCATGTCATAGTTAAAGACGATGTTGACCCGTTCGATGTCCATCCCTCGGCCAAAGAGGTTGGTGGCCACCAGGATGCGACGCTGAAAGTCCTTGAACTGCTGGTATCGCGAGAGCCTGTAGGGGTCGGCGTGTTAGAACGTTTTGTTAGAACACAATTTCTCATTTAAAACTCCAGCGCCAGGACAGTATGGCACAGAACGGCATCTCGAAATAAAGCCAACTCTAAGACTGCGTTCTCCAGCTCCGGTTCTGCAGAGCCAGTCTTTTTCCAGCTCAAACACACCTACTAACCTGGTAACCTGTGCATGAGTAGGAAAATCTACTAACTGTATTGCAGACTGGCCCTCCAGGACCAGAACCGGGGGACCGTGCTCTAGGAGATCAAAACACGGAGCCTCACCTCTCCTCCTGCGCCATACCCCGGTGAATGGCGATGGCAGGAAAGTTCTGCTCCACAAGCAGCTGGGACAGAGCCACACACCGCTGCACGGACTTGACGAAGATCACCACCTGGGTGCAAGTGGAAGATGAAGATAAACAGGATCTGTTTCTCCCCACTGAGCAGCCATCGTCAAAAACTTCCGGAAAGTTCCTCCGAAACGCCGAATGACGCCGAACCAAAAATGAAGGCTACCTGATTGAACTCCAGCACATCCAACAAGTCAAAGAGCTTGCGGTTCTTCTCGCTGTCCTTCAGCTTACAGTAGTACTGCTGCAGGCCATGAAGGGTCAGCTTGGTCTCATCATCCACGAACACCTCCATGGGCTGGGGGGGGGGGGCGACATGAGACAAGGTCACACCCCTTCTGAAGCGTGACCAAGCTTCCTGAGGAGGACACACCCAGAAGCTGCCCTCATACTCACGTCCTGCATGAATTTGCGACACACGGGCCGGATCTCCTTGCTCAGGGTGGCGCTGAACATCATGCACTGCTTCTCGTGCGGCGTCAGTCTGAAGATGTCCTGCACGTCACGCCTCATATCTGAAGTAAAAAAAAAAACAGTACAGTGCAACAGTAATCACACAGAATTTCAGATTGAAATGCACTGGATTCATGACCCTTGAAGTCAACCTCATTTCCCCAAGTGCCACCCTTCTGATGAGGCGTAAGAATCGAGGTCCTGACTCTCTGAGGTCATAAAGGATCCCTGGGCATCTTTCGAAAGAGTACAGGGGGTAACCCCATGTCCCAGCCAAAATTACCCCTGTCGGATCTGACCTCCTAATCATCCCCTGAATCTAACTGGTGAATTCTCTCCAGCCCCCTCACCACCTTAGCTACTGTGTGGTGAGCATACTGGGGCAGAATGGCTGCTGTCGCATCACCCAGGTGGGGGGGGGACACAGTGGTGGTGGTTCAGTGGGCTCCCCATTGGTTCTGTAAAGCGCTTTGGATGTTTCAACAAGCTAACTTTCATTCATTCAAATTTAAGCTAAGCTTTGCAAGCTATCGACAAGAAATTAGGAAAATTTTAGATCAGAAAATTCACACCAAGGGCAATAAATTTACACTCACCCAGCTGCTCCAGCATCTTGTCACACTCATCCAGAACAAAGTGCTTGACGTTCTTGAGGCTGAGGGTCTTGTTGCGGATGAGGGCGAGGATCCGCCCGGGGGTGCCCACCACGATGTGCGGACAGTTCTTCTTCAGCACCTCTTCATCCTTCTTGATGGACAAGCCGCCGAAAAACACGGCCACCTTCACGGTGGGCATGTACTTGGAGAAGCGCTCGTACTCTTTGCTGATCTGGAACGCCAACTCACGCGTGTGGCACATGACCAGCACAGATACCTGCAGGGGTGAGCGATGGAGCAGACCGCCAGATTAATTAGGAAATAAGACTTTATGCCACTAGGTGGCATCAGGGCAAATCTGCAGGAAGGAAAGTCAGCCTCTTTCAAGTAAATACTTCCAGCATGAGCGGAACCTCAAGGAATGAGGAACAAAAACACACATCTGGCTGCTTATCACTTCTCCATTGACAGCATTCAAACTACAGGAAGTGACATAATCCTACTTAGTCTCAAAAAAAAAATCACACCATGATAGGGTGGCAGCAAATGTAACTAAACTAAATAAATGAACTGACTGGGCATAGTTTGGCCACCAACCTGTCCGTCCACAGGCTCTATCTGCTGCAGTGTCGCAAGCACGAACACGGCGGTCTTCCCCATGCCAGACTTGGCCTGGCACAGGATGTCCATGCCCAGGATGGCTTGTGGAATGCATTCATGTTGGACTGTACGAAAAAGGAGGGAGCAGAGACACAATTAAGCCGTCTACACACATGGAAGGCCACGCTGGAACAATGATACTAAAAATCGCCGTCGCATGTTATGCGAATAAATATGAGTTGTGATAGTAAGATACAGTAAAATTTGTTAAGCTTTGCAGTTTTACTAATATTTCCTTAAGACTAGGTATGCGTTTAAAAAAAAGTAATGTTTACTACCACTGATTGTACATAAGCAATACATGCGTTCTGTGAGCCAATCAGAATTACTGGTGCATTTGTGAGAAATGTAACAATGTGAGGGAAACTGTCCCAGAAAACCTGACCGCTTAGTGTCTGGCAACACTACACACTTACTCGACAGACCACTGGTAAGCATGGTGTTTGGTTATGGTATATTTCATTTACATCTCCAACTCCTTTCTGTTTTACGAACATGGCAATATCAATCATAAAAATTTCAACTATTGTGACGTGAATATTTTCCAGTACCATGCAGTCCTAGCTCATTCAGGAGCAAACTAATTCAGATTCGAAATCCAGAGCGTGGGATTCCCGAGCACCACTGTCCATTTCCCTACCGCCCAATGGGACGACAGCTGATGCGAGATAATCCCGCCCACCATGGAGCATTGAGCTCGATTTGTCTCTCCTCATCACCATCATGTCCTGCTAATACAGACATTACGGTACTAAATCCTAATCATTGTGTTATTCAAAACAGAATGAAGAAACTGAACAGGCAGCAGGATCAGCTCCCAGGAGTAGAACTGGTCTTGCACCTCTAAGCATGACACTTAAGGACTTTAGGTAGAATTTGGAGGGTGGAACGCCTCAGAAGTACAGAGCAGCGGCAGTAACCTTCAGACGGATGCTCAAAGCCACAGTCCACGATGGCGCGCAGGAGCTCTGGCTTCAGCAGGAAGTCCCGGAAACCGGAGCTGTGGATGGACACATAGGAGCCCTTAACCTCCTTCTTCCCGGCTGGAGTGGCGTTCTCCGGGGCCGTCTGCTGCTCCTCATCGTCATCGTAATCCAGCAGCTCGTTGTCAACGTCATTCTCGGCCATGCTATCCTAAGAGAGGGACAGTCAGGCACACAAATTTAATAGCCACTCCACATATATACACACACATAATGGAATTTAACTTCATACAAAGTGAATCTCTTAGGTGGATTTCGACCATCAAACCCCATCACTTCAGTCAAATAAAAAATAGACATGCAAATTAAGGAATAACAAAGTACCGTAAATATATTGTACTGGTGAAATCCAATATGACTACACCAGGAGGGAAAACCTAGCCAATGTTACCTGCCAAATAGCACCATAGAGTCAAGACAATCGGAGGGGGAAAAAAAAGTACTCGCCTACTAACTTGCATTTACTAATTATCGTGGACCCATCCCACCAAGTAGCATCTCTGAAGAAAATCACTCGTCATATTAAGTAGAATTAATAACGATAATCAACTCATAAAAACCAACTATGGTGTCCTATTGCTGTGCCTCTAGCCAAGCAGGGCAGCCAATGGCCTGTTGGAAACACAAATCTGCTTTATCTGTGTATTCTGTTTTTCACAAAAGTTAAAATAGGAGGTCGTGTGTTTATTAAACTCTGTTATTTTTAATTTGCACTTGACAGTAAAATAAAAGGTAAGGTTTTGCCATGCAGGGGGAAGTGGTGGGTCCATGAAGGTTTTTTTTGCCTTCGGCCCCCAGTCTCACTAAAATCGTCCCTGCTGGTGGTGATATTGGGGCAGATATTGAACGCATTGGACCTGCTATCGAGAGCACTGTGCGAAGTGACCCTAGAGCCGGCGGCGTCAGCCTCAAACAGCGCCGGCTAACAGACAGCAGCCATCGCGCCCGTTCCGCTGGCTACAATCGGCCAGCGTCGCCATTTTCACGCTGGACGGCGAGGGCGGCCGCTACTGACAGGCAGTGTGTGGAAAAAGGGGCAAATGAAACACATAGGCACCAGAATAAGGCCGAAGACACCCAATGACTACGCTGATGTGAAGCTTACAGGAAGCACGGCTATGGCGCCAAACATCTTCATTCTAGCTCAGTTGTTAGTTAGCTTCAGGCGAGCTGGGTATGACTCAAACCACCGAGGCCCTAGCTTTATAACGCAGCAAAATCCAATTTTCAAAACTGAACTGTAAAGAAATGCAATCCGCATTCCTACCCCATCCGTAAAAAAAAATAATAATAACCGGCAGGATCTTTCAAATCGAGCTGCCTTTTTGCGACTTTACAGTAGCATCGGTTTGCAGCATGTTAGCTTGATTTTTCATTCTGCATCGACCAAGTAAACTGGCGCCCGCAATTTACGACATAAACAAACATAAAAAATATCGTATTATATAAAAACATCAGGACAAATCCTTCCTACTGGGGGCGCTTTTTCCAGCAATATGCTAGTCGCCTTAGCTAAGTTAAACCGTCTGCAAGCAAACAAAAGAACGTGTCTTGCTGAGTTTTATTTAAACCGTAGCACTCAGTCAGCATACAAATTAATTACATAATTAGATACAGTACGCATCCTATACCTATGTGCCGTATTCTCAGCCAATTCAATAAAAACTATTCAATACAATTAAACAAACGAACGATCGCTGCTATATAGCATGTAGCTAATCATAGTATTGCTTTGTATAAATTAGCTTTCATTATTGTTATAATAACGTATTTATTAATATACACACGCTAACTCATTGTAATAATACGTGCATATGAAAGGTAAAGAAAATGCCTGATTTAATTCAAGTATAACAATTACCCAATTCTTACCTTAAGCTGAAACAACAAGACAAGCTACTGGAGCCGCTAATACAACCCACATGTGCAGGCCGCAACTTTTCACCAGTATCCGGAAATACCGCCCCCTCTGCTCCTGCCGCGACCATTGGCTGAACGGGAGTTAAATTCGTTGACATCCTTAAAAGACGTGCCCAATACAGTGCTTTGATTGGTGTACTCACCTGTCAGTCAGTGTAGTCCCGGTTGAGAATGAATAGGGGGGCGCTCCTTCATAACGCAGGCAGTGAAAGTACCGGCTTGGCAGGCAGTACTGGTAGTAAATGGAACAGAGAAAGTACCGAAAGTACCGTACCAAAAAAGCTCGGTACTTGGTGCGGTGAAAAAGCGCCCCCAGTAGGAAGGATTTGTCCTGATGAAGTATTACACTCTGCTTATTTATTTTAGAAAATATTCACCTATTTTGTTTGCAAGCTACAGTTTTTTAAATATATGGATGTGCCATACAAGAATCATTATTTTGCTACATATGCCCAAAAGATAATTTCACCATCACTTCACTTTGCTGTTAGGCAAAGTTAAATGTTATTATTATTATTAGTACCTAACAAATTATACTCTTAGTAAAATTTTGAATATATATTTTTGTAATATATTGTTTGAGCGTGTGCTCTTGATAAAAATGACTTTCTTCAGGGCAATGATATTCTTATCACAGTGAAGGAGTTCAACAGGGTACGTGTTATCCATCGGCGTCGCCGCCATTAAATCATTAAATTTCATAATTATTCGTTTGGTTTCTATTGGTTCACAAAAGAATCCATTCCACTTGAACGATAGAAGAATACACATACCACTGAAGGACCACTCCGGGTTACCTACAACTGACCACATGCAAGTGAAGTAAATCGCGTGATGACGTCATTTTTAAATGAGTACCACTAAATCGGAAAAAAAGTAAAAGTCCCCCCCACAATCAAAATGCTTCTGACGCCCCTGGTGTTATTTAATTATGTATCCTAAGACCACCACCAGGACAACTACAGTAGGTATGAGCTATTTATAAGGAATCAAACCTAATATTAGTATGAGTATACTTAGTATTCTTGCATTATTTTTCTTAATTTCAGTTGTATTAAGGAGGGTACAAAGAGAAAACTCTCACCTTTGATGTAAAATGTGTGCAAACATTCATTGAAAAATATAAACCATATTGAGATGCACCTTCCTGACTCCTCTGCTATACCGAGCATCTTGGTCTGAGAGGATAAAATCAGTGTTGCATATATTCCTCAGAAGTCGTAGTACAACATAGCAGGGTTACAGACATTTGGTGAACAAACTATGTTGAAATACCCTATATCCATAAAGCACTAGTTGAATTTCTGTTTATTTACCAAAATTATTTGTAACAATAAATGTGCAGCAATGCCTTTTACCCACTGACATGTTTAATTTAGGCAGGGTTATTTACAGTCCTGCCCTTTCATCCACACAAGCATGCATTCACCCTGTCACACTAGTACTAATGTCTTTCAATTGTTGGAAGAAAACTGGAGAAGCAGAAGGAAGTACAGAGAAGCACGAGGAAAATGTGCAAATACCCTCCTTCCTTCTCTAAATCAGCTCAGGAGACGGTGAGTGAGATCAGCTGTCAGTTTCTCGGCAAGCAACTTTCGCAGTGAAAACATCTTCAGATGTGATTCAGTGATAGAATTTAGGTTAGATGGAGTAACTGCGGAGCTGCACACAGGGGATCTGTGCGATACCTATTGCGGGAAATTCAGCAGCTGTTTTCTTGTTTGTTCTCTATCAGAAAAGTGGTTCATGTTGCTTTTCTGTTGTCATGGTCTTTGTATACTATACCGATTCCGTGGCTTAGAGGCAAAAATCAGGCGGCAGGAGATCAGGACCACTCGGAAGACAAATGATGTTACAGCATCCCTCGGGGCAGCACACTTAAATAAACGTTGCGGCGTGGTCTTCGCGGCCGTACGCTTGGCAGCTACGCATGGCCTGCAAGCTGCATGCAGCCATCCCGGGGTCCTTTGATCTATATCTGTGACTCAGACAGGAAGCGCCACTGCGCCGTGGAGAAGGCCGGGAAGCCGTCGGAATCCGGACGCGAGCCGGCAGAGGTGCCCGGCCTCGACAGGAACTCCCTGATGCGTGGGGGCAAGGAATGGAGCAGCCAATCCTCAACCAGCAGGCCGCCTCCCTGCAGCCCGATGCAGCCCTCCAGCTCAGCAGGCAGGCCCACCAAGCAGTTCCCAACCAGGTCCAGTTTGGAGAGCTGTGTCAGAGTCCCCAAACCAGGTGGCAGGGCACCCAGGGAATTGTGGGCCACGGCCAAGCTGCCGAGCCGAGAGCAGCCGGAAAACAACTCGGGCGGCAGCTCCTCCAGCTGGTTGCCGCTCAGATCCAGCTCTACCAGCAGTGCCAATGCGCCCACCTCCGCCGGCAGCTCCTCCAGCAGGTTGCTGGCGAGCAGGAGGCACCGCAGGCGGCGCAGGGTGAACAGCGTGGGCGGCAGGGCCCGCAGCTGGTTGTGCGAAAGGTCCAGCAGCTCCAGGCCGCGCAGTGCCCCCACGCTGGCGGGCAGCGCCAGCACGCGGTTGTGGGCTAGCCGCAGATACGCCAGCCTGCGCAGATGCTGCAGGCCCAGCAGCTCCTCCAGCGTCCGCAGGCAGTTGTGGCAGACGTCGAGGCTGCGCAGGCCGGCCAGGCCCAGGAGGGCGGAAGGCAGGCGTTCCAGTTGGCAGCCGTGCAGCGTCAGCTCCTCCAGGCCGGCAAGGCGCCGCAGTCCTGTCAGCGCCAGCAGGCGCGCGCCCTCATTATGCACCTCCAGCCGCGCCAGGCTGCCCGCCGCCTCGCCCAGCTCCCCCGGGAGTCGCTGCAGCTTCCCGCTCCTCAGGACCAGCACCCGCAGGTGGCGGAGCTGCCTCAGGCTGCCCAGCGCCCAGCCCCGGTGCACGCCGCTCTCCCCGCTCAGCCGGCCGCTGAGGTGCAGCTCCTGCAGCCCCCGCAGCGTGTACACCCAGGCCGGCGTCTCGGACGCGTGGCTGAACGTCAGGTGGAGACGGTCCAGACGCTCCCGCAGCACGGCCAGGGCAGCTGGCTCCACCTCGGCGGTGCAGTGGTACAGGTGCAGCTCTCTGTGGCATGAGGGGGGAGACAAAAATGGCTGAAGGCCCCTCCCCTAATTACATACAGTCAGCTGAATGAGCACGCTCTCCGTTCTATGGTGGGAACCACGTGTCCTGACTGACAGGGCCGCGAGATTAGAGCTGAAACTGAAAAAGTTGTAGTTCTTGGGTGCAGGGGCAGCAGAAATAGGGGGGGGGACAGGACTGGGGGGGGCATATCGGGGGAGAGTCCCCCAAAATAAACAAATGAGTCATAGTGTGTTCCTTATCTATATACCTAATAAAGATTGTAGTCCTGTATCAAACACAATCATTTTATCCTATGGATCAGTTATTTGTCTTTTGTGAAACTGTATGCTAAACTGTCATTTTAAACGATGAAATCTTTTTATTCAAAAATTAATTTGCAATCTTTCTCACATCACATCCTGTCAATTGTGTGCCTGTTGTGATGTCACGATATACATTCTTGACAGACGTCTCTGTTTCATCACTCACTCGCCGTCCTCATCCTCTTCCAGGCCATATCCACTCTGTCGGTGTGAGGTAAAGCGTTGGCGTGGTAATACACTCTATGTCCAAAAGCATGCGGACACGCCTCTCAATTAGAGGAATCGCCTAATGAAGTCACACCCATTGCTGACAAAGGTGATCATTTAGCACGCAGTCACGCAATTTCATTAGCAGCAGAGCGAGTGGCCAGACAGGGAGGTTAGTGACTTTCCACTCGGCACCATCAAAGGACAATGGCGTCTTTCCAACAAATCAATTCGCCACATTTTTTCCCCTGCTAGTGTTGTCCTGGTGAGCCGCGAGTGAAGTGATCGTGAAGGTCAGAGCATGTGGGAGCCAGTTCAGCTGTGAAGTGGTCGGTCACACAAGCTCACAGAAAGGGAGCTGATCACTCAACATCAACACCCAACCTGAATGGCAGCAAATCCCACCATCAATGTTCCAGTATGTAATGGAAAGCTGTCCAAGAAGAGTAAAGGCTATTACAGCAACTAAGGGCCAACCAACTTCCTATTAATACCCCTTGGTTTTTGGAATGAAATGTTAGTCAAGCTGTTGTCCACATACTTTTGGACGTTTAGTGCGTTCAGATTTACATGAATGTCGGCACCGTGCGCAGGCACACCTGAGGGAGGTCATGTGGGAGAGCGGGGCGGGCAGCTTGGCGTCTGTGATCAGCTCCAGTTTGAGCACCTCCAGCTGGCTGAGGGAGAACAGTGCAGGTGGGAGGCGCGGCAGAGCAGCCAGCTGCAGCGAGGGGCGGCCGTGGGCGTCGGGCCTGATCATGGATCGCAGCCGGTCGATGCCCCAGTTCCTCTCCAGGTTCTCTTCCAGGAGACAGGTCTCGCTGACGGGCGACAGGAACACGGCGAGGCGCTGGGCCAGGAGCGGGTCGTACTGGTCGGCCATGTGCAGCAGGAAGGCCAGGTCGTTACAGAGGTCCGGGACGTCCCGCATGGACCCGGCCTCATGCAGCCGCTGGAAGGAGTACCTCCGCAGTGACCTGGGGAGGCCCAAAAACCCCCACACTGAGTGAACCCTCCCCAAACAGAAGAGGCATCACAATATGCTGGCCATTTGCGACCCCAAGCACTTTTTCTGGAACATTCCATCCTCTGAATAGCTCTTTCATGACTTCGATATTTGGCTTTCATCAAAAGGAACGAACAAGGCTCCATATCCCTTGAAAATCATAGCCGGACTCCCGTTAACTCAGCTGAAGAGTGAATTTCGGAAAATCTGTCCATTTTTCGTTGTTTTCGAGATGCGCCCGCCAGCGACTTAAAGACAGGCTTCCTTAAAGACAGGCTTCCTTAGAGACAGGCTTCCTTAGAGACAGGCTTCCTTAAAGACAGGCTTCCTTTATCATGTTACAGTATTGGGAATCAAAACACGTAATCCCAGGTAACTCATTAAATTTCCAAAATTCCACAGAAATGTTACTTACAAACTTATCCCATCTGCATATTCTGTGTTCTGAGTTTGCAAATTCGCTCATCAATTGGTTAGCATGATGAACTACTAGAATATCATTGAAGGGAAGAGAATATATATGTAGTCTAAGCAGCCATATCTACAAACCTGTGGCAGATCCACGTCAGGGCGTAGATGGCCAGCAGGCCAAAGAGGCTGAGGAGTGCCATGTAGGTCAGCACCAGGTGGCGGAGGACAGGGGCCAGGTGGTGGGTGCAAAGGAAGGAGCTGTAGCCTGTTAGGGCATGAACCTGCGGCTGGCAGGTATGGCTGAAAGAGACGGACTCCAGCAGTGGAGCCGTGTAGCTCAGGATCAGCACGACCATCAGCACCTTGAACAGCGTCTGAACTCTGTACACCTGCAGCAGGACCGGGGCACAGGTGACGCCCACACAGGCGGGAACAACAAAGCCAATAAATATTAGCTACTTTGAAAAATTGCAAATGTGATCTTACTGTTTTTCTTAAGATTTAAAGAGCTGCGGAGGCACCGGTAGAGATTTTGGACCCCATGAATGCATATCACAGCGCTGAACTTGGCTTATTATAAGAGGAGAGAAATACATTGATGAACAAGTATTGTGCAGTTCATAATTTACATATTATAGGTGATAAAATACAGAAATGATTTAAGAACCTTTGGCGAGCAGGGAGGTGAACGAGAACAGGGATTAAGGCCCAACCTGGAAGATGATGTCAGAGGCCTCGCAGTGAGCACGGAACTTGCGAACCCGCTCGAAGAGCGCCCGGGCCTGCTCCCCATCGCTGCGGTCCAGGCAGGCCGCCCGGGGGGCGTTACCCGGGGTCAGGGTGTTTTTGGGTGCTGTGGAGACGGGGCAGAATGACAGGGAGGAGAGGGAGGAGGAGCAGGAATGGATGGAGGAACAGGGGGATGGGGGCACAGTGGGGAGTGCCGACACGCAGCCGGGCCGCGGTATCTGGGGGCTGTCGGTGCCCGAATCCAGGCTGGAGTGCCTGCCTAGGGAGGGGGGCTGGCCAGACCCTGCCTCTTCCACTCGGCCCCCGGTGGCATCCATCTGGGCTGCACGCGAAAGCGCGCGGGAGGTCCAAGGTGACTCGGTGCACTTGCCCAGAATGGCGATGAAATGCTCGATGCGGGCGGACGTGCGGGGGAAGTGGAACCAGAACCAGCCGCTGGCGAGGAGCAGCAGGGACTGGAGCAGCGCCACATAGGGGAAGAAGCGGGAATAGCAGGGCAGCGACTCGTGGTAGCACACGTGACTGACGTACATGTACTGCTGGAAGTCCAGGTGTGTGCGCCGACCCTGCGGGGTTGGGGGCCGGGTGGGATCTCTGAGGGAGTCTGGCGTCTGAATGTTGGGGGAGATCGGAACTGGGGTAAGTGAGATGCGGCTCGGCGTAGAGGTGCTGTGGTCCAACGAGTCGGACGGGAGGCAAACCACCCCGTCTCGCGACAGCAGCAGTGTCCCTGCTACCACTGACAGCATTAACATCAGCAGCACCAGATAGTCCATGAAGACCTCCCACCACGGCTTCAGCAGCCTGTGGCTCACCTGCGGCTCGCTTAGGGGCGACAGCTCTGACAGGGAGAACATGACCTCCTGATGGGAAAGAGGAGCGGCAGCAGGTCTTCAGAAGAAGAGTCCAGTCAAGCAAGGGATGTTAGCAGATGAATGGGGCGCTTATAAAACGTCCGTACATGCATCAGCAAAAGAACAGAATGAAAGTGATTAAGTTATACGTTTCTTTTAATAAAAAAAAATGTACAGGCGAATCAGCAAAGATTACTGAAGTAATCCGTTAACAATCCGTTACTGAAGTTTCCGTTAACAATCCTGAAACGCATCCTTGAAGTCATTAATATTCAAGTGGTACTACAGTCTACTTTCGATGTCTAAAACGACAAAATAACTAACAATACATTTCAAATGAAGCCAATTAGAGTTTAAGTAGTTTTTAAAACTTACTCGTTGCAAGTTTCCAGACTGTGAATGGCTCCTAACGTGTACGGGTTAGATAACCAAAGGGATAGTTGCTGTGAATTGCCTTCAGTTCATTAGTCCGGCGCAGTCCGGTTCTCTCAGAGCTCACAGTGGGGCTTCAAAGGCACCGAGCAATGCGGAATCCCCGATTTCAGGGGGCGAATGTGCTGCAAGCGGGTAACATGGACACAGCACGCGCCAGCTTCGGCTTATACTGCGGTTGTCATGGTGATTAGCGGCGTCCATTGAGAAGTTTAAACAAAATAACCGGGGCACGACGCCTACCAACTTTAACTTACCGTAAACTCAATTTACTGCACGCTCAGATTTGTCATTTCTTAATTCCTTGTTCACCTTAATAGGCCTACCTACTCATAAAGATGTATTTTTACGATGTCATGCCATGTTCCCACAGTTGAAGCAGATTTGGAATCATTAATTTAATATTAGATGTCGGCCAGGTTAACGTGAATAACTTAATGGTTTTTGTGCCTTTAACACGCCATTGAAACGGCCTGAATGCAAGACTGTAAATGCAAGTTCCGTCCACTTGGGGTCACTAAAGGTTAACATCGCAGGGAGCTCACGAAGGTCACAAAACGGAACGATTTCGGAACAGTTCATATTTGCAAAACTTCTCAAACTCCCTCCACTAATACCGGCACTTTAATGTGTAAATAGTCATTAACCATTTATTAGCCACAATCATGGTACATTTCTTTGTATTAGAAATAGACCGTTAAAAACGCTTTTCTAAAATGACGGTGTTCCTTAACCCTCATCTTTCAGAATGTTAAGAGGGATGCAACTGGATATTTTATTATATTGCAAATAATATGAATAATGTTCATATTCACAGTGATATTTACTTATAGAATTAAAAACAAACTAAATAATGTTAAAACAATGTTCCTGTTTTTAAATGTCACTGTTACCAGCTCCTAGAAAAAGAAACTCCAAAGAAATGTCATATCTTACAGATATGTCATTCCAGTAAAAAATAAATATTTGGCCTGGTTAATTTTCTGGTTAATTTTCATATGGGTCCCATAGAAAAATGTGTGAAAGGACGAAGATTTTGATAAATTCAGGTTACCGAGTGGATCTGCATTTTAAATAGCCCTTTTAACCCATTGGGCATTCCCGGTTTCGCGTTTCCGTTTTGTCTGAATCTGATTGGTCAGAATAGTTACAGAGTGGGCGGTGCCCGTGGCCATGTGGGCGTGGTCTCTTGGTCTCCTTGAGGAAGCTCCTGCAAACTGACAGCTGAGAGTTTTTTTTCTCCCAAATGGAGAAGCCTCTGTTGCTGGACAATAGTGGCATGGCTGCTACGTGGCTGTTTATCGCACAATGAATAATAGTCTTACTATGATGTCAATTATATGCTGAACGAGAACAGGAACGGATCAGGCGTGTCTATCGAACAGAACAACTGGAATCATGTATCCCACTTTCAGGTCGGATGCGTTCTTGCATTTTCCTAAACGGTGGTTATTCGTTGAGATCATTGTCTATTGCAGTCGTAGTCATTTGTTATGTTTTTGTGTGTTTAACTGCATTGGTAGTGACAGTGATAGCAACCGCTAACGAATGACTCGGAACAAAGCGAAGATGCCACTGTCCCTAAATTACCATGATGGGCACCTGCTGTATTTGAATGTGCTCTGCCGTGGCTCATGCAAACGCATCTCATAGCCGGAGGCAGAAGCAAAACAGCAACTGTAAAGCATCATATACCGGAAAAAAACAATAAACGTGCATTATCGATACAAATTTCCTCCTCGGCACAAATGCCTGATCGTTTTGTAAATTATAGCGCGATCGGTTTTGTGACTAGCCAGATTTTTGCTGAAAAATAAACAGGTGCATACTGACGGCCCTAGTCACATGTTAAATATGTCTTTTCTATCTTCACGTGGATATATCGCGCAGTGCGTCGCAGATCCGTACATGTATGTGTATGCTACCGGTGATGATGTCAAACACTATTCATATGTCAGTTACACAATAACCTGATTATTTCCAGACGTCAGTGTCGTAGTTTTTGTTCGTAGGCTACTGAGAACCTATATCAGGTTTTATACCTATAGTATTAATGTGTTTTAAATGCCATTTGCATTTTTACGATTTTGAGATTTCATTATTATGACTACATGGATGCTGCAGCTCTGAGAAATGCGTTGATGGATATGCATCGTTTTCAATTTTTTGTATTTCTTCTTTCGGGAATACTTAGAAACGATCCTTCATTAATTTCTAGGAATAAGTGAACGCTGTGTAAAGGAATAGGCTATTTTCCGTATACCCATGACGAACAATAAACGCAAGAGGAGCGATGAAATTTTAAGTTTCGTTTATAAATGTGGAATGTGTTAATTACACGAGGAAATAATGCGGCGCTGGCACAGTGCCTTAAACAGCGCTGAATGGGATTTTCAGCGGTATCATTTTCACCGCTTTGTACCGGCTACCCGCTCATGGCTGCGCCGCTTATACAAAAGTTATGATGACCGACAGTGTTGTCAGGTTCTTTGGCAACTTTAGCGTTGCGATTTGTGCTTCGGTAATATAATGACCAATGGGGAAATTAAGGTCGTAGAACCACATTTTGAGTAAATATATTCTTGTTGCATGTGGGCTATTGATTTACCAAATATTTTATTTTTGAAATACATGATACTTTATTGCCCGATCCTGAGTTGTTCCCTGTCTTGCGCCCATAGTTCTGGACAGGCTGAAGACGCCCAGTCGCCCCTAATAGGACACGCGGCTACAGAAAATGTATGGATGGATGGATAATAGTTTATTTATTTGCATGAACTTTGTGGCAGGTTCGGCCCCTAGTGTAGCCAAGGATCATGTTGCTGTGCGCGTTTCCTGCCTTCATTCTCCTTTCTCGTCTCCATACCAGTGAATACGGACAATAGACTCTGCCCTGCAACCCTGCTGTTATCCACGGCACTCTCTGAGCGCCCCACCCTGTCTCTTGCACCCGTCATGCCCCACAAAGTGTGGCGTTCTGACAAGCTGAGCTACCTATCGAGACGTTCTATCGAGCCTTTCTGCGCATGTGCAATTCCAACGTTTTAGGGTTAGGTTTTGGGGGTTAGGGCTATCGATTAGCACTACGGTAGCCTAACTCGACAAAGTAGCTCAACTCGTCAGAACACCGGTCTATTAGAGTGCACGTGTGAACCGGGTGCCCTAATGCCATTATCTGTCCTGCCCATACATCGTCACTTCGGACGCCCTTATAGAGGGATGGCACTTTCTGCTATGCTGTCGACTCGCGGACATTCCCCTTTAGGTGTGACTTAACCTACTAGATCGTGGGTCTCGTGGTTTATTGTTACCCATGTTATTTAAGTTAAGCACATAACTGAAGGGTTACACGGACAGGGGCAGTGCCCCTGTGATCACATGCCCCCCCGGCCCCCCTAAATGCGTATGCTACTTCTGAAATAAAGGTATTATTATTATTATTATTATTATTATTTACACGTATATACAGTGCTCACAGTTTTAAATCTTAAGACATTTGCTTAATTCGGTAAAAATATTGCAAATGTATTGCAAAAATCCTTACTTTATTTACTTGTGAAATATATATAATTGGAAGTTTTAAAGTAAAAAATTCATTTTAAGTAGTAATAAATTGAAAGTCAAATTATAGTTCTGAAAGAGCTGCTCTGAGTAAAAAGTTCATTGACAAGCATCACTGGGTGTTTTTTAATTAGCAACAACTTTGCAATAACATGAAACACCAGACATTTGTGTTCAGCATCCATTTGGAAGCCAATGACCGCAGCTGCAATTATAGCAAAATGGTAAGAATAGTCAAATAAATTATGACACGTAATAAAAAGAAAATGTCTGTGCAGGAGATATGTGTAGTATGTTAAACATTGATTGTCAATTAACTTTTGTTATGAAAGCAGTGGTGGAGCTACAGTTTTTTACATGGGGTGGCCGGGGGGGGGGGGCACTGCTATTTCAGGGGGTCCACACACACACGCAGTTGAAATAATAAATTAAGGAATTCAAAAGTTTTATTTTATTTTATTCATTCAAAATATGAAAATATAATAATTTACTCATCATCTACTCACTTTGTTGTGAGTTAATAAGTAATGACAGTATTTGTTTTTTTTAGTTGAACTTTCCTGAAGCTCAGCTTAAATTCTAACATTGTTTGAAACATGTGATTGCCTGGTAGATGCTCTGACCTGCTGGTGGACCTGAAGTCTGACCACACTGACTCTGACTAGTCTCAGGTATGGAGCTGCTGTGGGATCCAGTGCAAAGGGTAGGGTCTGTTTGAACCTGATCTGCCTGTTTGTGCTTCTTTATAAAGAAGTCTGATATCTCGCCCTTTCTTTTCATGTTTAATTGACCCTGTGCAAAAATATTACAGTCTGGTTACATCTGATCCAGTTAGAAACACACATTAAAATCAGAATACAGCTAGCCTAACATTACTTCCCCATATTAGCAAAATATTTGAGCATCGTAAATTAAATATAATAACTTAAATACATGGTATGTGCATGTAATACTAGCACAGATGAAGTATAGCGTTAACTGTCTAAAGTGCGAATTGATGTCTCTAATCTCATTAAGTTAACTGATGTCGTCGGCGCCTCGTTAACTTACACAGCGGATAATAAATGTTACTCAGCAAACAAACCTTACAATAAACTATAAAACGTATTTAAAATATGATGTTTTATTATTCGTCTTACCTTGAAACCATGCTCTTGTCTTCGGCTCGTCTTTGATTTGAAAATAGCTTGAGCAGCGTTGCCGGCAAAATTCAAAAACTTCTTTAGACAAATGAGATGTCAATCAGCATCAGGAACTGCCAGCAGCAAATAAAATTTTGGGGTGGCACCCGGGGTGGCCAATTGGATGTCAGGGGTGTCCAGTACCACCCCGGACACCCCTCTGGCTCCGCCACTGTATGAAAGCAATATATTTGCAACATTATTACAGAATCAAGCAAGACTTTCTGTGAGTGCTGTGTATGTAGGCAAACAGAAATGTAAGCAGATTTTCTTGATGGACACTTTAAACTGGTGTCGAGTCACTTCAGCTTGTAAAAAGCGAAGTTAATGACAGAAAAAATCATCAAGCTTGTGGAAGCAAGACAGTTGGAACAAGAAAAGGCTCAGTTACATATTTGTAAAAACCTGTGAAATGTAACCACAAAACACTGTATAATTAAACAACATATCCACAAATTTGAAACACTGGTTTTCAAAATTGTCTTTTGCTTCTTAATGCTGGCAAGTGAAATACATCTGGTCCCCCTCTCAGTACAATTGGCCCCAGTCTGCACCCAACTGCCCCCCCGCTTGAAATGCTCAACAGACCGACTTGGATCTCCTAGGCTACTTCGTTAGTCCCCTTCCGTGTTGAACCATCCTCTGTGTTTCATTGCACAGGTGTGACGGCTGTGATAAGCTCCGGCCTCGGAATTGAAGCCCCCCCCCCCAGCAGCAGAGAGGGCGAGGACGGAGTGAGGAGTGAGGACAGCGTGAGAAATGTCCACCCCGCAGGGCAGCCCAGAGCGGCCTGCCTCGCCCTCATTCCCACACGCCGACTCCTGCCTGTCCGCTGGCAGCCCTGTCCTCAGCCCGGACTCCACTTACCATGATGCCGTTCTCTACTCCACTTACCATGATGCCGCGCTCTCAGCTGCTGCCACCTCACCCTCCGACTCGGAGAACCTCAGCCCAGAGGAGCTGGAGCTGCTGGCCAAGCTGGAGGAGCAGAATAGGTGAGTGCTGTGTGAGTGTGAGTGGGGGGGGGGCTGTTTCCATCAGCACCAGGAGGGAGATGTCAAGGGACAAGTGCCGACTGAACACTGCCCATCAAAGACAGCCAGCATGGGGGTCACTGCTTATGTGGCATTAAGATGAATGCTGGTGAGACTCTAACAAAGCATCACATGTTTTGTGAAAGTTTTCACATAACAGGAAAAATGGAAAATATTAAGCTTGTACATTGAGGGATTCCTTATTATGATAGTTACAAAATCGTTACATTGCATAAAATAGACAAAACCAATCAGTCTCAATGTCACTTTTCCAATGCGAACAGTCCGCATACAGCCCCTTTTACTTGGATTGATCTTGAGTTTTTCTAAAAACACTGCAGTTTCCTTCCTCTCCCCCCCCTTTCTTAAAAAGGGAATTTTGGGAATAAAACTATAAAAGTCCACTATAAAAGTCCCGGCGTCACATGACCAAGGCGCTCCAACGTTCCCCCCGGATGTGATCTGTATGGTTCCCATAAAGGACGCTGGACTGTCACTGCGTCTTGTCCGCCAGTTGGGGGCGCCGGCTGGCCCCTTCCATCACTTTCCGCTGTGCCGTCGCGTGCAGATGCTTGGCACTGTCCGGCGTGGCCCTGAAAGCGGCCTAACGAGCCCTGCTCTGCTCCCAGGCTGCTGGAGATGGACTCCAAGTCGCTGCGGGCCGTGAGCGGCTCGCGCCGCAACTCGGGCTCCCTGCTGGTGTCCAGCTGCTCCGCCTCGTCCAGCCTGTCCCAGCTGGGGGAGGACGCCTGGGTGCTGTGGGGGCGCGTCGTCAGCGAGTGGGACGAGTGGCGGCGGAAGAAGGACAAGCTGCTGAAGGTGGGGAGGGGCCCGAAAACAGCCAAGCCGTCAGGGGGGGGGGGCCACTGTGACGCCTGTCTGTCTGACCCGCCCCCTCCACCCCAGGAGCTGATCCGGAAGGGCATCCCGCACCACTTCCGGGCCATCGTCTGGCAGCTGCTGGGCAATGCCACGGACATGCCGGTGAAGCAGCAGTACTCGGAGCTGCTGAAGATGTCGTCCCCGTGCGAGAAGCTGATCCGCCGCGACATCGCCCGCACCTATCCGGAGCACGAGTTCTTCAAAGGCCAGGACAGCCTGGGTCAGGAGGTGCTCTTCAACGTCATGAAGGTGAGGGCGCGGGGCGGGGCGCGGGGCGCGGGGCAGGGGGTTTGCCTGGTGTCTGAGCCGATCTCTGTGTCACCAGGCCTACTCGCTGGTGGACCGGGAGGTGGGATACTGTCAAGGCAGCGCCTTCATCGTGGGACTGCTGCTGATGCAGGCGAGTAGAGCCGGTCTCAGCTGCATCCGCCCCGGGCAGCACGGCGGCGCTGACCCGTCCTCCCCACTCCCAGATGCCCGAGGAGGAGGCCTTCTGCGTGTTCGTGCGGCTGATGCAGGAGTACCGGCTGAGGGAGCTCTTCAAGCCCAGCATGGCCGAGCTGGGTCTCTGCATCTACCAGTTTGAGTACTTGCTGCAGGTACCGTTACACCCGTGGTATCGTAGTTTTGAGCTTTTCAATTTAGTTTTTATTTTTACATAATTTTCAATTTTCATTAGAAGGCATCATTAGATTTAATTCGTTTCAATGTGGTTTAGTAATTAATTTTAAGACATATTTCTGTTTAGTTTTTATATATTTTTTATTTTTGTTTTAGTTTAGCTTCAGTGTTTTTATTTCTAGAGAGTTGTAGTGATATTATGTGTGTGACAGTCCTAACTGAATACACAGTGCACTTGTACTAATGTCCTTATTAAGGGAAAAACATGTTCCAGGAATTTTTGATGGCAATTAAAGACAAACAAATCATTACTTTAGCTAAATAGTATTTAAAACGGTAACTGAAAGTTGATGTTTTTCTTATATTACACTTTCTGGAGCACGAGTTATAGTTTTGGTTTAGTTGTAGTTTTTTGTTTTATTTTCATATGTTATTTAAATTCAGTTTATGAAAATGTTTCCTTATACTCCTTTAAAGATAATTACCCTGCGTTGCACTATGCACTGGTATGCAGGTTTAGTTGGGAGCTGAACTGGTAATACCTAGGATTTGACTGTGTCTTTAGTTACTATGCCCCCTACTGTCTAAGAGAGGTTTTCTTTGTCAATTTGGCCGGGTTTTTAATGAGATAATTGCCCAAGATGGCCGAGACATTAGTGGGAGGGTAACTTCTTGTGGGTGTGTATTCATCTGGCCAATTAGAAGTAGTTGCATCTACTTTCAGCCAATCTCCTTAAAGTTTGGCATTGTGGAGTAGTGGGTAGCGCTGTTGTTGTGCAATTCTAAAGCTAAGGGTTCAGATCCTTGCTTCTCCCTCTTTGTGGAGTTTGCATGGAGGTTGGGGTGTGTTCCCTGTAATGGACTGGCCTCCCCTCCAGGGTGTCCCCCAGCCATGTGCCCTGTGCTGCCCTGGACAGGCTCCAGGCCCCCCTGCAACCATGATGAGGATAAGCAGTGGGAAGACAGACCGATGGATGATTTTCTTCAAAAATAGTGACAAGGGAGGAGCAGAAGGCCAAAATCTGCCACTTTCATTTACTGCTGGATAATGGCTTTTTTTCACTGGTATGAATTGTTTAAACTGGAACGGTTTGGCTGGTATGTCAGCAAGCTGTGGCCTTAAGTAATAAATGTCATTTGGAGTGACGGTACATTCAGGCCAAAGAAGCAAATGAGTTAAACGCCGCGCTGGGAGCCCCGTGCGGCTTCCTCTGCCAGAGAGCGAGGTGAAGGCGGGGCTCCCTCTGCGGCCTCTTCATCCTCCTCATCATCCAGCTCCGCTCAAGATCCTCGGCCTGCCCTCATTCTCCCAGATCTTCAAGGAGGCGGAGCGTCTAAAAACAGCAGGGAGCAGCGGATGTCATCCCGTTTCTAACCTAGCCGAGTGTCATCAGTCAGCAGCGCGGAATAGTGCATGTATATGTGAACTGTGGTCTAAATGCCGCATCCACAAGGTGCTGTCATGTGACACTGTTGATGGGGAACTTAGTAATGCACTTAGTAATGCGGCTTGACTGGATTGTTGTTTAAATTCAGATCATTTTCTTGATATAGCTCAGCATTCATTATCCGTAAGAACTGCTTTCCTTACTGGACCCGTCATTAAAGATTTGCAGCAGCGTAGGACTGTGCGTGTTTGCTTTTTCATGGGGTTGTTTTGCACAAGGTTATTAAAATGTTCACCACTTTGGCTTCCTTGGTTTGACGTCTTTACAACACGTGGCCGATCTCGCTAAATGCTGCTCTACTTCTATACTTGTTTTTTTTTTTTTTTTTTTTGCATTTATGAAAAAATACTTTTCGCTGTTCTGGATCATTATAGTAGAGCATCCATTGGCTGAGATGTAAAGGTAGTAAAGACTTTTTGCAAATAATTCAGAACCAAAGAGGTTAAACAGGATGGCTGTCTTTTTAAGTGATGCATGAGTGCATTTAGACTATTTAAAAATAAGGCCACATGTGCCTTAACACTTTTTCGGGAGCTGTCCTCAGGCTTTCTTTTCCTGTATTTTCAGTTGGGAAGCCATCTGCATTATTTCACAGAGACTTTTATCCGTAGCTATGTACATTTTTGAGGTAGCAGGGTCAGCTAGTTGGGGTTAAGGGCCTCAGTGATGACATCACTCAGTTGAATCTTGGATTTGAACGTATGACCTTCTGATGGCAAGCAACCTAACACACTGAGCCACACTCTGATCCCCGTATATGCGAATGAGGCTGACTGTGTGATCACCTGACTGTGTGGGCGTGGCTTATAGCTGTTCCCTCGTCCCCCCCCCCTAGGAGCAGCTGCCGGAGCTGAACATGCACTTCCGTTCCCAGAGCTTCCACACCTCCATGTACGCCTCCTCCTGGTTCCTCACACTCTTCCTCACCTTCCTGCCGTTGCCGGTAGCCACACGCATCTTCGACATCTTCATGTATGAGGTCAGAGATGCCTGCGTGGCCGGCCGTGTTCGCATGTGTGCATGGTTATAGTTTCACGCATATTCGGAGACCGTTTTCTAATTATTGTGTGCTGCTGAATCACTGATGGATCCATGCAGGGGCTGGAGATCATATTCCGGGTGGGCGTGGCCATTCTTCAATACAACCAGATGGACCTCATCCAGCTGGACATGGAGGGAATGTCCCAGGTACCCATCACTGGGAGCCAAATGCTGATCCCGGCAGCTCTCGGAAGTGAGATGGAACCAGAAGGAACATACAGGTTCCTGTTCAGTTGTGAACATTACAGCATCAAGCCCTGAAATAACCCCAGAGGTCAACCAGCAGCTGGGGGGCTGAAATAACCCCCAGATCTCCCCAGGTCTTCAAGAAAACAGACATTGCAAGACCATGAAACAAATAACCCTCATTTGAAGTAATGTTTACTTTAAAACATTTGAAATGCCAGAATTTAATTTTTGAGTTTTGTTGGATCTAAACTGTAGGTTATCTTCACTCAGAAGTCCCCACAGAGGTTGTAAGCATAACCTGTTTGTGTGTGTCTCCTGTTCCGGCCTCCACAGCACTTCCAGAAGGTGATTCCACACCAGTTTGACAGCTGCCCGGACAAGCTAGTGCTGAAGGCCTACCAGGTCAAATACAACGCCAAGAAGATGAAGAAGTACGAATGCCACGTCTGGAAGAAGTGTGATGATTACTTGGGGTGACACCTGTCTCATCGATTTAAACTGATCTGCGAGGCTAATGGGACTCTGACACGCTTGAAGTGAAACATGGAATCTAACTAGAGATATTTTAAAGCTGAGAATAATGATTAGGAAACACAATTAATCAGTGATCAGTATGACATTGTTCTGAATAAGAGGTAATGGAAGACGACCCCTTTCTTACTGACCCTCTGCTTTCACAGTGTTGGCATGTTGGGTACAGCTGTAGGCAGGCATTGCGGGTGGCACTGGGGGTAGCAGAATCATTATATTGTGTACGGGGGCCACTTTCTCACAGGGTTTTCCCGCTGACAGGTTGGAAAAGGAATACACCACCATTAAGAACAAGGAAATGGAGGAACAGATCGAGATTAAGGTGAGGAAGCCACTGGTACAGGAAGCGGAAGGGAAAACGACACAGGTTCCATTTCAGTGTACGACATTTTGTTCACGTTGTTTTGGGGGAGGGGGTGGTGGGGTAGTGAAGGAAATCGTTTATTAAGATAAGCATCAAATGTTATGAGTGGATTCCACTATATAGGTTGTGTCTGATTCTCTCTGGAAATGTGATTATTTAAAATGATTTCCTTACGGAAGTACACTTTTACTGTGCAAACGCTGATGCTGTGTCTGCAAACGCGACTGTTTAATATCTGCCCGTCTGAGCCTCTTCTTCTCTCACAGAGATTGAGAACGGAAAACAGGCTCCTCAAGCAGAGGATAGAAACCCTGGAGAAGGTGACTGAGGCCTTCAGACGGTCACCCGGCCTTTTTGGACACACAGACACATTCGCACAAAAACGCAGTCGCTTGTCTGACTACTTTAAATGTATGACTCTGTTCCCCCCTGTACCTGTTGATCCCTACTTTGTTCTTTCTTTTTTCTACTTTATCTTGTCCACCTGCCTCTCACTCTTCCCCTCGGGATGCCGTAGGAAAGTGCCTCTTTGGCAGACAGGCTGATCCAGGTATTGTGCTGTAAAACCACACCGGTCTCCATCTCCTTCCACATCCTCCACCCGGCTGTCTTCTCCAGCTGATCCATTCCATTCTCCCCTTACTTCCTTTTTCTCCATCAGTCCCACCCTGATTCCAACAATCAAGAGTGAGAACTAACCAGTGAAGGTTTCTGTGTTTGTCTGTCTGCCCTACATAAAAGGTGCTGTGTTTGTCTCTCCACCTACATAAAGGGTGCTGTGTTTGTCTCTCCACCCTACATGAAGGGTGCTGTGTTTGTCTCTCCACCCTTCATGAAGGGTGCTGTGTTTGTCTCTCCACCTACATAAAGGGTGCTGTGCTTGTCTCTCCACCCTTCATGAAGGGTGCTGTGTTTGTCTCTCCACCTACATAAACGGTGCTGTGCTTGTCTCTCCACCCTTCATGAAGGTTGCTGTGTTTGTCTCTTCACCTACATAAAGGGTGCTGTGCTTGTCTCTCCACCCTTCATGAAGGGTGCTGTGTTTGTCTCTCCACCTACATAAAGGGTGCTGTGTTTGTCTCTCCACCTACATAAAGGGTGCTGTGCTTGTCTCTCCACCCTTCATGAAGGGTGCTGTGTTTGTCTCTCCACCTACATAAAGGGTGCTGTGCTTGTCTCTCCACCCTTCATGAAGGGTGCTGTGTTTGTCTCTCCACCTACATAAACGGTGCTGTGCTTGTCTCTCCACCCTTCATGAAGGTTGCTGTGTTTGTCTCTTCACCTACATAAAGGGTGCTGTGTTTGTCTCTTCACCTACATAAAGGGTGCTGTGTTTGTCTCTCCACCTACATAAAGGGTGCTGTGTTTGTCTCTTCACCTACATAAAGGGTGCTGTGCTTGTCTCTCCACCCTTCATGAAGGGTGCTGTGTTTGTCTCTTCACCTACATAAAGGGTGCTGTGCTTGTCTCTCCACCCTTCATGAAGGGTGCTGTGTTTGTCTCTTCACCTACATAAAGGGTGCTGTGCTTGTCTCTCCACCCTTCATGAAGGGTGCTGTGTTTGTCTCTCCACCTACATAAAGGGTGCTGTGCTTGTCTCTCCACCCTTCATGAAGGTTGCTGTGTTTGTCTCTCCACCTACATGAAGGGTGCTGTGTTTGTCTCTTCACCTACATAAAGGGCGCTGTGTTTGTCTCTCCACCTACATAAAGGGTGCTGTTTGTCTCTTCACCTACATAAAGGGTGCTGTGCTTGTCTCTCCACCCTTCATGAAGGGTGCTGTGCTTGTCTCTCTGCCTTACATGAAGGGTGCTGTGCTTGTCTCTCCACCTACATAAAGGGTGCTGTGTTTGTCTCTCTGCCTTACATGAAGGTTGCTGTGTTTGTCTCTCCACCCTTCATGAAGGTTGCTGTGTTTGTCTCTCTGCCTTACATGAAGGGTGCTGTGTTTGTCTCTCCACCCTTCATGAAGGGTGCTGTGTTTGTCTCTTCACCTACATAAAGGGTGCTGTGCTTGTCTCTCCACCCTTCATGAAGGGTGCTGTGTTTGTCTCTTCACCTACATAAAGGGTGCTGTGCTTGTCTCTCCACCCTTCATGAAGGGTGCTGTGTTTGTCTCTCCACCTACATAAAGGGTGCTGTGCTTGTCTCTCCACCCTTCATGAAGGGTGCTGTGTTTGTCTCTCCACCTACATAAAGGGTCCTGTGCTTGTCTCTCCACCCTTCATGAAGGGTGCTGTGTTTGTCTCTCCACCTACATAAAGGGTGCTGTGTTTGTTTGTCTACAAGCCCTACATGGAAGGTGTTGTTTAGGGCCTTCTGTCCCCCTCTACTGGCTAATCTGTGTTAAAGCATGCAGTGCTGCTTGCCTCTAGTCTACTTTGCATCACAGCCATATCACCCCCTGTCCCCCTGCCTGAAAACACTCAGGGCCAAGTGACGAGGGCCCAAGAGGCTGAGGAGAATTATGCCATCAAGCGGGAGCTGGCAGCGGCACGGCAGCAGCGCAGCTCGGCGAGCGAAAGCCTGGAGAAGGCGCAGAGTACCATCCGAGAGCTGCAACAGCACCAGGTACTGCGGGTCTGCCGGCAATTTAGCTGGATATAAAACTGGAACATCTCAGCTTCTCAAGGATCCGACAGCAGAACCCTCTGGGGACTTGAGTGTGTAGCATTCAGGTTACAAATCAGCGTTGTGCACCATTATACCACAAATCCCGACTTCCGATGACCCCAAAATGTCATCTCTTGGTGTTATTATAAGGCAAAATAAGATTAGAATTCATTTTAAAGTTGAGAATTGTACAGATAATTGGATAAAAACATAGAGACTGATTTATAGTAATCCAGCAGTAATCCAAGTTATATCTTTTTATTACAACAATTTCCTTAACTGCTATGCCACCTGCTGGTCATTTCTGGGCTGAGCAGCAGATGAAAAGAAACTGCTTTCCCCTGGCTTGTGGTCCATGCGGGCCTGTGCATACTCACATAGGAGTATAGAAATGTGTCAGTTGGTCTGCTTGATCACATGCTTTCATCTGGGATTGGGATTGTGTATGCGTGCGTGTGTGTGTGTGCATGTGTGTGTGTGAATCAACCTGAATGGTTTGCATTGCAAACCTATCAGTTTTTTTTTCCTTGGGGGGGGGGGGGGATGAGGTCTATCCCAGGCAGCGAATGGCATTATCAGTGCAGGGTGACACCTGGGGTGGGATGCCAGTCCATTGCACACACACACACACACACACACACACACACACAGACATATACTCATATTTTTGTGGGGACCGTCCATTCATTTTTATGGGCCAAACCCTAATCCCAGCACTGACAATCTTAACCACACACACACACACACACACACACACGCACAAACACACACATACACACCAGTTCAGTTAAGGCACTGGTTCGTTAGATCAGATGTTATGCTCGATACATTACTTTATTAGGGAGCTGTTTCAAGTAATAAAAAAAAATGCTACCTGTCCTTATTGTAAGGGATGGAACTGAAGTTACGAGACGCAGAAAAATAATAAGTAAGGCAGATGGTTGTGGATTATTGACTGTAAACCTACGAAGGACTTACCCTGGCAAAACACATACACCAGAGGAAAAAAATATTAATATGAATATTTGCACATTTTTTGAAATAGTAAAAGGCCATATTTTTCAGTACCAAGATAAAAAAAAACGTACATTATTTCCAGAAGAAAAACAGGAAATCAATGAAGATGAAGATTTGCCCGAACAGGAAACAGTTTTTAAAATTACACGCTCAGCTGAGAAAATGTTTCGTACCTTAGATGACAAATAGGTAAAATGATCAAAAATATTTTTTATAAAATTGGAATACAGATGTTGTTTCAGTGACAGCCAATCAGTAACCTCAAGCAGGATAACCACTTGAGGCCATTATTTATGATTTACTACACTGGTATTTTCTCAAGACGTTTGCAGACCTTTGCAAAGACCTTCTCTCATTCTGTGGGCTGTATGTACACGGTGATAGGGCAGCTCCAAGCGGAGCGTTTGAAAACGCCGGGTTTCGGATCACAGCCAGGGGATGGAGCAGCAGAGTGTGGCTGCTGATCCCATTATTGGCGATTCCGGCTTTGGCACAATGAAAAGCAGGACACGGCAAGCGTGCGAGATAAGCGAAGCAGCGCCCAGCTCTGCTGTCGAACAGCTCAAAACTGGCGATTCATATTTGGGGTCTTCGGCCCGCGCTGCATGTTACTTTATAAACAGAGCAACAGCCATTAATAAAGCAAACATCACTGATTTTTAAGTGCAGAACCAGTCATCTGTTCCAGGTGCAATCAGAGGCGAATCGTAACCAACAGAAACACACAAGTGCCTTAACTCTAAATTCCGCCTCTGAAGATTCCAGTAGTTCGAGTTTAAGACACTAAGTCGAAATCTCGACCTTTAGTAAGACTCAAAAATAGAAATCATTAAAAGAAGCTGCGATGAAACTGAAGTGTGAACCACTCTTTTCAAAAACCCCACCCACCCTGTTCCACACATGGGAGCTTGTGAGATTTCTGAGCGTGTGAAACCACATACCTCACCAGAAAAATAAAATTCAAATAAAATAGACTCTGCTTGCATGCCGGAGGCCGCGGTGCAGTGGCTCGAGAGAAGCAGCGTGCGAAAGTGCACACGCCCAAAGGTGCATCCTGACGAGAGAGGGTGCCGAGTTCGGACATGCCGACATCTTGGCGTGCTCACTCACGCACAGCTCGGAGATACACAGACACACAACAGCCAAAAGCATGTATATAGTACATCATGGTGACATTGGTCCCCATAATGTGATAAAAGCCTGTTATTTTAACCTTGTGGGGACCATTTTTTAGGTCCCCATAAGGGGAAATTCAATTTTATTAAAATAAAATAACATTTTTTTTAAAAAAACTAAACGTGCCAGAAGTCTCATATTTTGTCTGCTTACTTAAGGGACATTGTGCGGCTCAGTGGCCTTAGCCTGTGTGCCTGTAATCACAAGGTTGCCGGTTCAAACTCAGCCTCAGCACATCTGTGGGACCTTGAGCAAGACCCTTAACCCCCAGCTCTTTGGGCGCTGCCATGAGTGGCTGCCCTTCAAAGCCAACTTGCTTACAATTTGTTATTAAGGCTGGGTAGAGGTTAGGTCATCATATTGGGATTAGAGTTTTCCCCATAGAAATGAATGGAGAGTCCCTACAAAGCTGGGTGTGTGTGTGTGTGTGTTCGTAAGTGGGTGTACCTTACCTTATGGGGACACAATGTCCCCACAAAGTGATGCATACCAGTTTTAAACTAGTCCCCATAAGGGAAAACTCAGTTTAATGAAAAGCTGTGACTGCAATGAAAAAACTAAAAATGCAAAAACTTTTGTATTTTGCTTGGTTACTTATGGTTATAGTTATGGCTGGTTAGGGGTTAAGGTTGTCATAGTTACTTATGGTTATGGTTAGGGCTGGGTGGGGGTTAAGGTTGTCATAGTTAGCGTTAGCATTTTTCCCATAGAAATGAATGAGCGGTCCCCATAAAGATATGATTACCTGACACGTGTGTGTGTGTGTGTGGGTTTGCATAGATCACATCTGAGGACCAAATTGTCCCCAAAGTGTAGTAAAACCTGAAATTTACCTACTTCTGCGATGGGCTGGCCCCCTGTCCAGGGTTGTTCCCCGCCTCGTGCCCGTTGCTTCCGGGATAGGCTCCAGACCCCCCGCGGCCCAGTAGGATAAGCGGATTGGAAAATGGATGGATGGATGGATTTACCTACTTTTGGGGATATCTGTTGAGGTCCCCATTTGGATAACCTCAGTTTTATAAAAATCTGTGAATGCAATCAAAAAAGTAAAAATGCTTGTATTTGGGTTGATTACTTATGGTTAAGGTGAGGGATGGGTAGAGGTTATAGGTGATTGGGATTAGGGTTTTTCCCATAGAAATGAATGGACGGTCCCCATTTAGATAGGTACACCAACGTGTGTGTGTGTGTCCTTCTCGCTTATCCTCCCTGTCTCTCCCATCTTCTGACTCATTCGGTGTCTTCCAGACCTGGCGGCTGGTGACTTGAACTTTTGGCAGTTTGGATTTTCCCCAGAAGGCTGCAGCTCCCCTTGAAATTAAACCTTCCCTGAATAAAATCCTGTGCAGCTCAGAGTTTGCTATAATAAACTGGATATTTTGCAAAACCAAGCTGAGACGATTCCCAGCATGAAGAACCCGGCCTGGTAAAGCGCCATGCCTGCTGGAATTTACCGGAGCCACTCAATTTGGGCTGTAAACTGAGGTTTTATAAATGACCACATTTTTTTTTCCTTCCATTATTATTCTATGTGTCACGGGAATTACCTTAAGAAGCGATTGTTTCTAAGAAAGGAGGTTTTGGTTGCTTGTACATGGCTGACGTTCACACACCTACTGTCTGCAGCCCCCGCCTGATGTGGAAAAGCCCCCAGGCCCCTGAGAACCTTCTGAGACTTACTGAGAGAGAAAGAGAGAGAGAGAGAGAGAGAGAGAGAGAGAGAGAAGGATAGAGAGATTGGCGGGGAGGAGCGAGGCCCACGTCAGGAAGGCCTGAGGTTTTCTGACCCCCCCCTATCTGAAACCCGCCTGTGTAGTACAAAGCGCAAGGGTGTGGACCTGAATGCCCACAGCCAGTGCAGTTCTAGAAAGCCTTTGCCACCCCCCCCCCCCCCCGCGTCGATGCTCTCATCGCGATCTTCTTCTCTGTACTTCGCATGTACAAGGATGACGAAAGCTGCTGTTTTTTGGGGGATTTTGCGCTTTAGGCTGGAGAACGTGAATCAATACCGTATTCTGCAGACTGTGAGAATGCGACGCCCCCTTGATGACCACATTTTGACACGCCAGTCAGAAAGGAAGTTAGCATCATGGAGCGTTATTATCTACACTGAAAGGGTTTATTTATTTTTTAAGTCGCTCCATCACTTCTACAAAGGCCTCTGGGCATTCTGTCTCGTTTTGTGTTTTTTCGTTGTTGCTGTTATTTGCTACATTTCAGCAGCATAGATCACATGCCAGGTCAGAGGGAGACACTGCTGACCATCTACACTCCAGTCCAGCCAACTTGCTCAGTCCATTTTTGGTTCTTTTTGAGGTGCGACCACCAATGTCCTAAGATTCGGCTTCCTCATCATATGTTATGGGGGAGCAAAAATCATCCAGTCTTCATGTAATCCTGTAAAGAACTTTCGTTAAATATCCAAAACTCGCTAAGCGCACAGGAATCTTCTCCGAAATGTATCCCAGCGACTGAGTGAGTTCTGGAAATGTGCTCTTTGATTCTGGAGGGACACAGATTTTCAGCTCTCTTCAGAGCCCTCCCCTCCGCGCCCCCATATTCCCAGAGCCTCAGAAGGCCAAATCTGCTTGATTTCAGTATAACAGTATAATGATCTGTTCAGTCATGGGGTAAATAGCCTAGACAAACCACAGTACTGCACAATGGTAGCATTTGTGTGTCTGTAACACGTGGGGGGGGGGGTCAATTAAGGTACCTTTGACATTACTAATAACTGTGAGAGGACAGGGACATAATCATTCGTGCAGCAGACACCAGTGATCTACTATCGCACCAATGATGCTACACTGGGCTTGTCTAGGCTTCTCTTCCGTGGTTTTCCTGATATCTGAGTGTATTTGTATAGGTGTGCATTGATTGGTTGGGAAATGGGCGAATGTTTTCTGTTGGTAAAATAACCTGAAGAATAACACAACATGGGCAGGTGCGATGTGTCGAGGACCGATAGCTCTTATTAGTATGTATTTTTATATGTCTGTGTAATTGTTTCTGTGCTCATCAATTGAAATTCATCAATACATCCATTTTCTGTAACTGTTTATCCTATTTATGGTCATGGGGGTCTAGAGCCTATGGGTGCAAGGCAGGGGACAACCCAGGATGGGGTGCCAACCCATCACAGGGCACAGTCACTCAGGGACTCAGGGAATTCATGCTATGGCTTACATTTGAACCCATGCCCCTAAGGTGTGAGGTCACTGAACTTCAGTGATGACTAATGTAATATGATTCAGCTTTGGCATATTCCTCCTCATTTTATCTCTCTAACATTTTCTTTTGAGATGCTGCCGAAAGTGTATGTACTTTTCACAGACGCCTTTTCCTTGAAAGCCCCCCGCCTCATCCCTCCTTGAGCGTGACCCCCGTCGGCTCTCCTCTCCGCCCCTCCTGCAGATTACGGAGGAGTTTGTCAGCGGCCTGCAGGCCCAGCTGGAGCAGTCGCGTCGGCGGGAGGCCGAGCTGCTGGCCGCCCTGAAGGACATGCAGGACAAAGTGCTGAACCTGGAGAAGGTTTGCGTCCACGCAGATGCCCACAGGCCGCCGAAGTCGCCTTCGGCTTTCAGCGTTGTTGAAACGGGGCTGGGCTACTTTAAGACTTCGTCCGACTGGTTTTCTGTGGACCTTCACCACTGCTCCTTCCACCTCGGTTGGGCTGCTCTCTCCCAAAATCCCCTCTTCCTTTCCTGCTTCAGCTTAAGCCATGGCTCCCAAGATCAGTGTTTTCCAATCCAGTTCTCGGGGACCTTCAGATAGTCCACGTTTTTGCTCCCACCCAGCTCCTTACCCGAGAGCAATAATGTGGACTGTCTGGCAGGAAGCTGGGAGGGAGCAAAAACATGGACCGACTGTGTGTCCCCGAGGACCGGACTGAGAGACACTGTCTTAGCTCACACACACTTCTGGTTTCTCTCATTACACCTGTAAGTTCGTGGGGCAAAACCTTAATCACGCGTGTGGGTCCCAGTGCACTGGTGTCGAGTCTTTGCGTTTAGCCGTGTTTCTGTGTGTTTCCTGCGTGTGCGTGTGCGTGTGTCTGCGTGTTCCAGAGGAGCGGCTCCCTGCCAGACGAGAGGAACGTCACTCAGCTGCAGGAGGAGCTGGAGTTGGCCAAGCTGCAGGAACTGGAGACGCTGCGCTGCTTCCAGGATGTGCAGGACATCGTGGCCAAGCTCAACCAGCACTGGCAGGCACGTTGCATGGCATTCTGGGAAACGGGTGATGGCTGCAGAAGCAGAACTGTATCAACCGTCAATGATCAGTACCTCTCTTTGATATATTTTCGGAGTATGTTGGGTTTGATATGCAAACGTGTTTGTTCTTCTTCACCATTCTGCTTTGTAGGGAACGAATGTGTCTGAAGTTGTCTGTGACTTCTGATGGAAATGTATTTTCTGCTCAGAATAGCAAAGAGCAGCTCAGTAGCTCAGCGTGCTTGTTGTCACTGCACTAAATTTGCTCTCAAGAAGGATTTATAATAACTGAATAAGATCTCACTAGAGAGAAGCATTGGTGTGAAACATAAGAAACAGAGATATATGAAAATTCTGTGAGAAAATACAGGAGAAAACAACCTGGGGATTTTCACTGAAGGCAGCGACAGAGTGACTCTGGTAGACAGAAGTCTCTCAGTAGTGACTCAGCAGTGACTCAGTAGCTGAACTGTGACTCATATCCATGTTGGGCCCCGCCTTCAGCATTACATGGCCCGGGGGAGCGGGGCTGGTCACTGGAAAGAGTCACCCAAGAAGAACGCTGTCAATGAGTTGAAGGATCAGCTGGTGGGGACAAATCAGCGAGAGGCCCAGGCCAAGGCTGAGCTCTGTGAGCTCAGGCAGATCGCCCTGCAGCTAGAGAAACAGGTGAGCTCCCACTCCTCCTGCTACAGGTACCTGGGCTACAGGCTGCTGACCAGGCAGGTGGCTCTGAGTCTCAGGCGAGCCGCCCTCTGCAGAGGTTTCGGCGGAGAGAGGGTGCGCTTTAGCTCCGGCCGCGCCAGCAGCTTGGCGGTAAATATAAATGGGATTCTTCCCGTCTGGAACCAGAACCAGATCCAGAGTAACCTGGCGAACCGGCAGGCACAGGAAGGGACGGCGCTGCAGAAGACGGTGCGGGAGCTGACGACGGAGAAGGAGAGCCTGCAGGAGCAGCTCAGGGAGATGAGAAGGAGGCAGGCTGAGTCCGAATATAAGGTCAGCCCACTGACACGTGGCGGGGGGGGCGGGGGGTGGGGGTGCTGAGGAGCCTTTCCACTGACATGCACTGGAAAGGAGCAGGAAGCAGCACCAGAGTTGTACTGGGCTTGTGGTCCAGTAATTTGGGTGCTTGGGGTCATGTCAGTTGATCATGTAACCTGTGCCTAAGTTGGTCTAGGTCACAGGGGTTCTCAAAGTTTTTGATCAACGGTCTGCGGTCAGAGCTTGGGAATAATTTTCAATACCACGGTCTGGACATTGAGAACCTTTGGTCTAGGTGGAAACTGTGGTGATCATGTGACCTACTGGTCTCGGTCATGTGACAGGGGAAGGAGGAACTTATGGAGGTGCGTCTGCGGGAGGCGGAGAGCATGACCCTGGTGGCTGAACTGCAGCAGAGGATCTCAGAGCTGGAGATCCAGGTAGAGCGGCACGTCCTGAGTGCGTGTGCCGGCATGCGTGTGCTGGCGTGCGTGTGCCGGCGTGCGTGTGTCCATGTCATACCCGTCACGCTGCTCTGTGTCCCGTCCACAGGAGGAGGAGGGCCGAATCCAGGACCAGCTGATCCACTCAGACTCCATCGAGAGTGTCACTGAGCTTCATGAGCAGATTGCAGAGCTGAAGGATGAGGTCTTCATCTTCTTCACTATTGGTTACATTAAAAAAATCATTATCTTATTCTTTTATATACAAATAATATATCTCACATTAGAAACAACCAGTTGTTTTAAGTAAAACATTAATTTCAAGCAGTAAAAAACCAAAAACCAAATTATAGTTCTGAAAGAGCTGCTCTGAGTAAAAAGATGATTGATAAGCATCACTGGGTGCTTTTTAATTAGTAACACCGTTACAGTAACATAAAACACCAGACATTCATGCTCAGTATCTTTTTGGAGCCAGTCACTGTAATTGCAATTAATAGCAAAATGGTAAGAACTGAATGAGTCAAAATAAATTATGATGCTTAATAAAAAGAAAATGTCCATGCAGAAGATATGTGCAGGTATGTTAAATATTGCTTGTCAGTGGACTTTTGTTATGAAACCAATAAATTTGCAACATTGTGACAGAATTAAGCAAGACTTTCTGTGAGTGCTGTGTATGACAAACCACAACAATGAACCACTATAATGATTAAACACTGGTTTGTGATGATAACTGGATTTCTGCAACATATCTTTTTACATTTAGATCAGGCAGCTGCGTGGACAGCCGCCCAGGTGTCAGGCCCCAGGAAATGGGATGCTGCAGAACCTCTGTCTCACCAGTCGGGCCTCTGGTGAGTGTGACTCTCTCGGCTCTGCAGAAGCTCCGCCATCCGGCACTGGCCCGGCCCCAATGCTCTATGACTCTTTGGTGGTGAGCCACCGGTCCTCCCTGCGCCTGGACAGCGAGGGGAGCAGTGACGGAGAGGAGGGGTGTATTTCTGTGAACGACCAGCCCCCAGCACCCCCGTATGCTGGAATGGTGTGCTCTGAGGCCCTGGATCACTGAAGTGTCGTCTGGAGTGCTGCGGCGTCTTCACGTTCCTTCATAATGAAACCCCCCCCCCCCCACTTGGCCACTGTCTAACGACTCCGGAGCAGGAGGCTCCAGCAAGGCTTGGCTGTCAGAGGTGGAAAGTTCAGGTCCAGAAAGTACAAATCCAGACCAGGATTTCGTTCCAACAAACTGATTGCATACTCTGTGACTATGACTCTTTTTGGTTAGTCTTGTTCTTCTTGGACTAGAAGTTTCCACCTGGCTGAAGATGGAGATGAAGCACAGAAAGAGCACAGGGTTCTGGGGGGGGGGGGGCTGCCAGGACACCCCAGCGCTGCCTTGTGCTCAGTGTTCCTCTATGATCCAGCGTCCCACTGAACGGGACCCCCCCCCACCACTACTGCCCACCCCCCTCCACGTCAAATGGACTGTAACGTCTACTGTGGACACTCCTGCCATGTGGAGAGATGATGAAAAGCACGACCTCATGCCTAAACGTGCAAATAAATATATTTATTTATCTGTGGGGATTGTATACTGTATTGCTATGGATTGCAGATATACATACATTACAAGCACCTCTATATTCTTATTTAATTGTATCCGTTTTTTGTGTCAATGGACAGAAGATAACCACCTGTAATATAATCAGTAAAAGACGTTGCCAAATCTCTTACATATATATGCACTCCTATTTACTTGTATATTTTTATATCTGTATAGATATATTTATGATTACGTGACATTAAGCCAGACTTTTGACTCCTTATCTTCCTTGCTGCTCTGTGCCAGCTTGGCTCTGAGAGAGACTGAGGTTTCTGTGGGTGTTGCGTGTTTGCAAGGCGCTCGGGCCCCCCGTGTGGTTCTGTGAAAGCTTACTGCTGGGGAAATGTCGACCCCCAGAACAGGTATCCATCATCTCCTACCACAGACGTGGTGTAAAAGTCACAGTGCTTGGCTGGTTGACTTGGCACCGACAGGTAACAGTGGCAGTAGTAGATCCTCTGTTTCAGAGTTGGATAGTTCAGATCCGGAAAGTAAATATCCTGGCCAAGATTTTGTTTCAACCAACTAGTTGGAGTACTCTGTGATTCTTTATACTCAGCTAGTTGTTTGATACAAAATTTTGGTCTGGATATTTACTTTCTGGACCTGAATTATCCACCTCTGTACTGTTTATTAAGGCTTGGGATTTTTTTTTTTTACCATATCAGCCGTTAGGCTTCTACCCACCTGTACCACAGATCTGCTCTCACTTGTACAACAATTGTGCAATAACTGATGATAACTGGAATTTCATGAGGAGTCTATGAAGACGTATTATTCCTGTGTCGTATCCTGATATCTATAAAGATGCCATCTGATTCTGTTGTAGCTACTCCTGTTTCTGGATCTGCTTGTATGTCCTTTTTTTGTGCTAGTTTTATGTATCTACAGATCACATAATTAATGTAAACATCTGAACTGACTGACAGATTCAGTGGCTGATGAAGAAGGAAGACAAATACTGGAAAGAGACCAGAAATGTGTGCAGAATGGATGGATGTCTAACATCATATTCTACAAAAGAGGTTCAAATGACTAGAAATTCCATGGATCATGGGGCTTTTTTTGTCAGCATATTTGTGTGGATTTTGTGGTTTCCTTTTAATGTAGGTCAACATCTATTCCAATCTGAGCACACAGTCCTCGCAGATGTGTCCACCATTCTTGGCTCAGTTGTGCCTAAAGCTGCTCACCCATTCTGTCACTTACTGCCAAAAAACTGAAAGCTCCATGTGACCATGATTGAGTACCTCACTGTTCTGAAAGTTACGGGTTGGGCCGCTGTTGGCGATGCTTGTCAAACAAGATGGATGTCAAGTTGCTGAAACAAGGCTGCGGTTTGATATGTATCAACAAACTTCACCTTGCTGGTGGTTTCCTGATGATCTGTGTGGGTAAAATATGTCGATGGCTGGAAACCAGACATCCATATCTGTCTTCTAACTGCTTGATCTGGTCGGGGTTGTGGGCGTGCCAGGCAGAGGTACCTCTAGAGATTTCGCGCCCAACGAAACCATATCATGTTGGGCCCCGAAGCCAGACCAATGCAATTATGCTCCAAATTGTTTATGGCCCTTGGAATGGTTCTGCCTTAACGCTCCCTTACGGCAGGATAGAATTGGCACGAGGCAAAGACACACACTTACGGTCATGCACCGTGAGCAATTCAGCCTCATTAGCCTAACCGCTTGTCTTTGGACTGTCGGATGAAATTGAAGTACCTTTAGGAAGCCCATGGGAAATGCAAATTCCACATATGCAGCGGAGGGGTGATTCAAACCAGCAAGAGGGGTGACGCAATAGTGCTTAGCACTTAGGCGTGCCCCTCACCACCCCTGCATCATAACAGTACTCTCAGATCTCGGGGGGGGGGGGGAGAGCTATGTACTACCACCATTGTGAAGTGTCTCTCCCTTCATGTGTGCTGCAATACCATGCAGCTGTTTAGAAATTTTGGAAACTTGAAAGGTTCCATATTGACCTGAGTCAGAATATTCTGCCAGAGTATTCCAGTCACTTCAGTGCTACAAGGAGGGATGGTCGTCTGATGTCATCCATGTCATAACTGTAACAGTAATGCAATAATGGGTATAGTTAGAGATATTTATTTGTTACATATTTGCTGCTATGATGCTTGATTTTGTGGTATAAATTGAGAGCCTGGTATCCGAAAAATAACCTAGATATTGCCCTCTCACTTGCAGTACTGCCATGTGGTTTTTTAATGGAAATTATTCCGATTGTGATGATGATGAGGATAACATCGACGATGACGATATTCATGGCGTATTTCGGTGTTCTGTACACAGTGTCACATTAAATAAAATCAATACTATAAAGTCTCATAAACGAATACGTTTTCTTTTGCGTCGTTTCTTCCAATTGCCCCCCCACCTTCAACAGTTATAACTGTGAAAAGACATGTCCTTACATTAACCTTGGCGTATTCCCGGGGCTGCCAGTTCTCCCGCATCTGGCGTGACGCTCACGCTTTCAGACTCTCACGCTCACGCAAGAAATCTTACGGCAAATCTATATTCCATTACAAACCTAAAACTAGCTCATTCAAAGGCATTGGGGTAGTTTGCAAACCCTACTGACTATTTACAAGGTAATAAAACTGTTACATACCTGTGAATGTGTATGCAGACTTGTCTCGAAATTAACATCTCACGCCAGCCAGCTGACCAGAGTTGACAACTCTGTATTCCCTTTTTTGGCATTTTCATAAATGACTGGACAGAACGCGAATGATATCATGAACAATACGTTACAATGTCAAAAGGCGCCACAAAAAGAAAAGTCCCCTTCTGTGTTAGGCTATATGCATGTGCATGTAAGATTCATCGCATTTTTTGGTTTCTGGTAGACTCTCACCAAAGTATTAAAAGCAGCATAATCGTAGGGAAAGTCATCAAAGCACAGGTCTTTTAGGGTTCTGACATGCGGGGTTTTTATTTATTTTGGGACATCGTATGTAAAGATATTTGAAGCGATAGAAATGCAATCGACTTCTGGCGGAGCCGCCGCCGGTCTGAGGTCGGGGCCAGCGCGAGCCCCGCGAGCCACTCAAGAGTTTGCCTCGTGCACGTGTGTGCGCGGTCACCAGTTTGGTCTCGTGCCCAGGCGAGCCGGCGACATCTCCGCGACCGACAGGAGGCTACTACATTATTTAGTTAGGTATCAACTTAAAGGGGAAAAAAATAGGGCGTGTGTATGACATCTACGTTTATCTCGGAATAGTAGTTTTAAAATAATTTGGTTCATGTCCATATTTTTATTTTATTAATGCGCCTGCAAGTCTGTCGATGCCGATAACATTCTGCAGACTGGTAAGTGACATTTCCCCCCTAATTCGGCAAGTCCATGTTACTTTTAATGGACTATTCAGTATTAATTCACGTTTACCTTTGCTTTACCCTTTTAATAATAGTTATAAACTGGAGAGATTATAAAGGAGGAACGTTTTAGTTAAATATCTATCTTTTTGTATCTAAAGGTACTAGCAGACTGTCATAATAACATTAGTTTAAAAAGAAAAATAAATTACATTGCATATTGAAAATTGATGATAAACTGTTTAGTAACTTTAATGAAAATGTCAATATTCCTACTAAATTATTCCAGTAGCATCCAATGTATGTGCCTGAATAGATTCTTTTTTTGTTGTTTACGCATACATTAAATGTATATAGGGAATGCATATTTTTTTTGCAACGGGCAACATAATAGAAATAAGTTGTAAAGAGACCGCAAATACCGATTCTGCAAGGGGTCGGCTCTACATGCCAAGTACCGATTTTCATCTGAAAGCCGAAAGTTTGACCCTTGCCTTTATGTTTACAAGCATGATTTAAATACCATAGTATAGTTACAAATAACATCACATGTCAATATAAGAAAACTGGGCATTACCGTAATGCCGTGGCAATTTTAATACCAGGTGGAATTCGGATGTTCCCTTCAGCGGGAGAGTATCTATCTACAAAGTTGTATATACAGAATCTTACAGTTTCCCCAACATAGCGAAACATTTCTGCTTGAAGTGTAAGTTTATATCTGCTTGAGAAAATTCACACCTCTAAATAGGGTTTAAAAAGAACTAGATAACCAACAATAATGTATCATATAGACAGAGTATGGTTACATTGTTTCTTGCGGCAGGTTGATGCTTTCTGTGGCACTTCTACGTTTTAAGTAATTTCTCTAAAAATGCCATTTTGATGTGTGTCCTTAAACGAAACCACATTTTGCAAAAGATTCATGTAATGACCACAGACTTTCTGAATAGGGTGTTGTTGTCGCAGCCCAATTCTTGTGGTAGTGAAAAACATAGACTAAGTGCTATTGGAATCCAGTAGGTCGCTGCACCCGTGAGGTCAAGAAGTGTGACTGTATTTCTCACGGTCATTCTGCGCGTTAAAGGACGGTATGCCAGCTCATCTAATGCTTCTTGCTGAGGTTACACCGCAGTGGTAGAGATTTCAAAGAATTATTGATAAAGCCGTCAAGTTCGTAACATACAGGCTAATATTTGCAATGTGTCAAGTGATTTAGTTTACACATTTAGTTGATTTAATTAAAATGTACAAAGAAGAACAGAAATATAAACGTAATAGTTTTATAAAGATTTGTTGATTACATTTTGTAAAAAAAAGTGAAATGTTTACATTTTAACAGCGATAATTCAATGGAATATTTATTATTTAATATTACTAATTATAATTTCGTTGTAATGAATGTAGTGTGGTAAAATGTAAAATGATTGTAGCTATGTTATAATTTACATACATACAAATACACCAAATATACATATTTTTTCAATACATTTTTCAAGTTTTAATGTGAAAATTGTTCTCAAAAGTTTATATAATATATATTAATTGTCGTATATGGCTCCTGCAATACGTCCATTTTGCATTTCCGTCGACATGTATTAACTTTTAAAATTGCAAACTTGATTTTTAAATTTTTTAATATGCGCAATTCTGCCCTCTATCGGCAGAAAGACAATTGTAAACACTCACCCAACACAAATTAAAAATGTTAATGAAATATCACGTTTGGTTGGGTTGTTACAATTTTCATTTTGCATTTCAAATATTACATCTCTTCTGGTTCGTGTCTTAACGCTTAATGCACCCTGTGTGTTTATTTCAGAGCTCTGCTGCGCTCCTGCTCCGTCACTGACCTGCTCCGTGCCCCTCTTGTTGCTATAACATGCCACGCTCTTTTCTAGTCAAGAGTAAGAGAACGGGGTCTAACACGCCACGGCCCTGGAGAGGCGAGATTTTTTCTGGACCCACCCTGCTTCACACATCCTCCCAGGATGTTATGCAGACAGCGTGGACAGGACAGACACCTTCTCCTGTAAACATGCACAATGGGGTCAAAGAGACCCGGTCCCTGGAGACGCCAATTCTAGGGACAGGGGACATGTCCCCTGCGCTCTCCCCTGCTAGGGACCCCACTCCAAGCATGGGTTTGCATGTTGACATCACGGTTCCTGACAGAAGCTGGTCTGCAGGTATGAGCACATAGTCCTGACTAACGTACCTGCAGGGCTGGAGCTCAGCTGTCCTGTGCTTAAATGAATGCATTTCCACCCCTGTAAAACAAACCAGGTTACAGAATCGCCTCTCCTACACCAGTGTCGCTCTGGTCACACCTGTACCACCACGATCCTGGGAAAGAGCAAACGCTGGATAGGATGGTGCTCAGGTTGCTGGGTCCTGGATGGAATGGCGGCTGCGGTCTTTGCGGTGAGGTAATGCGGGATGAAAATCACGGCACGTCGTCTGTCAATCTGGGGTGGAGTACTGAGGGATTCGAGCAGCTCGCTGCCCATCCCAGACGTGTCCGGTGCTGTGTGAAGGCAAACGCGCGTCTCTCTGTGGCTTGTCCTCTCAGCGCTGCCTCTCCAGCTGCACTGCGGACACTCACTTACAGAGACTGGCGGCCATGCTGGCTCCGTGTGCCAGCGCTAGTGACCACGCCCCCAGCTTCGGTCACCCAATGAATGTTAAGGTAAGAGCTAACCTATTGCCAAAAGAAGTACTACTTAAAATACCACATAATTATATATTTGTTGTACTTCACACACACAATCCCAACAATCTCTTCCGTAAAATACAATAAACGCGTTGGTTAGCAGTTGACTGGCTGTTTTGCAGGAGGGTCGTTTCGGGTGCAAGATATGCGACAAGGTCTTCAAGCGCTCCTCCACGCTCTCCACGCACATGCTGATTCACTCGGACACGCGGCCCTACCCCTGCCAGTACTGTGGCAAGCGCTTCCACCAGAAGTCTGACATGAAGAAGCACACCTTCATACATACAGGTGTGTGTGGGTGGTGATTGTGGCTGCTGATGTGTGGTTTGTTCTTCAATTCTCATATCACATAAAAAAAAAAATTCCAACCAAAAATTAAGTTAATTGTGCTTTAGTAAGGGTGACCAGATAGTGCACGTCAGGGAGGACACTCTGAGCTAGGACATGATGATGTAATTTGTCATTTCAATCAAAAGCACCAGGATTTCACTTAAGCACTGATTTCTTGCTGTGTGTTGATTGGTCAGTCTCCCATAATCATGCATGTGTCACTAATGTTAATGTGACACAGCTGGATGAGTCTTTTAATCAAGGAAACAAACCAAAGCACAAGATGAACTGAAGTATTTAGCAAAGCGCAGGAGCCTTTCAGTTTAAAAGAAGTTTGCAGAACCCAAAGTCGCTCAAAGTGTCCATCTTGACATGGATCATCTGGTCATCCTAGCTTTAGTCAGGGGGGGTAATTCAGGTCCAGAGATTAAAAATCCAGACCAGGATTTTGTTTCAACCAACCAGTTGAGTATAAATAGTCACAGTCACAGAGTACTGATTGGCTGGAATAAAATCTTGGTCTGGATTTTTAATCTCTGGAACTGAACTACCCACCTCTGGCTTTAGTTGAGTTTCTGTACACGGGCGACGCACAAGACATACACGGCCGGCCAGGATCTGCTCTCTGCCCCCCAGGCGAGAAGCCCCACGTGTGCAAGGTGTGTGGCAGGGCCTTCAGTCAGAGCTCCAACCTGCTGACCCACTGCCGCAAGCACACCGGCCACCAGCCCTTCCCCTGCGACAGCTGCCAGCGCGGCTTTCAGCGCAGGACGGACCTGCGGCGCCACCAGGAGCTCCACTGCAGCAACAGGCCCCCCAACAGCCTGCTGTGGGCACCCTGACATAAAGCAGACATCCTGAATGTGCCGACTTCGATGTGTCCCCGGGCCAACAAGCGAGGGGTTTGTGTTTCACTCCTTTAGCCAATCACAGGCTACATCGTATGACATCACCACATTGGGCCATTTTTTTTTTTTTAATTTTCAAGCTAAGCCTCGGTGCCTGTGATCACAAGATTGCTGGTTCAAGGCTTTTTATTGTTGTTATTATTATTATAGTTACTATTATCATCATTAAATAAAGACGCACCGTTATTTTGCTCCATGCAGCCTTTGCAGGTGAGCATGTTCCTATGTTTTGTCTGTCTGTCTATGAAATGTCCCTTAATAAAATGCATACACAAATGAAACAGGTACGTTAGAAATCTGTGCACCTTGCCGCTTAACAGAAATCACTGGCTTGACTGAAGGTGGTGACGTCATACAATGAAGACTGTGATTGGTTAAAGAAGTGAAATGCAAACCCCTCCCTTGTTGACCCAGGGACACATTAAATTGGACAACCTCAGGGCATGCAACATAAATCACTCAGGCACATATAGCTCACAGACACCACCCCTGCAAACAGTACAGAGAGAACAGCAGCTGCACCATACAGCACGCCACACATACTGACATACACTTACATGGATACATACAGGGCAATTTACAGAATACAGGCAACAAGCACAGACACACACGTACTGCACTGAACACCCAAGAGGGTGTATGTCATAAATCAGAGGTCCTGAGTGCCTTCTACCATTGTGGCAGCAGATTTTGAATGTTTACATGTTTGCAGAGGTGGACATTTCCGGTCCAGAAAGTAAAAATTCAGACCAAGATTTTGTTTCAACCAACCGGTTGAGCATAAAGAGTCACAGTCACAGAGTGCTCAAATGGTTGGTTCAAACAAAACCTTGGTCTGGATTTTTACTTTCTGGCCCTGAAATTTCCACCTCTGCATGTTTGAATAACCACCAAAGAGCAACCATTTTGCAATACAGACATCTATCGTATCAGTGGATTCATCACAAAAAGATTGTTATGGATGTAAAGCATCAAATAAAATTGTGTCCTGAATTATTTTCAATAATAAAATCAATCCTTGTTTCATTCACAAAAAGACACAGTTATAATCAGACATATCACAGGTAATTTATTGAGAGACAAGTCTGATAGGGAAAAATATGCTAAGCTGAAATATACAAACTTTACAATCCTCATACTGGTATACACTATCGGCTGACTTATTCACTGCTTTCGTTGCAGACTTGCGTTGCGAATCTGTGCCCCGACAGCGAGCTCGGCTTGCGTGGGTCGGCCCAGATACCCCTTTAATCTTTACTTCACCTTGAAGCTCTTTTGCTATCGCAGATATGTGGCTGAATTTTAGCTAGAGAGCTCAGAGGAAAAACATAAGCAGGAGCAGGACTGGGAGGGTAGAATCTCAGGGTAAAACACCCGTCTGAATGTCTGGTGCTTATTGTCATTCACTGCTCTCTCCTTCAGACCCTATCTCTCTGTCTCTTTCTTTCTCTCACACACACACACACAGGTTGGTCTTCCTATCTACATGGGGACCGTTCATTCATTTCTATGGGAAAAACCCTAATCCCAATCACGACACCCTTAACCTCTACCCATCTCTAACCTTAACCATAAGTAACCAACCCAAATATAAGACTTTTGGCATTTTTACTTTTTTGATTGCATTCACAGATTTTTATACAACTGAGGTTATCCAAATGGGGACCTCAAAAGATGTCCCCAAAATTATGGAAATTTCAGGTTTTACTACACTTTGGGGACAATTTGGTCCTCAAATGTGATCTAGGCAAACACACACACACACACACACACACACACACACACACACACACACACACACACACACACACACACACACACACACACACACACACACACACAGGAAATCATTCTTTTTCTGACCTTTTCAGAAAGTGAAACAACCTGTAAGGGAAACAGATACAATTTAAATGATTAATAATATAATTCTTTAACTGTTGTGATACTTATTCTCATCCTGTTTGGGCAACACGTCTGTTATTCTTTTTTGGTTATAATGCAGGATGGTTATTTTGATCAAAGTTTGCCATTTTAGTCACTAAACAAGGTTGAGTAAGGATGATAGTCCAGCAGCTCTTTCAAAACTATGAATATATTCTATATTTGTAACACGTTTGTTTTAAGGTGTTATTATTTATATCGGCAGTAGCTATGCTACGCTTTCCCTGGCGCTAACAGCAGAGGGTTAATCTGGGCGTACCTTGTGATTGTGAAAGGCGCTATATAAATGTAAGCTATTACCTTCACACAGAGCTGCTGGAGTGTTCCATCAGCGCAGGGCGACTGCTGGCGGCGGGCTGGGCTATACTGTCAAGGAGGCTGCCTCTTCTGGAAGCTGGGCTCATCCCTGACACACAGCCAATCACAAGCCGCTGATCAGGGTTCCTTAGCTTTCAATGAACGGGTGTGTGCTACCATGAAAACAGTAGTTACTCTGAATATTTAACTGTATTTATAAGACATAAATGTAACGCTACCTGTGTGACTGTGGATGCACCACAGCGCCCCCATTAGACCGATACCCATCAGGAAAGCAGCAAATACAATCCCCACCACTGGGCCAGTATCGATTCCACTGCCTGAGTGACAAAAGCATCGGACAGATTTTCAATTCAGTTATGTATGCTAGTTAATATATAAACAAGATACTATACTAACACACTATACTATACTATACTATACTAACATACTATACTATACTATACAATGCTATGCTATGCCATGCTATGCTATTTAATACTAACATGCCAGGGAGACAGCAAGTCAGGTTTTTAAAAGCTGTGAGAGATGTGTGAAGTATAAAACAGGTACTTACTCAAGTCTGCAGCACTGGACTTAGACTTTGTGGTCATTCTGGGCCTGAGAACTGACTGAACTATACACAATGGGGACCAAGACTGTCCATCAGCATTACTGCAACATGCTAAATATTATTAACAAATGCATCTATAAAAGCATATACAAATATAACACAATTGCTATATACTTATCATCCGTTTGCTCAACATCTTTCCATTATATAAATTTTATATGTTTTAATAGTTTTTAAAGTGTGAATGGGAAAAGCTGCAATGTGCAGTACTGACCAACAGGTGGCAGGGTTTGACGCACTCCCACAGGCTGAGTCACCACCACTGGTCTAGACAGTGTCCTGTAGTGGCACTGAAGGGGAAAACAAGGAGACTCAGATGACAGAGGTATTGCGCTTGTGGGCCTCCTCATTTTGGGGCTACTGTACCTTTTTGCGATTTGGCTGAGCGACGAGAGCAGGGACGCGGATTCCCTCCCCACAGCCAGCCGCTGCAGTTTCCCCAGAGGGACTGGGAGAAGTGGGGGCAGCTTCTGCATCACACTGGTGAAGCTGGCAGTGCAGGAACTGGATGGGGTTGTTGTAGATGGGGTGGAGGATGAAACTGAACCTCAGCCTCCAAGACGCGCTCACCGCTCCTTCTCCCTTCTTTCCTTCCTCGTCCTGGGCCTCCTCTCCTCCTCCTCTTTCCTCTGCCCCTCGCTTCTCCTCCTCCTTCTCTGTCGCCCCGTTTCCTGCTGCGTCTCCCGCTGTGTCCTGCCTCCACCCGCCACCGTAGCCCTGGTGCCCCCCTTCTCCGCTCAGCCTGACCGTAGGGTCGTAGGAACAACCGTCCTGGATGACCATCCAGCTGGGGGAGGCTTCAGGGTGCGAGAGCGGGGACACCACGCAGGACTCGACCTCCACGCTGCCCCTCAGAAACTCCCTCACAGACACCTGAGGGGGTTCGGAGGGGAAGGGGGGGGGTGGGCTCATTTTGATGACATCACAGCACTCGGGACATGAAGCTGGGGACACAGGCATGCAGAGCAGGGCCCAGCTTTCTCACAAATCCCAGGCCTCAGCTATTCAGTTATATACCGCAACGCTGCTGAATTCCCAAATCTGATTGGTCAGCAGGATGTCGGCTGATTTTCATTGGTCAATCACATAGTGCCAGCCAGTAACCCTTACATGTACAGAGGGTTCTGAATTTGTGAAACACTTGTGTTTTTGAGTATTTGTTTCCACAGGAAAAATGTTATTAAAAAGTATTAAATAAAAATAGCATAACTATGCAATCTATGCTTTTTTAACTTACACCACATAGTTTAAAGAAAACATATGGTGTTAAAGCACAATTAAAGGACAGTATTAAACAGACAGTATTCAAAAAAATTCTAATCAGTCTTTGGAAGATAATGGCGCACCTCGGAGTGAGATGTGTACAACAAGTCGAGGGTAGAACTCACCTCCACGTGGACGCGGCTGTTGGCCATGATGATATAGGGTCCCGTCATTTTCCTCTCAAACCCCTCTGTCACAGACAGACGCATGGACAGGGGTGCTAGAGCCGGGTGTCTGTCTGACGAATCCTCTGACCTGGCCTCCTGCTGGGCCCAGAGGCCTCTGGGGGAGGCCTGGTGGGGAGGGGGAGCTGTTCCCTGATTGGCTGGGGTAGGGACGGGGGTCACATCCTGGCAATTGACCTTTGGAGCAGGACAGAGAAAGAAAACAGCACTTAAGTCTCTCTGAGTGAGCTCCGCCCACAAGCAGGCAGAACTCCGCCCACAAGCAGGCAGAACTCCGCCCACAAGCAGGCAGATGACATTGACCACCTCAGGCAAGGCAGCAGAGCCCCTATGAGCAAGCCCTCCTCACATATATGATCAGCGGGGCCCAATCCTCCCCTGTCCGGTTACGCTCAGCATCCACGGGGCTCTCTCTCCACAGCAACACCTGAGGCATGATGGGAAAGAAGACATGTGACCATATCATCCATCATTTATGTCATCAACATTAATCATTGTTACAGTAAACAGGGACCATGACAGCAGTAATGCAGCAGAGATTCAAACCTACAGCCACGCTTTCCTTTAAATAACCTGCCACCCCCGTCTCATTCCGGAACATGCTGTTCTTTCCCTGCGCCCCTCGCTCACTGCGGTGATGTTTGTGCGAATTACGGCTGCCTGGACATGCCGACCTGGGTCATTCCTCCAAGTCCCTGTCCCCGTGCGGCAGACGTCTGCTTTGTCACCACACACACAGAGCACCGATCACGCTCACTTCTGGGCTGCACTGAACTTGTCTTTCGTCCCCTGTCAGCTTGTGGCGAGTGACACTTTGCCGTCACTCGGTCCCTGGTCTATGGAGATAAGAACGTTCAGTCGTTGACATCCAGGCCGGTTAATTGTCTTTTGATTTCTCCCTCATCCACAACATCCTTTCTGCAAAGACAAGACGCTGTGATAAGCCTGGAGACCACAGACCAGAACCTGACTGGCCTCTTCACCCATCTGTACCTGATAATATTCACTACGGGTAGCATAGAGCAGGGGTCACCAACATGGTGCCCGCGGGCACCAGGATACCCCCAAGGACCACATGAGTTGCCCGCGGACCTGTTCTAAAAATAGCACAACTCACCAGTGAGCAGCGTCTAAAATTTAATTTTATCCTGTTGCTATTCTTCTTTAATCACATTTGCATTTATATAGATTTGAAAATGACAATAATTTAAAAAAAGCATTTAAAACATGTTTATTATACATGAAGTTTAGATAAGTTTAGGAGGGTGTTTCAAACTGGCAGCCCTTCGTATGGCTCAGTACCCGTGAAGTAGCTCTCAGTTTCCAAAAGGTTGGTGACCCCTGGTATAGAGGATAACCTCCGGTCACCTTCAGCTGAACTTCTTTATTATTAACTTGCCTTATCAGCCACCAGACAACTCAAATCGTGCCCGCAAACTATCTCCTCTTTTCTTCCCCCCCCCCCCAGAAATCACCCCCCCCCCCCCCCTCGGACACACGCTCCCCTTAAACACAAGAGCAGGAGCTAACATCAAAAAAACAAACAGAAATAATTCTGTGATTAATACACAAAATCCCTTATTCTTTTTTACAACTTGTTGTTTTTTATAAGTGTTTCAATAATTAAACTCAACTGACACTTCACCCTGGGGAGGTGTCCCACTCACACACTCGCACACTTGGGGCGACGTAGAAATGCTGATGAACCAAAATTCTATTTGGGCCCATCGACATGGAAACAGAACCCGCAATATTCAATCCCACAATCCCACAATCCCAGAAGCACAAGGCAACACTACTGGCTGCATCCGTCGTATCCTTACCGTGTTTCTGTACCATACTGCTTTAGGCTGCGTCTCCATTACCGCCTCGGTCCCACAGAAAATGACAGGGAAAACCAACAGGAAGTGGCTGCCATTGAACCGGGCTTGGCACCGATGGTCACTCAACGTCACGGCAGACACTGGAAAAGGTGGCTGAGAGGAAGGGGCACGGAGGAGACGACCGGCAACTTTATTTGAGAAAATGAACATGAAAAATGCACCAGATGTTTAAAACGGCAGCGAAACAAAGACGAGAAGTCAGTAATAATGTAATAATGCACGAGATTTCAGAATCAGAAAATCAGAAAAACTTTATTGATCCCAGAGGAAATTTAAGAATTTTATGTGTCACATGCATGAATGTACTGATGCACCAGCAGAGAAACTGCTGCTAATGCAGACGGCGCAGCAGACAGGGCAGAGAAAGGAAAACACAATTACAGTAATATGTTAACAAAGTAAGGATATAAGAAAATGTTTAAGCAAATATTCAATGTGTAGGTTGCAGCTTGTTTATGCTTATAAATAAGTATCTTAATCACCATTATGTGCAACGTGTCTTTCATTTATTGGTACCCATATCTCACAGCATCTTCAAAGAGTTCAACAGCGCAGTCTCATGGGATATGAACCTATGACCCTCAGGTGGCATTCCTGCCACAGCGCTCCTCACAGTCACACTCCTACCTGCAGGGCGTCCGTGTTGACGGCCACCTGAAGCAGCCCGTCCTGGCACTGTGTGCTGACAGACCCGCTGGCATCTCTGTCCGCTGCGCCCGGTTCCTCCTGCTGGCTCAGCCACTGCCTCATCCGGCGCTCCTGGCCCCACTGGGGGGCGCCCTCCACCCACGTAGCCTGGGACTGCATGGTGGGGATGTACTCTGCACACCGGGAGGGGGGAATAAAGCATGTCGCACACCTACCCACACGGCCACGCCCTAAGCTACACACTCCAATTAACTGAAGCATAGCTCTCACCGGCCCCGCCCCCAGCCAGCCTGATGGTGAAGCGATTGGCCAGATCGGCCTCTGTGTATGACGTCACCGCTGGCAGGCCGTGCTGTTTAGCCCAGGCCAAAAGGTCGCGGGTCTTATAGAGGCTGGGTATTACAGTGCTGGTCATCGTCAGCCCGGGTTCGGAGGGGTAAAGGGGGGACACCGTGTTGGATGACTGTAAAACAGAAAAGGTTTCCATCAAAATAGCAGCGGTAGAGCTAATGCCCTGATCATGACTGCTGTAGGTGTTCTACATCATTGATTCCCAATCCGGTCCTGGGGGACCCACAGACGGTCCATGTTTTTGCACCCTCCCAGCTCCTGGTAGGAGCAAAAATGTGGATTGTCTGTGGGTTCCTGAGGACTGGCGGAGGAAACACTGCTCTAAATGCATGATGGGATACTCACGTAGACCGAGATGTGGCCTTGCAGCCCGATGGCGGTCAAGGCCCAGTTGACCGGTGTGGCACTGCTAAGGACCAGCACCAACTCGTACCAGCCGACAGTGCCCACTGGGGGCAGCACTGAGATGGGTACCTCCACCTGCAGTGAGCTGAGATACGAGTGGGGGGAGGCCCCAGCTTGTGTTTATGAGGCAAGCAACTCACAGAAGCTTACAGAAGCAGCTGGTGTGGATAAACACACACCAAGACTAAACTGGGAGCGGGAGAGAAAACAGTCCCCAACAGTGAAAAGGCGCAAATTAAATCTACAAGGATCAAAATAATTTAACAGAACAAGTGGCTTCTTCCGGGGTGTCCGTCCGAAAGCTCACCCACACATTCCAGAACCTGCTGACTGCAGACTGATCACATGAACTTCGACCTCCCTGCTGGCACCGCCCCTCTGCGGAAGGCAGCCCCTGATAGGCTGCAGCTGCAGGTCAGAGGTCATGTAGCTGTGGGACAGGAAGAGGGACTGCAGCTGGCACTCGCTGGGCATGGTGGGGTCTGCAGGATGGCATCAGGTTAGACAGAGAGAGACAGACTTAGGTCTCCATTTATTCCACGGCATAGATATAAAATATCTGAACGACCAGATTTACAGCCCTTTAAACGAAGGCTGTGACCCCAGCTCCCCCATGTGTCTCACTGCAGGACTTACCCTCCCCAAGTCGCAGGTAGACCCGGTTAGCGCGCTCCGCGTGATTGAGGGACGACAGGGACGAGTGGTTCTTTAAGACCCAGCGGTGCAGTAGCCATGGCCGCCAAGGCAGCGACGGAACCTGCCGCACTTGGACCGCCATTCCACGTGTTTGGACGTCAGAGAAGGCCGACATCTGGCAGGTAGAGCTAGTGTCACCCATCATCATCATCATCATCATCATCTTCGCCATTCGCATTGATTTTGGGCCGAATGGCCTCCTCTCGTTCGTAAATTTCTTATATTCTTATTTCCTTTGCTCAGCTACTTAATTAAGTTTGCATATTATGCATGTCTTCACCAGCAGGGGGAGCCCTTTCAACCCAACAGGTAGGCTGACCTGCACAATCACTACCAGATTGGCAGGCAGTCTCTCTCCCTCTAGCCACCAGGACACAGCATGCTGGGAGCTGAGCACCAGTGTCACGGGCCGGACAGGCGGGTGGGAGAAAGACAGCGGACGCAGCAGCACGGTCACCTGATGGGGATGGGAGTGGGGGTGTGGTTAGCAGGTGCGTGGTATCAGAATGCTGATTGGCTGGATGATTCATGAATGTTCGAGAGCACCTGATTGGGCTGGCCAGCAGAGGCTCCGCCCACAGAGATCACGTGGGTTTCCTTATCGCCGCTCTCCCTGGCCGCACATCCAGGCCCTGCCCCAAATTGCTCCAGCAGACCCTGCACGGGGTGCAGTGCCCCTACTGGAGAAACTGAGCACTGCACCTGTGCAAAGCACACTAGGAAAGGCAATAAATGTCTCAAAAGGTATTTTGAAAACAAAAATGAAAACAAAAAATGTAGAGATAATTAATAATTAAGTACCACCCTGTATGCTAAACCCTATAACTATGAAGAGAGAACTGTATCAATATGAATTACTAGATAAAGTAATACCTAAAGAACAACTTATAGTGTAACACTGTCTTGCAATCTGCTGTTCATCCATCTGCACGCTATTTAGGGAAACAGTCTCAGTCGCCACATACATATCGCACCTGCAGTCCTCGCTTCCAGGAGTAGGAGGCAGAAGAGAGACGTTTGGATCCACACCGTTCTCATTTTCCTAGGCTGGCCTTAGTGGCTTCCGGACATGCTGGCGGTGAGTGAGGAGCACAGAAAGTAAGCAGAATGCCAAGGTAACGATAATGGTGGTGATAAATATCCTTATTACTATTGTCATTTTAATTTTCACTTTGATCATTATTATTAATTCAAAAGTCAGGTAAGATATACACAATACCAACAACTTAACTTTAACAAGTTATTTACATGCATGCAACGCACTTTTTAAAGCACTCGTCTAAATTTGAAAAGCTATCATCGCAACTTGTAAAAGAGAGAAAGACGTATTTCAAAGGAGGTCCGGTTCTCTTTCCCTCCCCGTAGCCCATAACTGGAGCAGTAGTGTGTAGCGACGGATCCGCTATCCATGTGTTATTTCTGTTTTGCAAGTGACCCCACTGCAGCAGCTGAATTAATGAAAGGACTCAAAGTACGCAGCATCCCAATGAATCGGCAGATGTATAGTCTTAAATAAGGTACTTAATATACATTTTTCCAATATCATGTGTATTAGTAGAACTATGGATAAAGTAGTTTTTTGGGGGAAAACTCAAAACTAATCAAATAAACACATTTATGTTAGATAAAACTATATAACACATTCAATTGCCAGTCATGTTTTGGTCTTTGGCATACAAAGGCATACCTAAAGAGTGCGGCACGTTTAACAGGCACAACACAGGCAAATCCAAGTTAATGGATGGTTCGGTATCTTCCCCACCTACCTGCTCTCAGTAATAACCCGAAGGACTTAATCGAAGCTTACAGGACGTTTCTGAAGTCAGGACGGTACCAGAAATGCTGCTGATACCGAGGCTCCGCTTGGGACGGACAATCGGCTCGCCGAATGGTGACCAGCAGTCCGCCGCTGCCTGATGTTGGGGCTGTTCATTGACCCACTGCCTACTCTGTTGGAGAAATTCAAAAAACGTGTTATACCCTCTTCTGCGAGTGCTAATCTTAAACAATACTGCACAAAAACGAATCAGTATACTTAAAAAATCCAACTACTCACAGTACAACCAAGAAACGGCGCGATTTAGTCACCGGAGCACCTTATAACCCTACGCTGCACGTGCACTAGCTGTGCACTTGCTGTACTTCAGTACATTTGCTTTTTATGCAAAACCTCCAATAAAGAACTGAAGGCAAACATAAGACTTTTGTTTATATGCCGATATCTTAAAAATGGTATACAGTAAGGCATTCGATGGGATACCTTGATGAAAAACGGTCAATTGACCAGTTAACGCTCAAAACGTGAACTAATATAAGGTCTGACCTACCGGTGGAAAGGTCTGTTTGACGTGGGTTACAGCAAAATTGAGTCTTGATCTGCAGCTGGTGCTCGAAGCCGTCTTCACATATTTCACCCTTGAGAAGCACCCCCGCCCCCTGCATCCACACACTCCGACTTAGACCAATACTAACTCACTAAACACTCACTACATAGGTCATAATATTTGATATGCGCACCAAACAATTTCTGTATCTCACTGTAGCGTTTGTAATCCATGCAGGACATAACGCTCATCGATCGCCCCTTAGTTAAAAAAAAAAAAAAAGAGAACTCCGCCAGAAAGGTCCAAAAACTATTCGGATTGAAAAAATCCCGAAAGGCAGACGAGAGAGGAAGACGAGGATGGGGAAGGAAAGGGGGAATAGTAGCAGATCCGACAGTAAGATTAGAGACAAGGAAGACGGGAAGGGGAGAAGGATGAGGGACTTGGGGACGGTGAGATGTGGGAAGGGCGACAAAGACGCTGGAAGGAGTAGGAGAAACAGAAAGAAAATTGAAAGTGAAAGGAGTGTGGTGTCGCGAAGAAAAAATGTTGGAAATACCTACGCAATGATTTATAAGTGCAGGAATAATGACACTTTCATTCGTTTTGGTTTACCACCGCAGAAAATTCTTTCCAACGGTAGTGTTGTTTATTGAATAAAAGCTAATTAATTGCGACGGCATACATTTTATTTTTTCATTTTAAGTGCTTGGGTTTTGTGGACTTTTCGGTCAAGAAGTTCTTGGTCATTGCTGAATTTAAATCAAGCACATAGAGTATATATCTATTTCCATTTGAAAATACTGTTTAATTTTTACTGTTAAGTGCATTGAAAGCCTGAAGGACGGACGGCAAAAACTTTGTGAGCATTATGATCCTTTGTTTCTGTTCCTGCACTTTCATTCTGTAGGTCAACGATACACGCCTATTACTTCATCAACAACCAGACGAGTCCACAGTCTATTATACCTTATTGTAGATTCATTTTCCAATCAAAACACATAATCTGCTGCACACATCCTACAAATGTTCTAAAATAATATAACAAGCAACAAACTAACATATTCATGTTTCTCCTTTTATATTTGAAGCTCTGCTGCAGACTGTTTTTACAGATGTGACTGATAATTTACGTAATACATAACATGTGTGGGTAAAAAATTTAACACAGATCATGTAATATCCAATAGGCTTACTCCTGGCTAACTAATGGCCACAGATACAACCTGCAAAGCTTGAAGGTCCCTTAATGTTGGGCAGCTGGAATGGACTTACTTGTATCAGTTTGTGTGTGTGTGTGTGTGTGTGTGTGTGTATATATACCTTACCTTATGGGGACACAATGTCCCCACAACGTGATGAATACATGTTTTTTTTCCCTTATGGGAAGCAGTTTTAAGGGATAACTCAGTTTTATAAAAATCTAAATAATAAATAAAAATGCAAAAACTCTTGTATTTTGCTTGGTTGCTTATGGTTATGGTTAGGGCTGGGTAGGGGATAAGGTTGTCATAGTTAGTGTTTGCATTTTTCCCATAGAAATGAATGAGCGATCCCCAAAAAGATATGTTTACCCGGCTGTGTGTGTGTGTGTGTGTGTGCGTGCATTTTGACATGTGTGAGACAAAAGGCCAAATAAATAAATAACAACAGGTAATCATGGGAAAAACAGAGCAAAAGATGACAGCATATGGGATGGGTGACGTTGTGGGGGGGGGGGAGCTGATGGGCGAGACCGGCAGCAGGTGAAGATGGCAGGTTCGATACCCCAGGCCTCCTGTGCTGCTTGCTGTCTTCAGCTTGTGTGTCTGATATACTGTAAGACGCACAATCAAAGACTCACTAACGACGAGTGACAGACACCTAGAAGGACACCGATAACGGCTATCACAAAGCTCAATGACAATAAGCATAAATATACTCGCGTCTTTTAGACTCTTAGGAACAAAAATAAACAGCGCTGTAGAAGGCCAAAAGTGTACGGTATCTAAATTCTTTTTCACTTCGACGCCAAACTTCGGATGTCCAAGGCTCCACCATGTCGGCCCCCTTATCATCTCAGGCAGGCAAATTGTCATTTGCTTCTTTAAAGCTGGTTCTCCTTGTGGAAATTCCAGTCAGAAACCACTAGACATCATCCCGAGGCTTGGAAATTGGTTTTTCAAGCAGCTGGATTGACCTAAAACATAGATTATTTACTGGTATAGTTCACTGATTCAAACCTGAATGACTCTGCTGGTGAATAATGCAGGTTAGTTCAGCCGTCCAAAGCGGCATATGAAAGCCATTAGAAAGGCACTCGAATTCTACTAAAAAACATGGGAGGTGCATAGGAGGAACCAGGGGTGTCGGAGAGGCATGGACACCCTGGCAGATCCAGGGGGCCCAGCACTTTACAGGGGTCCATGAATACATAAAATTATATATAAACTTGGGCGGGGGGGGACCAAGATTTCTATAACCTGGGCATGAGCATCTACCACAAAGAATACGGCTGATGAGACACAGATGGAGCAGACCAGGGTGAAGCAGGTTGTATCCCTGAGAAATAATGGCTCTCCCTCAGTCAGTCTGCCATCCCTTCCCATCTATCAGAGGTTTAACTCTTCATGGGGTCCTGCTGGAGTGATAATCTGAGCCCCCGCCCCCCCAACTCTCGCTCTCCCCTTGCCAGCTCCGCAGTGCCCGGTCAGTGTGTCCCCTCACATTTCCGCAGACAATGGCAAATTGCGCAGACATTAAGCAGGCCGAGCTGAGTCGGGGTACTTACCCCTCATCATACCTGCTGTAGCAGGCTTCTCTCAGCAGGGGGCGGGGGGGGGGGGGACTGCTCTCCTTCACCGTCCATCCGACATCCATTTCTCCACCTCGCCAGTTACATTACACTCATTTTGTTCCCAAAACTTTCCACAACAGAAGCAGCTGCAGCAGTTACTCATTTTTGCTTCATCAAACCATTATCAGTAATGCTTTTTACCTGAGTGCCTTTTATTTAGCAGATTTTTTCCCGCAGTTCAAATGCACAAATAATAAAAAAATAACATTAAAATACATAAAGATGATCTTTGTTTTCCAGTCTGAGCTGCCCTGTGATTCATCTGCTCAGGAGCCGCTCGTCTGCCGTGGACAGGGAAGCTTGCAGTCGCACCCGTGTTCACAGTGGGGTTGCCGGGGGAGCGAGGCGCGGAGGCACGGAGGCGCGGAGGCATGGAGGCGCGGGCCACTTTCGCCCTTGCTTTCTCCTGGGCAGGACGTACCGCCATCCACTCTGCCAGAATGTTATACAGCTGAGTCTTGTCCTCTTGATCCTCCTGACAGAACAGCTGTGTTACTGGAAGGAAAATGGGGGCCGAGAAAAAACAGGGCTTGTTTGTTTGAGGATCCCTGGTTTTTAGCTTCAGTTTCTTTTTTACTTGGCATTATTACTGGAAGTGTATTTATTTAAACCCGACGCCAATCTGTCATTCTGCAGTTACTGACAGTGCCTGCAAGTGTGTTACCGGCCAGTAGTCAATCCCCTCAGTTGGCAGAGACTGTTGGTCAAGGTCATGACCAACTGTGAACGCTGTGAGGCAGTCACTTTACCACAGATCAGAGGGGCCGCCGCACCCCTGTATTTTCTGGATGGAACACGCTTCGCACCATTTTCTCCACGTAGAACCCAGAGAGCCAAGCCGTACCATGTTTTGTTCTGGGGGACTCTGCGGTGATGTGACAGAGTAGCAGCCAAGACTGCCTCAGTATGCGTTTAATGGAGCCCCTGTTTTTTTTGGCAGCTGATAATACAGTCCGTTTAGTGGGGGGGGCGTTGCTGGTGGGTTTGCACGTCTGAAAAAGTGCAATCCATAAAACTAAATTGTTACCAAACTGTACAGCCAATATGAGCTGCTTACTCTTGTGATTTACGAAAGCACCGCGGACATCACTGCCCCTAATGTGCCGAACAAACTTCCAAGCCATTTTGTCTGACTGGTGCCATTCTTAATGTTCCACTAAATGTTTATATTCCGCAAAAATACCTCTGTAAGTCCATCGAGGAGGCTTTGCAAATGACATTCTTTCATCAACCAGAATTTTCCATGAGCAGAACATGTCACCTGAAGGGTTACAAAGACCTCTCTCCAGAGAAGGTCATGTTGCGTAACCAATAGTTACACTCAAACCAGTTTTTGGTTCTGCCTATTTATACAACTAGCTACCCAGTTTATAGAGGCAGCTGAAAGGCGCGATAGCAGAACCCATCCCGCGAGCCTGTAATCATGCCATTGCGGGCTCTATCCCCACACAGAATACCACTCTGCAGCCACAGAAAAGACCATTTTATGTTCTTGACAGTTTTAACCAATACCAGAAAAAATAGACTCTTGAAGCAATTTTTTTTAAATAATTTGATGGTCTATGTTGCACTGCATGACACCCACGTCATTTTTTTTTTGAGACAAGATGTCTGATACAGACAAGAAAGAAACGACTGTATGTATCCCACAAAAAGGTTTTTATTCCTCAGTCTGTCTGGGTCTCTGTGCGTTGTGCATTTAGTCTCCACTGTTTTTCAGTGCATTTACAGCCTCTCCTTTTCAGGAATATGGGATCATTCCGAATCGATTAACTCAAAAGGAATTTCCGTAGTATCGTAAGGATGGCGAATTATGGTCATGTATGCAGTTTATGTTAATGTGTGCAAATATACCATACTGTGCAAAAGTTTCAGGCAGTCAAAACAATTATACATGACAGATTCTACATACAAAATGTGTCAGTTTAGCCATTTCAGAGCGTCTAATAAAGTCACCACTGGAATTTGCAGGAACCGTCCAAAACACCCATGTATTTACTGAGCTTTGACTCTATGTAAACCTGGGCTGCCCCTGAGGAGAGATTTGGGAACTGAAGCGGTCTTCATCTAGCTGTCCAACAGGATATCAGTAACTTTTTGGAGAAAAGAAGAAATTTTGTAGTTTATCTTGTTTGTGATTTATTGTATTACTGTTAATCTAAATATGCTCTAACGTTAAATTGTGCTTCCTTAGGAAACACACACTTAGTGCCCAGATAAATAGCATCAAACACTTTCTTTGACTGCCTAAGACTTTTGCACCATAGTGCATAAATCACGTCATTTTTTTAGATGAAATATTGTTCACTGTCTGGACAGACATACTTAATCTGCCATATGTAGGAAACAAGTAGGCCGAACGCCTCATGAAGAATCTGCTGCCTTTATTTTTTAATCCAGGAGCACAGCTTTGTTAGGGTGGTTTCTGTAGTGATTATTATTGTATACCGTCAAGTACAGGTCTAATCAGCTTGGCCGAATAACAGACCATATCTCTATTATTCTGTTCAGAAGCTTTAGCTGGGTTTACTCAGCTATAAACAAGCTGATATCTCGGCTATTCGCCAAATGCTTTCTCTGATGCAGTGGACAGTTTGGGTGTAAAGGCATACAGTAGGTGTAACTGGAAACGGTAATTTCTTATGTATACTTTAATTGTTTTTGTATATCCATAAAATATCAAGATCTCAAGATCCTGAATTTTATCTTGGATCTTTCATTACTACCAAATTGTGAAATTACATATTAATATCTCAGTCTTTATATCTCATTTGTATGTAATATGTTGCACTTTCCAAATGATTTTCCTTCCAGTATTCTGAAAATTAAAATGAAGATTTCTCTCATAAGATATAATGACTGAACTAATTGTACAGTTTTATCTGCGGTTAAATATCCGTTATAATTATTTCTGAGGGAAAAAACACATAATTGGTGTATTGTATGACTGATCTCCCTTACATGGAATTCCCCTATCGACAGCCACGTATGCTAAGTTTCAAGTCCCGTGACTGTACCGAATAAGATACTGGCAGAAGTGGAATTCCGTCTGAAATTGGCCTTCCTTATCAATGCCTCTTACGCCAGCCAGTCTGCATTACTCACTGCTGCGTCATGAGCAAATGCTGCTCCATGAACAGCTGGCTAGCCGTCTATGTTTTTGCAGTGTGTCGTGGTCAAGATCTCAGGACAAACAGTCATTTCTAATCATAATCGAACAAACACGACTCTCCAAAAAGCTATTTAAATCGGCGGAAAATTTTGTTGGGATCTCCACTAGGGGGTGAGACACATCAGGTTCATCCAGGTGATTTTAGCAAGCTGGTATGCAGAGGTGGATAGTTCAGGTCCAGCAAAATCCAGACCAAAATTTTGTGTCAATAGACCAGCTGAGTATAAAGAGGCACAGTCACGGAGAAATCAAGTGGTTGGTTGAAAATCTTGGTCTGGATTTATACTTTCTGGACCTGAACTACCCAACTCTGCTAATATGTTTGCGAAGAAGATAAGCGGCACTTACTATGTTAAATTGTAGTACCAATTGAGGCCCAAGTGGCACCCTGGGCAAGTTTCACACCAGACAAAGTGAAGCTGGCTTGTCTGCATCCCCTCAGATGACGACGTCCTGGACAGCTGCCTGTGGGTTGATTTGCACTGCCCAGATTCCCCAGCCAGAGTGAAGTCAGAGTGCAGTGACAGTGAAGCCAGCACGCAGTGACAGTGAAGCCAGTGTGCCCTGACAGTGAAATGCACATGCTTGCAAACGGGGTGCCGAGTGTTTGCACTCTCCTGCTGTCAGCACATGCAGAGTTGTGAGGAATTATGAGCATGATATGGGCCCGCCCTGTGTAACCCCGTCGCTCGTACTGAGGGTCTGAATCACGCCTCTGCTCTATGTGTGTGGCGCTTGCATATCCTCCCTTCTCCCAGTGTCATGCAGGTTTCCTCATGCAGTTCAAATGCATGCTGCGAGGTTAATTGGCACTATAGCATGCATGTGTGTATTATGTTTATATTACATTGTGGGGACCAAATGTTCCCCACAAGGTGATAAACACCTGTTATTTTGACATTGTGGGGACCATTTTTCAGGTCCCCACAAAGATCTGTGAACGCAATCAAAAAAGTAATAATGCCAAAAGTTTCCCTATAGAAATGAATGGAGAGTCCCCACAAAGATATAATTACAAACCTCTGCGTATGTGTATCTGTGGAGTCTTGTATTTTGTTTGGTTGCTTATGGTTAAGGTTCGGGCTTGGTAGGGGTTAAGGTCGTCATGTTGGGATTGAGGAGTTTTCCCCTTAGAAATGGAGAGTCCCCACAAAGATATAATCACAAACCTGTGTGTGTGTGTGTGTGTGTGTTTGTGTGTGCACGCTGTGACAGCCAGCCTCTCCAGGGCGGACCCCCGCCTTGTGCCCTGTGCTGCCTGCGCTCGGCTCCAGGTCACCCTGACCAGTATAAGCAGTGGAAAATGGAAATGGGCTCACATGTATAAGGATAGATGATTTAGATGAGGCAAGAGCGGATATCACCTAATGAATATGGCTGCTTCCTCACATTTATGTGATGCGATTTCATATTCAGCTCACACGTGAAAATAATCACAGGTTCATGTGTATGTTTTACATTAACTGCATCTTCATAATGCATTCATCATGTATTCATAGAACATTCAGTGCACCTTCAAACTGCATTTATAATGCATTCATAAACATTCAGGGCACCTTCATAATGCATTTATAATGCATTCATACAACATTCAGTGCACCTTCATAATGTATTCATAGAACATTCACAAGCAGCATGTAAGCATACCATAACATCTTAACATACATTAACAGCTTTATATATGTATATACATATATGTAAATCCATCCATCCAGCTTCTATAACCACTTGTCCTATTCTGGGTCGCGGCAGGTCTGGAACCTATGAGCACAAGGCAGGGAACATCGCAGGATGGGGCGCAAACTCATGGCAGGGCACACTCACACACCATTCACTCACACCATTCACTCACACCATTCACTCACACACCATTCACTCACACACCATTCACTCACTCACCATTCACTCACACCATTCACTCACTCACCATTCACTCACACACCATTCACTCACTCACACCATTCACTCACACACCATTCACTCACACACCATTCACTCACACTATTCACTCACACTATTCACTCACACACCATTCACTCACACCATTCACTCACACCATTCACTCACACACCTATGGGCAATTTGGTAACTCCAGTTCACCTGAGCATGTTTTTGGACTGTGGGGGGGAATCGGAGTACCCGGAAGAAACCCTAAGACATCACGGGGAGAACATGCAAACGTCATACATGGAAACCCGGCGGAGGCTTGACCCACCATGCCGCTCTCACATATGTAAATATTTACTTATATTTTCCTGAGTTGGAATAAATGGCAGAAACACTTTTTCCAATGATAAAAACAATTCTGGCATCTGCCAGCATTGAAAATTTCTACGTTGCCTTTGCAATGCAGAGGGGAAACTGATACAATAACACTCTCAAACATTAGAGACAAAAAATGTTTAAAATATTATAAAACACAATTAATTGTACTGCATAAAAATGAGTAACAATTATTAATATATCTTGTACCAATTGATAAAAAAGCTAAAAGTTCTTATGTGTCATTCATTATCACAACCGTGGTTGCAGAATAAGACCAAGACAGCAGGACCATGTGATGCTACAAAAGGCATCATCAGAAAACACAAAGAATGCAGTTAGGAATCACAGACCTACGTACCTCTTTTAATACACTGAATTGGGCTTTCGAACATCCTTTCTGTAGCGCCCCCCAGTGGCCAAATGCAAGCACTTCCTTAGCATGACGTACAGTAGAACAGAACTTCACTATTCATTACACAAGTGTGTCAGTTGCAGAAATGGGACCATGAATTGAAAATCTTGTTTGACAACCTGGCTTAGTTCTCCAAGTCCGTCAGTTACGGTAGAGTCCATTGGATAGTCGCTCCCCCCCCCCCCACCCCCATACTCACTGATGTCAGCAGAGATCTGAAACAAAATCGAAGTCCCTGAAGATGTTCTGCTCCTTGCGGGAGAGGGAGCGTGGCTCCTTGGGAGGCGTCAGGGTGGGTACTTCAGCTGTAAACTCCGCATCGAAGTTGCTGACGTCCTCCCTGCCACCGATGGAGGGAACAAACGGTGGGCGCAGCCGCCTGTGAAGAAGAGCCTCCCAGTCCAGCCCCTAAGAGCCGAGAGATGACGGGTCTAGTTTAGCAAGATCTCGCGGGTGGTATTACTGTGCACCATCAGTCACTGATGGGTGTATCTCTCTTTCCACTGGGTCTATTTACTGGTTTCTGCTATAACAAATCAGGGGGGTATCTTCTTCATTAGCCAAACAACTTAAGCCAAATGTAAGGATTGTCCAAAAGGAATGTCTCTTACCTCTCCTCCTATTGGACGGTTTTCATGTTTGGCTTTGTCCAGCTAACTGGGAAATCCTGTTTTTTGGAATCTCCCCCCCCAGGCCACAATAGCACTGTTCACATTACTTTTTGATGACATTTAGGAGCATGATAGTGCAGGCTATAGGACCATAAAGCACATCAGGCTGTGGGCATAAGTATGAGTGATCCGGCGAGACGAGCAGAACAAATCTGTGTCCCTCTTACTTCAAAGAAGGGCTGTTTCTTCACCTCCTCTGCATCCGTCTTGTCTGAACCGAGCCGATGTTCCGGATCCTTCCTCAGCAGCTGCGGTTGACATCAATCCCCGTTACTACGGCAGCCCAAGTCCGACTGTAGCCGAAGACCAAGCTTTACCACGAGGGCAGTAGGAGGTGGGCGGGGCTTCTCACCTTTTTAATGAGGTCAGTGGCTTCAGTAGACAGGAACTCTGGGTAATGAACCTCGTCATTAACAATCCTGTCAAACACCTCCTCCTCATCGTCACCTGGGAATGGAGACTGAGACACAGACAGTCAGCCACGCACGTTACCGGCTCTTGCATGTGAACTTTCTCAACAGTGACACGAATGCAGATTTATAAGGAATAAGATCATAATATTTTCACTATGTTTTTCACTACATTAGAATAAGCATGTTATGCCTCCCAGCCCACCTGTTATATTGTATTATGCACAGTATCTGAAATATGCTCATAATTTATGTACATAATTTAATTACATTGATAGTCTTCATCGCGCTTGATTTTTTTGCATGCCACCCCAAAGTTAATTCCTTGTATGTAAATGCACAACTGATTTTTCTGATTTATTCTGTACTATTTAGATTTTTCGAAAGATACTGACCACAACCCTGTAGTGGACAGATTCGAAGCATTGTGAAAAGCCGTGTTCTTCATTATTGAGATTTTTTTGTAGGACAGAATGGTGATTTAGTGGCTTGATTCAGTTTACAGACATGAAACAAATACATGGTTTGTTCTGTAATTTAAATGAGGAAAATTTCACAGCCACAAGAACCAGTCTATTGTTCCCTGTCTCCCTGTGCACACAGAACCAACCTACTGAATGGCATGAGTGAGTTACAGGAGGCCAGAGGGCCTTGTTCCCTGACCTGGCCCCTCCCCTGAAACATCCACACCATCCAGTCTTTCACAGCCATCGTCTGTCAGTGTGGAACCAGCCACCCCGGCTGCCCGGGTATATCAGCTCCGCCTCTCACCTCTCCAGCCAGCATCTCGTACACCAGTACTCCCAGTCCCCACCAGTCCACAGCCCGGCTGTAGCTTGTGTCTGTCAGTATCTCTGGGGCCAGGAATTCTGGCGTGCCGCAGAACGTGCTGGTTTTGTCTCCATGACCCATTCCTGGGTAGAGGTTGGCAAAAGTCCAAAACAACTGAGTATCATTACTCTGACGGTATTTATTACTTACAGTATGACAAGCATTAGCTCCCTATCTAATTTCCGGCAATATATTACATATACTTTTGTCTGCACAGCACCCATTATTGTTACAACATGACCCTTACCAGCACTATAATCACATTACCTACCTTCTTTACAGAGCCCAAAGTCAGCTATCTTAACATAGCCTTCGCTGTCCATCAGCAAATTGTCCAGTTTAAGGTCTCTGACAAAAATATTAAAAAATATGCATATAGTTGATAACTAGCAAGCACAGTTATTTAACCGCTGCGCCACCTAGTGGCCCGCTATGAAAGTGTTGCTCACCGGTACACAATCTTGTGCTGGTGGAGGAACTGGAAGCCAAGGACCACACAAGCGGAGTAGAACCTGAGGGGAGGGAAAGAAAGAGAGAGACTCAGAGCAAACAGCGGGGGTGGGGGGGCGGGATGTACAAACACAAAGTTGGCAAACACAAAGACCGCAGTTTCCAAAGTGTGCAGGTGCAGCTTGGCACAGCTACATGCGGCACTGCCAGGCCGACGTGGGGGGGGGGGGTGCCTACATAGCCCGGGGCTCGGAGAAGACCTCAGTGTGGATGTGCATCATCAGATCCCCCCCTGCCGTGTACTCCATGACAAAGCACACGTGTTCGGGGGTCTGGAAACACGCAAACAGGTTGACCAGGAACGGGTGCCGGGACACTGTGACCATCTCGAATATCCGCTTCTCGCACATCAGGCTGCAGAGTCAAGAGAAGCGGGGAGAAGAAACTGGATGTAATCCGGGAAGAAACAGTATGGAATCAGAATCATCTATTCTACTGCCCTTCTATCCTATTCAAGCAGCGCCCTCTGGTGGCTCATACTGGATATTGTCACAGTCCTCAGGGGCTGAAGATTTTTTTTACACACTTTAAAATGCATCCCATTGTACACCAGCACACATCACTCTCTTTAGACTCTCCACCTACAGTTAATTTAATTAGCAGACACTCTTTTCCACAGCAATGTACAATTCAGATAGCAGGGTCAGACCCTGCAGCACCTGGCAGTTAATTAGAATCATCAATGGTCATTGTAGACAGACCACAGCACACAGTGCGCAACAACAAAATGTGTCCCCTGCATTTAACCCATATGTGACATAGCAGGGGGCAGCTAATTCAGCGCCCGGGGAGCAGTGCTTGGGGGGGTACCTTGCTCAGGGTACCTCAGTGGGGACTTGCTGGTCGAGGATTCGAACCTGCAATCTTTCAATTAAAAGTTCTGCTTCCCTAACCGTTAACCCACCACTGCCCTGGTAAGGGCCTTGCTCAGGGGCCCAATGGTGACATCACTCTGCTGACCCTGAGATTCGAACCAGCAACCTTCCGATCACCACCACAACACCCGACCCCACTGAGCCACACACAGCCCCCACCTAAGGAATATTGGAATATGGCATTAAGCTCCTACATAAAAACTGTAACTGTATACACCCCTCGTGTACCTCTGTACCTCTCAATCTCGTCCCTCGCTAAGACATCCCCCTTCTTCAGGGCCTTGATGGCGTAAACGCTGCCCGTCTTCTTATATTCTGCCAGCAGAACCTGTGATAGAGATGAGCTCAGAGCGGCAGGTGGGCCAGCTGGCCGCAAAAAAAGCACCCAGATGGGGGTCCTGATGCTGTACCTTTAAATAAGGTAGTTACTATAGTTACAGAGCATAATGCCGATGACAGGTTGAAAGAGTCCCCTATATACCTTCTGCTTATTATATAGGTATATATACCTTGCCAAAATGCCCCCTCCCCAGCACTGCGAGCAGCCGGAAGTCCTGTAGACGCAGCGCGCTTCTCTTATGCTTCCTGCTGGGAAATGGTGAGAACCTTAAAAGAATAAGGAAAGCCGTGAGTGACCGGCAGCTGGGAATGTACTGTGCGGCAGGGGGGCAGGCGTACCTGCTCTGGGAATTCTGGGAGGGAGTCCGGCCCGGCCGAATGGGGGTACTTCCTGGGGAGGCGGGGGGCTCTGTTTCAGGGGCCTTTTCCAGAGAGGGTGAGACAGGGAGAGGTCACAAACACGCCGCACTCCGCCGGCCCCACAAACACGCCGCACTCCGCCGGCCCCCACAAACACGCCGCACTCCGCCGGCCCCCACAAACACGCCGCACTCCGCCGGCCCCCACAAACACGCCGCACTCCGCCGGCCCCACAAACACGCCGCACTCCGCCGGCCCCCACAAACACGCCGCACTCCGCCGGCCCCCACAAACACGCCGCACTCCGCCGGCCCCACAAACACGCCGCACTCCGCCGGCCCCACAAACACGCCGCACTCCGCCGGCCCCCACAAACACGCCGCACTCCGCCGGTACACCTTGCTTTCTCTGTTAATTTCATTTGTAATGTTAATTCCTCTAGTTAGTCTCTATACCCCAGTATTATAGCCCAGTATTTTAGCTCCCAGTAAAATCCATCCATCCATCCGCTTTCCTATGAATTATAATTTTCCCCATAAATAATAATGACAATAGCTGCCCAATATTTAGAGTTAGCACTATCTTAGCAGTTTCTAGCATCCAATTACACTCAGATATCAGGCTGAAGGTGCACCATGCCCTTCTGTACGAACCTAATGCCTTTCCCATGGTGTCATCTTTTTGTTATAGGAACAACCAACAAAAGTGTCATTAAATGAATACATGTAAATGTGAGAGAGTCCCTGTAAATGTGAGAGAGTCCCTGTTCCCGTCAATTCAAACCTGGGGCTGGTGCTGAAGTGCCAATCAGTACTGACCACCTCTATGGCTTCCCACCTCCTCAGCTTTTATTCTATAGGTGGTTACTAGGTTACAAGCGGCTGCTGCAGGCAGGGCCGGCAGAATAGGGGGTCACCTGGGGGCCCGAATTACCTGCGGTGCGCAGGAAGTGAGATGATCATCAGTTTTCTTTGTAGGGGGGGCTTCCAAATAAAGCTTTGTCTAGGGCCCCTGGAAAGGTAGAGCTGGCCCTGAGGTACTTTATGTCTGCTACTGTCATCAGTGTTTCAAGCATCTCTAAGCATCTTTCATTCCTGCTGTGTGTTGTAGCTGTTGGTTGCTGCTGTGTGTTGTAGCTGTTGGTTGTTGCTGTATGTTGTAGCTGTTGGTTGCTGCTGTATGTTGTAGCTGTTGGTTGCTGCTGTGTGTTGTAGCTGTTGGTTGCTGCTGTGTGTTGTAGCTGTTGGTTGTTGCTGTGTGTTGTAGCTGTTGGTTGCTGCTGTGTGTTGTAGCTGTTGATTGCTGCTGTGTGTTGTAGCTGTTGGTTGTTGCTGTATGTTGTAGCTGTTGGTTGTTGCTGTCTGTTGTAGCTGTTGGTTGCTGCTGTGTATTGTATCTGTTGGTTGCTGCTGTGTGTTGTAGCTGTTGGTTGCTGCTGTGTGTTGTAGCTGTTGGTTGCTGCTGTGTGTTGTAGCTGTTGGTTGTTGCTGTATATTGTAGCTGTTGGTTGCAGCTGTTGCTGCTGCTGTGTTGTAGCTGTTGGTTGCTGCTGTGTGTTGTAGCTGTTGGTTGCTGCTGTGTGTTGTAGCTGTTGGTTGCCGCTGTGTGTTGTAGCTGTTGGTTGCCTTATGCTTGCTGCTGGTCTACTATTGCTGTTCCTGTGTTGCCCCCTGCCTTTGTTTTGGCCTTTACCTGTATCGTTTTGACCCCTCGTGGTTCTTTCGTTTTGTCTGTTTTTTGAGTATAATAAAGTCATTTTGTTTGTTGGAGTTGCTATATGGATTGAATAGGATGGAGTTGCTATTTTTGAATTGCCTCGCTGTAACAGATTGGTTACCTGTGGTTAAGGTTAGGGATGGGTAGGGGTGTTGGGATTATGTTTATAGAAATGAATGCTACCTACCTGTGTATTTGCCCCCGGATCTCGCTTGCTGTCACTCTTCCGTGCTAAATCTCTACTCAGGCTTGTCCTCCGCACTGAGCTCTCCCTGACATGCCAAAGATACACAAAACGCATCAGCAAACGAATGTCCATAGAAGCTATGAACAAACTACGAAGTTACAGGAGTAATCCAGGCACCAGGAGGCTGCAGGTTTAAACTGCTTCAGTAAAATCAGAGTGTCAAAGTAGAACAGGCCTTGGAAAGAAAGTGAACGACGTTACCGCGAGCTTTGCGAAGATGCGGATGGGCTGATCGCGGGGATGTGATTCCTCAGCAGCCGCACCCACGTGGTCACGTCCATGTTCATCTGCCGGGCATGCAGCAGTGCCCTGCCTGCACCGAACCAAGCACGTGTAAATTCACCGAAAGCTGGGAAGAGGCAGTAACACTGTCTGGTCGCTAGAGGTCAGCATTGTCTAAAACAACGTTTAAAAGCCGGACCACAATGACTGTTTGAGGATGCATGAAATACAACGAAATATTCGTGATTGTAAAAAAAAAAAAAAGAAAACTGAAAGTAAAAAATTTGCAAAAGGGATCAATGCATTCATATATTTTCTGTAGTGTTCATACAGTTTGAGTGACAATGATGAGTTGCACATACACACACACACACACACACACACACACACACACACACACACACACACACAGTGACGCCCTCCTTCTCACTGTGCTGTTTGGAGAACACCTTCTTTTGTCTCTGCAGTCTCACAGCTCTCTGGATGGTCGGGTTGAAGAAGGTCACCTGTATGTCACACAGATGCATCACCACACTATCCGGTCACACGCATGTCTGCTTTGGTGTGGGGGGGGGGGGGGGGGGGTCAGGCACCTCAGCCAAAAGCAGCCCCTGTGGCTCCAGTTCCAGCTGCACCTCATGCTTCTTGTTGTCCAGGAAATCCTCCAGCTTCAGGTACCTCAGGGCGCAGAGGGAGCGGCCATCCCGCCAGTAGATGGCGATCTCCATCTCCCTGGACTGGAGGACCAGGATACACTTCATGTACACCAGAATGGGCCCAGTTATTTTCCCCATAGATGCTTCTGTTGAAACCCCCTTCACACTTCAAATCAGGGTGCTGTGTTAAATGGCCTTGTTATGTGGTCTGGGGGTGGGGGACTTGTTTTCGGTCAGAGTTTAAGTTGCACAAAAATGTTCTGATGGCAGAAGGAAAAATCCCTTATCCCTCTGAACCAATCAACTTGTAGAGGAGATGGGTCCAAGCAACTAGAGGAGGCAGGACCAACCAATCAGGTGTCTTGGTCCTGCCTCCTCTATTTGCTTGGACTCACCTACTCTACAATCTGATTAGTTATCTCTCTGAACCAATAATTTTTCATTCTGCTCTCAGGACATTTTTGCGTAAGTAAAACTCACATGAGTGAAATGGTGCCAACGCAGCCGTTTACCTTCTCCAGCTGCACCGTGAGCGTCTGCTCCCAGGCCTGCTCCCCCACGTTCCTCCAGGCCGTCTGTCCCACCACCGTGTTTTCCACTTTCAGCACTGCGCTCACCTCCGCTGTGCAATACACACACACTAGCCTGTCACCTTTGCAAGCACTTTCAAAACATTATTAATTGCAGTGTCCACACACGCACACACAGGTGCCCTGACTCACAGGACAGCATGTCTGCCCTGCTGAGGCCTTTACTGCTGAAGCTGCTCCGGCTCTTAGTGCTGCACATGAAAGGGTGTCCCTCCCTGGGCAGCAGTGCTGCTGTTCCCCGTATGCGTGCTGGCATCGTCTCCTGGAGCCCCGTGCAGCCCCGCAGACGCACCTGAAGGGAGCCTAAAGGGGAGCGAGTGGAGGCAGTGATGGAGTGATGCCATCGTGCTGAATCTGAGACTCATAACAGTGCTGACCTTGATAAGCATACTGCCACTGACAGTGACATCAACACTGACAGCGTTATGAAGACTGACATTGACATAATACCAGTACTGACCTTGATAAGCATACCCCACTGACAGTGACATTAACACTGACAGCGTTATGAAGACTGACATTGACATAATACCAGTACTGACCTTGATAAGCATACCCCACTGACAGTGACATTAACACTGACAGCGTTATGAAGACTGACATTGACATAATACCAGTACTGACCTTGATAAGCATACTGCCACTGACAGTGACATCAACACTGACAGCGTTATGAAGACTGACATTGACATAATACCAGTACTGACCTTGATAAGCATACCCCACTGACAGTGACATCAACACTGACAGCGTTATGAAGACTGACATTGACATAATACCAGTACTGACCTTGATAAGCATACCCCACTGACAGTGACATCAACACTGACAGCGTTATGAAGACTGACATTGACATAATACCAGTACTGACCTTGATAAGCATACCCCACTGACAGTGACATCAACACTGACAGCGTTATGAAGACTGACATTGACATAATACCAGTACTGACCTTGATAAGCATACCCCACTGACAGTGACATCAACACTGACAGCGTTATGAAGACTGACATTGACATAGTACCAGTACTGACCTTGATAAGCATACCCCACTGACAGTGACATCAACACTGACAGCGTTATGAAGACTGACATTGACATAATACCAGTACTGACCTTGATAAGCATACCCCACTGACAGTGACATCAACACTGACAGCGTTATGAAGACTGACATTGACATAATACCAGTACTGACCTTGATAAGCATACCCCACTGACAGTGACATCAACACTGACAGCGTTATGAAGACTGACATTGACATAATACCAGTACTGACCTTGATAAGCATACCCCACTGACAGTGACATCAACACTGACAGCGTTATGAAGACTGACATTGACATAATACCAGTACTGACCTTGATAAGCATACCCCACTGACAGTGACATTAACACTGACAGCGTTATGAAGACTGACATTGACATAATACCAGTACTGACCTTGATAAGCATACCCCACTGACAGTGACATTAACACTGACAGTTTTGAAGACTGACATTGATATAATACCAGTACTGACCTTGATAAGCATATCGCCACTTACAGTGACATCAACACTGACAGCGTTACGAAGACTGACATTGACATAATACCAGTACTGACCTTGACAACAATACCACCACTGACAGTGACGTCAACGCAGATGTTGATGTCAGCATCAACATTGACAGTGTTATGAATACTAGCGTTATGAAACACTGAATACTAGTACTGACCTTGATAATAACAGTAAATATGAATGATGCTGAAGTCAATACCAAAAATGACAGTGACATCAACACTGACAGTGTTATGAAGACTGACACTGACATCAACACTGACACCAATACTGACATCAACACTGATATTAAGACTGATACTGACATCAACACTAAAACTGATAACAATACTGATGCTGATCTGCAGCTGTATGAAAATGCATAAACAGACCACCTACCCGTAACCGGAGAGGGCCTGCTGAACATCCTATACTGGCTGTACAGGGAGGGGGCACTATTACAAGAACTGAAGGCAGAGGAGGTAGAAAGCGCCAACTCTTCCCAGATGAGGCGGACCTTGGGATCGTCCTCGGGAAGCTCGGCCAGCCGCTGCTCCAGAGACCGATGCAAGACGTCCAGCCGCTCGGAGGACTCGCTCAGCTGACCCCAGGCCTGTCAGCACGAGACACGGGAGAGAGAGAGAGGGTTGAAGGGCAAGGTGGGAATATATCTTATTATGTTATGCTGAAAACCTAGAAGTCCAACAGTCCACCCATTTTCTGCGCCCGCTTGGCCTATGCAGAGAGATAGGGGTCTGGAGCCCATCCCAGAAGCTACAGGCACAAAGCAGGGAACAACCCAAGATGGGGCACCATCCTGCCGCAGGACAGACACACGATTCACATACATGGACAATTACGCAGTTCTGATTCACCATAGCGTGAACTAAATGAACATTATTGCAAAAGCTGAATTAGAAGCAGGAGTGTTTTATTTATACCGTAAAATGCCCTACATTACAGTACCATAGCAGGCCCTCATCCTAGACCCAGCAACCTTACAGCCGCGCTGGCTTGACCTCTGACCTCTGAGATGGCCTTCTTGTCGTGGACCTTGGCAGTACTCAGCAGACGGAGTGCATTCTTAGCCCCGTCTGCCACGGCATGCTCCACGCGGTAGTGATGCCACAGGTCGTCCACTCGTATCTCGGCCACCGAGAGGTCTGCTCTCTCTGGGGGTCAGCGGGGGGGGGGGGGGGTAACATATGTAAATGCTCACTGCAGAGCCTCAGCTTGGCCTAGCAAGATGAGAGACAGGTAAACTGGAGGAGGTGCGCTGAAAAGACACATTAAGGCTGGAAGATCAAGTCATACCTCACTGTTCCTCAGCCTCTACTCCTGTTCTTCCCTGCTGTTGTTTCCTCTGTCCCTACTCTTCTTCCTCAGTCTCAAGTCATGCCCTGGTTCATGTTCCTCAGCCTCTACTCTTCTTCCTCAGCCCTGGTTCATGTTCCTCAGCCTCTATCCCTTTTCCTCAGCTGGTACTCTTAGCCCTCAGCCACTGCTACAGTTTTTCAGTTCCTGCTCCTGTTCCTCAGCCTCGAATCCTCTTCCTCACCTCCTACTCCTGTTGCTCAAGCTGCCCCTGTTCATCAGCCACCACTCTTGTTCCTCAGCCACTACTTCTGATCCTCATTCATTACTCCTATTCCTCAGTCACTACTCCTGTTCCCCACCTGCACCTCCTACTCCTCAGTTACTTCTCTTTTTCTTCGATTGCTACTCCTGTTATGTTCTGATGGAGCAGCCGCAGGCCGAGTGCCTCTTGCGGGATGTCCCTAGCCTCCACACAGCCCCATTACATCACTAGGAGCAGTAGAACCTGCATGTTTCATACCATCATGAGCTTGCTCACTGCGCCTGGGAGATACACTGAGTCACTTCCTCCAGGTACAGTATAAACAGCTGGACTTGTTTATGGTCACTAACCCTGACTGCTTTTGTGTTTCATTGCTTCAGGAGGCAGTGTGTGGCTCACTGTACTCAGCATCTGTGCCTGTGAGTAGAACGTCACTAGATCGAGTCCAGCCTCAGCAGAATAGTCACGTCCGTGGCCTTGACCAAGGCCCTTAGCCCCCAGCTTCATGGGTGCTGCTGCAGGTGGCTGCCTGTCACTGTCATGCTTGCTCCCACCTTTCTATGTGTCATGGAGAGCAAGCCGGGGTAAGCGAAAAGAAAGTTCCCCCACAGGGATCAATAAAGTGTTAATGATATTGTGAGTTTTTTGGCCCTAACCCTCCTAACTCTGGAACTAGAAGCCATGTCCCTAAATAAGGTAATATTCTATACACCACCTCCATCTCCCTAAATAAGGTAATATTCCGTACAGCACCTCCATCTCCCTAAATAAGGTAATATTCCGTACAGCACCTCCATCTCCCTAAATAAGGTAGCATTCCGTACACTACCTCCATCTCCCTAAATAAGGTAATATTCCATACAGCACCTCCATCTCCCTAAATAAGGTAATATTCCGTACAGCACCTCCATCTCCCTAAATAAGGTAATATTCCGCACAGCACCTCCATCTCCCTAAATAAGGTAATATTCCGTACAGCACCTCCATCTCCCTAAATAAGGTAATATTCCGTACAGCACCTCCATCTCCCTAAATAAGGTAATATTCCGTACAGCACCTCCATCTCCCTAAATAAGGTAATATTCCGTACAGCACCTCCATCTCCCTAAATAAGGTAATATTCCATACAGCACCTCCATCTCCCTAAATAAGGTAATATTCCGTACAGCACCTCCATCTCCCTAAATAAGGTAGCATTCCGTACACCACCTCCATCTCCCTAAATAAGGTAATATTCCATACAGCACCTCCATCTCCCTAAATAAGGTAATATTCCGTACAGCACCTCCATCTCCCTAAATAAGGTAGCATTCCATACACCACCTCCATGTCCCTAAATAAGGTAATATTCTATACACCACCTCCATCTCCCTAAATAAGGTAATATTCCGTACAGCACCTCCATCTCCCTAAATAAGGTAATATTCCATACAGCACCTCCATCTCCCTAAATAAGGTAATATTCTATACACCACCTCCATGTCCCTAAATAAGGTAATATTCCGTACAGCACCTCCATGTCCCTAAATAAGGTAATATTCCGTACAGCACCTCCATCTCCCTAAATAAGGTAATATTCTATACACCACCTCCATGTCCCTAAATAAGGTAATATTCTATACACCACCTCCATGTCCCTAAATAAGGTAATATTCTATACACCACCTCCATGTCCCTAAATAAGGTAATATTCTATACACCACCTCCATCTCCCTAAATAAGGTAATATTCTATACACCACCTCCATCTCCCTAAATAAGGTAATATTCCGTACACCACCTCCATCTCCCTAAATAAGGTAATATTCCGTACAGCACCTCCGTGTCCCTAAATAAGGTAATATTCCGTACACCACCTCCATCTCCCTAAATAAGGTAATATTCTATACACCACCTCCATCTCCCTAAATAAGGTAATATTCTATACACCACCTCCATCTCCCTAAATAAGGTAATATTCTATACACCACCTCCATCTCCCTAAATAAGGTAATATTCCGTACACCACCTCCATCTCCCTAAATAAGGTAATATTCCGTACAGCACCTCCGTGTCCCTAAATAAGGTAATATTCCGTACACCACCTCCATCTCCCTAAATAAGGTAATATTCTATACACCACCTCCATCTCCCTAAATAAGGTAATATTCCGTACACCACCTCCATCTCCCTAAATAAGGTAATATTCTATACACCACCTCCATCTCCCTAAATAAGGTAATATTCCGTACAGCACCTCCATCTCCCTAAATAAGGTAATATTCCGTACAGCACCTCCATCTCCCTAAATAAGGTAATATTCCGTACAGCACCTCCATCTCCCTAAATAAGGTAATATTCCGTACAGCACCTCCATCTCCCTAAATAAGGTAATATTCCGTACAGCACCTCCATCTCCCTAAATAAGGTAATATTCCGTACAGCACCTCCATCTCCCTAAATAAGGTAATATTCCGTACAGCACCTCCATCTCCCTAAATAAGGTAATATTCCGTACAGCACCTCCATCTCCCTAAATAAGGTAATATTCCGTACAGCACCTCCATCTCCCTAAATAAGGTAATATTCCGTACACCACCTCCATCTCCCTAAATAAGATAATATTCTATACACCACCTCCATCTCCCTAAATAAGGTAATATTCCGTACAGCACCTCCATCTCCCTAAATAAGGTAATATTCCGTACACCACCTCCATCTCCCTAAATAAGATAATATTCTATACACCACCTCCATCTCCCTAAATAAGGTAATATTCCGTACACCACCTCCATCTCCCTAAATAAGGTAATATTCCGTACAGCACCTCCATCTCCCTAAATAAGGTAATATTCTATACACCACCTCCATCTCCCTAAATAAGGTAATATTCTATACACCACCTCCATCTCCCTAAATAAGGTAATATTCCGTACAGCACCTCCATCTCCCTAAATAAGGTAATATTCCGTACACCACCTCCATCTCCCTAAATAAGGTAATATTCTATACACCACCTCCATCTCCCTAAATAAGGTAATATTCCGTACACCTCCTCCATGTTGGGATGACGTTTCCCGTTCCCCATTTCATTTTCCACACTTTGCATTTTAGATTTGCCTCCTCTCTGATCCTTTTTAATCACCCGATGTGCTGCTTTTGACCCTCCTTGCCAGCTAGGTTTATGTGAGAAGGATGGAGGCAGAGATTTAGTGTTTTTTAATTTCAGTTTTGGAAACAATGAGCAGACATGGATGCCTGGTTAGGCAGACTGGCTGCCAGAAGGACAGACGCACAGACACAGAGAATCAGCAATCGGGGAGTTGGACGGATGCACAGATGGCTGGATGAATGGTCACGGGGACTGGTGGACCAATGGGGAGCTGAGCAGTGGGGAGCTGAGCAGTGGGGAGCTGGGCAATGGGGAGCTGAGCAGTGGGGAGCTGAGCAGTGGGGAGCTGAGCAATGGGGAGCTGAGCAGTGGGGAGCTGAGCAGTGGGGAGCTGAGCAATGGGGAGTTGAGCAATGGGGAGCTGAGCAGTGGGGAGCTGGGCAGTGGGGAGATGAGCAGTGGGGAGCTGGGCAGTGGGGAGATGAGCAGTGGGGAGCTGAGCAGTGGGGAGCTGAGCAGTGGGGAGCTGAGCAGTGGGGAGCTGACCTTGCGTGTCATTAGCATGCCTGGCCTTGTGGATCTGCATGCGGATGATGTCGATCTTGGTCTTGCTGTCCTGCAGCATCTGCTGTGTGGCCTGGAGCAACTTCTTGTCCTAGTGGAAGGAGGTTTAAGAAAACACTGTTGCAACTGTATGTACCATATCTATCCATCCATCCACACACCCGCTTTCCATTTATCCACATAAACAATTAGCTGTGGCCTGGTTCCTCAAATTCAGGTTTAAAATTGCAGATCAGTTAGGAGTGAGGATGGGTTCAGCACAATGGTGACCCATTACATACACATTAATATTCATTATACTACAGCACTGTGGAGTTCATGAATGTGAGAGCTGTGGCAGGCGGCAGACACGTACCTTGGTGGAGCCTCCGGTGTAGACAGGGATCATGTTCTCGGCTCCCTGCTTGACCTTCAGCTCGATGTTCAGCTGCCGCTCCAGCGCCGTGATGAGGTCCCGACTCTCGGCTGAAGGGCCAGGCGTGGGGAGGGTGCGGGGGGCATCTGCAGACGCTGACACACACACACCCCCCGACTCAGCAGACCTTTACGGGGTTATATTACTTTTATCTGTAAATGATCACACACCACAGCGCCCCCACCTGGGCTTACCATGCGCCTCCTCTGGGCCCTTCACCATGATGTGGGCATCTAGCTCCTGCAGCTCAGCCTGCAGGCTGTCCAGGCGGCGGCGGGAGCTGCGCAGCTGCCCGTCCACCAACAGGGCGCAGCGTCGGTCCGTGGTGACGCGCCGCAGGTTCTCGGCGCCAGCCTTGATCTTCAGCTCGCGCCGGATCTCCCGCCGGATGCTGTCCCGTTGCGCGTCCAGTCGCCGCTGAACGCTGCTATCCACCAGGTCTGATCCATGGTCCAAGGCCAGCTCCTCCAAGACAGACACCCTGTCCTGGTCCTTCTAGGGTGGGAAGAGACGGGGGGGGGGTGCAGAGCGGCGTACCTCATCACTGCTTTAATCAGGCGTAGAGGGGGGGGAGGAGAGGGGGCAGTGTTCTAGGTACCTCACACTTTTCACTTTTTCAGGGGACCCTTAAATGGGGACTGTCTGCCTCAGTGGATTTAGAGGCTGGATTTAGAGGCTGGCCTCTAACACTGAACTATGCTTCGGCTCTGGATTTAGGTTCAGCTAGCTCAACTAGGCTTGCACAACGCGTGATGTTAATATCGACAGTGCATGTAACGCACATGCAGTCGTCACATCGCAAGGGCTGCAGTGGTCAGCTGGGTTTTTTTACTCCGTCATAGAGAAACGCAAACTAGGACCAAAAGGCTCGTTTTCAGCTGTATGGAAATATTTGGGATTTGGCACAATGTTGAACGAAAGCTAGTGATTTGCCAGCACAGGCTTACGGCAACATCACTAACTTATCTGACAGTTTGTTGGTTCATAACAAGTTCTACTCAGCTATAGCTTATTTTGGGTCAACTTTAAAGAATCTTTTATTTTATGAATTTCGCAATATTTATTGCAAAAAATTTGAAATTTTGCAATTCGACATTTTCCCCAGTATTGTTCAGTTCTAAACTGGAAAAAAGAGGAACTTCAATACCACCACAGTTCAGCCTATGGTAATGGGGGGGGGGGGGGGGTCACTGACTGCCTGACATCGCCGTCGCTTTGGGGGAATAAAGATTGAGCCTCAGTGGGCCTCACAGAGAAGTTCACTATCTCACGAGCCCATTTCTGCGGGAAACGGGGGTAAGAGGAAAGGGAGGGCTGCTTGCAAAATGCACAGTAATAATCACATGACCCCCGATGCAAAACCAACGGAAATGAAGAGTTATTTATATATCTGGGCGGTGTGATCTTGTCAACGGCATCACTGCACCGCACCGCATCTCACGGGGCGGTGGGGGGGTAGGTAAGCAAGGGCACATGGAAGTAGGAAAGCAGAGAACGAGGCAGAAAGTCACGCATTACACTTCACAAAGAGCTACCCAAAAGAGCAAGAGGAAGGAGCCAGCGTATAACAGGCAGGGGGCCTGGAAATCACCTAGAGAGCCACGGCACAACGGCAAGTCCCAGAGCAGAACAAAAGACCTCAAACATCACCAACGTGCAGAACTGAACTGGAACCACGTCCGAGGCTGGAGAGACGCATCATCAGCGGCATCCTGCTTCTTTTTTAAGGGAAGTAAAGAGAAGAGAAGCAGAGCCACAAAGCTATTGTCAGACCGCAGTCGCCCTACCGCTCTTACAGTTTCCCAGGGCTTGGTTGGACCGGCGATCGCGGTCTGCTCTGGCCAGCCGTCTGAAGCGCCGCTGGCCATGACCCCATCAGCGTCTCCTCCGCAGAAACACCGCAGAAACACCGCGCTGCAGCCCTACTTACGTCTCAGGTTCAGGTCTAAACCCGAACGCCGGGAGAGATGAAAAGCCGCCACCTTCTCTGGAGGTCAAGGAGTGAGCGAGCTGCCGCACATGCGGCTAAAGTTGCCACTTCCTGTTTTGCTGTGCGGAGAAAACAGGGCGAGAGAGAGCGAGGGAAGGAGAACGCGGCGAGGCACGCACAGGCGGGCGCCACGTATAGGAGACAGGCCGGCACGTTTTCCTAACTGTCAAGAACTGTCACTTAACAATGAAGTGAGGCTTAAAGGATCCTTAGCGAGATTAATTTCTGTTGCAAAGTAAACACGCCTCTATTTGCTATGTAGTGTGCCAACATCAACAATTATTAAACTAGCAGAACTGATATTACTGGAATCTGTGTTATTGTTCATGTCTATATATTACACTGTATACACATAATGCACTTAATAAAAACACAAGACTCCAGTAAACAGTATGGTGTAAATGGTATAGGCAGGACACCTGTTCTTTTTCGGCATGACACACACACACACACACTCATGCGCAGAAGGTGGAGATAATAGTATCATATGGGCAGCACCACAACAATGCTACTAAAAAACAATGTTGTAAATCAGAGAATTCGGCCCCTAATCTCTTTGTGATTAAGCAACAGGGTACCCAAGTGCAGAAGTGCCAGTGTGCGGAGAGGAAGAGCACAAGTGAGAGACACGGAAACCGATGTGGACGTGCGAGAAAAAATAACGTCATTTTCTATAGTGGGAAACACTGCTATAGAAAGCAGCTCATAATGTAACATAAAAAGATCAGTTCCAATTTAACGTATCTAACTTAACGTTAACTTAAACTTAACGTCTGACTCGATACCTTAAATACATGCAAACTTAAGCCAGTGTGCCATTCTTGATATCAAAACCCTGCAGTACACAATAAATATAAAACAGCCACCAGGGGGCACAGTGGTTTAGGTCCCCACACTATACTAACATACACAAAGCCATTGATAGACGACTGAAATTGCTCAGGGAAAACAGAGAAACACAAACACGGAGCACAGATACACAAAATGCACACAGGAACCCAAACAGGCTGAGTAACAGCTGTTGGTCAAAGCAGGAAATGAAAAAAAAATACTTCCTATGCCTGCACAGTAATGCCACGGGATTTCAGTCACATACAGTCATGCAAAGAGAGAGAGAGTTAAGAGAACCCACCAGACACCCACAGCTCACAGCCACCTCAACCTGAACAGAAAGATTACCTACATCGAGAACGATCCCCATTCATTCTGCTCAGCCAAGCTCCTTGTCTCAGCGCGGGAGGTCTGGGTCTTAGGTCACTAGATAAGCCCTGCCTGTAGCTCTCTCCGTTGCTGTCTTGCTTGTGTACACTGCTCGCCACGGCATACGGAACTGGTCACTGTGATTGAGCTCTCTTAAAGCGACAGTACCAGTGTCCATAACACGTCACCGTTTCCATGGAATACGCTGCCGTTATGTCGCAAGCCAGTAAATGACGAATGAACACACCTCTTTGGTGTCATTTAAATAACAGCAAGCAAATAAAAATGAAATGCGGGATTAATGGTTCCAGGCGGGGAATGGATGTTCGCCATTGAGGAGTTTAAACAGGAGTTCCATCCCTTTAAGATATAGGCAGTCCCCGGGTTAAGAACGTCCGACATACGGACAACGCGTGCATACAAACGAAATACCATAAAGCCTATTATATCAAAATTTCGGTTTAAAAAATGGCTCGTAATAACGAACGTAGGCACTACTTTGTGACGCACATGAAAACATCGCGCAGCTTCAGTGGTTCGGCGACTTGAGGTACAGCACAGTACCGTATCGTTAGTTTTATTATTACAGTATAATCATTACTGTTATCCACTGTAATATTACTTTTCCGACTTACCTACAAATTCGACTTAAAGACACACCTAGGGAGCGGATCTCGTTCGGAACCTACGGAGCGCCTGGAGTGCAGTTTGGAGGCTTAATTTCTCCTTAAATTTTGCTCAAGTTCCCTAGTCACCTAAATATCTAATGTAAAACCTATTAGAAATAATAGCAGCCAAGCAATCCATCCAAATTAATGATATTAATGCTAAATTAATGACGACTTAAAAATGCATTTAAATAGGCTACTTGATTTTGATGTATAGGCCTACTTCAAACTCAGATTTTGTGTAACTTTACTCGATGTTGCTGTGTTCAGGTCATGTTATATTTATTATTCAAATTTTAGAAAAGAAGATTATTTTGAATTCCCTTTCTCTGATAATACTTCCAGTAGGCCGAACTCCATAACATGCGCCAGTGGTGGGGGGTAAAAGCCCCGCCGACGTGAAAATTGGCGAGCGATAATTGTGCCCATATTATTCCTATTAAAAATGCAGAATTAATGGCATTGAAAAGTTTAAAAGTTACAGCCATAAAAGCAAAACTGCATTGACAGGGATCGACCGCTAAGTGAGTGAGGTTGGTCGCCGAGACATAGATTGTTGTTGATTTAGGGGGACAAATGTCACATTAACGGATTCAGTTTACTGAGGAGAACACGAGCGTCTGTGCAAATGTTGCATGTGCAGATTTATTTTACATTTTTAATATATTTTAGAATCTCTTCTCCTTTGTTTGGACTAGATATCCTGCCCACCGATCGACAATTAAGCGGTTATACCGCTGATACTTGTATACCTTAGAAGGATACTCAAATAAAAACGAAATAGAAGGCGCGCCATTTAGTAGTAGGATATTTTGGCCGCTTTAAATAATTACAGGTCCTATAAAAGTAGATTTTCTGTGCAAAAAAATTATAAAATTATAACTACGATATTACTATAGCGCACATGTTGCATGTATACGACCTAAATTGTGTAACAGACGTATAATATAAGATGAATAATCAGATGTATAATAGATTTTGGGATTTATCATCCATTACCTGAGACTATGTGATTCATCCGTTTAATTCATTAATTTTATTACCATAAATGCGCTTAGTATACAAACTACCCTACTTATTGTAGATAATTGTACTGTAACATGTATACTGTATAATTAAAGGCTTTTATAAAATACACTAAGACATAAGCTGGAAATGAGTTAAGCTGTATTATTCCAAGACCGTTAGACATTCAAATGCAAATTTACATTTAAAAGCCACGATGTTTTTTCACAAGAGCTAATTCTTTAAATCATCTGATTAAAAAAAATATTTAGGTTTATAATAATAGAACTTTATTTAAATAGTTATCAACCAAGTCAGCATTAAAAACAAGTCTTTTGTGTGTACCGTAAACGACGACGCGGCAGCGCTACGCTCCGGAAAGCTGAGCCCTACTGCTCCTTTCCCGACACGATGAATGGCAGCTCTGTTCAGCTGCTTCGGGCATACCGCTATTTCCTCTCCTTTTTGCAGGGAAATTAAGTACTTAGGCTGCATTTCAGGCTTGTACTTTATGATAAAATCTGCTTTTCACTCCGACTGTTGCAGGGAGAATGAGAATGAATTAGGCTCAGATACGCTTTTGATTAATCAAAACAGTTTAGCAGAAAAGAACCGCTCAGGTGCCTGGTGTGGGTAAATAGCCTCGCGCCTTGCTGGGGTCTTCGCGTACCTTGCTAGGGTCTTTACACACGCAACTCTCACATAGTAACAACACTAGCATGGTATATATAGCATTTATAGAGTAAAAAAAGAAGTGACATCTATTACATACTCTCGGTTTCAGTCTCATTCATTCCCCCAAACCCCTCCCACGCCCTAATGATTGTCCCCTCCCAAATGGATTCTGTTCCTATTCCTCTGTCCTTTGGCAGTCCCTCATTGTGACATCATCAGTACCCACAGATATTCTATTCAAACATGAACTGCAGGGATGAGGTCATGCTTTTGGAATGCAGACCCCCCTCCCCGCCCGAGTTAACTGAAAAAGCCCCCAAAGAAAGAGACCAGAACAAGTCATTCGTTCTCTCCCCACTCTCTCAGGCTCCTAGTGTGGCATGCCGTCCCTTCCCCCGACAACGCTGGCCTCCCTCTCGGGCTCTGCTCACATGACCACAACACAAGTACCTTGTATGAAAGTCCCTCGTGGCCCTTTGAATAGCACACACTGCCGTCTCCCAGCTTTGCATCGTTAAACTTTGCCCCAGAGAGTGTATCTCTTTGTCTTTCTCACCCACACCTCAAAAAACAGTTTGGATTCAAAGCACACGGTTGAGGGGGAGGTTGCAAGGGTCACTCTAACAAAATAAAAGAACTGACAACATTGACCACATTTCCTCATTAGCAGCGGTATACTGGCCTATATCTCCAAATCTACATCTCCAAAACCGAGCACAAATTATTCTACAATCACAATACTTTGTGTACCTAAGATCATTGAAAAATTTCCTGGGTTGCAAATTTGTGTTCCAGGAGCAGATTGTTTTTCTAACAGCTGGTAATAGCGGTCTGCCACCACAGAGGACTTACCTGTATATTATAACAGAGAAATGCTGTGGAAATTTGCAAAGGGTACGGAATGCATGTCATTGTGGACCAGTCAAGTGTAGGGCAGAAGACTTGCACATCTGTTGCATCAGGAGGCTGTAACATGCGGTGTTCACCGCACGCACTAAAACTCAAAGCCTGAGGACTAATGGTGCGTTCCATTTGAACTCAGAAGTCCAAGTTCCTAGTCAAAATTTTCAACTAGAGCACCCCCTGAAATCGGAATTCCGACTCGGAAAGTTGGAGGAATTTCTGCAACCCCGACCTCAGAATTCAAGATGGCTGCAGCCTTCGTCAACAGAAGTGAAAGCTGTAGTTATATATGGTTTATTGGTACTTATGTATTATTCGTGTCTCATTAAATCGGTTGTGCACACAGTACTGTCCAACCGCTATCTACGTACTGACATGTTGTATTGGAACACAGTTAACTCGGGGTGTAATGTCATTCCCAGCTCTGACTTCTGAGGTAAATGGAACATAGTATACGACCCAATAAGATGTGCTCACTCTGCCCTCAGTGAAGGGTAGCCCCCTTGGGAGCACGTGGCAGCTCTGTCTGGGGAGAAGCAACCGACAGAGGTAACTGGCAGAGGGAGAACTAAGTGGGGGCAGAATTGGGGGCCATAGGTGCGTCTCCAGTGCACTCAGGGTGCCCTCAACACCACCAGGGAGGAGGAGCATGGGGGATAATCAGGCACAGGACGGTGTGGGTAATCAGCTGCTGGATGATGTCCATTTTGCTGCGCCTGTTCTGGTCTGTGGAGGAGCGGGTGGAGCAGCTCTGGTGAATCACAACTTGGGACCCCGTCTTCACTCCTCCTCCTCGCTGGTCTCCATGACCTCATAGATGGATGGAGCTCTGGTATATGAGCTGCTGCTGGGCCTCATGGTTGTGTTTGTGTCACCGCTGTCTGCGTCGCGGTTGACATTGAAGGAGGTCCCAGCTATGCCGACCCAGAAGCCTCTGCTCCTCCTTCAGCTTCAGCCTATCCAGCTCTAATCGTTCCTGTCTTTCTAATCCAGGGTTTCCTAACCCGGTCCGTGACCCGCAGCCAGTCCATGTTTTTGCTCCCTTGGCTTGGGGCTTCCTTGCTAGTGGAGCGTCACCGTATGTGGGATCACCTCGACCCACATGTGATTTCTGCGCCACCCTGTGGGATGTTCGAGATTACCTAATCTGAAAAAAATGCAGTAGCGTAGAGCTCGCCGCGTTCGGTCTGAAACCGGCTTCAGCCTATTAAGGACCATATAAGCCTGATTAAGGTAGGGTTGGAACGAAAACATTCTGGCAGGTGGGTCACCAGGAACAGGATTGAGAACCACTGCCTTAAACATGTCTACCACCTGTCGCACTAATATATCAACACCCTGATGCTGCTTCCTCTTTCATCAGATTCTTTTTTAAAGGGATGTAGTCCTTCAGGACTGTGGCCCTCAAGGACTAGAGCTCCTCAAACCGCCTATAGGGGGAAGGGAAGTACGAGGTTAAGCAGTGAGAAAGGAAAAGGGCAGAGGATGGGAATCCAATAAGAGGAGGACTTACAGAAGCTACAGGAAATTAGATATGAGACAACAGATGGCGAGCATCGATTGTCCTGGTCATTTTCCAAACAACATTAAAAGGGTCACAACAACATGAATAAACAACCAATCGGCCGACACTGACTGCACTCGCGCTGCTCTCATCTGACTGGACTTGAAGTAACTCGAAACATTGAAGGTGATGACTGTTCATGGCCAGAATGTCACTGAACGGAGGACAAAGGACACAAGCTAGGAGAGGATCTTCTTTATGCCGCAGCTTTTTGTCTTTGTTTGGGAGAAGACGTCTTGGTATTTATGACTGCTGGGGATATGGTGGCGATACGATAGATCCTGGGACATGCAAACATCGTATTTATTCATGGCTTGTATATATTAAATATGGAAATAGGTGGGGGGTAGCGTCACATCTCCGCGGCTGGGATTAGAGTGTGAGGTGGTCTGTGCCCCCCCCACCCCCCTACTTCATGGCCCGTGTTCCCAGCGATAGATTTCTGTCTCACTGCATCTCTACATCAGATGAGTTAGTAATGGAAACGATGGGTGACTATTGTACACAGTCATCACTCCTAATGGGCTTGTGACCTTAAATCGCACCTGAAATGAGTCTCAGTGAATTTTAGGGTTGCTTAGCAACCAGAGGCTTCATAGGGGAGGGAAGGACAAAGCAGAGAAGATGGCCAATTTTGGATTCCATGTATCAAGATGATGAAGGAAGGCAAGCAGAGAATGACTCAAACTGTATAAGTTATAGGGGACTGAAGGAGGGCAATCGCAGATTTCCACACATTTGCTCCCATTAATGTGGTTCCACCATGCTGGAAGATGTGTGGGTTACAGATACTGGAGACCAATAAAGGGATAAACGGACGTTCTCTCAATACTCTGGACTTACAGAATCCCAGTGTGTGTGGCAGCTCGGCAGACCAATCAGAGACGCACACGTGAGGGGGGGCACGAGGTACAGAAAAATGAAGACAAGGACAAGGGTTTTTTATACCAAGATTCTGCATTTAATACCATTTCACAGACCAGTTTAAGTTCCAATTGAAAATACCATTGCCTTTGAGTTCAGCCGCACGCGAACACAAATATCCTTGTCGTCACAGATTCAGGAAATCCTGCCATCATTCTACGCTGTTTCCTGAGATTTTGCGATCCAGCTTCATAGCAAAGTTTCCGGTTACTTAAATGTCTGAATTATATAAATTGCAAAATTACAAAGAGAACTTGCGCTGCGTGTCTGAAATGTGCCAGAAGTCCCAATACTTTTTAATGAAGCGTTCCAAGTTTTGAAATTACGTCGAGAAAACTTTAGGTAGTTTGGTCTGGTGATTCTGAAAAAGTAGCAAGGATAATGAAGCCTGGGGGGGGAACATTGAAAGGAGTCCGGGGACCTTTTAAAACCTGCTTTCCAGCAAATATGAATGATAAATATGGAGCCTTTCTATATACTGCAGAAACCTAAGATCCTAAAACTTGCCAGTTCAGCTTCCCTACACAACTAGAAATAAAACTGGCCATGGGGAAGAAAGGAGAGTTGTGCTAAAATTTTAGTCAAAGCTAAAACGGCATTGTTTTCGGAATCAGAAGAAATATAAGTAAAGATACTGATTCCCATAACCAGAAATGGGTAGACGAAGAAAAGACAGGCTTTCGAATCTCATAACATGGAACAGAAATAAAATAGACATACAAAAAAAAAACAACTTTGTTTGGTAAAAACAGTAGGATAATTACACAAAAGGTAGAGTCCATTCCGTTGTATTCTGCCCCCTCCCCAAAACAGTCCTTAAGTGCCCCTAACCACCCCTGAACCCTAACATAACAGACTGGTCAATCCATGCCAGTTTAGCTGATCAGATATGCAATAAGCCAAGAAGAATACAGACAAGTAATTGTAGTAGCTATTGAACGTAGAGAAGTTGAAACCATTGACTTAATTATGACCACAGTAGTAACATCACAGAAGTAGTGGCATGGATACATCTAGTAGATTAATCCCCTCATTTTCTTAAGCGCCACCTCTTACCTTCCCTGCCTCTACGACGTCTATCCCAGCAGCAGGAAGATTGAGGAACAAGGGGGCAGAAATAGGTGCATCACACAGGTGGAACTATACGTTACCTGCCAGCGCGTTATCTGTTTTATCACATATGGCAGTGAAATAAGGAGGCTGGGACTCAGAATCCTCTCCAGTGGTGTGGTGGTGGTGCGGGGAGAGGTGTCCGTCAGCCTCCAGCAGCCCTGTGGAGCTCAGGATGCCAGGAAATCCTATGTCGGACTTCCCTCTCAACAGATACTGCTCCTCATCTGGGTCGACCTCTTCCTCCTCTTCATCTTCCTCTTCCTTGTCATTCTCCTCATGATGACGTAGAGGCAGAAGAGCTACCGGGGAGCCTAGCTGATCATCTATATGTCCTGTGGCAGCAGACATGGTCAACTCCTGAACTAGACATGGATCCTTGGCGTCCTCAAGCAGCTGCTCCTCATTCTCCAGAGAAAAGAGACCTGGGCTTTTGCCACAACTTTCGGCTGTGGAGTGGGCATTGGATGTGGGACAGTCGAAGGCGTAGGAGGGTACAGAGGCAGCAGACTGAGGTGTCCCCCCATCCTCCTCCCCTGACTCGTCCAGTGCTGGTTGGTCCTTACCATCCAAGTTAGCGTTGTCAATAATGTGGGAGCTGGGGTCATTGATATGAATTTCCCCTTCATTGTCACTGGCCTCATCACCTGAAGAAGATTGTGAGGAGGGAGCTGAAGTGTGTGCAGTGGGAGGGTCGCCCATAACCTCATCAGCAGGGAGAGTCTCAGCTTCCTCTTCTTCACCTTCCACGTCCCCCTTTTCTAGGTGGATGCCGAGGTCCTGCTCAATGTCGGGTTGGGCTGGGGGTACAGGTGTGCGCTGCTTGTCCTCCGAGCGAGATTCCACGCCTGAGCTGCTGTCATAATCGGCAAGCTCTTCCGGTGTCCCTGTCTCGCTGCCGCTGCTGCAGTGAGCTACCTGCTGAGCACTTGGTTGGCACCCTGGCATCACAGGCCTAGAAACTTCATCCAGTGGGGATTTATCAGATGCCTGGAGGAGAGGCTCTTCCTTTCGTAATGTGTCTCCAAGATCTAGCCAAGCAGGCTGGGCAGGTAGCACAGGCTCAAGTGACTGGTCCAGTGGTTGGCTGGCTGCTATTAGGGGTAGTTGGTCCCATGGTCCTGAGGAGACAGGGGGCAGTGACGGGGTCAGATTTAAGTTATATAGGCAGTGTTCCCCCTCAGCATGGTCATCCTCTACAACATTCTCATAGCTCTCCACTCCGCCTTCTGTGACAACCTCACTGGCCATCTCTACATCTTCATCCTCTTCCTCATCTTCATGTGGTACCCCTCGGCGGTCTTCTGCTCGTTCACACCCTACATCCATGTCATCCTGTTGATCTGCTTCCTCCTCCTCCTCCTCCTCCTCCTCCTCCTCCTCATCATCATCCTCTTCCTCTTCATGTTTTTCTGGAGTTTCTTGCAGAGAATTATAGCGGTGAGCCACAGAACATACAACTGCACCCTCTTCCTCCTTCAGGTTGGTCTCACCCAGGATGCATGCGCCATCCACATCCTCAGGCAAGATAGCTATATCCTGCTCTAGTGTCTTTACGTGACTCTTACTTAGGTCTTCATTGCCCATATCCACTGTCGAGGGACTCTGAGAACTTACACAGCTAATCAGGTCAACAGACTTAGCTGGGAACTCCTCCATCTGCCAGCTACTGCTCATCTCTGACATTTGCAGACTAAACTGTGCTTCTTCTGTCTCTTCCTCTTCCATAAGAGGAATCTGTGGTGTGGAATCATTATGCTGAGATAGGGTATCTATCAGCTTATCTTCCATTTCCATCAAGCTGGCCTTCTCCTGGTTACTGGTTCTCTCTAGAGCCCCTAGCAAGTCAGGGGTACTCAGTATCTGGGTAACGTGGTCATTCACATTTGTACCATCTATAACTGGGTTTGAGAGACCCTGGACTGCTGTGCAGCTGGTCAGATTGGTAAACTCTGTTAGGTATTCCGCAATAGGCTGGCTCTTTCTCTCCAACTCCTGTGTATCATTTTCCTCTTCCTCTCTTCTCTTTTCCACGGTGATATCTGGCAGTAGTTCTGAATGATGAGATGGGGCATCAAATATTTCACATTCCTTCCCCATCACCCTGGCTTCCATCGAACTCAAGGTTCTCTCTGTAGTCTCCAGCAAGTCGAAAGTGCTGTGATGCTGTACTTCCTGCTGACTGCCCTTCACATAATCATCATCTTCATCATCATTGCTATCATCATCCTCACCATCATCATCATGAACATCATCAGCATCAAGCTCTAAATCTGTCCTCATTGGACCCTGGAATCCTGAGCAGTTGGTCTCAGCTGGGAACTTCTCCATGGGCAGACTACTGCATACCTCCGGCAGCTGCAAACTGAATTCCACCTCCTGCTCAACCCGCTGCTTCTCTTCCTTCTTCTCCTCCACCTGCTGCTGCTCCGTTTCCTGCTCCTCCTCCGATTGATGCTTCTCTTCCTTCTTCTCCTCCACCTGCTGCTGCTCCTTTTCCTGCTCCTCCTCCGATTGATGCTTCTCCTCCTCGTCCTCCTCCTGTTCCTCTTCTTCCTGCTGCTTCTCCTGCTGTTCCTTCTCCTCCCACTGCTTCTCTTCCTCTTCATCTTCCTCCTCCTCCTCCTCCTGTTCTCCATCCTCCTTCTCCAGCTGCATCACACAGGTATGTTGAGTGATTCTTGAGTTGTAGGTTGTATCACCTGTGGATTCACTGTCTTTCCCCATAAGACTAACCTCTTCCTGGTCGTCCAGTGTTGCCGTTTCCTCCAAGAACACAGATGGATCCTTCATTAGCTCCTCCTGGTGGCCATTTATGTCTTTAGCGTCTAGATCTAAGTCATCTGACTTGAGAAAGTTCTCCATTGTCTGGGGCATGCTCATGTCAGACAACTGGATACCACACTCCTTTTTCTTATGCTTTTCATCCTCATCATCTTTCTCTTCATATTCTTCATCTTCATCATTGTCTACATTGATCTCCTCATCTGCTTTCTCCACAGCCACCTCAGTTTCTCCGATAGGAGAGATCATTGCAAGCTGATCTATGGAAGCAGACACCTGTGGTGTTGATTCAACATGAGGCTGAATTTTTGGTTCATATTCTACTGAGTCCTCTGCGGTTGTCATGGGTGGCTGGTCCTTGGAGGAGGTGTCATCATGAGCGATTACAGGTTCCACAACAGGGGAGGCACTTTGTGCCTGTAAAGACAAAGGAGCAGGGGTTGAGGATGGAGGTGACTGCGCCAAAGGAGCCACTTCGGGCTCTGAGAGGACAACCAAGTCTTGGGAATCCTCCATCCTGGGAGTGGAGACACTGGCCACCTTTGTTTCTTCTTGTGCAAGGTCAGCAGCCTGGGGCAGCAGTTCTACTGCCTCTTCCATTTGGAGAGCACGACCCACATTTGGTTCGGCCGTCGGCGCCTGAGAAGCTGTTGCCGCGGTGTCAGAAACAGAAGCAGCAGAAGCTTTCTGAAGCAGGTTCTCCTCAGCTTGCTCCTCAGCAGCACTGACAGGCGGCGTGGGTTTAGGGGCGCGTTTCACAGGCATTGGCGTGCTGCTCCCCACTGCCTTCTTGGGACTGGCAGACTTGCCGACACCAGGCTTGGATCCAGCGGGTCGGGGGCTTGTGGAAGCTTTGACCTCCTGGGGTTTTGGACGTGTGGGCTTTGAGTCAGCTGGCTTTGTGCTGGAGACGGGGCGCTTGTTTGGAGCGTCAGACTTGGAGGCTGATACTGGCTTAGGAGACTCGCTCTTGGAAGTCTTGGCTGCTGACGGACGACCAGGGGACTCTGTCGGTTTCTTGGCCACAGTGGACGTCGATCGGCTAACATCTACAGAAAACAGTCCATGTCAGGGACAGTGCATGTTCTGCCTTTTAACCAAAATAAATAATATACCCCTAATTGAGTAATTAAACGGTGTCTGAATTAACAATCCCTGTAGTGCCTTTTTTTGCAAAGGGGAATGTAATACAGCCGATGCCAAAAGAGTTTGGGTACCTTTCTTTGCAGGAGTTGGGGGTTTGGGAGACTGTGTTGTGGAGGCTTTACCAGCAGAGGGCACTGAAGTCTTGACAGGACCTGGTCGAGCTGATGAGGAAGCTAGTTTCCCTGCTGAGGCTGCAGGTGCAGGCCGGGGCGGAGGACCGGCGGCTGGTCTGGAGGGGGGAGACAAAAGGGACAGACTAAGACCTTGCAGACTGTCTGCGCCTTCCTCTGACATTTAGCCGAAACGATTTAGGGAAATTTCACAAAGAACTAGGGATGAGTGCGCACACCCAGAGGGGCCGTCACGTGCCCTGGTCAGTAACCCTCTCTCCTTGCCCCATTCGTTTTTCCAGTTCTCCCACAGAACTGTCAACTCATTAGCAATAAGCCATGCCTCAGATCCCTTCTGGACTTCCCCTAGAGCAGCACAGCTGAGCAGATGGGGGCGGGGCTGGGCAATGTGCTTGTGATCGGAAGGTCACCGGTTCCAGTTCCGGCCTCAGCAAAATAGCCACATCTCAGTGGGGCCCTTAAGCAAGGCCCTTGCCCCCCCCCCCAAAAAAAAGCTCCAGGGACGCCAGATAAATAGCTGATCCTGCCCTCAGACCCAAAGCTTTGCTCTTAGCTCTATATATTTGTGTTTGTCTCTCAAAGGACAGCAAGACAGGATATGCAAAAAGAGCGACCTTCCAGTGATCCCGAACTCAGGCAAACGGCAAATAAAGCGTAATTGTCATTAATGGGAGCAGCATGGATGCCGCCCCCCAGCCTGGGTGACTTCCCTAATTGCCCCACTAGTGGGCCTCATCCGTCACAGGCTACCTGGCAGCTTGGGGTCTCCTCACACACTTACCCACATAACACCCGCAGCGAACAAACACAAATTTACCATCATCATAAAAAATGCCCTATTATTCATTCTTTTTGGTTAAACTCAAGCATGAGCAAGAACGGGCACATTACAGGATATCAGATTCTTACGGTTTAGTCATTTCTGGCAGCTTAGGCTATTATTTACAGGGATGACTCAGTTGACATGGGACAACTGGTAGATTAATCCAATGGGCAGGGTGAGCTGTGGGAGCTGGTAAACGGCAGGATGAGACCTGAGCAGGGTGTGAGTTACACCCCCCCAAAATGCGTACCTCTCCAGGACTCTGGAACCCGCGAACCGCGCCCAACTATGGGCTGGATCGAGAAAGGCTGGTATGAAGGGAGGGTTATATGCCAGACAGATGGCACGGGTGGTAAGATATTCACGTCAAGGCTCTTCAAATCCGGCCCTGGAGGCTGAAGGCTTTTCAGGCTTGTGTTTAATCCAGCTGTCCCTAAAGACCTCCCTAGTTTATGCCCAGTACCACACATAGGTGACCTAGATCTATCAAGAATGGAAGTTCACAAAAAATGACCAGTGCATAGCACCAAATTTGGAATTGAAGTTTCCAGTTGCCATTTTCCATCCATCTATTTTCTGTAACTGCTTGTCGTATTCATGGTTGGGGGGGGGTGGGGGTACAGAGGCTATGGGTACAAGGCAGGGAATGACCCAGAATGGGGCGCCAACCCATCGCAGGGCACACTCACACACCATTCACTTACACACACCCATGGACAATTTGGTGACTCCAATTAACCTCTGCATGTTTTTGGACTGGGGGGGGGGGAATCAGAGCAGTTGGAGAACATGCTATCTCCACAAACATCGAGCCATGGCAGAGACTCGAACCCTGATCCCTAGATCCCTTGTACATTCAGCTTTCAGGTGTCCCAGTAGAGCTTAATGCCTTGCAACACTCCTGTCCCAGAGGTGAAAGGCAGCAGTGTGAACCACCACATCACCATGCTGCCCCAGCTGACTTGTTAAAAGAATTAATTAAACTCACTATCATTCCAGCGCTTGTCTGTTGGAATGTCTGTTAGAGTTGGGCACAAGTGCAATGAATGATCCAGAAAATCAATAAACCAAAACAGATACGGCACAGCCGGTATTATAAGATTTTACATTAGTTCGTGGGATGGTGAGAAAATATATTTAAAAAAAAAATTTTAACTGCATCTTCCAGAACGCTGGGAGAAGCGCTGCAGCCCTTCAGCACCGCAGGAATTCGGCTACGTTTCATGGGCTTCCCTGTGCGGTTGAACGTTACAGCCGCTCCTCCTGTTGCCAGACCACAAGGAAGCAGCTGCGAATCCGCACACATGGGGAATTTCAATCCTGCGCTCCCAAGGAAATGCCAGCCGACCAATGGAGAGGCCGGGAGGGTCCTGACTAATCTCTGGATGGGAATGCTAATTGTGTTGCTTCGGTAAATATCTCAGCGTGGGTCTCCCCCTGCGGCACACCAGTCGAAGAATCAGGCAACCTACAGTAGAGATCTTCGCATAGTTTGGTACTGCGCCATGTCAACCAGCTATAGCCAAAAGGCCCAGAGAATGCAAAGTGGGCTGTCTGGCTTTGGGTGGGTAAGACGTCCGGGTGCCTCTCATTGATCTGTTGACATGCCTACTTTCAGCGTCGCCAAGAGCCAAGAGTGTCGTTGCCACCTAGCCAGTTGTCATGGGTGCCAACCTGAAGCAACTGACAAGTGGGGAAAAATCTATATTTTTCAACACCAAATGTGAACCATACTGAATGGTATTTCAGATGCTTTTGAAATACTTAAGTTGTTCACTTGAGTGCCAAATTTCTATGGTGGGAAAGTACAAATTTAAGATTCCACAGTCCGTGAAGTCACATCCAAGTGCAGTTAGCTTTTCCGTGAGTGTCAGGCATGCTCCGATTTTATATGGCACTTTGGGGACGGACAACCGCACCGTTTGAAAATGCTGCTCGAGGCGCCCCATCCGATTGGAACTTTGCTAACCGTACAGTCAGGGGCGGATTAACGCACAGGCTAGATATGGCTTAAGCCTAGGGGCCCCACGTGTGCCAGCCTGCAAGGGGGCCCCCATTGGCGCGGAGGGGGGTGGGGTTGGGGGGCCCACAGACGACTGTAGCCTAGGGGCCTCTGTGCACCTTAATCCGCCCCTGCGTACAGTAGGTTCATATCTGCAGCCTTTAAGGCTCACAGATGGACGGAGAACCCCAAAAGAGTGTCGCTCACTTTAGAAACGTACTGAAAGGACATGGAGAATGTGGCAGCGGGCGAGATGATTCAGGAGCAAGGAACACGGCGGAAATTTAAAGAGGCAGCATACAATTTAAACACAATATGAAGGTTGTGCATTTCTGGAAGTAGTGAGGAAAAGTGCCGGCAGATGCGCACGGAGAGCAAGAAAGAAACAGAAGCTTTAAGTGGGAAATACAGGAGGCTGCGGTGGGTTTGCATGGATAAATAGCAGATGCTTCAAACACACGGTCGCCATTTTGAAAGATGTCCATGAAAGAAAGATCTCAGGGACTGTCAGCAGAACAAAGCAGGAAGGACTGAGGTATCAACAGCAAGTTCCACGTGGGCCTGCAGACCAGATCCTGTAGAGAGCGGTGGCCCCCCTTGGCAGAGATGATGAGGAAGCTTCTTTTCAGAGAGCACGCAGCACAGAACATCTTTGTCCTGAATCAGGCTTGAGGGATGAGTTGTCTACTGCGCCCAGATACTTGTCAAATATCCTGTGGCCTCTCCCAGGTCTGTGCTGGCAGAAGGAACCGCGGCTGGACTGCAGGTCCTCCGGATTAAAGCTCACACACGTCAGTCGTTGGGTTTGACTACGAAATTGGTCTCGATCCAGGCATCAGCATGTGACCTCCTTTGTGAAATTGAAGATATGTTCCTTATGAACACTGCTTTGTTCCTTATGAACATATCTTAGACTTTGTATTAATTTAGTGCAGAGTCATTCAACAGGATCATTCCTGACATAACATTTAAATAATTACTTTCAAATGAAGCTATTGAATGAAGTCATGAAAAACATCATGGCATTTATAGTGTTAGAAGCTAAACGGCAGCATCATACATGTGCAGCATCATACATGTGAATATGACGTTCCATCCTCCTTAAGAGCCACTCAGGAAAAACCACACTGACGACCTGCTGGCCTACCTGGTAGCCATGGAGACCGCCGGCTTATCGGGTTTGGCTCCGGTGCTGGATTTGGCGGGAGCCGCCGAGGTTGGTCTGGGAGCTGGGTGACAGACGGGGGGGGGGGTTGGGGGGGGGGTGTGCAAGCGATGACATTAAGAGGAATGACGAATGACAGTGAAATGGAGATATGAGGTGAAAATGAGCGACAGGAAAAAAGAGAGATGCAGAGAAATAAGGAGAAGAGAGGCTACTGTGAACATTCCTGTTCTCTTTATACGATTTATAAGTATGTGGCAGAGAGCTGTAGCCCTCAAAGCTAAAGGGTTTCAGATAGCAGGTTGCTTAATACTACAGGGTTTCAATCTCATTTAAGCGGCTGTCACAGCGATGTGAGAACAGCGTTACAGTTGCGCTCTGGGGATTGTTCTCACAGAATGCGAGCATATGGGCACGAGGCGGATGCAGCAGACAGCGCATTACCTGCGGTTTTGGGCTTCGCTTTCGCATCATTACTTGTCACAGCTGCCGCTTTCTTCTTTGGCGATGGCGTGCCGGCCGCGCCGGGAGCGGAGGTGGGTCTGGCAGCTGCTGGCTTCTTTTCCGCCGGTTTGGTCGGACTGACGGACTTCTTGGTGGGTGCTGGCGCCGGGGCCAGTTTCTTCTTCTCCGGTGCTGGGGGGGCGGTTTTTTTCAGCACCCCATTTGACGCTGGCTGCTTCTGGATGCCGTTGAGCACGCGGTTCGGCGCCGGGCTGGGCCGGGGAGACGTTACACTGGCCTTTGTGCTGGTGACGACGTTGGTGGGGCCCTTCGCTCTGGTGGGGCCCTTCGCTTTGGCCTTCGTGTCTCCAGATTTGGCGCTCTTCGTCTTATCACCCGGGGGCTTACCTTCCCCCGCAGACTTCTTCACCTCGGGGGGTGCGGCTGGCTCCTCGCACACAGGCCCCGCCCCTTCCCTCGCATCCATGGGTTCCATGGCTGCCGTGGCAACCCCATCCGGTTTCATCTCCCCTCTGGTGTGGATTTCCGAGACGTCAAGCCTGAGAAGCCAAGAACACGACAGGCGGAGTCAGTCGACCTAAAAGCACAGAAAAACAGTTAGGAATCACCTGGGAAAAAAAAAAAAACACGGAAACACCCAAAATTCCCAAGACTGTCTGCACTGAACGGAACAGAAAAATGAGGGCAAAAATCTGCGGTAATAATTAGCCGCCAAGCCACCATTAGCACACTGGGCTAATTCATGAACCACTTTAACATCCTCTGAAAACATGCACGAGGAGGCAAGAGAGTGCCCCCTTCTGACCTTGCTCCATTTAGGCTGATCCCAACAAGCAGAGTTAGTATGGAACTGAACAGACTCGCAGGCCAATCGACAGCCGACGCAGCCACAAAGTGCGCTTGTGTCAGCGGCTGCACTGAACTTCCAGCACAAGGCTCACAATAAACAACGTTGTTCCTCATCCACCCTCTAGTGCCAATGGCCACAGCTTGGCCTTGTCTGGCCGCTCCCTCTATGTGCTAAACTCACTAATTATCTCCGGACAGAGGGGAAGTTGACAACATTCTGTGCCGCGATCAAGAGTCTGATCCATTTGTAAACGTAAACAGCTCTTTAATGGCAATTCTAGATCAACGCGTCTGGTCTCCCGAAATTCTATCTCCCCGAGCCGCCGGCCTCGGGTGCGAACGGGAGGTCGGAACGCGGCCGCCGCCTGACGCTCACCAGCCAAAGGAAATTGGAAGGCATCCCGGCAACCAGTCAGGTGGGCGAGGGTAGTGGGGGGGGCATGCATCTGTGAGAACAAAGGACGGCTGTTTCTGAAATTTTGTTTAGAGCTGCATAGAAGAGGAGGGAACGTGTCAGAAAGGGCGGCCAGGCAGCACCAATCACTGTCTCTACATGGGCCAGTGGGCGGGGCCCAGGATCAACAAGCGCCTGGCCTGAGGGCGGTGAAGTACTGGGAAAGGAAGGTAAAGTTTGAGGGGGGAAAAGACAGAGAATGACTGAGGTCCCCTTTTTGAAATCCAGAGTCTGCTGAAACTTGCATACCAAATACAAACGTGCGAATGGACACGCAAAGGGAAAGGCGAAGGGAGATGATTCAGAGAGACAGCTCTGCACCGCACACACACGCACACACGCACACACGCACACACACACACGCCTCCTTGTTCTTTGGGGTCCTCAGGGTGTCCTATTAATAGCGGGCTTGGGGGGGGGGGGGTCTGCTCATGAACTCATCATTCACACTCTCTGAGATCCTTCCTTACGAGCCCATATGTGTCAGAGAGCCATTCGCTTTGGCTACATGTCAGTGAGGCACAAAAACACCTTCAGACCAGTTAGTCATGCTGCCTTGGGGGGGGGGGGGGTCCGTATGCAGTGGGGGGGTGGTACCAAAAAACCTTTTTCTTTATTAATGTCACTCTACATCATCTTCTACGTGCCCTGATAACATAGTGTGTTTGTGTGCGGGTCAGAGGTCATGGAAGGGGTTACACACAGGTGTATAAATGGAACCCTAGTTTAACATTCCGCTCACTGCACCAGGAACCGCTTTGCAGCTGCCTCCTGTTGCAGACTTTTCCTTTAATGCAGCTTCACTGCACAGTGCAGTCACTGGAGCTCACAGACGCCCTCATGCGCGGCCACACACCGTGCAGCCAGACTCTCGTGGACCCGTATCCCAGGTTACGGACCAGAAGCGGTCGGGCAGGGCCTCTGCTTCCGGGGATACGGATGGAAAAGCATAGCCCGTCGCTGAGACCGGCTCTTTGACCACGGCACCACCTGCTGTCCCACGAGACTCTGCCCACAGACAGCTTATCAGAGAGGCCATTACAGAGTGGATGACTGCATAAAGGGGGTCTGCCCCTATTGAGAGCAGGGACTGAGGGCCATTGTTCCGGCGGGTGGCCCAGCCTTGACATTGGGTGGGGGGGGTTGAAAAAAAATGGGCGGAGACCCAGGCGCATGACAACGATCCCCACCCGAAAAAAAATTCCAAACTATAATCACACATTGTAGAACACTCTTGCCTAGGAGCTGTCTGTTGCAGTGAGGTGCACAAAAACTGATTCCGAACAAAGATGGAAAAAAAAAATAAATACCACACACACACACCCAAGGAGTCCAGAGAGTGGCAGGGGAATCCAGGAGGTGGTGCACCTCCAGGGGGCGCCCACGGGACAGGAGTCCGGAGGCCTCTCACATGTCACACATAGCTGGATTCTTACAGCGGTTTTGCTGATGCTCTCGTCCATTTGCAATGAACATAATGCATTAAAATGACACTAACAATAACAGAGACGAAATCAGCATTGACACGCCCCCCCCCCCAGGTCCAGATAGAAGCCAGAAAAAGGACATTTATATGCATTTATTCAGCAGACCTTTTTTGTCCAAAGCAACAAACAAGCGAGCTTGGGGACAGAGAGGACCAGCCAGCATCCAGCCTCAGGCGGTCGAGATTAAGGGTCCTGCTTAAAAGGCCACTGGCAATATGATTATTGGTTGCATGATTCGAATCCAAAACCTGAAACTGAGCTACACATTTGCCATCGCAGTCAAACCCCGAGAAGCTTGCGGCCCTCGACCGACACACTCCTCTGCTGTACAGCCACAGGTAGTGCCCTCGGGGCAGTCCCCCCCCCCCCAAAACCACAAGAGACACGGGGATTAACGCATGACAGAGCTCGTTAACCCTGGACAAAGGCTGACAATAATCCCACACGATCAGCTTGTCCTCCACCCCGGGTGCACGGAGAGCTCGAGAGGAGAGGGGGCACGATAAGTGACAACGTTTATTTTTAATCCCCTCGGAAATGTGTCCGCTCACCCTCCGGGGTGTCCCACCTTGAGGTGGCAACACGTGGGACAGGGGTGATGAGGGGGCAGCAAAACAGAGACAGAGTAACTGTCCTACCATAAAGTGGGGGTAACAGAAGGAATGGGGGGGTGGGGGGGGGGGGGGTGGCATAGAGGGTAACTTGAGAAGAAAACTGCCCCCCCCTGCACTTTGACTGCTGTCTGCCAAATGAAGAGACCTGCCCTGGGGCCCACACTGGACCGAGGACACGAGCAGCTGGTGTGGCGGCTACAGGGAAAGCCAAATCCACCAGTCCACACCAGCTGGGGCGTGGCCGAGCGGGGCTGACATCATCTGGATCGGGCAGAAGCCGGAACAGACACACACAGGCACGCACGCAGTCTGCAACTGCAGATCGAGGGTGGATTACCCACTTTAGGAGAAACCTAATCCTTTGTAGGTTTAGCCCTAGTGAAAGTGGAGTCCTTTCATAATGACCACTGCACCTGCTACTGGCACAGAACAGCCAACACGTTATATTCAAAGCAGCTTGCGGGGATTATTAATTTATATTAAGGTGTGTAATTTTTAATATTCACTGAAGTATCTCCAGTGCAAAAGATCAATGACAGCTTGATCCTGGAATTTAAACCTATAGTGCAGCCTCTCTCTAACAATAAGAAATGAAGAAAATCAGTTTCTACATATCGCTTTGTGTTGCTATTTTCGCAGAGATGCCTACGTAGATTCCCTGGATATAAATCATACAAAGTATAAGTGCCAGGACAAATATTTTGCGGTGATTATATAAAAGGCTAATAATATAATATTTTGTGGCTTAGTTACACTGTAGAGAATCGCAGATGAATTAATAACACTTCATTGATGAGTCAAGCTTACAGAATACTGAAAGGCATTCTGAAACAGAGAGCTGTTATAGCCGGGGCTGAAGAGAAAGACTAAAACAAAGGCGAAGTGCATCGACAAAAAGGGGAAATAAACGTGACAGCCCAATCTAACGACAGCTGTAAATGCAAGCTACCACCGAGAGCTGACAAATAACCAGTGGGCCTACATTAAACGAGGAAATGGTGCCAACTTTATCTTCTTCTGCAAGTCGACTTCTACATCGGATCCCCGTTGCACGCATTATGCAATGACACAAATATGCCTCAGGAAATTTATTAGCAGAGGTATATCCGGACGGAATTAGTAACTGGAATCAGAACATGTTTGTTCCCCGTTGAGGGAAAACGCGGCGCTCCGCTTTCAAGTTCAGCGCGATTTCGGGAAGCGATGAATACTGCGTGCGGCATGCAGAGTCACCAAAGTGATCACAAAGGACATCGCTCTAGCGAAGCCACCCCATCCCCCCGCCCCCGATCATCACCACTGATTGTATATACCTTCTCATTTTGTCCACCTCAGAGAAATAATGCGCTGTACTACGCATCATGACTTAATCGCCGAACATTAAAAAAATAAAACAATTATACCGAGTAATATACATGATGATACTTCTCCGGCAACACGCTATCCTTCTGGTGGGATATTCAAATACCGTACTGCATTGTAACCAAGCATCTGCTAAAGTTTCTCGTAGCAAGGCAGTCTGCCACAGGGGAGAGAAAAAAACGAAGCGTCAGACACTCATTTTGACTGTCATCAATAACTCGGCATCTCTCGACCGCGAACCGGGGGTCGTATGTTTTATTGTCTGAACGGCAAATGGGGGAATTCAAGAGCCGGCTGCATTGCCTTTGCTAAAAAAAAAATGTTAATGCACGTGCTCGACTTGCCGGGTCTAATTAAGGATGGTTTCTATTGTCCAGTCAGCTACAGATGAACCAGACAATGCAACAGTTTCAAATAATCACTTCCCCATCTTTGCATTCGCCAGTTTTAAATACATTTACATACATAATATCAGAATTTCATCTCCAGTGCGATCCTTTATCCGGTTTTTTTTTTTGTCGCTTAAAAGCATTAGGCTGTAACTTGTGGAATACCTTCCTCTGTCCTCATAAAATTGGGTTTATAGCACCAGAAAACCCGTGAACGACCGAATGTTCACTGCTAAATTATCCATCGTTCGCTACAGGGGGTTTAATGGAGTGTTCCACAATGATCAACTAGCTGCACGAACAATGGGCTCGGGTTATGAAAGGGAGAAATAAGAAAAGTTTATCATGAGACCAATTTCAAACTATTTTAAAAATTATTATATATGTGCACGCTTACTGAACAGCATGTTATGACCCATTTCCACTTAAACGCCAATATAATTAATCCGCTTTAAATGTCTGAGTTACTGATCAATTTCAGCCTCCACCCGCTCCTGCCACCGCCCATTCTCCCACCATTTCGCCTCAAGGCGAGCTCCACATCTCTTTTGGGTTATGTTAGAATGAATTTCGCGCAATCCTTTGTTTTATATATCGAAAGGGACACTGACAACTTCAATGGAAGCCGGTTTACCGTACACTTTGCCCGCAGAGACGTACACCGCAGTTTGCGATGGAGTTACTAATGAAATACACGGCACGTTCGTTTTCTTACTCCAAGCTCTCCGCGGGATGTAGAAGTGTTTTGCATTTCAATGTTGGACTAATTTGCATGGCGCCGCAGCAATAGTGTGTAAAGTCATCAAAGGTTACTTGTTACTATTTTATAAATCTACAACTGTACTATTCAACCGGCTAAATATTCCCAGTTATTGAATACGTTGCGTAGCTAGCCTTTTGCGAAAAGTGGTGACAAAAACTACTGACAGATAACGACACTGAAATTGGCTTATATAATATATATTTATAAACAAATACACACATATATACACATATACAGAGACTTGCTTAAATCAATTATACGGTTACCAACTTGCCTTAGCAATATCGAAGTACTGTTCCTCCAGCAACGCCCCGATCCGGCTTCTATTCTTCTCCCGTATCCTTTCACAGGATGACTGTTGTGCGAGTTAGCAGATGGAAAAAAGAAATTCCTAATAAGTCGAAGGAATCGTCAGATTGCTCAGTGCTTAAAGGGTCAAGAATCTTCTGCGCTGCTGTGTGCCCCAAACTAACATTGATCACCGCACAGCAGACAATGCCCACTCCCCGGGCCGGACAGACGGACACTCAGGGCGGAATTTACCACGGCTGACAGCGGGGGTGATTTCGCACACAGACAATGGTCAAGGAACGTCAATTTCTGCAGCCTCCACCAATCACGGCGCGCACCGAGATTTATGCAAATGAACGATGATGTCATTTTCCGGGCAGCCCCGCCCCCCCCGTTCTCTCCCCACGCCGACATCCAACACCTTTCCTCCTTTCCCCCTCCTCTTTCCCCGCCCACCTCTCCCTTCTCAGCCACACACAGAAACCTCCCGCAGGCTTTCTTAGCTGTGTGCTCGTCCTACTACAATAGGTTGGCACCGAGACGTACCAAATGCCCCGGAGAACGAGGGAGAACGAAAGCTTCACACCAGTTTTTTCCCCCCTTCAGTTAATTTAACATAACTGAAACATTTGTAATGAATTATTACAGAATTATACGCCTCGTTTTTTTTTTATCTTGATTAATTGCAACACAACATCATTCTTTCCTGTGTAGGTGGATGAGCTCCAGTCAGCATCTTGGTACATTAATGTGGGGATGACAGTGGGGTAAGTCTGTACCCCGCAGATGTTTGGTTCTCCCAGTCTAGACAGAATGAAATAAAAAGAAAAGATGGAGAGGGGGACTCAGCAGGCAAGTTAGTCAGAAAGATAGGAAGGGAGCTGATGAGACAGACGACAGTGGCACACTGTATTTACTGTAAGTCGCCTCTTTAAGTCGATAAGTCTGTCTGTAGACTGGGCAGAGAGGAGGGGGCCGCAAGGACGTATTAAGAAAGTATGGAAGAACATGAGAAAATCAAAAAGGGAGAATTGGAGAGGGCCACGTGGGGGGTGGGCTGGCTGCGGGTGTGTTAGTGAAAAAGGCACAAGCACAGTCTCAGTCTCAGTCTCGCCGCCTTTGTTTTTGCATGTGTCTGGCTGCAGCGTTTTGCACGTCTTGTCGCTAATCGCTTTGGGCTCGAATCCAGACAGGCATCACTGTTGAAGCGGCACATGGTGCCAGCGGCCTGCCACCCTTATCAGCAGCCGTTAGCGCTGGGCGTTAGCGCTGGGCGTTAGCACTGGGCACTGACACAGACCAGACCCATCCGGCTTCATTGGAGAAAAAATTTGATACATTTTAAAGTTAGCTAATGGTATCAGAAAGGCAGCACAAATGTAGGGTCCCCCCCCCCCTCACATCACCAACTTACCCATCATCCTCTAGGACAGACAGAAATGGACATTTTGTAAGGATAGAGCGTGACAGTATTGTTTCATCATGATGTGTTGATGTTCCTGGGTGGATAAGCGAAGGTCTCGGGGGGAACACAGGTTGCAGAGCGTGATAAGCTCTGTGTTCTCCTGCGACTGCATGCCAGGCTTGGGGGGGGGGGGGTGGGGAGAGATGTGGGTGCGGCTTCCCCAGTCTCCGGCTTCTGATCCGCGGCTGCATTGTTTAGTGATGGCATTCGTGTGGTTCCTAGTCTAAAAGAATAAAAACATAAAACCTGGCCTGCCCATCTGAAGTGCTTTGTTCCTCTGGGGGGGTCAGAGGTGCACCGGCGTAACACATAAACAGGGAGAAGAGCAGAAGCAGGGGAAGACAGACAGCGCATAAACACGGGAGAGCACACGTGGATGTGTGCATGCATGCAGACCCACACGGACACGGACCCCTGAACGGTCTCGGCCAGTGACACTTGTGCAGTCACTCGCAGACACACTGATACACACAGGTGCTCTCGTATACACACAGACACCCATGTAAACAGACGCTCACAGGCACACAAAGACCCACGGACGCAGAGAGACTCGTGCAGAGACTTACAGACTCAGAGACCTGCATTTAGGTGGAACAGGAGTAGGACGTCATGGAAGGCGCTGAATGTCTTGGCATGGGGGCATGCAAGACATAACAATGAGAGGAAATTTGGGTCCAAAACAGCTCAGCGAGTGGAAGCAGGAAGGGGCCGGACAAATCTGCCACTCAGACCACCCAGTTATTAGACTCTTTGTGCTCTGCCCCAACACCCCCCTCCCGCCCCAACACCCCCCTCCCCCCCATCCCTGGTTACTGATGCAGAGACGGAAGCTGTTAACAAAAAGATCCAACGTTCGTGTCGCACAGAGGCAGGACTCGCTGATGTTAGCCTCTGATACTGAGCCTTATCTCACAAAATACGACATGTCAATTTAACCAGTCAATGTACAGGCCCAAGGCTCACAGAAAACAGAGCGAGTCTCTGTGGAATATTCCGGCACCTCACATGGCAGTGGCGTATGGTTCTTGTGCTGCCTTATGGTTCTTGTGCTGCCTTATGGTTCTTGTGCTGCCTTATGTAAGTGATCTGCCGGCTTGAGAGGCGAACTGGACCGCAGCTCTTGGAGCAGTCAGGGAAGACTCACTAAATAAAAACTGTCCATATTACCTCCATTTGTCTGAGAAAGCTTAGGGTTAGTGTTGTGCACACGTGTGTCTGAATGTTAAAAAAGTGTCAGTATTGAAGGTGTAAGATTTTTTTTCCCCCAGTCTGTTTTGTAAAGTTCTATGTTCTAATCTGAAGACACCATCATAATGGCTAAATGTGTTTCTATATACATCTAATTGTATGAATACTGTCTCTGTATATTTAATACATATATCTGCATGTGAATTTACGCCACTATTGTCTCCTGTTTTCTTTTACTCGCATCTTCCACTTCCCCCTCCCACTAATTCTGGAGAACATCGCTTTCATTTCCTTGAGAATAAAAGCGCCCTCTAGCGGACGCTAGAATCATAACGACTGGGGGGGGGGAAATTGCCGACTGCCATTAACGAGTCTTTCTTCTTTGTAAATTTTCTCGTCAATAAAACATAAGCCACCTTAGATAAAACAACCTACGGGCTGCTCCATTAAGGTTTAAATGCTTATCAAAGCTGATGTTACCTTAAGTGTACAAGCACTTCAGTGGCTGCAGATATCCAAGCGAGAGAGCGATGCAGCAAATGATTAAGAGGAGTGCCAGTGCAGCACAGCAGTATGAATATGATCAACTGTCGAAATTTTATATGCCTGTAATAAAAAATGTGCTGTGTTACGAATAACTACTATTCAGGAAAGGTAAGCAGCCATTATTACTCAGGAGAATCAATGACTATGCTTTAAAAGGGGCAAACATTCAACCTCAAAACAGAGATCAACCCAACACTGAGGTGTAAATTCCATTCATTCATTAATTCACAGGACCCAAAAGGCCCAAAAATCAAAATGCAAGGTTGCTTTATTGAGGCATAAAATGTATACATTTAAAATGAATAATTTATTGCTTTTGTGTCTTGTAACAAGCATATAAAAACGCAGCACTGAAAAAACAAAGATAGCTACAAGGTAACGAACAAGTAACTGAAGAACACTCCCTGCACTTGAGTATTCATTCCTGTCTTCTCTCAACATTTAAAACAAGATTACATGTGAAATTTCCAATTTCCTTCACAACATCCATGTGTTCATTGCATTGTTTTCTGTCCAAGTCAGAAGTTCACCTTAGATTGCAGGCACACAGAAGCAGCTACTTTGTGGGTCTTACTGTGAGCTTGAAGGACTGCAGAGATAATCAGCATCAATAATGCAAAGTGACCCTCAGGGTTCACTATCTCGGCTGGGTCGAGCTTCCTGGGAGGTGCCTGGTTGCTGAAACAGCCCCCTGAAAGCAGAATGTCTCACGGAGTGGAAAAAACAATCAATAAAACTACAGTCTTTGCTATTTTCTTAGACTAAAGTAAGAATTTTCTGAGACAGGTGTGTGTGTGATGGATAATTAGCAAGTGAAGCTGGATTTGTAATGAGGACACGCTGCGGTGAGAATCAGACCTCCACACTGGTCACGCTATGAGTAAAGCTTTCATTGCAAAAACAGCAAAAACACAACAATTACGCAAACAAATATTAGCATAAAAATTGACAGAAATAAAAATTAGGATCTGTAACATTCTGCCAGGGGGCAAGACAAATTCGATCCCCTCAAAATCTGCACCTATGACTGGCGTAAGTCCCTAAAAGACCTGTTTTTAAAAACCACCCCCCCTTCAACAATAGGAGGAGGAAACACAGTGTGATCGACAGCTCTGCAAAATTCCATGAGGTTGCTTTGAGTCTGACACCATAAAAAATCTGTTCCCTTATCCATGAACATCACTGTCTACATACCTAACGTTATACCACAAAAAAAATATTTAAAATAAAATAAAAAACTTACGAACTACCAAATTATGCCTTTATAAGGTGTTTCAGCTAAGCTGACCTAGTTAGATTTAGGTTTGGTTGACATGCAAACCATCCAAGGAAAAAAATAGAGACGTTAAGTTATTCTGCCTAAGGCCTGTTACAGAGATAAAATTAATTTAACTGAGAAATGTCATATGCATGAACTCCCAGCTTATCGTGATGCTGTGATTCAGACAGCAGAGGGCGCTGAACATCCAAAGTCAACTCACTGTCCTCGAAGAGTCTCTCCAAGACGGTGCCGGGACAACAAAGCGTTACAGAGGGAGTCAAGGCGAGACCTTCCTCTCACCAGTCGCAGCAGCAGAAGGGGGGGCAACCCGACGTTTCCAGGCCGCGGAACTTTCCAGAACTTGGCGAGTCAGTGCACTTTGCGATGAAAGCGTGCATGTCTGAGACATGCTCGGGTTCCTGGGTTTGTTGCTGCAAAAAATTCAGGAAGTTAGCCAACTGCTCCATGACACCCGCAGTTCCTCTTCTAAGCTCCTCCCATAGCCTCTAAGCTCCTCCCATACCCTCTAAGCTCCTCCCATGCCCTCTAAGCTCCTCCCAAGCCCATCTCTTCACATTTATCAATCCAAAATCCACCCCCTTCTCCCCTGCCTCCTTACCTGTGCCATCAATCTCTCTCTGCTACCCTACTTTTCAGTCAGACTATGTCCTCCATCCCGCAGACAAGAAGGTCATACATACAACGCACAGCAAACTGAAGCATTACATCCATGCAGGGTTAGTGGTTCAGGTGCTAGAGCAGGTTCTGTATTACAGTTCCAGACAAAAAGTCTGACACACCTGCTTTTAATGACCTATATTAGCGATGTTATTCACCATATTGTAAAAGGCCTCAAGGCAATGAAATAATGCATCAAATACTGTGACGATCAAGAGAAGCTTCTAACATCACAAAATTTTCTCAAATTTAAGACTCTTCAAAATAGCCCTCTTTGGCTTTGGTGACAGCATTACAGACTCTCGGCATTCCTTCAACAAACATTCAGATGTAGCCACCTGGAATGATTCTCTGACAGGCCTGAAGAAGTTCTGGGCACAAGTTGGCTACCCTGCTCTTCGATTGAAAACCCAAACCAGCTCTATAGGGTTTAGGTCGGGGGGGGGGGGGGGGGGTTGTGGGGGCCAGGTCATCTGTCACAGCACTCAGTCTCTGTCCTTATTCACAAGATAATATATACTGCCTGGCCATGAGGTGTGCTCAGAGTCCTCATCTCGTTAAAAAAAACAAATGACTTTCATTAGATGTGTCCAGACTTTTAACTGGCACAGTATCTTGATGTGCAAAGTGCCTAACATGACAAATACTGTAACGACATAAATCGGTAAGAACTGCAAGGCACTCTGTGTCACCCAAGTGAAAAAGCAGGCAGATTGAGATTTCTCCGAACCGGCATACCGAAGCCCCGGCCTGCAGAACCACAGTGCATTCCGTCTCTCGGCCCAGCGTACCGTGATGCTGTCGTAGGCCCCGGTGATGAGGGCGATGAAGAGCGACAGCACCATGTAGATGAAGAGGGAGATGAAGGAGTAGAGGTAGACCTGGCTGAAGACCCACACCAGCGTGCTGCTGTCCTGCATCTCGGCGAAGGTCACGAACATGTCGTCGCCGTTGATCAGCGAGAACAGGCACTCGGACACCATGGAGAGTGAGCGGAACTGGGGGCGGGCGGAAACGGCTTCATAAGAACCTGAGGATGGACTGAAGCGTCTCATCGATCAGAAGACTGATGGAACCTGTCGCCACTGTAGAAGAGCCATTTGGGAGTCTAAATAATATATCAGCTTTTCAGGAGAACCTTAACTGTATCATAAAGAAAATGATTTAAGTGCATTTAGTGTTTACACTGAGAACATGACAGTCAAGGGCAGCTGTATCAGTAGTGGCTCGCACATCCTGTCTGCCACGTCTGGGGGTCATAGGTCATTCTAGAACTGATTTAGGGGGGTTTCAGGCATCCTATATTTAGTATCAACCCCCAGAAAAACTGGCGTCCCGTATTTCTTCAGATAGAAAGTTGCAAGTGTACTGGGTGCTGAGTCACAACCATACTGGGCCCCCCTAAGGACCAAATTCTAGAATGGCCCCTGCCTGCAGCCCCCATGAACCCCCAGCAGATGTGGCCCCTATCCGCGGCCCCGTGAACCCCTAACAGATGTGGCCCCTGCTTCCACTATGACTTCCTTGGGAGGGGGGGCGGATCGTCGCCTTCCTGTATAACTGACCTGGGAGCTTTTCTTTCTTTTTGTTAATTAATAATTTTCCGATATGACACTTAATATTGCATAACTAACTGTTATGTCTGTGATTATGTTTTGCCTGTTTGGAAAGCCTGGCTGGTAAGTGTTATTAAAATTATTTATATCTGAAATCTTGGAACAAAGACAATAGTGTTTTCTTTCCATTCTGTCACCATCCATACCTTTAATCCAGCCAAGGTGTAATACATAAGATTTCATTAGTACTGGGGCGCTGAACTGATAAGAGTTCCCACGCCACCCCCTCTGGTCTCACCTTGACATGGTACGGCCCAAGAACGATCCAGCCACAGAAACAGTAGCCCAGGTAGATGACAGCCACGCAGCAGCAGAAGCGGATCACGCTGGGGAAGGCCGCTTGGAGGGTGACAATCAGGATCTGAGCGAGAGAGAACGGCCAGCAGGCAATCAGTGCACCTTCATAATGCATTTATAATGCATTCATAAAACATTCAGTGGACCTTCATAATGCATTCATAGAACATTCATAAGCAGCATGCAAGTATAACTTAACATCCTAACATACCTTAACAGCGCTAGTATACATTAATAAGAAACATTACATTTGTATACGTATAATATGTTAATGTATATTGAAGCTGTTAAGGGATGTTAGGATGTTAAGTTAAACTTGCATGCTGCTTATGAATGTTTTATGAATGCATTATAAATGCATTATGAAGGTGCACTGAATGTTCTATGAATACATAAAGAATGCATTATGAAGGTGTAATTATTGGGAAGTTTTACCATTTATTCTAAGGCTCAACACTGCCCCTTTAAAAGATTATCTACAGTTTCTTTTAACAGTCACGCCCGCTGCTGGCACATGTCCATCACTCACGTTGTATTTCTGGAAGAAGCTCAGGTATCGGAGAACTCCCACCCAAACCAGGAGCGTCGAGGTGCCCAGCAGGATGCCGCACACATCATACGAGGAGAGGTTCTGTGGGGGATGGAGAGACAGGCTGTGACTGACATCCTGCCAGGGGTGACGGCTCCACCTGCAGTGGAGATTAGGCAACTGTCCCCACCAAGGTCTCTCATGGAAGCGGAACAGTGCCAGTTAAGTGGAGCTTAAGTTGCCCGGAGTATCCTGGCTGCCCGCCCACTTGTTGGCCTATTGAGAGCCAGTGGGAGGTTCTCGGCTGGTTCCTGCCCACCCATACGGCATCATGTGGTCCAGCCAGCCACTGTAAAGTTCTAGGCGATCTGGAACCCCGAGCCTGACGGACGCTGCGCTGACCTTGGACTCGATCCCCATCTTGATGAAGCTTCCGGTGATGGTGAGCACGTCGCTGACGATGAGTAGGATGTACCAGCCGTTGATGAACTCCGACCTGTCAGCCCAGCTGACGCCCTGACCCAGCCGGGTCTGGGAGAACCGCACGTACTCCTGGGAACACCGGAGAGAGGGATGAACGGAGACGGAGAAGCGAGTGAGCGCTGCTCTGAGCCTGACCTCTGATGTGCCTCCTATGTCGACTTGTCTTCCTGACCTTCTCCACCTCTCTCCTCCCCCTGTTCCCACCTCTCTCCTCCTGCTTTCCCATCTGTTCTCTCACCTCCTCCCCCTGTTCCCCCAGCTCTCTGCCCTTCCCTCGCTCTCTCACCCGTTGCAGCAGAACCCCCCGCAGGATGGAGCGTCCACACAGCAGGAGGGACATCAAGCAGACCAAGGACACCAGCATGTCGAGTGTCAGCTGCATGTAGTTCTCCGCTGTCGAGGTAGGGGGCGCCGGTGGGGTCAGCGGCAATAATCACATCAGGGGTGGATGAGTTAGGAGAAGGACAAAAGGACAAAAGGTAAAGGGAGGAAACACTGAAGAAACCAGAGATGGTTATAAGCCTCTGAAATCTTTCTCAGCATACACTTTTGTGGTCTTTATTATTTTTTGTGGTACACCATCTTGCACCCCATTTACTGTGCTGCACCCCCGACCGCCCACCCACCCGCAGAGTCCCTCCCTCACCATGTCCCGACACACTGGGGTCCGTACACTCCTGAATGGAGGCCTGGTTGATCAGACTGACCTTCACTCTGCCGCTGTGAGCTTTATTGTCCAGGACTATCTGTGAGCAAGCAGGGAACACAGTAATCTATATCTGTTAGTGATAACACTAGTGAAAAGACATCACACTCGCACACAGGCATGCACTCTGAGCACTAATCACACATACTGATCTGGGGTCAGCAGCTGTGGCCATCTCGCTGAGTAACACCAATTACTGCAAACACCCGTGACGTTACGGAAAATGCTGGAATGGGACGGGACCTCCCAAACACAGCACCCACGACACCCTCACCGTGATCGTGAAGGTGTAGCAGTCTGGGATCTCGTTGTTTATGATGGTCTGGATGTTAATGGCCTTCAGCTGAAACTGGATGGTGACATTGACAAGCCTTGCAGCGAGAGGATGAAAGGGATGTAGGAGTCAGGCAATCAAAGATTAAAGAGAGAACAAATAGTGATTACACCTCACAAATATGGAAATTACAATAGTGAGAGCTGGAGAATGTATGGGCCTGGTGAGGCATGCGCACAAGAGTGTGGTTCTCACTTTTGGAACTTAAGGGTGAAATTCTTGTAGCTGCTAGATGGGAGACCAGCGTCGTCTGATTCCGGAGCAGGAGGCACAGTTAGAGGGTTCACTCCAACGCAGTCTGAGAGCAACAAGGAGAAAAGCCAACAAACAGTGAAACTGTGCAGAAAGCTTAAACACAGACGATTCAAAACCTCGACAGTCAAACAGGCCTCAAATCTAATCATATCTGGGAAGCAGCTTCACTAATGTGTATGTTTTTTATGATATTCTAAGAATAGGAAAGGATGTCGGCTTTTAACTAGATTACCGAACCTTTCGTAATGACGCTTCGGAGCACAGACATGGGCTATGAGGAAGCTCACCAAAGAATGTCTTTTGTAATGAAGTACTGAGAGACACAGATGAGAAAAATGCAGATGGATGCTGACGACCATGAAAGGAGGTTCAGCATCACCACCAAAAGACAGTCCAGGCCCAGTCCAATCAAGGGTAGTCAAGTGAAAGTCTTTGAGTATAAAACTGACAGACGCATAGTTATTTTCAGAAACAATACAAATATGGGAGAATTTATCTGCTGTCACAACTACACAGGTTAAATAAATCCTCTCTGGGATCTTTTTCTGTTTTTTTTTTTTTAGGTAAAATTCTTTGTTCTTTACGAGTTCTAGCCTTGCTTGGAGGTTCTGGTCATATTTGGCTGCTCGACAATGATGATTTAGTGATGAAAGCATTTCAGTGTTGGTGATCTTTTTGATCTATTAGGGGAAAGAGGAAAAACACTGGCGTGAATTGTGTAAAGTGCGGTAAGGCATTTAATGAAACTGCATTTTTAGGGGTGATACACAATCAAAACTCAAGAGTAATGAATCTTAGCCCATGTAAATCGATCACAATGCGCCCACTTTAATGTTGTGTTTGCGTAACATGACAACATGCCCATTATGCCCATGTTATACCTTGTGATAGAGAGATGGACATGAAATATCCTAATTATTTTTAAGTCCCAAGGGCAGGACACTAATCTATGTTTTTTACTGCCCACAATAGCAGAAAAATCCTGTTTTACCAACATACCTAGCGAGCCAAGATCCAAAATAAACATTAAATGTTAAAAAAAAAAAAGTTTGTCTTTGCTGGTAATGCCACAAAATGTAACAGTGTGGTAAAAAAAACAATGATATTCCTTAATTAGCTAGATGTAATTAGAAAGAGCTAATTATACTGACCAACTTCTGTGCATTCTAAGCTAACAGCATGCAATGAAAATTGCCAATGCACAGTGTACCTAGCTAGGTGCTAATTACTTTTCAGGATGAACTCAAAAAAGGTGCTGGATGCAGTTCAGCACTGTTCCAAATTTCCCCTCTATCATTTATTTGCAGGTGCTGTAGATAGTTAACATGTTGTTTTTATTGTGGATGTTAAAATGCAGAAATGCAAATTTGTTTATTCTGGATGCAGACATCTCGTTAGCCCTGACAGCCGGCATGCTATAACGATCATGCGCATGCAAAGTACTCGGCAATTAAAGCCGATTCTAATGACAGCAGAGACACTAACGGGTGACGGGGTGCATGTGGAACAGCAGGCTGCCCTGCGTCTGACTGGCTAATCCGATAAAACTACAGCTGAATCGAGCCGAGTTTTTCCAGTGATTTCTTAGAAACTTATCACATATTAAATGACTGAGTCGGAGTCTGAGTCTTAGGTCCTGTTTAAACTGGCGTTTAAATGCGTCTTGGGCGATCGCATCATAAGCAGGCAGCTGAGATGCTTCGTTTACTCCAGTGTCGCCATGGTGTCCGGCTGACCACTTCTGTTCGGGTTTTGTTGCTGTCCGCCGACCGTTATTGTGACATCCTTGTCAGGGACGCATCAGGACGCATTAGCATTTATACTACAAAAGACATGTGGTGAAATGCGTCCCAGACCGCCTCGGGAAGTGGTTGGATGAGCGGATCACGATGCGTCTTGGTGGTTGTTCACACTCGTATTTAGTGCCGTCCACTTGTGTAAAGAGCTCACAAGAGTAAACAGTCAACCCAAGTGTAAGCTGGGCCTTATTCACAGTAATACACACCAATAATTCCATTATGCAAGAAGCACATTACCAGATGAAATGTACATATGCCTATCAGCTCCTCGCGGGCCGGACGGATGGTGGCGTTATTGTGATTGATGATGAGCCCAAAGGACAAGAGACCATGAGATGTATGGGATGTACCAGTTATGACGTGGGGGTCAATGTGAAGTATGGGATGTACCAGTTATGACGTGGGGGTCAATGTGAAGTATGGGATGTACCAGTTATGACGTGGGGGTCAATGTGAAGTATGGGATGTACCAGTTATGACGTGGGGGTCAATGTGAAGTATGGGATGTACCAGTTATGACGTGGGGGTCAATGTGAAGTATGGGACGTACCAGTTAAGACATGGGGGTCAATGTCAAAGGTGTCGTTGGCCGGGTCGATGGTGCCTTCCCTGTAGTACTGTTGGCACAAGGACAGGGCGCTGCCATTTACGCCCGTCCCGTACACGTAGGCATAGCGCTCCACAGTCGCCGTGGGCAGAGCGAGGTACTGAAGAGGCGAGGGGGTGAGGGTCAGATGTCAGGTGAGGAGGGGAAACTTTAAAGCACAGATGTGCGACTTGATTATCCTCTTCTGAGGAACCATTTACAGATTGTAGGTATTCCAAGAAAACTGAGGCTAAGGAAATGAGCAAATCAAGACTGCACCTGTTCAATGGTGAAGTTGATGTGGCTGTAGACGTCGCGCTGTGTGTAGACGGCCAGCGCGCCGTCCGCACCCTGCCTATAATCTTTCAGGAAGAGGTGCTTGAAGGCCGCTGTGTTCTCCTCCTTGAAGGTGACCACCATCTGGTTGCTGAGCCCAAACAGAACCAACTGTGGCGAGGAAAGCGGAAGGGACTGGGTGACACCAATGAAGAGAGAGGGCCACAGGCGACACCTGTGTTACCGTGCCCCCCCGGTGATCCAAGCTTATTCCTGGAACTTGCAAACATGCAACTTGAACACCTTGGACAGGTGTCTGGCTCCTATCTGCCACTGTTTGGTGTGGACCAATCTAGGGGTGTTTCTCAATAATAAGAACGCAAAGATCGTACACTTAGTCTTGGCAAGAACGGACTTGAGAACTCGCCCAAGAACTTGGAGTGCAAAGAATCATGGGATTGGTTCCACTTGGCGAGGATGAAAGCAATTTATCCTTGATATTTAGGGCAGGGCAAGAACAACATCTGGGGATTTTAACTAGAGCCCGACCGATTTATCGGCAGGCCGATATTATCGGCCGATATTAGGCATTTTCCAAACTATCGGTATCGGTGTTTATAATGGCCGATAAATGAATATTTCAAAAATAAAATAAAAACGGACGAAACACCCCTTCAACCATGTCATGAGTGTTGGCGTTGTATAGTTTGTCCACCAGAGGGCACTCTACACCGTCCCTGTTGGCAACACTCGTGTATAACGCGCCACACATCCTGCAACCTGCTGATCCAGCCAGAGTCGGGCAGAGAGAACCAGTTATCCGCGAGTGAGGTCATCGGTGAAGTGTGTTCATGGTGATTTGGTCACGAGACATACATTGCTTGAATAACAATTAAAAGAACATCCCCATCAGTTCTCTTAACTCAAATAAGCATGACAAAATTCGTGACTATCATGTCCAGTTTTGCTGCTGTTAAATAAGCCGAGAGTGAAGCGGAATTAGCTAGTAATTACGTTACGTTGTTACAGTGTACAGTAGTTGACTGACTGTCCTTTTAACTTTTGACAATGAGACTGAAGTATTTCTTTAATAGCGTGGCAGTTATAGCAGTGAGACATATCATCTCTCCTTGGCCTGTTATATTGAAAATGTATGTTTTACAATTTGCAGTATGACTTTATCCATTGCTAAATTATGGCTCATCATAGACTAGCTAACCACAAAGCTAGCTAATGCCACTATCAGTGGAAGACCGCTAACGTTAACATTAATGAGCTTGGAAACTACAACGAACTTATTCTGCCTAAATAAAGTAATGATTACTGTATTTATAACTAGCATATCTCTAGTTACAGTCCCTGCATTGTAAAATGTAAGTTAGACATTTGCGAGGAGAGAACATTTAGACATAGAGAAAAAGTATCAAACGTAGCTTGTGCAAAAAAGTTGTATTGCTTGTGCTATTCAAAGTTATATTTATGAAGCTTACCAAGTCTTTTAAAACTGGTAACTTTGATTTGGTTGTTGTTGTTTTTGTTCAAAGGACTTTACGTTTCATACAGTATCTTAAGTTTGTATTTTTATACATTTTATTTATCAGAACTTTAATATATTTTGATGTTCCTCTGTTCTGTTGTGACAATAAAAGAAACAAGTTTCTATTTAAAATGCATTATCATATTATGTTAGTTAAAACTCATAAATAACTACAAATAACTAATGTTAGGGAAATCTGTTAATGTTTTGTTGCGTGTATCTGAAATAAAAAAAAAAAAAATATATATATATATATATATATATATATATATATATATATATATATATATATCGGCCGATATATCGGAATATTGGTTTTAAAACCAACAAATATTTGTATTGGTCGGGCTCTAATTTTAACCATCCTCTGTAGCTCTGTTCTTGGTATTGGAACTGGTCTTTGCCAATGGTCTATGACATCAAATGGGTTTTGTTAACACGACTATGGTTAAGAATGAATATTGAGAAACACCCGCTGTCCCATCTGGAGGGCTGAGCGGGTACCTGCACGGTGACGATGATGATTTTGAGCAGCTGCAGGCCCAACTTAAAAGGCTTGCGGCCCTTGGCGTGGTACTTGTCGCAGGGGCTCATGAAGAAGTACTTCAGCTTTCTGCGCAGCTCAGCTGCCTCCCCCTCCAGCTCCGGGGCCGCACTGCGGCGATCGCCCTCAGAACTGAGGTCACTGGAGCCATATCTCGGCACTGGGGTCAGCAACTTGTCCCACTCCGACAGAGCAGCTGGCATGAAAAGGGAAACAAACTCAGATGGAACTGGGGGGTGGGAGGTCAAAGCCAAGTACAACTCATTTAACTAAAGTTAGCTACAAATGCTCTCAAACAGCGTCACCCAATTTCAGTCCTGGAGGACCAGAATCCAACAAAGTTTGCAGACTTTCCTGTTCAAACATGCCTCCTAAACCAAGTAATTGGCTGATTAAGATTCTCGAGCAGAGATGTCTGCAGACTGTGGTGGATGGAACCATAACTGGGGACCCCTGCTCTAAAGCAAGAGAAATAAGGGTGACCTCACACCCAAAATGCCACAAATATGGAGTGATCCGCTGACTGATAGCATGTACAGAGACTCCCACTCACACAGCTGGCAGTAGGTTGCAGAAATCAACTGAACACAAGTGATGAAATTCCTAAAGGAAACCTGATGTCAACTGAATTTTGATGACTATTTATTAGGGACCGTTACAAATCTAATATATTTTCCAATGACAATGAACATGTTGGATGATCATGTATATTTATATTTAAATATTATTTCAATGGATATGTGGCGGCTGTGTTTAGTATAGAGTCTTGCATGGACGGTCCAAGAAATACGTAATGTCATTCAACGTTTAAGATATTCTGAAAGCTTAAATATCTTTTAATCCTTTACCATAGTCAGCATAGGTTCTCTCAGACATGCTGTCAGCACTTTGCTGCACAATCTCTCCCCGCAAATTGTACCATCTGAGGCAAAATGAGTCATGACAACGTGACGAAAAACCCTCCCAAATATCCATGAGTTTTGAACTGTTCAAAAGAATTATTAGACGGAACGTTTCACATCACAAATAAATGCAATTTATTAATACACTGCCAATGCGCGGTTACTTAATTACTATATGAATATCACACTTCGAACCTCCAGGAATATCTAACAGCCAGATGTAACTACGAATTTTTTTTAATCATACGTCCGTATTGAAAATGAATATAATCAGAATTAGAGAATTCAGGAGACTCGGAAGTGTGGGTTGTACTAATGATTGCAGAAACTTAACGAACGCAACGTCTTATATATCCTGTATCGTTTGAAAACCGGTTTCTCAACTCTGACAGGGTTATTACAGACGAAGCACAAACGAAGCACAAACCAAGCACAGACGAAAGACAATGCCTTTGTTCTATTCTACCACTTGTTATTCCGAGGAAAAACACAGAGAAACACCAAATAACATGAGTGGGACTGACCGATAGATTTTTATGAAACTATAGGTAAAAAGGTGTAGCTGTATTTATGAACCTCTAGATCGTTCATGTCTGTAAGGTTCTCATGCATTCTAAACGTCTGCATAAATTTCATACATATGTTAAAAAGCTTTATACCTGCCTGCCATTGCATTCATAAATGAGAGAACACAAGTAAACGTACATTTGAAAACATTAGACGATGTTAGTCACGAATTAGAAAAGTAAAAGGCTGCACATGCCTGCTAATTACATACCCAGACTGGCACATACTGTAATTTAAAGGATCTCCGTGTTTTCCTTTCCAAAAATGGCACAATAATAACAAGTCTGTGACCATTAATTACCTTACCACCTGTCCCAGATAATTTAAATTTTAAAAGTTATGCTTCAGCGGTTTTGGGATCGATGGGTTATCTTGGAAGCTAAATCATTAGCGTGCTTACTCGAAAACACAACACGGCTTAGAAACCAAGCGCACAGTGACTGGCGGTACGTGCATCATTTTACATAATTTTACACGGGATCAATCCAAACGTTAACTGCGGTTTTCTGTTTCATGACATTATCCAACCATCCATCCATCCATCCATGAAATAGTGCATCACACGCTACGCGATTATATATTCACAATCATTTTAAATCACCGTCTTCGATTTATTCGTCGATTATTAAATGAGACCAACCTGAATCTTTTCGACTGCAGTTATTACAATCCCTTGTAGCCATTATGAAATCTGGAAACGCGTTAAAAACAACGAAATAACAATAATTACATCGTTGCAATAAAATGATATAAGGGTCAGTATGAGAACTGCGGGTGCTGCGCGCGGCGTGGCGTCATCCGTAATTGTGCCGGTGCAGAGCGACGCCGCGTGCGCTCGCACGCGCGCTACCGAGACCCGCACAGAGCCGCGCCCGCAACCGGCGTCCGCTTCCTCCGTGATCATGTGAGGGCTGCAGTGTGACGGGTCTGAGAAAGGGCACAGGAATATTCCGATCGGAGGGACGGCTCGTGGCATGTTTGAGGAAGGACCCGATCGCCAGAATTTAAGGAAATTATGACTACGGCAAAATATCGTGTCGTGGCTGGGAGCGCATTAATCATCATGCTGTACATGATCTGCTGTCCACCTAGCGGGACACAGTTAAAGCTGTTAGGTTAAGAGAAACTTGTGTATGTTCAGACACACATTTGCTGTGCACCTGCACAGTCAATAGCGGAAAATGTCATTTTTAAGTGACACATACTTAGAAGAATACTGGGAACCTCCTGCCTGGATGGTGTACTCAGGGCTCTCGGAGGGATATGGATGTCATGGTGGATTCAGGGGGCCTAAATCAGCTCACCCTCAGCAAACTGTATCTACTGTGGGACCCGTATTTCTTCAAATTGAAAGATGAAAATGCCAACCCACTTGGGAGGGTCCTGAGATGCCATTTTGTCGGGGGGAGTGTCCCAAGTCCATCTTCTATTTCGGCAATTTTTATATTGTACTAACATAAACAGGGCATATTTGACTATATTCTTTATATTCATAAAGAATAATCATAGGAAATGTGTAAAGAAAAAACACATAAGAAAAAAAGGTAAAAATGCTATACATTATCAAATCTACGAAAAAATAATTCTACAATAATTTTCCAATATATATTGTTTTATTTCAACACTTCACATTTCAGCACATGAGGAACTGCACTTTAACAAAAACCAGCAATTCAAAACCCAGACCAACAGAATATCAGGTGAGACAACTGATACTAAATTGCCCAATTTTTACACAAAAATATGTACACACACACACACACACACACACACACAACCTACTGATCAACCATTTCTCCACAGATTTGGTCACCCGGCACATTTCTTCTCCGGTCATTTGTTAAGCTGGTCAGCAGAGACGTGTTCAACTAGAATTTAACTAGTTAAATTCAGCCACTTGGTCACTGGGTGGATGACAAGGCTACACACTTAGCATGCAGCGTCGGGGTGTCAGGGCTCAACTCCAGTCTGCAAAGGTGAAGGAGTCAGTTCTGTTTCACTCCCCCTGAGCACAAAACTGCTTTATTAATGTCATTAATTAGGTCACCTCACCTGGTTCCAGAAGAATCAAAACAAAGTTATTTTTAACATCTGCAGGATTAACCCCCTTCAAAATGAGACATAAACCCCACTGATTCTGCCCCCCCCCCCATTCCCAGGCTCGCTTACTCCCCCCTCTATCTTCCATCCAGGGCTTTGTCCCGCGCGATGACCGCCTCGTCAAACTTGATCATGAGCGTGGTTCCCTTGTGCCAGTGCGCGGTAACCTTAGCCGGGAAGCCGCTGTGGGTGAGGATAGCCTCCACGATGCCGGCCGTGAACGCGGCGCAGTTCAGCGTGCTGTTCTCCTTGGGCACCGAGATAAAGGCGTTGATCAACGGCTCCTTCTCGATGATGTAGTACGTCTTGTCGTCGTCGTTCGCCTGCTCCAGCTTGTCAGCCTCCTTTCCGAACAGGGCCTTCCATACAGACACCTGACAGTCATAATAATTTATATTAAACTATGCAACTTTCAATAAACTTGATATCTTGCCAATGCACACTGATTCGTGCAATACCAACAGTGCTCTTCTTTATATAAATACAAAAACACAATTTGTTAAATCGTTATTCCTTACTAATTTTGGAAAGGTGCTCCTGTGCATTAAGTAAATAAAATGTAGCAATCTTTAATAATAATAAATTTATTACAAAACGCTTCCCACTTATGCTTTAAGGACAGGGCGCGCGCCAAGCACACAGCATACCTTTATGAAGAGCAGTATGTTGAGCACCTTAGTTTCTCTTTTGCCGTTCTTCTCTCGCAGAACCAGTACGTCCAGCAGGCTGGCACCCACACCCTGGCCCAGGTCGGCGAGGCGCGCCTGCAGCTCGGACACGGAGTAGACGCGGCTCTGGCAGTACTGCACCATCTCGGAGAAGAGCAGCGCGAAGGCGCTGACGCTGACCTCCGTCTTGGGCCTGGTCAGGGAGCGCTCCAGGATCGCCGATTTGCCCCTGGTGAAGCGGGTGTCCATCCTGCAGCCTGCGGCTTACACTGCAACGGGAGCTTCTACTCGCAATATCTTATTTAGCTTATGCAGCTTAGCATCAAGCTGTCAGTGCAAACGGATCCAGCACTTGAGTCGACAAGTCCAGGTAAAACCGGCAGCTGGCTGATCGGTCGCGCTTCTGACGGGCCGTATGATGTACAAGATCACGTACAAAAAAATGCTGGATTTGTTATACAGGACACCTCATGCAGTACATTTATCTATAATAAACTAAATAAATATTTCAAGCATTGCAGGCATCGAACTGATTAATTTCACTGAAGCCCTACCTGCTTATGATGAGCTTCGATGTTTTGAACTGCAGACCCTAACTTCCTATTCCGGGTCAGGCGGCTAAGGACGCAAAACGGGGCTTAGTGCGCATGTGGAGAGTAATCGGAAGGTTGCGCAAAATATACCTTGCACGCATTTGCAGTCGTCCGGGATTAATTGCGTGTGTCGTGGTTTTTGTGTAAACTGTCTCTTTCTTGTAATTTTCCCCTTGTTTAACTGTGGGTGAAAGGTAGCCGTGCACGAGAAGCTCTGAGCATGGGGGGACGGTACAGGTTCTGCCATTCACTGTATCAAATACCATGGATATATAGATATTTTGGCATATTTGAAATAAATGTCATTTTAATAACAAAAACAAAGAGTCCGTATTTTTCATAGTGTTACAATGTCCGCTAGAGGGCAATGCGTAGTCATTTTTACTCAGTGTTACACCCTTTTATACCTCGTACATTATAGGTGATTGTTTTAATGTGATGTCTTCTGCACGCGACGTAGTTACACATTTAACACCGATTAAAATAATGCGTCGCTGGATATAGTTGTTGTATGTTTGATATATTCTTTACATGCATTTGCTTCACCATAAGCATGCAGTCTTTGTGCAAGAGGGTATAGTTGGAACACCGCGTGCAGTAGAGGGTATAGATGGAACACCGCGTGCAGTAGTCAGATCTCGTCCTTTCCTGTAAAGTTGTTTGCTCGTGTCCTACCAGTGTACAAGTATGTTGTCATCAGTATGTTTTCGATAAGGAGAGGACCATACCAAAAAACGACGATCAGTAACATATTGACTTAAATTCCGTGCATATATGTGTGTGTGTGTGTGTGTGTGTGTGTGTGTGTAAAATGATAAAGGACATACATTGATGAGGTATTGATTAGCCAACCATGGTATGATAATGGCCGAGTCAAAAAAATACATGGGTGATGGACGGTTACTGCAAATCCTAGGGTGACTATAGGAGAGGTTCTGAAGTGGCTAAGCTAAGCTGGCACGCTTTGACAGACATATCATAGTTTTATATCAACATAAATATAATTTAGACACAATTTTCTTTGACTGCTATTGCACAGTACTGTATATAGTCAGTGCATTACAATTTCATAGGTTTCCTATTGCTCCAGCTCATGAAATGAAATCACTATCAAGAAGTTCGACATTAAGCACAAAAGACCTTGGGAAATTTAAACAGGTGTGTTTTTCCCCACAAACTGTTACACAGGGTGCGACAAACACTGGGATCATGCACTATATCTCTGTGTTGACCTGTGTTAAAAGTGTGTATATAAATATCTTTAGGGAGACCCGAGGCAATTATTGGTGAACATAGTTTGAGAGCAACTGTCATCCTGCAAAATGTCTCCTGTGAAATGGTTTGTGACGCTGGCTGTGCTGATTATTGGCAGCAAAGTCAATGGTAATTATAATTTTTTTATTATTTATTTTAAGGCACTAGACCATGGAGGGTAACTGTATATGCCAATTTTTGTTCCATTTGAACTCTTAATAATTTAGATTATTTGTTTCAAATTAAATTTGTGTCATAAATGATGTAACCTAATGTAATTGTTTCTTGAATTTTATTTTAGAGGTGCATTGGTAAGAAAGTTTTAAAATGGCTTTTTGGCTCGGAGGGTAATTAAACTGTAAAATTTAATTGTAAAAGGTACATTATTTGGCCTTGGTTAGTGAAGTAACTAAGTAGTATCTTTATTGAAATTAACAACAACAGATCAAACACACAGTTGTATTATACTGATGTTAAGGGAGATCAGACGTAACAACATAATGTAATGACAGTGTGGTTACTCAGGACTGGCCTGAGAGCTGCTGATTAAACACTGGAAGCAGTATTTTATAGGAAAACAACATGCTATCTCTGTGGCAGTAAATGTATTTGATATCTGCAGTAAGATTCTAGCACTGTCATTGTGTACTCTATCTTAAATGTGAATCACGTATCTGCTCTGAAACGTCTGTCTCACGCACAAATCTTTCTCCCATCCCAGCTGCCATTCCAAGGCACATGGATGAATTTATCAGGGTGCTGGAGCACGTCGAGGCCCAGAACCCGGGTTTGGGCCCCCTGGGAACAGTGAGAGCCCTTCGCCATCTCGCAGGCTACGGGGATTTGTTCGCGGAGAGCTTCTTGGGCAGTGCGAATGATGATTACAGCAGGGCGGCTCTGGTGCTGAATGTTGAATTCGATGACTTCATTGGCAAAGCGCTTCGGCACAGGGTGAGCGAAGGAGGTGAGGAGGTGGGAGTGGTCCTCATCCGTGATGGGACAACGGTTGCCATGGCGCCACTGCTCTTGGGCATAGAGGCGGGGCTTCAAGCTAAGGTGGATGCACTACATGCTGTTGCCCTGACCAGAACCCTGGGTTTGTCCTTCCTGGCCTTCCATAACTCCCTGCTCCCTCAGCGTCTCGGCCCCAGTGGTTGCTGGGATAGCGTGACCTCGCCTGCGATGTTCACACTGCCAGGGAAACCCTCCCTGGCTACTGAGGCTCTCATAAACGGAGGGATGGATGGAATAATCCTTGGCAAGGAGATCTCCCTACTCACACAGCGCCCCCCCACACTGAGCGGCCTTCTGAAGCAGTACTACAGCTACTCTCTGGGCCCCGGGGGCCTCGACAGCGCCCCCCGTCTCATCAGCGTCCTCCGCAGGGACAACTTCAGGGAGTTGGTGAGCGCCGCATCACTGCGAAAAGAGGTGATGAGCTCGATGCAGGCACACTGGAGGCTGATGGGAGATGTCCGTGTGGTGGGGTCCAAGAGAATTGTGAAGGAGGGCGTGCAGGAGTTCATCCAATCGTATGCAAGTGAGTATATGTGTGGCAAAGGGGGGTGCAGCGGGTAGAGTAGTGGTTAAAAACAAAATGACAACAACAAAGGAGGGAATCCTTGTTATTCATTACTTTATGGCAAAAATGAATGACAGAGAAGTTGTGACTTAATATCATATCAGAAAGGTAACCCCACCTTTCTCCGCTAGACTGTCCAACCATCATCCCCCGGTGCCAGTGGGGGGCGGAGCCTTACCGAGGCACGCCTACCCAACTAAGTCCGCCCCTCTCCTACATGTACGTCCACCACACCTACGAACCGGGCCAGCCCTGCCTTTCCTTTGACCAGTGCGCCGCGGACATGCGGTCCATGCAGCGCTTCCACCAGGACGGCAACGGCTGGGACGACATCGGATACAGGTAGCGTCGCGTGTGCTACGAGACAGGAAGCCAGTCCGTCACAGGCCGCTCGGTCCCAGCAATTCAGAGCCCCAGTGCATGTGACGTTTGCCCCGACCCTAAGTTCGTATAGAGGTTCTGCACTGACGTCATTTTCCCCGGAACACGCCCATTCAGACAGACTGAGTGTAAAAACATGCTGCACTGTGGCTGATTTTAAATTTAAATGAAAGGCAGTTGGACTCGACAGGAATCTGTGCAACTTACCAAAGAACCAGGAGACCTTGGACGTTGATATGTGGCCAGCAATCACATTTCCTGATAACATATTTTGTAAAAATTTTATTTTTAGAAGTTATTTGGCTAACTGTCTGCAGTAGCTTTGGGAAGCAGTCACTTATGAGGAAAACTGTCTCGGCCACACTGTCTAACAGCCCCCATTGTCTATAGAGCACAAGCCTGATCGTCATTGTTTGCTGATAAATGCTGATGAAAAATTACAGTGACACAGAATATTAAGTAATGATGCTGAATATTTAATTGATGAGTAGCTAATACAGTATATCATTTAAGATATGAGCTTGCCCAAAAAATCCAGCATAACTGATGCAAAATGTTAACCATAAATCCACATTTCGGATATTGGACTCGCATTGCAGTGATTCATTCGCCTCTCTTTTGTTTTCAGCACAAAAATAGGTCTGATTTCTTGTTAAGCCAATTTGTACAATCAGACATACAACAGCGCTTTCCCATTTTAGATGTGTTTTCGCAGTATCCAAGCTGAAAGCAACGCTGCCACTTATTGGGCGTGACCACGGTGACTTTCACTTCCTGTGACATCACGTGTGTATCCTCTATACAGATATAAAAGCAGCACAAATATGGAGTTTAAGTGTGAACCGCTCACACTGTGAGTCAGGACACAAACCTTCAGCCATTAATCTGTGGCCAGTCGGCTGTCTTAAATGCAAAATCGTCTCCAGCGTCCTTGGTCTCCACATGCTGCTCTCTGTACCTCAGCTTTGTGGCCGGATCTGATGGCAACATCTACGAGGGCCGTGGCTGGGCCTGGCAGGGTGCCCACACCCTGGGCCACAACTCGAAGGGCTACGGCGTTGCCATAATCGGAGACTTCACCAGCTGCCTGCCATCGCCGCGCACCCTGGAGCTGGTGAGAGAGCGGCTGCCCGCATGTGCAGTGGGAAGCGGCCACCTGTCGCCTGGTTACATCGTGCACGGCCACCGTCAGCTGGTCAACACCTCCTGCCCTGGGGACACCCTCTACAGGGAGATACAGACCTGGCCGCATTTCAGGGTAACACGCAACCGGTGTGATACAACAGTCAGTAAAAATCATCCATTCATTTAGGCTCTTATTGAGGTTAACCAGCTGCTGATCGAACTCAAAATTTATCAAGTACGACCATAATGGAGCCGCCCTGATTGCAGAGACAGACGACCTGGTTACCCTTCAGGACCCAAACGGAGTTTCTCCTGCCTCGTGCAAAACACTCCTTATTTATTTTTATCTTTTGCAGGAAGTCTAAGGCCGAGGAGCAGAGCGCCTGACTGAGGAAAGATGGCATGACGGAATAAAAGTGTAATTTGGTTAAGTGTCATTGGTGTGTATCTGGAACATGGAGGGGAAATTGATCGTCATCACCGGGGGGGGAGGAGTTAGTGTACGGGGTCAGTGTTACACTCCGGACTGCAAGCAAATCCACAGACTCCACAGGATCAAGAACTTAGTACTGAGACTAAAAGTCTCATAACTTGTTCTATTATAAAAATCAAACCAAGTAGCATTATTACATTTCTCCATACGCTGCATTGTTGCCAGGAAACCATTGTTTCTGTCTTCAATGTTAGTTATGTAAGGGTGCTCACCTTCTTTATGATGTAACAAAACAAACCACACGAAACATTCTAAACCACCCACGTTTATTGTATGTGTGAGTACGTTTTTTTAATTATTATTATTATTTCTCTTTTTAAAAAAAAAAAAAAAAAAAGCCAGAGTATTTTGTAAAAAATTAAAGGGATTAGACTGGGACCAGTCACTGCTTAAAGGCAGGACCTTTATTACTTGCTGGTTTCGAGGCACTGAACCTCTTTAGCACACATGCATTCTATTCATATCTTCCTTTTTCTGCCCCCAGTTGGAAAGATCTTACGCTAATATCATATATTAAGAATCTCAGAGAAAATACTCCTGTCCGTGTGTCCTGCTGGCTTCTCAAAATGCTCACAAAGCTCCTGATTTAGTTTGTTTCCCGCTGAATCCATCATAAAAACAAAGCATTTGGGCCATTCAAGTTCTCCTCCGTGGGGGTAGGCTGCCGGCAGACGGACTGACATTTTCTCATCAAGTATAATAAGTACAGCAGACCAGGTCAATTGTTACTAGTGCAAATTTACTGAAGAATGGGGTAAAGTTCATAGTGGACGCCACGGATCTGGCAAAGGGATTTAAAGCTTTATCTCCTTTAGAAAACTGAGCAGCTCACAGTATCACATATTTGCAAACAGATTTCACTTCTTGCCCTAATAAACATTTTTGGTATCAGTGAAACTGGAAAGACAGCCTCCGTCCAAAAATTTCTCCACACAGAAAACCTTTCATGTGTTTGCAAAACTGCTCATGACTGAGAAATTATGTTGAGGAATCTTACTGCATACAGAAAAGTAAGGGGGGGGGGGTAACAGTACTGCCACTAGTGCTTCCAGGGGTGATTCTTTTTATGCAAATATGATCACCTTCATTTATGAGATTTACAACAACTCACAGCTCCTTATGACATCATCTAAACTCACAGTTCCTTATGACATCATCTCTGACACGGTGGTAATCCCAGTGTCTCAAACAAAATGCAGAAATCAATCTAGTTTCTGGGCAGCTTATAACACTGCAAAAACATAATGCGACAAAACTGTTAGTCTTCTTAGTCTTTACTCCACTGCATCCCCCTCATCCTCCTCCTCTTCATCCAAGTACTCTTCTAAAAACTCTTGTGGTTCCTCGAGAACCCCCTTCTCTTCTGACCCCTCATCTTCATTCCCATCATTCTTGGCACCTTCTGGGCCAGTTGGTGCCCCCGGGTGAAGCAGAGCCCCAGTTCTGGGCCCGGAAGCCCCTTGTTCTCCAGGATTGGCCTTCACTAGGTGGCAGTCATCTTCTGGGTCATGATCGCCTGTTTCATCTGTGAAGGGGTCTTCTCCCTGATGGAAGGGGGCCACACACATGTTTAGTGATAGAGAGAAAGCAGACAGAAAAATAACAGGCATATTTAAATACTAAAAATGACAAAGAAACTAAAATCCCCTCTTTGAACAGCTTTTGCAAGAATAACAACAATGTAACTGATTTGTCAGACAGACACCTGCAAAGTTCAAAGCCAAACTATTAGAACCAATCGTGTTATTGCTTAAAAATGGATTTAGAACATGAAATCCCAAACGGAGTGTAAAATACTGTAACAGACAACTAACTCGCAGAGACAAAACCAGCAATTCACAGGACAGCATCTATCAAGAGAAACATTTATGTTACATTTTTTATTATCTTATTTCACAGACGCTTTTGTCCAAAGCGACGCGGAAAGAGCGATACGCCACCTTTAAAGCGGCAGGAGCCCAATAATGAACAAATCAGCAGACACACACACAGGCTCCCCAGGAAGTGTGATGCTGCCGATCACCTTTGGAGAGCCGTACCTTTAAATACTTCTCCAGCATCCTGCTGATGTTGCTGCTGTTGAGGATGCTCTTAGCGATGGGAAGGCTGGACCTCTTAAAGTGCTCAGTGATGCCCTGTGGCAGACGGCAGGTTAATGACGAAAACACGAAGTGACTGGATAACCTGGCATCCCAGTACTAATCGGTGCCCTGCCTTTGGTCCCGCCCACCCCACAACCATGCAACGCTTAAGAGGATAGAAGATGGGTGAATGCAGGGATGGGTAGATAACTGTGACAGCTGGATGGCAAATCAGATCTGGGATTGGAGGACGGGATCGGCACCCTTGTTGACGGAAGAGTCATTAAAAGAATAACACAAATACACAACTTAATGAAGAAAAACCAACGAGAGCAGAGCTGATGCTCTTGCCTGACCTCCATCCCTCCCTGACTTGCGCACACAAACATACAGAGAATTTGCCTTATCACAACCCTTAACCAATTACTCGTGACTAGAGGCACTTGACCTCTGACCTCACCCAATCAAACACATCCAGCCCCCTTCTGCACACCAATCAAGCGAAAGCTAAAATCTCATCGCGACCCCAGTGTAGGACCCACCTTACGGTTGCACAGGTGCTCCGGGGAGTTGACGTGCTGCTGCAGCAGACTGTGCTGCGCCGGAATGACCATGTCACAGGCCATGCAGTGCGCCGCCTCGATGCGCTTCAGGAACTCGTCCTGGCCCGCACCTGCGGCACCATCAAATGTGCATTCAATGCGACACGCATCTGCTGCCTGCTGCATTCATTCAGCTCCTTCACAACCAAGTAATTATCATTCTCGTTATTTTCATCCCTCTGCTTATTCAGTACAAGGTCATAGCGTGTTATCATCAATATTATTATTATTCTTATTCTTATTCTTATTCAGACAGGAAGCTGCAGTTGCAGTTGTTTTACCTATAAACGGGTCAGACTTTTCATGAGTCTCACTCTGATTCAGCAGGTCTTGTCTCTTCTTTAATATCTTTTTGTTGCGGTTCACCGTGTATTCCTGGAGAGATGGGGGACGAGAGGAGAAACGCATCCAGGGTGAGATCACAGAGCACGGTGCCGTGTGCCACTTCTCGCCCAACGTTTGCCAATGGCGCCCCCACCTGGAGGAACTTGACATGGGCTTCTGGGATCTTGCTGGCCAGGAAGGTGAAGATATCCTTGTGGAAGCGACCTTCTAGATGGCTCTGAATGTCCTTCTCCTCCACTGTTCTGAACTTGCACATCGAGCAGGTAAAGCGAAGCCTGTGTGTGGAAAGAAAGCAGTTGGCAGATCATGGATCTTCAATCTCCAACCCAACATGGAGACACGGTATTTGTGTTGGCTCACATCGTACCTGTGATCCTTCTGCTGTCGTTCTTTCTTGCGTCCCCTCTTCCTCTTTGCCTCTTCGTTATTCTCTTCCTCATCTCCTGTCAACACAGAAATTACGAACTAAGAACTATTTTTACACAACATTTCACGCATTAACTTTGTACAGAAGACGAAGGGGTGGCGTGATGTGCACCTGTCCTAGTTTTCTCTGCCTCCTTTCCAGCTTCCTCCTCAAGCACCTGTAAACAGGAAGCCATTTCTAACACTCTCATATAAAAACTGATTTTTAATTCCCACAGGTGTAAACTGGTTTATGCACTATGCAACAATGGTATAGAATCCGGTGAGGAATCCAGTCTCATTAGGAACCACCGAAGCAAACAGCCTGACTAATGGTTGACCAGCGAAATATAAAAACTTCTACAGATCCAAATCACACAAAAGATTCAACACTTACCTCACTGTCGTCGTCTTCGTCTGTGAGAAGACAAAGAGTGAGTCAGACTCAATCGCCATGTGTTTAGCATGAAGACACTGCCAGTCCTCCATCACAGATGTGTAAGAACGTTATTCAAACACACGCATCCTGCTTCTCCCTCCCGCCCAGGCCACCGCTGCCTGGACTCTCTCCGTCGAATCACACCCTAAATAAATCCAACCCCCCCCTGATCCAGCTGGCTGCGATTCCCAGGACACAGTAACTCAACACCCAGATTACGCTGCCTGCTGAAAAATTCACAAGCCACCAGCGTTGAAGCACAAATTTAAAATGTAGCTTGGGCTAAAAAAAAATGAAAAAACGCAAAGCAGCCCCCAGACACTAAATCAACACCTTTTAATTTGGCATTACTTCTTTTTATATAAGCTAACCGTGCGCGATCTGCGTGGGCATAGTACTTTGAGCGAATGGGTTCTGGTCGTAATCGTCTTCCTCCGATCCCGTCCCCGCGTGGTGGGCCTCGAGGTCGTCGAAGGTCTGGGAGAAACGCCTCTTCTTCCCCTCTGCGCTCCTCGTCGGAGGTCCGGCTCCTCGCTGCCTCTGCGGAAATAGAACGATGAAGATGTGAGGAAACACCAAACACACGACGATGATACATTGGGGGTGCCGGTGCCGTCGCCCGCTGCTCACCCTTCCGTCTCGATCTCCTCGGGGCCAGGTCTTCCCGTTCCAGTTCCATGCACCGCTGCCCCCTTGTGGTCCACCATAGGGCTGACAGAAACCGCCCATCATAGTGGAGCCATGCAGATGATGTGGGGGGAAGGGGGGCGGCGGCACATCATAGAATTCTGAGTAAGGGGGCGGGAACAGTGACGGTACCCGCCCCCGGAGACCCCGGCCTGCTCCACAAGAACCCATGTAATTCTGGTCACTCCAGCAGGCAGACAGTCGCTCGGAGGAGGAGGAAGACGAAGGAGGCGTGGAGGAGGGATAGCAGCTAAACGAGTGCTGGGAGAACTGGGAATGGTGGTGCAGGTGCTGATGAGGGGGCGGGGCATCTCTGCCTCTCCAGTACCCGCCCCCACGACGGTTCTGGGCCCGGTTCTGCTGGTGCTGGCCAGCTCTGGCACCCGCACTGAAGTCCCTGCCACCTCTGCCCCTGGATCGCGCTTCCCCCGCCCCACTTGATTCCCGCCGGCCCGCTCCGCCGCGGCCACGGGAATAAGGGGAGCCGCTCTCAGGCGACGGCATCCCAGCAGCCCCCCCGGTGGCCTCGCTGCTGCCCCCTGCAGTCGCCTCTCGGTACAGCGAGGAGGAGACAGACTGTTCCTTGTCGGCTGGGAGCATGTAGGACTGGAAGCACTCAAACCTGAAAGTGCTGCGTGAGAAAAAGCAGGGGGGGGGGGGGGGGGAGAGAAGAGAGGGAAGAGGAGCAGAATAAGATGGAGCGGCGGGCTGGCAAAAATTACAGCAGAAATAAGGGCTCAGCTCACACACGACGGGAGAGAAGGATCACGCAGCTTTCATTTAAAACAAATGATCAATGTGTTATTTAAGATCAACAGTGTTATTAAAACTTCTGAGCTAATAGAGCAATTAAAATTGGCTAAATAGTAATAATGCAGCGTGAAGTAGAAAAGGCTAAATTAAAATGTATGAATAGAATGACAATTGCTGAAGTCATTAGCGGCATGCATTAAGAAAACGTAGGACTTAATTGTAAAATTATGGTAATTTTTTTCCCTTTTGACACAGCAACTGCTGCAATTAAAAAAAACTGATGCATTACTCTGTTTTGCGGTCGCAGCACACAGGACTGATACTGTCATGCATCGATGCTGCAACAATTCATGCATCAGGGGATTCTCACCTCTCCTGACTTTCCTTGCCTCCCGACTCCTTGGCCAACAGGTCCAAGCGCTGATTGATCTTAGCAATGATGGAGTCTGGGTTGTCTGCCTGCGAGCCACCAGCGCTGCTGCTCCTCCCCCCTCCGCCCTGCTGCTGTCCCTTTCCCCTGCCCTCTTTCCCGCTCATGGCCACTCCGGATTCAGTGCCGCCCCTGGGGGGCTCCCAGGAGCTCCCATACACATACTGGTCTGCAGAGGGGTCACTACCACTGCTGCTCTGGGCGCTGTAGAAGCCGTAACCCTCATAACCTGCTGGGATGGACGGATCGTTCAGGACCCTTACAAAACACTCGGCAAAACTCTTAAGGGACGTTAATATGACACTTGCCTTGCCATGCACTAGCGTTCGGATAAGACTCTGCGGAGAAAGAAACCAGATTGCACAGCAGGATTACATATGAGGATTTAGCTAAAAGAATTTACTAAGGAAACGGTATGAAAGTCAACAAACGAAAGAAAGCAGAAAGTATGGCTATTATTGAAGATGACCGTATCTGTAAATGCTATGCGGTGCGGATCAGCCGGGGAACTGACCGGAGGCACCGGATCCGCTGCTGCTCGAAGGGGCTGCGGAGCTCCAGGACCCCGCACCTAAACCGGGGCACACAAACGTTAAACACGTTAGTCTGGACGGGGACAGGAACTGCAGCTTATAAAAGCTTCGCCCAAATTAACATAAAGGTTAAGTCTTCTCGCGTTACACTCTTGGTTCGTTATTCACGAAAGAGCTCATGTTAAACCGTAGGTGTGAGATGCGTAACGCATCTGGCAACTTATCAAGAGTTTCACAGACAATGCATAAGTCATCCATTCACTATCTAATGCAGCATAGCGGTATATATAATACACCATGTTTTAAAACTGATCACGCATCCGAATGGTAACTGTCATTCCAACCGAGTCTGTCCAGGACAAAACCACACTTACTAGCGTTAGAACACAGCTTGACAACAACAAAAGCAGCTAAAACTACGCGGATTTAACAGCCTGCCTGGCTGTCTCACACTAAACGACGATCATAATCTTAAAATCACTGCTTACGATATGCACGCCTCGCGACAACAAAGTATTACTTTTTACCCGGAACATACACTAGTCTACGGAGGCTGGCAGCACTGCGACACTACCTTTTCTCTAGTTAAATAAATGTAGTATGGTGTCTATCCACCCACATCCACACCACCGGAGACCAGTGACTAAATGGCAACTGAGTCACTTAGATGTCTGAGTAATCATACCACCACCGAGCTGGCGCCTATGCACACAACTAAAGTGGCTAACTTCACCATTACCAGTTAGCTAGCCTCTGAAAGTGCACGCAGGAGCAGCTGCCTATGAGAGCTGGGGCTTCCTCTGCGCTTCTGGGGAGTCCCTGCCAGCTTGTTTAAACCGCTGGGGCAATAAAATGAAATAGGAAGGCCAGTCGGCATGCCGAAATGTTTAATACGTTTCACTTGTCGCTAGAACTGAACTGACCTCCAGGCTGCTTGCTATCCATTTCTACCGTCTTCTCATTGAAATCGGGCAGATTCTCAGGGGGCGTGTACGAAATCACGAAAAAAAACACCCTAACCCCCACTGCATTGGTAAATTAGCCAAATGGGTTGAAAACCAGTGGTTAACCGACACAGCACTCACTAACCATGTGCGCCGTATCTAAACGCGATTGGTTCATTTATGCTGTCACTGTAACATCCATAAAATAAATATCTGCCAATTTCCAGTAGCAGCAGAGCTAAGTGACTGTGATTCGTCGAGCAGGTTGTCAATCATCCTGCGGACGGCTGTACGAACCGTGATTGGAGAATGAATCTTATTTTCTACCCAAACATATAAAATTAGGCGATAACAACCTTCAGTTTCAGCTCCCTCCCGAAACAAACGTATGTTCTTTGAAATAGCCGTCAAGCATTGGGGTACTTTAATAAGTAGATTTAAACATAATGTAAACATATATGGAATTATCGACACGACAGAAGCCGCCCATTTAATGATGCAGACGTTTCTTTTACAATTGCTCTTAGTCCTGTTTTATTATTGAACTGCTCTTTGATGTTAATGATTTAAAACAATACTTACTGTAATATTTTATTCTACACCACTGTGTTGCTCGATCTGGCAGTGCAATAAAAATGCTACCCATGCTGAATAGCCTAAATGTATACAACTCTTTTCACTTATACGTTTACTAACGATTATTAAAAGAATCTACGTTCATAAAGAATTTTACTTGTAGTAAAATCATTCAGTTTATATAATGCTGTGTATACTACATGATGTATATAGAATCAGAATTGGGACTAATATTATGTATTAAAACTGATCTAGTATGTTGCCGTATATATTATCCGCAAATCTGGAAATCCGTAAATGTGGAACTAAATCAATACGTCTACATTCATTCTACAGATTTATTTATTCATTTTTAAGTCACGTTTCGTCCTCCATATAAGAAAGTCCTTCAGAGGCGTCGCCAGGATGGATCAGCACCCAGACCAGCATTCCGTGGCTTCTATGGCTGTCACCTGGCGGTAGGTCATGCAGCCGTGGCGTAGTTGCTAAAAACGCAAGTCAGCAAGCAGGTCTACGAATTCTTCTGGAATAATGCCCGAGGAAAAATGTAACCTGCGCTTATCACTTTCGTAAGAAGTGCCACGCTTTCGATCTACAAACATAAATGAATGCTAGTATCGTGCATTTTTAAAATACATAGGCCTATTTTTTAAAGATTCAATTTAACATTTACGATGCTCAGCTTTTTAAATGACTGCAGCTCAGATAAATGCAAAGGAAGTAGTAAAGCATGAATACTTTTACTGCGATGGTTTGCGCTGCGTCCTGGTTTATAATCCCTGCCCTGCACCTGCTGTTTCAGGATAAGATCCGAACCCCCACGACCCGGCACAGGACAAGCGGGTATGGAAATAAATGAATGCATAGTGTTATAACATGGGGTGACCGTATTTTGCTTTGAAAAAAAGAGGACACCAGGGGTAGGACGCAAAGAGAGAAGCCAAAGCAGCGCAAATATGCACACAGAAAGAATTCTGGTTGTAGAAAGCGAATGTCAACATGAAACAAAGCGTAATCATGGACATTTCAGACATTTTAGGTCCCAAGCCCGGAAAAATTAGGTCTTATGTTCACCTTGTATAAATTTCACATTTATTTATTTGCCAGATTCTTTTGTCCAAAGCAACTTTTCAGATAGGCCGCCCGCGTCCACGTCTTGCGCCAATGTAACAGGCAACCGCGTACTTTGACGCCAGACATTGGGGTGGCGCTGTGGGGAAAACCGGCCCTTAGCGGGAAGCAGGGAGGCGCTCCCTCTCACTCAGGAAACAAGGAATAGCGGTATGTGCTGGGACACTCCATTGAATATTTTCTAGACAGGGAGGTCAGCAGTTTGAAGACCTGCATTTCTCTAAACAATTTCCTGGTATAAACCGAAGCAGCAAGGTATATTTTACCAAACTTTGCAGATGTCATCTCAGGGAAAGTTCAGCAGTGGTGGCAACAGGCGGCAGATTACAACTTCTTGGACCCAGAATGATGCTCAAAGTCCTGCCCACACCATCAGACACAATCTAAAGATTTTTTTCAGTTTCCCACTTGCCTTGTACTGTGTAATTTCAAGAGATCAAGTGTATTAGTGTATACTATTAGTGTATGCTTGCTAAATTTAAATACATTTTGTGGAAAAACTGTGATTGTCCCCAGTCAGTCTTGTGAGTAATGCCGAGTAGAGATCGACCGGTATATCGGGCCGATATTTGGCATTTTTAATGTATATCCGAGTGTAGTACACCGACTTACAGACAGGCACGTCTGCGGGCAGCCCAGCGTTATTGTTGCTGTGGAACACGTGACCCATGCTGCCTTGTGCAGGACCCCAGGCAGAAGTTCTGGGAGATTCCTGGGAGAAAACGATAAGGGTTAAATTCTGATCTTTCGAAGACGTATTTATTTAACTGGTTTGCTGTGAAGTGTTGTTTTAAAAGAAAACGCGAATTACGCTGTCGTGAACTGGCGTGATGATTAATGAGCCTTCAACCAACTGTAGCCTTACAGGTAACGTTAAGGATCATTGATTCTGACGGAGCTAGTTTTCAACGCTTGTTGGTGGGCTCACATACGTTTTTTTTTATCGTTAAAACCATTTTAATTGTTAAAAATTTTAATTATTACCACATTAGCCCGATGCCATCAGTTGTGTTTTTTTTTTTGTGGAGAGTCTCACTCTATGTATGGGGCGGAGCAGGCAGCTCTCCCAAACACTGCAGCGTGTGTAAGAGTTGCGTTATTCTGCCCCGATCACAGACAGCACCGTCGTAGGAGACACAGAGCTGCTAAGAACAATGCATGGCGGAGAAAACTGTTCGAAAGCGTGGTTACCATTCACTTGAGCTAATGCTGACAATGGTCCTTCTGTGCAACTTGTTTGCATTTGAGAGCGGAGATTCAAACAATTTGTCAGACGTCTAGATAAAAAATGCATGACTTCACTTTGCGCAGTTAGTTTCTTCATTAAACATGTCTATCCTTTATACGGGCTTATCCGTCGACAACGTCACAATCACTAGGGGCTTACGTTGTCCTTGCATACAAGGCTGTGTAATACCACAAAGTTATTTATCACTAGATTCTGATTGTGAATTTGGCTTGTAAGCTATGTGTCTGCTAACAACATGGTAGTGAAAGGTTTTGGGCCTCGTACACTCATCATACCTTAATGCACTTGGTTAATAGTGTTTTTTTTCTTTCAAAATGTATGAGTGTAATTATTTTAATGTGCATGGAATACTGGAATTGTAGAATGAATGCACTATAATAAAAATGCTAACCTTGCATTTTTTCTTCTGTTTTAGTAATTTAGAAGACTGGAAGTGGGATTAAGACTGAAGATAACGTTTACAAATTTTCTTTCCCTCACAAATTAGGAGTTTGCTACATATATATAATATGTGTGTGTGTGTATAATGTATACATTATATATTCTGGTGCTATTTTTAATTCTTTATAGGTTTGTTATTGTTTACAAGTTGTATTGTGTTTTTGTTAGTTTATATTTAAATTTACACAGGTCAGTATTCAATAAATGCTAAGTTGAGAATTTTTGTGTATCATTTGTTATTGGTTTGATATTTTACCATGCAAATAGAGGGGAAAATGTCTAATTATCAGGCAAAAAAAATTGGCAGCATATATCGGCCATCGGCTGACCCTGACTCCTAAATATCGGCATCGGCTATTGGAAAAACCCATATCAGTCGACCTCTGTTGAGTGCCCTTATACTCAATTAACAGCAAAGCTTTTGCTTTGTCTGCTTTGTCTAACTTAAACATGGTTAAACACAGGCGGGAATTTACTTTTCATAAAAATCCTGTCTGCACTTGTGTTCAAACTGAAATCTTCAGTATAGTAACACTAGAGCCTTATCTATAATGACATCAAAACAAACATTCCACTGCCAAGTTGCTAAAAGTATTTTGAACGAGGTACATATTTTAAAGATTCAACTATAACAGTTCTTTGTAGGCAATATATTCAGGGCTGTGTAGGGCAATAGCATTTATTCATAGTATTCTGCCCAAACCTGCCTATTTTGTCTATCGTCAGTAAATACAGGTAGACAGTTGAACTGTCTTTTTTATTCAACATAAGTAAACAGTATTAAAATTAGCGAGATAGAAAATATCATTAGCTTTCTTGCTCATCCTCATACTGCTGCACCATGTCGAACAACATCTGATAGGTTTTGAATTTAGCAACATCTCTCCTACGCAGTGGTAACCTTTTCACCAAGTCGGCCATGGCAGAGAAGAAGCGGCGATCCTCGTCTGCATGCGCGCCGTCGGGCACGGCTTCATCACTAAGGTCTTTGAGTCTTTTCATTATTGGGCCTTCGGCCGCGTCCGCTCGGCCTCTCCACTGCATCGTCTTTCCCGGGTCGTCCAGAGGGGAGCCGACGCACTGGGGTATAATACCAGTGAAGGACTTGACGATTGGGCTGAGTGGTGGAGGGCTGAAGGCGGACGAGTGCTCTCCGTCGGACAGGCCTGGGGAGGGTGCAGCCATGGCGGCGGAGGACACTGCGGGCTCTTCCAGTACACTGCCAAGACTATTGATGGAACTGGGTCCCGAACCCGAGTCCAACTGGCTGCCCCAGTGTTCCGGAGATTCCTTCAAAACAGAAATACGTACATGAGAATACAGGGCCCTCATCACCTGAGTCAGTCCTCACCATGACCTCTGTCCCTTCACCATGACCTCTGTCCCTTCACCATGACCTCTGTCCCTTCACCATGACCTCTGTCCCTTCACCATGACCTCTGTCCCTTCACCAACAACATTCACATTTTTATCTGCTACCAATTCATACCAGCACCCCCCCCCCCTGCCCCTCCCCTCCCCTCATGTGCTGAACCTGAATACATCAGTATCACATTCTACTTTGAGACATAACGACAAAGGTCAGGAAAATCTGGCTACAATTTGAAGAAAAAAAAGCCTCACTTGTCTTGCACGAAATACCATTAGTTCTCCTGTTGATCACAAACATGAAATTATACTGCAGAACAGTCTGCTGCCCCTGTGCCCATCGTGAATAATGCAGAATGTGACTTTCAAAGTCTATGAATAATGCCAGCCAGCTGTGTAGCAACTTCAGCTATATTTTCATCTTGAGTGAAAATTACCTGTGATTGTGTAAAGTTTGTCTCTTTATAATCCTGTAGTGAGGAATCATATAAATGCTAGTATTTCTTGACTTTCTCAACGTACCACTTTTCAAATCCACTGGCAGCATTTGTTATTTTTACCACACGGGTAGAAATGATGCCAAGTCACCCTTCACCATTTGCGAGGGTTAGGGCCAGAAGATTGCAGTTAATATTAACGGGCAATGGCTTGACATTGAATACAATTCCTCATGTTTTCTTCATCAAATCACTTGATACTAACAATATCTTTCAGCACATTGTCTAAATAGCTCACGCTATGCGATGGAATTACAATAAAGCAAAGATCTGAGGTGGACACACAGGTAAGAAGCCAGACCACTTCCCCTTGTGTGCTCCATATTTACTTGGCAGTCAGCTGACTCGCAAAAAAACAAGACTGTTCCCCCATCCTTTTCACTGCATGTGAATGGGAATAGTGACACCTAGAAAGAACTATTGGACACCAAAAGATTCAGAATTACGGCACAGAAAGGGCTCCTCCTTCTAATTATTAAGAGTGAACTGACCCTTTTACAGCTCTCTCCAATGGTTACTGTGAGGGGGCTCGACCCCTGTGGGGGCGTCTGGGGGCTCCGTGTATGGGTTGTGTGACAAGCTGAAAGGTGGCTTATGAGATCTCTTTTCTTTAGTACTGTAGATGTACAGTACAAACAGTGAAAATGTTGTTGCTTCCTGCAACCAAGTCCACATCTATGAATGGTATAATCTGAAATATCAAAAGGTGAATTTAATGGACATTTAACATATACAAACTGTTTTATATATATATTTATATTTCACATATATACATATTATATATAAACTGAATTAGAATTGTGTGTATATACACATATGATAAACAAATATAATATGCACAACAATACCTCCACAGAAGACTGCTCGTTTAAAATGGCCATTCAAATGGACCCTCAACTTGCTCAGTTTTGTGGGTTTAAAATATTCTGGCCCACAAAATGGACAGTGAAACTTTGCAGATGGACAGCAGCTGCACTTTTTACTGGAAGGTAGTGAAAGGCCCCTCTGAATGGTTATATGCAGCTAAAGGAAGATAAGTAAGCAAATAATCTGATAAAATCAAGTCAGATTTTCAGATAAGGAAATACTTGAAAAAGCTATAAAGAAAACTGATGATGCATGAAAAACCAACATGTCACATAGGTGAAACAAGTTTAAAATTTTACACTGACATGGAATTCTTCACTATACCTATCGAGATAAATGAACTTACATTTTTCTCCTCAGTTTCCATATCCATGATATCACTGTGCTCCATCTTCGTTTGATTCTCGTTCACATTCATGTCTTGCAATCTTTGATCCGTGTGTTTTCGGTCAATATGTTTTTTCAAGCTGCGTTTGTTCATTAGCACTTTGCAAACAGGGCACCTCTTTCTAATAACTGCAGGCCCACAAAACCTTGCTGTAGAAACACTGGTGATTGGTGGCACAGTGAATGTGGCACTGGCGGGCGTTTTCGGGGTTAAAGGTGTGGCTTCACTGCCTGGCACTATGTGCTGTTTGACTTTGCAAAGTAGCAAGTGGTTTGCAAAGTCACTTCTCCTTAATACTGTAAACTGACAGTAGAGGCAGTGATAATGGAGTGTTGGCCGGCAATCTAAACCACATCTGTGGATGGTGAAACCTAAAAACAGGCAACACAGCATAATGTTATATTGTAAAATACTGTGTGGAAAGTACACGTTCCACAGCTACGCATATACATTGAGAAACAACTCTCAAATTAACTCACCCTCATGAAGAACAGCCTTGTTAAAATGACTTTTCAAATGCATTTTCAACTTGCCCAATCTGGTGGGTTTAAACACACTGGCAGTGCAAAATGGGCAGTGAAACCAGCTGCAACATTTTGAGCACTGACTCAACTGCGGTAGAGACTGTCCTCTCTGAATCGTTGGGTGTTTCTAAGAAAAAAAAGAGACAAAATAGCAAGATCTCTTTAGTAAGTTAATCTCTATATATAGTGCAACAACTCGCCACACTTAACAGTAAGTTTTAATGGGCATTTTAGGTCGACAGAAAACAGACCTTATTTTGACTTAAATTTGCTAGTAATAAAGCGTTATACGTCGATCACCTTTTTATACGAGCCACTCTTAGCTGGCAAGATGGCACTACAAACGTTAACAAACAGCTCGCTGACCAACCAAACACAACGGTACTGACACTGAAATCTTCATGTATTTTTACGTCTAAAATGACGTAGCCGTAATCTGTCAAAGTTTTGCAACGTGCACAATTTTATATTACCGTTGTAAATTCAAAAAACTTCACAGCATCATAATAAAACATCCTCACCGTGTATTCCGCCATCTTTGACTCTGGGTTGTTCCCGCCTATAAACTTCCGTCCTGAAACTGCTGGCCCAGAACTGGGGGGTGACGTATGGCGGTGCGCCTCTCTAAATGGACGTATCTCCACCACAGGGCCAGCGAAAAGCTGCCCGCCTTCAAACTCGAGATTTATTGTTAAAATAGGACGGAAGCTTGCTTTGCAGTCAAAGCATTAATGTACTCTGCACAGTTTCTCTAGGCTGAAAATCCACGAACGTAACTGCGAAAAAGAAAAAGTTCGATGGCATAAATGTTTATTGCTTGATGGAAAAACATCACAAATCCCTAAAACGGCATCTTAACGAACAAAAAAAGTTGTTAAACCCTACCTATGTCGAAATGGCAAAGACATAAAGTTTCCTCGCTACACAGTGTCGTACGGTGTAATGTATGCAATTTGTTCCCTTAGGTAGCTTGTTAGGTTTGGTTTAGGGGCGCAACGGATCACGAAACTCACGGTTCGACTCATATCAAGGTATTTGAGTCACGGATCTGATAATTTTTCTACAGCAAAAATGAAAGACAAATATAACTTTGCTTTCCATTTATTACTTAAGGAACTGAAAGAACTCAAAGCGAGGAACTTTTAACATGTCCTGTTCGTGTGAACACACAAACTAGGTTGTCTGTTTTTTCACTGGCACTGTACCGGGCAGAAGTCAAGATGGCTGCTCCCTTCATTAACATAAATGAAAGCTGTAGTTTTATTCTGTTTATTAGCACTTAAGAATTGTGTCTCATTAAATCAGTCGTGCACACAGTACTGTGCATCCGCTATCTATTGACTTGTTGCTACAGTGTTTGTTTGCGTCAAATAATAATAAATCCCTGTTGGCCAGATGCATGTAGCCACTGCACTCTAGAATGACGAATCATGCTTCTCTGTTTGGCGGTTGCCAGAAGAACGGTACTTGCCTGACTGCATTGTGCCAAGTGTAAAGTTTGGTGGAGGGGGGGATTATGGTGTGGGGTTGTTTTTCAGGGGTTTGGCTTGGGCCCTTAGTTCCAGTGAAAGGAACTCAGTGCTGCATCAGTCGAAGCCATTTTGGATGATTTCATGCTCCCAACATTGTGCCAACGATTTGGGGGGCCCCTTCCTGTTCCAACATGACTGAGCACCAGTGCACAAAGCAAGGTCCATAAGGACATGGATGAGCGAGTCTGCTGTGAAGGATCTTGACTGGCCTGCACAGAGCCCTGACCTCAACCTGATATAAAACATCTTTGGGATGAATTAGAGCAGAGACTGCGAGCTAAGCCTTCTCAGCCAAAATCAGTGCCTGACCTCACAATTGCTCTACTGGAAGAATGGTCAAAAATTCCCATAAACACACTCCTAAACCTTGTGGACAGCTGTTATAGCTGCAAAGGGTGGGCCAACTCCATATTAAAGCCTATGTATAATCAATTGGATGTCATTATCATGTGTGTGTAAAGGCAGGTGTCCCAATACTTTAGGAATATAATGTATAAGGCAAGAGCAAGCTTGGTAGCAAAGGGCAGCCACCCATAGTGGTGCCCATGGAGTTGGGGGTTAAGGGCTACTACCCTGCCGCATGCGTTATCGAGTGGTGTTACTAACAATGGCTAACAATGAACCCAGTTATGGGAACTGGAGTCTGTTTCAGAAGGCATGATTTCTTGTTTAGCTGGATAACTTGTCGGAAGCCATTTGAAGTTATCCAGCTAGTCCCTAGTATTAATACCTTACATTTTGTACTGGAACACGGGTGTGACGTCACGCCCAAGTCCGGCTTCAGAGCCCCGGTGCCGCACGTGCTCAGTTTACAACGTATTCACTGCGCATTTTGTTTTTGTGGCATTAACATACACATGCGCGCTATTCTTCGACTTTTACCAAAGAGAAGTGCTGTTCGCCGCTAATGCTGTACCTTTCTGGAGTTTACTGACATTATGAAAATGATGCTTTTTCTATCAAGCTGTTCATCAATTACAATGTAGTTTTGTTAAGACGTAAAAACTGCCAGGGTTGCGTTTCTCGAAGCCTTCTTAACACTAAGTCGTTTGTAAGTTCCACCTTTAGTTGTAACTTCACGTTCCGTGGCTCCTAAAACGTCCTTAGTTACTATACCGACATACTTTGCTGTCTTTTATCACTGCTGTTAGCTCACACTGCAAGTGGCCCCCACGCACGTCTCTGAAATGAGAAAGGAAACCATGTAAGAAAGATTTAAATATATTTTTTAAATAATAAAGAAAAGATTTTTTTCATTTAATGTACCATTTAAAATTAGACTATCCAAGTTAAGGGTATAGTTTCAAAATCAAACGAAACAATAAAAGAATTTTGTCTGATACATAATACAGTCTTAGTTAGGTTTCGTCTTTGAGCTCTAAATGCATAGCGAATTGCTGATTATGTATGTCTTTATTAACTAAGAAGGGGGGGGGGGGGGGGTTCTGCCGACATAGGGGTGGACGCGTTGACCCATTTTCCGACCCCCCTGGAATGCACACACCTCTCTAAATGTGCCAAAGTCACAGCAAACTTTAGTTCATGAGGTTGATGAGTCGACATTGCAGGTTCATTTACACATAAGTCTAATATTTTCCCACAAAAAAGTACCCTGGAATAATCCTTGTCTGGTCTCCAAACTATGTTTTGTTATGAAATGTCAATGCGCTACTAATTGTTAAAACACTTAAATCAAATGACTTTTTTTAAACTCCTGCCTCGGGTTTCACGTCACCCCGTGTCTTGCGTTTTCATTGGCTGTAGCTCTGACACTTTTCACACTTGCAGGATTTGGAGTCGCCGACGGTCTAGATATTTAGCACACGAAATATCTGGCGGGCATCTGCGACGCATCGGCGCCTCGTTCACAGATATCTATCGAGCTATGCCAAGCCAAACTGTCTAGTAGTATAAGGCTTATACTAATAAAAGACAAGTTGGCTTGCTACAGTAACACCGCACAGCACTGTCGCGCCGGGACACTCCACCGACACCTCAGTTTTAGCGGTCACGTGATTCTCCTTGAAACGATAAGCTCTTCGATATGGGCCTTCAGCGGGGGTTGTCACCCCTGGGCGTAAATTATGGGAGGGTTGTAACCCCCCCCCCCCCCCCATAATCAAAACTAGCCAATACAACCCCCTGGACCCCCTTTAATGGGTGGAGACGTCAACCCCCCAATGCTCAACCCAAATGCATGCCCTGGTCGTCACCTGCAACTTGTATATGTTTCGGAGCTTCGGTGCTGCACGGGCCATCACTAGTGAGGAGGTTACGCTGCACCGCGGACGCTGTTGGGTGGAAGTCGATGCCCTTTGCCATTCCCAGATAGGTAGGGTATAACGGCTTTTTTTTGCTCGTTAAGGTGTTGTTTAAGGGATATGTGACGTTTTTCTTCAAGTAGTAAAAATTATGCCATCGAGCTTCTTGTGGTTCGCCGTTATATTGGTGGATTTTCAGCACAGAAAAGGACCAACTGCGCAAACCAAAAGCAAGTGTGGAGGTCACACTAAAATGGGGAGTTTGAAAACGAGCATCTTTCCGTTGTCCCCCGTACCCAGTGCAATAGGTTACAGATGCCAAGAGAGTGAAGAGTGTATATGTTGTTTAAATGATTTTTTGTGAAAAGGGGGAAAGTCGTTGTTTTACACGTGTTTGATTAGGCACCGGTTTATTGACTGTATCGGTCTTTTTTGAGGTGTTTGCACTTTGCAGCCAGGCAGCAGGCGTGTATAATGGCCGTGTTATCGAGTTAGCTGAAAGTTACATTGTCGCCACGCCACTCTTCCGTTTGTCGTTCATGTTTGTAGAGAATAATGCACTTAGGTCGAGTGAGTTGTAGATCAGTTTTCTTTTGGTTTTCGCCACTTTCGTGTATCATTTCCAGTCTTTCATATTTCTATGTCGTTGTATCACTTTTAGTCAAACTAGGCAAAGTTATCAGGACAGTTCTGTGTGCAATGAAAGAATCACCGGTGTCCGCAATCTCGGGGCTCTGTCAATGGGGGGGGGGGGGCAAAGTGGCTCGGAGCGCAACAGTGTTCCAGCCAATCAACAACAGGGAGCTTTCACGTTCGTGCACAGGACGGGGGAGGGGTGACAGAGGGGGGGCTGGGAGAGGTGCATCTAGCACATGCTAATGTGATGAACAATAGAGATGACCAGGAATCAGCCAATGAGAAGATCTGAAGAGCAAAACCTGAAAAAGATCAGGCAAAGGCATAGGGAAAAAACGCCAGGTAGGCTATAGGTACTCGAGCTGCTTGGCTGGCAAACATTATGGAGGAAACGTGCTGGAAATTCTAAAACTTTTCAAGCTTAAACTTTGACTAGGAAGAATTCCAGGTCCGCATATCCATAATTGAGTTTTCACTAGTAAAAATTCAATTATAGATCTTTACAGTTACATTGTGCATATACAAAATGTGAATTTCAGATCTCTACAATGTAATTGTGGATATGCAGACCTGTAATTCTTACTAGTCAGATGAAATCACATATATCTACAATAGACGTTCTTACTATTAAAAACTGAATTATAGATCTATATAGTATGACTTTTTACTAGTAAAAATTGAATTTAGGATATGTGAGGCAAAGATACAATAGAAGTCAATGGGAATATATGACTAGCAAAAATCGAATATAGAGCACTATAATATGAATTTTTACTAGCAACAATACAGTTCTTACCAGTAAAAATGATGATTCGTGCCTGTCAAATATGAATTGTTACTAGTAAAAGTTAAATTGTGCTGAGTAGGTCTTAGCAATAGGATAAGATTGTTTAATAGGATATTTAGCTTGCCACACGCCTAAATGAGTTTAGGAGTAGCAGCTTTGGTAGGATGCCTGAAGCGAGGGCATGGCATTTTCGGATGGATACTTTCACAATCTGGGGGCATGCTGCCTTCTCCAAAATCTTTGTGTTTTATCTCTCTCTAATTTGGACATCTATGTGACGCCATACGCACATGTGTAACATTTCAGCAGTTTTGAAGAAGAGTCCGTGAACGTTTTATTCCGTTGTACATGAGGCCATCTTAAGTATATGAACAGCAAAATCATAAATGCATGCTGGGCGGTGGGCATTAAAGCATGTGTCTGTCCCTCAAAGAGCCTGTGCATGAGGCACCAAACCGGACAAGGGTGCATGAATGATCTATACTTTAAAAGTGGGTGAACACAATAAAACTGAAGGAAGGCTGGAAAATCAGCCCTATTAGGGCCATTCCACAAAGCAGAATTTCCCAGTTAGCTGGATAACAAACAGTAAATTAATTTGGCGTATCCATACGCCACATAGTACTGGTTTGGTAAATCATGGAAGCGATAAGCACTGAAGTGGTGGTGAAGAAAGGGAGAGCTCAGCAGGCACAGCTTTTGAAAGAGGAGATATCGTGGATAAACAAGGTAAATAGACCTCGGTGGTCTGCCGGTACCTTTTGCAGTTTAACGTCCGATGTTTATTAAACACGAGGATACGAGGAAGTTCACAAACTTTTGTGGGTTACAATACGCATCTCAGTAATATTTTAGGCACACTACTAATCTGCTTACCAAACTGTTGGTGTGAGTAAACGTCCATATAGTATCGAGAAGCCATACTTGTTTTGCCCGTCATGTAAAACCCTGGTGATTATCGCGCACCCTCTTTATAATCGTGATCACATCACGACGTGACAGCCCTAGCTGAGATTAAGTGTAGTATCTGAGCGGGGAGGGTCATTGGCCAGGCTGGGGATATTTCCTCCTAAATGTTTAATTTGTTCTAGGTTTTTTGGGGTTCTAAGGATTGTGATGTATTTTATTCTTGTTTCTTTTTAGTGCATTTTGTTCCGAGCTCGGAAGACGTCTCTGGTTTGCACGTAAATGGAGTTTCAGCCATGGAGGGACTATCTGCAGTTGGCTGACATCATCCGGGCCATGCAAGCTGGACCTGCCGTGCCTGAAGGACCAGGTCGGGTGGGGGACCAGCCAGGATCTGCCCGGTGGCTGCCGATGTCTGTCGAGCGGCATACAGACAATGCAGTGGATGGCGGGAAAAGCAGCTCCAAGCAGCCCGCAGCTGGACCTTGGCAGTCTGGGGAAAAGGAGTCTCCAGAACCGCAACGGCCTATCTGCAGTTTCTGCAGACACAATGGGGAGTCGGAGGCTGTCTTCCGGTCCCACTGCCTCAGGGACCAGGCGGGTGGCGTGAGCTGCCCATACCTGCGGCAATACATTTGCCCGCTATGCGGGGCCACTGGGGCTCGGGCACACACCAAGCGGCACTGCCCGCAGGTGGATGGCACGTACTGCTCTGTGTACGCCAGGGCACAGCGCTAAGCTGCTCTTTTAAAAGCTCGTAACTGCTGTCACTGCGCACTTTTATCATTCCATACTGTAATTGCACTATATTTTACTACTGTTGGATACTGCTCTTTATTTTTCTATTTTATCCTATTTGTATTGTACATTATATTTATAGTACATTTTTAATATTGTGGATGTTACTCCATTCGTGTAGCATCATAGAGGGCGCAAGAGAAACGGTATTTCAATGCACTGTGTACTTGTGCATGGTTGTGTTGACAATAAAGAACTCTTGAATGTTTTATATTTTCTTTTAATATTGTTGTTTTCTTTGTATTGCACAATCCAGAAAGCAGGTGGAAAAGCATTTCACTACACAGTAGTATGGTATGTGATTATGTATTTGACACATAAGACTTCTAATTTAACCTGAGTCGGCCTGCCAGTGGGCTAACTGCTGCTGGGTTTTAAATGCTGAAACATAAAGTCTAGGCAAGCATCACATGGAGTGGTATCAAGCACGCCGTCACTGGGCTCAAGAGCAGTGGAAACATGTTCTGTGTAGTGAGAAATCACACTTCTCTGTCTGGCAGTCTGATGGATAGTCTGAGTTTGGCAGATGCCAGGAGAACATTCCCTGCCTGACTGCAATTGCAAACTACAGTTATACTAACTGTAAAATTTGGTGGAGGAGGGCTAATGGTATGGGGTTGTTTTTCAAAGGTTGGGCTGGGCCCCTTAGTTCCAGTGAATTCTTAATGCTTCTGCATACCAAGAAATTTTGGACAATTCTATGCTTCCAACTTTGTGGGAACAGTTTGGGGAAGGCCCTTTTCTGTTCCAGCATGACTGTGCCCCAGTGCACAAAGCAAGGTCCATAAAGACCTGGTTGGGTGAGTAATGTAGAAGAAATTGACTGGCCTGCATAGAGCCCTGACCTCAACCCCATCAAACACCTTTGCCATGAACTATAACAGAGATTGCGAGCCAGGCCTTCACATCCAACATCAGTGCCTGACCTCACAAATGCTCTTCTGGATGAATGGGGAAAATTCCACACAGACACACTCCATAATCTTCTGAAAATCCTTCCAAGAAGAATAGCAACTGTTATACCAGAAAAGTGGGGGCAACTCCATATTGATGCCCATGGATTTAGAAGAATTTGTTCTTCTAACAAGAGAAAATAGATTTTTAAGATCCCGTTGCCTTGGCAATCAATGGTCCTAAATCAACCTACACTTGTCATCACCTGTTACTTGCTTCAGTCCGCCTTACTGACTCTCTAGACGGATTCTTTGACATGGCAGGGGGTCTGACCTTAAAAGAGGCTGTTTCACCAAATCTTGCTTTAAACATTGTTGCAATGATCAAAGCATGCAATGGCTCCCCAAAGGTATTTCATTTATTCTCCATTTCACTTATCCACTACACTCTTAAATTCCTTCTCTGTTTGCATATAGATAAATAACAAGAACAATAAAGCATACTACCAGGCCTGACAGAATACCTAAAATCACAACCATTTCTCAAAAATTTCCACCAACCTGGGTTGCGGGGCAATAACGATTTTGATTCTAAAGATGATGATTGGTTAAAATCCACATTTACTCAATTAATTCATAGTATTATTACTTTCCTACTATGATTAATTAATTACTAAAAGCAAACATTCAAAATCCCCAATAAAAACATGTACAGAATTGTCACCAAGGTCCCAGGGTTCTGCGGCTTCATGAACCATTTGCTGTATTTTCTGATCCCACTAGATGGTGCTCTTGGCTTGCTTTGGGGCACGCTTTGTTTCACCAGTTTTCTTTTCTTTGATTTGATCTAGTGCCAAGGTCTGTGTCGCCGATACCGATCCCCATATTCTAGTCTTATATGTGCATTAAATGATAAATAGAGCCAAAAAAAAATCATAGAGTACTATTTGAAATTTTTGCAATAAAAAGTAGTCACCCAAAATCCACGGGTGATACGTTCCAAGACCTACCATGAGTACTGCCATCTCCATATACAAGTATACAGAGACGAAACGTCGAAGCTCAACCAGAATGTGAACATAAACTTAAAAACATAAACATAAAAAACAAGACAATGTGTAAAGGACATATAGGATAGTGCATATTTTAAGAAGTATACATTGTGCAATATACTGTAATATGCAGTATTGTCAAAACTGTGTAAAGACATGCCATGTGTTTAATGTAATGAGTTAGCAAGTTCGACCTGAGTTCACCAACATGTACACTGTAGCACAGTGAGTTCACAGTGTAAAACGATGTATGATAACAGCAGTAGCTTCTCGTTGCCCCATGTCAGAGTGACAAAGTGTGAAGTGCAGTGTATGCTTATGGGTCGGCATGTGGCAGCCTGGCAGACCTGGCTCTGGCATCAACTCTTGAATGGCAGGAGAGTGAAAAGGTCATGTGAGGGATGTGATGGGTCCTGCACGAGACACTGCGTTTGTAAAAATTGTCTTGAATTGAAGGGAGATGCACCCTGCTGTCTTCACTACTCTCTGCAGGCACAGTTACTATTGAAAGTTACAGTACTAACCTGAAGCTAACCTGGTGCTTAACTTCGCTAAGCAAATTCTGGATAGACTGGTGGATAGGTCACGACCTCAGAAGGAATGTCACTCCATCACAGGATACCCAGACTGGGGGAGGGAGGGGGGTGTGTGTCAATAAATAATAATACAGTACACGGAACCTAAGCTTTTCTCCTGTCGGTGCGAGAATGCCCTTGGATTCCGACGGTGCTACACAGCTACACTGTAACTGTGAATTTAACAAGGATATATTTATACACGAAAATAGCTTAAATTGACGTACGCCTATGTATCTTGTTCAAATATTCTCGTGTGAGCGCATAGCAGTATGCACTATGCCCTGTTTGATCGATTAGCTGGGTCTGGCTCGATTGTTCACGCCTAGCCCGGCGTTTCATGTGTATGGGGCAAAATGGCTGCTTCCACCTCCCCGCAGTCACAAACAATAGCGGAAAAACCGTCCGGGTGTAGCGGTCGGGTTTCTGATACGCTGCAGCTTTTCAACGGTGAGTACTGCGCCAGTCATGGGCTTCGCCTGAGAACACACGTTGCAGTCACCTCCCGATCACATGCAATCGATCGTCGTTATCAAATCCGTCAGAATCGGACCGTCTTAATGGGCAGCCGTCAAAGACCGAAAGCGCGAGGCCAAGTACTGTTACGGCATCGCAAGGGACTGTCGGCTTAAGCAGCTCAAGCAAATAGCACATATTCACGAAAATCCTGATATACGAAATCCAGAAATCTACCTTTATTTTTCCCTGAGTGGAACTGTGAAACGGATCCTTTCTTCGAGTCGGTATGATTGAATGTATGTTTGATAAAGGCTGATATATTTAATGCAAGCAATGACGACGTCTGTTTCATTTCTTGGAATGTGCGGCGTGTTCATGCTGTTTCAAATCGAGAATGCTCGAAGCTGCATTCCTTCATTAAAGAAGCCCGCGTCCCATGTCCTCGCCATTGTACGCGCTCCCGAATTAGTCTGAGTACTGCGCCAGCTTAAGTTATCTAAAGGCGGCGTTGACTTGAAAACCGCAATTTTGAATTATTAATAAATAATGCTTGACATGCAACGTGTGCATATGGAATTGCGACTGCCGACTTGTCTACATAATTAAAGCCCTTTGTTTTCGAGTATTTATTAAAACCTCGATGTCTGTTCATTCATTCTTAGCATGGTTCTGGAAGACTGTCATATGAGGCCGGTTTGCTGATTCTTGGTCGTCGTTTAAATGGTGATTAATATTTGCGCTGCTGAAATAAATGCGGGTGCTTTAGCAGTAGATAGACAGTTTATTGATTGATTAAAAAGAAAAAGATTGACACATATTACCTATGATAATATTCATAGCTCATCACCTATTGACGCGAACACGCATTTAAAGTAAATTTCAGCAGAATCCCTAAACACTAGCGAGGTTTGTTTACATCGTGGAAAGCTCCTGTCTGTCATTACTCAGGTGAGGAGGAAGACTGGATGCCAGTTTTGGGAAACATGTCCACAAGTCCGGAGTGCAAGAGTGATTTTCCATTAGCGCAAGAGATCAAACGCGTGGAGTCCCCTGCACATAGAGACAAAGTGGATACTAAGGGTATGTGGAAATTTAGGCAGGAGAATCTTGGTCTGCAGTGTGACATTCATTTGTTTAGCAGCTTGTAAAATAGGGCTTGTAACACTTATCTTCAGGGATCTGCTGAGGTATCTGTTTCCTGTTGTTCTTCACCAGCCAATGGCTTCTTGCGATGCGAGGTGTGCGACGCCCTCTTTGAGACGAGGCGGGGCCTCTCTAGCCACGCCCGCCTGCATCTTCGACAGCTGGGGGTGGAGGTTTCGGAGAGCAGCGGGGCGCCCATCGACTTACTCTACCGACTCGTGCGGGAGAAAGCTTTGGACGGCCACGTGCCTCTGTCCGTAGCGGCGCACCTTCCCGCCAAGAAGCACCGGAACCGGGCACCTGCTGCCAGGAAGCGCTCGAGCCCTGGACTGCAGTGCGACGTGGTGAATCCTGTTGAAAAAGTTGCCCCATCCCCTCGCTTGCCCTCCACCAAATCTGCTTCCTCGGGCTCCTCCTCTTCACTCAATGCCCCAGCCCGATCCCGCTCCGTTTCCCCTCTGCTGAACAGGGCTCCAGGCTCACCGCTGCTCCGATCCCCAGAGCGCAAGCCCAGTTCGGGGAGCCCCTCGAGCCCGGTCTCTCATGGCTCGCCTAAACCCCTCTGGGCTCCACAGGAAACGGACGCCCCGCTGAACTTAGGTAAGGATATGCCGGCGATATGACCTGCCCAGACCTGTGGGTTGCATGGCCATGTATTATAGAAAATGTCCCAAGACTCGCATCACTCCGTTAGCATTAATGATAGCGCGACTGCTTTTCCCCACCCAGCCTTGGAAGTGGATCCCAGCAAGGACATCGTGTGTGAGTTGTGTGGGGCCTGGTTCGAAACACGCAAGGGCCTGTCTAGCCATGCACGAGCTCACCTGCGGCACCTGGGCGTGGGGGACGCAGATGCCCGTGGGCCGCCCATCAACGCACTCAGCCGCATTATTCATAGCGAGGACTTCCAGCGCCGACTGGCAGCTCTGGACCCAGAGGAAGCCGCAGAGCTGTGCCTGGCCCCTCCCTCGGTATCTTCCCCTGCTGCCAAGCGGACCATGGGCAGTTGCTCTGCACCAGGGGGACAGGACTCTCCCACGTCTCCAGTGCGGCCCCCAGCCAGCAAGCGGCCAAAGTCCTCCCTGGGGTCGCAGGGCTTCCGGCCGGGCAGCAGAGAACAGGCGGCATCTCCCCACTGTGAGTCCGTCGCTCCACCAAGCGGCCGAACTCCACCATGTTTGCTAGTTTTCATTGGCTCTGCTCCTCCCTATTTCCCAGGTGAGTCTTCGAAGGTGGTCAGCTGCGAGTTCTGCGGCGAGTACTTCGAGAACCGCAAGGGGCTGTCCAGCCACGCCCGTTCGCACCTGCGGCAGATGGGCATAACCGAGTGGTCGGTCAATGGCTCGCCCATCGACACCCTGATGGAGGAGGTGGCCCGGCGTGGGCTCCGCTGCGCCCTGCAGTCTCCCCGCACCCTCAAGTCCCCACCCGCTTCCCCTGCTCCACCATCGCTGTCCCCCTTGGCCTCCCCCGCCTCCCCTGGGCCCCCCAAGTGCTCGCCCTTAGTTTCCACCAGCTCCCACGGCCGCCTGCCCACCGCACGCAAGGCCTGCCGGCCCAAGCCGGAGCCCGTCGAGGTGCCCGTCAGTGAGGCCCCTGGTACGGCAGAGGGTCACAAGCCTCAGCCCAAAGCACACAGTTCTGCCCGCTGCTGGCCGGCTACAGAGGCTGCGCAGTCCCCCCGCATGGGTGAGCCCCTCAAGTCCATAGTCCATTTCAATTTGATAAGTTATTTCATTAACTAGTTTAAGATTGTTCCATCCTTCACTGTTACATGGGTAAAAAAAAGATGCAGTTTAAGATAAATATGCTGCAAAGGGCTGAGAGCTGGCTAGGACTGGACATAGGTGGTAACGAGTCTGGCCTGGCATGTGAGGACATTCTCCTGGTCCCCGCAGTGAGATCCCCGGAGCTAGAGCCGGCCCGGGACGTCTGCTGCGAGTTCTGCGGCGAGGTCTTCGAGAATCGCAAGGGGCTGTCCAGCCACGCCCGCTCACACCTGCGCCAGATGGGCATCACAGAGTGGTCGGTCAACGGCTCGCCCATCGACACCCTGATGGAGGAGATCAAGAGGCGGGGCCTTCCCTGTCGGCAGCGGGTGAAGGAGGAGCCTCCCTCAAACTGGGAGGAGTCTGGCTGTCAGTCGCCACAGCGACACCAACAGAAGCCCGTGATTGGTCTCCCCAAGCTGAGCCTCGGTGGGAAGGGTGGGGGCACCCCAGGCAAGAGGCCGTTCCCTGGTGGAGCACATGCAGAGGACAGGTTAACGCCCCACTCAAAAACCTTCTTGCCCGTACCTCAAGACTCTGTGTTCAAGGACAAGTCTTCCATGGACAAGCAGGCATCAGGTCACGTGGGTAAGGAGCAGTAATGGTTTCTCATAGCGGTCTGGGGGTCACGGTTCTGAGCGGCACATCTGGTTAGGTGAAATCCACGAGTTTCTGCAGGTTCTGCATGTTCCCCTGTGGGTTTCTGAACCGAAATGGTCGCCTTTTCCCCGCAGGCATGGACGCCAGCTGTGAGCTGTGTGGCTTCTGCTTCGAGAACCGCAAGGCGCTGGCCAGCCACGCGAGGGCGCACCTGCGCCAGTTCGGTGTGACCAAGTGGACGATCAATGGCTCCCCCATCGAGACGCTGCGGGCCTGGATGCACAGTGAACCGCGCCGCGTGGTCGAGATGCAGCGCCGCTGCAGCTCCCTAGGGGGCTGGCCCCAGCCCAGGAAGGCGAGTGGCGTAACAGTCTCCACAAGGGGGTGCTGTTGATATCCTGCTCAGGCCTCCTGTCAGCCACCACCGGTGCTGCCTGTCGAGTTTCTTTTCACTGTGCAGCTTCCCAGCTCGGTGAGCTGGCAGGGAGCAAAATATGGGCTGTCTCGGGGTTCCTTAGGACTAGGTTGGGAAACACTACTATAGGCAGCCAGCTAGGGTGCCAACCTAGGGGGCACAGGTTTAGCCAGACAATTTTTACTTTTGGAGGGAGAGGAACATCGTGAAAGAGTTTGTTAGGTTAATATGATGTGGGAAAAAAACAAATGTAAGTGGCCAACATTTCAAAATGAACAAAGATAGTTTATTGGGCTTTCAAGTTATTTTTTTAATCGCGATTAATCGAATACACAAGCATGTTGCAGTAATGTTACATGATGTGCTGGAGGTGACACTCGCCTAGGGCACCACATGGCCCCTCCCCCATCCCCGTCTGTTGCTCTCTCTTCCCTCCTCCCATCACCCCCCCCCCCCCCCCATTAACAGTTTTGTCATGGTGGTGTGTCCTGTTGTAGTTGACATCACTTCTGCCGCTCGCCCCCTACCATTACAGAAATCGGGCTCCTTCCATTTACTGACTGGGCCGGACCGCTCACCTGGCCGGGTCCAGAAGTTCGTGTCCCCTGGCGCTTCATCGGGCAAGCGTGCGGGTCGGGAGGTCATCAAGGGCCTGGCAGGCTCCTCACGGCCGGTGGAGGGCAAGTGCCTCAGTCCCGGCAGCAAGATCCCTGTCCGGCGGGCCGACTCCCTGCCGCACTCCCAAGGGGCCCACAGTGAAGTCAACGTGCGCTCCCCCCGAGGTGAGTGACGCTCCTGCTGAAAGAATGCGCTCCTTTCCTGAGCGGGAGCGGCTGACCTAGGATGACATCCGGTGGTTCTTTAAGCTAAACCCCAGATCTAATACCATTATAAAGTACCTCATGTTCCACAAATGCACCAGTGTATTCTGTCTGTCCCTCTACCTTCCACAGGGAACATAAACACCCAGGAAGGGAATCTAGTCCATCACAGTCACACAATAAGGACAAAATAGAAACAGCAGTGGCTCTTGCATGATACCCCTGTTAACCTCACTCTGCCCATCTCCCTGTCTCTCTCTCTCCCTTTCACTATCTGTCTTACTCTCTTCCTGTCTTTTTCTGTCCATCTATCTCCATCTGCCTGTTTCTCTCTCTCTCATCCCTCTCTTGCTTTCTTCCTAACTATTGTTTTCTTTCTTTGCCTGTCTGTCTCTTTATCTCTCTCTGCCTGCCATCAATTTCTGTCTCTCTTACTCTCTACCCATCTCTCTCTCTCTCTCTGTTTTTCTCTCTCTCTCTCTCTCTCTCTCCCCTTCCAGGTTTTGAGCGCCGGCCCCCAAAGCACCTACCCACTTCAGAAGCCCGGGCACGAGAGAAGGGCCCCTCTCAGGGCGCCAGGTCCAACCCGGTCCCCTCCCTGGTGCCGAAGCCGCCCTCCTCGCCTCTTGTCAAGGTGGTGGGCGACGTCTACTCGCTCAAGTGCCGGTGAGTGTGTGTGTGTGTGTGTGTGTGTGTGCGGATCAGCAGTCCTCACTGCAGGTGTTTCAGCTGCTGCTCCTCCTTTAAGCTGCTTTTTAGCATCTTACAGCTGTGGTGTTTGAGTGACACATGAGTTAGTTGGGTTTGTTTTCTTCTCTGCGTCATTATCCTATGGAAAGACATACTGAACTTTTTGCTTTAACCTGATTGGCTCACTGTCTTTCCCCTTGGCCCAGGTTCTGCGAACTGGAGTTCCGTGGGCCTCTGTCTGTCCAGGAGGACTGGGTGAGACACCTGCAGCGTCACATCCTGGGCCTCGGCCTGAACAAACCAAGCCTCCCCGCTCCACCTCCACCGCCGCCGGCTGAGCCCCCCCGGCCCCCGAGCACGGCACCCGCAGTGGATGCGTCAGTGCCAGCCCCGCCGTTCACGCCCGCCGCTTGCGCCGCTGTCCCCATCTCTGCACAAGCTGTATAAACCACCCCCATCTACCCACTCTTCCAGTTCCATCCCACTTTTCCCATCATCCTATAGTTCTGATTCGTTTCGTTGGTTTTAAAATGTCTTAAGCCCAGCCGGAGCCTGAGGATGTGCCTCTACCCAGCTGGCCGACTGGGTTTCCTGTGCCTCTCCGGCGATGTTGCTCCCCAGCCCCCAGGGGGCGCCAAACAGTGACCTCATCTTTAACCGGCCTGACCGAGCGCACGTGCGTGGCCGCACTGAAGGAAAGCCAACGGCAAGACCACAGGCGTCTGGTGTGCCTTTTGGGAAGGGGGCGGGGCACTGGGGGGGCGTGTCCGTCCATGTCAAAGGCAGAAATCCAGACGTCAAGCTGACACGGGTGGAATGGCGCCGAATTGGGTCACGCCTGGTTTTACACTGTTACAAGCACGACCGCTTCGATCTGATGTCTGTTTTACGCCCTGATTCGTTTTTAAAACTTGCTGTTACTGCAAGTCAGCGCGAAACGACACAATGGGCCTTATAGCACACTGTGTTCAGCTCTTCGTGAAATGAGTTTTGTTAATAAATAGGGAACCATTTTTGGATTAGATGCATTTTAATGTTGGACCAACTGTTTTGGGAACTAGTCTTTTTTTTTTTTTTGATAAATGTTTAAGAACTGGAAATTGGTCTTTAACCTCCTCCGCCACCCCCCACCCCCCACCCTAACGCACATAAAGCCTTGAGCATTTAGTCCCTGTGCTGACATTCCTGGCCTTGGGCACAGCCTTCAATAACAAGTGCTGGGATTGGGCACAGCCTTCAATAACAAGCGCTGGGATTGGGCACAGCCTTCAATAACAAGTGCTGGGATTAGGCACAGCCTTCGATAACAAGCGCTGGGATTGGGCACAGCCTTCAATAACAAGCACTGGGATTTGTCCTTCTGTGCCCAGCGTGTGCCAAAGAGTCTCCTTACTTGCCACTTTGTGTCTCCAGTGCAAGTGCAGGTGCATGGGCCAGACTGCACTGCTGCCCAGGCTCATGACGTGCCGGCGGGCAGACAGCCACGCTCAGCTACTTCGGACCCAGCTGACTCTATACTCCAGGGCTGCCGGGGTTAATGTGCGTAGTTCTTTTTATACAGCATGGAGGCCAGGTTTACTGCATGAATAACTACATTTCCTGAGAAAGAGAAACTTGTCTTGTGAAGCAATAACGCAAAGCCCCGTGAAACGTGCCGTTTCCGCCAGAATGACAAGAACATTCCAGTGACTGCTTGACCCTTTTATTTTTTTCCTCTTAATTGGTTATAAACATACATGTTTTTATGCAGCTGTTAGCACTGTTGTTCATTAATGCGTATGTATCGAAGTGTGGTCTGAATCCTGTTGGTGTCGTTTGATGTTGACCTTTTTACTAAACTTTTTTTTTTAATTGAAAGTCACAACTTTTTCCAGTAAAAGGAGACAAAATGGGGGTTTTTGGTTTACTTTAACTATTTGTGGCTGTATGTGTGGTTGAGATTGATAGAGAACGCTGAGTTATGTGGAAAATAATTGATTTCCTTGTAATGAAGTCACAAAGTTCTTCAACAGGAATCCAAGAGTTTCCAGAGATGTGTTTGATATCTGTGGTGAATGAGCCTTAAACTGCTGTTATTGATGGTGTGTGTGTGTGTGTGTGTGTGTGTGTGTGTGTGTGTGTGAGAGAGAGAGAAAGAGAGGGGGACAGCATTGGTTTTGGGTACATTCCAGGAAGGTGTGATATTATACACAAATGTTCAAAGTCTCTGTGATCAATAAATGTGAAAGATCTTTTTTGATTGCCTTGTGAAACTCAAGGACTCTTTCCCAAAGTCAAATGATGCAGGTACCTAGTCTTCCTTCCTTCACTAATAGCCAGTAGCAATGCACATTTTAAATATCATTCATCATCTGTACCTTCAAACTATTGCATTTTCCCTAAACAAACAGTTATGGTGGGACTGACATGACTTTTTGTTGCAGAGATAGAATGACATAGTAATTATCTGTGTGGAATGATAATGAGGTCATTGGGCCGGCCGCCGGCCCTTAAGCTGAAAAGCGTTAAATAGCGTAGTTCTGTGAATGGAGCCTTTTAAAAGGCCATAAAGGAGTCTTTGCTTCAGCCTGGGGCCCGTTTGCACCGCGGATGAAGGCTTGCAGATTTACGCGGGAGAGTTACGGTAAGTCAATGGAAATGGGTGGAGGCTGAGCTGAAGAAACGGCACGGGCGATTAGCGGGGGGGATGTTGTGTTTCTTTATTTTGTTAGCAAAATGGTGATAGCATCACAACATTCTGGTTAATCGGCCAATCGTGCAAAGGCTGACCGTCTCGTGCTTAATTGTAGTCCTGAACCTTTGCCTGAAAAATTCATAGAAAGCAGCTGCTCATGTTTGTCCTGTTGTATAAAGTTTGGTTGCATTCTGTGGTGTCTGGCAGATACGCTGAAAGAACCAGTGCAGGATTTTCTTCTCACTATTCAGTCCACAGGTCGGCTTCGACTTTCAGGTTAAGACTCCTACAATAAATTCAGGTAAATTCCTATAATAAGTCATTTTAAAGGTACTTAAGTCACTATATTTTGGTTAAGCCCACAATACTGAGAATATCAAATATTACCATACAAATGTAAATGCATTGAAAAAGGATTTGTGAAGAATAATCTTTACAATATGTTTTTTAAATGTTTTGTGGTTAAAGTAATACAAAATGTTTGTGTGAGAGGGCAGAAGCCAGAGGAACGTTTTGGGTAAGAGGCCTGTGCTCCGAAGGTGCCACACCACAAGTGCATAATAGTCAATATGAGACACACATTTTCCTAAACCGCATGTTTTTTGAAAGTGGGAGTAACAGGAAGAATATGTAAAGCGCACACACAGTAAGGGCAGGATTGAAATATCTTACATTGAATCTCTGAGGTAGTAGTGCTAATCTGGGCCCTACAGCATCAACCAAAAAAAAAGCATCACGCATTCATTCATTCATTTTCATACCAGACTTAAGCTTTATTTTGCTCATGGGTCCAACCAATCACATGTCTTGGTCCTGCCTCCTCTAGTTGCTTGGACCCACCTCCTCTATAATTGGATTGGTTATCTCTCTCAGCCAATCATGTTTCCTCCTTCCCTCAGAACATTTTGTGCAAGTCTTTATCTTAGCAGTTTTCTTGTTCCTTACTAAAGGCACAAATACATCCAAAAGCAATAATGGATAATGTGACTGACATGCCCATTTTGGGATTAAATATGTGTATAACTGCCAAGGTGTACTTGACCCAGAGAAAATTACAATAATTATATTAAAAGCAACCATGGGAACCGCCAAACTCCCACCCCCAACATGAAAATATTATAAAATAATAATATCATTCTAGTAGGTCAGCGCCGATTTCCAAAATATTTTGTTATAAAATGTAATTATTGTTACACATACACATATAACATTAAATCTTAACACATTTATGTGAGGAACCATGATTTCGGGATCTATTTCCGTTTTCTACATCTTCCAAAGGTTAATTTTTGTAATGTGTCTAACTTGAGGGCAGAGGTCACAAGCTTTGGATAAATAAACATTTCAAAGGACACTAAGAGGGTCACTAACCCAATAAGGGAAATAAATAGAAATGAATTAAACTGGAACACAAAAAATAAGAACTTGTAGGATGGTTGGCGCGTCAAACGGAAGCGTAGGCATCAACAAACTCAGTCCGTGGGGAATAGGAGGCTGTGTACAGCTCTTCAGATGTAAACTAACCACACTGACGTCATTTTTTTGGATTTTAATACTGAAATGTGGTCAGGCAGATGAAAATTTGGATGGAAAAAAACTCCCGAAAACAGCACAATTTGCCTTTGTTTGTATGCATTGACTGAAATGTTGATTGGAGATTCAAGGAGGAGCAGAATATCTTTTTCCATGTTTTATTTTCCTGGATATAATCCCTGTTATAGGCTACATTTTTTATAAGAGGCAGACAATATAGGTCTACAGATGCCGCTCGCTTAAAGATATTTCAGCTTCACGATGGTGTGATAGTACGGAGCCCTTTATTATATGTGTCATGGTATGCAGGAAAAAAAAGATCTCATAGTAATTCGTACTCTTGAGTTACTAATTCGTCCTCTCGAGTTAGTAACTCCTGCTCTCTGATTGGTAATTACTAACTCGAGAGGAGGAATTAGTAACGCCGCATTAAGATGCAAATGAGTCACCGCAAGGCAAAATAGGACGATCCAAAGTAAAGTAAAAAAAATTAAACACCGCGGTTTCAATTTATTCCATGTGTTGTCATGTTTTTTAAAAAAAAAAAAAAAAAAACCCTAAATGAACGCTGTAAGCAGAGTACCTGATTACTGTAAGTAAATTATTTCAACAGTATTTGTGCAGGAATGATTCTGTTCCAAGCTTTTTCATCCTCATAAGCGGTTGATCGATCACTATAACCTATATCATTGCATGGTCTCCACTATAATTAATACATCAAAGTACACAAAAATAATTACAGATATAAGAAGCTTTTTAAAAATAAATAAATAAAATAAAATAAAATAAGGAAGACGAGGAGGCACAAGCGAGGCTCGGGGACGTGGAGGAAGAGCTTTCTCAGGTTGGTGAAGAAGATCCAAGGCTTGCTGGCTAGCAGGCTAGTGGAGCCCGGTGGTTCTCAAACGTTTTTGAAACATGACTCGCCAATTTATGAAAACAAGTTTTTCCAGGGCACTCCTTTACATTGAAAACATCGTAAGACTAATTCCAAATCCCGCCTGTCCAGCTCCCAAGGCACACTATATATAGTGTGTGACGGCACAGTTTGAGAACCACGACTGGTACTTTGGTAGGGATCCACCCTAATACGAATACATTATTCAGAAACACACAATAATGCGTCGTAAATAGAAAATAGAAAATGTTTTTGACTCGATCGAAGTTTCGCGTTATTATTCGGAAAAAATCATCTCCATGACTGACATGTCTATGTTTCGTCAAATTGATTCATATCACTGTGGATGGCCATGAGATATAAAGACCCATTCTATCTGAAATGCAGGACTTTGATTTCACTAACCAGCCATTTCATTTCACTTACTACAAATTATTCAGAAGTGACAGCTTCATTCTGTAGTTAGCTCACCAAGCTAGCGCACAGCAGGCCTATGTAACTTACAAGAACCTTTTAGTGGAATATCTCACATCATATATTCTGAAATATCTTAATGCTGCAATTATTGGAACATTTAAAGATTTTTAAGCCCTCGATGTTTCAAGACTACAACAACGCCCCCGGTGGACACCCTTGGCAGGAAAGCATTGTAACATTTCCACTTTTTGAAGGTAACACTTCCTGACAATAGCTCGTAAAAAACAGTCTGATTGCAATACTATATGTAAGAACATAAGAAATTTACAAACGAAAGGGGGCCATTTGGCCCATCAAGTTTGTTTGGGGAGAACTTAACTAATAGCTCAGACTTGTTAAAATCTTATCTAGCTGTGATTTAAAGGAACCCAGGGTTTTAGCTTCCACTACACTAGCAGGAAGACTATTCCATACTCTAACTACACGCTGTGTAAAGAAGTGTTTTCTCAAATTCAGTTTAAAATGTTCTCCGGCTAATTTCCACCTATGGCCACGAGTTCTAGTATTTAAACTAATATTAATGTAGCCATTTGGCTGAACAGCATCCAGACCTGTCAGAATCTTATAGACCTGGATCATGTCCCCCCTTAGTCTCCTTTGTGTGAGGTTGAACAGATTCAGCTCAGCTAACCTCTCCTCATAAGACATTCCTCTAAGACCAGGAATCATTCTTGTAGCCCTACCATGCACCTTTTCTAAGGCAGCAATGTCCTTTTTAAGGTATGGTGACCAAACCTACACACAATATTCTAGGTGGGGTCTTACCAAGGAATTATATAATCATAGCATCACCTCCTTTGACTTAAACTCCACACACCTAGAGATATAACCCAACATCCTATTGGCCTTTTTTATTGCTTCCCCACACTGGCGAGAGTGGGACATGGAAGCATCAACATACACACCGAGGTCTTTCTCGTAATCAGCTACCTTTATTTCAGTGGAACCCATAAAATATCTGTGCTTTATATTTCTGCTCCCTGCATGGATTACCTTACATTTATCTACGTTAAATTTCATCTGCCAGGTATCAGTCCAGTCACTAAATAAGTCAAAATCCCGTCTGATGTCTGATGTCTGATGTCATTCACAAAAATTAGTCTGCTGTGCAAAGAAAAGTAGAAATCTATAAACAAATCAAAAAGCTTCTTACATAAATTGCACATTTTTTATGGCGCTGACTATTCCAGCTGTAAAATAAGCAAAACCAATAAACAGTTTTTGTTTTAAGTACAGCTGGGTTACTTTATCCTTCATAGTTGCATCTGATTGGTCTGTACTTTTAATTGCACAGCAGTTTGACTGTAGGGGCAACAGGACATTTACTTGTTTGGGTGATGTTTTTAAAGATCAATGCCATCAAGCTTTGAGATACAGTCTCATAATCTACTAACACTAGAAAACCACATTGTTATTGACACAGAGTGAATTAAAATCTGAAAACTCAGTTCTTAAGTTTTACAATTAGTAAGAAAGTTGCACTTAACGTAATGATAAAGGTTTATGAAGAGATCAAAAATGTCAAAGACATGGTAAAAAGAAAAAGAGTTTTATTTTATATTGTAATTCCTTCGAAGAAACAAACCTGTCTGCATTTTTCACTGCTGAGACGACTTGAGAAATCAGGACCTTAATCTGTTTGTTCAGCTGCCAGGTTTAGGTCTAATTATTTTTTCTTGGCTCTGAAAATAGCCCCCTTTTCTCTGCGGTCACCAAGTATTTGTAGTTCTACTCCAGAATAGGAAATTTAATTAGGCAAGTAAATGAATACCACCTGAAACGCATGTAAATTTAACTTTGGCCAAACCGGAAAGGCAATATGACTTTTGACTTGAGGACAAGTTAAAAATGTATTATTTAAAAAAAAAAAAACACACACACAAACGTGTATATGAGTGTTTAAGACAAGGTGTATGACAGCCTTGTTCGATGGGGTATTGCTTGCTTTGTTTAAAAGTTGGGCAGTGTTTTATACCATTTTTAGGTATTTTACACTTTTCAGTATTATAGATGAAACATGAATATGTAATATAACTGTTGATATACTTGTATTCACCATATGAGTTCATACTGAGCACTAGACACTTGTGAAAATCTCTGCAAATCTCCTGATTGGTTCCCTGTGTCTGGAGCAGAGGGATGTGAAAGGTGGGAAGTTGTCATGGTGACGGCGAAGTGTCCACTGCAGGGACAGACAGGACTGCGGTTTCCATGGCGGGCTGATAATGATTTGGGGCCTACAGAGAACCTTCACTGTAACCCATTCTAATGCCTAATGATTCGTGTGTTGTACTTTCGAGGGTCCTTACTCATATCCCATAAATGACAAGTTCTAAGGATTCTATTCCCTTAAATTGACTCCTGTAGGAGGCCATTGTTCTGCTGCCCAGAGAGAGGGATGGAAAACAGACCGAGACTGATTAGGCTTCACGCAGCAACCTGCCAAGCTGAGATGTAAACCATTAAAGCCAATTCAAATGCAGATCATTGCCAGTCATGGAACTCTTTGCATGGAAATAGCATATTAAACTTAATGCAGATGTCCAGCAAATCTGTTCATTTTACAGCCTTATGGTGTTTTTCTGATGATGGACTGAAGGTGTCTTATCGCCAAGAAGTGTGGGCTTCAAGGGAGCCTGTCAATGAGGGTGAAAATAATGGCCGCTTATGAATACCTGTCCATCCATCCATCCATCAACTCTACACGTAATGCAAGTGTGGGAATCAAAACCATAGGTTGGTTGATTGATTGATTGATTGATTGATTGGAAGGTAGACCTTGGTGATTTTTACCACCTTCCATAGGAAACAGGTTGAAACTGTGACATTGAAAAGGTTCATTTAAAATCCCGCCATTGTGACTCTCACAGTGTGACATTTGTTATCGGTGCCCTGTGTCTGTCATATTTATCTCTACTTGCCTGTACAGGTGTACATTTCGTTTGGAAAAGAGATAAAATGCAAAGCTGAGTTATGTAATGCAATTAAACAGCTCATCGTGTGGCACTGGGCACTCTCCTCTGCAATATTCTTATAAAAAAACAAATTAATTGACACGTAATATATGAATAAAAACTCTAGATATGTTTCATTAAAACATCACAATCCCATGTCTTTTGACGTAATTCTTTTTTCTTTTCTTTTACTAGAATGTACCTGTTAGAAAGTGACACCAGCAGTAGCTTCATGGGGACTGCGATCGCACTCTGAACCTTAGAGAACAGAAGTTAAGTCTAATTCTTCATCTGTGACCTAACGTTGCTCCCCAATCTGGCTCCAAGACATGCTTCTATTGGTCTCATACTGGTAGCCCTGCAGAAAACACTAGTGTTTATTTAAAATAAAATAAAAAATAGGCAACACTTCAGAAAATTAGTTTGTTTTATAGGGATTTGCCAGAATCTAAACAAAGTCAAGCAAGCAATAATATCCGTATGTATTCAACATTCTTCTTCCTAGGCTTTGCCTATATTGGATTTCTGTATACATAACTTTTACTATACTAGATTTTCCCTTTAATAGAATGTCATCTTGCTATCGTGGGTAGGATTTGTCTCTTACATCTGACTGTAATCCTTCAAGAGAAACGATAATTAGAAGCACAAAGAACGCACACAGATTCCTGCAAATTTGGCAGCATGTCTTGACGTTTCGTAATTTTTCACTCTTTCCATTAACAATGGCCGAACGCAGGAAGGCTTCTCGTAACACTGATTCATACGGACCGCCTGCCAAACGGAGCGCTGAATCCAGGCCAGTCAGCCTTCATTCCTCATACATGTAAGCTTGTTCCATAATTGCACTCTTTTCTTCATTCCTTTCCACCCATGAGATCTTAATGCTGACTGAATATCAGCAAAACGTCAGTGTATTTTAAATGAGTATGGTGCCGACCATCTAAGAGTTCATTTACAGTAGGAATTTGTTTTCAGTTGTAAAGCAGACCATTTTGTTTTGTGATACCAGTTATAAATTCACTATTATCATTTTTGCTGTACAAAAACAACTGTTTTTCCAGAGCCGCTAATATGGGCTCTTGTTGACCCTGTTGAAGAAAGAACCAGGCGTGGTGCCAGTCCAGCATTAGGCACAAAATCACACCCTACGGGCAATTTAGGGGCACCAACCCATCAAACCGCATGTTTCCCAGCTGCCAGGAGGGAGCTGGGTACCCACAAGCCTGGATTTATGAAAGTACAAAGCCAGGCACTGAGCCACAGAACTGCCTTATCATAATAGGCTCATAAAATATGTATAGTACTTATTTTGATAGTAACTAATATACTCTAATAAAATAAAAACCCTACTATTTATCCATCCATCCATGCATTCTCTGCTGCTAATCCAAGTCCGGGGTCGTGGGGGCAGCAGTCTGAGAAGAGATGCCCAGACCTCCCTCTCCCCAGCCACCTCCTCCAGCTCCTCCGGGGGGAATATTCAGGCGTTCCCAGGCTGGCAGAGAGATATCATTTCTCCTGCGTCTCCTACTAAAGCTATTATATGTTAGCCTCCTATTTATTTAAAAATTGCTATATGTTGCTGATGCATTTTCTAGCATCGTCTAATATTGAACATTATTGTTAATACAAGAAAACAATAATGTTCAATATTAGACAATGGTAGAAAAATGACTTATAGCATTGAGGTCTGCATGGTATTTGTATTGTGATACATGCATTTTTTTTATACAAAAATGTAATAGAATGTGACATGTAGCTGTGAGAGAGAGAGTAAAAACGTCAGATAAATGAATGGTTTTAACTAGCTTGTATATGAGATGGAGAGGAACATTTGTTTCATATTGTGGGCTGGCATGACGCCCACTCTGAAAGCAAATAGATAAAGTCTGCCTGTAGAAGGATCACCGGATCCATTCTGGGTCATCTGTAGGCCGGCAGACAAGTTGAGGAGAACTCAAGGAGGTCCAGAGTTCAGTCGCACCTGACCTATGCCACCCCGCCCGTCGTCATGGTTTTTTGTTGACCTGACCGGCCATGTCTACCCTACTGTTGCCGGTCATCTACGATTCCGAAGCCTCCCTCCTCACCTTCACCCGCACAGAATGTGACAATATCATGTAGGAGGCCCGTTGGAAAATGAAACGTCCCTCCCCCCAGGTCTGGTCTTTGATAGTGAAAAAGGAATCCGAATGTTGAAGATCAGGAATCTTAAGCACAGTCTTTCCATGAAATCCTGGAACAGTAAAACATCATCCTGTCATCGTGTTTGCAAAACTGTAGAAGTTCATGCTCTGCAATTATCTGGCATTGTGCCCAGGGTGGTTCTCTACCTTACGGCCATTACGTAGGATCCTCCAGAAACCCTGTTTTGACAAGTGAGTTATGGAAAATGCTCGCTGGGTATTGAGAGATCATTGGCCCATGGTGGATTTGTTAGCCAGAATGTTATGCTATGGCAAATCAATTTAAAGTAGCATTCAATATTTTGATTAGCTTTTCACAGGAAGTTCTTGCTGCCTTTGAAGGATTGTTGGGGGCCGGGCCCATCCTTTGGACCCTGGAGGGTGTTTGTTTGCAATTGAGAATGCTAAGGACACCTCTGCTCCTAATCTGCAGAAAGAAGAGCCTGACTTTGGTCATTTAGCATAGCGTAGGCCACGTCTCTGCTCTCAGTAACAACCACATCCTGTTCTACTTGCCATCTGGGCTGTATTATAGCACTAATTCCTGGATATGGTCCATAGTTAAAAAGGTTGTTTTGCTTTAGCTGATTGGTTTTGTGGTGCTTAGATTTGCGTTAATGATTATGCTGTTCAGAATAACTAAAAGCATGAATGTAAAATTCCGATTCGGGAACGTGCAGTGATTCCATTTTGGGATGTTTTTGTAGGGCCTCCAGTTTTGGGTTGAGATTGCACTGAGAATAACCTGTATGTCATCAAATTAAAAATAGAGAAAAGTATTGATTTAAAATGAAAAGAGCAAGGAAATTGTTTGTCGGTGACTGAGCATCTTTCGGTTAGAGGAAGTGAGATTAAACGCGGATACAGAATGATGAATTTTTAAGGACAGACTACTTCCGTGTCTCTTATCTGGTCCATGGAGACCCACAGATGGTTCATGTTTTGCTCCCTCCCAGCTCCCTGTCAGACAGACCACATTTATGCCGGTGACTGTGTTTAGCCCAGAGGCCTCAAGCTGCTGAAATCCCTAGAAGCAACAGGCGTATCCGTAAATTGTTGCCATGGAGGCAGAGACATACCTAGAAATTTTACGTCCTCAAGGGCCCCTGTGAGAGTGTTGGGCCCCTGAACGCCCCTGCAAGAAGGACAAGAGTGGAAAATTAAATGTGACATTCTGCAGAGTGAAAAATGTGAACTTCACCCTAAATGGTTTATGTCAGCTATATGTACTTCAGAGAAATTCCCTTCTGTCTCACAAAGACTGATGTCGGGAAACATTGCAGAATCCCTGTGGGTTGCACTTTGGCTACACGTACATCCACCACTCTCTCAAAAGAGGCAATATAACACTTCTGAAAACTGCTTTTGCAGGCAACTGTTCCAGATATTATTCTATGGTTGAGAAGTCAAATACTGATCAGTATGCCTGGGACAGCGTTTCTATGGAGACGAGAACCAAGGTATGAAATAACTTGTTCACTAATCTTCATGGATCAACTCTCAATCTGGAAGAAATGGGGCAAGCGGGAATTCTAACGCCACAGTCCCTTCAGAGCAGATGTTGCTGTGAAGTTTAGGAGAACATGCTTAAAATGACTCAAGTTCTCTGAAGTTCAAGAGAAATGACATCAAATGACTCAGCTTCTCTGAAGTTCAGGGGAACATGCTTAAAATGACTCCACTTCTCTCAAGTTTGGAGCTCAGCATCAAACACGATAACATTTAGCAGGCTGAGGAACTTATTTCAGCAGAATTAAAGTAGAATGCATGCTATAGTTCGATGGTGTAGCAAAATGAAGGTCACATTCTCTGTAAGGGTCCGCTGACACGGAGAAAAATATGGGCCTTTTGGGAATGAATCGTTGCCTTATGTCTTGTGCAAATAAGTTTTGTAGGGCAAATATAGCATTCAGTCCCTGGAAGAAAAAGTGAAAGAAGAATACCAACAATATCGACTGAAGGAAAATGATTAGCCAAGACTTCTTTACACTATATCTCACATTATCTCTGGCTGATGCAGAGCTGACCTGCTCATGTACCTCAAAGGCATCTGTCTTAATAAATAATCCTGTTAAGTTAGTGCAAAAAGTTTTTTTTTTTTGTAATAAGGCATCATGTAATACGCTTCATTATTTCCTCACACTGCACCCTGAGTATCACTGGGTGTACTTTGTGACATCATAAATTTTCCCTATGAGAGTATTACAGGGGACCAATCATTCATCAGCACCAATATTTTGGCAGGTATTGGTAAACCAGATGGGTGACTCTCATTTTCCATGTTCATTGAGAAACACAATCATTTAAAACATTCCAGAATAGTAAAACTGATGTACATCGAAGTTTCATTTTCTCCACATAAGGTGCTGTTGTATGTAAACCAAATTGAGATATTATGATGCAGCCACTGGCAATGATGGGAATGATGTATGGATCTCTTACAGGGCCCAAATGATTGTGAGGGTAAATCATCATTCTGACTTTTTTCATAATGAATTGTGCTGCAGACTTGATTTCTGAAACAACCTGCATCTTCCGTTACACGCTGAGGATGTGATGGGTAATTGCTGACGTAACTGTAGTTTTTAAGACCTCTGCAGTGCCAGAAGATGCACTGGCACCCGCAAATACTCGCGTCTCTCTCTGGCTCTTTTACTCTTCCGTTAGTCCAGCACCAGCCTTGACAGCAGCAGGGTGAGAGAGAACAATAGCAACAATCCTAGGCGGCCACAGGACCTTCAAAGGCCCAGTTTAGCTGCTTGCTACTGTGTCCATTCCAAAAAAAATAATTGATGCATCATATTTCAGCTCCCTGGGGATGGAGTCACTGGAATGGAATATGCAGGTGCTGGGAAACATTACAGTCGGCTACTTGGCACTGTCTTTAATATGACTTCTTGTTATCCAGATTGAGGTGACAGTACAAGCATCCTTGCAGATCTTAAGCTGAGGGAAATACTTTTTTCTTCACCTTTATAGCCTTTAAATTCCATGTTTAAACAGTGAAAATCTTCCAGCCAGCAAACGAACGTGCAGTGTCCTTTAACAATGTTGACAGTACTTCCATTATGACAGAGGAAGAACGCAAGAAATATTACCATGCCAGCTACAGCATTGGTCGATGTATTTCCTCAGGGGCTGCCGGGATCATCCTTTTGTCTGTGTGGACAACTGCAGAGGGTCGAGTTTCACGCAAAGCACCGATAGCTGATTTCCTTAGCCGCATGGCTGTGGAAACATTGAAAAAAAACCCTGCATTAAATGCCCATCTGATGTTTGTCTGTACTGATCCATTGTGAGTTATATTTAATTTAATAATAGATGTGCAGCTTTCTTGAGATTCCCTTAGTAAATCACATCTTCCATCCCCATAACTTTAGCTTTGTCCTCGGCAACAATGTTTATGGACCCTCTGGCTAATTTTAACTTTCTACATGTGCTGTTGTTTTGCTTTTCGGTGCCGGTCGAAGCCCCTAGGCGGTAATGAGGCCGGCGGCTCGCTAAGGCGATGCCCCGCCTGAAGATGGCGCCCTGGGCGGTAATGAGGCCGGCGGCTCGCTAAGGCGATGCCCCGCCTGAAGATGGCGCCCTGGGCGGTAATGAGGCCGGCGGCTCGCTAAGGCGATGCCCCGCCTGAAGATGGCGCCCTAGGCGGCTCCCTATGTCACCTGACTGACTCGGTGCCTTAAAAGGAAAGTAGCACTGTTGATTTTAAACTTCATTTAAAAATATACTGATTGCCTCAAATTACGGGAAAGTTTGGACGTACAGTATGCAGACACCAAAATCGACCTACTGAAACTGATGTTAATGTTGCAGAAATGGCAGTTTAATAATTACTGATTCTGATTGGGCAGAGGCTTCACACCTGGCTCACAGGTAAAAGAAGGCTGGAAAACCAGCAGTGTTCGGACCTCGAGGACCGTGATTTGAATAATAGGGATCTACACCATCCCTGAGAATAGTAAGGTCATAGTAAGTCTGTTTCAGTGCTTATTGTCTCCAAAGCGACTTTGGGTTAATAGTTTTCTATAACATTTGGTCAGTGCAGGCAGTGAAAGACGGGCTCTGGCCGGGATTTGGCGGAGTCACTGTATCAGCCACCCAGACACTGAGGATATGTTGGTCTTTGTTCAGCTTGGTTTGTTCAGAAGTTGCTGGGTTTGTTTTAACCAAACTTAGACCAAGTTTATTTTAACTGCTCCTGTTTCATTCCATCTTAGAAGAGAGTAGGTACTGAACTTAGCCAGGTCAGTGCAGGTCAGGTCTTAGTCATAAATTAGCATTCCATTAATTAATTAATTATTAATCAACAGATTTGGTTTAAGGATTTCGATATCTGCCACATGCGGACAAAAAGACTGATGTACAGACCACTTTAAGAGAGAACACTACAGCTTATAAACTTGCTGTATTGCTGGTATTAAAGGACCGTCCCCTACAAATACAAGGTGCTCAGGAACGCCCAGGCCTCATACAGAAGAGAAAACAGATGAACGGAATCAAAAAAGATACAATAACAAAGGATTAGTGTGCACTTGATAATTTATTCCATGTTTGTTTTATTTATGGCACGCAGATCCTGTCAGATTATATGGATATATTGCAGGGCCCAGACTCCAGGGAATGTAGCATCTGGTTTGTATTTGACTGGATCATGAGGCCTGGATTATCCAGTTATTCAGCTGAGCAAGAAATCCAGCTTGGTGATCCAGGCCCCTGATGAGCTGGTCTGTTGTTGAAGCTCACTGGCAGTGGCGCGATCTGCATGGTAAGCGAGCTGAGATTCCAGTGCAACTGCAGGAACACGTAACCAAAAGCGGAAGACCTCACAAAGTCCCAGAGCGCCTTGTGTGTAGGCTGGTGCTGGCCCGACGGACGTCAAAAACAAACTTTCTCACGTTCATGTTTTGGCCTTGGTCTGCAGTTTGCGTGGGTTTGCTCTGCAAGAACCTGTCACACGAAAGCATCATCAAACTGAATTTCAGTTTGAATTTGAATTTCAAGTTGAAGTCATAAAATATGTATTTTACTGAACGAATTCATAACATATTAAAGTTATTCTCCATCTTTCACATGGGCCTTCATTCTGTAACAGAAGGCTCTGAAATGTCGCGACTTCTGGCCCATGCATCCGGAAATAAAATAAAAATAAATAAAACCCCGTGCACCGCATTCTGGGTTCCCAAGTTTCTGTTCAGGACAAATGTGGGGGAACCTCAAGTTACTAAAAACGGAATTCATACCTCTGTCGTAGGTGTAGCTGTAATTTTTAGCAATTATTTCTTTTAATTGTTTTTGATTTTCCTATTTATTCTTCAGATTCTTCTTCATTTCATAGCACATTTGGAAGAGCTATATAAATGTAACATCATATTTTCTGTGGGCATTCTTCCATTATAAAGTGATATAGAGTTAATGACAATAGGGACCGACTGCTGTGTGACTGTGCCCTGCGATGGGTTGGCGCCCCATCCTGGGTTGTTCCCTGCCTTGCACCCGTAGCTTCCGGGATAGGCTCTGGACCCCCTGGGATCCTAAATAGGACAAGCGGTTTCAGAAAATGGATGGATGGATGGATGGATGGACAGACAGACAGACAATAGGGACCAGCCTTGTGGTCCAGGGTCTGCTCCGCAACATCCTGTGCTCAGTACTGGCTGAAGCCCACATCTCCCCCCGCATAGGCTTCACTGCCAACACCCCCCCCCCCCCCCCCCCCCCCCCCCATCCGAGACAAAGTAATATTGACTTGCTAAGTCGGCACCCGTCTGAAGACAGTGCCCTAGGCAGCCGCCTATGTCACTTGAGGTGCGGACCGGCACTGGTTGGGATTGGCTGGTGATTAAGTGCCTGAAACATGAAGTCTTTTTGTTGTAAATATAAATAACGTCACCGAAAATTTGAAGAGCTGGGAAAGATGCAGTGAGCAGAACTATGAAAATGAACGGATGGAAAATGGAAGGAAGATGAAGGACTGAATCAGTAAATTGCATTACTGATGTAAGTGCACAAAGGAGCTGCTTTAATCAGAGGGAGATTTTTTAAAAGACAGCCCTGCTTGAAGTGAATGATGGGGAACCTACAGCAATTAACCATGAGTGGTACTAAAATAAATTTCAATGGCTTCTCTAACACGCCACTTTCATCCGCTTTTTTTTTTACAGTGTAATTTCAGGCTCATTTTCGTTAAACTGCACTTGATGGCCCAAGGTACGGAATAATCAGGAAATACCAAATATAGCCTGTTTGCTGTTGCGGATTGGGTGGGAGGGCGGTAAGCCTGAGAGAGGGGATGCAGGATTTTTAACACCCCCCTCCCTGGCATCAGGTCTCTAGAAAACACTAAATGGAAATGCTAAACTAGGATCAGATACGGTACTGTTACGCAAAGGGGGGGGGGGGGTTCCAAAAAAGAATAGCTCCTCTTCTGTTACACCCCCCCGCGAGGATCGTACAGCAAGAAGGACGCAGCAAGACCTCTGCAGTCCGTCCTTCTGCTTGCTGCACAAACATCTGATATGATCAGTATGGGCCTGTTTTTGCTGTTAGTGATTAGTGTCACTGGTAGTTCTAGGTTGTTTGGTGCCCTGAACAAGCCCCCCCTTTCAGCACCCCCCTCCCCCACTCCCTGGCAGCAAAGACTGTGTTAATCCCCCATCCAACAAGACAAGAACCACTCAGCACTCACTCTCATTTTATTAAGACATTTGAACGATACAAATAAGTAATGCTAACATTTAAAACTGATTTTTCTAGTTGCATTGGTTGTATATAAAGTTGCACTATTTGATACATTCCCCCACTCCGCCTACCTCGGGCTTCCCGTGGGACGACCTGAGGTCAGCCCAGCCTCGCCCCCCTCCCCATCTTGTTGCCTGCCAAGCTCACAAACTAGAATCAGACATGATTCATTGGCCCACATGGTCACATGGTGTTATTGCCGTGACGTGCAGATCATTTTATCAATCTCCTATCTTTCTGTTTGCTGGGATCCCCCCCCCCCCCACAACTCAAGCAAACACTCAAGAATGAAGCAAACATCCATGTCATCAAACTGGTACAGGTGTGTTGGGGGGTGGCAGGCTGGAGAAATGTGGTCGGGGGGGCGGGGAGGGGTCCCCAAGGACTAGGTGGGGAACCGCTGGTGTAGAAAACGCACGTAAGAAGCCTGTTGTTTGTACTAAATAGCGCTTCTGTATCAATGAGCAAACCAGACAAAGGGATCTGCTGTACTGAACATCTGGGTCGTTTCCTTATAGGTTTAACCAGCTTGGCAAAAGATGGTTGGCATGGCATAATTTTGCTGAAGTAAAGCCCACTTTGGGTCTCTACTTCATAATAATAATACTAGCTTATACCAGTTAAACAAAAAAGGTACTCCACTTTCCCCCACAGTCCAAAAACATGCTGAGGTTAATTGGAGTTGCCTGTAGGTGTGAGTGAAAAGTGTGTGAGTGAATGGTGTGAGTGAATGAGAGAGTGAATGGTGAGTGTGAATGGTGTGAGTGAATGGTGTGTGAGTGAATGGTGAGTGTGAATGGTGTGTGAGTGAATGGTGTGTGAGTGTGCCCTGCGGTCGGATGGTGCTCTATTCTGAGTTGTTCCCTGCCTTGCGCCCACAGGCTCCGTTCAATCTAACAGCTTTTCTAAAAATGACTGGGGTTGCTGGTGATGCAGCCAGGTCAGTTCAGAGTCAGTGTGCAGCATGGTGTTCAGTAAGAATGGCTTTCCTTAGCACTCACCAGAAGATGCTGCTTGGTGAGTGTGTGCTGAGACCAGTATGGTCTGTTTGTTCAGATCACATTGTGCTCACTTGTGCTGGAGCAGGTCTTGATGAGCGTCCAAGCAAATCCCAAGCTTAGACTCTTTTAGTTTGCAGTCACTCCCAGGAGTGCTTACAAAGGAAACATCTTAATCCCTTGAGGAACCAAAATACTGTTCTGAAAGTTCAACAGTCAAGCGCTTTCTTGATTTAGTCTTCTTGTTTATCTTCTGGTCAGGGTCGGTGTCTGTCCATCGCTGTCCTATGTGTTTGATCCCCGTTTGGCCAGCAGGTGGTGCTCCAAGATATTTGGATTTGGTAATATGTGATGCTATAGGATGGTTGTGGTTGTTATAACCTACTCTTGCATTTCCATTACCCCTGCCAGGGGAGAGTGGCACTCTCATTGTGGTGACTCACAGGTTTGAATCCTCAACTTATGTCTTTTTTCAACATTAATGTTTAAGGGCATCTTGTGTGCTTTGATGTTAAGTCAGCGACAGATACTTCTGGAGGGAATGTGGTATTAAGCTCTGTTTTTTTCTGCATGTTGTCTGGGCTGAAATTCCAGTTTTATTTGAGTCTAATTGTGGAAGATTCCAAAAATGCCTCTGTCAATATAAAACTTGAAAGTATTTTAGAACAGTTTTCAATGCAATGTGCATATTTTCTGATGTTGCAACGAGATTTTTTACAATATTACTCACGTAAACTGGCAGACATTAACTAATGTGATTTATGGTTTTAATGCTGGTTTATACCGCAGAAAATCTACTGTTCTAATAATGCGTGTTTTCACAAGCAGGTTCTGTTTTACTACGGAATCCGACAACTTTAAGATTAAAAGTAGAGAAAATTAACCACCAACAAAGTCTATAGTCTTTTATAGTCTTCAATGCCCAAGCAAGCGGATTCCGTGTCTTTCGATCAACTTGTAGCTTTTGTTTTCGTGGACGCGCACTGTCGACCTCCAAACCTCATATGCCGCCTGTTCATGTCACCTCAGTGAAATTTATTTGTATGAAAAATGATCTTCCTAAGTGGATGGGTATAAGAATGTCCCAAGCCCCTCAGATCTTCTTATCAATCATCAAACTGATATTTAGACTAAGTGTGAATGCTGTCGAAAAGGTTGAAAATCAGATCGATTTGAAGAAATTCGCTCGTCCTCCCGCTATGACGGGTTTAAAGTAGAAATGACGTTTTTTGGACACTCATCCGATGATGTGTTTAATTTTCATTGTTTAAGTCCTCTCCAAAAAGACCAATGGCCGATGTAATTTGGTTTTAGCGTGCGTTTTTTTAAAGCTGTTTTTAAATAAATTTCTTGAAATAGGCCTATAGCCTAATACCAAAATGAACGTAAAAGTGAGGCGAGGATTTTTCAAATCTTTCAAACTTCATCCAAAGGAAGATATTTAATTCAGTGTTCATAATAGTTCAGTTATTTTGCTTTTAAATTTGTATACAGGCTATTCGGTGTATCTTAGAAATAAGTTTTGATAACAAGCGCTTCCAGGCTTGACGTATAGGCGTTAGCAGCTGTTTTGCGGAGGCGAGCAGAGGGACGTACGGTATAAATGGGAAGCCAAGCGGATCTGGGAGATACTGGCGCTGTGGAGCAGATGTGACTCCTCGATTAACTGGCGAATGAGACCTGGCTAAATATTGGGTCGTGTTATTTTTATGGATGCTTTGAATGTTGCTACTCTTGTGTAGCACTTTTGAATAGAAAACATTCCACCTATGGGTCGCGACGTCGTACATTAGAGAATACAATTTCTCTCTCGTGTTATTTCTGGAGGATGTTAATTCGTTACACTGGTAACTTTTGAGTATTGAAGTGGAATTGGACATTTTCAAGTTCTGAAGACTTGAAGCGATCCTGCTTATGGAGACTTCCGTACTTATGGACAATCTCGACAAGCGTCCTCGACTACAAACGGTAATCTTTTCGATTTGGCATAAAGAATAATTATATAATAATAATAATAATAATAATAATAATAAAGACATGTAGCCTTGATTACTGATGTAATTTTTGCTATTTAGTATATTCTGAAATAACTACTTTAAAAATATGAAACTATTAATACAATAACTGTTACATGTATCACGTGTCTGATGACTCTATTACTATAGCTAACTGTTTACCTTATACCATAAATTTTTATTTAGGTTGTTGTATTTGTTAAACACCTTTTTTTGTGAGTGCATGTTGAGTATAGGACAGGGTTTCACTGGACTCAACCCGACCTGTAAGATCACTGCAAACACCATGAAGAAACCTTGTGAAATCTTATCATTTTCGAACCCTGTCACACACTGTCAGAAAAATGCTACAGAAATGTTCCTCAGAGTCCATTCTGTACCGTAAAAGGAACATTTACCTACGGCTAGGGTACAATTGTCAGACCCTTGAGGGTACAGCCCCAGTGACAAGTGATTGTACCCTCAAAGATTTTTTTTCTGACAGTGTATGAAGTCAGTGGTTGATTTTGAATTTGTCAAACAAAACGCAATATCAAAAGCTAATGGTCACCATAGAATGTTACATGCACAGGGTACATGCACCAAACTTGTTTGTCTCATGTTTGTCTCATGTCAACGTTTTGTTGATTTTTGGGAGATTTACATTGGATAAATATTAATTAAATATTAGTTAAACATAAATACCAACTACGAACATTTAAATATGAATGTAAAAAAAGTAAAAATTTGTACCTTTGCATTTCACTGGGCCTGTACCCTCAAGGGTCTGCCAATTATACCCTATAGCTGTAGGTAATTGTACCTTTTAAGGTACAGAAATGGAGTCTGAGGAACAATTCTGTACAATTGATGGTGCATTAATGCTGTTTGTACCTTTAGAATGTTCCTTGGAGTCCATTTCTGTACCTTAAAATGTATAATTACAAGGGTATAGCCCCAGTGACAATCAAAGGTACAAATTTTTACCCTTTTTTTCTGAGAGTGAAGAACGTGGAAAATGCAGACTGATAACAGACCCTCACCAGATGAGAATAAAACCCTTTTGAGATTCTGTTTGTCTGTCGGAAGTAGTCAGTAGAAATATCGTTGAGCAGTGATATGCTTTGGAATCAAACAGGACAAGTAACAAGTTTTAATCAAGATTTTATATTCCTGCTGTGATAATGTACCCTATGAAGTGTTGATGCACAAATATGCCCCCCTAGAAAATTCAGATTTTTCAGCCATTCTTTTCAGCAGACAAACGTGAAAAACATGACAATTAGCCATGAAATTAGTATTATAAATATTATTGCTGGAAAAGAAAAAATCGTGTGCAGACATTCCAAGTCTTGGTACAGACAGATTAAGTGTAATGCACCATTATCAGAGATTAATAACATGTGTTGGAAAAGGAGAGTAAATTGTGCTTTGCGGTGGAGAGCTAAGAAATACTGTGCAGCGTCTGTAATATGGAACAGCTGCAGACAGTGGATGTCTGGTCGTCTCCAGCTGAAACTCTCTGCCTCCCTCCTTCCAGCTCCCCCACGTTTCTCACCCACACCGTCCAGCCACACTAGCTGTGCATCACTGAAACATGACGGGCCCATCGCCCCCCGTGCCGCTCTCTAACCGGAGTCGGGGGGGCCTGGCCACATTGGCCGCCCGGCGGGACAACCTGACGGGGGGGTGGTCCGGCCTGCCTCAGAGGAGCCCCACGGTGGCGGGACTCTACATGACGCTCGGCATCCTCTCCAACGTCGTGGCGCTGGTCATCCTGGTGAAGGCCTATTACCGGGTGCACCGGCGTTCCAAAGCCACCTTCCTGCTGCTCGCCAGCTCCCTGGTGGCCACCGATTTGGCCGGCCATGTCGTCGCCGGGGCCCTGGTGCTGCGGCTCTACCTGCACGAGGCCGGCCTCGACTCCACGGATTCCACGTGCAGCTTCCTGGGTGCCTGCATGGTCTTCTTCGGCCTCTGCCCGCTCTTCCTGGGCTGTTCCATGGCGGTGGAGCGGTGCTTGGGCGTGACGAGGCCGCTCCTGCATGCCTCGCTGGTCAGCACAACGCGCACTAAGCTCTGCCTGTCTGGCATCTTGCTGGCAGCGCTGTGTATGGCTCTCATGCCCATCTTCAGTCTTGGTTCCTACACCTACCAGTACCCAGGAACCTGGTGCTTTATCAGTGTCTTGAACAACGTCGGACCCCAGGACCTGGCATTTGTCCTGCTCTTCTCGGGACTGGGCCTGGCGTCTCTGGCTGTAGCGTTTGTCTGCAATACCATCAGCGGGCTCACGCTGGTGTGGGCGAGGCTGCGCAGGAAACCCTGCGGCTGCCGCTCCACCAAGTCCCACGACATCGAGATGGTGGTACAACTGGTGGGGATAATGGTCACGTCCTGCATCTGCTGGAGCCCCCTGCTGGTGAGTATGAGCATTACTAACCTTGCCACATTCTTGTTGTTTGATAAGGTTTCTAAAGAAACTCTCAGAATTTCCATTCACTCTCTACTCATACTGACTTCTAAGCAAAAAAGGAAGGAGTGATTCTTTCTGTTTATCATATCATCGTCACTGCCAATTTCCAGTTCCCTCTAGAGTTTAATGAACTTTCACAAGAAAACACATCATTTAGGTAAAGTGGCAACATATTTTCAAAATTATTTAATTTTGTTTATATAGTTTACTGCCTCAATTCATACTTCAGCTTTTTGCTTTGGAGTGGAGGTAATTTGATCCCTTATCTCCAAGCAAATGCTGGTGTAATTTTTTGTCTGCCCATAATCGGAAGGTCGCTGGTTCAGATCTCATGACCAGCAGAGTGATGTCACTACTGGGCTCTTGAGCAAGGCCCTTAACCCCAATTACTCCAGTGACTGTGTGACTCTGGTCTCACGTGTGCATTCTGACAGAACTAGCTATTCAGTTTTGCTTCTGGACAGAATATTTAATTACTTTATAAGTTAGATTAATTAATTAGATTATACATTTCTGAAATGTTTTGTATGAGATACTCAGAGGAAAGTGTTGCCAGTCAAATAAAACACTGACAAATCTTCTGTAATAAAGACCACAGGAATATTTAGCTATGGGGCCTTCATTTAACAACTGCTCTATTTAACAATGTAGCATGATAACTGTGTGTTTCTCTCTACACCAGTGAGATTCATTTTCTTCTATTTTCCTTACAACTTATATAATAATTATAATATGAAACTTTTAAAAATCAACATCCAAAAACTAAAATGCCTAAAGATTTCACTGTTGAAATGTATCTTTCAAGAATTACCAAGTGAAGAAAGTTTTTAGAATGAAAATATACTTCTTGACAATTAATGAATATCCATAGAATATATCAGCAGCAGTAATATGTAGTATATATGACTTTGTTTGATTTTTAAAGGACTGGATGTGGAGAAAATGTATTAAAAAAGCCATTATGGGACACATACCAAAGGTGGCGGTTCAGAAAAATATGACAGTGGAAAGTCAATTTTGATAAAAATGGGAGTAAATTCTGTCTCTACTTCCCAGATTTTTGGCTTGATGTCAGCAATACGGTCTCACAACCAGTCGCTGGGGGAAGACCTGGAAAAATACCGGTATCTAATGATGAAGGGCGTATACCTGGCCGCCTTGAACCAGATCCTGGACCCTTGGGTCTACATTCTCCTCCGTCGAGCCGTGCTGAGGAAGATCTGCCTGGTCACCAATCAGCCGGCAAACCTCAGGGAGAACACCTCCCATCGCTGGGGGGTCAGCTCCTTTCGGGGTTTGGAGAAGTTCTCCTTAAAGCGGACCTGGGAGCAGCATGCAGCCCAGGGCTTACGGGGGGGGTCACCTCTCTGGCAGGGGTGACAGGGACAGACATTTGCTTCATCCTTGAAGGATGCTGGCTTCCTACACTGTCAGGAAAAAGGGCACAGCCCAGGCATAGTTTTGTACCCCAAGGTACAAATAACATTAATGTACCCCCAATGGCAGTGGCGTGCACAGACATTTTGGGGGGCAAGTGCTCCAGGGGGAAAAAAGGGCACTTTTTGCATATGTGGAAAACCTTTTCTTTTTATAATAAAAAAAACGCACAGGTTAAATGCAATTTGACTTTTATTTCAAAACATTCTCTAAAAATCAAAAATCACACCTACTAAAGACAGTCAAAGACATTAATTTCAATCTTACCAAAGTAGGACAGTAGTTGACGTTAGTTATGGAAAGGCTAATCCACAAAAACGGAGAAACGTCCATAATTCTATTATTCATAATCATGTCAAGGTTTTAGGTTTTTCTGCAGTTCCATCTCTAAAAAGTGTGATGTCTTCCCGTCACTGACTTCAGTTTGAAAACTTTGTATTTATTCACAGATTTCCGTGAGATCATCCTAAAATTTGTAACGAAAAATGGGCTCAAAAGAGCCCTCTGCCTAACGGCATGTAGCCTATAGCATAACGTGATATTTTCAATAGTGTATGCAAAAAGGTCGGAATTGATGGAGAGTGGGGTTGCCTAAATGGTTTAGGTTACATTTTAAATGTGTCGTTTTTTTGTTTATCCATATGGATGGATGGAGGGGGCAAGCTGGCAAAGTTTGTCATGTGCAGTTTCTGACAGGCTACTTCACAACAAAACAATTGCAGGTTGGTCTTAGAGGGCAAACAGAATAATTTCACTCGATTCATGGGTTACCTGACTGGTTGGGAAGGGAAAGAGCTGCCGTGTTGTCTGCCGTGCCTCCCAGTCGCTATAGTTAGCCTACTATGCCTACTCCAAGTAGTCCTATGTCATGCCGCTGCTACACGCCTCACAACAAATGAACTGCAAGCGTGTTCACGTGACACGGTGACAGTGAAAAAGCGACAGGGTTCGGGTGTCTTTGAAGAAGGGGCACAAATCAAGCCATTATTTTCACACCTTTTTAAATCGCGCAGCTTTAAAAAAAAAATAAAAATCACGTCTTTCAAAAGGGCACTTTTTTGGACTGAGGGCAAAAGGGCAAGTGCTTCAGCACCACCTCGTCTCTATCTGTGCATGCCAGTGCCCAATGGTACAAACAACATTAATGTACCCCCAATGGTACAAACAACATTAATGTACCCTCAATGGTACAAAAATATTCCTCAGATTCCAGTACTGTACCTTAAATTAGACTAAAATGTACATTTACCTTACATTTACATTTAGATTAGTTAGGGTACAATTAGCAGACCCTTGAGGGTACAGCCCCAGTGACAAGTAATTGTACCTTCAAAAGTACAAATTGGCACTTTTTTAAAATAGTGTAGGTATCAAAATACTGCCAACTGATCTTCTTGTCTGAAAGTATCATTCTAAATGGGCCACATTCCCAATGTAATGTTCTCTTTTGTTACTCATGTCAGTGTCCATCTCTTCTTCAATATATTCAATTTCTGTCTGCTTTGTAGATATCTATTTGAAGCCTGAATTCTCATATTTTCTGTTATTGTGCCATAGAAAGTTTCTGTTGTATAATTTCATCATAGCTGCTAGGAGAGGGGAATTTGATTTGTCTGGAGTCCCTGTTAAATCTAGCCTGCTTGGGGGATGTGTCTGACCCTACAAAGCTGATTGCATCTCACAATCACGCACATTTTTCTGTCACTTCATGTATTTTTTGGAGGCTGTGTATGTGTGAGTAGTTTTTTGTTTTTGTTGAAACATTACAAAGCTAGTGTTTGTAACTGTTTGATATATATGAACAAAGTGCTTTTACATTTTCTTAAGAATACTATGTATGCATATTTTTCCCAATTATCTGGGAAGCACAATAATTGTAATGCAAGAATAAAGCTACTGAAAATAAGATAATTTAATTGTTGTTTCTCAAGCCAAGTTTGGCACAACACAGTGTTATCATGACCATTGCCTCTTTATCACATTTAAAGAATGACTTCAGCTCCCCTGCAGCAACAGCATTTATGATAATGAAAACCAAAATACACTCTAATAAGTCATTTCAGGCTGTCAGTGGCCAGAATGATTAATAAAACCACCTGCTTGACTTATCGCTTGTCGGTCGTCTCTCTCCAGGATGTATAAACTGCCAATCCTATCAAGTTTCCAGTAAGAGTTTAGTTCTCATGCACTTCAGAGAGCTTAAGTGCGCCAAAATGTTTCCATGGAAACCAGAAATTCATGGTGGAATGTGTATTATGTTAACTACTATATTACCATTAAAATTGTATTAGTTCCCAGACAGCTTTACAGCACCCCGTAGAACCTCATGATTTTTTGTTTTTCTTGCAGACCTCAGTATATGATCGCTGAATTGGTTTCCATATATGAAAAATGTTTCCACTTTGGCAATGGAAATAACGGACCATAACTAGTAAATATCCTCTTCTAATTGCCGGTGTCTGTTTTGCCGTAGGGATCTCGTTGTAACAGTGTGTCCGATTGGACAAAACTGGTGAAAAGCCCAGTTCTACCAATCATGTGAGAGATTAGTTTTCTCAGCCCAGAGTTCCCGCCCACTGATGACGTGCTGTTAAAGTAGCGGATGTACATTTCTTACATGGTTGGGGGCCGAGGGACGGATTTCGCTTTAACAGTAAGGACAAATGCAACGTTTGTGTAACACTCTGCGAATGCATATCGCAATTACGTTAAATATGCCAGGCCTCCACGCACTGAATGTTGGGGCAGCTATGATTTACAGCTAGTTGCGCAGTGGCACCCGCCCCGTAGCGCTTAGGCGCATCCTCCTTATTCAACTTCTTTGTTTGGGCTGCTGGATACGACGGCTTTTGGTTCACAAACGTACGTGGTTATCACGATATGTACTAATACACACTTAGTTAACGGACATTTACCGCGGAATCGCATGCGTCAGTGTTTAGCATTTTGTTTTTTTAGCAAATACGGTAAAATACCCGCGTCGTTGCGGCTCAGTCATTCGCATTAGGCGGCCGCCCGTCCTATTTGTTGCGGCGCTTTAGGGAATCGCTCGCCCGATTGCGTGCGGTTTATTTTGCACTTTGCTGCACATGTTACGCCGAGTTTACAGTGCAGGCTGCGAGTCTGTGGGTGTCGCAGGCCGGTATTGGCTGTACCTGCACCGCAGAGGCGGCGGCAGTAAAATGGCGGCCTGGAGACCGACCCCGTTCGGTTTGTGTTTTGGTCGGTGGGGCTCCGAGGGTGGATTGATCCTGACGTGAGACGCGATGATTAATAAAATATCCAGGTAGTCATGCTGTAGCTCTGCAGTCGGTCTGTCAGTTTCTGTGTTTTAATGGAAGTCAGTTTTGCGGTCCTCCTCCCTTTATGAGTTTATTTGGCAGCAGTGGTTAGCTCAGTAGGTGCTGTCCAACAACTGTGACAATGGGGCGTTGGGCCAATGATTAATTAAAACTTTCTTGTCCTGGTATCGTTAGATTGTGCGTTTGCTTCACACTTTCTTACAGCATTGCCATTGTCGCCATGTGCAGAACAGCGCTGTTGAATACAACAATCTGAAATGCCGATCGCCTGCATGTACGATGGCCTGCGATCTACCACAAACATTTACAATAATAATAAGTGGTGTTTATGTTTTGAAAGGCGACTCGTTTATATGATATACTACAGTTAAAAGGCTACAATCCCTATAAAGTTAAATCTTAGTTCTCTGGTGTTGTGGCGCGTTTAATGTATCTGTCACAGTCAGTTACTGTGTTTTTAAAGCTCATTGTGCTTGTTGGGACAGTCTTTATTTTCAGAAACCTTTAGCTTTTCTGCTTGCACAATTGTGTCCACTGCGAGGAGGCCCTGCCACACCGTCATACAGCTGCCACCCGCGTGCCTCCAAGGACAGCCGGAACAGTCATGGTATGCCATATTTATTTTGATTTTAATTTTTTATTTTTTTATATGTGTTGCATTACTGATGGTTGGCTTGAGCTGCAAGTACAATATTTACTGTATGCCTATATTAAGTGTGTGTGAGTTCAGCGGACTGTGTACAATGTCAACAAGCTATGCATTCAGGCATGCCATTAAATTCCTGTCTGATCTCTGTGGATTCTCCCATCTCCATCGGTTCCTTCTCAAATCCATCACCCTCTGGCAGCCTCCGCCCTTCCGCCAGCGCCCCATGCGCATCTTCGTGAATGACGACCGCCACGTGATGGCGAGGCACGCCGCGGTGTACCCCACGCAGGAGGAGCTGGAGGCCGTGCAGAACATGGTGTCCCACACTGAGCGCGCCCTAAAGGCCGTCTCCGATTGGCTGGATGAGCAGGAGAAGTTAGCTGGCAAGTCCAACAGTGCGGTGCCTGAGGGGCCCGAGGATGACAAGGAAAGGTGAGGGGCTCCTCTATCGCACGTGTGTGACGTCATCGCTGCCCACTAAATCAAAATGTATTGCTTATAATACTCCTTATACCATGTGGGCATTTACATTTTCCAGCTAATCTCTGAATCAGTCCACAGAGCTTCTTATCTACCATGAGCACTTAACATATCAGTCGTAGTCGGACTTCAGGGAATACATATGGTTTTAGTACCAGTGTGATGCTGCCGCCATTCTTTAATTCGTTTCACTATAGCTGAGTAAAATGCATTATGTTTGAGATGTAAACAATTGATGTAAGATATTGGTATTTAAGAATTTTTAAGGACGCGCTGACTGTGAAATTGAGTGGTTGTATCGGAAACTTTAATACGCACGGCGCTCTGGAGTGAGTGACAGCGCTGTATCCTTCCTCTTCAGCGGTGAGTCGAAGCCCTTGGAGCAGGCCACTCGATCCCTGCGGGGCGTGATGAGGGTGGGCTTGGTGGCCAAAGGTCTCCTGCTCAAAGGGGACCTGGACCTGGAGCTGGTTCTGCTCTGTAAGGATAAACCCACTATCTCTCTTCTCAAGAAAGTCGCGGAGAACCTCTCCGTGCAGTTGAAGGTATGGCCCCCGTCTGTGTTGAGAATTCTCCCGCCTGGCTGGCATGGAAGCTGATGTCCTCGCCCCCACCCCCCCCCTTACCCACAGGCCATCACAGAGGAGACGTACGAGGTGATCCAGTGCATCCGCGAGGCCGCCATTGTGGTGAAAAGCACGAAGGAGCCGGCGCTGAGCCTCACTGTTCACCTTACCTCTCCGGTGGTGCGAGAGGAAGTGGAGAGGCAGGCTGGCGGAGGTACGCCTGGCCTTCAGCGAAACCACCTCCAGGGGGCAGACCTGAGGCCACCAGAGACAATCCTATTGGGCCGTGAACAGTACCGGGTGGCACAGTACTGTTGTGTTGTAGGACCCAGTGCTGCTGCTCATAGCCAGCTGAGACATTTATGGGAGTCTGTTTCAGGAGTGTGCAGTTCCTGCGGGCCTGCAGCTTGTAGCGAGAGCTTCTTAGGCTGAGGTTCAGTGCGTCAGGTGTGGCTTGCTATCCTGACAGGTGTTAGACGCGCAGTTTGCGCCACAGGTCCCGACAGGACCTGCACACGTCTGCTCTGCTAACTCCACTCACGCTGGCATTTTTTTTTTTTTGGTGGCCCAGTACGCAGGAAGGCTAAACGCATTGCCCGTGTCCCCCCCCTTTTTTTTGGAGATGGGAGGAGTAGATGTCTTGAAGATCTCTTGAAGGCTTACTGAGACTTTTTTTTTTTAACACAAGATGCCAAAAAAGGAACTTGCATGTGTTTCTATCCTGAAACTGTGTGCATGGTTTCCACTGCAGCAAAAGTAAAAAAAAATATATAATAATAATAATAATAATAATAAATGGACTGCTGAGTTAGTGTAGTATTATAGTTATGACCCAGAGGATTATGGGTAATGATGTTTGTTCCACATAGTGTGGGGATTGTTCTAGATAAAGTTGGGGCAGCTTGATATTGAGACGGAGTCAAATCAGCGGTTAAGCTTTCCTGACAGTGATGCTGTCAGGAAAACACCCATCAAACACAGAATTTTGCCGCAGTTCATTTTTGGAGTCTTCCCTCTAGAGGATAAAAGCTTAAACCCAGTGCCCCGATAAAGGCTTCGCATTTGGAACGGAGGTGCTGTCGGTTTCGTTTTGCTGCAGTGTCGGGGATATATATTTTAACCTTTCGTGCATCTTATTATGTGGCTGAAAACCTGATTCTCTCTGTCAAGCCTTCTAGTTTGTCGATTTTTTTAGGGACGCTGGACCTTTGACCAACTGGACGCTGTCTGTCTCGGAAGGGGTGTGGCAGTTCACCCAGAAGGGGGCGGGGCAAGGGGAGGGGCTCTTTCCCAGTCATGTACACATACACCCAGGTTTCATTTTCAAAGTCTGGGCTGAAGAACCAAAACAACCTTGATAGACGAAGTGTGCCGGCCCAGAGCTGATTGTTTTAGCAGTGCTTACACACTGGGACTGAGCTGGAGGTCGAATACGATCAGGCAGAGTTTCTTCTAAAGCCAGATTAAGTGGGGTCTAAAATCCTTTCTTTTTGGGGAGTCGCCCCCCCGCCCAGTCCTCCCCCCCCGCCCTGTGGTTCGGGAAGGCTGCCTGCACCCCCCCCCGCCCGTCTGACAGAACCCCCCCCTTGGTCAAACTGTACCTTGTCTTCTTATTCCACCCGCCAATAGAAACGCTATCAGGCACCGCGCCGCCGGACGCTCTGGACAGGCAGAAATGCCTGACAGCCTTGGCGTCCCTCCGCCACGCCAAGTGGTTCCAGGTTTGCATCTTGTCTTATTTTGTCTTAAAAAAAAAAAAAAAAAAGTAGTGTTTTATTTACCCATGCTGCTCTCCTGTCGCCTCCCCCCCCCCCCCCATGTTTGTGTGTCTCTTAAAATGTTGTTTTAACCCCCTTTTTAAACCCCCACCCCCCATGCGGAATCATTTTAAAAATACAGTGAAGGAGACACATTAAAATAATTAATCATGTTTCAAATGTATTTATTTGGCTGTGTGAAGTTTAGGTTTCCATTTGTGTTTTTTTTTTTTCTTCTTTTTTTAATTATTTTTTATCTTGCCCCTCCACCCACCAGATTTTTTTGCATCCATCTTCGCGTTGCTCTGTTAGATCACTGGATTTTAATTTTGCAGTATTTCCTTTAACTCTTAAGCTGTTTCACTTGCAGGAAGGCTTAAAATGTCCTATGATACAAAACCTGTACCAATCAGAGCAATCGCTTTAATCATGAAGGGTTTTATTACACCGATGAGGATGCAGAAATGCTGTTAATCTTCTGCTGTGCAGTTGAGCCTCAGCCCACATCCTTGCGTTATGAATTAAGCCCCCCTGGCCCCTCTCATTTAAAAGCCTTTCTCTGTATTAATGTTCCGGACGTAAATGCCCAGCAAGCGTTCTCAGAAAGTTTAGCTATGTTAACAATGCAGAATGTTCAGTGACTGTGGAGTGCAAAGTGCTCTGTACCCTGTAACCTGCCGGCTCCCCGATACAGACTGTGTTCAGGTGGTGCAGATAGCAGGCGTGACGGTAAATGGGAAGGTGATGTCCACCTTCTCTAAGTGGTCAGCACTGTTTGCTAGTTTAGAGTAGTTAAATTTGTAGGTAATTATTGGAAATGGACGAATACAGAATCTTCCTTAAACTTGGCAGAAGGTTCTAGATCTGAAAGTTGCTGATGGCCTGTTTTAAGAGCCTTGATGTAAGACCTGCCCCCCCCCCCCCCCCACCTCTGGTTGTGCCCCCAGGCCCGGGCCAATGGACTGAAGTCGTGCGTCATTGTCATCCGCATTCTGCGGGACCTGTGTTCCCGAGTCCCCACCTGGGCTCCGCTTAGGGGTTGGGTCAGTATTTTCGGCTCCTGCATCCGCTACGCATCTCTGTAGCTTCTGATTCTGGGGCTCTGGTTTAGTGCTGTGCTCATCTACAGCTTGACGGTTACGAAGAATTTATAATGGCGTTGCTTGATCTGTTAAATGTTTAATGCTTCGGTTTTTGTTAGACTCGCGTGATTGTCGTCGGAGGGCTGTTTCATTAATGATGAATATCCCATGCTCTCCTAAAAGCCACTGGAACTGCTGTGCGAGAAGGCGATTGGAACAGGCAACCGGCCAATGGGAGCCGGAGAGGCTCTCCGTAGGGTCCTGGAATGCCTGGCGTCCGGAATCCTCATGTCCGGTAAGCTGACGCGTTCGGCGTTCCCTGGGCTAGGCGGGAACTTAACTTCCTACAACGTGCCGGTGTTGTTCTCCGTAAATCCCAAGTCGGTCTCTCCTGGTGTTGTTTAGATGGTCCTGGCATTTTGGATCCCTGCGAGAAGGAGGCGACCGACGCCATCTCTCATCTCGACCGGCAACAGCGGGAAGACATAACTCAGAGCGCGCAGGTTTGTGCACACAAACGCACCGACAGACGTGCGCCGTTGAAGTCTGAAGGAATCCGAAGGTATCGCTGCCTTTATGTTCCCAGCATGCCTTGAGGCTTTCTGCGTTTGGTCAGCTCCATAAAGTCCTGGGAATGGATCTGCTGCCATCCAAGATGCCACGCAAGCCCAGGAACGACACGCCAATAGACTATACAGGTATTGTCTGCATATATAGTGTGATATGCGTAGTTGAGTTTGGCTGGACTCATGATTAAAGTTGTGCTGGTTTTTGTGCTGCAGTGCAAATCCCGCCCAGCACCACCTATGTCGCTCCGGTGAAAAGACCTATCGAGGAAGAGGTTGGAGATGATGACAAGAGTCCCAAGAAGAAGAAGAAGATGCAGAAGAAGTGTATGTAGATGTTTTCTGTGAGATGTGGGGGACTGAGCAGGCCTTGGTGGTCTACTGGCTATAAGTGTTACCAGCACATGCCATGCAACCTTTTGTTTTTTTTTTTTTTTTACCCCCATTTTCTGCCTCCCCCAGCTCCGGACGAGAAGGCCGAGCCCCCCCAGGCCATGAACGCGCTGATGCGACTGAACCAGCTGAAGCCTGGCCTGCAGTACAAGCTGGTGTCACAGACTGGCCCCGTCCACGTGCCCGTCTTCACCATGGCGGTGGAGGTCGACGGGAAGTCGTACGAAGCGTCGGGTCCGTCCAAGCGCACGGCCAAGCTGCATGTGGCCGTCAAGGTGAGGCGTCGCCGAGTAAAGTTTACGTATGGAGGAGTAGGGTGTTGGAGAGGTTGGGAATTTCAAGCTGAATATATGTATGTTGGAGGCCGGTATCTGTAGAGTGTATTAAGTAGGTGCAGATTTGAAACTAAATGTGTTTCGGCCTCATCGCTATCTGCTCAGGTTCTGCAGGACATGGGTCTGCCTACTGGGGTGGAAGTAAAGACCGCAGAGCCAGTGAAAGCTGAAGAGGGGGCTGGGGAGGGGGACACCAAGACCCCGACTGCGCCCAGCACTGCCACAGAGGCGCCGGCTGCTCTGGCCCCGGTTGCTGTAGTAGCAGATGCCACTGAGGTAAGGATCGACTTTTATAAAGTAAGGCTTCCCTGAGGCAATTAGCAAAGCTAATAACCATCCAAGGTTAAGTCAGTTTGGGTGGAATGATGCATGGTGGTAGAATTTGTACCGTCTGACGCTGAAAACATTCATCCTCAATATTCGCGCCACCCGCTGTGAATGTGCCGGAGATGATCGTTCACTCTGCTTGCAGGGCGCGCGGCAGCAGGGCCCCATCCTGACCAAACACGGCAAGAACCCCGTGATGGAGCTGAACGAGAAGCAGCGCGGCCTGAAGTATGAGCTCATTTCCGAGAGCGGGGGCAGTCATGACAAGCGGTTCGTCATGGAGGTGAGGCCTTGCGATGCCTTTCGCGCCGTCCAGACCGAGGTGCACCGGCTCTGAGGGTTTGGGTCGCTTGTGTAGTTCCTTTGCCTTCAGAGATCCTTCGTTTTGCCAGCTGACAACTACACAGTTAAGGTTGCACTGAAAGTCTTGTGCATGGGTGTGATGGCTAGTGGTGGGTTTCTGGAATGGATGCCATGAGTTTTCGGGCAAAATTCCTCTCTATTGTGTGTGTCATAAATATAGCAGTTGAATTCAAGCAGTGCAGTGTGATAAATGCATGTTGTTTCCTGCAGGTGGAGCTAGACGGGCAAAAGTTCCAGGGCACGGGCTCTAACAAGAAGGTGGCCAAGGCCTACGCTGCTCTGGCAGCCCTGGAGCAGCTCTTTCCAGAAGGTTCCACCACGGATGCTGCAAAGAAGAAGAAACTCTTGGTAACGTCTCCCTTAGTCTTTGCCCAGGAAGCTCTGGATCTGTGTGTATCACTGCTTGTATGGGCCGTAACACTGTCATCGCCCACAGCAACATCCTGGATTTGGAATGATGGGCGGAGCTCCAGTGGACCCAGGAGCCAATCCCAGAGGACGAGGAAGAGGTGGGCGTGGCCGAGGACGAGGCAGAGGATTCAACAATGGTGGAGGCTATAATCAAGGTAGGACATACGACTTTAGCATGTCTTCTTCCAATGATCGTCAGGATCAAGACTTAAAAATATTTCTCTCAGGTGGTTATGGATCCTATGGATACGGGAACAGTCCAAACGCTGCATACAGTGAGTATCGCTTATTTCTGTACAATATCACTTCGGTTTCTTTCGCATCTATTGATCAAAGCTGGCAACCTTCTAACTTAAAGGTAGACTGGAAGCTTCAAGGTTCCTCTGTAGCTGCATTTTAAATTAATACGGGACTGAATTTGGTAATAGCCAAGTTTTTATATAGTGTGATTTCGGAGGGCTGGAGACTGGCTGTTCATTTTCGATGAACTTTGAAAATGTCCACACCATCTTTACATTTTGGATAAATATTTCTCGGGACGTCAGATATGAGTGGCTTCAGCATTGACTTGTCCCTGATACGCGTCGGCTTTTGGGATGATGTGCTCAAAATGCATTTTACATTTCTCTGCTTTGTTAAACCACAGGACACAATCTGTTACCTTTGTCTCCTTCCCCAAATCGGAAAATTACCCGCCAGGTTGTTCTGAGGACAGACCATCTTGAGGGTGACTGGGCAGAGAAATATAAAAACATGTTTTTAAAATTAGCTTTTCTTGCCTCTACTTTTGGCAAAAGGCAAATCCTAATATTTTCTTTCTTCTCTGCTCTGTCTCACTTTAGGTGACTTTGTCTCAGACTACTATGGCTACCATGATTTTGCGTCATAGAACAGCCAAGCCTTTACAAATTGCGAAGGGACGATTTTTTTTTTTTTTTCCTTTTTTTTAAAGATTACAAAAACTGATGACTTTTAAAAGTTGGTCTCCAAAAACATAATACTGCAAAGAGCCATGGACATCAATAGGCTGTGTTTGTCTCAGAGCTTCAACCTACACCTCTGTGAAGACCCCCCCCCCCCCCCCATTCAAAACTGTTGCCAAATACCTACTCTTTCTTCAACCCACTCCTCCAGTCTTACCTGGACTTGGAAAACTATAAAAGAATAAGGGTTGTGTGGCCCTGTGTGAAGATAAGAGATCGAGGGTTATAGGACATTATTTTGTACGAACTGAGATTCAATGGACATTAGACTGTGTGACGTTTTCCAGCAACCAAATGGCTTTCATTAATATCTGCCATACATCAGCGCTGTAGAAACTTCTGATGTGGTCCCAGTTCTACATCGTAATGAGTGATGCTGCTTACTTGTGCATGATACTGTGATTTTTATTTAGATTCTGTTTGTGGAGGAGTCCATGCAACTTTTACAATAAATGGTTTGTGTTCCATGAGTGGGACATTGGAGTTATTTGTAATTAGCTTGCTTCATGACTAATGCTGCGCTCCGTTTGGACTCGTAAATTCTGAGCTCCTAGTCGGAAATTTGAACTGGAACGACGCCTGAAGTCGGAATTCTGACTTGTGAACTCGGAGGAATCGACACAACCCCAGGCGCAGAATCCAAGATGGCTGCGCCCTTTATCAGCAGAAGTTAACGCTGTAGTTTTATGCTGTTTATATTAGCATTTGTGTCTTATTTGTGGCTTATTAAATCAGTCGTTCGCACAGTACTGTCTAAACGCTATCTGTGGACGTGTTGCTACGGTGTTTTTGTGTGCAAAATACTGCATAATGTGTTATCATCCACTGACATTGCTAACAATGGCTAACAGTTAACCAGGCTTGAACCAGGGCCCGTTTCATTAAGCAGAATTTCTTGCTTAAGCAGATCACTTGTCGGATTTAAGGTAGTCTGGGCTAAATGTAAGTGAACGAAGATAAAGGTCATTCTGGGGTAAATTAAATACAAGAAGTTATCCAGGTAAGCAGGAAATCTTACTTTTCGAAACGATTCCCTGGTTTTGCTGAACGGCTTTCCGACTTCACGTGCTGGAACTTGTGTGTGTGTGTGACATCATTCCCAGTTCCGACCAGTGAGGTAACTGGAGTGCAACATTAGTGCTTCGGCTCCTGTAACTCTGCATCAGCTCTCAGTCTTGTTCCTTCCTTCTAGATAACTACCACAATAACAGTGGGGCAAACGGGGCCTCATCCTCAGGGGCAGGGGGCCCCACAGCCGGACCCCCTGGTGGGGGTCCTGGCCCGTTCTACCAGAATGACGGCGGCTACACGGCTCCGCCCACAGCAGGAAAACCTCTGGGAAAGAAGCCAGCTGGACACCTCGGGGGAAAACCCCCCTTTGTTGGAGCTCCGAGCTACCAGGCCTCCCCCACCCCGGGGCCCGGGTCCTACGGGCAGTTTGGACAAGGCTATGGGCAGCCCAAGAAGAACTTCGGCCAGAATCAAGGAGGCGGGGCCTATGGCAACTACAGCACTGCCTACCCCAGTCAGATGACGGGAGGTGGCGGGAACCAAGACTACAGCTATGAAGGTGAGAACAGATTCGCGGTTCGGAGAACACTTAAATGTAATGGCAGCTCGCGTCCTGTGAATTATCAATGTGACACCAGATGTGAGTAATAATCCAGGTAAAATCCAGCATGTGGTGGTGAATTATAATCACATGCTTTAGAGAGATGTTTACTCTGCTTCTTACGGGTCTCCACAGGTTACAGTAACCAGTCAAACTACGGCATACAAGGAGAAGGTCACCAGGGGTACCCTGGGCCCTGCCACACCCCTGGCGGTTATGGGAGGGGCGAGCCCAGTATGAATTACCAGTACAGATAGGCTTGGCCTGCAGTTGCCAGCGACCCCATTTGCACACTCTTCAGCAGCCCTTGAGGAGCCCTTTTCTGAGCGCCGTCACTGGACTGTCCTGCGTTTTTTTTTTTTTTTTTTTGTTTTTTATAAGACTATAGACTTTGGGTGTAGTGTTACATTAATTTTTAAAAAATTTTTTTTGCATTTTTGCCATTGTATTTATCCTGTTTTACCAACCGATCTTACCAAGTGCAGACGAGAAGATCAAAGTCAGATTGGTTCATATATGAATCTGAACGATATTCTTGCGGTTTTATTGGATTAACGTGTCAGATTGTCTACACAATTTAGGAGTTTCGCAAGTTACAGTAAGTGAACAACTGATGGGACTGACTGAAGATCAGGTGCCTAAAGACTGTGCTGTCACTGCACAATGGCCTAATGACATTTCTTTGATATAGTAAACCTCTTGATTGAGGTTAATGCAGTGGCATTTTAGTCAAATTTTACTTCACAAGTGGCCGAAATTTCATTATTTCAAATTGTGTTGTTGACCCTCCTGACACCTTTCTTTATTTTTAAACTAAGTATGTGTCATTTGTGGTTTGTACCAATAAAGGGTTATAATTTTGGATGACAATTTACATTTGTCTAACATTACATGTGTGGGTTTTTACAGAAGTTCTCCTTAAACCAAGTATGTTTAAAGAATTCCCCATTTAAGGACAATTAACTAGACACAAATGGGATCAACTATTTCTGTGACCGGTGAAGTTTCATGTTGTATTACAAATGAGTGCAGTTCATTATTAGTTTTTCTTCCTCTCCAGGTTGATGTTACGCGGTTTTATAGTTAATTAAAAGCATCCTTTAAAAATTTAAAACGATAAAAAAAACATCCAGCAGAATGTTGGAGAACTTCAGGTTCTTCCACAATGATATTGCCTGAGTCACCCATACCACCGCAGTCGAAAATAGTTGTACACTGTAATTGAAAGCATTTAGGAGCATAATGTGATATGAACAAGACCTATTTTGAATATAATTGTGCTAAGTGAAGATTTAGACTGCAGCTGTTAACACCCACCGATCCACCGTACTTTGCTGCTTACGCCTATGTAATACAGTGGCATTTCCAGTTACTCAGTTTTAAAATCACATATTAATGTACGTTACACTGGATACATTCGTGGTCGTGATTGTCATTTTTAAGCTAATCTCAATGTAGATATTAGGATATACTCTTTTCATCTGTGCGTTCCGTTAAATTAGGATCCGGATTTATTGCTATCTATCCTAAATAGACCATAACTCTAACATCATCACCAAGCTGACTTTAATATGATACACAGCTATTTGAAAGTTATTGGTAGGTACAGTTTGATGTAACGTCAAATAAATTATATAATTCATCGCTTTAATATGTTTCCTTCATGTCTTTCCCCGTACTTTGTCATGAAACGATAATTTTTTTTTTTAAATCCATTAAAGACTTCATTTATGAAAAATCCTGCATGTTACTCTTTTCGAATACATACGGTAATCGTCAAAGACAGCCATTTCCGGTTCCGTTTCGACCAGAAGAAGCGAAAGGGACTGAAGCATGGCTGATACCGGAATTTTGGAGTCTCTGCTCCGGCATCTGGAGAAAGTGGATGATGGCGTTGACAGTCAAGCCGTGGCGGCCTTGCTTGGCGTGGACCACCAAGTTATCGTCGGGGCTGTGAAGAGTCTACAGGCGATAGGAGATGTAGGTCCCCAGAGGTTTACGTAGTCCGGTTGCCGCTCGTCTGCTTTCAATGGGTGATGCAATATGAACGCAGTTAAAATGTCAATAGAATGATGTCGGATGCACATGCAAACTGTTTAAGTATGCATTGACATACAGTCGTCCCTCGCCATTTCGCGCTTCGACTTTCGCGGCTTCACTCTATCGCGGTTTTTTCAAATACATTTATTCATTAAAAAGTTGATAGTGAAAATGATACAGCGCGCGCTCGGTTGTCTGAGTCAATTATACACCTCTGTATTACAATTAAAATTACTGTACGTATGGACTGTAGGCCTATGTATTCTAGCACCCCCGCAAATCCTTCAACGCCAGGTGCAGCCGAAAAATAGAGAAATAAAGAATCCTACTTCGCGGAAATTCATTTAACGCGGTACAGACTGGAACGGATTAACTGCGATAAACGAGGGACTACTGTATATATTTAATAGGCTGTCACCCATAAAAAATACCGGTAACATGTCCTTTATAATTAAATAAAGTGTTTTGCAGTCTAATATACTGGCATTTCTCCTTGCTAGCTGGCATTGTTAGCGTTGGCTGTCGTGCCGTGTACGTAGTAAGTGTGAAAATGCTGCCTGGTTAGTTTGCTGACATTTTGTTGCACACTTGTGGTGAAAAACGTAGATTAGTCGTATCTTTTCAAAACATCAAAACGGACAGCAGTTTGATTGTACGGGACTGTAATAGCTCCGTGTCGTGAGCTGACAACCCCATCATATACATGTGAATTGGACCTCATATCTATAAAAGATGCGCTGCTGTATTTTCGACAGGAACGCGTTAAATTGTTCAGGTAGAAAATGAAAGCACGATAGTTATGTGTACCTCCTATTAGCTGGCACGATTAACTGCATTTTTACTTTTTGTTTATGAGCCCTGTCATATTTTCCTATCTATGTTACGCAAGGTTGGAAGTTTTTCAGATTTATTGTCACATGTATTCGGGGGATGCAGGGGCAACGGGGAGAAACGCAAACAGCAGCGCAGTCCCATGGGCTTTATAATATGAAACCAGTTGTCGAAATCTGTCGTTTTACTTGGGCAGGTGATTTCGGCTGAGCAGCAAACATCGAAGCACTGGGAGCTGACGGAGGAGGGAGCGGAGATCGCAGCGCAGGGCAGCCATGAAGCGCGAGTCTTCGGTGCCATTCCGGAAGATGGGCTGCCACAGAGCGAGCTTATGGTGAGGAGCTGTGCGCTTGGGAGTCAGTCTGCCAAATAAGCTTTCAGATCAGTATTCATGTTGCCTTTGTCATCTGGGCCCTTGGGCCAAGATTGTTTGCAAAGGTATTTGAAGTGATTTATTTGAAAGTTTTTCCCTGAGCATCATGTTTTAGTAGCTGAGTCCTTCTCGATTGTCCAGAACCCTTGTGAAATTTGGGCTGGCTAATTGATAATGGGATCGACATATATTTCAGTAAAGGAAAGATCCAAATGTGGCCAATCTAACCATGGTAGCCATCTTCTCTCTGAATGATGTGGATGATGAAGAAAACTGTGTTGTAGTACATGGGAGTTATACTTAAAAAGAAGTTCTGAGGGCAGAAGAGAAAATGATTGGTTCAGTGAGATAACCAGTCAAATTGTAGAGGAGGAGGGTCCCACCAATCAGATGTCTTGGTCCCACATCCTCTACATTTTGATTGGTTATCTCTCTGAACCAATCATGTTTCCTTCTGGCCTGAGAACATTCTTGTGTAAGTAAAACTCCCTGGAGCATTGTAGGAACCCTTGACTTAAGTTGGGGTACCTGTGGCCTCTGTCTCACACAGAAGCTGCCTAGTGGGAAAGTGGGCTTCAGCAAGGCGATGTCCAACAAGTGGATCCGTGTGGACAAGGCTCACGAGGGAGGCCCCCGCGTGTTCAAGATGGTGAGGGAATGGGTGGCTCAGGATGTATGTGTGTATGGATTATCAGAGAGGCAGCAAAGTGCTTAAGTAACCAGGCTGATATTCTTTAAAGAACCTGTGTCGGAATGTCAGGTTTGGCTTTAAGTTTTTAACTCCTGAGACAAGTGGGACTCTCCTACTTTACTTCTGAAGTAACACTGGTGCTGTCTATAACATGTAATGATTAGGCCCTGTGTGTCGGGGGTGGGCCAGGTGGAGAGCATCAATGACCTGGTCAGGGAGAAGCTGCTCCGGGTGCAGCAGGGAAAGTCCCAGCTGGAGGAGAAGGAGAAGAATGAACTGAAGAAGCGGAAGCTGTTGACCGAAGTGTAAGAGTGTGTCTCTGGACTTTCGCCCATTAGCTGCACACGGTGATGCCCTCATTAGCGTTTCTTGATGCTGGTTGTTTCAAACTTGATTGTTTATACCAAACAATTTCTTCTGTTAGTTTGCAGGATGTTCATTAGTCCTTCCTTGTGTGTTTCATTCATTGGTCCTTCTGTCCAAAGACCTGGTTTAGATGCACTGCTGTCTTGTCTGTGTCCACATGGACCCGCTGTCCCACCTCCGGGCTCCACCCTGCCTTTTGTCGTATATACTGTGGGATAGATAAATTAATGATTGCATCATTTCTACAAGCAAGTATGTCGGGGGGGGGGGGGAGCACAAATAAGGCCAATGTTGGGAAGACTCCTGGCAAATGGTGCCTATTTAAAATATGGATAACAAAATGCAATTATGTGAGTGTATAAAAATGTCTTTGATGGGGCACAACTTCCCCCAGAGTGATCACGGTCTGGTGAGTCAGCTTTTGGGTCATAAGAAGGGAGGCCAGCAGCTTTGTCTTTACAGCTCATAGAATACTTGCTGGAGGTCCTCAGAAGCTTCTTCTAACAGTAAACGTATTTATCTATAGCAGTGTTTCTCAAAATGGTCTGTAGGGAGCTGGGAGGGAGCATAAATGTGAACCGTCTGGGAGGGAGCATAAATGTGGACCGTCTGGGAGGGAGCATAAATGTGGACCGTCTGGGAGGGAGCATAAATGTGGACCGGGTTGAGAAATGGTGACCTGTGCAGTAATGTTAGGGGTTTCCCCAAGTCTGCTCTGTTTTCATTTGAGGGCCCCTGGTTTTATAAAGGTTGAAAAGGCCTGCATAGGTTACACCAGCATCTGATCCATTCCGATCCACTTGCACGTTGGTGGTCCACATTCATTTGCTGATCCTGTGAAGTTTAAATAGAACAGGAATTAAGGCATAATATCAAATAGCCATTTTGATCCCGAACATTAGCTCACTCCAACATACAGATTTAAGAATAACAAGCGCAGTGATGCAGATTGTCTTTAGATGTATATTGCCAATGTTGTTTAACTATTCCACCAGCAGATGGCAGTGTTTGTTTCTACTTGTATTTTTTATGTATTTGTTTTTTAGGTTAGCAGTCCGTGTCCATGCATACAGAATATTCTCACACAGCAAAATAATACTTGAGGTTGATTGTTTTAACTCGCAGAGTTCAGTGATCATGAAAATCATTTCGGCTGTTTTTTTTTTTTTTTTTTTTTTTTAAGAAAGTTGAGCAGCATTGTGCTGAAGATGGGCTTGAATAGCCGATGTTTGGAGACCCTCATTGTGATTTTTATTACTGGCCTGACTGTTGCTAAGTTTGTTATCAACAGCCAATACAAGCCATGTCATTTTTCATCTCTGCATTTGTTAGTAACCCCCTATTAAGCACAGGGCAGGCTTGCAAGTGACCTGGATTTTATCCTACAAGCTGTAATACGTGAACAGGGTTAATTCTAAATGGAATGCCTTCTTTGATATTGTATTTAACTTAAATATAAAGTATGTTTGGTTGTGCAAAGGGCCGTGGGTGAGGAATGACCATGATGTCGGTTCCTTCAGAGGAGAGATAAGAAAGGCTGATTATTTTATTTTCAGGACGGTGAAGTCCTATTGGATCGGCAAGGGAAGCTCTTTCAGCACAACCATCACCAAGCAGGAGACGGAGCTGACGTCCGAGATGATCGCAAGGTGAGCTGCAGGGACAGGGAGGTGTGGCGTCAGAGAGCATCGGCCGTAGATTATTAGTATTATCATTGTTTCGTAACAGATTGTAATTGTATAACATAAAGGAGGGGGTGATACAGACTGAAACCAGTTTGGTGGCCATGTTGTAAAACCGCCAACATTTAAAGTACACAACAGAAATATGCAGTGTTGTTTCCATTGTGCTGCATTGCATAAGTGCAGCATGTTCCAGGATGAATACATGTTTGCATTGGGCATGGCCCTGGAATGTGGGCAACTGCACCCCCTGAACAACCAAACAGAAAGGAAGAAACAAAAAGTAAAAGGAAAAACTGACTGTAATAATGCGTTTCCTGTTTGGCGGGTATCGCATGGTCATTGTTGTCGCCTGTGGTGTTGGCCTTTACCGTCAGCATGTTAATGCGACGTCCTGTGTACCTGTCTGTTTGGCTGCGGCTCTGTGGTTGTCTGATGCCCCAGATAAATCAGAGGGAGCTTTGTTGTTAAATGCTATCCAGTGTTTCCCCTCTAGTATTTTTGTTGGCTGATGGTGTCGCATGTTTGTCACCTCAGTGGAAGCTGGCGTGAGAAGAAGTTCAAGCCCTACAACTTCGAATCGATGGGCGTGGCCCCCGACTGCGGGCACCTGCACCCTCTGATGAAGGTGCGCACGCAGTTCCGGCAGATCTTCCTGGAGATGGGGTGAGTGGTCTGGCCTGGGGAGGCCCGAGTCCCGCCGTCTCCCCCCGTCCCGAGTCCCGCCGTCTCCCCCCGTCCCGAGCCCCAGGGTCCAATTCTAAGCTAACAGAAAACGGTGTGTGTCAGTGCAGCTCCCATTTAGGGTTTCTCCACTCCTTCCTCCCCCTGTTTATTATAGTTTTAGTTTGTGCGTTTTGTCTTTGCGCATCTGACATCCAGATTGCCTTGAATTGCAGACTGTCATCCACGCATGTCCTTCCGCTGCAGGTTCACCGAAATGCCCACCAACAACTTCATCGAGAGCTCCTTCTGGAACTTCGACTCGCTGTTCCAGCCGCAGCAGCACCCTGCCCGCGATCAGCACGACACTTTCTTCCTGTCGGGTAAGTCCTGGCTTTGCGGTCCTCGTGTCCTGTCTCTAAGTGACGCCTGAACTCTCCCTTATGAATTGCCTTGTCTAAACAGACCCAGCGCTAGCCTACGAGTTCCCCCAGGAATACCTGGAGAGGGTGAAGACCATCCACTCACAGGGGGGCTATGGCTCGCAAGGGTACGGCGCCAGACTCATTGTCCGTCCCGGGGGTGTCCAGTGCTGCCCCACAATTGCCGTTGGGCCTGCAGGTTCCATCCTGTCCCAAATTAAACTTTGTTCTTTAAACAGAAAAGGCCTGCGGTTGGGCTTTTACAGGTTAAAATCTGGTGCCAGCAATGACACGACCCAGTAAATATATTATTCACATTTGCCGGACCAGATAATGTATTCTCCTCTATCCAAATAACCAGCCGAGTGTTGGGACCCAACTCCAAGCCGGAACCCACACGGGGCAGTTTGGACCCCCCCTGAACTGGGCCGCTGCGCATAATGTGTTGTTTGTGGTACACTGTTAATCTGTGTTTTTTTTTTTATGTGGGGGGTGTGACATAACATTTTTTTTTCCGCACATCACTGCTTCAGGTACAAGTACGACTGGAAGCTGGAGGAGGCCCAGAAAAATATCCTCCGCACGCATACGACGGCTGTCAGCGCACGCATGCTCTATAAGCTAGCCCAGCAGGTACACACCACACACACACACACACTCACACACCACACACAACCCCACACAAAGTAGTCACTGTATTTCAAGTCCTTTAACCTGCTTCCCTTCCCCCGCTTCAGGAGCAGTTCACCCCGGTCAGATACTTCTCCATCGACAGAGTGTTCCGGAACGAGACCCTGGATGCCACCCACCTGGCTGAGTTTCACCAGATCGAGGGAGTGGTGGCCGACTATGGGCTTACCCTGGGTGATCTGATGGGAGTTCTGCACCAGTTCTTCACCAAACTGGGTAAGCTGGTGTTCCCTAATGTTTTCCAGTTGAACCTGCTGTGAGATTCGCCGAATCCGTTTGGGTTCTGCTGATCCAAGGTCACGCCAGTTTTATTTGTGGATTGAGGAGGCATGAAATGGGGATATTTTTTACATATGTCATCAACCTTTTATCATCCCCTTTACTAGGAATTACCAAACTGCGCTTTAAACCTGCCTACAACCCGTATACCGAGCCCAGCATGGAGGTCTTCAGCTACCATGAAGGTGAACTTTTTTTGTATTTGGTCTACGTAGGTCTTAGGCTGCATCCACACGGCAAGCTGCAAAATTTTTACATCGTTGTATGTCATTAGGTAGAGCTGTGTCTCTCTCTGCCTATTGGTCGCACCGCTCGAACTTTCACCCGGTTCGCTGACCTCTAGCAAAGCAGCATCCAGTCAGATATAATCTTCGGTTTGTGATAGGTGGGTTAAAATCATACCGAGACTTAATTCAGAAATATTCTGTTTGGAGGTATATAAGTGCAGAGATGAGGGATACCAGGTTGGTTTTAGTAAGCATGTGTAGCTAATGAAACTGAAGTAAATACACTTCTGTACTTTGATTCGACAGCAAGAGAGCTTTCTTTGTGTAAACCAAAAATGCAGCTGATTTTGTTTCAAGCCAAAACACACTTTATGGCACTTTTTGTCTTTATGGTAAGCACTCTTTCCTTTTGCAAGCGTCGGGTGGTTCACGCAGCCGTAATCAGGAAGTGAAATTTGAATGTGGTTTTGTGGACAGTAGCACAAAATATTGAGCTCTAGTCATTGTGGACTGAAGAATAGGCTGTTTATTTTAATGTTACTTTTACGTTTTGGTTCCTCTGCACTGTTCAGGTCTGAAGAAGTGGGTGGAGGTGGGTAATTCAGGGGTTTTCCGACCTGAGATGCTGCTGCCCATGGGGCTCCCTGAGGGGGTGTCTGTCATTGCCTGGGGCCTGTCACTGGAAAGGTAGGTGGCCGTGAGTGAGGCATGTGACTGTGATTGGTTACCAGTTACTGGTTAGCCACCGCTCTCATGGCTGTGCCAACTCTGTGTCTTTCAGACCGACTATGATCAAGTACGGCATCAACAATATCCGTGAGCTAGTGGGGCACAAAGTCAACTTGCAGATGGTGTACGACAGCCCTCTGTGCCGGCTGGACTCATAATTATTCTCAGGCATCTCTGTGGACGGCCTTCCTAGCTGGTCCTCACTCTAATATTTAGGGTCCTCTACTCCCCAGTCACCAGACAGACCTACTATGTCCTTATTTATTGCCTCTTAGCCCAGGAGCCAACTCACCACAAATTGGCAGTATGACATTGTGCAATGTTGCTGGCCACATGAGAGCCTGAATAGGGGTTCTGCCCTACAGAAATGTCCTTACCGTCAGGCGTTGTTCTACCTGATTCTGGTCCAGTTGTGGTCTCCCCCCCCCCCCCCTACTGTGCTCATAATATATTAGACTTGGTGTTGGTTGAATCCTGGACAGTTGAAAAGCAATGCAGAACTCAACATTTGCAACTCACTTTAAAAGAATCAGATTTCTCATGCTGTTTTGAATCAGGGTCCTTTTAATTTGGCAATACAGCATTTCAACAGATCTGTAATTGGCTCAGTTAGCATGCATCCAGAATGAGGGATTAGTTTTTACCAAGTGTAATACTTGGTATTTAATTAGTTGTTCAAGGAATTATTGAAGCAAATTGTATTATTGTGGCATATGTTACCTTTTAGAAAAGGACACAGCAGTGACACTTGAGAAGTGTTAATGAAGATGGTTGATCAGCACGGTCTAATTAACTTGGTATATGTTTGAGGGGGGGGGGGGAAGGCAAGACGCAGTGTCTGCAGTACCGGGGCCAGCAAACCCTGCACAGCAATGTCACTGCTATATACAGCTCGCCGTCTAATCTGGGCCATCAAGCCCTGCTCTTTTTTTTTTTTTCCCCTCTTTTTTTTTTTTTTTAAGACTGGTGGACAAATTAGTATTTTTTAAGACGGTGCATTTGGGAAGTGGATCCATTGTTGTAGCCTGTTGCTGAAGAGAATGCCAGCAGGTCACCAGAAGTCGTCGCCACTGCGGAATCCCCGGGCGTCGCATGAATCGCTGCCATTTGTCACCATGTACTGTCACCTGATCAACAAACTGTACAGTAAAGGTTTTAGGTCTGAGGCCGTAGCTGGTGTCTAACACTCTGTATACTGCGGCAAAGAGGGACGTCCTGTTACACTTTTGAGGGCAGCAATGGCTCAATGCAACCTCTGGCTCCGATGATAATCGATATTCTGTTTTTTGTTTTGTTTTTTTTGCTTGGATATTTTACACGGGCAACAGCAGAACCGCACTTGGTGTTTAAACTAAGGTCTCTTAAGGTGAGGCGAGGTCAGAGATGAGGTCATCAAAATCCTATTAAGGTGAGGCGAGGTCAGAGATGAGGTCATCAAAATCATGTTAAGGTGAGGCGAGCTCAGAGATGAGGTCATCAAAATCATGTTAAGTGCAGAATTGGGTTGCAGCTTTGATTTTAAATACCTGACTATACTTAATCAAACTGGACATTTGCCAGCTCCCCCCCCCCCCCCGTATATCTCTTTCTGGAGGGTTTGTGATATTTTATAAATGCCTTTATGGGGTCAGTTAGCATGATGCTGCACCATGTATTCTGTAAGGAATGTAGGAGTGCAGAGCACAATGTTCTCTCTATAACTGTACAATATCTAATGTGTGAAAGACTTGAGGTGAAGAAGTTAATGAAATTTCACTTTCTTGGGGTTAGCGCAGCTGGATATTCTTGGTTATCTTATCTACCTTCCCAAGCAGGGGTGGCTAAGCCTATGTATTTACTGTAATCTCCTCTCTGATTCCAATAACTATTTTTCTCTGTACATGCCTGGTGTCTCTGGGGGTTTGGCAGACATGGAAGTAAGTTAAAAATTAATTAAATACCTTTAAAACAACACTGCATTGTGAAAAGTCTGAAAAATTGCTTCTTGTCAGTGGATAAAAAAATAGAAAATGCTTATTTCTTGTGACAAGATGGGCTATTTGAAGGAAGGGGTTCATGTTGTGGAAAATCCAGTTTAGTAGTTTTCTGACATATATTTTAGTGTTGTTTAATGTGAAAAATGAAAATCAAAGTAAATAGCTCCACCACCATTAAACTGGGCCTGTGAGGTATGGAATTCTGAAGCCATTTAGTAATCCATAGTTTGTATTTACTGGTGTTCTGAATTTCCTTCATAGCACCTAGAAGCTACGCCTGCAAGATACAAAAAAATCTATCCTATATGATCAAAATGATACGGACATGCTTAGTTAATAGAGGAATAGACTTGCTGAGCCCAGCCCGCTGCAGACACAGGTGCCTAATTAAGCAAACAGCCATGCAATATCCGGCAACGAGCATTAGCAGCAGAATGGGCTTAAATTAGAGGTCAGTCATTTTCTGTTTTATATCATCTTTCCAACAAGTCTACCGTAGGCCAGAGCTGCCCCGGTCAACCACGAGTGAAGTGGTTGCAAAATGGATACTTCTGGGAGATGTGGTGAGCCACTGAAACTCACAGACAGGGACTGGGTCACACAGCGTCGATACCCAACTTCAATGGCGGCAAATCCCACAGGCAATGTTTAAAAACTGTAATGGAAAGCCGTTCCAGAAGAGTAGAACCCAAAAGTCAGATTAATACAGTTGGTTTTGGAACGAGATGTTTGGATAAGCTGGTATCCCTTTTAGCCAAACAGCACGGACCAGGGACTGAGTCAAGTTTACCTGGGGCTTGATGTCTGTTTTTTTAAAGATTGATATTGGGGCTAAAATACTGCGAACTGTAGCCCCCGAGTGGTTCAGACGCTATATAATGGAATTTCCATAAGCTCTTATAGCGTTTAGAAATACGATGCTGTTTTATCTGCTGGCCTATCAAGCCTTTTTGTCATTCTCTTAACACAAGTGGCCCTTGGGAATATGAATCGTGAGACTCCCATGTGACAGAGGTGAAATTTATGCAAACATTTTTTCCCCTCTAGAATGACTTTCAGGGGTAAAAATAATACTTTGTTTACATTTAAAATGGCAGCTTAGGCAGAGTAACACTGGGAATGCAGGCGGGACTCAGTACCCTCCATGTTATTAAAATAAAGTCAATAAAATGCCTCTCCACCAGATTTAGTATCTCAGTGACATTGTTGTAGGAGAAAAATCCACATTAAGTACCAATTAAGATGGGTGTGATTACTTACACTCCTTGTATCAGAAGCCCAGTAATGTAAGCTTACCTGATCGACCTTGATGTACCGTAACTTTACATTAATTAAAAATTTTCCACTTTCCACAGCCCCAAACAGTTACACTCTACAGAATGGTTTTGCAGGTTTTAATAAACGGAGGACTGACTGCAAGTCTTCTGGAACAGGGCTGTTCGAGACGATGTTCTGCTGTCAGACTATCTTCCCACAATGAGGCAAAGTTCTCCTGAGACCTTGAATATATTTTCTATGCCCACGTCAAAACTAATTAATATTGAAAGGCGCACGGATCCTCATCTCGTCAGTATAGATTATGCATAAGAACAGAAAACTTTAACCTAAAATAAATTGTTTGAATTTCTGGGAGATCTTTGGTTTTCAGTTTGAATTGGAAATTTTAATAGTACAGACTTACGGACTGCAAATAACATTTTTGCTATGTTATATACAGCATGTCGATTAATGCATCGAGCTAGTTGAAATAACATTCACGTGCTCTGAAATGGGTAGATAATGTGACACACATGAAATGCAGCGGTGATTGTGCAGCGACAGGCTGACTGATCTGTCATTGTAGGAGATGTTTATCCGTCGTTGTTCTGGTTCCCGTCACAGAAGCATAGGTCTCTTCAGGGGGCGCTTAGGATGTCCCACCGGGTCTCTGATAACCCGCAACCACTCATTGCGCCCCCCAATAATTAATGTCTGTTGTACAAGTTTTCAGGATCCGCTAGGAGATTCAATATATCTTATCTGCGGGCCATGCAGAAAATCCAGCATTTACTAATTATCTTAATAACCATCATTTACCGTTTTGTAGACAATATTTTTTTCTTTAAATATACTAAAGAGTGTACGAATACAGTTTTGTATTTTTGTATTACATCAAACTCGCAAATACGACCCTTTAAAATGTCAGTATGATCCGGGACAGTTTAACCCAGACCACATTACCGAAAGGTCCGATTCCAGGACATCTCACGTGGGTTAACCGTGAATGTGTGGGCAAAGCTCAGTCCGTGGCACACTCCACATCACGCGAGACACCGGGTGGATGAGCCCCGGGGCTGCTGGGAGGGGGGGAACCGCTGCTTGGGGTGTGAAAATAGGGGCGGTAAGGAGCGGCAGTCAGCAACAAGGGGTTGTTTTGGGGGTTCTCTTCCGGCGACAGGTTAATGATCACGTCCTCCTGGTCCCACACGCGGAAAGCGTTGACATGCGAGTGGCGGCGCGCCTCGGGCATCTTGGGCGAGCTGATGCACCGCAAGTCCGTCTCTTTTACGGCTTCTTCCCCGTCTGGGCCAAGCACGCAGTCTGCCGCGACAGGAGAGCGATCGTAAATGGTGGCATTAGGCAGGCACCCAAAACTGCTTTTGAGAGGGGGAGTGGGAGTTTAATTTAAAGATTATCAAAAGAGATTGTACACAACTGCGCTTTGTTTCGTTTCAAAACAAAAATTAAATCAAATCAACCTCAATATTAAACGTAATTGATATAATATGTCTGTAAATATTTCGTGCAAAATAACCGAATATCAGTCGGACCATTTTTATACATTACCTGCAACATCACCGGCGAGATCCTTGATTATATGGCCAACGATGGTATAAGCAACTGCCACCACAACCAATGCAGCCATCAGTAGATAAAGTACCGCTTTAGGTAACGGAATGAGTTCCCGTTGAGGGGGCTTATAATCCTTGTAGATTGGGTCGATGTCTGGAAACGAATATTGATAAGCGAGCCCGGATCCATCGGTAAAGTTTACATTTGTTATATTTAGCGGATTCATCGCAAAACACAAAATACTGCAACTGGGTGAGAAGAATGTAGTTTTTAGCTTACTTATTCGGAGTTGTAACGATTTTACAACGTCTTCTTTTGTGTTTTAACGTTCCCATTGAATCCAGGTTCTGAAGTCAAAAATTTTAGACATATTCTTTTGATCCCAGATGCTTTATCTTTAAAAACGCCGGAAACGGTTTAACCGAAACAGTGTAAGGAAATCCGTCCGACGTATAAATATTTAAATAAATAAAACTTCAAATTAAAAAACTGCGCTAATTCTTCCCGCTCGTTAATTTTAAGAAAAACAACTCAGCTAAAGTTTCCTCCATCTTTCCGTTTTAAAAGAATTAATTTTGATTCTGCCAAATATGTTTATTGTTGTTTATTATGTAGGTATCTTACGTGATACGTACTGAAATTGGGGAAAGCAGATATCCATTGGCTTGGTCTGCATTGCATCGCATCCCTGCGTTAACGTCGCTCTCCGCGGTTCTGAAACATCCACAGGAGTTTCCGCACCCTACAAGATACTGTAATATAAATTTCATAGAACTGAAACTCCGCCCTCTTTGGTCGGCTTAGAATTTTAATTGGATGCCTCAGAAATATATTCAATAGCGGCTCTCCTCTACACCTTTTTGACCGATTCTGTTTCATTTAATATCTGGGCGAGGGTGCAAGCAATTTGACTTTTTAAAGTGTTCTAGACATTTTTTTATTATCTACCTGTGTTCTGAAGCACAATTGCTAAAATATGTGTTATATTTTTTATTATGTTATATAAAAAAGTAGCAGTACAGAATGACAGGTATCTACGCTGGGTATGTATTAATTTAATAATTAAATACATTTATTATTTTTGTGCTCCAATTCTCCAGTTTTTCCCTATAATCTTTGTACTAACATAATGCCTGTCTGGGTTTCCATTTACATGTATAGCAGAATGCTGTATTTGTTTCATATATATTTATAAATTATGCAATTAATGTTTAGAATTAAAATCTAATAATATCAAAGACAATACATGATGGCAGGCCTGGGCATGCATGAGATTCTCTGATTTTATTTAATTTCCACAACAGAAATGGACATGCAAAGGCCGAGGTTAAAAAAAAAGGGTATTACCACGCTTTCAACTTTCACACTCTCCAGTGGTTTTACAGCTACAATTACACTGATTACCAGAAAAAGAGATTAAATAAATTTGACTGCTACCCATCAAAAATTAATGGGTTATTTATCAATAGCAGTCTGTGGTTTTCCAGAAAGCCCTACCAAGCTCCACGTTTGTGTGCATGTGCATGATCAAAATAATTACTATAGTTAGTTTTCCACTATTAGCAAGCTGGCCATCACAAACGACTCCTCTTTCACTGCCGTGCTCTATCCCTGTCTACCTTCCCCAGACAACTGGCTTTTCTCATTTTCCAAATCTTGGCTTTCGCACTGTGATCCGCATGCTGATCTCTGTTCATTCGCCCGGGATTCTTGTAAAGGCTTCACCATAATCAGCCTGTGGTCCCCAATACATGAGATTTAAGACTTCAATAGATGGCGTGAGACAGTGCCAGGATCACATTTCTTTCTGTACTGATTTACAAAGATGGTGATTATTTATAGACAATCTATTTTTGTTTGGGGTAGGGAAACTGATCTTTCTGCTTGGTTCTGAAGAGCCAGATGGGGACTGATGGATAGATAAAGGACTGCGGGAAAGAAAACGGTGGGAAGTATAGAGACGATGCATATTCTGTGCATCTGTGTGCATCCATGTGTGCATGCTTTTGGGGATAATGATGTAAGAGTAGCAGAAGGACAATAATACTGTATTTCTTAATGAGGAACAACAAGGACAAAGGGTTAGGTTACAGTTGGGCCAGTGCCATTGACAATGAGTGAAGCCAGACCCCATAGCTGCCACTCTTGATGGGTTTATTGGAATATGATACCTTTTGCAGCAATGTTTCACCCTTCAAGATGATGAGCAAAGTCAGACAGAGAGAGAGTATGAAACAATATGTTCCCAAATTTGCCCTTACGTAAACAAGTACAGACGCTTCCCGGGTTACGGCGGTCTATGTTACGATATTCCGGCTTCACAATGGGTAAATCTTTTTCACTTTTAGTACATTAAATTTCATGACATATTCGACACTATTCAAAGTAGGATTTGTGTTAATGATTTTGCCCAACTGTAGACGAATGAAAGTGTTCTAAACATGTTTAAGGTAGGCTAGGCTGATGTCTGTTAGTTTAGGTAGGTACTGTATTAAAATGCATTTTCACCTTAAGATGTTTTCGCTTTGCGATAGGTTTGGTAGAACACAACCCCATCGTAACCTGGGGAGAGGTTGAATTAAAAACATGCATCTACATGTATATACATTGTATTATCTCATCGGCAGGGTTAGTCAAATGTTAGGATGTTAATATAAAAAGCTATTTTGAGTTTTTTCTTTTAAACAAAACAAGGCATAAATAAAATGGTATATTGGAAATGAATTTCACAACATTTATTTTCAATGTTAAAAAAAAGATGGTCGATCATTCTCTCTACTTGAGGAAGTAACTCAAGCTTTGTTTTATTTATAGTTTTTAGAAATGTATAGATTTCTAATCATGGTCTCGATAATGTGGTCTGGAATTCATTTGAGATAAAAAAAAAAAAAAAAAGTCGTTTCCTCTCCCCACATGAAGTCAGAGAACTGTTCCATGTCTCCTGTCACACTCGACTCCTCACTGGCTATTTTAGGTTGTTCATTTTAATGAAACACACCCTCTGGCTTGACTTTGTTTTACCCACAATCCCCTTGGTCTCAAAAGCCAGGTCTGTCTGTCCCGAGTGTAGACTTTTTCTATGAATGCAATGGTATCATTTTGTCCTTCTGAAGTTTCTAGTGTATTGACAGAGAACCAGGTTCTCCCATGAGAGTCAATAGAGGAAATGCATTGTAATGCTGCATCACATTCATGTACAAGTATTTGGTTGCAATGTCATACAAATCTTCACTATTTGGGAGATAGTGCTATGACAAAGAAATTAATCGATATATTATTATTCATATTGCCCACAAATGATTCTTCATATTGTGTGGCTATATTTATTTGTATGAATTTATTATCGATACGTGTCTTCCTCAATGCTGATTGGTTATGGTTATAACCTTCTAGTTGATATGTATACCAATCACCACTCAGTGGCTTATTCGTCATTAAATTTTTAGGTTTCCAGACTATTATTGGACTCATGGGTATTTAGGGTTATCAAAACTCGAAGAATGATCTATCGATTGTGCTTAAGTTTAGTAGTAAATATTTATTTCTGCCTAACTTTGGAAACATACCGTGTTTTATAAGGATGTCATGTCATTGACATGGGGACCGGAGTGGTATAAGCTGGCAAATCATTAAACTTAAAACGTTGAAGTTTAACAAGCGAATTTCCACGCGGGGCGCGCGCGTGGTCTCGCGGAGACGCCATAGATACCCGGCCGTTGCTCTTAATGATGACGAGTCCGTTCTCCCAAGTAACTAGCAATACCATAATAAAACAAAAATAAAGACCAATTTATTAATAAATACGATCCTAAGGTTATGGTAAGGACATTTACAGTCAAGGACCAGCACCGCAGATTCTGATAAGTAAATATTTGCAGATCCGAAGGGGTTTATTTACTTAGCACACGGTGTTTACATAGGTTAGCCAGGTAGCTAGCTAAGTAAGCAAAAATACTTAACACCCAGTATACTGATGTAAGGTTCTACCTGCATAAACTGTTGCTGAATATAATAGTATTCGTAGATAGCGGATATTAGTCTATTATGGCTGGCTAACCAGTTTTATTTAAAAAGCGAAAAGAGTTAAGAAGCTTAGGAGCAGACGGATTTTAATTTGGAGACATTTTCCCGGGCAGGTCATGGATCCGTTTTTCGTCGGGAAAATGGCCTCCAACTCTCAGTCTACACCCAAGCCGACTGATCACTCCGCAATCCCGGTACAGTGGAGGGGGTTGATCTCAGTGGGAATCTGACACCGCAGATCCCTGACCCTGACGTAGCGACTGAAACACCAAAAGTGGGCCTTTTATTTCATGTAGTGCAGATCGTACTCTCTCATTCTACATTAAAAAAATCACGCAGATGATTTAAAATGTTCAGATGTTCAAAATTCTCTACATTTAAAAATATCTTTGCATAAATTAAGTATAGTGTAAATCACCTTGTGTAAGTAGGTGATTGGGAGTACTTCCTCATGTCACCCTCCACTCTCAAGAAATCACCAGTATTTTACAAAAAAATGATTCTGTTTTAAGTATTTTAGTGTATAGGGCTTTTGGTTGTTTTTCCTTATTGCATAGGAATCTGAGGAACAACTAGAACCTGACCTTGGAAGATCTTCATTTTTAAGTCTGGATGAAAGTCACGACCAGAAAACAAGGTGAGAAAAGATACCATCATTTCCCCAGTAAGGTACTGTGGAGGATTTTACAAAGTCGTAGAAATGTTTACCCATCATGCTTGTTTGGAAACCACAGGGTAATATTTATTTAACTTTTCATCTACTTCTGCAACCCGTTGTGTTGAAGCCTGTGATTTTTGTTAAATGATTTATAGGAAAATGAAAGAAACCCTAGTCCTTTTAATATGTATTTTTTTTTAACAAAAGATGATGAAAAGTAACATTGGAATAAGTGACTTGAATTTTTCTTTTTAAATGAGCAAGGCCTTACTTTAAAATGTAGTTTCTGTTTAATATCCTGAAAACCAGTCTCGAGTTATGCTGCCAAATAGAGAACGGTGTTGCAGACAGAATGGTGTTTTAAGTTTTCCGTTGTCTTTCATTAAGTGACGAGTCAGGCATCAGCATCCCTGGCGGAGATGCCGACTGTGAATTCCAGAGTGAGGACTCCGTCTATTTCTCTACTCTCAGTTCGAGGATAGATGAGATGGGGAAAAAAACTCAGGACCTAATAGAGAAGATTAATGAGAGCCGTGCAGTAGACCAAGAAATTATGAACAGCTTCCAGGAGAAGTTAATGGATAAGGTAACAAACAATGTATTTCCACTATTTACAATTTTTCAAATGTCATCTCAAAAGCAATAGTCACTTAACGGGTGGATGGCCATACTCGAAAGGAATGCAAAAGGAATGTGCTAATTTATACAGACCCTGCAAAACAGGGGTGGTTAGGGCTAGGCTATATTAAAAAAAAATAATAAGCAACATTTTATTTTAAAAACATAGAGATAAATGATTATATCGAGATGTCTAACTGCACCACCACCCCCACACACAAAAGCACATGTCCAAGTGACACCGGGTGAGGCACAAGTGGGGGGCGGGGGGGTGGTGCTGATTAACGGTGCTGATCATCGTTGTTCGGTTTCTGTGGAAAACGATCGATTGGAAGGCCGGATTTAATTATGATATAAAACCACGCTGAAGACCATTTAAGTTCACAAACTTATGGTAAGTGGTAAGCCTCACCCACACAACAGCTTTATGACCAATGTTTACATACACTGACAGCTTTGTATCTGCATCAGAAACATAGGTTAGGAGGCTGAACTGAACGTCAAATCATAAAAAAGGGCACGCCAAGATCTGTGTGTAGCCTAATATTACTTCCTCAGCAAAGGAGATAATCGCCTGTCAGATATCGTTGATTATCCATAATATCGTTACATCACCCATCCCTATTGATTCATTCCAGTCACCAACAGCTGGAGGGTTAGACCCTTTAACTGCTGATAGAGATCAGATGTTTCCGTGATACGCAATGCACCTGTCTTGTATAAGCAAGAAATGCATTTAAGGCTAGAATAGCATGCGTCTGCAGGTCAGTGAGGTGTGTCAGCAGGTGCAAGGGCAGATGTTCAGCACCTATGAGGAGAACAGCCGTTTGATGGAGGACAGGCTGAGAGAGCTGTCAGAGGTACTGGACCAAAGCAGCCGGCTCAGTGCTGAACTGCAGAGTGCCAGTCTGACCCTGGTCGCCATCAGCAAAGGCCTGCAGAGACCCCCTGAGCAGTAAACACTTTTCAACCCAGAAGTTACTGCAAAATATAGCCACTATTAATATAGAGGGTAATTCAACTGTACACTAGTACTAGATGCTGTTCATCTTAGTTTCTGTTTAGAACTGCCAGTCTGTGTTTAATACAGTGCAATTAAAAATAAGAGCTTTGTTACACTGATGTTTATACCTGCTTGTTTAATCCTCCCAAAGCTGTCTAAACAAATATCTTCAATTAGCCAGAAGACACGCTTTATATTAAGCTTTTCATTCCCACTTGATATTTCCAATGAAGTAGAAAAAGTTTAAAAGCATTTAGAAACAAGAATTAATTACTTGAACCCATTCTTGAAAAATTACAAAATATAATCGCAATAGATTTTATTAATGCAACGGCATAAATTCAATAGAGTGATGTCAAAAGTCCACGCTGTCCCCTCTTGACAACATTAATGAGAATTTTATTTGCAGCCAGGGCAGAGGACCAAAGGCCAGAGAGATTCAAAAGTGCAAATATTATGATTACCATTTTCACAGGCAATGAAATAAGTGCTATGTCAGTCAAAAATAGTTTCTGTGGAAATTGCTGGTTTCTGTTTTGCGTAAATTTTACAGGTGTTAATTTTAGTCTATACCGTATCCAGAATCAACACATATTATGTAATGGGAAATAGCAATGTAACTGTTCACAGTCACATGCAAAACTGACCAATCTAACTAACTTTGACCTTTCCAACCAAGGCCCTTATTTTATACAGATATCTATAAAAAGAGGAAATAAGGTGGAGACATCCTGTGAATGAGCAGGCCGCAATTAGGATCTTTAGTGTATTTACCGTACTGAGACAGCATCTCATTTATTTGTCTACTGTGAAGGACTGTAGCCCAGTGATGGCTCTACCCAAAATCAAGGCATGGATATCATGTGTACCTGCAAAAAAGCAAAAACAACAGTGAATTATAGACATTCATCTGAATAGTGGGTTTTCGCTGGCGTCCCCCTGCCTTGTGTCACATGGTCCATGGGATAATTTCAGGACCCCTCATCCCCCTGAGAAGGATAAGCAGTAGCTGTATGGTTGGATGGATGGAAAAGTGGGATGTTCTGCATTGAGACCTAAGCAGTGATAATAATGGTTTCCCTGACTGTAGTGTCTGAGGTTTCATGATAATCTCCAGTCTGTGTGGACGGCCAGCCGTTTACCTCTGTGCCACACGGAGCACTCTCCATATTTGTGCTGTTATTGACCTCTACTGGTGGAACTTTGTAAAAACTAGTTTGAGGTTTTCATGGTTCTTTCAAGTAAATCTCTTGGAATCGAAGTGCTCCGATGACAATGAACCTGCATACTTTTGCCTTTCTACACTTCTATATAATGCCCCGGGTTTTCAGACATTCCTTTTTGGTCCTCAGTTGGCCTCATACGCTTAACGCTTCCTGCCCAGATTCCCACATCCTTGCCATTAACCTCACCTTCATACGTGTTGACAGATTCCAAGTTCATGACATGTCGGATGATGTGGTACTCGTCTGCAATGCCGTTGCCCCCTAGCATGTCCCTCGCCTGTCGAGCGATGTCCAGGGCTTTACCACAGCTGTTCCTCTTCAGCATAGAGATCATCTCTGGTGCTGCTCTGCAAGTTAGGCAGATACACAAGCAGAACTTAGCCCCCTTTCTCTGATTGTAGTCACTTTTAGAGTGACTCCTTTCCTAACAACTTTGGAATAGTGTAGGAAAATGAACCACCACCAAAAAGCTGCAGATTAAAGACTTTGAAGGGCTCATGGGCGTACCAATCTTAAGTGTAGAATTTAACCTGGCTTGAGATGGCAACAATTTTCATTTCTTCACATGCTTATGCACAGATCTGATTCTGATCGCTTTTGTCCTGCACTAATATTGAGGTAACATTGCCCACAGAAGTAAAGCTCACTTCTTTTCATCTATGAGTCTGCCCAGCTGCAGACAGGACTGTAGTCCAATGGTGATCTCTGTCAGCATATCAGCCATCTTCTTCTGCATGAGCTGGTTCCTGGCCAAGGGCACGCCAAACTGAATCCTGGCATAGGAGAGTGCAATAATATTAACACACCACTCGTCTTTATATACTTTCACATCTGTTCTATGAAAGAGTCGCCCCATACCTGTCTAATGTGTACTGACGGGCCGTGTGAAAACAAAATTCAGCTGCACCCAGAGCACCCCAGGAAATTCCATACCGGGCATTGTTTAGGCAGCCGAAGGGACCCTAATCAGACCCAACACAATCAAATTGATTTCAATCATTAAAACCTTTGCAATATCCTTTAAAAACATCTACTCATACTTACAGCCAAACCAGAGGCTTTGGGTAGCAGGTTCTCTTCTGGAACCTCTACGTCATCCATAACAATCATGCCTGTGGAGGAGGCTCTCAGGGAAAACTTGCCCTCAATCTTTGGCGTAGTGAGGCCCTTCATGCCACGCTCCAGAATGAAGCCTCGTATTTTGTTGTCATCACATTTGGCCCATACCACACAGATGTCTGCCGCTGGGGAGTTTGTGATCCTGGCCAGCAAGTCATGATTACAGTGCTAGGTTATGAAATAGTTTTATAAACAATCAAGCATTTTTACACTGTTATGAAATGACGGTTGTTGACTTACTATTTTAGTAGTGAACTGTTAGTAATATGTATAGGATAGGCTCTTCATAGCAGTCAGGTGAGGAACTGTGCTGTCCTGAACTCACCATGTTTTAGAGCCTGTAAGGGTGAAGGTGCGACTGGAGGGGTTGTATTTTGCCCGAGTCTCCATGCTACCCGGATCGCTACCGTGGTTTGGTTCCGTCAGACCAAAGCAGCCCAGAAGATCCCCTTTCGCTGAACCATGTAAAGATACATGAGTTAATTAAGGTGTTGATTTGAAAAAATGACCTACAGTAATGCAATCTAGAGAACTAAGGTATATTCTCTTACTTGCCTAGTTTACCGTGTATTTATGGCAGTCTAAAGGATGGATTTAAAGATGCTTTTTCACTAGAAATCTGTGAATTCTTTAAGAACTAAAAGCTAAAACTGAACAGCAGAATGTTACATCAGTAAGCCGCCTCTGCTAACCCAGTCTAGGGAGGTATTTCTCCTTCTGCTCTTCCGTGCCATAGGCGTAGATTGGGTGCATGACCAGTGAGGACTGCACACTCATGACTGAGCGGTACCCGCTGTCCACCTTCTCCACCTCCCTGGCAATGAGTCCATAGGCCACATAGCTGGTGCCAGCACAGCCATAACCTAATAACAGTTTGGAGGAGACAGAGTAAGGGAAGGCATGAAGTAAAGAAAGAGGATTTCCAGAGCAAACAGGATAGAAGGGGATTGGTTACAGGATATGCTGTGAATTCCACGCCATACATATACTTTTCTTATATCTGTAAGATACATGACAACCCGGCCACTGCAGTCTTTGTTTACCTTTAATTGTTGGGCCCAAAACTCCCAGTTCCCCCATTTCTGACACAATATCACGATGGAACACTGTGCAAAAGAAACAGATCAACTGAGTATTATTAAAATTCAAGAGTGGACTTTCCAATTCATTTCCAGTTCCAATTATTCTTTGAAGAGAACCGCAGCAAAATGCAATAAAACGATCCTGCATGGTATTTCTTCCCAATTGGAAAGGGGCATTGCTGTTTCCCAGATGTAAATTTAAAGCCTTTGGTTAATGCCTGTTCAGGTCAGTCTCTGAATTTTCATTCCACCTTTAAAATAGTTAGAGATGGAGCACCCGAGAACACAATTAACCTCACGGAGTTTGATGGATGGGGAACTGCATGGAACATTCTGTGAAGTAAAATGTATAAGACCCATATTCTGAGTATTTTATTTGAAAGGTACCACCAATCTACAAAGACATATCTGGGCTAAAATGTGTATTTTATAAACTGTGAATTTTGTATTTGCATAATGTATAGTGGTCTGTTTGCACACACCTTCATTTCTGTTGGCCATCAAAATCCGTGGCATGAGTTTCTCCTGGCAGTATGTACGGAACGAGTCTCGAATCATGATCTCTTCTTCAGTCAACTGCCCCTCCAGGTCCAGGGGATCACGCCAGTTGAATTGGACCTTGGCTACCATAACACCGAAATTATTACAATGTTGAAAATGACAAGGAAAAACTGATAATTGACACATCTGCTACATATGGTCTGCTACATACGTGGTTTCACTGTCGTGTTATCCCTCGCCTTCTCACCGTCTGAGTAAAAAAATACCCGCAATAAATGAGGTAATGTACTTTTGAGGAATAATAGTCAAACATCGAATCTTTAATAAACTGCCTTCACATTTGTCGTGTGTCAAACGCGGTGCGCAACACACCAGAGCGAACAGGTGCGACGGTCCCCTGTCCCCTCGAAGCCGCCATGAAAGTACATATGTGGGGTTTGACGAGCAGGCGCAAAGCGGCTCTTCGTAGCGCCATGGCTGCTGTACTCTGAACAGACACGAAACAATGCAACATAAATACTAATATGGAAGGAAATTTCTCAAAGCAGAACACAGCACGCGGCAGCTATTAGTAGCGAAATATGTCAGATTAGTTATTTATAGAACCGTCTTAGTCTTTTATTCAGCTAACAATTTATACTTTTTTCTTGTCGCTATTTGACGAAGAAGCTATTCAGCTGACAATAATACACGACATAAGTTAAGAATTATAATACTAATAATTATTCTGCGTTGTAAAATCTCCCTGTCCCCACCACAATAACATAATGAAATTATAGAAGGTTATTATACAGATTACACAAACGCAGTTACATCTTTAAGGAACTATTATTATTAAATCCGTCATTAAGGTAAGGTCATTAATTTGAAATAACTATAGTTACATGAATAAGTTAGTGTCCTTGTCATCGCGTTTCGGAAGATAGCTAATTATAGTCGTATCCCCAACATAGGTATGTAGCACCTCCATAAGTTATACATATATATTACTATAACTTACGCGTTAGAACGTACTTTCAAATGTAATGAATAGTTGACTTTACCCGTGCTTCTAGGAAAAAAATTCCTTTTGCAATCTGTCAACACTGAAGAGCCGACGTCACTAAAGTGCGACAAGTCTAAAACAGGTTGGAGAGGTCAGTTTGGACTTGCTTTTCTGCCATTTTGAGCGCGGCAAATTTTAGGACATGGATTTGATGTTTTGATCACCAAAGCAATTTATATAAAGACGAGACACTGGAATTGCTATGCCTGATTATAGTCCCACAAACATACAGAAGACTGAGATGGATAAAGGAAAATATGGTTGTTATTTCGAAGCAATATACAGACAAGTAAATGTTGTATTAACTCAGTCAACAAGACCGCATCTCGATGACTAATTTCAGATGACCATTTAAGATGATGGTCCTGTGTTCATCGGTATGATTGGCGTCTTAGAGGGGGCGTGTATATTTTTAGCATGTCCATTGGACGATTGTTTTTCAACACGGCTCGGTAAAATGCACGCATCTTATGCATAATATAATTAGATTCATAGATAGTAACGACTGATTTTTAGTCCAACAAGTTCTCAGTAGAATAGTAATTTTGAAGCTGCTTTATAAAATAATAATAAAAAAGACAATTCATTGTTATAGGTAATTGTTATCTTTAACAATTTGAAATAAATGAAATAGTTTGTAATTCACGTTCATCCATCCATCCATGTTCCAACTGTTTATCCAGTAGCCTACGTACAGGGTTATCCCGGTATTCCTTATTTCTCTACGTCCATAATAAGAGCATTAGCACCACTTTTCCATCACATTGCTGAGCTTTAATACAAACCACTATTTATTACGAACGCCAATTAATTTCCATACCAGATTCAGACCATTTAAAATGACTCATAAAAATACAGTAAGAAAAAGCGGAGACCATTTCGGTAATTGAACAAGCAACATATACGATTACACTTCAAATAACAAACTTTATGTCCGATCCTATTAAAATATGTTAATTCGAGTTCACGAAGAGCGTGCCAGATCCCACATTCCTTCGTAGTACCGGCAGGGAAAATGTTAAAAAAAAATCCCCACCCACCAGACCACCGGGTAGTCAATCGGTGAATTCCCTAGCCTCTATTGGTGAAGGTCTTTTTTTGTCCAAGAAAAAATTCTACCCTATAATACATGTGGTACTTATGGTGGGTAGGACAGATTTTAACCGTCAGCAAGGCGTCCCCGACTGTGGTCAGTAGAAGGGTTGCACAAGTAGCGGATGTTAGACTTGTTACGATGTGTCTCGTTTAACTTTTAGTTGACCAAAAACACTCATAATGGAGCTGGACTATAAAAATCCTGACAAGAAATATGGTAAGTGTCTTAGAAAACGTAGCCAGTATATCCATAGGCATTGTGTTTTGAGCTTAAGTAATGTACTAGCTGCATTGCTGCATATTTTTGTTTTATTGCTTAAGTATAAAGCGCCGCTCCGATCATTAGTAAGACCAGCATGTAGACAGTAAATGGTAGCTGTGCTGGTGCGTAGTACATATAACTTAGCCAGGGAGTTCTGAGTCGTAAATGAACTACAGTGAGCGAAGTGTATGAAAGAAGAGCACATGGGGTCTGATTCCTTTTAAAAACAGGTATTTTCCGCTGCCTTTGGGCATTTGCAAGAGGCTGTATCAGTCTAAAATAATTACTTAGTAAAATATTTCTTCAATTTCAAACGATAAACGACTTTTCTCCCGATGCTAGTACAGTAGTCAGCGAAAATTCCTCAAAGGTACTTTCGATTTCCGTTTGCGGATTGATTTAGCTGTCAGTTCTAAATTAGTTTGTAGACTCTAATTTTATCCCTATGCGTATAACACCTTTACCATGACGGAGTCTCCATCCCCGAAACTACATGCATACTCAACAGGAGGACCCGGGAGAGGAATTAATAAAAAGATTTTCTTTTTCTGGCATTTCGCCTAATTAGAATAACATAACAGCCCACCAAGTACTGGAAATTTATTCGTAATCCACGTAATATTTTAACTTGGTTTTCTTAATGCTACAATTCTAAAACAAAATGTGTTTAATTTTCCATTAGTAGGCTATATAGTGTATGCGGTATATGTATTGTGATTTATATATAGAATTACAACTGTAACACATTTTAAACATTTACACCAAATATTACATCATATGCGAAAAGGGGATCTTATTCACTGCATATAGCAGATATTAAATCCTGTCAGTCATTATCTGCAAATGTAAATATCGTGGTAAGGCAGTGACTTCATAAAGCTGCTTGTAGATTTTATGTTGCCTGATTTCGCTGTTTATCGTACTGAATCCTACTTTGTCCACTTTGGAATAGTATACCAAACAACTAAATAACGGTTATATTAAATAAAGGGCATCTCACAGTCACATGAAGGTTATTCTTTAGTGATAGATCCTTAGTGGGTTTGTGCAGTCTGTGTAGAGATCGAGTCTTAGGCTTTCCTCCTCATTCTCTTAAACTTTATCTATCTATCTATCTATCTATCTATCTATCTATCTATCTATCTATCTATCTATCTTATAATGTCCTCGTTTTCATACATGCATATTGTCGATAGTGTTACATACTATGAAGGCAGCGTTTAAGAAAACAGCTTGTCAACATACACAGATTGTGTCCGTCTAAAAATAGGGCATTCCACAAGCAGGCGTTAGGAGACAGCGGGAAGGGGCGTGGCTACATGCGCTCAACTTTTCCTTCAGTAACACAAAGCAGGCGAATTCAGAAATCCCACAATCCCTGATTATTCTTGCATATTAGCAAAGTCTCTGGGAAATTTTTCCCCTTCTTTTGGCACGGCCTCCGCTGCCTCTGAGATGGCAACAGAGTTAACAAAGGCCTTTTAACAAAATCTAACAAACAAGGAATGATCATGTAAGAACAGGGTGAAAACCGAGATGGTTCCATGAATCCTCCGATCCCTTCATAATGATTCATGAGATGATTTCTGTTCTTGCCTTTAGCTTCCGTCAGTATTTTTTTCCTTCCCCTCAGGCTTCCTCTCTCCCTCGCCATCCAGTCATTCTCTCACACTCTGTCTTGTCTCACCATCACTAATTGGTTTGGTAATTTCTCTCCCAGGAGCTCAGACTAGGCGGCACACAGCACACATCAAGCCTGCCCTTTCCCTTGATGGATTTCCCGTCATTCACATTCAGTACTGAGTCTCCCAGGACGCTCGTGCAGCTGCAGCGGTATATAATTAAAGTATTTGCAAGAAACAAACAAAAAAAATCAACCTGAAACTCGCACAGATATCTCCAGAAAAAAAAGAGTTCCTTCGAGCCAGAAGCAAAAACAAACCTCTGAACTTCTGTTTGGTATTCTCAATGCTAAGTGTACTGCTGTGCCGCCCGGAATGTCATATTTATTTTAAAAGAAGTAATATTTTTGGCTCAAGTTAAAAACTACAATTCTATGAACTACATCATTCTTTAAAGGAAGCTGACATGGGCCAATCTTAGTTAGGCTGGGAGGAATATATAGAATTTGGCACTACTGTATGTTTTTAATTATAGTTGAGTTTAGGAGTGCCAGTCCGTATTCGTCCTTCAGAGGGAACTCGTAATAACAGAGAAGCATGCTGGGACTGAAGCTGGTCTGCGCCATGTTGTGGTTTCAAATTGCAGCTAATTATAACCTTCTGTTAGTGCCTCAGTTGTCGTGCCTTAGTTATATGAAATGTGATAGTGATTATTTTTCTAGTCTCATTTTCTGGGCTAGTTTTGGCCTTGGCCTGCTTTGGTATCGTATGTTTTACGTGTTTGATGAGATGGCTTTTTTTTTTTTAAATCTCCTTGCCCTTTTCTGGAAAATCAGTATTGAGTAAAACTCCCAACACACACGCTTGTTTTATTACTGAATTTTTTATACGCCATTTTCATGAGATATTCATGCTGCAAACTAGACCCAGGAATTTCTCAGTTTTGTTGAAGCATCACTGTGAGGTTAAAGTCACGTTGTGACACTTTGACACCTCACTGAAGTGTAGATACGAAGAAGCAGCAGACGCTGCGAGTCTGACGTCTTTATGCTTCTGTCAGGCCAGTGTTTTTTTTCCATGAGAAGTTTTTCCTCCCAGTGGGGAAGCATGAGACCGTGTCTGTGACCTCTTCCTTCCTAAAAAGTAGCTTTGCAGCGTAACCAGACTACTGATTACGACCCTTTGACGTATCACAGGCCACGCACTGCAAGGGACTGCACACAATTTTCGTTATACCCTTGTATAATGACAATAAAGTTTCTGACTTCTGTAGGATACTCACCATTACTCTTGTAGGATACTCAGCATTACTCTATTGGGTGTCCTAACTATTAAAGTGGCTTTAGACATGGAGAGTCCTCAGACTGGCACTGATCCACAATAGCGAGCTGCCTTGTATCTTGTCAATCTATTATTACAGAACATGGGGCTGCGAGCAGGTCTGCTGTCTTGTTGTTTCATTGTTATGTGATGTGTATACAGTGCTCATTGTGAGGGTGATTCAGGCAGGTTGGTGTGGGTGTGGCTTCAGGTGAGGCTGTTCATCTACTGCGGAATTATCCAGGTGCCCCAGGTTAATTCAGCTACGTAAATGGTAGGGTGTTTAATTCAAATGTTTAAAGGGATTAGTGAATAAAATTCTTGGGTCATGAGTTTCCTATCCGTTAGTGCGGTACATTAAATAAATGCAAACTGTACATTAACAACTGTACAACAGTAAACATCTACATATGCACAAGGAACAGTATCATACACATTACAATACGATATAGATACAATATACCGTGGGACATTCAGACAGACTGTAGGGGTAACACAGCACAGGTTAGTGCACTAGAGGCATTCACCAGTACACTGGGGAGTGGGGGTGGTGACCTGGGGGAGTGGCTGATATCAGTTGGCGTTCAGCATCTTGGTGAGCTGGTGAAGAAGCTGTTCCGGAGCCGGCTGGTCCGGCTGCGAGACTGTCTGCCTGATGGTAGTAGGGGAGCAGAGTGACTGGGGTGTCTGGAGTCCCTGGTGATTTTAGCGGCTTTCCTCAGGTTCCACCTGGTGTAGGTGGCCTGTAGGGGGCGGTAGCAGTTGGGGTGTCTGGAGTCCCTGGTGATTTTAGCGGCTTTCCTCAGGTTCCGCCTGGTGTAGGTGTAGCGGTTGGGGTAGCTGGCGTCCCCTATGATTTGAGTTATATTTTGAGAATATGTTGCTTCAAGGCCTTTATGTGATATTTACTAGTCAGTTAACAGAGTTTAATCAGCTCTTAAAAACCCTGTGAACCTTTATCACTAACCAAGCTTGTGGGTGACTTCCTGTCTAGTGGAGATGGCAGAGAGATAGCTTGTTTTAAACACGCACTTACCACTCTCACCATACCCTGCGTTAATGTGGGGTACGATTCTCCACCATGGCCGACGAACTTCAAAAGCAAAGACACAGCCAGACAGCTAGTCCTTTTACAGCATCTCACAGCTGTTGGAGTACGCCTTCTCCACGTGTCAGCTGTGAATCTCTTGACCCGGTGGAGACGGCGTACTCCAACACAGCCTTCGTAGCTCACAGTGGGGCGAGGGCTATGCATTCTCATAATGTCACATGTCTGAGTGCACAGTAATCCAATCCGTGCTCTTACAAAAGGGGATTAAACAGAAGATTGTTGATGGGCCTTTGGGACACTGACTTGAAGTATATATTGTTACGGCTCATCCTGTGTACAGGGGACATTAATGGGAGAGACTATACCAGAAGTAAAGGCAGTATCCTTATAGGGTGTGGTTGAGGGACAGATTAGCATTCAAGTAATATATAATAATATATATAATAATTCAAGTAATATAATATTTAAGACCGCCTAAGTAACTTATCTGGTAGACAATATTCTCAGATTAGGATTTATGATTTTATATAATCAAGCAATTAAGTGCACAAACCAGGGAAAAGGGCGTCGTCGGGAAAATAAACAGAGAAATTCGGGAAAAGACGAAATCCTGAATCACCTGGCCGCACCTTTGGTCCCGCAGTATTGGCATCCTAGGATGTTATATGCGTCTCTCAAAATCGTGATGGACAGAAAACGAGAACCGAAACCGAGGAAGTGGGGGGGAAACGCACACGAACGAAAGCAATGGCGACCGCCGAAGGAAACGCGGCGATTCGGCCTGGGCTGGTTTAACAGGTCTGACTACCGTTTCCACTTAAAACGATTTAGAAAAGCGGAAGTGAAGAAGCGGAGTTCAAGAGCGTATAGCAGAGTAAATCCCGCATTACTATCAAGATAAACCAAAGGTTCTTATTTTCCACGATGCCTGAGGAATACTATGGGAAGAACGGTGAGGCTTTAAAAATTAATCTATCCAGTAGTAATCTGTTGATCTTTCTCTGCATTTGAAAAAAAGTGCGCAGAAAGTGTGCAGATTTTCTTCTGGGGAATGTGGCATGCATCCTCCGTCAAGCGGAGTGGTTAAGGATTTTAAAGTGAAGCGTTAAGTGATCATTTTCCTTAAAGTAATCTAAGATCTTACTAAAGATTAAAGCGTGGGAGCGGTGATACTTGCGTGTTTTCGGCGCACACCCGCTGCCACATTGGGAATGAGGATCCGAAACTTTACGGACCTCCTATGCCAATGTGCAGGTGTAGTTTTCATACTGTCGTTTGACTTTTTATAAGTTGCGCTTGCAATAGAAGCTGCAGAAAAGTGGTCGTTCGCTACCGATTTCGATGTCCGTCATTCTATTAGTTAAGTTCTCCCCAAACGAGCTTGATCCGACTCTATTTTAGACCGAGGCAATCTAGACATAATTTAAAATACAACTTAAACGTTTACATTCTTGACCTTTAAAGTCTCTACATATGTATATATGTGAATGCGCATGTAATTTCTTCATCAGAAGGTACTTGTGGTAGTGAATTTGTTTCCCTGCTTTTTTGATCACTAATGTCGGGACGCCGAAGCGGGTGTTGACCAACATCGCAAAGTGGTGACTCACCGCCTTTTAATTCTCAGGTGTTTGCCTTAGCTGGGGTTATGTTTTGGTAATTACAGTATGATGTATTAAAATGACTGACACGAACGAAATACAACCTTCTCATTCTGTCTGGTGTTAGTGGGCTGGATAACAATGTACGTGTGATATTTACTGAATTATCTCCCCCCTAACAGGAGAGCCGAAGAAGTTTGATCCTACATTCAGAGGGCCCATACACAACAGGTACTGAAAATCTGATATTTTCTTCTTCCACACAGCTGTTTGTTGTATTCCCGCACGTGTCTGTGTTCATTGTTAGATTGTGGTATCTCTTGCCAACAGGGGCTGCACTGACATCATTTGCTGCATCCTATTTATTTTGGCCATATTGGGTTATTTTGCAGTGGGAATTCTGGGTAAGTCTGCAAGGAGCCGGTGCCTAAGAACAACTAAACTTAAGATTTGAAACCTCACCGTTCCCCCTCTATTACCACAGCCACGACATGACAGTGGGCTTGTTATTCTCAACCTGGCGTTCAAGGTTTCGGAGGGTTATAAGAACATAAAAAATTTACATACGAGAGGAGGCCATTTGGCCCATCAAGCTCGTTTGGGGAGAACTTAACTAATAGCTCAGAGTTGTTAAAATCCCATCTAGCTCTGATTTCAAGGAACCCAGGGTTTTAGCTTGCACTACACTAGCAGGAAGACTATTCCATACTACACGCTGTGTAAAGAAGTGCTTTCTCAAATTCATTTTAAAATGTTCTCCCGCTAATTTCCACTTATGAGTACGAGTTCTAGTATTTAGAAGCGATAATGAAGAAAAATAATGAAGGAGGCAATTAGTTGATTAAACAAAACCTCCACAGGCAGCCAGCCAATCATAAATCCGAAATACTTAAGTGCAAATTAACTGGATTTTCCATTTGAGTCACAGAGAATTGTGAGCTTTTGTTTGTGTGTGGGAGAGACATCTTTGTACCAGCAACTTTAGGTCAGTCATTTAACCTGAGTGTGAGGGCCTTTAGGGAGACTTTCTTGTGATGCTCTGCCATACCTCTCTCAGCATGGTCTCAGGGGGACCCCAGGAAGGTCATCTACCCCACGGACAGCAGGGGGCAGTTCTGTGGGCAAGTTGGTACCCCTCTGGAGTAAGTACGACATGTGATGTGACTCCCCATTAGTAGTGATGGGCAAATGAAGCTTCATGAACCATTTGCTGTATTTTGGAACCCAACTAGATGATGCTCTTGCTTTGCTTTGGGGTGTACTTTGAGCCCTTTTATGAACAGAGAGCGCCATCTAGTGGGGTCAGAAAATACAGCAAATGGTTCATGAAGCTTCATTTGCCCATCACTACCCATTAGGAACATGTTGAAGTTCTGTTAGACAACAGAATTCAAATGCAGGTTGCCTATTAAGATTATAAACAACCTTTAGAATCTTTTTAAGTAAATGGGAGTAACGTGAAAAGTGCATGTTTGCTGGGCACCAGCTCTCTCTCGCATTTGCATTTAGTTGATTAACTGGTGCTTAGCTAGCAAACATTATGGGGTTCTATGCATGCCTTTGGGTTATGAGTTATTGAACAGAGGTCACTCGAGTTCATGTCCTGAGTGGTTTTTTCCTTCTATTTATTGTGTCTAACTTAGGAAGAAACCCAATCTGTTCTACTTCAACATCATGAAATGTGCCAGCCCACTGGTTCTACTGGAGCTTCAGTGTCCAACCACACAGGTCAGGAATCTTGCAGTATCTCCTCGTCACCCACCCATGTTTTTCAGTTGTATTTCTCCTAAGTACACGCAGGTGCTTCTTTGATCTCCTTGCTGGATTATGCTGCATTAGACATGGTCTCGTAACCTCTCAGCCATGCCTAGACCTTCAGAGCTCCTTTATGTAATCCGAACAGAGCCCATGTGAAACACCAGTAAAACCACTGGTCCCCATACTTGTATCCATCGAAAATACTGGGAATGTAACAGAAATAGTCTTGTGTAGTATTGTGGATAAAAGGACATGTATTAAAAAATATAGCACAGTGTGAAAGTGTTAGGCAGTCAAAGAAAATGTTTAAATGATCTTCAAGTTTGTGTAAATCAATATTTCAGTATTATATCTGTAAAAGTGTCGGCTTAACCATTTCACCCCCCACCCCCACACACAGTATTTCCAGCGACTGCCCAACACACCCATGTATTTAAAAAATTTTTAATTGACCACTAGCGTGCCTCATATGGCTAATTAATGCCTCACTGATTTTCAGAAACTAATTTAGTCAATGGGTTGAGCTGGTTGTGAAATGTAACGAATACATGGAATGGCTGAGGTGGCCCTGAGGGGAGCCGTCCAACTAGATCAGTGACTTTTTGGAAAACTGAAGAAATCTCTGTTAGTTTTTATTGTGTTACTCTTAATTTTACATATATTCTAATGCCAAAATGTCTTTTTGGTCCAAGCAGATATACACTTACTCAAGGGCGTAACTTTGGGGGGGGGAGGGTGGTTGAGGTCTCCACCCACTTAAGAGGGAAACATGATTGGAGGGGGCGTTACCACCAGCCCCCCAGTAATCTACGCCCATACACTTACTACTCGGATAAGTAGCTTTCGTCATTTCTTTTGACTGCCCAAGACTTTGGCTCTGCACTGTACCGATTGCTAGAGATCTACTCTTGGTTTAAAATTGAAATATAACTGCAGCAATATTGGAATAATTTGACCTGTTGTTATAATATGTGTCATAACATATTTGGATTAAATACAATGGACCACCTGGACATTAGTGGCTCTGTGGGCTTCACTCCTCTTGGATTATGGGATTGAATCCCACTTATGATCCTTGTGTTTGCATGATTTCTCTTTGTATTCTCCTTTACTCCTGCGGTGCAAAGACAAGTATTGGGCTAGTTGACGTTTCTAAATTGCCTATACAGTGTATGTGCACCCATATTTGTCCTGTGATGGACTGACATCCTGGGCGGGGTGTCCCCCAGTCTCCTGTCCTGTGCTGCTTGGGACAAGCTCCAGGTCACCTTGACCGGGATAAGCGATTATAAGACAGATTGATATGGGACCACAGAACTCTTATCTTTATCTGTGTTAAATTATTTTGAGTTATGTTTTCTCGTAACGTTTGCGTACGTTTGTGTTCGCCGTCAGATCTGTGTGGAGAAGTGTCCAGACCGCTTTATTGCTCTGATGCAAGCCCAGAAGACGGTGGATATGGCTTACTACAAATCGTACTGCGTGGGAGACGTGGATGTTTCCAATATGGTGAGCGTTGTTTATGAATGCAGGAAGAGGCGGCGGCTGGGAGCACAGGAAAGAACCGACTTTCTTTTTTTGTTTAACAATGCTGGATATGTGTCCGTGTGTTTAGGCAGCGACGGAAATCCTGAAGGACGGGCTTTGTCCCTCGATGCTCCTTCCCAGCAAACCCGGTGAGTGGCATGCTGCTGGCTTAGATGCTGATCAATCAAGCAAGCGTTTAAACCACCACTACACTCCAGCAAGAATGGGTGTTGGGGTGTCAGGTCTTGACAGTCGTTGACATCTTTCTCTGTCCCTTGTCCTGTTAGTGACCCGCAGGTGCTTCCCTGCTTTTGGCGAAAAGAACGGAGTCCTCGTCGTGGGCAACAACACCCAATTCAGTGACCAACAAGGGACAACCATAAATGCCGTTGACCTTGTCAATGGTGCCAGGTTGGTCTGGGATGTTCTGGTAAAATGCTTTAACCACTTGAAGAGGGCAAGGTTTCGTATGTCTTGGCAAACTTCACTTTTGTAACCATTTATGCTTATATATGAACACTGAGGTAAATTGTCATTCAGCGATAACTGTGGCTAAATTGTAACGTTCTCAGAGCACTAGGTCAGTCCATGTTTCTACAAGCTTCCGATCTGGTGCAAATGCTGTTTATTCCTGTGGTTTTTGTAGGAATGCTACAATAGTTAAAGAGGCCCGACAACTGGCCATGAAGATCTTCCAAGATTACACTCAATCCTGGTACTGGATACTCATGTGAGTGGTTGATGCCTGCCCCCCCCACCCCCCTCTTCAGTACTGAGACACCCACAACTTCCTCTCTGTTATATCGGTCTCTGTATTATTCTCTCTGTATTATTTTGGTAGCAGTGTATGTATGTTGACCTGTATGTGCCTGCCCTTCATCACAGTGGGTTGGTGGTGGCCATGATAATCAGCCTCGTCTTCATCGTTCTCCTGCGCTTCCTGGCGGGAGTGATGGTGTGGGTTATGATCGTCATGGTCATCCTGCTCATCGGCTATGGTACGCTTCCCAAGTCATTGCTGTATTTGGATATGTTGTTTGGGGGGTGGGGGTGACTTGTGTGTTTTACACCTCGTTCCCCCTGTTATGTGCCACGCCCAGGCATCTTTCACTGCTACATGGAGTACGCCAGCCTGAAGGACCAGCAGGGAGCCAACATCACCCTTAAAGAGTTGGGCCTCCAGACTGACCTCACCGTCTACCTGCAGATCCGCCAGACGTGGCTGGCCTTCAGTGAGTCTTGCATGCAGATCCTCAAGAGAAGCCCAATTGTCGCGTCGGCACTAATAGGCCGTCGGTCCATGTGAGACCCCTAGCCTGGATGGCGATTGGGTGGCTTACCTGTCAGTCACTTTTGCCTGATGAGGACGCCCTCTTTTTCTCACCCGCCCTCCAGTGATCGTCCTCTGCATCGTGGAAGTGGTCATTATACTCCTGCTGATTTTCCTCAGGAAGAGAATCTGTATCGCCATTGCGCTCATCAAGGAAGCCAGCAGGTCTGTGCTCATATGGGCGACCTCATACATTTGATTTTTGAAGTTACAAAATAAACCAGCTGCTGATGGTTTGTGCTTGCAGGGCCATTGGCTATGTGATGTCATCCCTCTTCTACCCTCTCTTGACCTTTGCCCTACTTGCGGTGGTGATCGCGTACTGGGCTGTCACTGCCATGTATCCTTCGCGGGTTCTGAAAGCGTAATGCGTTGCCGTTCCCTCAATACACATTCCGAGGATTTATTTGGGAGCAGTGGATGACAGACCGCTAGTGAATTGTGTTAGCGTTATGTAACTACAAATAATGAATCCTTTCACCATGCTGTCAGGGAGTGAACCGGACGTGCGTTTTGAAGGCTTCATAGCAGGCGTGCAGCATTTACAGACGCATGCTTTCGAGTCCCTCTGAGTTCCTTAGTTACGCTGGCCAGCTTCCTGTCCACTTCCAACGAGGCGGTCTATAAAGTGTTCAACGACACGGCGTGCAGTTACTCTCGGCAGACCTGCAGTCCGGAGGTGAGTGCGGACTGACCCTGTGTTGTGGGCCACGCTGGTGTGAGACTGCGGTGCCGATTTGACCGGAGATTAACCTTGGAAGTTACCCTGTCTCTTTTCCAAACAGAACTTCAGCACTTCTCTGGTCAAAGCCACGTGTCCCAGCGCCAAGTGCCTGTTTGCCTTTTACGGGGGCGAGAGTCCTTACCACAAATATCTGATCGTGCTTCAGTTCTACAACCTCTTCCTCTTCTTCTGGTGTGCCAACTTCGTGACGGCACTGGGTCAGATGACCTTGGCTGGTGCCTTTGCCTCCTACTATTGGGCCTTCAAGAAGCCGGATGACATGCCTGCATTCCCCATATTCGCATCCTTGGGCCGAGCACTCAGGTACCGTGCCGTAGTGGGCAGGGATCAGACGAACATGTCCCATAAATAAGAACCGCAGAAATGCAGTGGATGGGACTTGCGTGTCTGACACTGGATCTCTGTGTCCGCGTCTCTAACACCTTCAGGTACCACACTGGCTCTCTTGCCTTCGGTTCCCTGATCCTGGCCATCATCCAAGTGATCCGGGTTCTGCTGGAGTACCTGGACCACAAGCTGAAAGGTTCCCGATGACACCATATTACTTGATGTTCACTGCTTGGATTCGGAAAAATTTATGAAAATAATCAGGCATATCATATGGGCTTCAGGGTTGCTAGGATTGTTCTGGGAATTTCCATTTTCTCTCTCCCCATAATCCACCCCCTTCCCCCCTCACAGGAGCCCAGAACAGATGCGTGAAGTTTCTGCTTTGCTGCCTGAAGTGTTGCTTCTGGTGCCTGGAGAAGTTCATCAAGTTCCTCAACAGAAATGCTTATATCATGGTATGTTTAGCCATCACCGGCCACGATATGCTGGGCCTTACTAGTGATCTTATTTCCCTCTAGCAGATGCATCAGAGTCCCACTAACAAACGCCTCCCAAATACAGCTTCTTCCCGATAGTTGTCAGGCCATTAAACAATTCGGTTACCTAACTGTACCTCATACTGGATTTCTGTAAATACATATCTGTCCGAACACTAAGCAGTTAGTGTCATTTTTTATGAATAGCACAATATGTACCAAACCCACTTGTGAGACAAAAGTTTATTTACCATTCAGGAATGTTTTTAGGTGGTGTCTTTATTAACTGCCATGAACGTAACCCTAACCCTAACCCTAAACCTAACCCTAGCATGCGTAATGTCTCTTGTTCACCGTAGGTGGCGTTATATGGTAAAAACTTTTGCACCTCGGCGCGGGACGCTTTCTTCCTCCTGATGAGAAACGTAATCAGGTGGGAGTCCGGAGGTGCTAGCAGGCAGTCAGGGGTGAGGGGGGGTGTCACTGCTGTCATCCTTTGAGTTTACTGATTCGGGCGTCTCTCTGGCTGCTCAGGGTCGCTGTGCTGGACAAAGTAACGGACTTCCTGTTGTTTTTAGGCAAGCTTCTTATTGTTGGAGCCGTGGGTAAGTAATTTTGAGGGCTATGTTATTGTTTCCTGGTTATTGTATGCAGTGATATTACTGATGTCTGTGGTAATTAACTCAATTACTGTCAGATGCTGTTGCTGCATTTTTTTTTTTCTTTTTTCTCCAGGGATACTTTCTTTCTTCTTCTTCTCCGGGAAGATAAAGGGAACTGACAATGTGGTGCCACATCTCAACTATTACTGGGTTCCCATACTGGTGAGTCAGAGAGGTTGTGGTCTGGATTGATGATTATCCACAAAGGTCAGGGGCAGGGCTGTCCGTTTCAGTGGAAATTCTGAGGATCAAATGGTTGTAGGTGTAAATGACTGTTAACACCCAGAATATATATTTTTGGGTTTGGGAATTAGCAGATGTGTGTGTGTGTGTGTGTGTGCATGCTTGTGCGCATGGGTTTGTATTTACCACATTGTGGGGACCAAAACGTGGTGGTACTTAGCTTGTGTGGACATTTTTTCAGGTTCTCACAATATAAACCTTGTATAACAATCTGTGAAAACAATAAACTAAGAATGCCAAAGGTCTTGTAACATGTTTTGTTACTTATAGTTAAGTTTACTGCTGGGTTAGGGGTTAAGCTCGTCATTGTCGGGATTAGAGTTATACTCATAGGAATGAATGGAGAGTCCTCACAATGACAGGAGTATATGAACTGGGTGTGTGTGTGTGTGTGTGTGTGTGTGCGGTGGGACACTGCTGTCGCTTCACTGACCATGACCCTGTCTCTTTCTCCCCAGACACTGGTCGTGGGCTCCTACCTTATTGCACATGGTTTCTTCAGCGTTTACGCCATGTGTGTGGACACACTCTTCCTCTGTTTCTGTGAGTAGGACCAAAACGAATCATTCTGAAGTGCACATATTTCACTTAGTGGAAGAATGCTGTCACACTTCTGCAAATGGAACCCGAGAAGGCAGATTTAAGGAGAGGGTGACCTGATGGTGTTTTAAAGATGGAAAGATGGACCATCCCAGCCTGCTTCATGTTATCTCACACTAATTGCTTCTGCTTATAATTTTCTGTTTTCCAGATCTCTGTACCACACTAACTCAGTAACACTTCCTAAATATGTCACTTGTTGGTTCTACTGCAGCTTTTCTCTGACTTGTATCTCTGTCTGTTTTTCCCCAAACCTCTACCTCATCCTTCCCCTTGCCTCCTTTACCCATATCAACCCAACGGGTCGACCTCCTGTGTGTTCTATCCCACATCTGACTGCTGCCCCTCTACTACGGATTAACCCGGCTGCTCATTCGGCACGCAAATGCGCACGCGTACACATGCACATGCTCAAACACGCGCAAAAACGCTTACGTAAGGCGAGGACCTGGAGCGAAACGACGGCTCCGAAGAGAGGCCCTATTTCATGTCCCCGAAGCTGCGTGACATTCTCCTTGAGGGCGGGGCACCCACGGATGAGAAGGGAGAACGGGATGGACAACGAGAGGAAATGGCTTCCCGGCCCGAGCATCTAGTCAGCGGTGGTGCAACTGCAGTCACATCTGGGTCGATCGCCCCAGAGCCACGGCAGACTTGATCGAACACGTCTGGGCCGTGACGAGGAGCTCTGTGAACATTCCTTCATGCAAAGCGCCGTGGGACCTACAACGGCTGCAGGGGCTCCTCTGGATAGCGGCTGCTGCTTTGAGTTGGCTGTAATTCGGCAAATGTAGAGTGAGGAGAGATGTGCATTCGCTCCTGTGCACAAGAAAAGGCTGAAATTTGAGACATCTGGCCAAGAACTGGGAAAAGCCCCAAATGGCATTGGGTTATGGGTCATGCATGTGCTCGACTGCGTTAAAGAGCAAAAACCAGGTGCAACGCCTGATGAGTGTGAGCCATCTGTCCTGCTTTAAATAAATATGTGCAAGGGAACTCCTTCTGTCATGTTTACAGTCTGAAAGCTGAACACGGACGTACACTGTGTGTTATTCTTCATGCTATGCTGGTAAAACTAATTTTCAGTTAGTGGGAATCTGAGTTTTTTGTTGGTGCCATTCTTTCAGCAGTGCTGTACAGAACAGCTTGTTTAGAAAAAATGCGACAGACAGACTTGCCTTGAAAGTTGCGACCTCTGGTTGGCGCCGGGACTCGGGAATCGGCATGCCTTCAGCTCTTTCTGTTGCATGCGGGTGACTGTGCTTCTAATGCCTTATTAAAACACCCAGTTTGTTGGCTGCCTTTCCCTACCTACTGCAATTATTTGTGACTCCCTGAAGGTGGGGGCTGGCGGGGGGGGTACGATAGTTTCCTTTTCCACCTTGGCGTTCCTGTGAGTCTGGTAGGTGCCCAATCCTGTAAAAATACACTTGGGTACTCGGCCCGATTCACACCTTAAAGGGCATGACTGATAGAGTTGCCTGCGGTAAGTTCTTCTCATTAGCATGCGTTTGTGCTGCCGTTTCCGTTCTGCCTGACCAATGATGTAACTGTATCCCACTCTGATTCTCCACCCCTTGCCTCCTACACCCTTCCTACCGCCTTTGTTCACCCCCTCTACTCTTTTTTTGCAACTCTGCCCCCCCCCCCCCCAGTGGAAGACCTGGAGAGGAATGACGGCAGTCCGGAACGTCCCTACTTGATGTCCGATAACCTTCTCAAAGTGCTCAAGAAGAAGAACAGCAGTGCGGAGGGCCAGTGAGGGGAACGGCCCGGAGTGGGTGGCACGGCTCCCAGTTACGGGGGGCGGCTCCTCGCTGCATGGCTGCCATAGGATTCGTTTGGTCTCCCATCTCAAGAACTGCCTCTTCTCCAAAGATGTAAGTGTCCTTTTGGGCACAGTGACGCTGGATAGTTAAGTAATTGTCTTTTCTTAAAATATACTGCACATTAGTGAAGGTTTTTGGGAGTCTGTATATAGCCAGGAAAATGTTTTCTATAAGCCTATGCAATGTAGAAGCAATATGAGCCAAACCTATCTACCGGGGGAGCAAGAACGTGGACCGTCTGCGGCTGCCCGAGGACCGGAAAACAAAGAAAAGAACAATCTGATCATTTTATCCATGACACAATGCTGTTTTTATACAAGGATCGTGAGGTTTTCTGGTTTTTTCCCACCAGATAAGTTACATAACCACTGCCAGGTCATTATTTTATGATACTTGGATTCATCAGGTTTTACTTGAGCTGTAGGTTTTTTGCTGGATGGACACATTTTTAACCATTTCCTAAGAAGCATTATACTATTGTCAAATAATTTGTAACTTGCTTCTAGTGCTATGCAATTTGTTGGAATAAATGCTAACATGGAATACCAAACATTTATATATAAATGTATGTTACTTAGGTAACTTTAAATTTTTTTCCTTTTTTTACCAGTGTGTTTTGTTGGTTTCAGTACAGTGGCCTGTAAGTTGTTGTGTTAATTCTGATATAAAAATTTTAAATAAATTTCTACATACCTTCAGTATCTGGAATTGCAAAATTGCCGCTTAATCTTCTTGCTATAGTTCTATAACACTCGGTGCAGATGAAGCAGGTTTGGCTGTTGATCACGGGTCAGATCTGCGCAGTGAGAGTGGTTCTTGCTGTGCATTTTAGAATCCAGCTGAATTTTAAATGCACTCTGTCGCTTGGATAACAGCTAGAAGCATTTTGGCTTCTTGACAAGCGGCTGCTTTGGATCGTCAGTGATTAACTTAGAGCTGTTATCTTCTAGGCCCAAACTGAATGGGCTGCAGCTTCCACGTGTGTTTAATGTGTAAGGAATTTCCTTCTGAGGTTGCGGGGTGGGGGGGGGTCACACAGATTCCTCACTTTCTACAATAAGGATTCAAATTGTGGGATTTGCATGTTGTTGTTTTTTTATTATTGTGTGTGTGTGTGTGTGTGTGTGTGTGTGTGTGTGTCACCCCATTTAGGATGTCTTCCTGCCTTGCATCTTGTGCTCTTTGGGATAGACTCTATCCCCCATTCTGCTCCAATCAACAAAAAGTTGTGACATCATGACAGTGGGGGTGGGGGTACCTCAACGGTACTTTGCTGGCCAGGGACTTTAACCAAGAGTCTTTCAATTCCAAGTGGCATCCCTAACCATTAGGCCACCTATATACTGTATGTACTATACTATACATATATGTACTGTAATGTCTCCGGCCTACGACTGTGTATCCAGCGCAATCGCCCTCAACACGGGAGCTCCGCAAGGCTGCGTCTCCGGCCTACGACTGTGTAGCCACACTCAGCTCAGATTCCTACGTGAAGTTTGCTGACGACACAGTAGTGCTCGGCCTCATCTCCATGATGATGAGTCGGCCTACTTGAAGGAAGTGGAGAACCTGGAAAGCTGGTGCCAGCATAACAGCCTCCAGCTGAACGTCAGCAAAACAAAGGAGCTGCAGTGGGTGGTCAGAGGAGCTGAGCGCTGCACCAGATCTGCCTGGCCCTCCCTACAACAGCCGCTGCAGGCCCAGAGCAATAAAGATCTCCAAGGACCCCTCCCAGCCCAATAACACTCTGTTTTGCCTGCTGAGTTCAGGCAAACGCTTCCGCATCCTTATGACCAGAACGGGAAGGTCAAGGAGGAGCTTTTTCCCCCAGGTCATAAGGCTCCTAAACCAGGACAATACTCAATGCCTCTAGGTGCTGCTTCACACTGTCCAAATCGTTGGCACATACCTCAGGCCTCTTGCACATTGCACTTAAATTGCACAGCAAAATATCTCTTACTTATCACTTATGTATAGATATATATACACACACGCACACACACTATACTGGCCCATGTATAGTACATATTCCGTATGAAAACCACAGGCTTGAACTTTGGTGCCCTCTTGTGATTTGCTGTGATACTGTCCTGAATTGCACTGAATGTATTGAAACATAATTTTTTTTCTTTTGGAAACGGCTCGCGTTTGGTTGGTTGTTTCCGCATCCAAACTAAACCTGGCTAAATGGCAGAAAATTAATTCGTTTAAAATTAATTCTAAAAATCTATTTCAGCTTGTAATTCTCTCCCCACCACAAGGTGGAGACATTAATGTTCATGACACCCTTATTTGAATTGAACTTAAACCTCATTCAGTCGGGTACATTCTTAGTATTTGTTTTTCTGCATATTGTTGCTGGTGCAAAAACATGATTCTCTTTTCATTACCTGTGGTAATATTACCAATGCATTTGACATGCCCAAGTGAATTACAATCAGCCCAAATATGGAAACAAGAGCAGCTATTGAAAGACATTGTAGGTTTAAATGATTTGTTCTGTACATAATTTGGAGTTGTCATTTACCCTCACTGAGCACTTGATTAGTAACACTATACTATCACCAGGCAAGGCCTCCCTTTGCTCAAAAACAACCTCAATTCTTCGTGCCATGGATTCCACAAGATGTTGGAAACATTCCTTAGAGATTGTGGTCCATGATGTCATGGTTGCATCACTCAATTTCTGCACATTTGTCAGCCGCACATCCATGCTGCCAATCTCCCACTCTACCACATCCCAAAGGTTGCACTGGATTCAGGTCCGGTGCCTGTGAAGGGCAATAAAAAACACTGAACATGTCATGAAACCGGTTTGCGATGACACTTGCTTTGAGCCATTAGAAGACGGGAAAATTGTGGCCAGGGAGGGACGAGCAATGATACTCAGGAAGGCTATGGCATTCGAGGGATGGTGGATTGGTATTAATGGCCTAAAGTGTGCCAAGACAACACCCCCCATACCATTACAACAGCCCCCCAGCCTGGACTGCTGACAAGGCAGACTGTCTTCATGGATTCACGCTGTCGATGCCAAATTCTGACCCCACCATCTGTGTGCTTCAGCAGAAATCGAGTTTCTTCAGACCAGACTGCAGACAAGCTACCTGGTTTTGCTGAGCTTGTGTCCGCTGCAGCCTCAGCTCTCTGTTATTCATAGACAACAGTGGATCCTGACACAGTCTCATCCACCACAAGGTTAGATTTGGTTTGACATTCTAAGGCCCTTTTCTGCTCACCACAGTTGTACAGGGTAGTTATCCGAGTTACTGTAGCCTTTCTGTCAGCGTGAAGCAGTCTGGAGATTCTCCTCTGACCTCTCTCACCAACAAAGCGTTCCCTTCCGCAGAACTCCTCCTCACTAGCTACAGAATTACGCATTACCAGACGCCTGGCACCAACAGTCATGCCACTGAGATCACACTTCCTGAAGTGTGTTTGAAGTGAACTTCAATTGAAACTCCTGACCTGTGTTTGCATTTTTTCATGCATTGCACTGCTGCCACACGATTGGCTAATTAAATAAATGCACAAATAGGCAGGTGTACAGGTCTTCCTAGTAAAGTTCTCAGTGAGTGTATGTCTAATGTTCCAGGATGGTTTAAGACGATTGTAATCAGCAAGTCTTCCAAAGTATAGTTCAACATGTTACTCGTTCTCAACTATTGAGAAACAAACTTCCTGTTTTTCTTTTCTTTCTCAGATTGCTAAAGTATGCAGACCAGGTGTGTTAGATAACCAATCACATACCTTTCGTCGTTTCGTCTGTTTTGTGTGGAGATTGCCACTAAAGTATTCTGTAAAACTTCCTCGGAATGACCATGAGAAGCTCACCCACCACCCGGCATGTGACTTTCTTGGCGTTGTGCAGTTATATTGAATTCTGTATTATGGCTTTAGGCCACAACTCTGTCATCGTGGTTGTGCATATTAGCTTCTTTCGCTGCTAAATTTAAATGGATGTTTATTTGCCCAAAGAGTAAAATTGTCAGAAGCGTATATGCACACAATTTTATTTAGAAAAACACAAACATTCTAGTTTCGGGATGGTGTAAGCTTGGCTTGGATCCATAGCTTAAACAGGTCGTGCTGATAATTTCTTTATTTATATTCAGGATATATTTCTGAATGGTGGTTCTGTGGGTAACAGTGTAGCCACACACCTGCAAACGTATGGGTCTGATGCCCTCCTTTTGTCTGTGTATGGAGTGTGTGGATGTTCTCCGTATGGTATCTTAGCTGCTGGTGCTCCAGTTACCTCCTGCAGTCCAAAGACAAGCAACTGGGCAAACTGGTGTCTATGAATCACCCATAGTTCTGAGTGTGTGCATGCATGAGCCTCTGATGGACTGGCATCACATACTAGGTGTACCCCAGCCTTATGTTGCCTGGGATGGACTCAAGGTCTACCCCAATGTCCCTGACTGGGATACAGAAGGTGGTTTGTAGCGGATGGGTGACAGGATTCTGATGTAACTGCAAACCCTGAGCTTCCTCACTATGAATTTCTGCCAGCATCTTCCAGCCTCTGCTGTGTGGTTGGAATTCTGGCTGAAATGCTTATCTGGCGCCTTGGTCGCCTGGATCATTTGGACAATTTGTTCGTGACGGAAGGTCGGCCAGACAAGTTTGCGAGGAACACGATGTTCCTACCGATTTGAAGATCAGCACTTTCAGGTCAGTTTGGAAAAATACCGTGGACAGGCATTTAAGGTGGGCTAAGAGAGATGGTATTCATCCTGATCTGCTTTTCACTGAAACAGATTAATAAAAACCTATATAACTTTGGGAAAAATAACTAGCTGAACAACAAAATCAATGCAAATTTATAAATTAAGTGTATATATGAAGTCATTCTTTTACTCATTTCTCTTTCCGCTTGCAGAAGGTAAGTAAATAATTTGTCAGATGTGTTACTCAGTATGACATGATCAGCCACAGGCTGAGGAACGCAAGGTCTCTGTGTCCATGTTTACAAATAGCCTTTGGGTGTCGGGTGAACATGCTTGGGGTCAAGGGCGTGACTTTAGCTGGAACATTGTGGGGGGTTGTGGTCTCCACCCATTATGGGGGAAACATGATTATTGGGTGGGGGGTCTATTAACTGGTGTTGATTTATTGGGGGGGCTACAACCCCCCCATCCCTCCCGTAATTTACACCCATGCTTTGGGCATAAACCTTTCAGTCACCTCGATATGCAAGAAATCCAGCAGTAGTTACACAAAGTAACTGTCCGTCTGCACAGGGTAACTAGTGCAGCCAATTGTGTGCATCGGTAGGGAGCTGAGTCGGTGACTAAGGGGTAATAAGGTCAAATGGCCTTCCTGTACTTTCAAAAGTCATCAGCGATGTCTTACAGCTGGGACAGATAATTGGAATTCCCGTCATTCTTAGCACAGGTAACCTTCGGCAAAAAAGAGGAGTCAAAGTGTCTTAATCTTGGACGATGATCTCCACCAGATTCTTCTGCGGTGAGTTGTCCTTTACTCATGTTCTTCGTAACAGCAGCTGAGCCTGCAAAAATATGGCGTGACGTCCGTTTCGGGTACACTATCTTTGCCAGGTATCGAAATTCAGGTTAATGGCAACAGGTGGTGCTGTTACCATTACATCACATTGGCAATCAAAGAACTTTCCACTCAAGACCAGAGAGAGGAGAAAATAAGTATTGTGGTCTTCTTGTGTAGAGAGGGTGACAGTACAGGCATGCATTTCGAATCTGAATTGCTATGTTTCATTTAGAATACGAAAACAACACTATCCATCCATCCATCCATCTATCCATCTATCCATCCATCCATCCATCTATCTATCCATCTTCTAACCACTTATCCTGGTTATCATCCCAGGTGGCATAGAGCCATGTGCTGTATACCCTGGATGGGATAGCAGTCACTTTTCAAAATATCCCAGTTTATTTTCAGAAGCGTCATTCACATGAACACACTGGAAAGGAGACATTTGTGGAATCATTTGCCGTAAAATAACAAACTCAGCCTCTTTGTGTTCTTCAAACAACAGTCTTCCGAACTCAGCCAATAATACTAATGATAACAGACCTATTCAGCCCTGGCTTGTCTGTTAATGACATTATGCTTTATTTTTTTCTTTACCTAAGTGCTCGTTGGGCTCTGTTGATGATTCTGGATGAACGTTCCTGCCGTGTTTCGATGGAAAAGGTATGCTGTGTTCTTGGAGCCACATCTTATAGATTATAACCTGCAGGCAATTTAGGCAAATCACTGGAGCAGATCAAAGGAGCCGATAAATGGCTCAGTGCACACCATGCTAGCAGGGGGCAATCTACTCTTTTCTGTATTCTGGGTTCCGCGTATCATGGGTTCCGCGTATTGTGGGTTCCGTGTATTGTGGGTTCCATGTATTGTAAAGTGGCCGACCAGCCTGGACTAGTCTTCATTGTGCTAATCCACAATTGTCTCATACAACACAGTGTTTGGAGAAAAAAACAATAATAATTCACACCTGTGTTTGGCATTAATCAGAAGTCTGGATTCTTGCATCTGTCGGAATCTGGGGAATTTGGGCTATTTAATAATGTATAGTTACAAAAATGCTTGCCATCTTCCAAAACAGCGTGAGCCATACTTAATCCAGCGCTGGCTATTCTGGTGCATATCAAGCTTGGCTCCCATTTTTAGTAAATATGTAAATATGTGTTGTTTTACATATAGGTCACATAGATTAGTCTGAATAAATGGCAGGATAGATTCCATACCATAAATCCATGCTGTAATCTGTTTACTACACTGTATGTATAAAATCCCGACCTGGGGTCTGTTTCAGAAAGCAGGATTTCTTGCTTAGCTGAATAACTTGTCGGATTTAAGGTTGTCTGGGCTAAATGTAAGCGAATGAAGAAAAAGTCCATTTAAATACTTACTAGAATACTATAAGTGGAAATTAGTGGGAGAACATTTTAAAACAAATTTGAGGAAGCACTTCTTTACACAGCGTGTAGTTAGAGTATGGAATAGTCTTCCTGCTAGTGTAGCGGAAGCTAAAACCCTAGGTTCCTTTAAATCAGAGCTAGATGAGATTTTAACAACTCTGAGCTATTAGTTAAGTTCTCCCCAAACGAGCTTGATGGGCCGATTGGCCTCCTCTTGTTTGTAAATTTCTTATGTTCTTAAAATGGGGTACCGTAAATCCCAGTTATCCAGCTAAGTAAGAAATCCTGCTTTCTGAAACTGGCCCCAGATTGTCAGAATCTGAAGGAAAAATAAAGTGTCTATTATAGCATTTATGGTCATTCAGAGTTATGCATGTCATACAATGTTCCCCAATTATCACTGGAACGTGATCTGGTAGCTTAACCATTAAGGAACTGGACTTCATCAGATTAATTGGACATGTCCCAGAAGTCTGTCCATGTGTGTGAGTGCTAACCATCGCTGCTACTTTCCCTAACGCTAACCCATGCAAGAATTATAGTGTTATCATTGGCATGGGAAATCTGAGTATGGAAACACGCAATAATAGTTGTTCAAGGTCTCTAGATTCAGAGACTAGACAAGTGCTAGTATTGGAATTATTAAGTAAAGCTCTGGAAAAAATTGAGACCAAAGCACAATTTTTGTTTCACTCATGTCTTAGTTAATGCATCTGTAAATATATATATAATTCTCATTAATGAAGGGCTTCAGTCCTGCTTCTAGGAGCCTGATATGAACTGTCCTAGCAGTGCACTTCACGCCTGCACTGAATCCTGCCTTTCCTTTTGAAGGTCACTTAATTGGTGTCGTTCTACGATTCATGAGAAACTGTCGGATAAGTTGACGGTCATCTCTGGCATTAGAAAAGTCGCTTCCGCCCTTTACCTGACTGGTTTCTGGTCGTTCCCAGTGTCTCCTGCTTCACATCATTCTCGTGCACTGCTGTCTTACAAACTTTGGAGGGCTCTTTTATTTTTTCTATAGCCGTGTATTTCATAAGTGATAGCGGTCTGTTATGTAACAGAGTTAATGTGAGGATGGGATGGCTCTGCCTAACGCGTGGTTACCTCGCAAGCTCATGGATCTTCCTATATTGAATACTGCAGCTTTAGATCATTCATAATAACAGGAAATCGTTACTCCAGAAGGGAGTCTAAGTGTAGCTTAGTGTTTGTAGATCTTCAGGAAAAGCAATAGATTCATAAAATTCCAGGGTTATAAGAATCACTATCATATGGCTGCAGCATTGCAGTCACACAGATGAGCGCGTGTCTTTGGTACGATGCTGGTGTAACACGCAGAGGCGGCTCGTCACGTGGCTTGTCTGGCTCCAAGGCTGTCACTGATGTATGTCTTTCACAAAAAAAAGTCAACAAGTGGCATTCCATTGGGTATTTGCTCATTATATCAGAAAATATGTCAACAAAGTCACCCCATACTGTAACACCATAAGATGAATGTAAAAAACAGAAGCGCTCAATACAGTAAATGTCATTGTCCGTGCACATTAATATATCCAAAACGATCTAATATATATTGATATATGTAAAACGATCACGGAAAACATTTCTTAACAGGAGTAGGACTAAATTGCGATGTCATTTTATAATCTTCTCTCATTCACCTTTTCGCATCACTTTTCAAAAAAAAAAAAAAATTCTTACACAGAGCATAGATATATTAACATCCTCCCGAGCTTCAATTTCAAACAGTTTCTCAAATCCTCTAGGATTATACATCGGACCAAATGTTGCCGGCTCGTTTTTGACGCCTCCCACTGCCTGCTCAAATGGGGCGTCTTATTCATCGAAAGGACTGCAACCACAAGCAGAGACAGAAACTTCTCAGAAATCGCGACATATCATTTTGGCCAGGAGATCTGTTTTGTTTTATTTTCGGAGGACAGCCGGAAGAAAACCAATCTACAATTGCATACTTCAAATGACATTAATAAAAAGTTGTTTGCGCTTATATAGCTGATTTCTGATTTAGAAACTGGATTTTTGGACTTGAAACGTAACATCCATTCAATCAACGTACCGGAATCTATAGAAGATGGGAAAATATGAATTGACGATGGTAACAGTCTTAAGTTTCTTTACTTGTCTGTTTATGGAAATGCTTACTTATGACGACAACAGTAAATTATAATTGTCATTTATACATAATGTTTGCTGAGTTTGAGTTTGAGTACTGCTTGCAACAATGTAAAAACACAAAGAGGTTTTAGTATTTCATTCAAGACACTTATTTAAGTCATTCCCAGAGAATCGTGGACCATGGTTCGGTGGGCATAGAGATATAGCAAAGTATTGTTGTGTACGTCAGAAAGATTTGAATCCTGTAGCGTCCAAATGCTGCTGACGTCAAGTTTTAGCGCGTGCATATTCTTTCGTACATTTTTTGCAGCGATCAGCCGGCTGCCAAGGCTGACTGTCGTGGCTTGCTGTATTAATGAGAGCATTGCCCTTTATCTGAAATTGCATCAGCTAGCCTTGAGCCTGAAGGTTTTCCTATTCCAGGACTGCACCTTCAGAGAACAGCGCAGTGCTGCATGGGATCTTCGCAGCAATGTCACATGCCTCGCGAAAATAACAGGCGTCTTAATAGTGGCGTCTCCGTGTTCCGTCAGTATGCCTTAGGCCGTCATTGCCATTTCATTCGTAGATCGTAAATCATTACCATACCCGCTGCCAGGTCATGTAAAGTTGGGGCCGCTGGAACAATGAGAGCACTACTTATATTCCTATATCATAAATCCTTATTGTGAATACTGTTTTTCCTAAGTCACTCACAGGACTGAGTGTTCAGTCTGCACTAGCCTAAACACAGGCTTATTATGAACTCAGCCTGTAAAATGACAAACACTGAGCTCTGATGTTTTTATTAAGCTCTGTTATTGTTAATTGTAACATTTACGTGATAACATTTCTCGCTAGTGGAAGTATGTATAAGTGTTATATTTTGTTTGTTTTTACTCATGCTCTACTAATTGTTTAAATGTGAAAATGTTACATTACTCCTGCATAAAGTACACCTGCTCAGTAATGAGAACAGCCAGCTCCCAGAAGCAGTGAATCATGTGACTGGATCTGCATATAAAGTGCGCAGGCTGGGTCAGGTCGGTCACTTACTGTGCGGCTGAGCACTGGAGCAGCTATGACGTGTGATATAAGTGGCTTTATATGTGGTACGATTGTAGCAAATGTAGTTGTTCCAATGTCTCAGAAACAGCCTCCCTCGTGGGATTTTCATGCGCTACAGTGTCTGCAGTTGACGGAGAACGGCGTGATAAGCCAGCAAAACAGTCGATGGCAGTCATTTAAGAGAACACACCTTGCTAATGAGAAGGTCTGAGGGAAACAGCCAGGGCCCGGCTTCCCGAAACCTTATGAACGCTGCGTCGCTCTTAAGTTTTATCTTTTAACACAGAACTTACAAACGACGTAGTGTTAAGAAGGTTCAGAGAAACTGGGGCCCGGAACAGTGAAGCAGGAAGATCACAGGTGCAAAAATAACAGCTCAGTAGAAGTGAAATGGATGAAAGGGCTCCCCTGAAATCAGAACTTGCTTATCCTTAAAGTGGTTACAGAAACAAAAGAGGGTCCCATCCAGCCCTACATATGCTTAATACTCAGTAAAACAGCTACTCAGTGTCGACCGGATACCCTGTGGCAGAATCAGTTTAAGTAGCAATAATTATGATGATTCACTTTTCAGTTTATTATAGTTGTCACACATGATTTCTCTGTGCAGATTAGTTTCAGGAACTCTACCTAGAACCTGGACATTTATAAGGTTAAATAATTACCTGGGAGCGGAGTAGCGCAGATTAATGACGCTTGGAGCGTAATGTTTTGTTCACTTGGTTTGTATGTGCTCTCGTCTTCAGCTGCAAATCAGATCCAAATGTTTGCCTTTATAAAACCACTTTTCTACTAGTTCCTGCCTGTTTGTCTGCCTGTTAGGGGCTTTGCCTGTCCCAAACAAGCCTCACCTTGGGGCTCAGAGCAGCCCTGTACTATTTGTGGCGTTGCAAACATGCCCATTTGAGGGATCTTTCGGTGATGTCACTTCGCAAAGGCCTTTTTTAAGAGGACTAGCTGTTTTGTACTTTGTTTTGGTTTTTGGTTAATGCCTTTGCTCTGTACTTCATCTGTCTGTGTCAGTGACTGCGTGCTGTATTGGCATGTGTTGACTTGAATCATGTCTTCAAAAACAAAGGGGACTCTATTTCAGCTGTATAGCCTCTGTTATTCAAAGTTTCTGGACAAAAGCAGAGTAGAAGAGCCAGACTGGCATAAAGACAGGCGCTCATGAGGACGGCCTTCAAGAAAATCTATTATATTATAATTAAATGTGTACCCATTGGGGCAACGGTGTGATGGAGAACTTAAATGACACAGATTATTATATTGATCTACTAAAGAGACCCTTACTAGTTAGTCTAGAAAATATCCCCAAGTTTGTTTAAAGGGTTTTTTGATCAGGCACCCTTAGGGGCAGCCCCATCTGACCTATTCGTCAGTAAGTGTTTCTGCGTCTTGTCAGGACCCAGTGCAGGAGTGGGGGGAAGAAGTGGAGCATGGGATTGTGTACGGGGTGACCCTGCGCAGAGAAGCCGTGGCCCCGCCCCCTAATGCTGCCGAGGAACAGCTGCCCTTAAGCTTCGTCCAGTACCGCACCTGCAAAGTGCGGCGGGTCAAGGCCGCCGGGTTGGAGGGCCTGGTGACGCAGCTGCTCCATCCCCCCCCGCAGGACCCGGATTTTGTGCCCATATTCTTCTCCATGTATCGCGCTTTCGCCGACCCTGAGAGGCTCATCGAGCTCCTCTTCCAGAGGTGGGTGGGGGGGGGGGGGCACCGGCTCCTCAGGAACTCACACTGTTCCATTTCCCCCTACTCTATTTTTATATTTTTCTGGCTTTGTGAAAGATAGTAACAGTTTAACGGTAGATTTCCAAATGACATTGTTACATTTCCCGCATTATAGAAGGCTTGCTTGTAATACTGAATGAATTTCCGAAATATATAATGGAGAAAATAGCTTCGTGGGCTAATTTCATATCAGGAAAACGATCCCTGGTCGCTGGTGCCCTTTAACCACCAGGTTCAGAGGCAGGATCAGACTCCAAGACATTAGACAGCAGTATGACAACACTGCCTTGTCACCCTAAATAACAGCCCCCTTGTAGTGTGATGTGTGTCCCAATTTTTGAGGAAACTGAGTGGATATCTTTGCTCATTCAGGGCCGACGCGGGGGCCGACGCTAACGGCAGCGATAACCAGCACAGGTGGGACGTCCTTTAACTACATCTTTGTAGCTCTGCATTTGCCCTACATCTGAATATCTAGGACTTGGCTTGAATGTCGCCACTGTCTCCTCTGTATCTCTCAGTCTGTTGGGGCCCCTGATTCAGACCTGGCTGCAGGAGTACACAGATGACCTCTGGGAGCCCCCCCAGCACTCCACCCTACGGCTCCTGTCCTCGTACCTCCGCCCCCTCCTGCCCTTCCAGCACCTAGCAGACGATGCTGACAATCTGCTGAAAAAGTTCCTGCGTGAAGGTACCTCAGAGCGCCCTGTCTGCTCTTCAGTGCAGAAGACTCTGGAATTCTCCTTCCCGTTAAATCCATCAACTGGACTTTATAACACAAACGCGTCGCTAAAGCTCATCGTTTTGGCTGCCATTTTCATGCCTGAAAGCTAATGACATATTGCCTTGTCATGTCTGATTTTATTGGTGCTATTTTGTTGTTGTTTTTATTCGTTGTGAGGTGACCTTGTGTCTCCTGAAAGGCAAATTTAAACAAAATGATCATTATTTATTAAATATCCTATAGTTTTATTGAAAAACAAAATACATTTTTGAGAAAGCAGGATGAGCCAGTGCTGGGGGTTAAAGGCCAGGGGCCAAAGGTGGGATCAGTCTGCTGACCGTGAGATTTGAATTTGTAGAAAAATATTATGCGAACTGGGGAGTTCGGGACAGACAAACCTGGACTGAATGTTCTGCTGAGGTATTTCCATCAGCAAAGTGTAAAACTGAAAAGTCAGTGGGAAGATGATTCAGTGTTTTGCATGTTGCTCTGAGCTGCGCCGAGGTTAGGGAGACGCCGGGCAAAAGTGGAAAATGTGGCAAGAGCAGGAAGCCGGAAAACCCCGCTGACTTACAAGAACGTGAACGCTGACCCAAAGCCTGTCGAAAGCACCTTCGGAGTGAATGTTCTGTCCATGGATGAGGCAAAAGAGGAAGGATGAGGCGGTTTATGTACGACAAAGGCCAATCGGCGGAGTAAAGATCTCATAATACAGTTAGGAGGCGGAGATGCTGTGCAGCTCGACCTGGACTCCGGTCCTTTACCGAATGTTGTACGGTTTACTGCGCAGCCGCATGTTTGTAATGGGCAGCGTGGCCATGCAGTAAAACAAAGATCCAAAAATGCACGGGTAAATTCTGGATCAGATAAGTGCTGGTCAGGAAAAGTCCAAACCCAGATGTGGCAAGACCAGAAATGAGCAGCTGGTACCTGTTTGATGAGTTGATCCTGTTGCATATGTAAGAGTCTCCCTTTGCACTCAGCACTGGCTGTTACATCAGTATAAAAAATGCAATTTTCTTCATGGCGTTTGATTTGTGCAACACAGACGCTCATCTACTTACGAATGAGATACGTTGCGAACGGCCGTTCGCAACTTGAAATGTTCGTATATCGTTATTCAAGATAATTTTAAGGGTATACGCAAGTACAAAGAGCTAGGATGCTGGGAGTATGCACGCTACGCTTCGTTCGTATGTCTGAAAGTTCGTAAGTTGAAAGTTCTTAAGCAGAGGAGCGTCTGTATTCATTTTCTGTTAGATGAAATTAATAGCGTTAAATCAGTACTTTTATGCCTTTCAATATTGCCTGTCCCTCTACCCAAGGGGCCTTGCTGCCAGAGCAGGAGAACCTGGAGGATGAAATTGTGGGCGACAAAAGCCCTGAGTGCGAAGACCTGGGGGCCTTCCTGGACTTCCCTGTAGGGGGCATCGCGGAGCAGCTCACGCGGCTGGACGCGGTAAGTGAAACTGTGAGGCAGCTTATTTGCATTGTAGTTTATTTCTGCAGTTTATTTGCATAGCTGGTGGCTCGTGCAGGGCATCCTGTATGGCTTATTGTACTGCACTTCATCCAGCTATACAACTACGGTTTGCAAGGTCACAAACACAGATACTTAACCTATGCACCAGCTGCGGTGATGCCCTTTCACATACCCAAACACAGACCTTCTTATCTCCTCTTCCTTGCAGGAACTATTCGTCAAGGTCAGCCCATTCCAGTGCCTGGGCTGCGTCTGGTCCCAGCGTGACAAGAAGGTCAATCTGTGCCGGACCATACGAGCGACCGTCGCTCAGTTCAACGCCGTCACCAACCGAGTCATTACTTCATTGCTTTGTTGCCCAGCAACGAATTCCCCTGGAAACCAGATCCCAGCTCCGGGCCCCGTCCAGAGGGCCCGCATCATCGAGAAGTGGATTCGGGTAGCTCAGGTGGGCATAGGATTGGTTCGTTGCTAAAAGCACGTAACTCTGCCACCCACGACCTAACGCGAGTCCCCACCGCGTGACCTTAGGAATGTCGACAGCTGAAGAACTTCTCCTCCCTGAGGGCCATCCTGTCTGCTCTGCAGTCCAACGCCATCTACAGGCTGAAGAAAACATGGGCGGCCGTCAGCAGGTAGGTGCATCTAGGTTGACGCAAGCTCATCGGTTTTGCCATGATCTGCCACCGGAAGGCCTGTAGGAATATAGCATGAAAGCAGACCAGTCGAAATTTTGGAGCAAGTCGTTCAAAGATGAAGATCTCTGGAAGGGAAAGATGACTGAAACTTCTGTTGTGTTCATACAGGGAGAGCGTGACCACTTTGGAAAACCTGTGCGGGATGTTCCCTGACGAGAACTGTGTCCTTGGCAATGGGGAGATCATTGAGGAGGTTAGAGACTCTTTCCTGAGCAGGCCGTTCTCTGTGCACTGACCCGGCCACCCCGGGTGACACGACTGCTATCACTGAGATGGAGTGAAGGTCTAGGTCTCTAGGAGGACATAAACGCTACAGAGACTCTCATATAAAGAATATGCTGATCTAGTGACACACAGGGTCATCTTAATGTTACTGCATCCACTTTTCTTTCCTTCTCACTCCAGTTAAAGTCTTAAATATGAACATTTACCGTAGCAGTTTGGGTGAAACACTGTGTTTTTCCTAGAGTACAATATCGGTGCTTTCTTTTGGTGTTTTAAGTCGAGTGTTCAAACCATACTTCCCCTTTGTAACCTAACCAGCCACTGCAAACATTCAAAATGCGGAAATAATTTTTGCATACATAAACCGCATGCAGACACACACATGCACACACTGTCCAGGTATTCCTATCTTTGCTGGGATCCTCTGTTCATTTCTATGGGAAAAACCCAAATCCCAACAATGATAACCGTAACTCATACCCATCCCTAACCAAACAAAATACAAAACTTTTGACATTTTTAGTTTTTTTGATTGCACTCACAGTTTTTTTTTATATACATAAAATTGAGTTTCCCCTTGTGGAGACTGAAAAAAATGTCCCACAAGGTATAAAAATAACAGGTTTTTATCACATTGTGGGGAAATCTGGTCCCCACAGTGTAACATATACATTACCTCACACATACACACACACACACACATTCTTCCATATTTGAATAGCAATGCTCTCCTAGGCAAGGTGGTCGGTCTAATAACCTTAGGTTTTGCGTCAGAGGAACGTGACGGCCGAGAGGCATTTCTTACGAGCAGTGAGGTGTTCAGAAGGAGGCTGCTTACCGATGGAAGTGCTTGTTTTTATAGCATGGAGTTTCACTGGCAAGAAAAAAATCTAAGAATCACGAAGGTTTTGTAATCTTGCTTTATTGTTCTCAGATCCTGTCCAGTGTGTGACACTGATAGGTTTTCGAAGGGTTATGAAATCTCATGTTTCTAATAATTGTAACACATGCCACATACTGTAACAGAGAAACACAGGGACTGAAACACCATGCTTGTGATCCAAGTGGTTGTAGGTTCAAATCCCAAGAGAAGGTCTGTTGTCTTTTGGAAAGGTAGTTGCCTGATCCGGCTGAGTGAAAAACCCAGCTGTGGAAAAAATCTGAAGTGTAAAACTAACAAAGCACATTAAAGTAGATTAAGTGAACCATTTTCCACTTCACTTTTAGAGAGTATTCGCCCCAGTGTATTCAGCGTGGACTCGTATCAGTCTTCATGCTGAGAGAGGTTTGTTTGCTCTGAGAAGTTGACTCCTTGTTTCCCGCAATGTACAATGGCATCATTGTAAGGCATTTCGTGAGTCTCGGAGGCCAACCAGCTATGCTCCCCGGGTTCAGGTTCCATGTTCACCTTGCCTCTACCCTCAGCTGTACCCTCAGCCTGCTTTGCTGGACTTGCGAGCTCAACAAATGAGGGCTTTATCTGTGTTAGTGCACCTGCTGATAGCGAGAAATTAACCAGCACTTTTCAGCATTTTTTTTTCTTTCTTCGGCGTATGACCTTATTTCAGGGGACTTATAGTGACACACTTTATCCTTGTGGTTGGCTATTTCTTGCAGGTTACTTATTTGAGGTTTATAACCACAGTGCTATGGATTTGGGCTCAGACTGGAACTGTTTGCTGAGAAGGTGACTGGGGCTGTGACTGGGAAATGCTATGTGACTGTGACTGAGAAATGCTATGTGACTATGACTGGGATCTCTCTCTATGGCTCCTTGCAATGGGCCCTTATTCAAAGCAAATGCTGTTATGTGTGAAGTCGTATTGTTCTTTCTTCTCGAATCAGGATGGGACCAAATCAGATGCACAGAATTCCTCCCCCAAGTCATCAAAGCGCTGCCTCCTGACCAAGCAGACGGTAATGCATCCGTTTGGCGGTGAAAGTAAAATTGAGTGCTGATGTGCGTGTTCAGGAGTCAGAGAGACCGCTACCTACCCCTGCGATAACATCAGCACGCTGAGTATATGAGGCGACTATAGCTTGTTTTTGAGGAAGTGACATGGCTGAGAGCAGGTTTGCGGACCTGCCTGTGATGTGGCCCTGCAAAGAAGGAGGAAGCAGCTCGTCATACTGCCCACGCATTATTTCCCACTGACTGTCCACTGTGTCCTGCAGAGAGTCACATGCAGTCACATGCAGCACTTCGGGATCTTCTAACTTTGTGCTATTTAAGTACCGCTCAGTTAACCGACTGTTAGGTCCTTGATGACGTAAAACAAGAGTGTGGTGTGTTTCGGGGGAGGGGCTAGGAACTGACTGACAGTCGTACATAGCGGCAACCCCTCCCAAAGCGGGAAAGACAGTGACTGCCCTCCAGGGTCAGCCATCAATCTGGGGGGGTGCCTTTCCTGTAGTACTGAACGGGAGTAAGGCAGAGGTGACTCAGCTTGTCCCTCCACTTTGCCCCTGCCCAGGATGTCCAGTTCCCCTGTGCTCACGCTTTCAGGATTGGCCGAAACGATCGGTCCTTTCTGTGCTCTGACCAATACCGACAGGGCACTTCGACGGCTGTCATGTACGCTTTGTGATCATTGTGTGTTCTACAGAGCACCACTGGGGGCAGCGTACCTTATCTGGGCACCTACCTGACCGTGCTTACCATGCTGGATACTGCACTGCCAGACACAGTGGAGGTGAGTTAACTGACAGGCAAACTGGGTAAACCAAACACTGAATGTCACTGAGTAAACCAAGCACTACAAACCTAATTCATACCCTGGGTCACCTCAATGTACAGCTCTGGAAGAAATTAAGAGATCACAGCAATATTCTTTGTTTCTCTCATTTCTCAATTAACAGTCATCTCTGGCATTAGAAAGTCGCTTCCGCCCTCTACCTGGCTGGTTTCAGGTCGTTCCCAGTGTCTCCTGCTTTACCTTCTTCTCATGTTCTGCTGTCTTAGAAACTTTGAGCCTGGAAACAACCTTCCTCGCAGTGTAGCCTCTGCCAGCAGAACCAGGATTAAGCCAGGATTTAAAAATGCAGATTTTTTTTTTAAAACATATAGAGTGGACTCGTAAATTTTTCCAGAGCTGCATGCAAAGACTGACTGGTGAGCTGGCTGTTGATTGAAGTGATTGATCCCTCTCTTCTTCTGTCCATAGGGAGGCCTGATTAACTTTGAGAAGCGGAGAAGGGTAAGTTATTTCATAGATGTGAGCATCCACAATAGAGCATTGGAAAGGTTTGGTGGTGGTGGTGGTGGTGGTGGGGGGGGGGGGGGGGGTCTGGGTGTCTCAAAACAGCCTCATTGGAATGTTGAGATTATGTCCAAGAGGCAGTTAGCTGGGGGCCTGCAATCTTTGGACAGAGTGTTTGTTACATAACCTCCTCGTCTGCCCCCACCTTAGGAGTTTGAGATCCTCTCCCAGATTCGTCAGCTCCAAACTTCCTGTGGCCAGTACCTGCTTCCTTACCACCCCCAGATCGCCCTCTGGCTATCTCAGGATCAGAAACTGCTGACTGACCAGGAGAGGTGAGGAAGGTTTCTGCTCAGGGCTGATGGACAAAACTGGTAAAAAAATAACAGCATCACAGCAGATGGTGGTTAAGGGCCAGAATGAATACAGAGGGGCTCTTCAGGCAACCTTTGCGACCTTGAACGAGGAGTCTTACGGGAAATGCTTGAGTCAGCATCTAGCTGTATGAAGTGTAATGCTGTAGGTCCCTCAAGATAAGGCCATCGGCTATACAGGATCTGTTACATAATAGAAAGGCCAACAAAAATTCACACTGGGTTTTAGTGACGAGATGTGGCTGAAGTATTCGCTAATAATTTCTGGGGCCATCTTTGATGTGTGACTTTTTTTTGAGACGAGTGAATTCCATAAGCATGTCTGTGTGGTGATCTGCAGTCATGTGTCATCCGACAGCTATGAGTTGTCTCAGGATCTAGAGCCCCTGGATTCCTGTCCTGAGTCCCCCAGTACCTGGGGATCCCGTCTGAAGAAGCTGTCCTCGTAAGTCCCCCTCAGCTGACATCTAGGCGCCACAGCTGCACCACCTCCCTCCGTTGGAGTGTGACACTGGCGTGCGAGTGCCAGGCACCTGCTCCAACCTTTGGATTTTTGTGTGCACTTGTGTGCACAACACTGTGTGTTCACACGCCCGTGTTTACACACCCGCGTGTGCCCATGCAGGCTGCTTTCCATGAGCGAGGGCTCCTCTCAGAAGATGGTGGCAGATCAGATGAGCAACTCCTCGTGCTTCAGCAGTGAAGCGGACGACTGCAGCCCCTCCTCCTCACTGTGCCAACAAGAGGTGGAGTTGCTCAGAAACCCAACACTTCCTTCCAAAGGCTTTATGTCTAAGAGCCATATTCTATGAGCTAATTTTGGTTTGTTGTTGTTCGCGGGCTCGTAGATCACAATTTAAGTCTTTAACACAAGTCATTTGTGGTTTGTGAATTTAAAGCATATTTTCAAATTAGTGCACTCACATGGCGTAAATTCATTTCATATGAGTGGCTAATGACCTCTTGAGAACTGCAAGCTTTGAGGGTTGAGGTCTTCCTTTGGATCTTGTCAAGGGCGTAACTTCGGCTTGAACATTGGGGGAGTTGAGGTCTCCACCCATTACAGGGGAAACATGATTATTGGGGGGGTTATATTAGCTGGTTTTGATTTATTGGGGGGGGCTACAACCCCCCCATCTCCCCATAATTTACACCCATGGATCTTGTATACACTTGTAAATATCAACTAGATGTTATAATCTTTTTGGAAATAAGCTGAAAAGTTCTAGAGATCACACCTGAAGCTGCTTAGTGGAGTGTTGGTTCTCCCAGGTTCTCACTCTCAAATTGCCCTCAGGGTCTCTCCAGCTCTTGTCAGGACATGGCTGAACTATTCCAGTCGGCCCCCATCGCCCCGTGTGAGCCGACTCCTCAGCCGGCGTCCTGCTTTGGCTCTCAGCCAGACCTGCTGGTGCTGACCCCCTGTGCTTTGCCGGCCGGACGCAAGCCCGGCCACACCTCCCAGCACAGGCGCTCGGTCTCCATGGTTTCCCTGCCTGTCTACAATCGGCAGGTGGATGACTCCTGTATCGTCAGGGTCAGGGTGGAGAACAGCAGCAACAGCATCATGTACAAAAGCATCCTGGTGAGTGTCTGGCATGGCGGACCACTGTACTCCATACCACCCCGCACCAGTATGGGGTTGATCAGCACCCCGCAGGCTGGCAGTAACCATGGTTTCCTCACTGTTGGCTCACGAAGAGTCTGGGGACACAACCAATGATTGGCCAATCATCACTGATTACATAGGACACTGCAGCCGGCCCAGCGCCACGGGGGAGGGCATACACTGGAGGATGACCCTACTGGGGGCTTGTTTTCTCTAACTCTTCTCTTCAGTTTGTCCCATTCGATTTCTATGGGATTGAAGCCTGGAGACTGGACAGGCCAGATCATTAGTTTGAAAGGTCATTAGCTTCCCCGTCTTGCTGAAAAACAAAGGTTTGTCTTATCTGCTAGTCAGCTGTGGAATTGCCTGCCTTTGAAGTTTGCCATGATAGCCATGCCGGTTTAGATTCACGTTGGGGTTTGGTAAAGATCGTTAACTCTGTTACTGGCGAGGCAACCCCAGAGCTTCTTCCATACTTGACAGCAGGAACTACACATCCAGAAATAAGGCTACACTTCTACTGCTTCTGATAATAGATAATGGTATGCATTTTAAAGAGCAAGTCCTGCTCCTTCGCCACCTGCTGGCCTCCTTAGGACCTTCACGCAGCATGCTTCATGAGTCACATTCGAGATTAAAGCACAGAATAGACCGTTGGGAAGCCACTCGTGTGTTTTTATGTAACTCGGGGTCTGGATACATCATGAGCACTAACTCTTTGCTCCTCTCACAGCTGACCAGTCAGGACAAGACGGCACAGGTGATCCAGAGAGCCATGGAGAAGCTCAACCTGGAGGGCGTCAGTTGCCGTGACTTCACGCTCAGCCAGGTCCTGCAGCAGGACAAAGGTGAGCCTTGAGGTGATGCCCACTTGTTGTACTCTTGCTATACAGGAGTTGACCTACACCGCACAAATTTCAATGCACATACCAGGATTTGCTAATCTTTTGTTGTGTCCCCCTGTCCCACAAAGAGCTTCTGATTCCAGACAAGGCCAATGTGTTCTACGCCATGTCTACTTCTGCCAATTATGACTTCATTTTGCGGCAACAGAAGAGACCCTTGGGATCATCGCGGAGTTTTCGCTTACTGAGAGGAAGCCAGGGCTCTGCAACAGCACCAGGAGCACTTGGGAACTGATCTGGGGCCTGCCCTGCCACAATAGACACTACTTTTATTTATATTCACTTTATTTATATGGAGATATAACACTACCAAACAAAATTGACCAAACAAGAATAGACTTTTTTTTTAAGAGTGAGTTGAATTGCAGACTAGTTTTGTAGTGAAGATCTGCAACACCCAGTAAGCTATGGAGTGACATCATCTGAAATATGGATACAGTGTGACTTCTCCTCTAGTTGGGCATGAATTAGCCAAGAAATTGGAAGTGAGAAGGAATGGAATATAAAGAAGCACTTTATGAAAAGCAACAACTGTTGGACTTGTATTATGGACTTTGCCATAGTGAATAATCAAACCAAAATTGACTTGGATACAGTCTAGCAATTGAAGCTTAAAAATTCTTGAAATACTTTTGGGATTTAAGTTTATTAGACATGAACTTCCCAAAATACACTTTTGTTGTTATATATAATGTTATGTTTTCTTTAGGGAACAATTACTTTCCGTCACAAGCTTTGTAAATTAAATATAAGCTTATGCAATGCTATGTAAACACAACCGTATGGTAAGTTGTATTTATGTCATACACTACAGACTGTGTTGTTGTTTGGGTCATAAAGAAATCTGTTAACATATTGGCATTACTGTTGCTTGCCGGCTTGTCATACCAGCTGGGATTTCTGTATGCTCACCACAGCCCAACTGTTAAATGACATATCGGTCAATTAGGGACAATGTGGCAGGCTCACTTAGAGAAGGACAAGTCCTGTCGAACAGGCCGAATGACATTCCACCGAGGCAGGGGAGAATGTTTTCGAGTAGTAGTATCACGTCCAGTGTCAAATTACAGCCCCAACAATAAGAATACTTTCAGCTTTGACAATACTGCCATTGATGTGTAATGCTCTCTTGCATTTCAGTATTGGTCCTAGGAGTGGCTTGTGACATACTGATTTTGTTACTCAGTTTTTTTTGGTGGAATTTGGTAGAATTACATTTGACAGCCTCAAAACATTCAATAACTAAGAGTCTTTGTCTACTGAAGTGGAACACGTATTTCGTAATCATGCCTTATTGGCCTTATGTGAGCTTGGGTAATTAGACTTAACTGCTAACTGTGTTAATTGATTTACAGCTATTTTTCCACGAAGGTCAGAGAGTTTAATCTGAAAGGCTGAAAGACTAGCAGATAATAGACATTCATTTTCACATCAATTAATTTCACTAGAAAATAAACAAAGAACTGTAAGGTGGTGGGAGCTACACATCACCTACATACAAAAATGTCATCTGAGGATTGCTCATCATTGCACATTATCTTGATGTAAATTGACAGCTGGTTGTATTCACTTGGAGGAAAGGTCCATAAAAGAGGTGTTGATTGCAGTTCAAAGAAATTAGTGAATAAAATAAGATTCAATATATTCAGAAGACAGTTTATGATCAAATCACAGATTATTTGTGAGTGTAAGGAATAAAAACTGCATGATTTCTCCCTTTCTATGAGGATGTCTGAAACAGGCTGATATAGGCAGGAGTTCAATAAACATGCTATCAGAAGGTCCTCAAAACAACAGTCAGGCTTCAACGGCTTTCGGAAGTCTTACGGGAATCTAGGAGAGCATGAATTTCTCTCATATCTACTGAGCTTTCAGAAGAGCGAGCCATTAAGCTATATAGTTCAGTGGAAGGATTAGTTTTCCTAGATGTCTTGTTTAATTCCTTAAGGTATGAAACACCTAATGCTGAAAGGTTCTATCCTTTTGAACGGCTTAGTAATGTCTCTCCTTATAATAGGCCTTCCTGTTACCTTGTAAACAGTGTTTGCAGACTACTCCAATGCTATCGATATAGCTTATTTTAGGTTTATAACGGAATACTACAGATTTGCCGTAAGATTTCTTATGTGCGCGCGCGTCTGAGCGCATGAGTATCACGCCCGACGAGCGCGAGCCGGCGCCTCTGCCTTTATGCCGAACATCTGCGTGGTGTCTTCAGGCGTCCGGTCGTATTAATTAATCTCTGGAGTTAGTGGAAAATACCTTAATGGTGATTTAAGATTTAGTCAGTTAAGGAAACGCTTGTACAGAAACACAGAGAGCATCCAGGCGGGATGGATTCGGTCTCCTCAGCGGACTGAGGTAAGACACTATAAACGTAGTAATTAGTAATAAAGTCACATTCACGACCGGTAAAACATGCACCAAAACACCAAACAACTAAATAAATAATATCCTTAGTCATTGTTTAAGGGACGAAAAACATCACACAAGCACAAAAATTAAAGCTTTCTCACGTCAATGTTCATCCTTATTCTGGAAAAAAAATGCAACCTTCTACTTAACCAGTAGATGGCAATGAAGCCCTGCTGACTTATTAGCAGGCATATTACGGTTTAAGATTTTTTTTCACGGCAGTTTTAATGAGCAAGGAGCAAATATGATAAATTTAAACATTCATCCATCAGGTAGCAGTACGGATTCTTTCACTAAAAGACTAGGCCTAAATCGTAATTGATCATCTGGCAGTTTATTGAAAAAGGCTAGGCTATAATAGGTCCGTTCACCATGTAAAACTATAGGAAAAGATTTGGTGGTTTGTGACAGCATGGAGTGTAGGAACTCGTTTTTCTCATATGGAATTACACCCACTGTGACATGTTACCAATACGAAGTTTTATTTTATTATAATGCAAAATACTGTTTCGTCTCATTTCTTCCAAACACCAAGTGGTTACTAAATTAGGCCACTCTGTTTCCTGTCTCTTGTTAATTATACTGGTTTTCATTAATCATTTAGAAATTCAGACATCAAATGTACATCGCAGTCATTCTCCTCTTAATCTATATTTGTGCAAATGGTATTTTTATGCTTTTGTTCTTTAAGTTGTTTCGTTTAACAGCAGCGTTTGATGCTGACAGTTTTTATATAATATTGCTTAGTGTATTTGTATAATTAAAATAGCTAATGGCTTGCTGCTTTGGTGCGTCTTTAAATGGCGTGCCAAAATAAATAGCTCAGCTGTTTCGTGTTAACGCTCTTCTGGAAAAAAAACGGATAAAAGGTACCTTGACGTTATATTTAAATGAGTCATAGCCTTTGTGTCTTCTGTCTTTTACCACAAGTGGGCAGTAGTGTGCCAATGATCGTTGGTTCATTGTCCTTCCGACTCAACCTGCCAAAGCTGGTTGTCCTCAGTGCTTTTGTACGTGTAATGTTCTTCTTTAATTTTAAAGAGAAAATCACTTGACGTTACCAAATGAACTTTGTATTCAAAGGTGTTTTTTAATCTAATGTCTCTGATCAAAATTTGTCAGCAAGGTATGATCTAATCGAAGTTTTGAGACACTCCCTTTCCAAATTCTGGTAATAGGAAGCTTTTATTTCTGAGAACAGCCTGTGTGTTCACAATACCAAGAAAATGTGTGTGTTCATTTACAACAAATAGTTTAGTGTTTAGCTGATTTCTCCCTCGCCATGATGTGTCAGACTGGCGGTGTGTGCATACGTGGGTTTGGACTTTGCGCCCCGGATTCTTCCAGGGACCGCTTGACACTGCGCTCTCTCGCTTCTTGTACGTTGTTTTGAACTAAAGCGTCTGCCAAAAAAAAAAATGTAAATGAACTATTTCTGTGGTTAAATCCTGCTTTATAAGGTTAATGAAAAGCTTTCTTTGGTTTACTGAGAATGGGTCATGCTTTTACGCCCGCGCGCGCGCACACACACACACACACACACACACACAGATGTCGTTTGGTCCCACCTGTTTCCAAGGATGGCCCTTCATATGCTCTGTAACTTGTGCAGGGCTAATTTCTAAAGTAGCCTTTCTATTACTGCGACAAATAAAAAAAATAAAACTTGGTAACACTTTACTTGAGGGTTTGCTTGAGAGTACAAATATTGTAGTATTATGTTATTAGTTACGTGTTAACCACAAATAGTCTATTACATATTGATCTCATGTTCCTTCATTAATAAATCGTGACGCATCTTTTCTATATTTGTTAATTCTGTAAACCTTTTGTGTATGACTGAAGGAACTACTAAGGGACTCTTGACGGAACAAGTCATGAATAACACAAGTGAAATAGCGGTCTCACGTTTGTACACCAATGCATTTTTTTTTCTCAAGTAGCTATTGTATTTGTTCATAATTTGTACTTTAGTACTTAACCAAGTTACTAAGTATTTGTGCCCCGTCAGCTAAAGTGTTACCAAAAACTTTAAAACAAACAAAACGGATGCAGTTGAGAAACTTCCTGCCGTTTGTCCTGCTCGCGGTAAAAGTATTAATGCAGGTATGAAAGTTACAGCCCTTAGATACTGCCTGATAAATGTTAATGACTGACTAAGTAACGGACTTGTGCGCTATGCCATAGGTCAGTTTGTGTTTTACTTCCGCGTGGCTGTGATGTATTTAATGGCCTACTTTAATGACACTACTGATTTCTAGGTTCCTGTGTAAATAGAGCTTGTTCCTAATGTGACGAGAACTCGTAATAAACATGTAATATTATCTCTACATAATAGATTTGTTCTCATAATGGCCTTGGGTTTATTCTCATCAAGGTTTATTTATAGCGCCTGTTTTCCTGTGCGAGTTTGTAACATTTTATGCATGTCAGTTGCATGCTTATGTGTATAAGCGTGTCTGTGTGTATTTGCTGGGTCGTATGTGCGGTGTGTATGGGTGTGTTTGCTGGGTCGTATGTGCGGTGTGTATGGGTGTGTTTGCTGGGTCGTATGTGCGGTGTGTCTGGGTGTGTTTGCTGGGTCGTATGTGCGGTGTGTCTGGGTGTGTTTGCTGGGTCGTATGTGCGGTGTGTCTGGGGTGTATTTGCTGGGTCGTATGTGCGGTGTGTCTGGGTGTGTTTGCTGGGTCGTATGTGCGGTGTGTCTGGGTGTGTTTGCTGGGTCGTATGTGCGGTGTGTATGGGTGTGTTTGCTGGGTCGTATGTGCGGTGTGTCTGGGTGTGTTTGCTGGGTCGTATGTGCGGTGTGTCTGGGTGTGTTTGCTGGGTCGTATGTGCGGTGTGTCTGGGTGTGTTTGCTGGGTCGTATGTGCGGTGTGTCTGGGTGTGTTTGCTGGGTCGTATGTGCGGTGTGTCTGGGTGTGTTTGCTGGGTCGTATGTGCGGTGTGTATGGGTGTGTTTGCTGGGTCGTATGTGCGGTGTGTCTGGGTGTGTTTGCTGGGTCCTATGTGCGGTGTGTATGGGTGTGTTTGCTGGGTCGTATGTGCGGTGTGTCTGGGTGTGTTTGCTGGGTCCTATGTGCGGTGTGTATGGGTGTGTTTGCTGGGTCCTATGTGCGGTGTGTCTGGGTGTGTTTGCTGGGTCGTATGTGCGGTGTGTCTGGGTGTGTTTGCTGGGTCCTATGTGCGGTGTGTATGGGTGTGTTTGCTGGGTCGTATGTGCGGTGTGTCTGGGTGTGTTTGCTGGGTCGTATGTGCGGTGTGTCTGGGTGTGTTTGCTGGGTCGTATGTGCGGTGTGTCTGGGTGTGTTTGCTGGGTCGTACTGTATGTGTGGTGTGTATGGGTGTGTTTGCTGGGTCGTATGTGCGGTGTGTATGGGTGTGTTTGCTGGGTCGTATGTGCGGTGTGTCTGGGTGTGTTTGCTGGGTCGTACTGTATGTGCGGTGTGTCTGGGTGTGTTTGCTGGGTCGTACTGTATGTGCGGTGTGTCTGGGTGTGTTTGCTGGGTCGTACTGTATGTGCGGTGTGTCTGGGTGTGTTTGCTGGGTCGTATGTGCGGTGTGTCTGGGTGTGTTTGCTGGGTCCTATGTGCGGTGTGTATGGGTGTGTTTGCTGGGTCCTATGTGCGGTGTGTCTGGGTGTGTTTGCTGGGTCCTATGTGCGGTGTGTCTGGGTGTGTTTGCTGGGTCCTATGTGCGGTGTGTATGGGTGTGTTTGCTGGGTCCTATGTGCGGTGTGTCTGGGTGTGTTTGCTGGGTCGTATGTGCGGTGTGTCTGGGTGTGTTTGCTGGGTCCTATGTGCGGTGTGTATGGGTGTGTTTGCTGGGTCGTATGTGCGGTGTGTCTGGGTGTGTTTGCTGGGTCGTATGTGCGGTGTGTCTGGGTGTGTTTGCTGGGTCCTATGTGCGGTGTGTATGGGTGTGTTTGCTGGGTCGTATGTGCGGTGTGTCTGGGTGTGTTTGCTGGGTCCTATGTGCGGTGTGTATGGGTGTGTTTGCTGGGTCCTATGTGCGGTGTGTCTGGGTGTGTTTGCTGGGTCCTATGTGCGGTGTGTATGGGTGTGTTTGCTGGGTCGTATGTGCGGTGTGTCTGGGTGTGTTTGCTGGGTCGTATGTGCGGTGTGTCTGGGTGTGTTTGCTGGGTCCTATGTGCGGTGTGTATGGGTGTGTTTGCTGGGTCGTATGTGCGGTGTGTCTGGGTGTGTTTGCTGGGTCGTATGTGCGGTGTGTCTGGGTGTGTTTGCTGGGTCGTATGTGCGGTGTGTCTGGGTGTGTTTGCTGGGTCGTATGTGCGGTGTGTCTGGGTGTGTTTGCTGGGTCGTATGTGCGGTGTGTCTGGGTGTGTTTGCTGGGTCCTATGTGCGGTGTGTATGGGTGTGTTTGCTGGGTCGTATGTGCGGTGTGTCTGGGTGTGTTTGCTGGGTCCTATGTGCGGTGTGTATGGGTGTGTTTGCTGGGTCCTATGTGCGGTGTGTCTGGGTGTGTTTGCTGGGTCGTATGTGCGGTGTGTCTGGGTGTGTTTGCTGGGTCCTATGTGCGGTGTGTATGGGTGTGTTTGCTGGGTCGTATGTGCGGTGTGTCTGGGTGTGTTTGCTGGGTCGTATGTGCGGTGTGTCTGGGTGTGTTTGCTGGGTCGTATGTGCGGTGTGTCTGGGTGTGTTTGCTGGGTCGTACTGTATGTGTGGTGTGTATGGGTGTGTTTGCTGGGTCGTATGTGCGGTGTGTATGGGTGTGTTTGCTGGGTCGTATGTGCGGTGTGTCTGGGTGTGTTTGCTGGGTCGTACTGTATGTGCGGTGTGTCTGGGTGTGTTTGCTGGGTCGTACTGTATGTGCGGTGTGTCTGGGTGTGTTTGCTGGGTCGTACTGTATGTGCGGTGTGTCTGGGTGTGTTTGCTGGGTCGTACTGTATGTGCGGTGTGTCTGGGTGTGTTTGCTGGGTCGTATGTGCGGTGTGTCTGGGTGTGTTTGCTGGGTCGTATGTGCGGTGTGTCTGGGTGTGTTTGCTGGGTCCTATGTGCGGTGTGTATGGGTGTGTTTGCTGGGTCGTATGTGCGGTGTGTCTGGGTGTGTTTGCTGGGTCGTATGTGCGGTGTGTCTGGGTGTGTTTGCTGGGTCGTATGTGCGGTGTGTATGGGTGTGTTTGCTGGGTCGTATGTGCGGTGTGTCTGGGTGTGTTTGCTGGGTCGTACTGTATGTGCGGTGTGTCTGGGTGTGTTTGCTGGGTCGTACTGTATGTGCGGTGTGTCTGGGTGTGTTTGCTGGGTCGTATGTGCGGTGTGTCTGGGTGTGTTTGCTGGGTCCTATGTGCGGTGTGTATGGGTGTGTTTGCTGGGTCCTATGTGCGGTGTGTCTGGGTGTGTTTGCTGGGTCGTATGTGCGGTGTGTCTGGGTGTGTTTGCTGGGTCCTATGTGCGGTGTGTATGGGTGTGTTTGCTGGGTCGTATGTGCGGTGTGTCTGGGTGTGTTTGCTGGGTCGTATGTGCGGTGTGTCTGGGTGTGTTTGCTGGGTCGTACTGTATGTGCGGTGTGTCTGGGTGTGTTTGCTGGGTCGTACTGTATGTGCGGTGTGTCTGGGTGTGTTTGCTGGGTCGTATGTGCGGTGTGTCTGGGTGTGTTTGCTGGGTCGTACTGTATGTGCGGTGTGTATGGGTGTGTTTGCTGGGTCGTACTGTATGTGCGGTGTGTATGGGTGTGTTTGCTGGGTCGTACTGTATGTGCGGTGTGTATGGGTGTGTTTGCTGGGTCGTACTGTATGTGCGGTGTGTATGGGTGTGTTTGCTGGGTCGTACTGTATGTGCGGTGTGTCTGGGTGTGTTTGCTGGGTCGTATGTGCGGTGTGTCTGGGTGTGTTTGCTGGGTCGTATGTGCGGTGTGTCTGGGTGTGTTTGCTGGGTCGTATGTGCGGTGTGTCTGGGTGTGTTTGCTGGGTCGTATGTGCGGTGTGGGACATGTCTGGGTGTGTTTGCTGGGTCCTATGTGCGGTGTGTCTGTGTGTATTTGCTGGGTCGTATGTGCGGTGTGTATGGGTGTGTTTGCTGGGTCGTACTGTATGTGCGGTGTGTATGGGTGTGTTTGCTGGGTCGTATGTGCGGTGTGTATGGGTGTGTTTGCTGGGTGAGGACATGTGTCTGCCTCTGAAAGGGGAGTCTCCTGCAGTGTGACTCACTCTTCAGATGGCTGAGAAGCGCAAATAGACTCATACACTCGCCCCGACCTCCCCCCATGCGCGGCACATGGCTCACAGAGCGCATGCCCTACGTCTTCACGTGGAAGCCCACTCACACTCTGCTCAGTCTTGACCTCTCCTCTCACCACTCTATCCAAGGCCTTTTCCAGACAATAGCTCCATTCTGTTCTCTCTTAATGTCTACATTCATACTCATTTCTTGAAAAACAAAGAGAATAAACCAGGTTACCTCAGGTTATGTTTGGCGTTTCTAGTAATACAACCATGAGTTTCCATATTTATTTCCTGCTATGGGTTATTTTATCAGTTTTTTTTTTACATAGAATTTATTTTAACAGCTTGATGCCTTAATCACATGACTTTAACATTTCTTCTCAAAAGGAGTTTTGGCAAATGTTCTGGAACATTCTGTCTGGTACCCTATACTCCATGTCCATTTTAATGTCCAAATTCAAGTGTTGATTGCCTAAACCTAACCTGATATCTTAAAACTATACTTGATTAGATAGAGTCCTGTGGTTCTAGGGTTTCAGATTCTTGGATGGCCTTTGACTATTTGCGGATGTCGACCCGACCAGAGAGCGGAGCAAGGTCCGCTTTACATAACCGGCTTATGGAAGTCCAGGCGTTGGTTTACAGCCTGCAGGGCTCTCTTAGGTTGCTGGCATATGTGGCAGGTGGTGCCCCAAGCTCAAACTGAGTGCGCCTGCTTTATTTTGGTCCTGTTTGTCTTCGCTGCTGCCATTAGTGCCAGGCGTTACTGCTCCAGCTGTAACCTGGCCCTCAGACGCAGCCGCTGAGCTCATCGTAACCTCAGCCCCCCCACCCCCCCCCATGTGGAACTTCTTGCTCAATTCGCCCCACACCCCCACTCCCTCTGGCCTCGGGCCGCCTCCACCCCTCTTCCAAAACTCAACAGCTCAGCTTCGCGGATGAACCCACCACCAAACAAGGTCAGCAAACACTGGGAAAGGCTACTGTCTCTGCCTGCGTTAAGATAAATTTACTAAAGGAGTTAGAAAATAAATCATAATTTAAATTAGCGGATCATAAATAGCTGTTGCTTAAAAACGAGCGGGATCTTTATTCCAGCGCTTGTGATATTCATAGCGGAGGCTTTCTGTTTTAATGTCAGCCTCCCTTCTTTCCGTGCCCCTGCCTAGCAGTTTATGTAACTGCCGGGCCCCGGTCAAGGTGTTACAGTAACACGTTTTGCTGTGGCAGCATGTGAGCCATCGGTCACATGGGGCCCCGCTCCCTCCCTCGAGGTGTTTGGAATGGGGGGGGGGTTGGCAAAGCTGAACGTTTTTCCTCTCCTGTCACCGCAGTCCTATGAAAGTCCTCCTTTTCCTGCTCCAAGGTCTCTCCCCCTCATTTCATTTTTCTTTGTTTTTTTTTTTTTTGTCTTGTCGCTGTTGGACCTCCCCCCCCCCCCCCCCCCCCCCTTTCATTTCCCCGTTTGTGCAGCAGCGACAGAGGCTAATTGTGCAGTAGCATTTGGCGAGATTTTAAGAGCGTCCTGTACCGCCAACCTTTAAGGAAATTGATCGCGGGGCGTGTGTCCGGGTCATATGTTTTGGGGACACCCGTGTGTCTCGGAATATTGGTGGAAGGGAATCACGAGTACTGTTACCCCCCCAAACACACACACACACTGTTATATTGATATCACTGTCATCTTCTCTTTCCGAAACAAGCTCATTCTTGCCCCCCCCCCCACGCCTCTGTATATGTTTGTTCATTGATACAGATTTAAGGATGAATCATTAACCACTAAAGATGTGGAGCTGAAAGCCTTCCCTTTTTTTTTTCTTTTCTAGTCACATGTACTGGTGATCCAGGCAGGCGGGGGCCGCTGGGGGGGTTATCAGAGGCTTATTTTTCTTATCGTAGCGCCATGCCTCGGGGGTTGAGGCTTCCTGGCCCCCGCTGCCCAGCAGTCACTCTCCTGGGGTGTGATTCTCAGCTCTGGTTGTTCCCGGGTGGGATTAGGTGACCCGGAATGAGATCTCCAGGTTATCCTACTTTGCGGTTAGGAAGCTGGCTTCGGTTTGGGGGACTGGTGCCCTGAAACTTATAAACCAGCTGACAAGTCAACCGAGGAAGGGTTTGCCTTATTTTGTCTTAGATGCAGAGGAAATCGTTTTAATGCTTGGGGGGAAAAAAAATAATGCTGGTTGTTTTTTCTAGCGGAGTGATTGCTACACAAGGTCCTCCGTGATTGACGTTTCCCAGTTTTTAATGGTTTAACTCAATATGTTTGCAAGATAATATATTTTTCTTATGGAAGGCATCGTTATGAAGGTGTTAATGTAGTGTGAAAAGTCTCAGTGTGAAAGCAAAGTGAGTTGAGCATTAATAAGGAAAAATAGTAGCTTGGGCACAGAGCACAATTTTTTACCAGCTGATTCCAGGGTGGGGCTGTGGCTATGATGCATGAATGAACAGCTGTTTATCCATTAGGGGTGTGTGAGTTGACGATAATTTATCATGAAATATCAAAATGTCTCCGCGATATGTCTTTTACAGAGAGATTGTTAGCATCGCGCTACAGTGCACACTCTGTGACTTGCAGTTCTATTGCTCATACACACGTCTGAAGTTGTTTTGTCAGCCGAATCTGTTTTAACACACCAATAAACCGGTAATAACCTAACAGTAGGTAGTGCTTCGTATTTCTTCCTCTCTCCCTTTCGTGACCTTATCCAAGCATGCAAAGCGCAGCATGCAGCCCATTCCCTATTCAGTGAAATAACTAAGAAGAATTTGACATCGGTAATATGGAACTTGTTCTGATTCTCCAAAACCGACACACAGGTTCAGATGTCAGAGGGCAGCATGACAAATCTTTTTAACCACCCCCCCCCCCCAAAAGAAAACACCCCGAAGTGTGCTGAGTATGTCTTTAAGTTTTGTTACCTAGGCTACATTCTTTATTACAGGGGATTTTGTTTGGGATGTTCAGTAACTTGTTGGTATTTAAGACTATTTTACAAGTTAAGCAATTGTGATAATATCTTTGACCGTGATCCTGTCTGAAAAGAAGTCTAATATAATATTTTTGCCGTATCACCCACCTCTAGTTTCCTTTTTTCTGGGGCCACTCTAATGTAGTCGGGCCGAGGGCCCCGCCCCGCTTTAATGTAGCCGGGCCGAGGGCCCCGCCCCGCTTTAATGTAGCCGGGCCGAGGGCCCCGCCCCGCTTTAATGTAGCCGGGACGAGGGCCCCGCCCCGCTTTAATGTAGCCGGGACGAGGGCCCCGCCCCGCTTTAATGTAGCCGGGACGAGGGCCCCGCCCCGCTTTAATGTAGCCGGGACGAGGGCCCCGCCCCGCTTTAATGTAGCCGGGCCGAGGGCCCCGCCCCGCTTTAATGTAGCCGGGACGAGAGCCAGGGTCTTTTGCTAAAAAGGGGCCTCAACTAACATTGTTCAATAAAATTTAAAACCTAGAGTTGCCACCTGTCCCATGCGAATGATCCTTGCTAACATACTTTAAATGTCATTACTGGAGCCCCCCGCTTGCAAATTTTACCGTCAGAGACCTCCCCCAGGTCGAAAATAGCAGGGAGCCCTCTGACAATTCGAATAGCCCAGGAGCCTCTGATCATGTAAATGCAGCTGCCTGCTGCCGTCCGATAGGTGGCTGGGGTAGCCGACCTGCTCTGGCCCTGTAGACTCGCAGACAGGTGCCCTTTACTGCAGGGCTCTCCAAAGCCGTCCCTGACTGTCACCAGCCCTGCAGAGTAAAACATAGATATGCAAAAGGGCTATTTGATTAATGCTACTTCTTCTGATGAGTCTAACACTGCCACATCTTAACTGTTTACTGAAATGTGCCATGAGAAATAACATAATCAAAATGCCTTTGCTGTTCTGATGATGGAAACACTGAAACAGTTTGTCACTTATGATTAATTAAGAAACAGTTTTATCTTTGCAGTTCAATCTTTCTAGTGTGTAGAGGTGGTGGGGAAAAAAAATCCTAAGACCCAGAATTGTTTTTGGTAAATGTATCATATAAAGCCATTTATGGGAAGTGGTTTACTGTTTTATTGTTCTTTTATAAATGGGGATAGTTGCGATATTTGTGTAAGGAAACCTGTTCTCCGAGGTTTCCGTTCTCTTTCCACTGGTTTGTAAACCCAGAGACGAGACACACAGGCCTGCTTGTTTGCGCCTCGGCAGGTGGGAAACGGAATAAATGCCAGAAACGGAAAACAAAAAAAAACCCAGCATTTTAATTCCCGTGCCTCAGAGAGAGCATGTGACTCGCGCAGAAGGTGTGGACTGTGTACGAGACGTCAGCTTTGTGCTTTTCCGTCCTGTCTCGTGGGACAGCCGGTCGGTGGCACTGGGTTTGTGGGGGGTGTCTTTAAATTTCTCAAAGCCTCTTTGTGGCAAGAAGGCACGGGTGCATCACCCTGGAATGTGCAGCATTTCATCCACCCCCCTCCATTCTGGTCCACTCTGGCTTTTTTCCCCTCGCTCTTTTTCCCGGTGATACGGAAATATGAAGACAAGGCATCGCGATTTTTATGAATAGGTGTGTTCGGTTGTCAGAGGTCGGGTCGTACCTTCCCACACCCATGGAAACGAGGTGGGAAGGCATGGTTAACAAGCCGGAACGTTCTTTTATTGGCAGAATCCGGTTTTATTTGGCAGCATCGCCTTGCTTACCTGTCTGTCCTGCTTACAGTGTGCACAGCTAAGGTACCTCTATACAGATATGTTAAGAGGTGGATCCACTGTGTATTGAAATGAGGGTGCTGGTTTAATACATAATGTTCAGAGAAATTCTGGGGGGGGGGGTCTGAGCCAGGAGCGCAGTAAGGGGCATGGATATCCTGGCAGATTCAGTAGGCAGAGCACTTTACAGGGGCCCTTGAGTGTGTAAAATTGTATGTACAGTTCAATGGGGGGGGGGGCCCAAGGTGACACTGTGTCAGGGGGCGCAGAATTTCTAGCTGCGCTAGATCTGACCTTTCTAGCCCTGATGATGATGATGGTGATGATAATGAACAAGATGACATGGGATTGGCTGCAGTGTTGGAGGAAACTGACCCAACAATGAGCGTGTGCTGATGGACGCTGGTTATTCAGGGGCTGATCTCTCCGGCTGCCCCCAGATTGCCCTCTGCTTGCCTCTTACTGGTGGTTGGACAGCGGTCCCGCTGAGCCGAGCCGCAGTTGAAATTCTGCAACGTGCTTCAGCTGCAGTCGATTTTTCTCCGGCTTCCAGCATCATATTTCACCGGTTCTGACTGATCCCGGGCCTGTCCTCTCCCCCGCTCAGATTTCACCTACCATGCATCTGCGGCTCCTGTTTCTGACCCTCTGTTCGAAAGGAATCCCGCCCTTCCTTGCTGCCAGTTGTATTCTGGTTAAATTTCAGAATAAACCATTCACCACCCTCCAATTGTTTCATGAGGTATAACACAGGGCTTCTTCCTCTGAGCTTTGATCGACATCACCTCCCCACACCCCTTTGTCTGCTATACAGGTTTCTGTCGTCGTAACGACCATGCAAATCCCTCCGGGAGGAAGTTAGGCTGGCGAAGTTCGATGTGTGCGGAAGGCTGGATTGACTGCTTGCGTGGTCGATGAAGGCTGATGGCCAATAGGAGGGCAGGCATACTAGGGGAACCAATCAGGGATAATTGAGGGAAATCAGAAAAGCTGATGATTCAGACCTTCTACGGCTGGGGGAGTCATTCTGTCCGGCGTTGGCTTAGCATTGTGCCACGTCTGCAGCAAAAAGCCAGGGATTCGTGGTCACATCCGATTCGGCGTTTACCTCTGACCGATGCTCCTGTGCCGCTGGTTCAGGCCAGGCTGAAAGTGTCAGAGACACTCTGACTGTTTTATATGGGAGGCTTGGGTGTCGCCCCCGCCTGGATTATCTTAAAGTCCTCCTCAGACTGCTGATGTCCATGCAATGCCCTGGATCCCTTCCCTGACATTTGATTAATACGTGTCAGTGTCTCTCCAGTTCCAGGGCTATTTCCAGATTTAGTGGCTTTAAATGAAAACGGCAGCGGCTGTTCCTGTAATTAGCATTTAGGAAAGAGCAGGCGGAGCGTTTCGGCCGAAGGTACCAAAGCGTTAGAGCTGCATGCGACACCCCCTCCCCCACCCGGCTCCACTATGGAGGAAATGTTTCCCACCACAATGGGCTGAGTAAAGGGGGGGGGGGGGGGCACCTGCCTTCGGCATTTTGGGGGGAGGCTGCTTGCTTTGCTGCCCACTGGGTGCCTGTCCCTGAGCCGATGTGGCCCCCGTCGATTTTCAGGGGGCATTCACACCACCTGCGCGTACTGTGTGGAGTATGCGCACCCCTTTTAATCTGCCTCCCCTCTCTCCCTCTCTGGGTTTCGCTGATAAACGGCGTTATCGCTTTGCGCTGCGATGGAACCACACACACCTGCATCTCAGAGGAGGGCGGCCGGCAGTGTAATATATACATGAGACACACACGCAGTGGGGAGCGGAGCTGGCAGTGACCGGCATATCCCAGGGCGGCAGATAACTGTTCGCCATATCAGACTGACGGCCGCCACCATTGGTCGCAGGTGGCTGTAAAATTCCTTCCCACCGCCCCCCCACCCCACTCCTTCCCACCGCGCCAGGCCGCATGACCCAGTTTTTAACACAGAATGAAACAAAAACTATTCAAAATTCAAAGATCTGGCTGGAATCTGGAGTCTCTGCATGTGAGCGTGTTAGATCACTGCCCTCCTTTCCCTCCTGACTTAAAAACGCACGGTCATGGTCGTGCCCTGGGGTGTAACTGCTGGCCTGGTTCCTGTAATCTGCTGTTTCCTAGTCTCTCTATCTGCAAGTGGCCCGGGGTCATTTCTGTTCATCGCGGTGACGATTGCAGAGCATCCGCACATCCGGCTGCATAAATCGGTGACATTTGCTCAAGCGACCTCCGCTGAGCCGCCCGTCACGTTATCCTCGTCATTGCCGTTATTCTTGCGCAACGTTTATCACTCGGGGTCACAGTCCAGACAGAGGAGGAAGTGGAAGTAGAAGCAAATCCTTGTTTTCGTCAGGTCAGTCATCCCAGACTCGTGCAAACGATCGCTGATGGCACGCCACCAATCCGCCTCTCCACACACCGGTCGACCTGATTATCTGCAGTCTCATTAATGCCGTCTCATGCTTGATTTGGTTCAGGGGGAGATATTCACCAAGAAGTGCTTAGCTTTGGTTAAAAACAGATTTTCCATTTAGCTTTCATGCAGGTTGCGCGGTGAGTAGCGCTGTCGCATCACACCTCCCAGGGTTGGAGGTTCGAGTCCCGCCCCTACTCTGTGCGAACCCCACACACATATTCTCCCCGCGTCATGCACCTTTCTTCTAAATTGGTCTCATAGCCCAAAGACACACTAGGGTATGTTAGACAGTCAGGTGAATTAGTATCTGTAAAGGATGTGCTTGGCCTGCAGTGGACTGGCATCCCATCCCAATTGTTTCCCACCTTGTGCCCTGTGCTGCCTGGGATAAGCCCCAGGCCCCTCGGGACCCTGTACTGGGTAAGCAGTTAGAAGATTGACACATGGATCATTTACACAGATCTCTGTCTGCTCTGGGACCTCGGAGGTTTGCGTGTGGCTCAGTTATCGCCTGAATCGCTTGAATTCAATATCAAATGGCTATTTACCGTTTGTTTTTGTTTTCGCTTGTATGCTGCAGCGTTGTAGCCGCCCTGCTGTCCTGCCAGGTGCCCCCCCCCCCACGGGCCGCAGAGCTTTCTCTCTCCCCCCTGATCGCACGCCAGGGATCCGCTTTCATCGAAAGAGGGGAGATTTGGGAAGTAGTCGCACAGGGACGCTGCTGTTTCGCCCTGCCTTCTCCCGGCCCTTGCCACACTCAGCCTGCTGATCGACTTCCTGCTAATTGTCCTGGTTACATAACGGGGGGTGGGCATTGTGTTCTTCCTAAGCCCACAGTCCACAGTCGCCTGCTCCCAGAGGAGCAGCCTTAGGCCCCGCGGTCAACTCTGCTGTGGGATTTGTCAGAAAACGGCCTGTGCAGAAAAGAGACAAAATGGGTGTTCATCTAGCTGGAGTCTTTGGGATGATGAAAGTGATCTTTACGATAACGAGCATTATGAGTCACGCAGGGCCTTTGTGCTGGGAGGGGTGGTATCGGGGGGGGCAGGCATAATTAAAGCTTTGGGGAAAGTGCTGTTTCAGAGTTTGGAATGGGAACAAGGCTGTGGGTTCTGCTCTTTGACCTGGTGCCAAAACCTGCACCCCTCTCCAACCCTCCTTCATGGAAAAAGTGGTCCTAAGGGCAATGGACAAGTCCATGTCCCGCGAGCTGCCCTGCACAGCGCTCCAGATGGTATATTCCACAAGGAGCCACCTCACCACGCAGACACGCCCAGCCTCTGACATGAACCTTCTGCTTACCTGCGGTCCTCTCTCTCTCTCTCCTCATCCTCCCTTGCACGCTGACCTACATTTCCCGTGACTTGTGTGTGCACGCTCCCACATGTACCAATGGCTGCAGATTCAGCAGCATCGTCGGCCTGTCACGGAATGTCACCGCGTCACCGTGCCTGCGGGTGTCGTGGCAACCAGGAGAGAAAGGTGACAGGCAAGAAACAACGTTCCTGCTTACAAGAATAAAGCTGGCAGGAACAGCGTGTGTGTGTGTATGTGTGTGTGTGAGTGTGTGTGAGAGAGAGAGAGAGTAGGGGCTGGGTGTGGCAGGTTTTTTTTTTAAATAAACCCTTATCATGCTGGTGTTATGAATGTGACCCCCTTGTGTTCAGGAGAAAGGGGGAGCAGGGATTAATCAGATATAACTAGTCCTGCGGCACTGAGACTCTATATCTTACAATTATCTTTCATCTGCTGGTCTTATAAAATTGTCTACTATTTTGATTAAATAATTTTTATATGTATAATTATGTGCTGTACAGGTTAAACTTTTACAGCTTGGTCCTGGTGGATGTGTGTATATGCAACATTGTGATTTAAATTTAAACCTGCTTATTGTTTTTAGCTGAGGTGGAGTGATACATTCACACACCAGTATACACCAACACACACCAGAATGCACCAGTATACACCAGCACACACCTACATACAATGACCTGCCTTACAAGCCCCTGTGACTCTTTTATATAGCTGTAGACAGATGTCATTGCTAGTAGCCTAGTCAACAATGGGCCAATGAGGAAGTAGGGGGTCGCTGATGCATTGTGGGTTGGACACTGATCTGAGCATTTGTGCCAGAAACGGCTCACGGCCGGGGCGGCTCACAGCTTTGTCTGTCTGCACTCGGCGATAATCAGGGCGTCGATACATCAGCAAAGCACTCAGACCCCCGGCGGAGACGATGTGTGTCAGTGTCCCGCGAGTGTGCCCACGCAGGGAGTGGGGAGGCCTTCCTCTGTGTGCTGAAAATGTGCAGATTCCTGCTGAACGCTATGGTTCTTTAAGCCGGATAAATACCGAAGGGAAAAAGAAAACTGTCTTGCTACTTCAAGAAATTCAGCAACTGTCTTGTTTTTATTTTCTTTTTTTTTTGTGTTTGAAATGCACCCGTTTGTCACAAGGACTGTTAGGCCCCTGTTTACAATTTAATGGGGTGTAAACATCACACAACCCTCCTGTTCTCTTTTTTTTTTTCCTTTCTTTTTCTCAAAACCTTCAGCAAGCGCACACACACATGGCCGTCAAATACAGAGTCAAAAGGTAAGTTACACTTCATCACAGTCGACAGGAGGGCAGACACCGTAGGATAAAAACACTTACAAAAAAAAGAATAAATTTAAAGTAACAAAAAAAATAATAATAAAATAAGCATTACAACATTGTCAACGGGAGATCTTTACATTTATACACAACAGCCTGAATTCCAGGCACCTCAAGAAGCGAAGCAGCTTTACACAGATACAAACCATACAATACAGTGTTTGCCTCACATTGTACAATAGGAAAGCTGTACAGGAAGGGGGCGCTGGCGAGCACGGTGGAGAAAGGGGAAGTAACCCTTAGAGAAGAGGCCTTAATTCAGTTATTGTCCACTCCTAGTGTCATTAGGATTTGTCAGTGGGAGTGAGCAGAGGTGCTGTGCTGGGTAGCAGAGGGTGTGTCCCACAACGCCGGGATGCGATTCTGGAGGGTGGGGGTCAGGGTGTAGCTTGGTGCTGGTAAGGAGATTTAGCTTAACTTTCTGCTCATTCTAGAGGTCTAGGGCAGCCCATTTGGGGAATGCATTTCAACACCCCCCCCCCCCTCACAGATTTTGCTATTTTGACACACTCCAATTTCTTTGCATGACGGCACAATGCAAATCTGCTTCCGTAGCCTAGATTTACCAAAGCATTTCCTCCTTATTCAGGGTAACTGGGGGTGGGGGGGTTAGATACACAGTAAATATATAGAGCGATGTTTCTCAAACCGGTCCTCAGAGACCCCTGGACGGTCCACATTTTTGCACCCTCCTTTCTTGCCAGCAAAAATGTGAACTGTCTGGCAGGGAGCTGGGAGGAAGCAGGAACATGGACCATCCATGGGTCCCCAAGGGCCGGATTGGGAAACACTGATCAGGGGAATAAAGACAGAGGCCCAAGACTGAGCTGGGATCAGTTTGGCCCGGTTACATGTTCCCATAACGGTTTGTGGGGAGCCTTTTCACATGGCACCTCATTCTTTCGTGTTTGTTTATTTATTTACCGCCTCTTACTCTATAACATTCAGCCAGACTTGCCCTGCATTGGGCTCCTTCTGCGTTTCCTCTCCCAGATCATGGCACAATTGAGGACAGCACAGAGCCCGCTTTCCACCAGGGCAAGCCTTGCTGAGTGTTAGTGTGTGCCAACAGCCCCATGGGATGATGGAAAGGGGGAAACACAACACGGTGATCTACTTTTTTTTTTTTTTTTAAAGAAACTTAAGAACTACAAAATACAATAAATAAACATCAATCATTGATGGGTTTTGCAGACAAAATAGGACTGTACAATCATTTTAATGACTAGACTGCTCAAATTCCCCTCTCCCCATTACTGTCGGTCCATTCTATTTTTTTTTTTTTTGGAGTATTTTTTTGTTTTCTTCTTAAAATATATATTCATTTAATATGCATATTTTATATCACAGTAATGTACATACCAAGTGCTTGAAAAATAAGAGAAAAATAAAGAGGAGTGAAAGAGGTTCAGAGATGGTGGAGCGAGACAGATCTCTCGGTCACGGTGTTGCTTCTTTGGTCAAGGTAGTGTTCCCAGAATGCATTGCATTTGGTTTTTGTGGTGGCCAACACATTGTATCCATGTCAAAACTACCATAAACAGGGCACTGATACTTCACAAAAACTTCTGGATTCTTTACAGAATCATTCTAAACAACATTTTTAACTTAAAAATGGCATTTTAATAATTTTTGACAATATTTTTTTTGACCGTCATCCTGACACAACTGCTAAAGTAGATTCCCCACCCGCTGCCATCTCTTTTAAGTGCTTGTGTTCTACAGGGAGAGAAAGGCCAAATTAGTCCTTACAGGATATGAGTCAGTGCAGCTAGAAGTTCAGCCCCAGTTAACGTAGTACATTTGGCTTCCTTCCTTCATCCTCTTTAGAGTAGAGTGGGTCGCTGACCCACTGGGATACAGGTATGCTGGTGGAGGATACTTTGGGGGAAGGGGGGCTGTCAAGGGTACTCCAGAAAACAGAACCAGTTGTAGTCAGCAACTTTATTTTGAGTCGCGTCAGTCGCGCCTCTCACAGTAAACCTTGAGATTCTGCAGTCCGAGTGACCCCTCCACGTTCCTCAGTCTCGCCTCTTGTTGCGGCAGGGCCGCCCGGCCGTCTCCTTTTTGCCGCAGTCCTTCCAGCCTTCCTCGGTTTCCAGGAAAGAGGACGTCTGCTTGTGTGATGCCACGGGCGTCCAGCTCTCAGCATGCTTGCCAGTTGCCTGGTGGCTGCTCGGGGCAAGGGCCAGGTAGGGGTGCTGAGGCAGCGGAGGGGCGGACGCTCCGTCGCACTGCGAGCCACTGCCGCTCATTGCCCGAAGCTTGAGCCGCAGCTTGTGAGGCAGGGCGGTGCCTCTGACCTCCGCCTGGGCTTCCGGGCTTTGGTTTGACGGCACAGTGCCCGGCGGCAGGAACGACGTCGCCTGCGACTCGGCAGGCGGCCGCTGCCGATAACTGGCCGCCTCCGAGCAGGAGGAGGAGGGACTCTCGTCATCAGTAGAAGTGTCTTTGTCTGAGCTACGGGGGTCCCCATCACTGGAAGAGGTGTCCTTTGTTGAAGCTGGACACTCCTGGAAGTATGCCTCGGGCCTGGAGCCTCCTTCATATGTCAGAACTGGAGGGTCCTCATCGTGAGGGCCATTGTAGGAGTGCTGGTGGTACAAGTGCGCTTGTGTCTCTTCACGGCTCGGGTGTAGGTCGGGGATGAGGGTGGCACCGTCCTGTTCTTGAAGAGGACGGGTGTGTCTGTAAGCATGTCCCTCTGTCCTCTCAGAGAATTCGTATGACAGGGACTCCAGAGTCGTGTTCTCCAGTTGCTCTGACCCTTCCACCAGGGTTTCTGGGTTCTTAGCACCAGGGGGGTCCATATGAGTCTGGGCCGAGTGGGTTGCAGAGAAGGTCTGTTGGTGAGGTGCTGGTGGAGGAGGTGGCGGTGCAGATGGTGACCTCTTCTCCGTGCAGTAGGGGGTGTTGCTAGAGCGATAGAGGATGACGCTCCTCTGGGGGACCGGTGGAGCAGCAGGGGGGCTGGCCACGGGTTCGCCATGGTGATGGTGCGAGTGGGTGTGCTGGTGATGAGCGGGGAGTCGGCTGGAGTGGATGCCGAACAAAATGTGGGCAGCACTGCCTCCAGGGCTGCCTGCTATGTCCACCTCCAGCCCGCCGATGTCCATGGCCGCATTCTCACGCTTGATCTCGCACCCCACAGGCTCTGGGCTGTCGCGGGATGAGCCGTCCGACATGTCGGACAGCGAGCCACGCGGGGAGTACTTAGCCAGGAGGGTGTGGCCCTCCCCCAGGCCGGATTGTTCGGCCTCAGAGGAGTCCGAGTTCATCAGAACCTGAGAACTGCTGGAGTAGGCACTGGAGAAGTAATGTCCGGAAGCAGCACCACCTCCAGCTCCAGCCAGACCGCCCCCGCTGGCTATCTGCTGGCTCTTCTCCATGTAGGAGGATGTGCTGATGAGGCCGAAGCGCAGTTTCAGCTGCAGAAGCTCCGTCTTCAGCCGTAAGTTCTCATCATTCAGCGCCATGACGCGGTTCTCCAGCACCATGTCGTTGAGCCGCCGCTTCTCCCGCGACCGCTTGGCCGCCTCGTTGTTCTTGCGGCGCTTCTCCCAGTATGAGGCATCCTTCTTCTCGTCAGAGATGAACTCGCGCTTGCGCCGGCAGCTACCATTGGGCTTGGGCTTAAGCAGGCGGCCTTGGCGCGGCACATTGCCCGGTGGTGATGGGAGGCTCTCACTGTAACTAGAGTACATGTCCAATCCCTCCAGGCCACTACTGTGACCGGAGCCAGAACCTGATGCTGGGACTTGGGAGGAGAGACTCTCCATGACACTTTAACTCTACACCTTCTGCTCCTACTAGTTCTTTGTTTTTGGGATATTCTAAGTGGTAGGATCAGATAAGACTTCTCGATGTGTTGGGGGTCTTCTTGGGATGAACCTCATTGATTTTGCTGATGTCAGGTGGTTCTTATTAAGAAAGTTACTCTCAGTTCCAAATTCAAGTGTCCAAATCAGCTAAAAATACAAGGAAGAGCTGGAGAGCCTCGCAAAGCTCCTCCTGCATTTAACAAGCGTCTGGGATCCTGGACAGCGAGAGGCAAAGCCTCGGTCCTGCTGAGAGGAAGTGGCACACCACCGTCTTCTCGGGGCCTGGGCGGCTTGAGCCACAGCAAGGAAGATCCTGTGGTCCGAGGACAGGGATTCACTCTGACCTCCGATCTCACCCTCGCTTCGCCGTGTAACGGGCTGCCCGCGGGACGTAGGTCACTCCGTCTGCTGCCGCTTGTCACTCTCAGGAGGACACCATCTCCCCCTCCGATCTCCTGTGGCAACCGGCGACTGGCAAAACAAGTACAAACACGTTAATTGCCGAATAGCTGGGGATATAGAATACATTGTAAATATGAAATATATGAAATGAGTTTAAAAATATATTCATATCATAAATCATACCGATGCCATTATAATTCACTTTTTTCAAAACATGTATAAGGACTTGTTACTGTTTCAAATACCCCTAGTTTTCCCAGTTGTGACCGTGTGTTTGAAGGGTCTCTCCTAGCAACCAGGGAACCGGTCTGTCAGCCCTAGCAACCGCTGTGTACTCAGTGAACCAGTGTACTCAGTCTGTGACTTGTGACCTCTGACCTATGGCTGGTCTACTTGTCTAGTCTTCATGATGCAACATCTCTGAAAAGGCACTCGAATAGTCAGACATGATTTAGAGCCCCCCCCTCCCCCCCAACACTTGGCATTCAATTCCGATTTAAGTATTATTTCATCATAATGGACAGAACACTCGCGCCTGCTGGCATGCAAGAGATTAACACTGGTCTGTTATTTTTCCTTCCTCCCAGCATGACACACACGGGCCAGCAGACATGCCCCGGAGCTGTGCTAGGATAATTAATTCCCCAGAGCAGCGATGAGCGGCGTTTTAGTGACAGGGGTGCAGAAATAACCCCAAACAAGCCTTTCCAAACACAGCCGCCCCTATTGAGGGAGATGGTGCGAGCCAGCTGGGGTAAATAGGGATTGGCAGCATTAACTGAGCAATAAATTAAAATGTGGAAAAAAATACCATAGAAAACAAGAACAGAAAATCCAGATTTTATGAGTCTGTAAAATTATTGGAGATGACATGCGTATGTGTTTGGAAGCCCATCAAGAAACGAGTGATGGCGAGTGGATTCACAAAAAAAAGATAACAGGAAGGTGAAACTCAACAGTGATGTGGCAGTGTGGAAGAATATAGGTCAGCCACTGAGGGTTGCACTCCGGGGGGAGGGGGGGTGCTGGTTAATTTATCTGGGCCGCTTGTGTAAGATGCCAAACTGCTCATGTAACTGAGGATGTTGAGCTGTCTGGGTGGAGGGCCGGGGTTAGGTACAGCATCATCAAGACCAAACTCTGAGCTTTTTTAGGGGGCTTCTGCTTCTGGGCCTTCACTTCTAAATCATGGCGACAGGAAACAACAACATTGGAGCTCAGGGCTGGATTTTTTTTAGCACTTTTTATGGATTTCTGGCACATTGAGGCTGCAGCTGGAGAAGGCCGATCGTGCTGGTGGCTGACACGCACGCGGCGCCCCGCCACACTGCAGCTGGAGAAGGCCGATCGTGTTGGTGGCTGACACGCACGCGGCGCCCCGCCACACTGCAGCAGGAGAAGGCCGATCGTGTTGGTGGCTGACACGCACGCGGCGCTCCGCCACACTGCAGCTAATCCTCACGACCTTTGTTCGTATCTTCCTTTCTGTTTTTTTTCTTCCTTCTCTCAAACACATTAAGAAGTACAGCTATTCCGGCCGGCCGAGGACATAAACAGGACGACGTCGGCTTGCCCCGCCATATTATATCAGCTCTCCTCAGCTTGTCTCCTTCCTCCTCTCCTTGCTCCCCTTCCATGCCATGCGTGCCTTCCTCTTGCTTCTGTCAGTGCAGTGTAATGTCACTGCCTGTACTCCTGACATGCATTCCGAATCCTGCAATCTCATAGCAAACTGTTTGAAATTTTAAAGCATATTGTTCTAACTTCTAATACCAAATTATCATATTATCCCCAGTCTGACTGATCCTGCTATCCATCACCCGGTTTTGTAATGTCTTAACTTTGGCATTCAGGTGATTTGAAGCTGAGTACTATGACTATATGCAAAACAAGGCAGCTGCCCCAAGCCCCCCCCCCCCTCCCCTCCAAACCCCCTGGAGCTGGCACTGGGTGTGGTGAGGTGGTGAGGGTCAATGAGTCCACAGTACACATAAAAATGACAAAAAACGAACATAAACAGCAGACGTGATGAAAGGCACATGGAAGAGGAGAGGAGGGAGACCTTCTCCTGCTATGTCCCACTGACCCAGAAACGGGCCCTGCAGTAAACACGGCGCTCTGCCGCTACCGCTATGCCGCGCTGGAAAAATAGGTCACCGGGCCTCACAAGTGCAAGGGAGAGAGGGAGAATTAGAGCACGCTCTAAAAATAGAGGGAGAACGAGGGGAAGGAGGGCGCTGCGAGGCGGAGGAGGGTGTCGGTCGGAGGGGGCAGACGGGAGGAATTTTACCAGCACGGCGGCGCACAAAAAACCCAGCCGTCGCTGCCAGATTGCACGCGCCGCTTCCACGTCAGCCCGCACGGCGCGGAGTCGCCGATTAGCGGCCACGCGGATGTCGCCGGATCGCGAGCGGACGGATCAGCTGCTGAAAGGGGACGCGTGACAAAACTGTTCTTTCGTGCTTAATTGTGAATTATAGGTGTATCTGCCCACTACTCAAAAACAAGCTGACATCATTCGATTAATGTTGCCTGCATCTTGTACTTTTTCTTGCTGATAAACTTAACTGTAATTTTGATACTGTAATACCAAATATGTGACAACTTCCGATCTGAACAATCATTACCGTAATACTTCATACACCTTGAATTCTTCCTGTATACGTTGGCCATGCAGGAACCCTAGCGATTTTAACTTTCTCAAGTATCCTGTATGTGAGTCTTTCTCAATTACGTAACCATCAGAACCTTATTCTCGGTTTTGTTACGCGTTCTACTAAAATGGCATTTAAACTGTGACTTTTTCAGTGAGCTGCACTGTGGCTTCTCTATAAATCCCAGGTGTCAGAGGTTCTAGTTTGGAAGCATAATGCTTAATCGTGGCAAATGAGACATACCGAGGTCCCCCCACCATCTTTCAAGAGAGAGGGCGAGACCGGGGACACAGGCAATCATAAACTGTGTATACAGCGGGGTATTGACCCTCCCACCTACTCTCGACACGAGTGTCTCTGCTCACGTGCGACCAAGAAAACAGAAGGTGCTGCCATTGGCTACCACCTGTTATCCTAGATGGCAACATTCTACCGGGTAACCTGTGAGAGGTGGACGGTGAGTGTTGTGATACTCGAGTCTGAGGAAATGCCGTGTTAGCCTTTTTTGTTGCGCTCTAATGAGAGTAAGTGCTGAGACGAGAAAGTGTTTTACGGGATTTTTGTCACGCTGGTAGTAGTTTGATTTTCAATTGCACAATTTCAGTGACATCTCAACGGGGGGGATCTCAAGACTACTTAACGCAAAAAAAAAAATACTTGCCCAAAAAAAAAATATTGGAGAAGTGGAATAAATGATGTATATTCCGTTTAACGTATGTGTAAATCTTGGCTATTGATGGGGGAAAAAATAAAATGCCATTAGACGGGAAATTGCACAATTTTTGCAATGCTCAGTATAATTTAGATGAATATAATATATGCGTCGGCTGTATTTAGCCGAGGTAGTACGACGCGTCCCACAGTCTGAATGCTGCTATGACTAATAGCGTGACCGACATCTGAGCGCTGCACAACGATCTGAGGTTATCGCGTACGCGCTGCCAGATCCCGTCCACCAGACGCTTACATATACTGGGTTTTCCACTAGTTGCATCATCCGTCGCTCCAGCCCGTTTCATTAATTATTTCACTTATTATGCAACTCTGCTTACTGAAAATGCTTACAGGAAGCCCCGACTTAATTCCTAAGAGACGTTAAGTTAGTAAGACTGCCATTCGCGGTTCACCTATATATTATTCTCTGACGTCTCCACACTTTGTCATGCGTTAACTTGCCTAAAGACCATTTTAAGCAACGTGGCTTTTTGCAGTGGGTCAATGTCCACGATTAGATCTGTAATTTGTTTGCGCACATTAGTGTCCATTCGCACCTTTCATCAGCACCTATGCATGCACGGATTTTCAATTGTAAGTTACATTAAACTCACGTCAAGCACTCCGCAGTAATATACGAAGAAAATAATTAGTAAATCGTGTCCTTAATTTGGGTTAACATCCCAAATGAAAAATTCAAATGCTGGATGGAGTCAATTCCCACCCCGTCCTACTCCAACAGCTCACATGATGAACCTCAAGCACGCCTTTAAATTGTATATGTTTTTCTTAAACATAATTTTCTTAAACCTTAATCAATCGTAGATGTTTCTCTGTTTGTGGTTTGTGGTAAGTCTAGTAATTGTAGTCACTTCTCCATACTTTTAACCGGCATTCTAGCATCAGTCAGATATAGGTAGAGTCTGTCTACGTTTGAAAGCAATCACTTCATGTCTTTTAAACAAAGACCGTTTGAACGGGTTTCCACCAACTGTTACAGCAAACCCCTGTGAATTTCTAAAATGAACAAATATATTTTCAACGTCATAGGCTGCAAAATGTAGGCTAGTTTTGAGTAATAATTGTACTGCTGTACTTGTTTATATTTCCAGATGTCATTTTTACATCCAACATCTCAATCGAATTATTTCCCAGAGTAGGGGGTGGGGGGTTTCTTCATCCAAAAATAGCATACAACTGTGCGTATCGGTCAACTCGCTTATACGAGAAACTGTATGCTCCCGTATCCATGACCATGTCTCTTAGAGGGTTTGTAAATAGTAAAATACTGTACCCACTAGTGGTTATCTAAAGTGAATTTCATGTTGTGATACATATTACCAGGAAAGGGTTAACGGGGTTGAGTACACAACATACCACCCTCGTTAACCTCTGCAAAGAGCCACTACACGTGACAGCGAGAAGTGTGTTCCCAGTGTTCGCATGGAATTTTTTCCAGTTGTCCTCGTGGACTCTTAACCCGATTAAAATGAACGCCAGTGTGGAGTAAAATAGCTGCTTACTGACCCTAAAACATGCGTATTTCATTGCCATGCTATGGGATAATGGTGCATTTAGTCTATATTTTACATTTTTATACATAACCGTTTCGCCGTTGATTAGGTACTTAATGTGAAAATAGCTTGTCAATTCACCTCTGAAGGCAGTGTGGAAAATGTAAAGCAATTTAAACATCAAAGCCCGTAAAATGTATTTTAAATAGTACTTGCTGAAGCATCCGGGGACATATTGTGTCAGAATACAAGCCCTGTGTTGCCTTCGCTGATTCAACTGCTCCTTTTGTTTTGAACCTTCCCAACATCTGTAGTTTCTACAGGAATTTCTGTCTCCTCGCATTACCCTTGTCCTTCCTAGTCTACCCTCCCCCTATAAAATCCACCATTTAAACACTGCGAAAAAAACGCCCTGACATTGAGATTATGTGTACGGTACCGGAGTTTCCAACATTGAGCACCACCCCGACTGGACTACAACAATCAGACCCTAGATTAAATAAAACATTTTGATAAAAAAAATGCGAAAACAAGCACATAAAGGAATCCTGGTATTTATTTTTAAAATGTACTTTGTAGTTATAGTGTGTCCTAAGGTTAACTAAAATGACCGGCTATTGCATGAATAATCGGTCCCCTTTGACGGGAGAGCCTAAACGCATTCCCGCAGCCTTGAATAAGTCACATAGATGCGGGTCTGTTATACACTCATTTTTGCAGATGCAGCGCCCCGTGTCAGAATAAAGCATGAAACTTACCTTTGTGCAGTATTAAAAATCCACAGTGTGTAGCACCGCGCCACTGCTCAGTTATTCTTTGCGCTCCCTCTCTCTCCAGTTTGAATTGAAATGTACGGTGCGCTCGTAGCTGCTAGTACAAGCGATATGATTCGCGTTTCGGTGCCGCTACGGATTCCGTGTCTTCTGTTTTGCTTTGGATAATCATGTTATGTTGGTGACGTGCTCCAATTCTCCCTCTCTTGATTTCTGTCTGAAAATGTATGTTAGTAGGTCAGTAGTTGCATAACAGGACGCTTTAGGTGCCTAGTCACGTTTTGTTTCGCTCTCTCTCGCTCGCTCGCTCGCTCGCGGATCCTCCTGCCCCCCCCCCCCCCCCATTCCCCCCTCCTTCACACACGTTTTTTTCTTGGGCTCTAGTTTCAACGTGATGCAAAGGGATGGGAGGGACTCGGCTTTCTGCCAGGCTAGCTCAGATGTAGGCCAGAGATGCCCATAATAAGGTTTCTAAACAAAATGAGAGAGAGAGAGAGAGACTAGAAGCCTGAAAAATAGAATACGAGGAGACATTTTTAGAAACAGGCCCCCAGCACGTGATATAAAAAGCGCCGATTTTACGCGACAGTCCGCGTTTGGGGAAAATACATTTAGACCATGAAGGTCATACATGTAATCAGATTTTAAATAATTAATCTTATTATAAATTAGGTGGAATATGGTGTCTCACTAGGTAGCAGTGTCACCCCCGCAGCACTAGGGTTGTGTTCGTGTGGAATTGGCATACTGTACTCCCCCATGTCTCCTGGCTTTACTCCTGCAGTCCATAGACATGCAGTTAAGGGAGACGGGCTTCTGTAAATTGCCCATTGTCTATGGCTGTGAGCGTGTGCCCTGCCAGGACTGGCATCCACTCCGGAGTGCACCCTTGTCTTGTCACCCTCGCTGCCTGGGACAGATTTTTTCTTGAATATTTAGCATCGCTTTATTTTTATACCATTTGTATTTAGGAAATGTTACGTCCTTCTGTCATTCTTTAACTTTCTCGTGTCACCGTGTGTGTCTGTCTGTTCTTTACCGTTCAGAGGGTGTCCATGCCTGGAAAACGGGTCTCAACACTGAAATGCCCTGAAGCTGCACGTGCCATTCTGTATTTAATAGTACGTTTCTCTGTGTTTATATCTTATAGCAATACATGCTCATTTGTATTTTGACAAAATCTCTTTCTTGTGCCCTGCAAAAATTATGCATTTAATTTTTTCCCAATTCGATTTAATTCCATCGTAATTCCACCTTTTACAAGAGTACGTTAAAGCAAAATCCACGCGCTAGACCTGAACGTTAAAAGCATACGACAATGTGGTGTAACATTTACAATACAACCAGGTAAAGGCAGGGGTTGTAGATAGCAAAACATAATGCATAAAGGAGAGGTGATCCAGAATGCACTATAACATATTCATATCTTTTGTTTTTAGTAGAACAGTATTTCAATCATGACAAAACAAAAGGACAAAAACTATATGAGTGGTTGGTTTAAGGTAGATGGCACAGGAATTCAGTTACTGGGGGAGGTGAAATGTAGTTATAAAGTAAACATGTGGAAGTCAGTCTGCTAAGTTTCTAAAGACACTTGTGGGCCTGACTGACTATGGCATTAGCTTGGGATGTATCTTAAAAAATCTGTTATCTTCCATACATCAAACTATGCAAATGTTAGAATGGGAAGGACCTCCTTTAACACTATACCGTGAGCTATTTCATCTGCGATGGTCTTTTGAAGTCGTTTCTCGTTTCACCCTGTAATCCAGCAATAATTACCTGGTAGTTGTCGTGGTTTTATAAAACTCACTGTCTACTATTTTACTTGGCTTTTCCTTAAAAGGGCGTCCTACTTTTTAAATTTATGAACAATGGGTGGCCGAACCTAAAATCCCTCGGGAAGTGATTAAGATTTCATTTGTTCAGTCAGCGTTTGAAAGCATTACGACCTCAAGTTCGGGGGAAGTAGCGATCGCGATGAGAAGTGAAAAAATCAACACACCCTTACTGAAAAATATAATATGTGCTATAGAGCTGAAACTCGTCCCTACATTTAACACCCATTTTTCATTTCCGCTTGCCTGTCGTTGCCTTGGCTTGTCTGTCCGCCCCAGTGTTTTCTTAGAAAAAGATCGTTGTCGGATTAAAAGCGTCTCAGTGGGTGCAGCGTCGGCAGGTTAGGAAGCTGACATTTGCATTAGTGGCGGTCTCACAGTATGAGTCCAGGCTTCGCTGCATGCCTCTTGTCTGGTATTTGTACATTATTTCTTAACGTCTGAGTCTTTGCGTGTGTCTGTCACGTTTTTTTTTGTCTTTGATATGGTGCTAGCCCCGTCTTACGTCATTCTATTATGTGCTCTGCTGAGGTAGTTCCAGATTGACGTGGAAAACACAAGTACGATAAGAATACTGGATAAAGCTTTGTCATGTCAACGGGGCCAACTTCCCCCTCCTAACGGGCATCAGCAGAATGACTGGAAGTCCTGTTTTTGTCGCCGTCCATTGTCATTAGCTCTGTGGTCATTGCCCTTGCACCATGGGGTTGGAAAAAGCAGATAATGGGCTTTGATTGATAGACCTATGCCACGTGTTAGCCAGGCGTGTGTTGGCACTGCCGACCCGCCCTCATTCGCTTCGTCTGTGTTTTCAAGCGCTGCATATAATCGAGAATAGCTTTACTAATTAGGCTTATTTCTCATCTGTAATCGAGCTTACTTCAGCACAAACACGTTATATTCTATATGAACTTTTATATTTAGTTCTTTTTCATACAAGAGGTCTCCGCTGTATATGTGCTGGAATATTTCCACAATAAGTAAGAGATGAACGGAGATCCCAGAATCACGCCGTTACTGCAATTGCGTTCCTACCACCCCCCGCCCTTTGTTCTCTGTCCGACAGGGCACAGGCGGAGGTGAAACCGTGGCTTTGAACTTAAAAAAAATCCCCCATCCTCTCCGCCCACTCCCCCCTCCCATCTTTCCCCCTCCCTGCTTCCTCCCACCCATCCCGGGCTGCAAGGGTTTCCATGGCAACCGTCGCACCAACTGCCTAGCAACAGGCTTTCTCTCCCGGTGAAAAAAATTGGGTGGGGGGGCACAATGATACGTGACAGGGAAGGTGTGTGTTGGGTGGGGGTGAGGAGCGCTGTGGGGGGCACTGTAGCGCTTTCTCTCTATGGGACCCCTGGAAGGAGTGTCTTTCCTATCTGCCGACATGATGAGAAAAGAGTCAATATAGACAGAACCGAGACAGCCGCTGGACTGATGTGCAGACATCTGTTTTCCATTTCCCGCTGAATTTAAACTCCTGAGTAATCAGGTATTTTGCTGGATTGACACATTTGAACACCCAGCTCTCTATTAGAAAATAGGAAACCTGGTTTGAGAGATACGCAGGTAAGGCTAATGAATTATTCAGAGAGACCCCCACTCCAGTTTTAAGTGATGTGCAAGCCTGACATTCGAAAGGCCCAAATGCTGCCGGAGTGTCACAACATATTTGGGCAGCCAGAACAGAATTTTAAACCGCTAAATAAATGTGAGACCGTGCTGTCCTCTAGAGGTTTCAAACGGCAATAACATGAATGCGATCCTTATGCTTCCAATAATTACTGAACAAAAGGAGGGTCACAGCAAGCCTTCAGTATGTGCGGGGAAGTACTGGGTACACCCAGAACAGGATGCTAGTCTGCCACAGGAATCATGCCCACTAAAATAAGCAGTGCACCTAAACCACAAGTTTTTAGATTGCGGCAGGAAGCTAGAGAACCCAGAGGAAAACCACACACATGAAAACTTTGCAAACGCAGAGTTGGGGCTGGATTCAAATCCACAACCCTGTAGACGAGAAGCCAGAGTACAATCCACCAAGTCACCACACTGCCATTTCTGACATGAAGATCGAAGTAATGCCTTTACATCCTTGACGTAAGAAGCGTTCCTGCTCTCCGCATGGAAAACATCTTGTTCGCTTTGTGGCTTAATGTTGAAAAAAAAAATCCTTAATGGAAAAAACGCATTTCTCTGTGGTTGTTTTCTCTAGGAACAGTGGTCTTGTGGAGGCCACTAAGCTTAGTAGCTTTTCATTTATGTTCCTTTGGGGGTTTTAATCGTGGTTATCATTCATATTATATCTTGCAGTTTTCTATGGCTGCTCAAGTTTCTTCCTGCAGTCTATGGAGTGTATAGAAGTGGTGTCTCTGAAATGCTCATAGTCTTTAATTGTATGTGTGAGTATGTATGTTCTCTTTGACGGCGTCCTCTTTAGGGCCCTTCTCTGCCTTATTCCTTATGCTGCCGGGGTTAGGAAAAGCCATTGGAATAGGGCTAGATGAATGGTTGGATGGATTTTACTTTTGTGTGATGCTCATCTTTCATCATTTTGCTTATATCTTAAGGAAAGGAGATCAAGTTCTTACATGAAATCTTCCATCCTTAGAATAGGCCATTTTCGCCTCCCCATTCTCATTCTCTCTGCTCCCATCGCTCATCATTCCTCTATCTTACTGTCTCACTCCTGCACACCAGCAATTCTGTATAATATAAGAAAAGTGCAACATTCAGTGTTAGCTGGCCAGGACAGAAATCAATAGCACACTTTGTGATTTTAGAATAGCTAGGCTATATTTACCAGTCACTCACCAGCAGCGTACCGTACCATTCAGCGATTCCATTGAAAATGTGCCTCAGTCAATTACGACCTCGCTGCCACGTCTGAGCTACATAATGGAGTGTATGGCAGGAATAATTACATCTTGGGTTGTGCTGGCACCGGTTTTACCTGTCCCTTGTGAGAGCGACCGAGTGGCTAAGTGGGGCATGCTGTTACCACATGCCCCACAGGACTGTGAGTCCTCCCCCGGCTGCCCGTGTGTTCGATCTATAGCTGCTTACGTGTCCCGATCTGGATCAGCTCTAGGTCACTGTGATCCTACTTTGCTAAATAGGTGCTGATTGCACCAGTGGCAGCTGGTCCATAATGGTAGAGGTAGCCTTGGAGCCCAGGAACCCAGGAATGAGGTCCCTACGTGGACCTACTGAGAGTTAGGATGAACAACAGGTAAACAGTCACCAGACAGAGGGGCACATATATACACTGAGTACAGACAGGTGAATTAATGAATGAATGAATGTTACATTCGTATATAGCGCTTTTGACGATGCCCAAAGCGCTTTACAGAACCAATGGGGAGCCACTTCAATCACCACCACTGTGTGGCCCCGACCTGCATGAGGCAACGGCAGCCATTCTGTGCCAGTACGCTCACCACATAGATAAGGTGGCGAAGGGGCAGGACAGAACTGCTACGTAGCTTGCTCTCAAACACAGGTGAGGGTTGTAAGTATGACCAATGAGGGCTACGTAAGGGGCAGGTGTGACTGCTTGGGGATAAGGGATGGCCAGCAAGGGAGACCTCTGCTGGTCAAATGGGCACAGGGCAGGACCGAGGGAGACGAGATGTGAAATGACCCAGATAAAATTATGAAACAAAGTAACTTTGAAATAATTCATCACTATAATTTTATTGTCATTTAAAAACACATTTTCTTCCTTTGGAAAAATTCACTGTCATAGTATCTTTGCGCTGTGCTAAATATTTTTGATGGATGTTTTTAAACAGGTGGCAAAGGTCCCGTCTAATACAGCTAATGGTACGAGGCTGTGTCTCCATCTGGACCAGCGAGTAGAACCAGCGAGTAGAACTATGTGACACAGAGATTTAAAGGGGCGTGTTTACAGATCATCCCTTGTGTGGTTTATAGAGAGATGGGATTACACAACAAGGAGCTGGGTTCATTGATGGGGGAGGGGGGGTCAAAACAGGGCTGGTGTGTGGATGCTTTAGGGGACCAGAAACCACCCCCTCCAGACACTTTAAGAAAGCTGCACATTCTATTCAAATTCATTCAGCACAAATATAAAAGTGGAATCAAATACAGATTTACGAATCTGTGGGCATGTCAAAAGGCTAGTATATTTACATTTACTTTTATTTACATCCAAAGCGACATGAAACTGAGGCAAGTAGCACATTACACATTACACATTACTCCACATTTCTCCTCAGTATTGCATCAGAGTATCAGGTCAGTGAGCAGAGTGTAAGACTGCATATGAATGGATGTGATTTGCTTGTGTTCTGTACATGAGTGTCTGCTGTCCGCAGGCTCACTGTGACCTCACTGTGACCTCACAGATCCCTTCTAGGTAAGAGGTAGGGGTTCCCGCTGTTATCCACACATTACCTTCCACTTCCAAACATCAGTGAGATACAGTATGTACCAGAATGATGGGACAGCAGAGGACCAGAACGGTTCTTCTTCCAGCGAATGCATCTGATCGTATCAGAAAGGCTGAAAACTGAAAGAAATGAAAACATGGATTTTATTAATTTGCTACATGTGTGGTTCAGTTATATACAGGTCACATACTTAATGTATTAGAAAAGTGTAACATGACTCTGTCCAGTAAGAGAACATTTTATTTGATTAAAAAAAAAAAAAAAAAGAGGAATTAATGGCATCAAAAATTGGGACAATTTTTTGCGTATAATTTGGAGAAACGTACAGATTCATTCAACCAAGAAAGCGTACTTTTCAGATTATTGTAAATCTAGGCGTTTTTCAGATTAACTTTTCAGATTTTCAGATTAATGTCCTGTTTCGGTAACCAGCCAAAAACATGTTTTTTTCCCTCCAGCTGGTGTGGTGCTTCTGTTGTTTGCTTTGGCTGTGATCTTCTGCAGCACTGCGGCAAACGCCATGCATGTGATGCCGCTGGTTCTGCACAGGGTGTCTTAAGGGCCTTGCTCAAGGGTGCACAGACATATCACTATTCTACCGAGGCAGGACCTCAAACCGGCACGGGCACAGAGACTCAGCCCACTGAGCCACCCACCGCCCCCTGCCTAGACTGAGAGTCTGACATCCTAATATAGGAGCCAGTAAAGATGGCGTAACATAACTAGCCTATGATTTAACAGCTTGGTGACCTCTATGTCACGGCTAATGACTCTGGCAAGTCATGGAGTGAATGAGTGTTTCATTCTGGGTAAATCAGAGTACCATGAGAAGGGAAGTGGAAACGGCCCAGAGTCTAAGGTGAGCCTATTGTGCTGAGTCCTTTACCCAATTTGGGATGTTGCTGTCGACAACAGTGTCTATCCCGACCCAAATGCTTTGGATCATTTAATCCCCGGAGATGTTACTCTAGCTGCATTGCTACAGTTGTACTGGGCCTTAGAGACCAGTTGCTAGAAGAAGAGTCTCTTTAGCTGGCCCACCTCCTTGCTTAGGGTGCTCAGCTGGGACTTGAGGAAGGTCTTCTCCTGCTCCTGGGGGAGGATCCGCTGGGTTGTGATGCGGTTGGCTGGAGGACCCTGCAGGTCAGGGGTGTTACTGCTGTTCTGGTGACATGCGGCCTCCTCGGCCATCTTCCATCACGTGCTGCCGTCCCTGGCGCCGGTACCAGATACCTTCAGCCTCCGTGCCGGAGAAGTGGCACCTTTTGGGAGGGAGTGCTTTAGAGAGCACCACCTCAGAAGGAGGCCCCACACCTCCTCTGGACTCAGCACTGCGGTCTCCCTCTAGTGGGTGCAACTCGTAGCCGACCTCATCGGCGCCCCCATGCTGGAGCTGCCGTACGGGCCGCCCTGTGCTGGAATGCTGCTTGTCTCCGAGCGGCACGCTGCTTTGATGTTCTTGCACCACTTGTCTCAGTAGCAGTCGTCTTTTCGTGGGGCGCACCTCCACTGTGGCGTGCCGTCCGACGTGGCGCGGAGCAGGCCAGCGAAGAGCGTGTGGCCGGGATGGCCAACACCTCCTCGGGGAAGGAGGGAGCACCAGCGTGGGAGCTGGCAGGTGTGCAGGGCACGTGGTCTGGCTCATGTCCAGGCACAGTGACATGCTGTCGAGTTCCCTTCTATCTTACAGCTCTTCTTCAAACATCTCAGTTGTCACCCTGGCTGATTCCCCCCCAGGCACCTGATTCCATTGCTCTCGGTTTTCCGTTTCCTGCTGCTACGACCCCACCTAGTGGCGCAATCAGAAAAGGGGAATGTTTATTAGTTACGTAACGAGCCTTGCAAGTATTACGTAATCATGTTACATGTTCCGCTGTACGCGACTATTGTAATGTTCACAATTATGGTAACATATGGATTATTCGAGTGATTTGTAGTTATAAGAAGTAGCGTATTCTTTTAGTGGCATGTGTTCTGTAATCATTTGGTGAAATCAGTTTGTTATTTACGTTTTTAGCCGCAAGCTGCAGTAGTTTTATTCATCACGTGGGCGTCGCACCTCTGTACTTACTGTCACATACAACAGTACGATGTGTCGTAGATTGATTTTGGAACGTAAGTATATTTCTTCTGTAGTTTTATCATTTAACAGCAGAACATTGTATCGTACCAAGGCATACAAATAAAAAATTCGAGGAGATAAGTACAGAAAAACTGAACTAACCAGCTATAACAAATGCCATACTGCTCGACTTGCATATCTACCTGGTTCTTATCATTTACCGGAATATGTCGGTGACTTTCTGGATGGTAAATGGCAATACAAGTTCCTTAAGCATAAAAAATGTTTTCAAATTGAACCGTGTATATAAATGGTTTATGCATAATTCATGAAAATGAACTTTACCTTGAAATATTTAAACGAGGTTGTGTGTTATCGTTTGCAATTAATGATTATTTTTAATTGGTGCCGTTAAAAGTAAATTTTAGTTTGACACTTGCAACAGATTTGACAGGACGATATGATGAGCATACAGACGTGCAATTTTTATTTAATAAAACCAAAAAAATATAAAAATGATAGCAATTCGATTTTTGATGACCTTGAAAAAAACATTTCCCAACCCTTACCCCCCAACCTCCAGTCACAACTTTGATCGCAATAATGCCTTTATATCCAACCCCTCAAAATTTTTCTGCAGGTCTCACACACTTCCTCATGTGTGGGGCCACACACCTATCGCACATCATCTGGAGCCTTTGGTCGATAAGAATGTTTGATGCTGGCTTCCATTATAGATGTGCAAGAGATTTATTATAAATTAAGTAAAACATTTTCCCCCACTCCTATGCTAATTTTCTTTTTTCTAATTATTATAAAGATATAAAGAACCACTCTGTTCCAAAACAACATGCCCCCCCCCCCCCCCCACATGCCATTGAACTGTAGGCTGGTCAAATAGACAAACTGAAGGAACAAATGACTTTTCATCATGACAACACAGGCACTGAACACAGCATCTCTAACCTGGCATGCCAATCACAGAGCACAAGACAGTGGTCACTCTGGACAGCATGCCAGCCAATCACAGAGCACAAGACAGTGGTCACTCTGGACAGCATGCCAGCCAATCACAGAGCACCACAGGTTGGGGGTTTAATCGTGTCGGTGTGTATGTGTACCTGCCTTCACAGATTTCACTATTTCAGCTGCTGGTTTGTTTTATTAGTCTCAGCTGCCCAGAAAGTGTTCATCCCGCCGGTTAATATTAGCTTGTAACATTATAAGCAAGATATGCCAAGAATGTTCAGCAAGCTCACATTCCTTCCTGTTGGATTGTTGCCATTTTTTGTTTAATTCCCGTACATTTTTCCCCACCCCAAGGTTAAGACAAACAAGCTTCCAGAATTAGACGGGTCTCATAGGGACGCCTCATATTGTTTATTCTATGAACCGCCCGCATGCTTATAAATCAGCAGTGCTAGCAGCTCCAGCATGGGCTGAGGGGAGGTTTTTTCATCAAATGAGCGCCACACAGTGGCCTGGTGTTGGAGCAGCTCTTCAGGGATGTAAATAACCATCACCTGCATGTTTACTTTGATTCCGTTTCAAACTTTGTTATCTCAGTTTTGTGTAAGAACTAGACACAGTAGATCAATCCATCAACCCCAGCTGAATAACAGATCATTTTACATTCCAATATCCTTAGGCTTATCCGTCCAGTATATCCTAAAAAAGACGTAAAGAAAACATAAAGACACTTTTTACAGCTGTTTAATCGTGTTGATTTATGTCGAATTCTGATTTATGTCGATTTATGTCTCATGGTTCAGTGTGGAGACGCTCTCGCTCAGTCAGCCCGACGCATATATTTCTGACCGGTTGTTTCCAAATCAGGAAATGCAACTGGAGCTGGGATTGGGAAAAAAACTACAGGGAACAGAATTGGAGTTGGAATTTGAATTTCAGGGAGATTTAAGTTCCAACTCCAGTTCCATTTCCTGATTTGGACTGGAATTGATCAATGCATTCCCGGAATGGCCCCAACCCTGGAACCCAGCATGTTTTCCACTGTTCAATGTTTGTTTATCCTATGTTTTTTTCCAGTTATCCCTAATTTTCATTAGGAATGAATGCAATGAGGGATCTGATTAGTACATCACATTCACGATGCACACATGGAGTCGTTACCCTTCCCTGACCAAACATTTCGCTGTTTTCTGTGGTATTCCTCCTTGAGCTGCTTCCTGCCTGCCACACACTGCCCAGCAAAGTGCCGTCCCGGTCTCCTGGAGCCCACAAACAAACACCCGCCCCATACCGAAGGTTTACATGAGGCCCGGAGTCCAGCATGTACGGCTTCTGTGGTGCCCATTGCTCATGTTACCCTCCCTTCTTCATAGTGCCTCCTACAAACCAAAATGATACTCTCTGAATATCAGTCTGCCCCTTCACAGGCTTAACTGATACTTCATAAAATGGTAGTTAACCAGAATGACAAAGTAATGGAACTGACAAGTTAAAATACTGCTATCTGAATTGATTCTGAATTGAAGGTGTTTTACTGAGCACCTGCAAATTCAGTTTATGGATTTGTCTTGCATATGTAAGTTTGCCTGTTACTGTTTTGAAAGGTTTAAGTCTTTTTGTGATCTTTTGCCTTTCAGTTATCCTATAAAGTATAAACTGAGTTGCCTGTCCCTGCGGTTTCTGTTCAGTTTATCTCTGTTGGACTCGCCTGCCAAGGAGGGTAAGTATTGACGACATGAGGAGGAAGGAACCTCTGAGCCAATGGGATTCTGGGATCATCAGGCAGGCCGACTGGCCTATTTTATCATCACACATCCGCTTGTTCCTCTCCAGGGCGCGCGCACACACATACGCACACAAATACGCGCGCACACACACACACATGCGCACACACACACTCATAAACCTGGCATTCAGTTAGGATGTCCCATTTCTTTTATTTTTGAGGTCATCTTTCCAGGGTTGGTACTGATAGTGTGATGTCTTGCCCCGTGAGGGTGGGGGAACTGCTGTCCATTTCAGGAGGGAGGGGGGGCTGATTCTAATCGTTTTGGGTTTATATTGACCACCTGCCCTTGATTCCCTGCGTGGATAATTTGGGTGTCGCCCCAGCAGCTCGGACCACAGGATTGGCTCCAATCCGCATTGTGGTCGTTTTGGTTTCTGCGTCTTTCGCTTTGTTATTTTCTGTTATTCTGGGCTTGGCAACCATTACTGTGTTATTGTCTCCCCCCCCCCCCCTGTCCTTCATCCCACATGTTCCTGTGAATATTTGTGATAAAACAATAGCTGGTTTTAAGCTTTTGTGTCCTGTTTTCTGTTTCTGTTAACACATGGAGAAGGTTTTTTTCATTTTAAAAGAAATGTTTGGAACTCAGATATATGTCAAGTAAAAAGATAATAAAATAAAATAATAATGCAAAATCGAATATATATTATATATTAGTGTACTACTGCAGATGTCTGTCACTGAGCTGCCCAGGACAGCCAGTTCTGTAACTGAGGGATAAGAAAGCAGTTTTCATGATTGTTGCATTTGCTTCGGTACAAAAGACTGAGAAGGAGAATTATAACAAGAGGTTGCATGGGGTTACAGTCGGGGGCAGGATTTTTTGGGGCGCCAGACCATTGTCAACCTGCTTTATCCTCACACACAGGGTCTTTACAATCATGATGGGGGGTGCAGGACAGCCGCTGCTATTATCTATTCTTCCCTCCATCTCATGTTTCCATAGCAGCAACCTGAGTCACTTGTTCCAGCTCCATGAAGTTTGGCACTTATCTAAACCAGCACCCCGGCTTTCCAAGAAATAAGGAACACACCCTGAGTTGGCGGGGATGTTCTACTTCAAGGCTGAACTTGTTAGTGCTATTGACAAGCATGCTGAAATCTGCACCATAAAAGCAATGTCATCACCAGAGGCTACCATTTTTGTGGTTGGATAGCTTAGAGCATGATTTAAACATGTTCTTATGTCCAAATTGCACCTTGCTAGAGTGCGGCTCGGCCTCCTTATGTCCAAATTGCACCATGCTGGAGTGCAGCGCCACTTCCTTATGTCCAAATTGCACCATGCTGGAGTGCGGCTCGGCCTCCTTATGTCCAAATTGCACCATGCTGGAGTGCAGCGCCACTTCCTTATGTCCAAATTGCACCATGCTGGAGTGCAGCGCCACTTCCTTATGTTGAAATTGCACCATGCTGGAGTGCAGCGCCACTTCCTTATGTCCAAATTGCACCTTGCTGGAGTGCGGCTCGGCCTCCTTATGTCCAAATTGCACCATGCTGGAGTGCAGCGCCACTTCCTTATGTTGAAATTGCACCTTGCTGGAGTGCAGCGCCACTTCCTTATGTCCAAATTGCACCATGCTGGAGTGCGGCTCGGCCTCCTTATGTCCAAATTGCACCATGCTGGAGTGCAGCGCCACTTCCTTATGTTCAAATTGCACCATGCTGGAGTGCAGCGCCACTTCCTTATGTCCAAATTGCACCATGCTGGAGTGCAGCGCCACTTCCTTATGTTGAAATTGCACCTTGCTGGAGTGCAGCGCCACTTCCTTATGTCCAAATTGCACCTTGCTGGAGTGCGGCTCGGCCTCCTTATGTCCAAATTGCACCATGCTGGAGTGCAGCGCCACTTCCTTATGTTCAAATTGCACCATGCTGGAGTGCAGCGCCACTTCCTTATGTCCAAATTGCACCATGCTGGAGTGCAGCGCCACTTCCTTATGTTGAAATTGCACCATGCAGGAGTGCAGCGCCACTTCCTTATGTTCAAATTGCACCATGCTGGAGTGCAACGCCACTTCCTTATGTTCAAATTGCACCTTGCTGGAGTGCAGTTCCACCTCCTTATATAGAAATCGCACCTTACCAGAGTGTAGTTCTGCCTTCTTCAACATCAACCTTTTTTTCTTAATTTTCCCAAGTTTAGTAGAAGATTCAGAGTGAATGGCTTAATAAAAGGACAGCTTTGTGCAAAAAATCATGTGTTCAGCATTTAATAGTAATTTTCATGATGCCTTGATTTCTGTAGTGTGTTTTTGTATTTTGACTTTTCGCTTACTGCACTGCAGTTCAACTTCACCTCCCAGCTAAATTCTGCTAAAGGTAAGACCTGCGTGAGAAGTAATTCATGAGTAATTTAATATTGTAATGTATCTTCACAGGGACATTACAAATGAATAAGCAAGAATAAAACAACATAACAAATTAACATACTGCATCTTTAAGATTGTGATGATAAATACATATAATAATTAATAAACTAACCTACAGAGTGACTTATTCAGGACCCCCCCACTCTGTACCTGACAGAGCAACCCCCCCCCCCCTTTGATTTAATCCCTGGTTTACAGTTACTCTTGTTATTTGTGTTGACCCCACTAATCACCCATCACACTGAAAAGTACAAGCTCTTCCTCATGTTCACATTACCCAGAAGAACAACGATGCACTTAATAATACAGAGGAGGATTCACCAATCAAACTGCTGAAATTGATCAGTCAGGAAGTGCTTGAATATCTTTAACATTTTTATTAAGATAGAGTAATGGAAATAAGCCGGGCAACTTGAGCTGCTGTCTGCTAAAACGTCAGGGGATGAACTGTCAGATTTTTCTCATGCTTGAGAAAATGTTCCTTCTGGTAGTAAAACTGAAAGGTCTCTGGGCTGTTAACCTCAAGATGTGTGTTCAGGGGGATTCTAAACCCCACCCCAAGGCTAAATACATATTTAGTGTTTTCTTAAATTCAGTTTAAAATGTTCTCCCGCTAATTTCCACCTATGGCCGCAAGGTCTAGTATTTAAACTAATATTAATGTAGCCATTTGGCTGAACAGCATCCAGACCTGTTAGAATCTTATAGACCTGAATCATGTCCCCCCTTAGTCTCCTTTGTGTGAGGCTGAACAGATTCAGCTTAGCTAACCTCTCCTCATAAGACATTCCTCTAAGACCAGGAATCATTCTCGTAGCCCTACGTTGAACCCTTTCCAAGGCAGCAATGTCCTTTTTAAGGTATGGTGACCAAACCTGCGCACAATATTCTAGGTGGGGTCTTACCAAGGAACTGTTTTTAGGCATAGTGGGTGAGAAACTGTGCCCCATCATTTGAAATGCCAGCCGTGAATCACCATTCAATGAGCAACAGAGTTTTTTTCTAAATGCTTATTTCCCCAGTCACGGTCACTGCTCTGACTCATGGCTGTGTCATAAAGTTGAACAGCTTTTAGAGAAACCTTGGGATCAAAGCTTTGCAGTGGCAAATACTAATTTATTTAGCTTGCAACAGAGATCTTGAATCCATTAGCTTTGCTTAATCAAACTTGGATTCATAGTAAATCATGGTAAAATTCCTGATGGTTAGTATTACCGTTTGAAATTTTAATTATTATTAAAAGTGGCTAATTGCCAGGCTTTGAAAAACTCACATTAAATATCGTCCAGCACAGTGACAGTCTCCCAAACTCAAGTGCAGCAACGTGGGTTTGTTTTTTCCGAGAAAACGTGACGAAAGGCACTTGATGCGGTTTTCATATGTTTGCATAACGTATTGGCTACGTTATTATTTTAATGTTCATGCAAACAAAAAAGTTCATAGTGCTATTCATTTTATTTGTGGTTTTCAATATAAAACTTGGCAAAATTATTTCAATTTGCGTATTAGTGTTTTTTGAACATTTGCAGCACATTTTAACAGTACTGGTAACCATGATAGTTTTGGTCCCTATAATCGCTTCATTTCTAGTGTGCTGTGTACACATGCATCTCTACAGGCATAAATGATAAATGTCTATTCACCTGACAGGGTCCAGTGAGGACTGCTGCAGCTTTTGTAACAAGACAAAGCTTATTTTAATCTTTTTGAAAGCTCTTGCAGTTTTTCACATCTTCCTGAGCTGCTTTCTTATGCTGCTTACAGAAGCAGAGGTCCTTTGCATGAAAGGCTGCTAACTCATCAACTGATGATGATTTCTGGCTCTCAAACACAAGGAAGTCTGGTTTGCATTTGCATTGCACAGTGCTCTGGGACATTACCCATTACCATGTTTGCTAAATGTGATTGTGGCACTGCAAAACTGGAACTACAACAAATGTCTGCTGTCGTAAAACAAAAGTCAATATATACTCAGTAGCGAGTATATTAGACATGATTGCTAAGCCAAGCAGCCTGCTCTAGCAAACAGCGATTCATCTGGCTGCCACTGAACAGATATAGCATGCAAACAGGGTCAAGATATTTACTTACAGCTCAGCTAAGTTTTATAAAAACTAAGAAATCTGACCAAACTTCCTATGAATGTGGTCTGACCGCTGGTGCCGCACGTGATGGTTTTAGCGTGTCGGTAACAGCTACACACTCCTGGGACCTTCACACAGCCTGGGCTTTGCAGAATAATGATGTGTTGAACAAAAACATCCACTCAATGGCCGAAAACACCTTGATAATGAGAGAGGTGAGAGGATATTGGCCAGACTCGTTAAAGGTAAGAGAAAGGCAGAAGTGTAAAAATAATAGCTCAGTACATCAGCGGTGTGCAGAAGGGCTCCTCTCAACGGCCCCTAAAGAGGTACTGGAGGGAAAAGTGGGAACCACCCGATACCACAGTAGTTACCAATATTTTATAAACCGGCTGTTGTGTGTAGGTAATGCAGCTCCCTCTACTGGGGACTTTTTGCTATGACATGATGCTGATTATTCTCCTGCCTGAGCCTGTCTCCACGCCTGTCCGAGTTTCTGCCCAAGCGTCTGCTCTCCCTTCACCACCTTTTTCTCTCTGCTTCTACCTGGCCTCATCCTCACAGTGGCCCTGTCTCGCTGCGCTAACGCCATTCGCCATCACGGCTGTGTTCATGTGACTGTGTTAAGCAGCTGCTATGCAGAGCCACAGCAGCAGCCCCTCCCCCACCATGGCAGGACCTCTGGGGATGTGTGAAACATGAACCAAAAAGCACAGTATCTATATTTAACTGCCCTCGCTGCTCTTCTACAGGCCAGCATCCACCCCACTGCATTCAGGTATAACCCTGGAGTTACACAGAATCTCTATAATCTATAATTTATCAGGATTAAAATAAATATATATATATATATATATATATATATATATATTATATATTTCTTTCCAATAATATTAGGCAACTAATATTAGATACATCAAATCGATGCTATTTGCATTAATTTGTGATCAAGCCCTTGATTACACAGGCTTTATAGGACTGTGCCTGCCTGGATAACAGAAACACATATATTTTGTTTTACCTAAAGCGCAGCAGTCAGTTCACGCTACATGCTTCTTACCTCTTTTCGATGCGTCAGTTGTTCACATCCTGGGATTCTGTGTTGCAACCTCTGAGTCACAAATTCCAACTTTTGCCCTTAACATTGTGTTGAATTGGACCTCTAATAAGACATTTAAGCCCACACCCACTTTGTGGCATTTGCAAAGGGCAAAGTGGCAAGTCAGTAAGGACCAGTAATGACACATTTCTGCAGCCAGACAAACAGGATTGTAATGGCAGGTAGGGGCCAGTGTCTATCCCTGTTTGTGCACTGTGGGGAAATGCTTTTTTTTTCAACCGGCTTCAGGATAACACCCTTTGACTGAGAAGGTTTGATGAGAAGGTTACTGAGCTCCCATCTCTGCCAATGCCGTTAATTCCAGCAAACCACGGGTGCTGTGCTGTTTCTTGACTGAAGAGGTCGCCAGTGAGCCTCCTCAAGTAATACAAGTAAAAGCTTTCCGATGTGTTACTGGGTGTCAGACTAACATTTTTACAGTGCAACAAATTTAATGTAGAATCTTGGAAACAAAAGCACATGAGTAATCTCTGTGTCCTTCTACCGGCCAATCAAAGTGACTCCTTTTCCTTAACAGAATATTTTGAGCGGGTATGACATAATCATTGTATTGTTTACTTAAAATTCACATAAATATATATATTATATTAATGAATTGATAAGTGGGTTCTGTGGAAATACTTGCAGTTCACAGATGTGTGTTTGTGTCTGTTATACAACCGAAAAATATTCCAGCACATATTAATTTATATCAAAAATACCATTGCAGGATGCTGGTGCTGCGCTTTGTCTCAATGGCAATGACATTTACAAACACCAGCGTCACAGAGTCATGGCGGTAGTCAGTGTTTCCCGCACATTCGTAGGCATCAGTAGCGCTGCGAGTTTGAGTGGGTTAAATGACGATTACGTAAGAAAACGACTCAGAGCTACCCAACGCACGCGCCCAATTCTAGGTTAAACTTGAAGAGAGTGAGAGGTCATTGTACTGAGGAAAGCTGAGCTTTTCCCCATTGAACACCCCAAGTGTCCTCTGGGTCTGTGACTCACGTGTGTGGAGAGTAGGGGTGGAGGGGGGGCAATCTTCGGTCGTGAGTGCCTATCAAAGTCACTCAAAAATAATAACTATACCCCCGGGAATACGCTTTGAACTCAGGGTAGTGAAAGTCAGAACGGCCAAAAGACTTTACTGAAATTTGTTTGTGTCATTGGTAACTATCAACAGCCAACAGTAAGATAAATGTTTTTGCTGCTGGTTCGGTTGTTGTCTTTTTGGAGAAATATTGCGAGCAATTGCGATATAATTGGTATAACGTTGTGTTTTTCTTTGAGGAAAACTGTAAGTGTAGGCAGGCTGCCCAACAGAATTCTGACTCTGCATTATCTCCATCAACCAGAGTGGCCCCTGAAGCACCTTCAGCGCCCCCTACGTGTAACATGACTATTATACACCCGAAAGATATATTTAAAAATGTTTTTATGAATATTCCTCCCCAATTCGTTGAGAATACGTGTTCTTCCGTCATTCTGCTCTTGGTAACCCCAGTGGGAGGAGTGGTAAACTGCCACTAGACACTGTAAAGTTAGCTGACACATCACATTGATCTGCCTTGGCACACGCTGACAGTCAGCAGACTCCCTCAAGCTAAGATGAAGCTATGAAACACAAACCATCAGAACGGTGGGATTAAGGGGCTTAATGGAGAGAGAAGGGACTGAGTGTCCCCACGGTACTGGGGCGGGTTTCCCAAAACCTCCTTCATGCTACGCCGTTCGTAAATTCTGCATTAAAAGATAGAACTTATGAACGAAGTAGCGTTAAGGAGGCTTCGGGAAACTCACCCTTGTATTGAACCTCAAGCCATTCAATGTTTTCACGAGAGTTGCAAAGTAGGGCATGCATCCATTATTACAAACCATTATATTTGACCCAAGTTGTTATATAGCAAACTTTATGGCCGTCCATTTGTAAGTACGAGTTGTCTGTAACTTGGAAGTTCTTAACCTGAAGACTGACTGCACAGTCAAACACCTGAATACTCCACTTACCGTTTTGGCGAGGGGATTTTGAAGACTGAGGGGGGTGTAACAGGGATAGATATTTGAATTCGATTAGATTAAAGGCAGGAGCATTAGACAAGCTGACAGGCCAGGGTCCTGCATCGCGGAGCCGGATTTCTTGCTCGGCCAGACAACTTGCTGGATTTGAGATGCCTCAGCTTAAATGAAACTTATCTTCATTTACTTGGTTTAGGCCAGACTACCTTTTGGAAGTCCTTTTGGTTTGCCCTCACAGTCCAAAATCATGCTTAGGTAAATAGTAATAGTATTGGTGATAGTAATAGTAGTTTTGGCAGTAGTAGTGGCAGTAATAGTAACAGTAGTAGTATTAGCAGTGGTAGTATTGTGGTAGTATTATTGTTGTATTTGACTGTGATCATGTGAAGTCATTGTTGCTTCTGGGGGACTGAATAAGAAAACCTGCTACTGCATATCTGCCTACAAATGGCTACCAATCAATGCAGGACCAAAGCCCTGCCCCCATCAAAGTAACTACAACTCCCAGAATGCCCCGAGCCTCACATTGCTTGAGTTTGTAGAGTTCTGTGTACTTATATGTCTCTGAGGCTCCGGGTGTTGCCTTACTGGGCTTGAATAGCGTCTCTGCTACACACAGAAGCTGCACTTAGCCTGCCTGAATCTCTGAAATAAAAGGCAGATGGCCCCCACACTAAGTGCGTGTGTTAAAAATAAACATCCGGGGGGTGTTCTTACAAAACAAATCCCTTTTCTCTTACTGAGCATATCAGAAATGCTGCTTCTATCAGGTTTCATCTGTCTTTCCCAGGCATAAGTGATACCTCCCCAGGTGGGGTAACTCTCTCCATCTCACTCTCCCAGTCCAACTTAGCTATGAGGAGCTAATGGTAGGTGTGTGTGTGTGTGTGTGTGTGTGTGTGCAAAGCCTCAGAGAGATTTTCTCCACCATGGCAGCATAATTTAGCCTTTTGAAGGCACTTCTCCCCTTTTCTATGTGTTTTTATCCTGTTCTTGTTGTTTCTAGCTGCATTTGTACAGGATTGCTAAGATTGCTTTTTAAAAGACGACTCAAACCTCTGTGTGGAGCGGAGAGCAGCGGCTAGGAGAGTGGGAATCAGGTGGAAGATGGAAACATTTTGTACAAAATGACAGCTGTCTTTTAAATAAAGGACAGGGTCAGAAAACAGATCTCTGACCTTCAGAGTCGCCATCTGCACTGTTTTTAATGGGATCGTCCCATATTGAAGAATAAAATGTCCTGTTTTGAACCAGTACATCCCATATTTTGCAAATTTATCCCTGCTGGTTACCTGCACCCTCCCCCCATGATTCCCCCCCCCCCCCCCCCCTCACACCGCGCTCGACAAATATTACCATCATGGCCCTTTTGGGAGGGTGGTGTCCCGTGTTTCTTCAGAAAGTGATGTGCACACTGATGTGCGCACTGATGCGTGCACTAATTTGTGCACTAATGTGCAGGCCTGTAGCTAGAAATGAATTTCAAGGGCTGTCCAAAAAAGTTTTTTTTTTAGGCGTGTTCAAATTTTACTACATGGCTATATGCCTGCTACTGTCACTAGTATGTCCACTGGCACGTGCAATAGCCCGTGCACAGTAGTGTGTGCAGTAATGTTCGTGTTTGTTAAGGTTTTAACAGGAAGTTTCCGAAAGGATCTAAAGATATTTCAAACACAACCAGGCGGGGAGACATTTCTAAGCCCTGGTGCCTTCAAATCAGAACTCGAATGCAGTGAACTTTCAAGGAAATCTAGAAGTGTTTTGCAGGTAAATACTCTAAAAATAAAGCAGTGTCTTTCAAGAAATGTCATTTAATAAGCAATGCATTGAAGGTTGAGCTCACTATGACAGGCAGTTATTAGCAGTAATCTTGTTTATCCTGGTTGCTCACAGACAGCCCAGGCTAATAATACTGTTGTCATTGACCCATATAACTGGTGAACTCATTCAGGGCCGTTTCACTATTTCAGCCTGAACTGAAGATGAAGATGAACCCTGAAACATGCCTCACCGAGCGCACCTGGGACGCGAGGCCTGCCCGCTCTAACAGCCGCCAACCGAGCTCACCTGGGACGGGAGGCCTGCCCGCTCTAACAGCCGCCAACCGAGCGCACCTGGGACGCGAGGCCTGCCCGCTCTAACAGCCGCCAACCGAGCTCACCTGGGACGCGAGGCCTGCCCGCTCTAACAGCCGCCAACCGAGCTCACCTGGGACGCGAGGCCTGCCCGCTCTAACAGCCGCCAACCGAGCTCACCTGGGACGTGAGGCCTGCCTGCTCTAACAGCCGCTAGCTTCCCGCTGATGAGAGACCTTGTTTCTGATGAGCTCCTTCATACTAAAAATACTCAGCGGAGAGGCTGGGGCCCCACTTTTCATAACCTCTCAGGCTCTGCATCCCAAAGCGTGGGGCGGGGGGGGGGTCTTCCATTATAAAGAGCGTAGGCTGTTACTGGGGCTTGCCTTTTTCCTCTTTGAACATGCACCAAAGGAATATTGCATCTTATAAGCACATACATGTCTAGGATAGCAATTAAAGAGTTGGGGCCATGATTCATGGATTGGCTGGTTGAGGTCTTAGTAGGTGAATAATGTGCCCAAAATAAACTGCTACATTAAAAATATTCTATTTAATAAATATGCTAATGCTGCAGTCCAGACAAGTGCCACCTTTGCAGAGGAATGCGGAGAACGTTCATATTCTGTCTTAGGAAGGGGCCCAGCTCTGCTCTAAATCTCAGTCTAGAGCCTCACTGAGCTGTGGAGCAGGGTGCATTTTGGGTGATATTTGCCTCTCATAGCTCCTGACAGTGGTTGTGGCGGTGGGATATTGGTTGCCTTGAAGGCATGATAGGGCCAGCATGGATGTTACTGCTTATCAGTGACTGGTTGGTGTTCCTGGAGTGGAGGGATGTCTTTGTCAGTGGATGCACAATCTCTATCGCCCTGGTGAGAAGCGGCTCCTCACGGAATCTGCCATCCCAGACCATCAGCGTATCAAACAGCCCTGCTGAGTTGCCTTCATGTTCTTGGACCTGAAGAGTGTGGGCGTCCCCCCCCCACCCCCCCAGCTTGTCGGCAGATCTGCCTGCGCCGAGCCCTGACAGGGAGTTCAGAGTCTGCTGCTTTGCTCTTTTTTTCCCGCGATAACTGCCGCTCTGGTGTAGGCAGGAGAACGGGGGGGTGGGGGGGCCTCCTCCGCTCTCCGTCAGTCGCGGGGGTTACTGACGAGACACCCATTGTCTTACAGCTCAATAAACACAAGCTGGAAACGGGAATCGATTCAGGAATGAATGGGGCTGCAGCCCGTGACTAGAAGGGCAGCAGTCAGATCTTTGTGGATTAAAACTAAAACTGATTATTTCTTTATATCAGTCTTACTGCTTCTCATACTGCCAAGTCATCTGTGTTGGCTGTACACTGGTGTGTGTGTTTGTGTGTATGTGTGTGTGGTTGTGTGTGTGTCTCTTTAGTAGTGTACTGTAGTGTCTGTGTCTTATTATTTTCCTTGTCGCAACATCTTCACCGTGTTCTGGCTCATTTCCCTGTAAGCTGTTGCATTTGAATGTATCCTCCTGCCCCTGTATGTGTCATGGTACGAGGTGCCATTTTTCCTCTCTCTGTTTATCTGCGCGTAGCGTGGATACTGGGTTACCATGGCGATGGCCGATGTAAGCATCATAACCCTCCCCACCCGCCTGTGTCTGTATCAGTCAGTCAAGACTCAACAAACCAGCCCTGTCTGGTTGAGCAGGGAACAGGAATCCAATTCCCCATATAATACTGCAGCTCAAGCATGTGCATATCCAGGACTATAGAGCTACTTGCCCCAAACACTGTAATTCCTCAGGCTTTGATATTGTCTGCTCTACCAGGGGACAGTGCTGGACTGATGCCTGAGGAGGATACCAAGCTTTCATTGGACAAATTAGCATGCTGTGTCGTTTTGTTTTCTCTAAACTGTCTGTATAGCCTTCTGTGTGGTCAGATGATTCTCGATATGGCAAAGTCGCTGAGCTGTCCTTAAGGATACAAGATGCACCAGTGTGTGTTTTTTCAGGGTTTAATGGGGAATTTAAATTACAGAGAGGGCGTTTGTAGCCTATAACCGAGTGTCAAAAGATGGCTGCCAAAACAGTAGTGTATAATCAACAGGCCATCAACACACATACACGCATAAACACACACACAGCACACATACACACATACACACACACAGTACACATACACGCATACACACACACAGTACACATACACGCATACACACACACACACACAGCACACATACATGCATACACACACACACAGAGCACACATACACAAGCATACACACACACACATATGCAAACACACACACAGAGGACACATACACAAACATAGATATTCACACACATGCATAAACACACACATATGAACACACACATACACACATGCATAGACACACCTTCCTTCCCTGTATCAACAGCCACTGTCTGTTACTGGTTTCCATAAGTTTTAATAGTTCAGCATTTAACAATTTTTTTTTAAAAAAATTGCAAATCATGGCAACACTGAATCTGCCTCTAATTGTAAACTCAGTTCTTATTGTCATTAAAGGTTTTTGCTCTCCTGGATCAATAACAGTTTCTACTCCATCCTCTGAAACACGCCCATTTAAATTTTTTTCATGTCTCTCTTCTGCTATTGGCTGTGAGGGGGCACCTGCTTGGAATACAAATGCACCACTATCGTTCTTGCCTCTCTGACACTCGTGCAGGCTCTCTCGCCCGCTTGCTCACTCTCTGGCTCTCTCTCTCTCTCCCCTCTCCTATGCTGCTGTACTGTGAGGCAGTAGAGACAGCGATTCACGCAACTCACTTAATTAGGCTGTTGTTAGATGTTTGAAGCAGGCAGTTGGGTGAAGGTCCATCGTCCGGCTCAACAAGAGAGGGGAGGGGCAAACAAGAATTGCTTTCGTTTTTAGCTACTTCGCAGCCATAGAGATTCAGCCTAGCTGCCAGCTCGTAAGACAGGGTAGAGTGTGGTTTCTTTGGACTGAGCGGACAGGAAGCAGCAGAGAGGAAAGGAGACACTATACCAGGGGTGGGAGACCCTGAGCACCTAGGGCAGGAGACCCTGAGCACCTGGAGTGGGAGACCCTGAACATCCGGAGCGGGAGACCCTGAGCACCTGGAGCGGGAGACCCTGAACATCTGGAGCGGGAGACCCTGAGCACCTAGGGCAAGAAACCCTGAGCACCTGGAGCGGGAAACCCTGTGTGTGAATTAACAGCTGTTTCCCTTCACCTCAGCCAGACATGGCTTCGGCATAGGAGTCCAGCAGAACCACTGCGGAGCGGGGAGCTGAGGCGCGTACGGTAAGAGTGTAGGGTGGATGGAGCTGATGCTGATACTGGGGCATCATCTGTAGCATGTGTTTTTAAGGACTGCCCTGTATCTGCAAAGATCAGGACGCTCTGTTGATGGAGATCTGAGGGGCTGGACTGGAGCTGCAGTCAAGGCAAACACCCCCTGCCTCCACACCCTAGTCGTTGGCGGTTGGATTCCCTGAAGAGCTTGACTAATTACCCAGCAATCACCTCTCCCATCACTGTCCCACTTCCCTGCCCCCCTCCCCACAGCACGATGGTGTCAGGCGTGGGGGTGGACCGCGCCGGTGTACGCTTGCTGGGGGGAGGGGGGGGGGGTGTGAGCATGATCTGGCCCAGTTAGCAGTGTGAAAGCTAACGCACTAGCAGGGCCGGCGTCAGCAGGACGTGCAGGACAAAGGGGCAGAGTGGACGGGGGAGTCAGGGGAATGGGTGGACACAAACCCCGAGGAAGCAGTAAAGAAGACCCCCGTGTGCCAGCTAAGAATAAAGCGGCCCATATGGCTGCTGGCTTCTCATTTCATGCTACAGTGCAGAGATCGAGGGGGATCTTGAGCCAGTTGCCCTCTTGCTGTATGACATCACTCTCTGTGGCGTTGTTGCTGTGCACTTTTCAGTGGTTTCAACTATGGTCTCCCTCTCTCTCTCTTTCTCTCTCCCCACTCATGGTTTTTATTTCCTCTGTGTTCTCTGCCGCTTTCCCCACATTCTTTGGTCAATTATCATCTTCCTTACGAGAGGAGACGTTCGTGGACGACACAGTGTTCGTCCAACGCCTTGCCAGTGTCAGCTTGACAGTTTCCCGATGGCTCTGCTGCACTCCTGTCTTCCCCAATTGCTGCTGCTTTTCTTTAATGATACTCAATAATCGCATTGAAGCACGACCCACAATGCCTTGCAGGAGGCACCTAAGGATGCCATGTGAAGGATGGAGAGCAACCCCAGACTTCGTCATCTTAATTTATATATTGATAGTCATTTTGATTGAACACTTAGGTTTCACCCCTTGTCTAATCACCAATCAGACATTATGGGGTGCAGCCACTACTGAAATAAATGAAAGCCCTGGAGTGAAAGAGGGTTTTTCAGACATCTTGGAAATCCAACATCCGCGACCTCGTCCCACACGCGTGCCGCCCGCCCCCCCTCCCTTCCCACCCCCCTCGCCCCCCCCCCCGGCGGGGTCCGCTCGGGCTTCCGCTGGCGCCTTCTCCTCCGCAATGACAGTTACAGCATGTTCCTGCCAAGCGGCTCGCCAGCTGGGCTTATAAACGCAGCCCAGTGCGCGCTTCAATCGCACATGCAGGGCTCAGCCTCATGTCCTATTCATCCTCCTTGCGCGCTCTCCCTCTTTCCCGGACAGAGACGGGCCGGGCGGCGGCATGCAGCGTCCAAACCGCGGCCCGCCCCGTCTCGGCGAGACGCAGGTAACCGCGGAGATTCGGGTTAAATCGGGATCTGCCGGCTGCCTCTCGGAAATCTTCGCCGGCGGCCGGTTACGGAGTTTGCCTCCCGTTCGCTGACCGCCGCTTCCTCGTGTTTCCAAAGCTTGGTGAAGGAGGAGAGGATGGCGGAGCCGAAGCCGGGTGTGAAGATCAGCACCTCCATCCTGCCCTGTTTCCTGTTCGTGGAGGTGAGTCCCGAGGCCAGCTTGGGTGGGCGTGTGTGAGGAGCGACCCTCCGCTTCGTGCGTGCGATCTCGGTCAGTCAGTAGCATCGGTCACCGTAAATGGGTCTGTTATGTAGGAAAGCGCCCTACTGTGTCCCCCGCTTCCTCCCGCCGCCAGCTGCTGCTGCGCTTCACACACAGGCTGCTCTTATTTCCATCAGCTTTCAAGTTGCCCTCCGGCGCCGGCGTGAACATTACAGCCTCGCTTCCCACGACTTTTCACAGAACTCCCCCTAAACCTTGCAGGATGTCGGGCGACATTTGCAGCCTGTCGCTAATTTAATGCTCGTGATGACTGCAAAGCTTGATTAGCCCACAGGTTTCTTACTGTGGGTGCAGAAAAGCTTTTAATCTCACTTTGAATCTTGACTTTTTCCTTTAACTGTGGCCCCTTGCACCCCTGATGAATCCATAGCAGTGGAAGAAACTTATTTTAATATTTAGTAGCTATTAATTAAAATGAGTGAAAGAGAATTACTTGATCTGTAATGAAACTTTTAAAAAGATTTGGCAAAAACTACAGACCCCCTAAGTCATCGATGCCAGCTGACGTGTGGGTGCATGCAGGTCTGTAGTTTTTGACTGTTTCAGGTTAAGTGCTGCAGTTGTCCGTGTCGTCATAGTCAGTGCATGAACAGTGAGGTTAGAATCATGTCTTTAATGGTACATTTTACAAAGGCACATATTTATGGCAAACGGTTTATACATCAGTGTTTCCAAACTTCTTGGGGGGGCCCTAGACTGTCCACATTTTTGGAGCAAGAGCTGGGAGGGAGCAAAACGTGCACTGTTGGGGGCCCCCCGAGGACTTGGAGAAGTACAACAGCCCAGTGGATAGCCCCTAACTCCCCCCCCCCCCCCCCATGTGTGGAGTTCTCTCTGTGTTGCATGGCATACCTCCTGACACGGAGTTCCTCCTGCAGTCCATGTAGATATAAAGTTTGGCTAATTGCTGCTTAAATTGCCTAAAGAGCATGTTTGCATGTGTGTACGTGCCCTGTGATGGACTGGCATCCCATCCAGGGTGTTTCCGACATTATTCATCCTTTCACTCATCAGTCCATTCATCCATCTTCCGACTGCTTATTCAAAGCTGTGGGCGTTGGATTTTAGTATTCGCATGTTTACCCCGCACTGCGTGGGTTTCATCTATGTGCTCTGATTTCCTCCTACAGCTGAAAGACATGCCAATTCAAGTTGTGGAGCATTTATACGAGAAATCAGCACTCGTTATGGGTCATGAATACCACCAGGGGGCAGTAGTGCTACACCTAAATGTAGATTCATTGCTTGTCAGCCAGTTCAGTCAAATTGCTTTTGCTTCAAGCTTTTATTTACTAAATGTACAATACATCTCTTAGCTTAGCTGAAACATTTTATCTGAAGCCATCGTTTATATTCAGCTGACCTAGTTAACTTCCGTGGCTCTAGGGTGCTACAGCAGGAGCCCGTGGCCCAGCAAACTTCCAGATACCACCGTGGTTAATTCTGTTATCTGCTGATCTTAGCTTATCTTGAAGCTTATCTTCACCTTGGTGCTGTGGACTCATCCGGTTACTGTTGTCCTGTTTAGACTGGGGTAGCTGCCAGCTTTCTGTTTAAAAGATGAGCGGTTTCTTGTGTGTTTATACACACACATACACACACACACACACACACACAGATATGCACTTACACACATACGCACTTACACACACACACACGGGCACTTACACACACACACGGGCACACATACACACACACACACACACCCACACACACGCACTTACACACACACACGGGCACACATACACACACACACACACACAGATATGCACTTACACACATACGCACTTGCACACACACACGGGCACACATACACACACACACACACACCCACACACACGCACTTACACACACACACACGCACATGTAGGGTAAACATATCCTTATGGGGACCGCTCATTCATTTCAATGGGGAAAATGCTAACGCTAACTATGACAACCTTAACCCCCACCCAGCCCTAACCATAACCATAAGTAACCTAACAAAATACAAGAGTTTTTGCATTTTTAGTTTTTTCATAGCAGTCACCGATTTTTATAAAATAGAGTTTTCCCTTATGGGGACCAGGAAACTGTGGATATTTATCACGTTATGGGGACATTATGTCCCCATAAGGATAGGTATACCCGCTCACACTTACACACACACACACACACACACACACACACACACACATGCACTTACACACAGCCCTACATACACAGGCATACATCCACAACAGTCCCTAACTAAAGGATAAGACGTACACAGAATACACGAGTGGACGCCCCGACTGCCCCATCCCCGCACCGACACCCTCCGAAGCTCCTGTTCCTGTTTGTATGCACCTGTTTGAACACATGGTGTTGCTTCACTCCGATTGGCAGCAGGACAAAGCCAAACCCCCCCCCCCCCCACCACCACCACTGCACATTCACCCATCTGATGCACTAACAAGTAGGTGACACACCGCAATTACTGTGTCACTGCTTAGATTGACTCGAGCTGTACAGCCGTCACTGTAACCCGGCACAGGGGGGACAGGGGGCCGCAGAAGCTGGCGATGACGCTGTACTGACAGCGGGTGGCGTGGCGGTTAGAGACGTGGCTCGGTGCCCTGAAGGCTTACAGTGCCCTGCAGTAATTTGGGCCAGGCACTTACGCTGAGTGAGTCACCCAAAAATAAGCTGCATAAAAATCATAATAAAGGTATAACAGAAGATCACACTGTAGCTCACACTGAGTGCAGCTTGATATCTTCTCCTGAGAGACACATTTAAGAGTCAGATGTAGGACATAATTAAACTTCAACCAAAAATTATAGTCTCATTTAAATGCGATGTAATTCCCCAAGGAACGGACGACGCAGTTATTACAGCAATCTATGATGCAGGCACTGCAGGCCACTGCGACTGGTGTCATGGCTCCTTACAGTGAACCCCATTAGCCGATTAATGGTGTAATACTTTAAGTCCGGTGTAATCCCTCTATAAGTAGCCCGGGTACTGGGAGAGGGGCGGCAAGGCTCTGCCAGTCCAGTGACGGGGCAGGATGGGTGGATGCAGGGTGATGGAGGTGTATAAAGGTGGAGGATTTGGAGACGGGGCAGGGGGGCCATTCAGAAGACATGGCAGGGTGGGGGGGGGCTTTGGGGAGATAGGGCAGGGTGTAGGGGGTGTTCGGGAGACTGCGCGGGGGACACGTTCGGGAGACAAGGCAGGATGGGGGGGGAGAGATTCGGGAGACTGGGGAGAGTGGGGTGGGGGGGTGATGTTCGGGAGAGAGGGCAGAGTGGGGTGGGGGGGTGATGTTCGGGAGAGAGGGCAGAGTGGGGTGGGGGGGTGATGTTCGGGAGACAGGGCGGGGGGGGGGCAGGGGAGGGAGCAAAAACAGGCCCCAGGCTCTCGATCTCTGTCTTTCTGACCAGATCCACATTCCTGCTGCCCCCTCGTTCCACCACAAAATGGCCGATCCGTTAGCGCATTAGCGGCTCTCCGCGTTTTCATGTTTGTCCGCCGCCTCCCTCCCGTTCGTTACTTGACACCCCAGAGGTGTCGAAAGCTCCCTGCAGCTCTGTCTCCCGCCTGTCCTCATTCCCGCCGCCTCGCAGCTCTAATTCATTAACTGACCCCCAGGCCTCTCCCCTCCTCCATCTCCTTTGCTGTCTCTCGCTCTCTATCTCTCTCCGGATCGTTCTTCTGCTAACCCTTCTTTCCCCCCAGTCATCATTACTCTTTCTTTGAGCCCAGTAGCCACAGATTCTTGATCAGATGTGATTGACTGCTTTTTTTTCAGACAATGAAATAGTTTGTAGTTTGCAGGACAGACAGAGGATCATTTTTCTGGTCGGGGGTGGGGGGGGGGGTGCCAGCCTTCCTCAAGCACATTTATTTTAATGTTTAGAAAAATGGCAAATACACAGAGAATTGGTATGATGGGTACAGCTTAGCAGTTAGTCATGAATCCTGGATCAGACCTCATCCTTGTGTCTCTGAAAGAAGTGTTAAGGTGTTTATGTACGTGTGTGTGTGTGCATGCGTGTGCGTGTGTGTCTGTTTGTGCTTGGATGGGATATAGGTTGTCAAAGCCACACTACAGGGTGCTTGAGGGGTGGGGTTTATGTGATGTGCAACTCTGGGTGCTTGGGGGTGATTATGTGATGTGTAACTCCAGGTATGGGGTGCTGAAGTTTATGTGATGTGCAATTCCAGGTGCATGTGAGTGGGGGTTATGTGATGTGTAACCCCCGGGTGCTTGGGGTGATTATGTGATGTGCAACCCCTGGTACTCGGGCGGTGGAGTGGTTGTGTGACGTGTAACTCTGGGTGTTTGGGGGGTGATTATGTAATGTGTAACTGGTTACTTGGGGGTGGTGACTATGTGATGTGTAACTCCGGGTGCTTGCAGGTGGTGGGCTGATTATGTGATGTGTAACTCCCCGATATTGCTGCCTGGGCTGAGATGTGGCCTCCTCTGGCTCCCACCCTCCCTCCCTGGCTGACGCCACCTGTCTGTCACGGCCTGATGGCTCCCCCAGTGCCCTGAGCCCCACGTCAGTGCCGCCCCAGGGTGATGTTTCTGCAGACTGGGGATGAAGCAGAGGAGCATCTGTTTTTTTGGGGGGGGGTGTTAATGGACAGAGTGATCAAACTGCTCTTCTTGTGGGGAACCTTCTAAGGTCCCTGTGGGCCCAGTTGAGCCTTATAGGGAGAGGCTGCTGTCTAACTGCATAACACACTTCAGAAATGGCTGATTAAATGCTCTCTCTCTCTCTCTCTCTCTCCCGCACACTCACTCACATACACACACATGCAAATCCTCTGTGTATATATAGATAATAATGCAATAGGAATAATAACTGTATTCACAATAATAGCTACAGTGATAATGAGAATTGTAGCTACAAACTGTAGTCCTGATGGTAGCTGTAGCTGCAATGAGAACTGCAGCCGTGACAGGAACTGTAACGATAAATGTGTTTATAAAGAGAGCCTCAGTCATAGTGAGGATGATAGCCACCCATAAACATTCGTCAGGGTTAGCGGCAACAGCGCAAATAATACTTGTATCCGTCATTAAAAATTAACGACACTGAAACGTTAAAAAGTTGCGGCGATGAATGCAGGATTGCATGGTCGCAGGGACCGCTATGTGAGTGAGGCTGGATGTGCAGCGCAGCCGTGCACGTCAAACCATGCAAGACCCCTAGATCCCAGTTCTTAATTTTATTTAAACTAAAAATAACTTAATATTATAATATTCACTTACACGAAACATATTCAATTACGCTAATATTTATATACTAATATAATAATATTATATACTTATATTTATATACTAATAAATTAATATTATATGATTTTAAGTAATCCAAATCATTTCCAAGTCTTGTTTATAACTTGGCTTTCGCATCATCCAAAAATATTCCCGTTTAATCGTTCACGGGCAACTCGGGGATAACCGAAACCTCGAATGTCACGTTTGCAAAATACTCATAACAAGAGCTGTATTAATAACTGTAGTCATAATGAGCTGTGGTCTTTGCAAGAGCTGACTGCCGCAGGGATGTGGGGTGGTGATGGACTGTCTGCTGCCTGCTCATGGGCGCCCCACTGAGGCATCTAAGGGCATAATATTTATATACTAATATATATATAATTTATATACTAATTTTATATACTCACAGAGTGAGGCACTCTTTCTGAAAGGGAAATAGGCTATTTCATTTGCAGGACTTCAGAGGCGCAAGGAGTCAGTGGGGACAGATGAGGAAGGAGGGACTCGGACTCAGATGCTGCACGTTATCGGTTTCGGTGTGGTTTAAACAACGCAGGCCCATTGGACATGTGACCGATTTATTTACACAGTTCGTGGGGATTGGCAGATGGCGCGCGGATTTATTTTCGGAGTATGGGCACGGCTGGCAGGAAGAGGCGTTCCAATCCTGTAGATGTCATAGGCCGGAATGGGGCCTGGGGGGGGCGGAGCTTCCAGTTGAGCGTCCAAGCGTGTTTGTGCTCTGCCCGGTTCTCTGCTCTCTGCCCGGTTCTCTGCTCTCTGCCCGGTTCTCTGCTCTCTGCCCTCTATCCTGCCGCCCCATCGGCGCGTCACGCTGCGCTCAGACCGTGTGCGCGCTGCTCATCCCGCAGACTCAGGCCCATAGGCCATGGAAAGTGAGCCGCAGCTTCCGTGTGATTCACTAAGATGCTAATCTGGCTAGCGCTCGGTAATCCTGACGCATCTTGACATAAGGTTACCCCCCCTCCCCCCCTCCCGACATGAAGCCCCTGACGTTTCTCTACATTGCTGATGTGGGGGAGCTGCTACCTGAAAACAGGCTGCCGCTCTTGCACCAGAATTGAAAACGGTTTAATTTCAGTAGCTTTATAAAGGGTGCAACAGTGGCAGGACTGCCAGCTCTCACACATCTGGCGTGACGCTCACGCTTTCAGACTCACGCTCACGCAAGAAATCTTACGGATCAGATGGGTGAACGTAAGAAATTAGTTACATCAAACACGTTGGGGCAGTTTGTAAACCTTACAGACTATTTACAAAGTAACAGAACTCTTACATACATGTAAATGCGTGTGCAGACCTGTCTCGAACTGACAGTCTCACTCCAACCATCTGACCACAGTTGGCAGTGAATAATATTCTGCATATTATATTGTTATGAAATTCACTCTCTGCTGCCTGTTGCTCATGTCTTCCGGAAATGCATTCCAGAATCTAATGGAGGATTCCGGTACTAAGCTTTTGAGGTCTGTTCTACAATTTACATTTGAAGCCTTCTAGCTCCTAGAAGTGGAATTTGGAATCTGACTGGAGAATTTGCAATTGGAATCTGCTGAGGACCGTCTGTCACTCAGGAGCCTCGCAGCCGGAGCGCAGAGGGATGCTGGCTCCAAGCCAAAAGCGTGCTGTAACGGCACACGTTCCAGATTGTGATTCATCATGGACGCGCAGGTGCCGAGCATCCTCTCGAACGTCAGGGAATCCTTTCCGTTTCCACGGCAGCAGCGAGACTGGAATGGAGGTAGGTCCTCTGGGTTGCCATGAGAGTCTCGGCACGTCCCACTCCTCAGCCGTGACACGGCTGTGCGTTCTGACACCCAATGATTCATACTATCCAGGGCTGTGCCAATGAGCACCAGAGTATCTGGCCAATCAGAAGAGGCAGGAAAGCGCTTAGGAAGATGTCAAGGTATGTGATGGAAATGGACGGTTTGCTTCACAGAGTCCTGGGTGCCCTCTTTTTGCACAATCCTTCATTCAAGTTTACAGAGCCCGGATTCCGAGTTCAATTTTTACGTCATGGCAAGCAGCATTTGACTGGATTAGCCAAAAAAAAATATCCAGAAACATCTGTAGGCTTCATATTAATAAGCAAGTCAGTGCTTCACCTACACGCTGAGCCTTCAGACCTGTGCTTAAGGGCACCACTGAAGCTGCAGACACCAGAGCAACCCAGGCCTTCAGCTCAGCGCTGCCCCCTTCTGGACCATTGCCTGTGGCAAGCCACTGGGAATAAGTGTCACAAACAATGATATTCATCTCACGCTGGTGTGTCAGGCAGCCGGAGGGCAGCTGTGTCCCACTGGAGCTGTGAGGCCAAGGGAGGCGCTCCAGAGTGGGGACAATGGGGACAATGTCCCCCTTTTTAATCCACAAAGGGCCACGGAGAATTCCCTCCATGAAAACTTATTTTTTAACCATCCATCCATCCATCCATCCATCATCTTCCGCTTGTCCGGGGTTAGGGTCGCGGGGGTAGCAGCTTCAGTAGAGGCACCCAGGCCTCCCTCTCCCCAACTAACCCCACCAGCTCCTCGGGGGGGACACCGAGGCGTTCCCAGGCCAGCCGAGAGATATAATCCCTCCAGCGAGTCCTGGGCCTGCCCCGGGGCCTCCTCCCTGTAGGACATGCACGGAAAACCTCTCCGGGTAGCCGCCCAGGAGGCATCCGCACCAGATGTCCAAACCACCTCAACTGACTCCTTTCGATGTGGAGAAGCAGCGGTTCTACTCTGAGGCCTCCCGGATATCCGAACTTCTCACCCTATCCCTAAGGGAGAGCCCAGACACCCTGCGGAGAAACCTCATTTCGGCCGCTTGTATTCGCGATCTCGTTCTTTCGGTCATTACCCATAGCTCATGACCATAGGTGAGGGTAGGGACAAAGATCGACCAATAGATCGAGAGTTTGGCTTTTTGGCTCAGTTCTTTCTTAGCCACGATGGATCGGTTAAGCGCCTGCAGAACTGCAGACGCCGCTCCGATCCATCTATCCAACTCCCGATCCCGCCTACCCTCACTCGTGAACAAGACCCCGAGATACTTAAACTCCTCCACTTGAGGCAGTACATCTTCCCCAACCCGAAGAGGGCAAACCACCCGTTTCCGGCTAAAAATTATTTTTTAACCATAATTTTTTTATTTTAGGGGGGACAAAGAGAACCTTAAAAGAAGTGTGTGGGGAGAATGAATATGATCTGCATTCCAAGGAAATAAAACTGGCCAATGTCTTCGGAACAGTGTCCGTCAGTAACGCGATGTCTTCGGGACAGTGTCCGTCAGTAACGCGATGCCTTCGGGACAGTGTCCGTCAGTAACGCTATGCCTTCGGGACAGTGTCCGTCAGTAACGCTATGCCTTCGGGACAGTGTCCGTCAGTAACGCTATGCCTTCGGGACAGTGTCCGTCAGTAAGGCTATGCCTTCGGGACAGTGTCCGTCAGTAACGCTATGCCTTCGGGACAGTGTCCGTCAGTAACGCGATGCCTTCGGGACAGTGTCCGTCAGTAACGCTATGCCTTCGGGACAGTGTCCGTCAGTAACGCTATGCCTTCGGGACAGTGTCCGTCAGTAACGCTATGCCTTCGGGACAGTGTCCGTCAGTAACGCTATGCCTTCGGGACAGTGTCCGTCAGTAACGCTATGCCTTCGGGACAGTGTCCGTCAGTAAGGCTATGCCTTCGGGACAGTGTCCGTCAGTAAGGCTATGCCTTCGGGACAGTGTCCGTCAGTAACGCTATGCCTTCGGGACAGTGTCCGTCAGTAAGGCTATGCCTTCGGGACAGTGTCCGTCAGTAACGCTATGCCTTCGGGACAGTGTCCGTCAGTAACGCTATGCCTTCGGGACAGTGTCCGTCAGTAACGCTATGCCTTCGGGACAGTGTCCGTCAGTAAGGCTATGCCTTCGGGACAGTGTCCGTCAGTAACGCTATGCCTTCGGGACAGTGTCCGTCAGTAACGCTATGCCTTCGGGACAGTGTCCGTCAGTAACGCGATGCCTTCGGGACAGTGTCCGTCAGTAACGCTATGCCTTCGGGACAGTGTCCGTCAGTAACGCTATGCCTTCGGGACAGTGTCCGTCAGTAAGGCTATGCCTTCGGGACAGTGTCCGTCAGTAACGCTATGCCTTCGGGACAGTGTCCGTCAGTAAGGCTATGCCTTCGGGACAGTGTCCGTCAGTAACGCTATGCCTTCGGGACAGTGTCCGTCAGTAACGCTATGCCTTCGGGACAGTGTCCGTCAGTAAGGCTATGCCTTCGGGACAGTGTCCGTCAGTAACGCTATGCCTTCGGGACAGTGTCCGTCAGTAAGGCTATGCCTTCGGGACAGTGTCCGTCAGTAACGCGATGCCTTCGGGACAGTGTCCGTCAGTAAGGCGATGCCTTCGGGACAGTGTCCGTCAGTAACGCTATGCCTTCGGGACAGTGTCCGTCAGTAACGCTATGCCTTCGGGACAGTGTCCGTCAGTAAGGCGATGCCTTCGGGACAGTGTCCGTCAGTAACGCTATGCCTTCGGGACAGTGTCCGTCAGTAACGCGATGCCTTCGGGACAGTGTCCGTCAGTAACACAATGGCTTTCATGTCTTTCTTGATTGTCCTCTGTTGACTGACCACCCCCCCCCTCCCAAGTGGTCAAGGACAAACGTATCCATTTCTGCTCCTCTGAAGTATCCTCTAACATCCTTACAGTGTTTCGGGATGCAGAAATCTCTTGCATGTCGTTAAGATACATTCTAGCACAAATACAGGCTAATTGAAGTATGCACTGCACTAAAGTTTAGGTAAGTGTTGAATGTTCACAGCAGACTCACACATCAATTCACAGCCGACTTTCATTCACAGCAGACTCTAACATTTACTGACTCGCAACAGACTCTCACTCACAGCAAACTCCCACTCACATCGACTCACAGCAGACACTCAAGCACACTGACTCGGAGCAGACTGTCACTCACAGCAGACTCTCATGCACACTGACTCACAGCAGACTCTCATGCACACTGACTCACAGCAGACTCCCATGCACACTGACTCACAGCAGACTCTCATGCACACTGACTCACAGCAGACTCTCACACACAGCAGACTCTCAAACGCCGGTGCCGACACTCACAGCATGCCTTTTCTCTCCCTCTTCTATGCCATCCCTCTCTCTCCTTCTGTCTTCCGTTTCTCTCTCTCTCTCCCTCCCTCCCTCCCTCCCTATCTCTCTCTCCCCCCTTGTCTCTCCCTCCCTCTCTCTCCCCCGTCTCTCCCTCCCTCTCTCTCTCTCCCTCTCCCTCTCTCTCTCTCTCTCTCTCCTTCCTCGTTTTCTCCATGCTCCATAGCAGGATTCACACGCATTCGCTCTCCTCCTCCCTGCCGGCTTCCTCATGCCTTGTCCTCCGCTGACGGCTGTCTCTCTGCCCTTCTCTGGCGTTCGGCTCGGCACTTGACTGGCAGGCCGGCCTCCCCTCCCCAGCCCCCCCCCCCACCCTCCCCCCAGGACTCCTGCCCCGGGACGGGGTGCCCGTTCGTCGCCTGAACCTGGGATCATGTTTTATTTTCAGCTGGTGATCATGGCCGGCACCGTGCTTCTGGCATACTACTTCGAATACACGGACACCTTCCCCGTGTACGTCCAGGGCTTCTTCTGCCACGACCGGACGCTCTCCAAGCCGTACCCGGGGCCGGATGAAGGCAGCAAGGTGCCCCCCGTGCTGATCTACTCCATGGTCAGCGCCATCCCCACGTTCACGGTAGGAGAGTGCCCGTGTCGGGGTTGGGGGCGGTTTGCATCTCTGTGTGTGTCGCATGTGACTCGCCGCGTGTTATGACGGCTTCCGCGTGTGAGACGGCGAGCCAAGGGAACAGATTGACAAGCTGTGTGGGACCGCCCCCCTCATCCCCTCGAGCCCTGATAGAGAAAGGCTGTGCGACATCACGTGGGGGGCAGACTGAGAATAAGGAGCATATGTGCATGTTTGCTGGGGGGGGGGGGGGGCTGATAAAAGTGTGCCGTGACGGCGAAGCGGGTCCATGCCGCCACTCGAGCGTGCTGCCCCCACTGGGAGGCTGAGATGCTGGCGGCGCACAGATGGGCCCCGAGGCCAGTGTGCAGGCGGGGTCGCCGAGAGCCCAGGTCATGTGACGAGGGCTTGCTGAACCGTGGCATCATTTACGTCGCTCACCCGCTTCCTGCACCCTGTCAGCTGGCAGGCCCCCTAACCGGGCTTGCGGTTCCGTAGTCGCTGCTGGGCTCCCTGACCGCGAGGCTGCTGAGGCGGGCCGGATGTCGGTACAGGACCCGCTGACGTCTGACAGCCGAGTGACGCGCTCAGTTTCTGTTTCGGGATTCCTCGCTCCGACCTTCCCAATGAAAGCCGAAATCTTTGATACAGCCCATCATTTCTGCTCCATTTCCGTTGGCCCTGAAGCCCCCCCCCCAGGATGAATACTAAATTCTTAAGTCTCCAGAGCATTTTTCTCACCTTTTATTCTAGCCTCTGGTTTATTTATTTATGCTAATTTGATTTTTGTTTTAGGAAATGCTTTCACCTTTTGGTATCCGCTGCTGGTCTTGGACTGACTGACAGTCTTTCCTGCTGCCTTTCATTGCAGGATGACTGGAGGCCTTTTCACTGGGTCACCTGCCTCATTCATGACAAAAACGCTCCTAATGCAGATGGTTAGAAAAGGAAAATCATCCAAATCACTTTCTATTCTATGTCCTTCCAGCCTTGCGCATAAGATATTGAAATAAGGCCAAAGGAGATCATTTCCATAGAAATTATTAATTATTATGTTTGGTTAAAAGCTGAATTATTTCTCATCCTTGCAGGAAACAAGTGCCGGAAACTATTATGATAATAAGTCGTCTTATCTTAATGAATCCGTGTAATTACTACAAGACCGTGCAAATGGGTGATGCGGTCGTCATGACAAACTTCTGCTCATGCAAAAGGGGGAAACTTAAAGCACAATAATTTCAAAGTCTTTCTGGTGGTTTTTTTTTAAAAAAAACAACAACCGCGACGCTGCTTGTCTCGCCGGCACTATTTCGGTGCATGTCAGATTAATTATTCCAGAGAACAAATGAACTTAAAAATCCATCTGGTGTTTATGTATATTTAAAGCTGAGCTGGAGCGCGGTCCACGTTTACCTGGAGGCACTGAGTGGGTCTTTACATAGCACATAAACACTCGCCCACGAGTGCACATCCCTGCTAAAAATACGTATGACACAGCACGACGTCAACTCCGACTTTCACACGCATTCCTCAGTGAAGAAAACTTTCAACACTGTAGTAAAACTATTGCAGCACCTGAAAGCACAGGAAGTATGAACAGCCGTTTAATCATCTTTTTTAGGGGTGTGGCTGTAAACAGAGACTCCTTGAGTCGTGGTTCTGGCTGTGAGTCTGTCTCAATCAGAGGTGAACATTTCTAGTCCAGAAAGTGAAAATCCAGACCAAGATTTTGTTTCAACCAACCAGTTGAGTACTCTGTGACTGTGGCTCTTTACGCTCAACTGGTTGGTTGAAACAAAATCTTGGTCTGGATTTTCACTTTCTGGACCTGAAATGTCCACCTCTGTTGTCATGTGACTCATAGATTTGTGGACGCCATTCACACCCAGTCTCAATATAACCAAACATAAATCGCTATCTGCTTAAGAAAGGCTTTGATTCATTCTAATTCCCGCATTTTTTGCTACATTTGCCATTTGCCACATGTTTATTGCTTGTTGCTTTTTCCTTGTCTTGTGTCAGTTGGAATATATCGAGTCATTACCGAGGCTGTTTCCATAGAGACTCGCGGAAATGGAGCAGGGTAGGGACAGCGTTTGCGCGCTGGTGGGGTTCGCGTGTTTGCTTTGCCTTAAGACCTGAGCTTCCACCTCAATGAACAACCAGCTGATTAGCAGATGGAGTTGCAGAAGCTGCCGGTGAAAGGCCTGTAATGGATGCAATACAGCCATGAGATACGGCATGGAAAGAGGTCCCACGGTGCCCGCATCGTCGCTACATCAGTTCCCTAATCTCCCTCCTCTTAATTAGAGCCCTCATTGACGCTGTGTGACTAAACACTGCACAGATGACAGCCTTTGGTATTTACGCTACATTTCCTCTTTTTTAGTGATACTTTCTCGAGCCGGCTTTGACATTTTCCCCAGTGAGGGTCGGCCGTGGGTAAACATGAAGACGTACGGCCTTAGATGCAGATTATGAATGAGTATCAGATGTGCTCTCCGTGGTTAAAGGACAAGGAAGATGCAGAGACACAAAAAAGAGAGTGTCAGTCTTCACAGCGCCCTGAATGCTTAACTGGTTGGTAAATGGAAGGTAGTACTTCATTAGTTTTGGAGACCATGTATCAAAAATATGATGTTCATTCTGGTGTACCACAGGGTTCTGTGCTGGGCCCCTTCTGTGCTCCCTGTATACGCTGCCATTGGGTAAAATGATCTCAGATCCTGGAGTCGGCTTCCACAGCTATGCTGATCATACTCGGTTATACACTCACCTAAAGGATTATTAGGAACACCATACTAATACGGTGTTTGACCCCCTTTCACCTTCAGAACTGCCTTAATTCTATGTGGCATTCATTCAACAAGGTGCTGAAAGCATTCTTTAGAAATGTTGGCCCATATTGATAGGATAGCATCTTGCAGCTGATGGAGATTTGTGGGATGCACATCCAGGGCACGAAGCTCCCGTTCCACCACATCCCAAGGATGCTCTATTGGGTTGAGATCTGGTGACTGTGGGGGCCATTTTAGTACAGTGAACTCATTGTAATGTTCAAGAAACCAATTTGAAATGATTCGAGCTTTGTGACATGGTGCATTATCCTGCTGGAAGTAGCCATCAGAGGATGGGTACATGGTGGTCATAAAGGGATGGACATGGTCAGAAACAATGCTCAGGTAGGCCGTGGCATTTAAACAATGCCCAATTGGCACTAAGGGGCCTAAAGTGTGCCAAGAAAACATACCCCACACCATTACACCACCACCACCAGCCTGCACAGTGGTAACAAGGCATGATGGATCCATGTTCTCATTCTGTTTACGCCAAATTCTGACTCTAACATTTGAATGTCTCAACAGAAATCGAGACTCATCAGACCAGGCAACATTTTTCCAGTCTTCAACTGTCCGATTTTGGTGAGCTCGTGCAAATTGTAGCCTCTTTTTCCTATTTGTAGTGGAGATGAGTGGTACCCGGTGGGGTCTTCTGCTGTTGTAGCCCATCCGCCTCAAGGTTGTGCGTGTTGTGGCTTCACAAATGCTTTGCTGTATACCTCGGTTGTAACGAGTGGTTATTTCAGTCAAAGTTGCTCGTGTATCAGCTTGAATCAGTCGGCCCATTCTCCTCTGACCTCTAGCATCAACAAGGCATTTTCGCCCACAGGACTGCCGCATACTGGATGTTTTTCCCTTTGCACACCATTCTTTGTAAACCCTAGAAATGGTTGTTCGTGAAAATCCCAGTAACTGAGCAGATTGTGAAATACTCAGACCGGCCCGTCTGGCACCAACAACCATGCCACGCTCAAAATTGCTTAAATCACCTTTCTTTCCCATTCTGACATTCAGTTTGGAGTTCAGGAGATTGTCTTGACCAGGACCACACCCCTAAATGCATTGAAGCAACTGCCATGTGATTGGTTGATTAGATAATTGCATTAATGAGAAATTGAAAAGGTGTTCCTAATAATCCTTTAGGTGAGTGTACGTGTCTGTAGTAATCCCAGTGCTGTCAATAAACTGGTGAGCTGTCTAATGAGTATCATGAGTTCTTTTGATTCTGAATGAAGACGAGAGTGAATTCTCCTAGTTGGCTTTGTCCATGTACGGCCAGGTTGACGATCCCTGCTTCCAGCCAATTCAGGGTCACTGGGACACACATGTGCCATTAGCAGTTAGAAATTAGTGATTAGCATTTAGTCTCAGGTTGACATTGATATGTGAGGGTGAGGGTGTGAGGATGCCAGTGTGTGTCTCCTGCTTAGGACAGCTGTTGTTGAAATATATGCGACACGGATGCATAATGAGATTAAGGCCCTTTGTATGAGAGTTTCTGAGCTGCTTTCCCAGAACACGAGTGTAAAGGGACTGAGGATGCAGTCGATTACCTCATTTACCTGCTCTCACTGCCTCCAGCCTGCTGCCCCTTTTCAGCCGCACTCCCCGAGAATATGCCGGCCGCCCCTTTGATTCTTCCTGGGGGGAGAGGGAGAGGCTAGGAGAGAGACGGAGGGCAAGATGGGGTTGGGGGAAGACGGCGGGATAAGGGACAGATGGACTCAGCGAGAGGACCACGCCGCATGCCGCTCCCAGTGCATGATGGGAGAGGATCGGGAGGGATTTTCACCACAGAGAGAGAGCAGTGGGGAGGTAACTGGATGGGCATGAAATGGTGTTTGACAGGGGCTGGGGGACCTTGTGAGAGCCCCCCCACAGTTCACACATGGTCGGCCAAGGTGTTCTCGTCAGTCTGAAAGTGAGAAGAGGAGGGAAGATGGAGGGAAGGAAAAAGAGCACTAGAGGAGGAGTGTAGGCAGAAGGCATGAAAGGAAGTGGGGTCCTGTGTGACCTTTTGCTGCCCCTGGTAGGTGATGCCCCCAGGAGCAGCCAACATCTTGACAGGAAGTGGTCATGTGACTGGAATCTGCCTCCATTTCCTCCCTGATCTCCCTCCCGTGTGCCCTGATTCCTCTCCCTTTGCCTTTCCCTTCTTTCTTTAATTTCCTTTCACTGATTCCTCTTTTTATTGCCTATGCTGCTCGTTCTGCCTTTTCTGTGCCCCCGCCCCTCGGTGCCACCCGCTCCATCACTCTGTTTATGAAATGCCCTGTTGTTCTGTATGCTGTCGGCGTTACAGTGACATGACCTCACAGCTCACGCCACCTGAACTCCTATTAACGCATCATCCCGAATCGCGAGCGTTTGTTTCCGTGGGTAAGTACATTGGCTGGGTCTGTGCGTTTTTATGTCTATGTGAAGCTCCATTGACATGATGCTGTATTTGCCATTTGCAGAAGTATGAGTGCAGGTATGGCTGCTCCTTTGAGACACGCACTCATACTGCCAAGAGTATAGCGTGGTGTTCGAGGGCAGGGTGGGGCCAATTATCCAGCACCCCTTGAGTAATGCGGGGGGGTTAAGGTCCTTGCTCAAGTACCCAGTGGTGTCGCCAGTGTGCCGACCCCGGGATTCAAACCAGTGACCTTCCGATCGCAGGCACTGAGCCCTATCTTGCCGAGCCTCACAGCGCCATCGTGTGCAGCATGTTGTGCCTTAGCACCGTCCTGACTGCTGATCAGAATCAGTCGCTGTTTTTCTGTACATTAAGTATGAAAAATAAGGGAAAGGGGTTTCAAATCGATTCAAATGACATATATATTTTATAGGTTTAAATGCCGCACATTTTAAATGCTTCTTTTTTTTTTAAACAGTCGATTGATTACCTGCCCTGTGAATTTCACTGTGCCGTTTGATTTTCGCATTTGGGGGCCATTGCATTATTTATCTGCGTGCTGACTTGCATCGTTGATTTTCGAATCATGTTATAAATATTAACACGCTAATCACTCATCTGTGAAAGGATGCGGGGTTCCTTCTTCGAGCACCTGCCCCCCCTACAGTATCAGGCTAACACTGGTGGGAGCGGTTATGGAGCTTACGGACTGCACTGGCTTGTAAAAGAGCAGCTCTGAAACCTGATGGCTGGACTTCTTAGGCATGGATAAAAGTGTTGGTTACGGTGTGGAAAAATGACTAAAGCGCGAGACTTTTCCATAAATGCTTCCGGTAAAACCATCTAAACCCCCCCCAGCCCATTTCTGTGGGGATCTTTGTTCTTGTTGACATGTCTGTTGTCTGGTCTTATTAAAATCGCAGTCAGCAGTACTGAAAGCAGGAGCGCCCCCCCCCCCCCTGCCCTGTGCTGCGCGACAGCCACACGCTGCAGTTTGATGCATGCCCCCCCCCCGTGCTGCGCAACAGACACACGCTGCAGTTTGATGCATGCCCCCCCCCCCGTGCTGCGTGACAGACACATGCTGCAGTTTGATGCATGCCCCCCCCCCCGTGCTGCGCGAAAGCCACACGCTGCAATTTGATGCATGCCCCCCCCGTGCTGCGCGACAGCCACACGCTGCAGTTTGATGCATGCCCCCCCCTCGTGCTGCGCGACAGACACACGCTGCAGTTTGATGTCCAAAGCTATTTCTGCTGTTTAGGTCAGGTGACTAAGTCATGTGATGCGGCATGGTCAGGTGACTAGGTCATGTGATGCGGCAATCTATCACTCTCCTTTTTAGGCGGCTTGGCGTGTCCAGACTTCTGACTGGTCCTGTATGTCTGTGTAGCTGAAAATGCCATCTTCCATAAATTTACCCACGTTCCTCTGTGCCCATGTGATGTCCCTTTTGTGTCACCTGGTGACCTGGAATTTGTCATGTATATTTTATCAATGTGTATCCCACATCTTCCCACCGTGACAGCGAGCTCCCGGTCATGTGACCGCAGCGCGCGTACGGACAGTGCTTCATGATCCATGGCACTGCAGCTTTAAACGCACCTTCCAGGATGAGGACAGAACAGGGTACCAACAGGTGCGTGGGTGCAGCAGGAAGGGCTGCTAGAGGCACAGGTTACGCTGAGAACTGCCATCCTGGAGAGGAAAGTCAACACTGAGAAGTGTAGTGACGACATGGCTCGCTGTGTGACAGCGAAGTAGCACTCTGAGCATGTGCAAGTGGTACTGATTTGATTGGTTGCTTTTGGTTCGGCTCCGGAACGTGGAACGTGATGCAAAGCAAAGAGCATTTAGTGTTTTGCAAAAGACCATAACGAAGAGATATGAAGACAGAGCAGGTCAATGGTTGAATGAGGCGGTTTGAAGTATTCCTGGATATGGTGGGTCCTGAGATGTTTCTGGTAGGTTGAGAGGGATTCTGCTGACTTACGAATAGCTCAGTCCAGCACTGAGGAACCATGCAAGGAACATCTAGAGTCAGGCTGATGTGGTGGTGGATCAGCAGGTGGCTTCGACTCTGTCTTACTCATGCTTTAAAAATGTGAGCAGAGATCAAGGATTATGATTTATGCAATGAGATGGCAGATGTATCCACAATGAAGCCTTCAGGATTATACATGTATTACGGACGTTGCTGCTTGCAGATCTTGGCCGGAGAGCTGACATCCTTCTTCCTGAAGCCAGAGGGTACTCAAGAGAAGACCATCGTCACGGCAGACTGCTGCTACTTCAACCCGCTGCTGCGCAGAATCGTCCGCTTTCTCGGTAACCGCTTCAGTCCTGGCTGATTAATAACTCACATGATCTCTTAAGCATCCAATCACTTAATCCGGTTATAAACCCTTTACGTTTCTCGCTCCCAGGGGTCTACTCCTTCGGCCTGTTCACCACCACGATCTTCGCCAACGCAGGCCAGGTGGTAACAGGAAACCAGACTCCCCACTTCTTGTCCGCCTGCCGGCCCAACTACACAGCGCTGGGGTGCCATTTAGTGACGCAGTACATCACGGATCGCCGTGCCTGCACTGGCAACCCACTCATCGTTGCCTCTGCTCGCAAGTCCTTCCCCTCAAAGGACGCTGCGCTCAGCTTCTACGCTGCTGTCTACATAGTGGTATGAATCGCAGATGCACAGCCCAAAGCCCGCTGCTCAGCCTATAGCAGAGTGCCGCCCTTCATTCCCCTGCTCAGCCTATAGCAGAGTGCCGCCCTTCATTCCCCTGCTCAGCCTATAGCAGAGTGCCGCCCTTCATTCCCCTGCTCAGCCTATAGCAGAGTGCCGCCCTTCATTCCCCTGCTCAGCCTATAGCAGAGTGCCGCCCTTCATTCCCCTGCTCAGCCTATAGCAGAGTGCCGCCATTCCCTGCTCAGCCTATAGCAGAGTGCCGCCCTTCATTCCCCTGCTCAGCCTATAGCAGAGTGCCGCCATTCCCTGCTCAGCCTATAGCAGAGTGCCGCCCTTCATTCCCCTGCTCAGCCTATAGCAGAGTGCCGCCATTCCCTGCTCAGCCTATAGCAGAGTGCCGCCCTTCATTCCCCTGCTCAGCCTATAGCAGAGTGCCGCCCTTCATTCCCCTGCTCAGCCTATAGCAGAGTGCCGCCCTTCATTCCCCTGCTCAACCTATAGCAGAGTGCTGCCATTCCCTGCTCAGCCTATAGCAGAGTGCCGCCATTCCCTGCTCAGCCTATAGCAGAGTTCCGGCCTTCATTCCCCTGCTCAGCCTATAGCAGAGTGCCACCATTCCCTGCTCAGCCTATAGCAGAGTGCCGCCATTCCCTGCTCAGCCTATAGCAGAGTGCCGCCATTCCCTGCTCAGCCTATAGCAGAGTGCTGCCCTTCCTTGCTCAGCCTATAGCAGAGTGCTGCCCTTCCTTGCTCAGCCTATAGCAGAGTGCTGCCCTTCCTTGCTCAGCCTATAGCAGAGTTCCGGCCTTCATTCCCCTGCACAGCTGGATAATGATTTTGTGCTCTGTGACACTCTGAAGCATTACCAGCTAATGCATTCTCACACACTCATTGAATGGACATTTTCCCCATCTGTGTAACTGTTTTTAGTTTTATTTCCCCCTCAAGGATTAATAAAGTCTGTCTCTCTCTCCGCCTGTCTGTCTGTCTCTCTGCCTGCCTGTCTGTCTAGCTTTCTCATTCAGTCTTAATTACTACCCTATAGTTGTAAGCCTATCCTCATCTGTCTGCGAGTGAGTAGCTCTTGCGATCACTTTCCTTTCCTTTAGGGTCAACATGCTTTGCTGATCTTTGAGGAACCAAAGTGCATGTCCACATTAACCCTGAACCAGCAACAGATGTCTCACAGAGACTGTGCATGTCTGTCTGTCAGATGTATGTTACAGTGGTGTTCCGGACCAAGGGCACCAGACTGGCCAAGCCCACTGTGTGCCTCACGCTGCTCTCACTGGCCGTGCTGGTGGGCGTGGTGCGCGTGACCGAGTACCGAAACCACTGGGGAGATGTGCTGGCTGGCTACTTCACGGGCGGAGCCATCGCCGTCTTCCTGGTGAGAACAGGGAAGTAGGTCCTGTGACTTCTGGAATGACGTTTTACTTTGGATACTCTCTGTGGAATAGTCTTAGGTTCAGCTCAAAAATGTTCCTCCTCCATTAGAGGAGAGGTCAAACATGGGCCAGTCCAGTAGGAGCACCATTTATAGGTGTGCTGTTCCTCTATGAGAGCAGAGCTGCCCAAAGGAGTCCCAGTCACGTCTCCATCGATGCGTCACGTCTGTCTGACCTTCCTCCTCTCCCAGGTTACCTGCGTCGTCAACAATTTCCAGCAGACCAGGCCGGCTGCGCTTCCCTCGCGGCCGCCGCGCCCTGACTCTGCACCAGGCATGCCCGTGGTGGTGCTGCCCTGCGTGGAGAATCCACTGGAAAAGCTAAGTGGCTCTCAGGTAAGAGGTGGCGCTGGGTCGGGGGTTGGGGGTTGGGGGAGGCCACTCATGTGTCCCCTTCACGCACCGACGCCCATTCCTGCACTCACGTGACTGTGGTCGGGAGACCACTTCCTCTCGCTGCAGTGCTGAATGGATCTCCACACGCATGCATGTGTCTTGACGCACTCATCCCTACACGCATGCTCATAGACACAGCCACGCATCTCCCCACGATCTCAGCCCTGCCTTGTGGTCTGCGTTGATATCAAACTGGGAAATCCTGGCAGCAGGTTAACCCATGAAGCTCCCCCAGTGACTAGTAGCCGAGTCACTGACCCAGTGAGTCATTAACTCAGTCCTCTGGGTCACCGTTTGCCGTGTGCTTCATAAAGCGAACTGGAAGTCTGCTGCCTTTCTGCAATAATAAGTGCTCCATATCTGTAAGGTCTTTGTTGTTTTGAAACAGATTTCCGACCATCAGAGCTGGTCTGGCCATCCGGTAAACCGGGCATGTTCCCGGGGTGCCGATGGGCTTGTGGGCCGGCAAAATTTGTCGTGGGGGACCCCCCCTCGATCGTCAAATTTTATCGTAGGTATGTATGTGTGGTGGACCTGTATGGGCGACAGTCCAGGGCTGATTTTTAATCCATCATCGGCTGACACTCTGATGTAAGCATCAGGAGGCCAGCCGTCGATCCAGGGCCATAATGAACGTCTCAGATATACGGGCTTAACGCTCATAGAACACTGGCTGCCAAAATTCCTCAGGGCCTCATATGGGAAACCATTAGCGAGACTCCCAGAAGGTCAAGGAAACGTCACTGAACTTTATTAAAGATTTGAGACGACGTGGAAGATGGGGTTGTGCAATAGAGGGGCTGTGGTAGGAAGAGCAGTTATGGGATGATAATATCTCGCTGAGATCGTCTTCCACTCTGTCTGCCCCTCCGTTCTTCCTCCATATGCTTATTCTCTCCTCATCCTCCACATTCTCCTCCTTCTGGCTGTTAGCCTCTCCTCTCTCCTCTGTCCTCAGCTTTGACTCCCTCGCCTCCTCTTTCTGTCTCACCCCTCTCCTTCTCTCCCTCCTTCCTCCCCAGGCTCCGGGATCCCCGTTCAGCGAGATCACATGACCATCAGCCATACCGGTTCCCCATGCCCCCAGACGTTCTCATACCCTCTCCCTCCATCTCCAGCGAAGTCTAGACCTCCCTCCCGGCCATTCTCACCGATGCCCCGCCCACTCCGGACGCCAACCCCTCCAACGCTCCTATTCGACACAAGTGTAAACCGCTCGCCCCACCAGCAAACACCCCTCAGACCCCCAAACCGCCCTCCTCACTGGATGCTGAGCTGAGCGTCACTTTCTCCCTTGGTTTGCTCAGCTCTCATTCCTGCTGACAGAAACGTTGTGTTTTTCTCCCGCTTTCTTTTATATTGTGTAAGAACAAGAACAAAGACTCGATAGAGAAAATATTCCCTCACTGCTCTTTTGTACTGTAAATGTTCTGTCCATGTTCTATCTATGTTCTCTCCACACTTATTACAGTTTTTTACTGTTATTTTAGACCATAAATCCATTCTTCGGCTAAACCTATGAAATTAACAATTTTCTAGCTACATGTGGGCATAGGGACCTCCAGCAGTGACCTCCTGTGCTGAGCTGTATCATAGAACTGCGAAACCACTGTCCTGACCCAGTGAACACTGCCAATGGAATTAAATTTGCCATAAGTCTGGTAACCAGCTGGAGAAGCCCCCCCCCTTCCACCCCTCCCCTACCCTAGACAGACAGAACACTGCGCAGAACACGTTCTCACACTCGAGGGCATTTTAATCGGTTTGTGTTTCTAGTGGAATATCAATTACGGGAACTGATGTTCAGCTTCTGTATGCGGACAGCCTTCGGACGCCAGGCGACGGCACACGGGCGCACGGCAGCTGCTGTCTGATTTTCCCTCTGCTCCTGCTGCCGCCTCCCTCTGGCAGAGCAATGAAGAAGCGGAATCAAACACCGAACAGCAAAAACTGGTCAGAGGTGGATAACTCGGGTCCAGAGAGTAAAAGTCCAGACCAAGATTTCGTTTCAACCAACCAGTTGAGTCACAGAGTACTCAACAAAATCTTGGTCTGGGCTTTTACTGTCTGGAATCGACCTGCCCACCTCTGAAACTCCTCAATATGCTTTAATAGAACCACACAGCACAGGAGAGATTTATTTGCTGTTGCCTTCTGCCCAGATGTGATATTTGTAACATGATTATATTTTATTTTTGAAGGTATTTATTGGTATGCTATGTATGAATACCTTACATATGGATGGACATTAGTCATACGTGAAGGCCTGTCTCTCCATCTTCTACACTCTCCCCTTGGGTTCCATTCATCTCTCGCTAACTGTCTTATTGGACGTTCCTTTATCTCACCCCTACAACTTTGGGTGACCTTGTTTTTGTTCCCAAAATCCATCTTTTGTACATAGGTGTTTTTTTTTTCCTTGTTGTGGTATTAAGGTGCGACTCGAGAGAGACATTCCGGATCACCGCGCACTGTTTCCGATCACCAGGAGCACCAGCCGTTTCACTTAAGTGTCGTGTTTGGTGAAGCGAACCCGTGTACATGCCGTAATCCCCACAGAGTGTCACCCTCATCATGGCTGAAAGATACACTGACATGGTCACTGGTACACTGGCTGTGTACTGACATTACAGTCAGATGACTAAAGCAGATTTTTACTTTACTGGTCTCTACAGCTGGTCACGTCGTTGTGGGTTTGACCAATTTTTTTTACTCAATAACCTAAATTACATTGAAATGTTTACATTTTTTCATACAGCACTATCTCTTGAGCTCTGAAAGTGGATTACTTTTGAAATAGGTTTCTTAAATTTTCCATCAAGTTTGATAACATTCAAATGGATAGCAGCTGCAAGGGTATCTTGTTCAACAAACGCATCAGGCTTGGTTCAAGAGGGGTTCTATGCATCTTCTTTAATTGGGTTGTAAGAAGTGCAGTGGATATGTTTGACCAGCAGATGGCAATATTGGTGAGGCACTGTAGGACAGCCTTACCACAAGACAACTTCTGATTTACTATAACTGACATACTCGGGAACTCAGCGGGTATACTGAATTTAATTTGGTAGTGCCAAATCAGTAGCTCATGATGGTGCTGTTTTTGGCTGTTTTTATTCAGCCAGTCCTTTTTAAAAATGAGAATAAATATGACACTAAAGCGGAAAAACCGACTGATGCGCCGTGTCATTTGAAGTGATCTGACGGAGGCACTATTTTCCTTCCTATATACCTTCTTTTTGTAACAATTTGTCTGACAAGAAAATAAATATTGCAATAAAAAATGGCTTATTTGTTTTACTTTGCAATAGAGCGAATTTATACTTCCCCCTGGTGGCCACATGCAGAATATCTTGCCATGCGGGTGGATTTATTATGAGTCTGCTGACGCTTAAATATCGATCAAAAATGTCTAATAACTCTAAAAACTTAGCTAAACGCTTACGCACCCACTAATATCAAGCTTCGGCCCTTTCTGCTCAGAAGACAACAATCTACATGCCATACTACAGAAAACAGACCTGTGCTAACGCCAGTTCTGTAATATTTGGTACGGTGGCCTGTACTAACGTTGGTAAAACAACGTACTGTTGAGTCAAACGTGCTGTAATAACAACATGTAATACGTGTTATTATCATGAAATTTGGATACAGCTGATGTTTCATGTCAAAGTGATGATGCATTTAACATTTACCTAGTACTCTATGTCTACTTTATGTGTATTTATGTGTATATGAGTTACACGCACACAATTTAGCACAACGTTTTACTTATTTGTAGTCGGCACCTTTCTGAATGATGACCAACTTGCAGCCGCTTTTTCAGGATAGAACGCATTTTGTCCACAAGGTGGAGACATCGCTACGTTATTTTTTCCCCATTTTCTCCCGCCCCCCACCAATGATAACAAACTACTTTTATTTCATATGCAAGTAAGTTATGACTTATCTCTGAATGAAAAACCGTTACATAATAACAGTGATTACACTGGATTTAGCAACCAAATAACACTACAGTCAGGTAGCGCCGGGGGTATCTTACCCAAGAGCAGACCTTACAGGGACGGAAACAGGACAACTCGCGTCTTTAAACAATATTTATCCACAAATTTGAGATGGCCACTGGGACAATCATTTCACCTATTGTATTAATTTTCCTAACATTTGTTACATTATTCAAAATCATCTTGTTTCATTTAGGTGGTAGAATATACTAAGATTTGTTCATCTATAATTATTTAATTACGTCTGCTGTCATTTTGAAATTTACAGAAACGTATTTAATGCATCTTTTGTTTGTATTTTTCAAGTTGCTCAAAGAACCAGTGGGTCACTGATGATCCTTTATGGCCGATGTCATAAAAAAATTAGGTGTACAAAGCTGTATTTGTTTCTTTAAAATAACTAGAACAGTATGTCGCGTATGAAGCATATTAATTCAGTTACGACACTATTTTGAAAAGTGTCGCTAATCACCATCTGAGCAAATTGTCCACAGGAACCCTATCATTCATTATTTATGAGGGGACATGCGTTCCAGTGAGCGGGAGTCTTTAAATGGCCACAGCAATGCAGCTGAACACGCGCTCTCTCTCTCTCTCTCTCTCTCTCACACACACACACACATACACACACACACACGAACACAGAGTCCACAGTCTTTGTGAGGACTCTCCATTCATTTCTATGGGCACAACCCTAATCCCAACTAGGACAACCATAACACCTACCCAGCCCTAACCACAAGTAACCATACAAAATAAAGACTTTTTTTTTTTGCATTTTTAGGTTTTTAATTGCAGTCACAGATTTCTATGAACTTGAGGTTATCCTTGTGGGGACTGAAAAAATATTACAGGGTTTTATCACAATGGGGGGAAATCTGGTCCTCACAATGTAACAATTACAAACACACACACATACCAACACGTACATATACATTCACACATACAAACGCATTCATAGCAATTCATGCACAAATACGCACTGACAATAAGCGGCCACGCGACCCTGAAACACACCTTCAGGAACATGCACAGCCCCTCTTCGTTCTTGCTTTATCTTTTCCGGAAATTGCATTTCCAGCCCAGCCGGGGTCCCGTTATAAAAGAGGAGCAACATGCTGTAACCTTTTTAAAAAGCTATTAGTGATGCACCTGCCCCCAGCCGCTCACCCCTCCCCCTCTAAAAGCCCTGTAATGTTATTTGCATTTTACACCAATTACCCTGCTATCCACAAATGCCTCCTCTCCTGCTGACTTGCTCAGGAGTGTGTGTGTGTGTATGTGTGTCACACATGTGTGTGAGCACGTTTGTGTGAGCGTGGTCCAGGTATACATTACATTGTGGGGACCAAATGTCCCCACAATGTGATAAAAATCTGTTATTTTGATGTTGTGGGGACCATTTTTTGGTCCCCACAAGGGTAAATTCAATTTAATGAAAATCTGTGACTGTGTGTGTATGTGTTTATGCGTGTGCATGGTGGGGGTGGAACTCTTACCCTCTAGTGGTCAGGTGATGGCAGTACAGTCTACCAGTACTGGCCGAGGACCAGTCCCAGTCCAAAGCCCAGTCATTGCTTCACTCCATATCTCACCTTCCAGAGAAATAAAATAGTCCCCAGTAAAACCCCAGTAATCAGCACCTCGGAATCTGTCATCAACAGCCCATAATAAGGGCCGGGTATACTGCTCCACACGTAAACAACAGATGTGGCATTTCTCAGGTGTTCCAGGCAGTCTGCTAAACGCCACATCCGCTGTTTACGTGCGAAAAGGTTTACCCCCTCCTTACAGGATGCCATTTTTAGCCTATGGGGTGTTAACAGGAAGAAAGAGACAAAATTTACGGAGAAATGTAGGAAAGGAAATGAGAGCTAGCCAGACAATCAGGCGGGGGGATGGGGGCATGAAATTCAATTGCAAGGGTTGGGGGGGGGGCTGTTGCTGGACAAATCTGAAGATGCTGAGCAAGAGGAAGGCTCAGAGACATCTCTGGGTCAGAACCTGCTGTCCCTCCGCTCACCTTGGGTCCCTCCTCCTCTCGCTGGATTGTTCCTGTACTGGACTCAGAGGTACATCGTCATTGCCTCTGCTTCCCTAACAGACCTCTTACTTAATGCTGCCCACCGCTTTCAAGAGGCGTCTGTTTTTATTTTTTTTCCGTTAAAATATGCAGCCTCCGAAAATCATCAGTACTCAACCACATGATAAATTAAAGGCCACACACTTAAGAAACCATGTAAAGACACTAAACGTGACAACCTAAATAAAACCGCTCATTAAATCCCGGAACTGAAATCGAAAGCCATCCTTCTGAAATTGCTTTGGCGCTTTGGCGTCTCCTCTTGCTCACTTCCCATCATACATTGCGCCATCGCCCAGCAGGCCAGCTCCGCTCCGCGCTGTCTTGTCTCATTCACATCCCAGGGGGCTCATTTGTACGCTGAAGGGCTTTTAGCGCTCTTAGACCCCGATGATGTCCCTCCCTGCCCTCCCGCTTCCCTTCACCGCATTTCTTTCCAAAACGTGACATCACACCCCAAGCACACAGTGGTGGACCAGATCTGTGACATCATTTTGGAATCTTCAGACGACTGTCACCTAGCGACGATGGATGACAGCATACGGAAGTCATTGGGGGATAGGAAAGGCGTGTGAGTTTATCCGCATCATGTTGTTTTTTTGTAATTCGGGCTAACAGACAGGTAGCAAATAACCAAACCCAACTCAGAAAGCCGGTTACGCAGCAGCAACAGCTTCTCTGTCAGCACGGCACTCCGTAATGACTCAGCTAGGCGAGGAGCCCGGGCGACACATTTACGCAGAGTCATTTACACTCGCGGGTTACATAATCGCCACGCAGCTGGACGCCGTACCGAAGCAGCCCTGCCGTCTCACTCCTGTGCATTTTACAGCCCCATTTGCTCCGCCGACAGTTTCATCCGAAGACACATATATTCTTACTCATTTGTGCAGCTTCATATTTTGCTGGAGGAATTCAGTTCGAGTGTCCTGCTCAAATGAGTGACACCTGTAGCTTTCCTGCAACTTATAGCGCCAACATTCCAGCTACGAGTGATACGATGAAGTACGCTTTTGTGTATTTTTAATACATGAAGACACCGTAATGCATATTTTCCAGCAGATAAAACCACTGGTTAGGTAACTGTAAGCAGAAGGTTAGGTTACAGGTTCGAGTCCCAACAGGATAAACTGGAGCAGCATTAAATAGGTTAAGTAAATCCCCCCCAAGGAAAAAAAAAAAAACAGATAAGGGAGGGAAATAATCAAATTCAGGGAGGTGAAGTTTAACCAGCTGCACAACGCAGTAATTTCGCAGTCGACTCAGGACTGGTCAATTGGAAGGGTGGGAATTAAAAGTAAGGAACATGAAGAGAATCAATGGGACTTACTGCCGCTCTACCGCTGTGCTGCTTCTCCAGCGCCCGCGCGTGCGTGGTGTGTGCGTGCGCGCGCACGATTAAAAAGACAAAGGCAAAGAAGGCAGGAGCTTCATAAAACGGCAAAATGAAAAGCCAGCAGGGATGAATGTACGGCACAGCCGAGATGAGTGGGGATTAGAGTAAAAGAAGAGAGAAAGGAGGACAGATGAGGAAAATCAATCGACTGAATGCTGCATTTCCCAGATTGCATTGCGGTTGGATTGCTTTCAGATGTAGCTGTCTAATATGTTACTGAGAGCAATCAGTTTGGGTGAAAAAAAACAGATAGATGTCAGAATAAAAACGCACTTCAAAAGTTCAATTTTCCTCCAATTAATAACTGATATATTTTTCTAGTCGATGGGATGATGTGTGGATTCTTAATGCCGATGAGGCCGCCTTAAGAACGAGCTGAGGAACTGCATGTATTGCAGTCCGCTTTTGGTGATTTGAAACAGGGCAGAGACGGTGAACTTTAATAATTTAAGGTCAGAATATACAGAGCCTGTCTTTGATACGGATTGTTTTATGGCATTATGCAAATAATACCCTCAATAGCAGTGTTATCTGGCGGTCCATGTTTTGATCCCTCCCAGCTCCCTGCCAGATAGTACACATTTTTGCTCCCTACCAGGAGTTGGGAGGGAGCAAAAATGTGGACTGTCTGCAGGTCCCCAAGGACTGGATTGGGAAACACTGTTCTATTATACAAAAAGGAGGCATAGTGGTTGTAGTGTTTGTCAGCCCACCTATGATTCCATTGTGCTAAGCAGCTTACTGTCTTGCTCAGTCATACACCTGGAAATGTTTCCAGAGCTGTTCAAGCTAATAATCTCAGTGGAGGACCCTTCCAGGGACTTGAATCAGCAAGCATCACTCCGCCCCAGGCGACACCGTGGGTAAGTGCCTGGAGCAAAGTACTTAACGTGAATTGCTAGATAGAGAGAGATTAGAGCACTGGGTAGGTGACAGCATGTCATGTAAATGATTGAGCTATTTCGTCCTTCCAGGTGAAGGATCTGGGCACAGATGCGGAACGGCAGGTGAAGTCAGCCTGATTCTGGCCGAGGGTTCTGCCTGGTTCTGTTTCCCTGGGATGGATGCGGGGCCCCGCCCAGGCTGCTAGCCTCCTGGGGAATTGATGACCATGACCTTCAAGGCAAAATAACAGCAGGAAAAATGAACGGTTCGCAGGCTCTGGGAAAGGGAGGGGGCTTAGTTATATTCTTATTTGCTTTGTTTGAGAAGCAGTGCGGCTGATCGTTAATTGCTAATAGGCCTGTTCCCGTTATGAATTTTGAATGCAGTAGGTCCATTAATTAACATCTCGGTCCCAAATGGACCACAGCTCTCCTGCTGCTGCCTGCCATGGCTTCTGGGGTGGCCTTTAAATAGGTCTGCCTCTATTATCATCGGTTTAAATAGCATGATGAATTTCCTGAATGATAAATTATTTCTGGGGCGAGTGACACTAACATCGTCTTTGGTGTCTTTTATGAGTTGAAAAAAAAATACGCACGTAAATCGTGAATGATTGAAGATCGCAAACACTTTAAACACCAGCCTAATTCATTGCTTCTTAATAAAAGCCTAAAACCTAGTATAAATATTTGTTTTGAGCCCCATTTATTTCTACTGATAAACTTTTTCATGAGCCTGTATTAGTATCACTTTTCATTAGAGACTGATGTATCTGTAGGAAGAGCATCATCGTAATGAGCGGGCCACAATTTCTGCGTCGCCTTCGTACGCCTCCCTCCATATGCAAATAGAAGCAAATCGATCGCACCGCGCCCCACGTCCGCCGTAGACTCTCCATGACGGACAGACGCAAATGTAAGAAGGTTAGAGGCGGTGTGTCCATGCGTGTCTGCGTGACCGGGCGCGTCTACGCGTGTGTGTCTGTGTATTTGAAAAAGGAAGGAGGGACAACAACAAGGAATGAGCAGATTCTCGCCCTGGATAAGCGCCTGTAAGCGTGCAGCTCACCACACCTGTGTTTTTGCTGCTAAAAGGAACGATTGAATGAGCAATGGGAGGGGGGAGCGTGTGTGTGTCTGTGTTTGAGTGTGTGTCGGATGAGCTGCCGGGATGGGGGGCGTTTCCCTTTGCCATAATTGCTACATTTTTTTCTAATACACGGTCAGTATTTTGAGCCGGCTTGAGTGATTGAAGACAATGGCAGGGCAGGTAACGGGTGAGTTCTTAAAATAAACCATACAAATACTAAGAGGCTGTCTGCTTTTCATGCGCTGCTCCGTAACACGCAGCCGATAACTTGAGACGGAAGACGCTCCACTTTAATTTGTGCAATACGCTACAGCTTTAAAGCTTTATACTTTATGCATGAATCGGCTTTGTTGTCGCTTCGGGTTTATAATCGGATCCAGAGTAAATCGTAAATATTCAAAGTCCACGGCGACCGGAGCCTTGCAGTATGTCACGATTTCGGTGTTTTAAACACGTTACTACACGCCGCCCGAGTCCCTCTCCGTTTGTCGGCGCGTTGTGTCGCTGCTTTATCATCACGGCGAGCAATTCTGACAAAAGTGTACTTTCATTGGTTATTTTACCTAATATATAATATACTGGTAACTTGTGCAACTTTCATTAGCCTGCGTTTCACGACAGCGTAGGCTAATGTTAAATGATTGCGATGAACGTACAATTAAATTATATAATTATAAAGAAAGCCTCAATTTTACTGTGACGCGTGTAAAAGAAAAAATATCACGTTTTTTTCTGTTTCCGTTTAATTGACAAGTTACTTTTCTACCGATATTGCAGTGTTGCGTTTATGTGTTAAAAGAGTTGATGCAAATCCTGACCTTTGTGTTTCCGAAGTGTACATTTTCAAGCTTACGTAGCCTGGAAGGTAAGGGCAGAAATAAACATTTTAAGTCGTAGACAAAACCCACGACTAGGTTTTGTGGTTAAAAAAGTAATAAACCGTGTGTTGTTTTATGAACTGTGTGTGCTGCATAAAATATAAATGAATTGCCTAGTCCTAGCTTTCAAAGAGCGATATCCTTGTTACATTGCTTTATTGTATTTAATAGGATTAGATAACATCTGTAATGCTTTGACGCGAATTTCAAATACATAATAGCCTATATAACTTAACATTGTAGTAGGCCTGTAACATGACTGAATACCGTGCTCGAAACGCCATTGAATATGCGTACAGTTTAAGATTATTTGCCTTCATCAAAAACGGCACATTCTTCAAATAAGATATAGTTGTTTAAATTTTAACAGGCCTGTAGATCCATAAATAAAAAGTTAATACTTGATAAATTTTAATTGTTGCTTAAATGATAATATAATTATATTTCAGACTTAATGCACTTTAGATATTTATATGAATGGAATGCTAGCTTCCCTCGAGGCCGATCTGCGCTTTTTAAATAAGGGCCCCTTTTGCAGTCACGCGCTGACAGCGCGTTTACACACCGCCGCGCACGTGAAACGGGGCCTCACCGTAAGCAGCACGTGCATCTCCTCTCATTAATATCATTAAGAAAAAAACGCCAGTAAAACCAGTGAAACTGACCGAGAGGAACATTTTCCCTTTAAACCTCATTGTACAACTTCTCTGGCATTCTGTTTAATGAACGCTAGTTTGACAACGGCCGTGTTGTGGAGTTACATATATCTAATTCTCTAATTAACTAAGAACAGCTTTACCTCACTTTCGCTGTTTTTCTTTTATTTTAATGCATATTCTCAAGCGTGCTTTTGTTTCTTAAAGCTGAGACGATAGTCCTAGATTTATTATGTGTGGCAGCATGTTGGATGTGGAGCAGGGCGTGTGTGTGAGTGCGCGTGTGTGTGTGAGTGCGCATACGCCTTATGAGCTGCTGCAGCGATTTCGTGCGCTTTTGCGCCGCATTTCATGTGGGCTGGGAGCTGAACTTGCTCACCTCATTTTTTTGTCGGCGAAATTCTTATTGATCAAGAGTGAGACACTGCATAAAAAATGGAAAAGTTTCATCCCATCTGTTTTGTGTTGACTGGGGATGAGTATTTCTGTGTGTGTGTGTGTGTGTGTGTGTGTGTGTGTGTGTGTGTGTGTGTGCTTATAATGGTCCCAGTCAGGAAATGGGGTGGGACATGGAGTCCAAACCAGCAGAAACTGAAGGGGGGGGGGGGCAACAGAGAGAGAGAGGAGGGGAGGGAGAAGTCAGCAAACAGATGGAGGAAGACAGACAGTAAGAATGTTGCAGTGAGTGGTAATGGGAACAGGAGACTGAAAGGCATGGGGAGACGGAGACAGGAGAGGTGGATGGCCAGCTGTAGGCAGTGAGAGACACCAGGAGGCTTCTGTTTGGGAAGGAGGTGTAGCCTGGGGGGGTGGGTCTGCTGAGAGCTGTCCACGGTGCAGAAGGCAGCCCCCGTCCCGGCCTGCCTGGCGATCAGTGCCCCGCACAGGTCAGGAGGCCACGCCCGCGAGGGAGCTGGAGGACAGGACCATGATCATTAATCCCAGGCTGCCGGACGCCTGTGCTGATGTCCCTTTCATAATTAGCCGGGTCTGGTCAGTCCGGCTGGTGCGTCACTCTGAGGCCATACGGTTAGGTAGCATGGGCTCTGATTGGGTGACTGTCCCTGATTAGCATTGATTAGATGAACGGTGAGGGCAGATTATATGAAGCCATAGGGCAGCACTCAGGCTCCTCAGTGGGGGGGGGGGGTTGTGCCTGTGCCCCCCCCCACCCCTCCCGCTCCCGATGTAACCGTTTCTTCCCGTTTCACTTTGCCGTTTTGCTCTCCCGTGTCGCTCTGAGGTGTCGTCCATCTTCAGCTTGGAATGTGGCATCAGCACCAGGTTTCCACAGGAGTCATTATCCGGCCGACTGCACTGCCTGTGCCTGACTGTTTGGGGCCCCTTAGCTCCCCACCCCCCCTTCCCTAAACACCCCCGCCCTGTGGCCCCCCCTTTCCCTAAACTACCCCGCCCTGTCGCCCCCCCTTTCCCTAAACTACCCTGCCCTGTGGCCCCCCCCTTCCCTAAACACCCCCGCCCTGTCGCCCCCCCTTTCCCTAAACACCCTCGCCCTGTCGCCCCCCCCTTCCCTAAACACCCCCGCCCTGTGGCCCCCCCTTTCCCTAAACACCCCCGCCCTGTCGCCCCCCCTTTCCCTAAACACCCCCGCCCTGTCGCCCCCCCCTTCCTTAAACACCCCCGCCCTGTCGCCTCCCCCTTCCCTAAACACCCCCGCCCTGTCGCCTCCCCCTTCCCTAAACACCCCCGCCCTGTCGCCTCCCCCTTCCCTAAACACCCCCGCCCTGTCGCCTCCCCCTTCCCTAAACACCCCCGCCCTGTCGCCCCCCCTTTCCCTAAACACCCCCGCCCTGTCGCCTCCCCCTTCCCTAAACACCCCCGCCCTGTCGCCTCCCCCTTCCCTAAACACCCCCGCCCTGTCGCCTCCCCCTTCCCTAAACACTCTCACCGTCTTCCCCGTGATTGGCTTGTGGAGGTGCTGGGAGGCCAAGCAGTGTGATAACGATCCCAGCTGCCCCCCAGCAGTGCTGCCCTCCCCTCTGCCTCTGGCTGTGCTTCCTGACAGCCGCTACACTGAGCTCCCAAACATGGGTGTTAGTTATTGAACGCATCTTTAAATGGCTCTGTTTGTGACCCACCCACCACCTTCTGCACCTCACTGCATGTTGAGCCATCTAGCGTACCTTGTACATTACACAGTATTTAGTATTTATTCTTGCAACTGCTACTCACTGTAGCTAATGCAGTACTATTACTAATCACAGTCTGCCACTGAAGCTAAAGCAGTACTATTACTACACGCTGTCTGCCTCTGAAGCTAATGCAGTACTATTACTACTCACAGTCTGCCTCTGAAGCTAATGCAGTACTATTACTACTCACAGTCTGCATCTGAAGCTAATGCAGTACTTATTACAACTCAGTCTGCCTCTGAAACTAATGCAGTACTATTACTATTCACAGTCTGCATCTGAAGCTAATGCAGTACTTGTTACAACTCAGTCTGCCTCTGAAGCTAATGCAGTACTATTACTATTCACAGTCTGCATCTGAAGCTAATGCAGTACTTGTTACAACTCAGTCTGCCTCTGAAACTAATGCAGTACTATTACTATTCACAGTCTGCCTCTGAAGCTAATGCAGTACTTGTTACAACTCACAGTCTGCCTCTGAAGCTAATGCAGTACTATTAATATTCACAGTCTGCCTCTGAAGCTAATGCAGTATTTGTTACAACTCACAGTCTGCCTCTGAAACTAATGCAGTACTATTAATATTCACAGTTTGCCTCTGAAGCTAATGCAGTATACTATTAATACTCAGTCTGGCTCTGAAGCTAATGCAGTACTATTACTACTCACAGTCTGCCGCTGAAGCTAATGCAGTACTATTACTGCCATCCATCTTCCTCCTGCTTCTCCAGGAAGAGGCCTGGGTCCTATCCCACTAGGCAGGGTATGCCCTCAGTGGGACACCAGTTTGGTCTAAGCACCTTTTCTGGTGGTATGGTGAAGGTCTGGATTTTGTAGTTTTCTGCTTCCTGTCCTTGAACATCACTCTCCCTGCAGGCATCTGGTTATCCAACATGTCTGCCTCCTTGGGTCTCTCACGCCTCGTAGAAATGCTGTTTCCCCAACATGCTCTTATTCTGTTTTTTTGGTCCTTCGCAGACGCTCTGTGTGCCGTGAAGAGGAGGATGGCAGCAGGGGTAGCGGCCCAGAGCTCCAGGCTCGACCACGGGTATTCTTAGGCCGATAATACGGATTTGGATGTTATTGCTTGAGAATACACGTAGCTGAGTGGAAGCCATCGGCTCCAAGGGCCCCGCACTTCAGTGCAAACTGCAGCTGCCATTTTGGGTGTTGGAAGGTAGGGAAGAGGCTCCAACACTGACCCCCCTCCCCCCTGCCAGGGTAAGCACCTGAGTTTAATGTAGCAAATTGTAATTACTCTTCTGAAATTATGTTCTTGTCGATCGTTGTTTGTTTATCTCGTATCTATAGATAAACAACTGGATGGATGGATGGATTGTGTAAATTAATTAATCTTCGAAATGTTCAACATCCAACAAAGGAAAATATAATAAAACTAAAGAAATGTCACATATTGCTAAAATTCAGCAGCATGGAGCACAGTCTGCAACACCTGCAGAGTTTAATTAGGAAACTTTCACTTGAAGAGTCGCGCATGGGGAAATGTACAGGCAGCCAGAGCGGAGCCGTGTGTGTGAGTATGTGTGTGTGAGTATGTGTGTGTGAGTATGTGTGTGTGTATCAGTATGTGTGTGTGAGTGTGTATGTGTGTGTGGGTGTGTGTGTGTGAGTATGTGTATGTGTGAGATTGTGTAAGTGTGTGTGTGTGAGTATGTGTGTGTGTGTGCGTGCGCCTGTCGAGCTGCTGTAAGTTACTCGCCAGCTTGCAGTACTGTGCGTGGCAGAGTATTATGGGATAAGAAGCAGCATGGCATTACAGGGAACAAAGAGTAGGCGTGAGTGAAAAATCCCAAGGCGGGTATCGAATTATTTATCAGCTTCGCCGTTTCATTTTTTCAGCGTTCATAATTTAGCACTTTTGAAATGGGATTTAACAAGATTATGTAAATCCCATGTTTTCACGGCGACAGCTTCTCCTCGACCCCCCATGAGTCAAAGAACTCTGCCACTAGCAAAGACGTTGGGTGGGGCACTGATGGGGTGATAGTATTTGGGCAGGGGTGGGAGGGTCCCCAGTTTGTAAACCCACAGGACCTCCAAAGGTGATTGTATCCATGACGCAAGACTCTCCCCAAATGAAAATTTAATAATGCTCTTTGGCCAGCCCTCCGCACTGCATTTCAAACAGAATGGAGTATTCCAGGGCTGAAATGGCGCTCTGCCTGTTTCAGTGTCACTGCATTTCACAGTGACTAAAGGCTGCTTGCAGCCACATGGACGTCACTTGACCGTATAGGCAGTGAGGAATCACCCTACTGACACGCCGATATCTGGTGAACTTCACTCGAAGGAAATGTGTCGTCCGATATTTCTGGCCTCCACGTTTGTCAGTGTTACAACTAGCATTAAAATGTGAAAATAACAGTGAAATTCGACTTGGGGGGCCGCTAGCTAGCTGTTGTAGTAATCGCCGTTGATTTTGTCTTCCGCTATGATTATGTCGTACGTTTTTTTCTTCCAGACAAAAGCTCATGTTCAGCCAGTTAGAGATGTGTAATTAACTCTGTAAAGAAACTACCCTCATTAGGTTAATGCGAATCCAAACACCCGAAAGATATGTGTCCGTCCCTGGAGACAGGCCACATAAGCACAGAAAAACAGAAGCGACTAAAGTGTTAGAGGGCCACCAGTATTGACTGTCTGGTGCTTTTACACACGTTTGGTAGCCCAGGGTTATGTGTGTAGTAGTGCTGGTTTAACAATCCCGTAAACAGCTGGAGCAACAACGTATTGCTGCACATTGTGTGTGTGTGTGTGTGTCTTCGTGTGTCAGGGTCTGTGCGCATTTAGAATAGATAAACTAATAAAGATTATAAATAAATAAATAACAATCCTGTGCATAGCTCCTGGTACCTAGCAACCAAATCCCTTGGTTGCCTGGACAACGGTTGCTGCAGAATATGAGGTGATTGGCTACCCTGACAACAAGGAGGAATGACATTTGACCCTGGTTTTTGACAAAAGGGTAGTAGGGGGAATGGAAAGTGGGGTGATTGGGAAAGACAGAGGGAAACTAATTAATATTAACTTTAATATTAATCATCACTCTCCTGATTCTTCTGCAAAGAGCTTTAATTGTCAGATGTTTCGTCTCTCAAAGACACACACACACACACACACACACTTAAACACAAGATGAACATGCTATGTTCATTTGGCATCTTAGTCTATTCTCAAATTTATCAAATGAAACTACCTTGTCAGCTTCTGGCCACACAAACAAAAACGTCTTTCTTCTATCCATTCCCACTCCCTCACTCTGCAGGTCTAAATTAATAAGTGTATAATTAATGGACCGCTAATTGCTGCGTAATCTTTTGTTAATTAGCCGCGTGATTTGATAAAGAACGACACTGCAGGAGCGGGTGGCGGGTGATTTCCAAATATGGGCCACATGGATAGGTACAGAATACGGAAATGTATATTTAATTATATGCAACACTTCGATGAAACGCGCTTACTATTCTCATAATGTATTCATTTATCTCATTACTAAACATTCAGTATAATTCTCTCTCCGTCCGCACTATACAGAAATACACAGACTGTCCACACAATGGGGATATAATTGTTTTCAGTGCTCTTATCTGCCAGGTTGTGTCAGTATTCCCGCAGCGATCGCTGGCTGCCGGGTCCCGGCTGGTTAACCTTTAACGCTGTTGACATTCATACGCAACTGAGCATCTAACTGCCTTGTAACAATTTTTTCAGATTTTTTTTCCCAACATCGACATCATGCAGCGCTTCTGAGTATTAAATCGCTTGTTGCAATTTTCAACAGATGTGTCAGTGCTGTCAAAAATAGCGTACAGCCATTCAGATAGCGTGGCGTGTCATGCTGCCGTTTGACAGATGTATAATAGTTGTCACAAAGTGTGAGTCGGGCATTCTTATTCGTCGTTTAAAGTGTTCAAATCATATTACTCTTCTGTGACCAAACTGTTTTCGTGAGTGTGTTTCTGTGTGAAATTTAAAGCCGCCCACGTTTTTTCCAACCCAATGTAGAAATTCAATCTGAGTAAAGAAAAATAAAATCACTATGCCGGAGGTAATAAGCAGCACGCGGTCCCTCTGCAGTATCTGGCTGCGGATGTAACAAGCAAAAGGTGCAATAATCTCGTTTTAAAACGTGTGCGTTTGTCGTGTCTGCTGCGCTAGTTCGGGAAAGTTTTTTTTTTAACTCTAACTTTAGTTTTTTAAAAGTCTTCAATAAAAATAATCCTATTTCCCAGCCCTAGTCAAAAGCTCCGTTTTCCAACACAAGCACATGCACGCTTAAACCGCAGCAAGGCTACGCTAAAGCGATATCTCAATGGTGCAGAGAAAGGAGCACTGAATGGAGGCGTTCAACACACTGAAAGAACATTTTTGTGCTTTCTGTTGTGCCACAGACGAACGTGGTTTGTAAATTAATATTGCAACCATTCATATAGGCCTAGATAGATATTTACTGATGTGATTCATTCCCGCTACAGAGTAACACTGCCGTTTATTTTAATGTTCCTAAAGAGATAAGGCAATATTTTTCCACGTTATTTGTTGTCAAAATCTATTACCTTTTTAAATCTGAGTTCTCCTCTGTTTTCCTTCTAAACATAATTTTATTCTTCGTGTTCAGTATGCTAATGAACAGTAGATGGATGCAGTTAGAGAGGGTAGGGTAACTCCCTTTTAGATACCTGTTAAGTGTATTACATCGGAACGTTGAGCGCGTCCGTGATATATCCAATTAGAATAAAGATCAATATTAAACTACTGTAATGCAGCAACGAGACAATGTTGCCATCTTCTGTCCAGCCGTGGTATTACACATGCTGGCTTTAAATGCACATTTTACGTCTAGATTTCAGTAAGATTTTTGACAAGTCAAAATGCCCTCTATGGATGTCGCTAACAGGGGCGTCGAAGGGGACATGGGTACCCAGGCAGATTCAGGGCCCCCAGCGTTTGACAGGGGACCTGGAATACATGAAATTGGACGGGGGAGCACGCGACATTTTGTCAGGGGCCCCAGAATTTCTAGGTACACCCCTGGTCGCTAATAATGAACAGTAAATGATTTCGATGTGTCAAGACATCTACAATTACGCTAAAAATACCAGGAATTAAATTCAGCATCAATTTAACTTGCTTTGTAAGTGGCAGGAGTTATTTGCAGTTTTCTAAATTACATTTAAATATTATCTTAAAATTTATGCTGCATATATTCACTTTAAGCGTATAAATAGTTGAATATGTGGTAAATACGTGTATATCAATAGAAATAAATATAATGGCTTTAAAAATGTTAATTTGTCGTTTGGTATTAAAGGTTGACTAACGTCTTCCCGGGCCATATCATCTTTCGTGTAGAACAACATATTGTGAGAAATTTAGGTTTCGGTAACGTACTGCATTATCAAGAAAACGTTTGGCTGTCTTTCTCTCTCGTTCTGTCTTTTTTCCTTCTTTCTCTCTCTCCAGCAAATAATTGTGTTCAGCTATACGATCTTTTCCTTTTTTCCAGGGTTGATGCCTACAGGAATGGATGTCATGCCTTCCGCTTAGAAAAATGGGGATGGGAAATGTGCCCCGCATTTCAGTCTGCAGTGAAGTCGGGTTTCATTTGTGTGTGGGATTGAGGCCACCCAAAGAGCAGCTGAATGGGACCTGACTGTTTCTCAAGCTTCGCTTTGGCAGGCGCGGAGATCTGGAGGGACGTCGGTGGGCGGAGCCTGCGGCGTGACGCAGAATTCCATTCATTTGTAAAGTGCCGAAATATAAAACGGCGCAATGAACTTTCTGAGCGGTGAGCCGCGATCGCTGCTCTGTGTCCAACTTCTGCTGCTGTGGCAACCTGCGGATATAAAGATCTTGCAAAACCGCTAGAAAATATCCGAAAAAGTACGTTTTATACGAAGTTAGGGCTAGTTTGTAGGCGTCGAAGGACGACAGCACACTCATCGATAGACCTATGCTACTGTCATCAGGTATTTTTAAAATATTTGGCATTTTTTTCCTTTTTGCAGTTAAAATTACCTTAAGGAGAGCATTTAGAAGTTATGATTGCAGAGTGCAAATATTCTTTTTAGAGACAGGGACTTAAGCTTTGTAGGAGACTCGGTAACTTTGTTATGCACTAAAGCAGTTGACACGTAGACTAAGACTGGATTGTCAGGTAGCTATGCACGCAATGGAAACTTACAAACTAACTCTACTAAATTTCGCTGTGGAAACATTCACCAGAAGACTGTTGTGTTATTTAATATGCTCATCGACATATTGATTTCAGTAAGGAAGCGATTGTAAGTAATGAATACTGTGTTGTTGTTGTTTTTTTTTTTTTTTTTGGTGTGTGTGTGTGTGTATGTGGGTGGGGGGGGGGGGGGGGGCGGAGGTCCCATTACTGTTGTTTTTGGCTGTACAACACAGCTACGACGCGTTCATTACCTTTCACTACCTGCATTTAATTTCATTACGCGAATGATTTAAAATTAAAATCAGACCTTGATAATATTATATGTCATTAAATGGACTTTATTATGTCGGCGATAATGTTTGCTGTTAAATTTCCATCTCACTGAAGTTTTCTTTGAGTTCTTCTGGCCCTGAAAATGCAGTTTTTCTGGGAGCTGAGTTGTCCTATGGACCTTTGGGAGGTGACATGTATAAGGATGCCTGTGTATTCTCTTTAATTAAGTGTTTCCTCATTAACATAAGCTGTCAGAAATCGAAGAGAAGGAAATCGAGCTTCGTGCAAAGTACACCTCCCATTCCTCGTTGGTCACCTTACAGTAGTGAAGGATATGGACCTGAAGGTTCTCAGCTTTGGTCCTGCCAGGGGTTCTGCTGTTGTACTCTTGAATTACATACGTTAGTAGCTGGTGCAACCAGATGTTCAGCTATCATTGTGAATGGAGCGGGCGTCCGTGGTAACCTGACTGTGCGGCAGGCAGCGATTTCTAAATGTACGGTAATGGATAAAATCACAAGTTTAGTGAAAATTCTGCCCAAAGTATAAGTTTAACCATGAAGTATCTCCCTCCCTTATCCAAATGCTTTTCTAGTGTTTCTCATAAGAATTGTTGGACTCCTGTTGAGGTTCTTTGCAGGTGGTGAAATGGAATGGCTGAGGTGCCCCTGAGGAGGTGTTTGGGAACCGAATCGGTGTTCATCTAGCCGTCCAACTACATCAGTAACTGTTTGGCGGACAGAAGGAATCCCTGTTAGTTTTTATTGTGTTACTCTCAATTTGCATATATTCTAATGTCAAAATGTGTTCTTCTGTGCAAATATACACTTACTATCCAGATAATCAGCTTTCAGCATTTCTTTTGACTACCTAAGACGTTTGCAAAGTGCTGTATTTGTTGTGTTTGGCGGTCCCAAAAAAAGAATGGATTTCAGTCAGTCGATCTACTGACCGCTCTTTGCTCCAGTCGGGAAAACACTTACCGTCTGTCCTCTGACAGCAGAGCTTTGTGTTTGTCCTTCGCTGACAGCTGTTTATACCGAAGATTAGATACAGTGCAGCCATAATTGGGGTCATTGTGAGTTTTGCAACATTGCAAATTGTGCAGTAGGAGCGATAAGCATTGGGACTTTGCAGTAATCCGACTTGTGAGCAGTCGGGCCATATGATTGTGATTTTAGTTCATGGGTTTGGGATTTGGATCTGAACCACGTAACAGAGATCTGTGTGGCGATTGACGGCTTTATTGGGGCCAAGATTATTGGCTTTTTACTTCTTGGGGAGCAGCGGGGATCTGAGCTGCCGCGACACAAGTAAAGACAAACGAAACGGAAAAGCCAGAACTGTAAGCGTAAAGGGAAAAGTGAGACTGAATCTGTTACTAATAATTGTGGACACCCGACCCTCCCTTGGGAGACTGTCAGTGCACACCCTGATTCCCCACACCCTTCTAGGGCTAAATCCCAGCCTTCAGGGGACCGCGAGCACCGAGGCGTTATTCGTCTGTGTAAAATTGTACAATTAGCAGACGTTCACTGGCAAGCGTTCTGAAGTTATCGCAGGGCGCTGTGTCGCTGACCCGTCCCCGATTCTGGATCACCTGCACGTAGCGCTACGCCGATCTAGCCTCCGCTTTTCCGGAAATATGCCGTAAATAATCCAGTGAGATTTCCCATTACGGGATCGCCTGCGCTGCCGTAGCTTCTCTCCTCACCCTGACTCTTAATGGCTGAACTGGAGTCGGGTAACTGGAGGCCGGGGCTCCCATTTCAAAGATGCAATTAAGTTATTGTCTGTATATTTAAAGGGGGGATGGTGGCCTTTCAGTCACCTTTAACCAGTGCAGTAATTCTCCTTTGAGCTCGGTCATTAGCAAGGTGTTTTCAGCAACCGAACTGCCCCGATTGGATGCTACCGTATTCTCTTTAAACTCCCGACACCTTATTATTTGAAAATCCAGGTAGGTGGCCCACTCTGAGATACCGGGACCACCTCGTCTGGCACAAAGCAATCACACCGGATTCAAAATCAACCACCAGGCATCTAATGCTTAGCCAAAAAGCGGTGACCCTACAGAGCCTGTTTATGTGCTGCATTTATGCGGCCTCCGTCACTGGCTGTTTGTTAATAATCTGGGCGCTGAGTGGGTTTCAGAATATCAGCATCCAGCATTCAATCAGACATAAGTTTCAAACATGCTACTGCAGATATTATAGTTATAGATTGTGAAACAGATTCATCATTAAAAATGCTTCTGACCATCTGGCTGTATTAATGCAATTTTAATTAACTTTCGCTTCTCACTTACTGTGATGGGGGGGAAGATAAAATTACCTGCAGCAGAAGGGGGGGGGGCGTTAGAAGGTAAGAGTTAGAGTTCGTTGGAAAACAGGCAGTAGAGTCAGAGGAGGAGAACTTGCCTGACACGCTGTTTTCGCCTGTCGTTTGAAACATCGCCAGCGTGTTTGTCTGCTTTTGGCTGTTTAGCCGTAGCTTTTCTCTGTAGGGTCTCGCTGCGACTGCATGACAGGGGGCCCTCGGACTCCTTAAATCTGTTTGTTCCTCTCCAAAGATATGAATGAATTTAAGCTAAAATTTGAAGAAAAGCCCAAGCTGAACACCTCAGTCCCTTTATGTCCAGGGAAATGAAATGAGGAGAAATGAGGAGGAAAGGCTGGCCTTTATTTGATAGTTGTGTTAAAGGGGACGCCCACCCCTTACCCTCTGCCCCCCCGCCCCCCGTCTCCCGGCAGAGGGATGGAGATGAGAGAGCTGGCAGTGGTGGGCGGCAGCTTCCTGTCTTTCCACCTGCTCTTCTTTGTGGTCAGTCCGCTGCTCTCCTCGGCCGTCACCCCCGCCTACAGGCGCCTGCCCCCCAGCAAGCTCACCGAGTGGAACTCCAGGTGAGGACGTGTCGGTCCCGGCAGCACGGCTGCAGCCCCTGTCTGCCCGCCTCTCAGCAGGCTTTGCACTTCGACAGGACTCCCGTCATGATGTCACATAATGCACAACATTTCCCTGCATGGTCTTTTTTTTATTTTTTTTATTTAACTGTCTGCACTTTAATGGCAAATTAAACATATGGTTGACAATTAGATACGATTTAAAAATTCTAAATCAATGTGTCACATTGTTACATTTGAATGTAAAAACTTTAAGTTCTTTATTGAGTTTTATACACACTTTTGTGTGGCTCTGTGCCAGTTACCGGAAGGTCACTGGTTTGAATCCCCTGGCCAGCAGATATATCAGCTTGTATCACCTTTGACCTCTTCAGCAAGGCCCTTAATAAATGGCTGAGCTTCCACCATCACCTCTATATGTGTCTCATAGGAGAGTGAGATGGGATATTTGAAGACTGAAGAATTCCTGTGTACTTGAACTCTCACTAATACAAACAGCAATAAAGTAATATTGGCAGTACCATTTTAAAGTGCCGTGTAAATAGTACCTCACACTTAACATGGCCTTACCCTGGCCAGTGTGTAAAGGTCAGAGCTGCCATATTAATTTGGGGGTTAGAGGAAACTGACTGATACGACTCTGTGCTCATGCTCCGTACCCTAATTAATTCTTGAATGACTGACTCTGTAATAAGGCCTCACCCACGTTCGCAGAGAGTCTGAGACTCACACTTTGAATATTAAAGGTTAATGTGTTCTTGCATCGTCTCTGGACGGCGAGTGTAAGGGTTACCTTCATTTATATAAGTTAATCATCCCCCTTAATGTCTATGTTGTTATTACTATACATTATTCACGGAAAAGCGATATTAGATATTGCAGACGTGTAGCTGGCTTATCGTCTTACTCATAAAACATACATATTTTCCCCTTACTGGTCGGATAGTGTAACACAATCTAACAGGGAGGGAGATCAGGGCCCACAGCTTCCAGTTACCTCAGGTACTGATCTGGGAAGTCAGAGTGTCAGCCTGACTGGCCCGCGCTGCCCAATGGCAGGGCCTCGATGGAAAGGGAACCAATCATTGCAAAATCTGCAGGAAGTGTGAGAGAGTGTGTAGATGCAATATCTGATTGTTTTGCCCTGGGTAATCTGTTTATTTTATGCGGGTTAAAGTAGGCTAGTGAAATTGTCACTGCACCTTGGTTATTTATAGTGGGCATATTGCTTAAGAGGGTCATTGCCGGTTTAGCGGCAGGCTAACGGGATATGATACAGCTTTAGCGGCAGGCTAACGGGATATGATACAGCTTTAGCGGCAGGCTAACGGGATATGATACAGCTTTAGCGGCAGGCTAACGGGATATGATACAGCACTAAAAACAGAGGTGGTCCCACTCTCCTTCCAGGGTGGTGTCCACCATCCACGCCCTCATCGTCGGCTTCTTCTGCCTGTACATCCTGTGGTTTGATGACGCCGTCAACGTGGATCCAGTGTGGTGAGTGCAGCCGGGCAGGACTGGCGGGGGTTAGGGGGTGTCATGGGTGAATCAGCCCCTTTTTGTGGTCAGTCTGTACAGTTGGCACATTCTGTGACCCCCCCTTCCCGATGCACCATCATTAGTGAAAGTCGAATAATAAACTCCACAGGCTCATCCAATCCCCATTCAGCATTTCCACTCCCTGCCCAACCATTCGTGGTTCTCTCCCAGGCTCCTCCAAACACCATTCAGCATTTCCGCACCCTGCCCACCCATTTGTGTTTCTCTTCCAGGCTCCTCCAATCACCATTCAGCATTTCCTCACTCTGCCCACCCATTCGTGGTTCTCTCCCAGATTTCTCCAGTCACTATTCAGCAATTCTGCACCATGCCCACCCATTCGTGTTTCTCTCTCAGGCTCCTCCAATCACCATTCAGCATTTCCACACTCTGCCCACCCATTCGTGTTTCTCTCTCAGGCTCCTCCAATCACCATTCAGCATTTCCTCCCCCCCCCCCTGCCCATTTGCGTTTCTCTCCCAGGTCCCTCCTCCCTCCTCCTTCTCTCCTTCTTTGTCGTCTTTCTCTTCTCACGTGGCTGGAAGGTTAGTTTCCGCTCTGCCATCGCCAAGTGTCACATCGCGGGAAGCAGCTCGGAGAGCTGGGGGATTTACGGCATTAATAAATTAAAACTTTCCGTGTGACAGATTTACCCGCCTAAGCATCACGCTGATCTGTGCATTTCCTGCCTCAAGGATTGTTTCCGACTAATCTCATGTTTGTTAATGGATTTATCAGAATAATTGTGGGTTATTGAGGTAAACATGCAGAATTACAGTTTATTTGAACAATTCCTTTGAGAAGATAATCTTTTATTGGATAGGTTCATTTGGGGGGTGTGTGTGTGTGTGTGTGGGGGGGGGGGGGGGGGGTTGTATACACTACATTATGGGGACCAAACCTGACTCTTTTTAGCAACTCAATTTTATAAAAATCTGTGAGCAATCAGAAAACTAAAAATGCCAAAAGTCCAAAAGTCTTGTATTCTGTTTGGTTACTTAAGGTTAGGGCTGAGTAGGGGTTAAGGTTGACATTTTAAGGATTAGGGTTTTTCCCATAGAAATTAATGGAGAGTCCCCATAAAGATATGAATACAAATGTGTGTGTGTGTGTGTGTGTGTTTCTGTGTCAGGACACTGTGGAAATGGGAACTGGGAATGCAGCGTGTGTTGCATACTGGACTGTCGACGCATCAGCGGCCTGGTCTGTGACGCCGAGGTCCCCCGAGGTCATGACAGGACCAGCGTCACGCTCCGTCTGCTTACACACCTGCGCAAACACATGTGTCCACCTGCATTTGAAATTGCAGCTGCTGCTAACAGACAGCCAGAGCCAATGGGTCACCGGATCCCTACGCAGCAGCATACAGCACCTACAAAATTAAGATAATTAACTATGTTGGATTTAAGGAAGTCTGGGCTAGATGTAAGTGAATGAAGATAAAGTTAATTTAGCCCAGACCACCTTAAATCTGCCAAGTTATCTGGCTGAACAGGAAGTGCTGCTTCGTGAAACGGGGCCCCTGATTTTTTTTCACAGTTGCTGTCTTACTTGTTTTAATATCTGTGTTGTCGTTGCCACACAGGGGAGACCCCAAGCTGGTGCAGATTAACGTAGCTATAGCCTGCGGTTACCTACTTTACGGTGAGTCCTGCCTAATGCAGACTGTGGCTCTCATTCCTTATAATACCTCTGTAGGCATGAATAGAAACTTGTTTGCTGTGACTTGTCATTGCTGCGACTGAGCAGCAGGGGGCGCACTTACGCCACTTCACTCTGTCCAACGCAGACCTGGTAACGGTGACGTGCTACTGGAGTACGCTGGGGGATGGATTTTTCGTGTGTCACCACTTGGCTGCGCTCTACGCATATGGATACGTTCTGGTAGGAAGCTGGAACGATCCCGAAAGCTGCATTGCAAAACATTCGAGATTTTTTAGGGTTTTAATGCCGGAATGTAGGTCACACTAATGCATAAAAACAATGAGGTTGTGCACTTTTGAAGTATGAATTATGTCCTTTTTTTGCCTGCTGTTTCTCGTAGGTAAAGCCTGTTACACGTGTACATGTTTCTGCCCTCAAAGGCACAGGTAGCATGTTTGGTAATTATTGTTCTAAAATGAACACACGTATTACATAATTACTGCAAGTAATTACAGATGCGAAGATCCCTGTGCAGGCCGTCTGCATCCATTTAAGTCTCTCTGCAGACTGTATCTGCCTGTCACGTGTTTTATGTAGGTTCACCTCGATAGGTCATTCCGGAAGCTTCCTCATCAGTCTTTCTGCTGAATTTGTTTTAACCTCTGTGTTGCTGTTGCCTTTTCCCTCCCCAATGCCTTTGCAGACGCGGGGGGTGCTTCCATATTTCGCCAATTTCCGCCTCATTTCGGAACTCTCCACCCCCTTCGTGAATCAGAGGTAAGACCTCGTTTTCTGGTTTCCGTGTGCCCCCCCCCCCCCCACTCGCTCTGTCACCGTCTTGTCTGCTGTGTGAAACGTGTAGATGTTTGGATTAGATGGATGGCAGCGCAGTCCCAGCAATCTAAAAGCACGTCTCTCTCTCGCTTCTTATCTCTCGTAACCCTAACACTTCTTCAGTAATCCACTCATTCACCTCTGATGATGGATCACCCCCCCCCCCCCCCCATTAAAAGCCTGCCCTTTTCCTCTTTCAGGTGGTTCTTCGAGGCTCTGTCCTTCCCCCGCTCGGACACCCTGGTGGTGGCCAACGGCGTTGCCATGGCGGTGGTCTTCTTCCTGGTCCGCATCGCCGTCATGCCTCCTTACTATTTGCGGGTGGTGGCCACGTTCGGCACTCCGGCGTTCCACCGGCTCGGCCTGGGCGCTCAGACGGCCTGGATCCTGTCCTGCATCTGCCTGGATGTCCTCAACACCGTCTGGATGTACAAAATCGCCCGAGGCTGCTACCGGGTCCTGACCGCCCACAAGACAAAGAGAAACCAGGCCAACAACCACAATGACTGAGGGAGGAAGCGGGGGTCTCTCTAGGGTGTCTGTTTTAATCAGAGCCGACATATTGTGTCGTTAAACCTGGATTTAATCGTCAGGGGAATTGTTAACGGGACGGTAATTATATGACCAGTAAATTACTGCCCCCCCCCCCCCCCCCCCATCAGATAAAATAATGTTCCGAGACTTTTTGCCTCTGACCTCTGCACCCCCCCATAAAGAAGCCAGCAGGACTTAGTGACAGCCACCCCATGTCACCCGTCAGCAGGAGGAGAACCTTGCGGGGACGCCCCTGTCCCCCGGCTGCCTGGGAGGGGCCATCGGATGGAGCAGTTTTCCCTGAGGACAACACACATGTTTTGGGAGGTCTGGACCCGGGCCAGACCCCGTGAGGATCTCGAGAACGCGGCCTGACTGCCTCGAGTGAAGCGGCGCTTCCTTTGAAGACTTGGATTCTCTCCACGGTCTGTGATCCCTTACCTCAGAACTGGGAACAACCAGCATTTGTTGGCAAAAAGTTTCTTGACAGTTCCTGTCATGTTCTAGGAGTGTCTAACTCAGACTTCACAGCTCAGTATTGGCTGATACAGAATGGGTTTGCTCTTATAATGGTCCATTAATCCCCATTCCTGCAGGAAAGTGTTCAGTTTGGGATTTCTCTAAAGCACTTCTTTGCAGTTGTGTTCTTAAGCTGTCAGAAAACCTGAAAATTTTCTATGACACACGGTACCAGACGTGTCTGTGAGCACGTAAAGGCTGAGGTTACATGGATGTCGTGGCACCTTTGCATGTTCCCAGGGCTCTTGACCTGTGAGTTCAGTGACATGTGGACAGAGTCAGCTGCAGGGAGCCTGGCTGTGGTTTTGTAATGGGCACCATGCCTACAGGCGTGTAATATTTGTCTGTTCTAAACTGCTTCATCTCTGTAAATTGGTGACAGTCTTGACTGTAATTTTTAATTTGACCAGTAGGGTTTCTGTGGTACGGTAGCTTCCTCTCTTTATGGAGCCACAGGGAAAAGCGCTTGTCTGTCCTCCCCCCTCTCCCTTTTAACCCCCCATATCCTCCCATAAATACCTTGGGTCCCGCCATCAGATTTCATCTGGCACTGACACTGTTTCAGATCAGGGGTCTTGGCTGCTGTTCTCATATTTTGTCTTTGTAGGTGTATATTGGGACTTTCCTGGTTCTTGCTGCTTGAAGCCGATGGTTCTGATGGTTCTTATGGTTCCTCCCAAGCCCTAGAAAAGACAGGAGAATATGCTGGAGATGTGCACGAATAACAGATTCCACATCATCCACTCAGACCTCTATGCTGCTCCATTACTTTCAATTTATCGTTCATTATATCGTCTTAATATCCTTTGTGGCGAATATCAAACAAGTTTTGTGGCTCGAAGTGGATTCAAACTCTTATGCAATAATCTTCTGTCATTATGGTAGTTTTTACTAAGGAATCAGCTCAGCTAGTTTTAATGAAAACTTCTTTGGTATTATTTGTGGGAAAAAAAAGCTGAAGTTGACTTCACTGTGAGCACTAAATGTCTGTTATGTGACATCACCTCAAATGTACTTAATGTATAAACATCTTGGGTCTTCTTTTTTCTGTTACACAAAGGTCCCGTGTCTTTGCCCAGTACAGATCATGACAGATGACTTATTACAGTGTGTGGGTAAGAGGTGCATGGTTTTACTTGTACACTGTGCATAAAAATACAGTGACAGGTGAACCCCTTCAGGGGTATGACGCACTGTGTCACGCAGCTGTGTCTGAATCCAGTTTGCTTCTTCCTCTCCTCTCTTGCCGTTTGTGGTCGCATTTCTCCAACTGTAAACACATAGACAGGCCGACCTGCTAAGATTTTATATTAACTGCACCTTTGTAATACATTTATAACACATTCATATAGAACGTTGCTTGCAGACATTATGAAGATGCAGTTTCCAAAAATAGTAAAAGTGGGACCCAGTTGGTCTGGGATCCAGACCCATCTGGGACTGTCTGAAGCAGCATTTGTGCTGCAGTGCTGCATCTGTCATTTCCAGGGGATGCAGCATGCACTGCTTTTTTACTGCATCTCTGCTCTTACTCTCCTAGTCAAGTTCAATATCTGGACAGCAAGTGACCCTTTGTGGCATTTTAGACTTGCAGAGTCGTATAATGATAGAATGAATTAAAATTTGTGAAAAATCAAATGTATGTTTGTGTTTGGCACTTTTAAGGTATGTCTTATTCTACGGGCGAGACTGTCGTGACAGTGTGCGACAACTGAGCAGAACGGAAGGTATTCATGCGGAAAAAGCAAAATAGTTCAGGTTATTCAATAGTTAACTATGATGGTAAATTAAACTTTTTCTTCTATAATAAAGGATTTTCTGTTAAGTTTTTGAATTCTCTTACGCGTGCTGGCGGTTTTAAGGATGATGCGGTGTTTTGATATAGGCACTTTGCGGAAACAGCGGGTCTCTATATAATCTAAGGCACACAAACCTGCAAGCGTTTGGTGAAAAGTGAGGAAGAGAGCTGCTCTTGTAATCTGCAGTTTGATGTTTACCATAAATCAGCACCGTTAACTATTCTTCTGTATTAATGTACAAAAAACCACGGCCGTCCAGAATGCCTGAAGTAATGATAAATTGGGCAGTATAGCCCCGCTTTGTACAAGAAGGGTCACAAAATGCACTTGGCATTTTTTGTATCGTTAAGTTTTACGCTTCATCTTTAAGGAGACACCAGTGACGCTACAACTCCTGCTTGTGGGTGGTGGGGGGGGGTTAAAAGGCAGCCAGCTCCTGTTCTCTCGCTGATTGATTCCAGCGCTTTCTCCCGTGCCTCGCGAACAAGCGTCTGGCTCAGCGACCGTGCCCAAAAGTGATTTTGACTAAACATGGTCACGTAAGTTAAGTCCAGGCGAAACCCACCATCCCCCCCCGCCCCTGCACCCCCATGCCGTAAGCTCCCACAGGCGGTCAGCCATGACTGGCCCCCGATTGCTCGCTTTGCAGAATTATGCATGCACGCTACAGTAGTTTACAGTAACTAATATAAGGTGCTCTTTGGCGTTTAACTTTTTATGGTCATCAAACGTGGGGGGAGGGGGGGGCAGCAGTACGATCTGACTAACGCTTCTAGCTGCTTGTTACTTGAAAGCACTGCAGACGGCTTCTGATGCAGGGGGCTGGGAACTCCATCATCTCCACCCGTCTAATGAGCCGACAGCCTGTCCCTCCATCCGCGCTGCCATTTATGCGCTCTTGGGACAAGCGAGACATTTTTTTTTAACTAGAAGGAAGATGGTACACGGACATGGACACTGCAGGGCGGCTGTTAAAAACGTTTCTGTACGTTAAAAAAAATACTTTTTAAAAATCACTTCAGAGCTGTACGAGAACAGATTTTCAAAGTAGATTTTAAGTATCATTTTATTTGTAATAGTCTGCAGCAAGCCATGTAAACCATATATTATATGATGCATGTATTATAACATCTACTTCCTGTATTATTAAAATACAGAGCGTTGGATGACAGCACTGCCCCGTACTCTGAATCCTTCGGCAAAGACCAGATCCTAGGCGCGTAGATCAGGAAAACCTTCCATAAATAGCCAGGCGGCTCAGTGAATGTTTGGGGGGGGGGGGGGGTGGCTTTCCTCTCTCGTGCTCCTCCATTCCTTCCTTATTCTTCGGCTCTCGGGCCCTCCCCTTCCAGCATAGCCCTCAAACGCGGCTCCTTCACCCGTCACCTTCTGTAACCGTGCCATCTTTGCCGGATGTCTTCCGCGAAGAGAATTCAGTAATCCTTTAAAGTGAACAACTGTTACTTCACTCAGCATTTCAGTGTCACAAATGACATTGTTACGCCGCAGATTTAGAGAAGGGGCAGCATGAAGTATTTCAGATAGTTTTTATTTCCCACATCACTCTGTCTCTCTCTCTCAAATATAAGCTGGTTTACGACTTGCGCTCTTCGCATATGCAGTGATATACGTTGCAGGCCCACCGGTGGCCTGTAGGTGGCGCTTAGTCCAACTTCCTCCCACGCTGGTCCATTGGAGTAGGTGCAGCTTTAACAACAAGCTACAGTACGGCCGGGGTTTCCGTTCCAGCCAACTACGGCTTTTCTTGTGCCTCCACCATGCCCAAATAAAGCCCTTGCATTCCTCCTCATTTCTCTCCCTTAAGATGTTTATAAGACCTTTGCTGAACCACTCCCCCATTCTACGATGCTTTTTTTCAGGCAGACTACCTCGCGCTGCCCCATCCGCTACTGAATTGCCACGATCGAGGTCATTACCTAATCCTGTCCCCGTTGCTGCATTCGTTGCTTTTGTGAAATTCCTCCAATCAAAGCTGATTCTTCGTCCCTTCAGCCACACAGACTGCTGTGACCCTCAGTGTGCATGACCTCTACCGCCAAAAAGCACCTTTCCATACCTTCAATTAAAAGCAATTTATCCAAGCATTACAGACTGCCATCTTTGAAACAGTATTTTCATATTTGATTCCAGATGCATTTATTAATGTCTTTCATTTCGATTGATCTGTCAAGGTTACAGCTGGTGAACGATAAAACGCAAACTGATTCTAATTTTACTTCTGTGAAAATGCACTAGACGTGATAGTGAAGTAAATACAGCGGTGTAATCCGCTGTAATGTTTATAGAGTAGAAATTGTGCCAGGAATGGATTTAATGAACCTCTAGTGAATCTCACAGTGGGTGTGCATTCGCTCATTCCCACTCGTTCTTTTAGAAACTTTCTTTTTAGAGTCTGGGCCTGCTCACCAAGCTGCGAGCTGGAGTACCAGCTCTGCGGGAAAATGATCTTCAGCGGCCTAGCACTGCACTCCAAGGGCGGGGGGGGGGGGGGGGATGAAGTATGCAGGTGGCTTTGAATAAAGGCAGCTGATAGGCAGGCAGAGACCGTAATCGTAACACTAAGCGCACTTACTGTATGAAAGTGACAAAGGTAATCAGCAAAGATGGCAGCAATGAAGCCTCTGATGAGGCAGGATTAAAGGCCCCTGTGTGGACAAAGGAACCATAATCTGATGCTCTGCTGCTGCCATTTGTGGTCCAGCGAGTCCCTCAGAGCGTGAATCATCGGCTCCATGGGCCCGTGAAGGCCACTGTGAAGGCCACTGTCCCTGAAGTGCCGCATTCCACGGCCCTGGGGGCACCGCTGCTCATGGGGGTGGAATTGGAAAGTGGCCTCATTGTCATAAGTGCCCCACCCACGCCAATGACATCAGCCCCCCAGTCTGGAGCTCACAGAAATGCCACAGCGATGCTGGTGGTCTGGTTAGCTACATTTTGGTTTTCTGAACAGGAGCAATAAGACAATCCATGTGGACAGAATCACACCTTCACCAAACATTATAAGTACACCGATAATATTCCAATCAATAAATTCCTGTGTTAAATTAAAATTCTTTAATGGTGAGGTGGAATGGTGGTGCAGTGTTCAGCATTTCTGCCTCACTTCCCTGGGACCCGGGTTCGTGTCTCGACATGTATTACGTTTGCATGTTCTCTCTGCATCGTCATGGGGTTTCCTACAGGTTCTCCAGCTTCACCCCCCACCCACAGTCCCAAAACATACTGAGGCTAATTAGAGTCAGCAAATTGTCCATAGGTGTGAATGGTGTGAGTGTGCCCTGCGATGGGTTGGCACCCCATCCCGGGTTGTTCCCTGCCTTGTGCCCTGCGATGGGTTGGCGCCCCATCCTGGGTTGTTCCCTGCCTTGTGCCCTGCGATGGGTTGGCGCCCCATCCTGGGTTGTTCCCTGCCTTGTGCCCTGCGATGGGTTGGCGCCCCATCCTGGGTTGTTCCCTGCCTTGTGCCCTGCGATGGGTTGGCGCCCCTTCCTGGGTTGTTCCCTGCCTTGTGCCCTGCGATGGGTTGGCGCCCCATCCCGGGTTGTTCCCTGCCTTGTGCCCTGCGATGGGTTGGCGCCCCATCCTGGGTTGTACCCTGCCTTGTGCCCTGTGATGGGTTGGCGCCCCATCCTGGGTTGTTCCCTGCCTTTTGCCCATAGCCTCTGGGATCCACTCCAGACCCATGTGACCCTGCATACAAAAATCAGTGGGTGTTTTATAGGTATTTATTACATATTTAGTCTGCAAATTAATATTTATGTTCTCTATAAGGTACTGAACAGCAGAGTATATTATTACACTCTCTTTTATCACAGGGGTAATGACCAGCCTGTGAAAAAGGACACATTGGTATCACACAGGCACTAAAATCCCACACTGAGTAAGATACAGTTTCTCAAATGACCTGTGACACACAAACGCCTTTCATTTATTCATATTTGGTGACTTTTATTTCACATAGTGAAAATAAATAACCAAGTTCGGAATAAAATTGCAATATATGTAATGCACATTATATGCAATAATAAACGGGGTGTAGTATTTATCGCGTTGGTCTTACTGTATGTAAGAATGAAATAAAAACGTGACAGAAATGAAAAGCATCCTGTAATTCAATTCAAGGTGGAAAAACTGACACGGTCACAGCCTAATGCCTTGCTGGTGATATCACTTAGAGGAAGAGGCAACGTCGTGATTGGATGGCGTCCCTGGCCAATCGCGACCGATTTTCGACCTGCACAGATGGGAAGAGTTTAAAAAAGATTGAGAAAAGCCTTACGAAGTGCTCAAATCCGACGCCAAGGGGAGTAAAAACAGACAGCAAAACAATACAGTTATAGTACCGCTTAAATTTCCGCTGCTCTCCGCAGGAGCCACATAGACCACGTTCGCCTTTCTCCCCACGACGCTTTTCTTCATTGGTTTAAATACGTAAAATCTGCTGTGAATTAGCGAAGATCACAATGACAACCCATTTCAGGAGCGGACCTGCTTTCGGACTGTCAGCCGAGGTGAAGAGCAAGGTAGGATCCTGAAACGCTCTTTACGTCGAAAACTGTATAAGCTGTTGTGCATCTGTTGCTGTCCCAGTCGCTTTAATAAACTGCTTAAATAAAATGCAGGTAAAAGGATTTTAGGCGGCTTCTTTGTTGGTTTATCATTTACAGGCTTTGCGTTTTGTGAGGAATATTATTTGTGACAAGACATTTTTTTTACACAGATGCTTATCAGATTTGACTATAGGATACGACTGTGTTAAACCGCGACTTGCCAGTCAGCGTGAAGTACGTAATAAGTAGCGGTGCTGTTTATAAGAGCGAGGACTTGAGTCTCGACAGACGCACCTACTCTAGTGACAGTTCTGCATAAAAGCTGATGATCACAGCATAGTGAAGCTGTGATGTTGTCCAAGTAAGGAGAGCTGCCTTAATATGAGGTTCTGACATCTATCCCTTTCATCTTCCACAGGAAGTCCAAACAGTTTAATGTAATGTAAATACATAGTTGTAAATCCTCATTTATGTTTTGTCAATTTAATCAGAAATGATGTTAAAGCTTAACACTGCATATAAACATAGGATCGACCTTGAGGTACTTGAGCACATTTTTTTCCTGCCTGAAAAAGACTTAAATAGTTTTCAACAAATTACTCATAGTTCAGTATTCAAGTTCACAGACTTGGCTTACAGGATGTACTCGCGCATCCAAATGTCATTCAGTAACCTGCTGTCCTGCCTGATTCTTTTAATTGCTTGCAGTTACTAGCTTGGTGATTTAAGAATCTGAACACAGGTCACAGAAATAAGGTGAACTTTGTTCAGTGAAAGTGTTATCGAAGGGTCCGATGTGTATGGGAATTTTAAATTGAGAGCAGAAAAGTGTGTGTAACACAGATCATATAAAAGCATATTTTTTTTGTCTAACTGGAGAGGGAATTAAGAACAATGACACACTAAGAGGACCTTATGGTGATGTGATGGTCCTTTCTCTGTCGTGTGTCAGCTAAGAGTGAAGGGTCTTATCCCATGTGAGGACACTTTTTAACCAAACTGGACTGGGATTATTATCAACTTTTCAGTCTGCATTGTTTCAGGCTTTCTTCGCTGTTTGTGTCTCTTTTTTTGCAGTTTGTATTCACGGAACTCACTGTTATTAAAAACACATGGAAGAATTGCGTTTTAATTCCTTACATGCCTTCATGCCTGACTTTGAGTTACTGACAGTCACTGCACTATCCAAACGATCTGTGCCGGTGACGTTTCCTATGCTGTGAAGGCTAGCTGGGGACCTGTCGTGCTTCTCTCTCACTGAGCGGCAAATCAGATGCTGCCAAATCTGATAACCACAAGGACAGGTTAGCAAACGTCGCCAACCTCCTTTTAAGGAATCACTACCCGTGTCCCGAAGCTTTAGGAGGAAACCTTTGATAAATATTTCAGAGTGGAAGGGACATTTATAGAGTTACCGTCACTAATGAAGGCAGTAGGGGTGCCTGTGTGGTATGTTACTATACAATAGGAAACCTGCAGAATTGAATGCTTTAGTATGCTCACAAAGTTCTGGATTATTTCTTGCTTGATGGGCAAATCAGTATACTGGAATATTTAGCTTTGTATTCTGGAGTTCTTGAACAATCTTCCACCTCAAACAAATCATATAAATCATATCCTCCAATCTTGCCTTATGCTGTAACCCTACATATTATAGATCGCCCCCCCCCCCTCACAGCTTTTCAAGTTATCCCTTTCTGAAGTTACTTTTTTGTTTTAAATATGAGTATTATCCTTTGGGGGTGGGGTGGGACTGGCAGATGTATCATGGCTCTTGTAGGTCTTAAAAGCAAATTTTTGATGACTTGGAAGAAAAAGTGAAAGAGACAACACTGCACAAACAACACTGCACAAACAACACTGCACAAGCAACACTGCACAAACTATCTACATTTTAAAAACATGCGCATGGATGGGGAGCGTAGTGTTTGACAGCTTTAGATATTTAGCAGAAGTGATCCCAGGGATAGGAAGAGCAAGGCGGATGGGGGTGTGTGGATAAGGGACAGGTCTCAGGAGGGGAGGAGGAGTAGGACAGATGGGGAAGGGGAGGAGAGGATCGCTGTTTCTCCCAAGTTTGGAATGGCAGAGGCCCGGCATTTTGGAATACCTATTTGTCTTGGCTCCGCATCTCCTTCCCTTTTGTAGCCAGCAGAGGAGCAGTTCCCATCTGAGGATCGGGAATGGGGCCTCGTGTCCACGAGGAAGCGGCTTTGCAGAGGAATGCCTTGGAGTGTTTCTGTTTTCTTCCTGTTATTTTTGTCTTTCCCACTGTATTAAATCATGTATTAATGTAATCAGTATTTAAAAAAAAGTACGCAACTAGTATCTATGTTTGTTACTCACGAATGCACAGGTCAATGCCAACAGTCATCGAAGTATGAAACAAAAACAGCAGCCAATAGCTCATACTAAAAGAAGAAGTATTTAGTTATGGTGTTTGCAGATCTGATTTGGTGTAAACTTTGACATTCTCCCCCCCTCAGCTGGCCCATAAATATGACCCCCAGAAGGAGGAGGAACTGAGGCTGTGGATCCATGAAGTTATTGGTCGGAAAGTGCCGGACAACTTCATGGAGGGGCTGAAAGACGGTGTCATCCTCTGCGAGTGAGTATGACATCACACTGGGAGCTGCTCATGTGGACAGAAGGAGAGTCTAAAATTCAGGACCCACACCAGAAGAGTACCTGTTTACATTGAGCTTAACCCAGACTTCCTGCTTGATGTCTATGTCATGTAGGTTGATCAACAAGCTCCAGCCTGGATCTGTGAAAAAGATCAACAACTCGCCACAGAACTGGCATCAGGTAGGAGAAGAAAGCCCAGTGCCCTACAGTGCCCTACAGTCAGTTCTGCAGACAAACTTATATGTTCTTCCTTTTAAGTATGTTAACCCCTTTAAATCCAGCACTTGTTCTGATCAATCTTTTAAAAAGTGAATATTAGCTCCCCTCAGAATTCAAAGGTTCCAGGTTAGAATCGGGCTGCAGCTCAGGTGCAAAGTGAGAAGCCCCTAATGCAGTGTTTCTCAACCCAGTCCTCCAGGACCCCCGGACAGTCCACAGTTTTAGTTTCTCCCGGCTCCCAGCCAATCAAGAACACCGAAAACCTGGTGCAGGTGTGTTGGAAGCTGGGAGGGACCAAAGACGTGGACTGTGTGGGGGTCTCTGGGGCCGGCATTGAGAAATGCTGCACTAATGTACCCCCAGTACAGTGTTTGGACAGTCTCCAGATCGGCAAACGCAATCAAGCACTTAAACTGCACCTGTGGATTTCAAGTGTTAGTGGTTTTAGTGGAATGAGTCTCTCCAGCAGCTCCTGGCTGAAATGGGCCCTAAGCCTGTTTCCTTTATACTCCGTTTAGCTGGAAAACATCGGCAACTTTGTCAAGGCCATCACCGATTATGGCCTAAAGCCGCACGATGTCTTTGAAGCCAACGACCTGTTTGAGAACGTCAACCACACGCAAGTTCAGAGCACACTCATTACGCTGGCCGGAATGGTGAGCGGCTGCGAATCGTGGTGTCTGTGTGCGCGTGTGTGTATAATGCGCGTGTGTGTATAATGCGCGTGTGTGTATATGTGTGTATGTATGTGTCTGTCTGTGTGTGTATGCGTGCGCATGTGTGTATGTGTGCGTGTGTGCCTGCATGTATACAGTATATGTGTGTCTGTCTGTCTGTCTGTGTGTGTGACCCGCATGCAACTCTGCAGATAATGCGGATTCCTCTGTGCACTGTTGCTTCTTGACGCCTGCGTATGGTGGCTCTCCACAGCCATTTCAGTTTTTCACTCCTTCCTAAGTCCTAAGGGAGTTTCTCTTTCCATTCCTTCCCCCCCCCCCCCCCCGCCCCCACAGGCTAAATCCAAAGGTTTTCAGTGCAAGTACGACATTGGAGTTAAATACGCTGAAAAACAGCAGCGCCGCTTTAACCCCGAGAAGCTGAAAGAGGGTCGCAACATCATTGGCCTGCAGGTCAGGGTTCGAGGAGCGCCCAGTGAAAGGCGCCGCCCACCAAATCCACTCTAAGCTCATTCATCAATGCCAGGCTAACCCATTATAAAATATTTAAAGTTTAAAAATTAAATTTAAGGTTAAATTTGATAGGAAGGATTAACAACCTATGCTGACTCATTCTGGAGTCATGCCCATATTTGCATTTTTATATATTGTAATTTTTTTAATAATTAGATTGGCAACAATCACATAATCTGTGCTAATCTGATTGACTGAAAGATATTCTTACAGTGTTACTTTATAGTCGCATAGAATGAGACCCAGTGTACACAGGAAGTTATACAGTGAAACACTTGTCAGCTGTTTCACTGTATAATTCATTGTTTACATTCCTGAAAGAACACTTTGACTGTCCTGACATTTCTAAGAGACGTAATGAACACCTCAAACCGCTGCCCCTCTGTCTCAGATGGGCACCAACAAGTTTGCCAGCCAGAAGGGCATGACCTCGTACGGCACACGGCGCCACCTCTACGACCCCAAGACGGGCATGGAAAGCCCGATGGACCAATCCACAATCAGCTTGCAGATGGGCACCAACAAGGGAGCCAATCAGGTGGGAGGGGGCTGCATTGCTGTGCTGCATTTTCCTGCTCTTTCTGACATTTCCTCTCTTCTACTTTTTTTTTATACAGGGTGTCCATAAAGTCTCTTTACAATTTCAAAAATGTATTACAAAGGCAATTGATGAGAGATCGTCATCAGATTTGTTCTATGTACTCAGTGGTTATCAAAGTTTTTAATCACATTGCAAACAAAGGTACGGGGCATGACTAATCTAAAGCAGAGGATCACTGATGCCATTCGCACCACTGATGAGGGTGGGCCGCAGCGAACATGGCAGGAAATCCAGTACCATCTTGATGTGCTTCGTGCAACTAATGGTGCCCATATAGAGGTGTATGAGGCAAAAAAAACTTAAATATATACATTTTGTAATAATTTCCACATATGGCTTTTCATTTGCCTTTGTAATAAATTTTTAAAATTTGTAAAGAGACTTTATGGACACCCTGTATAATTCTGTACTATTATATTAATATATTATGGGTGTTTCTTGCCCTCATGGCTGTTGGACCCCATTTTGAATGCAGGAACGCTTTGGTTCAGTCCTGACATTGTTCAGGCACGTGCAGAGGACTGGGTCATTTGCAATAACCAACAATCTTGCAAAATTTCCAGTGGGGATATTACTCCACGCCCCCCCCCCCCCAGCTGGCAAAAGTACCCTTTTCCAACCCTGACTTGAAAGGTTGCTGGGCTTCACACATAAAAATATTGACCATGGACTGAATTTCTGAGATGGGTACAATGAGTTTTGCCAAGGGGGGGGGGGCAGGGTGCCCCCCACGATACATTTCGACGGTACATTCCGGTCTGCTGGTAAGGCACGTCCATCTTGTTGCTACAGCTGTGTGCTGGATCTCCATGTTTCTTGGTAAACCTGCAACTGAGCAGGGTTACGTTCAGTTTTTGCCAAATAAAAACAAAAGACGGTCAAGTTGCGTCGTTACATTTTAGCTCAATTTGTGTTTTTCCCAGGTCATGTTTAATAACGGTTTCCTGTCGTTTGCTCTCGCCCCGAAAGTCCGGCATGACCGCCCCCGGCACCAAGCGGCAGATCTTCGATAAGAAGCTGGACCTGGAGCCGTGTGACACGTCCACCGTGTCCTTGCAGATGGGCACCAACAAGGTGGCATCTCAGATGGGCATGACTGTGTACGGACTGCCCCGCCAGGTCTACGACAGCAAGTACTGCGTCAACCCTGACACCCTGTTCAACAACGGCGAGGGGGGAGGACAGTACGCCTACGACAACTACCAGAATTACTCTGACTAAGGCAGACCGTCGGCATGCAAAGCCAGCTCTGCTCTCATTCTAACTTCATTCACTTCTCTAATAGTTGGGGTAAGATTTTGATTCCCCCCCCCAGTCCCTCATCTGCACCTCATCTTACAGTTGGTTCCAAATATCTTTTGGGTCTTTTTTTCTTAATTCATCATCAAACACTTTTAATATAATAAAAAAGCAATTGTTATGCCTCTTATTAGGAACGATACCAGGTGCTGCATGTGGAGTCTTTAAAGTCTCTATTTAAATGTAGGTTTTGTATTTATTGAGATAACAGATTCATCCTAGTTTAATGGTACAAAACCTCATATATATTATTTTTTTTTAACAGGTGGAAAAACCCTTGTGTGCATGACAGTTTGTCCCCATTTCCCTCATTGTTGACCTTTGACCCCCGGGATGACATGCATTAATGAGCTTGAGTGTTAATCTGCGGGAAGCTCTTCACCACTGCGCTGTAGTTCACCTGTGACCTTTGATCTTTTCAGCTAGGAGACCTTAGTTTTCTACTCTGCCTCGCAGGACAGAAGATATTTAAATTGGATCTTGTAAAGTATTTATGAAGAAATGTTTTGGGCTGCTCACGTAGCCCAGTTTATAACTTTTATATGTATCTATGTTAGTGTGCCATCTAGTGTTTATTTTTCAATATATCAGCTATCTGGATCTGTGCCAAAAAAGATGTTTTATAATTGTAAATCAGAAACCATTTTTCTTCCAAAGTCAGATCCTATATTTAAAAAAGCAACAGGATCCATATACCAAAATTTACCAGCCTAAATAAGGACTCACTTTTAAATACTTTTTTAACACTGTATTTTTTTAGACTTGTAAGTCTATGTGTAACTACAGAAATTCTACATTACCAAGGGTTTAATGGTCCCTGTGGGTGGAATTACTTAAGATTGTGAACATTTCGGGCAAGAAATGTTGTATGCAGCATCAAAGGGACAGTATGTTGGAGGTCAAGGTACACCAGATACCTTTTCAGTGATGATTATTGCTACTGAGGAAATGATTGCACTAAAGGAACCAATAATATAGGATGTTTTACACTGAATTCGACACTAAGACTCTTCTTGTTCATGGGAGAATCCGTCCACCGTCTTGCCAAAATGGGGAAAAATTCTTTCTGTAAACCCTGCAGAATCCCGAAGGTGCCCTTAGTCTGAGTCACCTGCGCTGGACACGAAATGTTCAGTTTCCTAATGCTTCAATGGCCAAACAGGCATGTGTGGGTCATGTGAGCTCAAGCCCCTTTCAACTGATATAAACGCTTTTTCTCTGCTAGTGAAATGTTGCTTGACATTGGACCCAAGGTGTGTGTGCTTCAGTTACATTTGCTGGGTTTGTTTTAATGACAATCATGGCCACATTATTTCAAAGGTTGGATAAAGCCAACTGTGCTTGGCCTCGACAAAGCAAAGCATTTCCATTATGTCTGTATTTTGGAATAAAACTGTGCAATACCAATAAAACAAGGAAGCAGAAGCCACCATTGATTTCCTTCCAGCTTTTACTTTGGGTGATGCCTTAATAATGAAAATATTTAAACGTGTCTAATTTTAGAACATAAATGGCGCACTGGAGAGTAATGCAGTCTGCAGGGGAAGCTTGTCAGGCTCACGTGTGACGAGAGCCGTACAGTTACAGAAATCCAGGACCCAGACGTTATTCTGCTAGTGAACGAGAACAAAATCGGAAGATACGAAGCCTTTATTTAGGCTGGCAAACAAAATCTAAAGCCAAAAAAAACCTGACTGGCAACAAGTACTGGAATATACCTACTTATCTGTACTAATCTGCTCCAAAAGGAAAACATTTGTCTACCCAAACCCCTTTTAATCTTACAATAACACTGATCAGAAGCTATGTTTCCATGTATTTTGACACTGAGTCACATCCTGCTGTGACATATATATGACAATGTCAAAATGCACAAAGCCATCAAAAGAACGAATAGATTCACTTCATTTTCCTCGGTTGAGTTGAAATTACTCAGTGCTGCACGAGTTAATATAAACATCCACTAAGTTTATACACTTTTACGAACAATCAGTTCTGGCCCAACTCTTTAGGTGACTTGGCCATTATTACGCACACATTCACACAACTTTGCATGGTTCCAAAAAGGTCATGCGAACTTTGTACCCATGTTTGGATTTGGGTTCTTCAGAGAAGTTGGATTAGGCACCTGCTGTTGCTATGGCAACACATTGCAAGATTATTCTACAAAATCAATTTTATAAGGCCCAGTATCCAATAATACTCTATAAAAATGTCAGGTGATCATGATCCCAGATACCTGTAAACTCTTCAATCAAAATGAATTTTATATGTATTTACAATCACCCGTGGTAATGTATTTTAAATTACAGACCAATAAAGTAAATATTAAAATAACTCAGAGATTAATGTCCAATCAGCCTGTAGCAGGGCACTCTCACCTCACCTCAGGGACCAGGGTTCGAGTCCCCGCCATGGCTCCATGTGTCATTGTGGGATTTCCTCTGGGGACTCCAGTCCCCCCACCCCCCGGTCCAAAAACACGCTGAGGTTAATCAGTTACCAAATTACCCATAGGTGTGTGTGGGTGACTGACTGATAGGTGACTGTACCCTGCGATGGGTCAGCGCCCCCTCCTGGGTTGTTCCCTGCCTTGCACCTGTAGCCTCCAGGATAGGCTCTGGACCCCCCCCCCAAACCCTGAATAAGATGAGAGGTTCCCAAAAAGTAGTTGGCACTGTCGACTCACACTTCTGGAACCAGGGTTCGAGTATCAGCCATGGCTCCTTGTGTGTGGAGTCTGCATGCTTGCCACCATACCAGCTGCAGCTGAGACTAGGTAATCCATCCGAAGCAGGTCTGGGCCTGGCCAGTGCTTGGATGGGAGACCAGCTCACAAAGCCGGGTCACTGCCACCATAGGTGTGGCCAGTAGAACGGCTGCCGTCGCCTCATGCAGGTGGGGGCCACACAGTGGGGGTGGCTGAAGTGGCTCTCCATTGGTTCTGTAAAGCACTACATAAATGTAACATTCATTTATTCATATTGTCATTGTTGGGATTCCCCCCATAGTCTAGAAACATGCTGAGTTAATTGGTGTACAGGCAGAGCGCGATGTGTCATAGAGGATGCAAGTGTGTCCCGATACCACTTTTTGTCCGCACCACCTTCCTCACTCACTCACTCACTCACTCGTTCCATCCCTAGTTAGCTTCATGAACTTTCAGATTTAGACAGCAAGTCACCGAGGGACGAAGCGAGGAAGCGGTCACAAAAAAAAAAAAAAAGTTTTCAGATGTAGCCTGTTGCGTGTTAATGAGACTACATATCCCATGAGGCCAATGGCGGTCTTGAATTGGGCACGTGTGTCTGCAGCTCCCCTTCTGGGTTCAGTTGCCCTTCTAGTGGGCAAGCTGTTGAGAGCACAGCTCTGTACTGAGCATGTAGTGTAATGAAGTTCGCTGGCTCAATGCCACATATATATGTATATAATTCACGAATGACATATATACTGTAGATACACATAGAAAACATAGCAGTTAGTTCCCACATGCCTCCTGTATGGACGGCAACAGCCCCGCTAAAGGTTTCTTTCACTTTGAAACCAGTAAGTGCTCTGACATTTTCCCTTTAAGACAATGGGCACCACTACAAGTGACAGCCCTCCATGGCCAAGCCTGGAAAAGGTGTAAAGAGAATTTTCCCACAGGGGTAAATGAGAAGTATTTTTTTAAAAATGCAAATTCACCAAGACCATATTATGACCCATACTAGAAGAAGGCATTATTAATATGAACTGTTACCTATGGCTATGGCCGGTTGGGCCAGACATACTGTATCCATTTGGGTAGAGGCGACACAAAGCAAAGAAAAACGAGCTTCGCTCCTAATGACACAACACCGTGTCATAGTGCTGGACCGCAAAACGACCTTCTCCTGTGTCTGCTTTTTGTAATACGTCACATGGTATACGTATGATCGATTATACTATACTTTGTATCAGTGGCATAGGCAGAAATTGTATTTTGGGCGGGCCATTGAAAAAGTGAGCGGGCCTATATTTTTTCCTAGAAAAAATATTACTTAAATAATAATTAAACCTTAGAGAGTAGAAAAAATAATAGACAAACAAACTGCAAAAACACACCTTTATTTTGCAATATTCGGCAAAGGCAATAACAAAACACCGTCTAACCATCATGTTCAACAGTGCTCAATAAAGGCTGGACAAACCACCAGCATAGACAATAACCTGTCTATTTTATTCAGGTTAGTCAGCAGTGCAGAGCAGACAGTTCACCCGAAAATAAAGTAGGCTAAAAGTAAAAGAAATTAAAATAATGAAAACTCTCAGCAGAGAACGGTTTGAAATAAATCAGGTTTATATGAATATATATTTTTTAATACATTTGAATAATAAAAATAAACTAAAAATGTATTTTGATCAAACTTGCCTGGGTGGGCCAGGGAGTAATGTGGGCGGGCCAGTGCCGCCCTGGCCCATCACTGGCTACGCGCCTGCTTTGTATATTATTACGGTAATCTAGTGTAATGCCGCTTATTTTGGGGTCTGGTGATGCCCTGTATGACAATTGTTGTGTCATCACTGGTCGTCCAGCAGGGACGTGTCTTTTCTAACGCTGAAGTGCACATTGTCAGTAAGACACCGAAGAAGGCATCACGCCGAGACGCCTCTGTGCGGAGACCTTGAATAAAACCGTATGAAGCAGCGCGCGACCTCTTCTGTCGTCGTTTGGCGGAGGGGAAACATCACGTGTCACACAGCGGGGCGGTGCCCCCACAATAGAGGACTACTACAAGAAAAAACGATTATGAAATAAACAGAAAGCCGATGTTTTAGGAAATGAGGCGGGTTTCTGGCGCTTTATTTTAGGAGGTGGGGCTGATTGCACGTAGTCCGATCATTCAGGCAGGCGGCGAGTTTACGGCAGATCGCCTCTGAACTTTGTTATTTTGTATCAGGTAAGTTGGGTCGGTCTGACGATATCTGTGTTTTGATTGCTTCAGTCTGAAATCGTTAGTTATTCACACATAACAACCAAGAAATGAATAAGGTTAGTTGTCATGTTGTGTAACGGCATGGCTGATCTCGTGATTTACCATCCGCTAACTATCAAACTGTCCGGCTATTGAGTTAGCCAACATGGTTGGAGCTGTGAGTGAAGCCGTCATGGAATAACTTACATTGACTGGTCGGTCGTTCACTGATCTGGTATTTCTCGGGAAACATTAAATGCATTAATTATGTCAAAAAGAGAACGGGTGCAGTTCAGCTACCAAAAGTTCTGCCGCTATCTGCATAACAATCAAGCCTCTTTCTGTTTTCAGTGCACGATTGTGATAAGCTAACGGTGGCTTTAACTAATCCTCAGGTTAAACAGCCGAGCGCCAACAAGGCCAAAGGGGTTTAGCGGGACCAGCACAGCGCTGCCCTTATCTCCGCGCACTACCCCCTTCGGTTATTTGGCAGGACAGATGGCCGCTCCCGATAGCTGTCGGTTCATTTTCTGCATAACAGTCTTGTCTTGAAGTGGTATTTTGCGAAATTTCTGTATTGATTGTTTCCAAACGGTCAGCATGGCTACGGAGGGGCAGCCTACGGATTTCGTGAAGGTGCTGCACCTGCTGGCGATGTCCTTCGTCTGGGGCACACAGGTGTGGGTTACCTTCATAGCGGGTGAGTGGGGGCTTCTCTCTAATACCACGTTAAGGTGCAATATTAAATAGCTTTAAGCAGGGCTGCCAACTTTGGACAGCTGGCTGGAGTGAGATTTTAAATTCGAGTTAAGTCTGCAGAAACGTTTACATGTAGCTATGTAAGAGTTTTATTACCTTGTAAATAGACTGTTGTTTGCGAACTACCCTATAGCGCGTTTGATGTAGGCTTATAATTGAACAATGTAGATTTGTCAGAAGATTTTTTGCGTGAGCATCATGCCAGATGACGGAGAGTCAGCAGCCGTGGTTAGACTGCGATATTAAACCGATCTTTTTGTAGTGGACCGTGATGGCTCCCATTTATTATTACCACATGTGTTTCTCTTCGTCATGGCGTGTTTCTCTTTGCCACAGGGTTTGTGCTGGTGGCCCGAGTTCCTCGGCACACCTTCGGCCAGGTGCAGGGAGTCCTCTTCCCCTTTTACTTCTACAGCCTCCTGGCCAGTAACTTCTTCAGCCTCGCGGTGTTTGCCGTGTACCACCCCCGCGAGCTGCTGGACTGGCACGAGGCGCTGCAGGTCGGGGCAGACATCAGACGGCAGCTGTTTCCTTTAAAATTGTTTTCTTTTATTAGGCAAGGGGTTGGTTAAAAAGAAAGAAAAGTTGGTTAAAGTACAGAATAACTGTGATGTAACTACACTCTTCCTGTGTTTTCTGCCCATGTTTACTGTTTGCTTTTAGTTTAGTACTTAAGCATTTGTGGAGAGACCATCAGCTTTATGATCTGCATCTACACTGTCAGAAAAAAAAGTACTAATTTTGTGTCTTGGTGGGTATACTCACTTGTCACTGGAGATGCACCCTTTAAGGCAGGGGTGTCAAACTCCAGTCCTGGGGGGCCTGAGCCCTGTGTAGCTTAGTTCTTTCCCTGCTCCACTGCAGATGATTCAGCTCAAGAGCTGTGTAGTAATTAGCACTTGCAAAGAAAATCGGATGTGTTAAATGAGGGGGAACCCAAAAATATGTAGGGCTTGGCCCCCCAGGACTGGAGTTTGACACCCCTGCTCTAAGGTCTGCCAATTGTACCTTAGCTGTAGGTACAGAAATGGACTGAGGAACATTTTTGTACCATTGGGGGTGCATTAATGTTGTTTGTACCAGGGCTGTACTCTCTTTCTGACTGTACAAGTTTGTAAAGAAGACTCACGTACTATCTGTCTGATTGATACAATATTTTAGCTGCAGCAGGCAAAGGAATATGATTCCATCAGTATATAAAATTAAGCTGAAGTGTTGACGCTGCACGTGCGATAGGAGCTCACGCCTGCATTGTCTCGCCGTCTCCTGTGACAGGTATGCCTGTATTTCAGCGCCCTGCTACTGGTGGGCCTGAACGCACAATGGTTCAGCCCGTCCACCACAGAATTAATGCTGCAGATGCAGGAGGTGGAGCGGGAGCACAGTTTGGGGGGTGAGGTTGGGCTGAAGACCAAGAAGGAGGAGTACACCAAGCTGCGAGAGAAGGACCCCAAGTACAAGGCCCTCAGAGCCAGCTTCTTCCGGTACCACGGCCTGTCCTCGCTCTGCAATCTTCTGGCCCTCCTGTGTACCACTGTGAACATGGTCTACACGGCCCTGCATCTCAGCACCATCTAACAGACCACAGATGTGTGTTGGGTATCATTCCAAGTCTGTTTTTTATTTTAGATGTTTCGTTATGGAGATGTGAATATAGTCATTAATCATGAATTTTCCTTAAAAAACGTACACTTCGTTCAGGGTGCAAACCCTACATGGTGTTAAAGAGCAAAGATTGTGTTACACAGCAACGTTGATAAAAATGTTTTCTAAAATGGCTGATTTTCATTGTTCCAGCAGAGGCAAGAATATTATTTAATTTTTACAAATGGAATTTCCATGTGATTTCACAGATTTCTTGAATTTCTTGTTTTTAATAAATTAGTAAGCTGTGAGCCTCAGCTTTTATTTTATTGCCACAGTTCAGTGCAGTGATGGTGTGAAACATACATGAATTAATGAGACTGACCAGAAATACCTACATTAACTTGCTGTCTATATTGCCAATCATGTTAGAAGACAAAACCTATTAAAACTGATGAATGTAAAAAATATATATATTAAATGATATGTTGATATTTTTGAAAAAAAGGGGAACTAAAATTTTGTCATCTGTTTTCTCAGGCTTTGGGGGGGGTTGAGAAATACACATCTAACTGATGGTCACATTGTCATTGATCGTAGTGCTGAGTTATCAGCAGCCATAGCACCTGTAGTTCTGGCCAGGTAGTTTGTGTGAGGCTAAGCATTGTTGGGAGACCAGTTGGGTTGTTGGTCTGTGAAGATCCAGGTGCTTTGCTTTAAGGCCTCATTAAGGGTTCCTTGCCCTCCTACCATCTGCTATTTCAGGTAAACTAGGAGACCAAGTTGTTGAATATCTGTACTGGCTTGTGTGGCTTATTGGGCTGAGTGACCTGTATCTTGGTTTATAGGAAAAGATGTGGTTAAGGGTTATAAGCACATTATTTATACCACATGTATAAATAATTATTTATATTTTTATATTTACATTACATTACATTACATTTTATATTTACATTTATATTTATATTATTTACATTATTTATAAGCACATTATAAGGGTTACAAGACATTATTATATATATATTATTATTATAAGTCTTGCTGCTCTCACACTTTTTTAATAATAAGGTGGGGGCCCTAAGTGTGACAATCTGTTTCTTCCTAACTGTATATTTGGGGGGGGGGGGGGGTTGCTGAGGGTGATGGTCATCTGTCTTGGTCTCCACATGGTGTTGGGGTGGTGGTTGTGCATGATGGTGAGGCTTGAACCCTGGTCCTGGGAGTGTGAGGCAATGTTTCTAACCACTACCCTACCAAGCCACCCCTGCCTCTGTTTTGGATTTTGCCTGGATGTTCCTTCCTCACCATTAGTTATGCACCGGTGCCGTTTCAGGTAAACTAGGAGACCAAGTTGTAGAGTGTTTGTGCTGGCTTGTGTGGTTTACTGGGCTAAGTTGCTGCTCTTTTTTAATAAGAAGGTGGGGGCCCTAAGTGTGGCAATCTGTTTCTTCCTAACTGTATATTTGGGGGGGGGTTCCTGAGGGTGATGGTCATCTGTCTTGGTCTCCACATGGTGTTGGGGTGGTGGTTGTGCATGATGCCCCCTCCTTTATTGGTGGTTGTGCATGATGGTGAGGCTTGAACCCTGGTCCTGGGAGTGTGAGGCAATGTTGCTAACCACTACCCTACCAAGCCACCCCCTCCTTTATTTTGGATTTTACCTGGATGTTCCTTCCTCACCATTAGTTTTGCACCGGTGCCGTTTCAGGTAAACTAGGAGACCAAGTTGTGGAGTGTTTGTGCTGGCTTGTGTGGCTTACTGGCTAAGTGTCTGTACTTGTGATCAGAAGGTCATGGGTTCAAGCCCAGGTGTGGACAGCCTGTTGGTTTATAGGAAAAGATGTGGTTATGGGTTGAGTATTATTATTTTAAGTCTTGCTGCTCTCACACTTTTTTAATAATAAGGTGGGGGCCCTAAGTGTGGCAATCTGTTTCTTCCTAACTGTATATTTGGGGGGGGGATCCCTGAGGGTGATGGTCATCTGTCTTGGTCTCCACATGGTGTTGGGGTGGTGGTTGTGCATGATGGTGAGGCTTGAACCCTGGTCCTGGGAGTGTGAGGCAATGTTGATAACCACTACCCTACCAAGCCACCCCTGCCTCTATTTTGGATTTTGCCTGGATGTTCCTTCCTCACCATTAGTTTTGCACCGGTGCCGTTTCAGGTAAACTAGGAGACCAAGTTGTGGAGTGTTTGTGCTGGCTTGTGTGGCTTACTGGGCTAAGTGTCTGTGCTTGTGATCAGAAGGTCATGGGTTCAAGCCCAGGTGTGGACAACCTGTTGGTTTATAGGAAAAGATGTGGTTATGGGTTGAGTATTATTATTGTAAGTCTTGCTGCTCTCACACTTTTTTAATAATAAGGTGGGGGCCCTAAGTGTGGCAATCTGTTTCTTCCTAACTGTATATTTGGGGGGGGGATCCCTGAGGGTGATGGTCATCTGTCTTGGTCTCCACATGGTGTTGGGGTGGTGGTTGTGCATGATGGTGAGGCTTGAACCCTGGTCCTGGGAGTGTGAGGCAATGTTGCTAACCACTACCCTACCAAGCCACCCCCGCCTCTATTTTGGATTTTGCCTGGATGTTCCTTCCTCACCATTAGTTATGCACCGGTGCCGTTTCAGGTAAACTAGGAGACCAAGTTGTAGAGTGTTTGTGCAGGCTTGTGTGGCTTACTGGGCTAAGTGTCTGTGCTTGTGATCAGAGGGTTATGGGTTCAAGCCCAGGTGTGGACAGCCTGTTGGTTTATAGGAAAAGATGTGCTTATGGGTTGAGTATTATTATTTTAAGTCTTGCTGCTCTCACACTTTTTTAATAATAAGGTGGGGGCCCTAAGTGTGGCAATCTGTTTCTTCCTAACTGTATATTTGGGGGGGGGGATCCCTGAGGGTGATGGTCATCTGTCTTGGTCTCCACATGGTGTTGGGGTGGTGGTTGTGCATGATGGTGAGGCTTGAACCCTGGTCCTGGGAGTGTGAGGCAATGTTGATAACCACTACCCTACCAAGCCACCCCCGCCTCTATTTTGGATTTTGCCTGGATGTTCCTTCCTCACCATTAGTTTTGCACCGGTGCCGTTTCAGGTAAACTAGGAGACCAAGTTGTGGAGTGTTTGTGCTGGCTTGTGTGGCTTACTGGGCTAAGTGTCTGTGCTTGTGATCAGAAGGTCATGGGTTCAAGCCCAGGTGTGGACAACCTGTTGGTTTATAGGAAAAGATGTGGTTATGGGTTGAGTATTATTATTATAAGTCTTGCTGCTCTCACACTTTTTTAATAATAAGGTGGGGGCCCTAAGTGTGGCAATCTGTTTCTTCCTAACTGTATATTTGGGGGGGGGATCCCTGAGGGTGATGGTCATCTGTCTTGGTCTCCACATGGTGTTGGGGTGGTGGTTGTGCATGATGGTGAGGCTTGAACCCTGGTCCTGGGAGTGTGAGGCAATGTTGATAACCACTACCCTACCAAGCCACCCCCTCCTCTATTTTGGATTTTGCCTGGATGTTCCTTCCTCACCATTAGTTTTGCACCGGTGCCGTTTCAGGTAAACTAGGAGACCAAGTTGTGGAGTGTTTGTGCTGGCTTGTGTGGCTTACTGGCTAAGTGTCTGTGCTTGTGATCAGAAGGTCATGGGTTCAAGCCCAGGTGTGGACAACCTGTTGGTTTATAGGAAAAGATGTGGTTATGGGTTGAGTATTATTATTATAAGTCTTGCTGCTCTCACACTTTTTTAATAATAAGGTGGGGGCCCTAAGTGTGGCAATCTGTTTCTTCCTAACTGTATATTTGGGGGGGGGGGGTTCCTGAGGGTGATGGTCATCTGTCTTGGTCACCACATGGTGTTGGGGTGGTGGTTGTGCATGATGGTGAGGCTTGAACCCTGGTCCTGGGAGTGTGAGGCAATGTTGCTAACCACTACCCTACCAAGCCACCCCCGTCCTTTGTTTTGGATTTTACCTGGATGTTCCTTCCTCACCATTAGTTATGCACTGGTGCTGTTTCAGGTAAACTAGGAGACCAAGTTCTGGAGTGTTTGTGCTGGCTTGTGTGGCTTACTGGCTAAGTGTCTGTGCTTGTGATCAGAAGGTCATGGGTTCAAGCCCAGGTGTGTGCAGCCTGTTGGTTTATAGGAAAAGATGCGGTTAAGGGTTGAGTATTATTATTATAAGTCTTGCTGCTCTCACACTTTTTTAATAATAAGGTGGGAGCCCTAAGTGTGGCAATCTGTTTTTTCCTAACTGTATATTATGGGCTCAGCAAAATCCACCCTTGAATCACAGTTTAGCGACGTACGTAGGATCGCACAGAGCAGGGGCTCATTTTGGACACATCTTAACTGCAGAAATTTCTTCTCCACAGTCTTGCATTTGCATGGGTACAGACACACACTGTAAGAATGCTTTAGGGAAACCAATTATTGACATCTTTTCTACTCAACAGAAAGCAGAAATATATACTTTCACGCATCACAAGAAAAAAACAAATATGCAAATGAATACTTTGGACACTGGCGAGACAAAACATTCTTGCTGATCAGTTGGAATTTGCAACACTGCCATCATGTGGCTGGTGGTATTTACTTCTAATGTTTTAATAGAGGAACCTATCCTTTGAGGAAATATTCATTCAGTGTCGCCCCAAGGCGATTTATATGGGTGTGTTGTGATACATTCCTGCATTATTTATGCAGAATGATTCAATAACAAGGAAAGGGAAAGGATGAAAGGAAGGAAGGAAAGCCAGATGAGAGGAGAGGAACCAAGACCTGCCCCCCCCCCGCCTCCAGGCAGGCTATGTCGTATTAAAGTATCTTACCCTATTCTGACGCCAATTTAACTGTAATTAATAATTTAACTGAACTAATTGAGAAAAATGTATATTTTTAAATAAGATCCCTGCGATGGACTGGTATCCATCCAAAGTGCCCCCCGCCCTGTGCTGCCTGCGACAGGCTCCAGATCCTGCACAGCCCCATACCGGACAAACGCCATTCAGGGGCGCGGCCAGCCTGTGTGCCTCTTACTGAGCCGTGGGAGGACGTCCGTGCAGAATGTGCACTTTCACACAAGCCCAGGCCTGCGAGTGTCAGACAGCATTCTGTACCTGAAAAGGTACATTTACCTACAGCTAGGGTACAATTGGCAGACCCATGAGGGTACAGCCCCAGTGATAAGTGATTGTACCCTCATAGGTACAAATTGGTACTTTTTTTCTGACAGTGTACACAAACCCTCGAACCCTGGATTCTCCTTTCTCCTTCTTCAGCTGCATTGCCTCTTACTCACCTGGAACGCTTCTGTGACTCACCACCTCTCCAATGATCTTTGTGTCTCAGCCCAATTTGCTTTGCCTCACTGGTAAACAGCAAAACAAGGCAGTGAGTCACACCCAGTCTGATAACAGCCAAATCCTTCTCCTTGGGGAAATACCCTCTAACAGAACCGCTCTGTCACTGGGGGAGATCAGATGACCACAAGTACACAAGACAGAGTTAAAATTACCCAGCAGGATCACAACACTCCATTTTGCCTTCATAGCTGATCACAAGATACGGGACAATCAGCTGCAGCAATTTAACAGACCAGAAGGTCCTGTGATTGGTACTTTGGTTTGCAGTTATGTTTAATACAGCCAATCAAAATCCAAGACACCGAAATTCATGGTGTGGCATGTAAACAATGTCAAACCACAAGGTTCTACATTTATTCTTTGTGTTTGCCGGATTTAAGACTACCACACAGTCTGAAACGTTACTGCAGCACGTCTGTCGTCTGCATAGTAAAATTGCTGGATAATTTTTAAGACTTAGGAAATGGACTTAGAAATGACAAAAAAAAAAAACATTCAGTCCACACTGGCATGGGCAAAGTAAGCATTTGTCTCGGACCCGACCATCAGAAGGGGGCTGCGGTGAAACATATCTAGTAGGACCATAGGATATATATTTACCATAGAATTTCACTATCCAGCCGTCCATCTTCTCTAACAGAGTCAAAGTAATGATCACGAGTTATACCATGGCTATATTATTATAGTTACAGGCATAGAAACACATAATAAATCACAATACACCGAAATACATTTGCGCTGACTCATCTATACACGTGAATGTGCACGCAGATTCATCTGGTTTAAATGTACCAGCACTATAATAACAACCTACAAAACCCGGCTGTTCACTAAAGACGCCAATCTGGATTCGCACGACAAAAGTTCACCTTATACACCCTAGAGAGCCTGGCAGTGGAATGAGGAACTTATCTTGTTCCAGTGTGCACCTCACCTCGTTCCAGAAAGTTCCTGTTTATAAACAAAAGCATTGCATCCGTATGACCTGGAGAATAAAAGACGAAATTACGCGTGTTTCTGTAATCATGGCACAGGGCCGTTTTTACACAGGGAGAAAAATGTCGAAGACATTTTAAATAAAATCGCAGTGGGGGGGAAACGAAAACGGGAAGGCAGGGAAGAGTGAGCCAGGCGGCTCCGGCACACCCAGCGCTGACACGCCCCCTAGCGGCAGTCTGCGGCGCGTTCGTCTGGAGAGACGGGCTGGACGAAGCTGTACTGCAGAAAAGTCGCAAAGGCATCTAAATAAGGAGCAACATGACGTCAAATAACATCCAAACAGGTACATTTGTATCGTATTATCTGTACGTTCAAGGCTATAAATTTACCATTATTTGAAAGGCTCTTACATATAAATGTGTCGTTTTTGCAGTTGAAATCCGGTGATCAGGGTTAATGTTTTTTTATCTCCACCACTAGATACTGCTCGGTTTTATTTTCTCTCTCTTAGTTTTAGGTTTTGGCAGATTTAGCTCGTCGGTCTTATTTACGTCTCTGTACTTCCGTGCTAACAACTAGCTGCATTGGGCTACAACACGCCCATGATAATTACTGCATTGCTTATTTTCTGAATTTGAAGATATCTGTATTACGTATGTCATACGTATGTATCCTGAAATTTGTCTTGTCTAAAGTTAGATACTTGTACGGTGTCGTAGTTTCATCATACGTGTTCGATGCGGCGGTCGTGTTTTTTTTGCCAAACGAAATGCGGAGGAACTTAGTCTACAGAATGTTTTGTGCGATTGCATTTTGTGCCACTGGATGGCAGCAGCTCCCCGGGTCCTCGCATCCTCTGGTCTCACGTGAGGGAACGTTAATTAAAAATAGTCATGTAAACGTATTTTTACATCCTCGTTTCTCATCATGCTTTAATTGTATTTTTTAAATGCAGTTATTTCACTAATTGGCCACCGTATGTCCTCAGCTGAGGAGGACGCCCCTTCCCTGTTCCCCTCTGCCCCCTCTGTGTCCCCAGAACTAAGATTAGTGTTGCTGGGGCTGTCAGGCTCAGGTAAAAGCTCGGCAGGAAACATCATCCTTGGCAGGGAGGAATTCCTGTCCCTAAACCACAGCAGGACAGCCGTCACTCAGGAATGTGAGATAAAAGCAGCCACAGTGGCTGGTAGACAGGTAAATGTCACCATTTAATCATTTGTCACATAGTTATTCTGCTATGCTGTCATTATCCATACCATAAACAAAGTTTGCCCATCCTTTAAATAATTTTCTCCAGGATAATAAAGGTATTTTGATTCCATTTGCAGGTGTCTGTGGTTGACACACCGGACTGGTTCTTCTCAGAGCGCCCCCTAGAGGATGTTCAGGATCAGATATCCACCTGCAAGTTGCTGTCGTCTCCAGGGCCCCACGCCATGCTCCTGTGTGTGCCTGTGGACCGCCCGGTGGCCTCTGAGCTGCAGGCGCTGGAGGCCGTCGCTCACGCCTTCGGCGCCGGCGCGGTGGAGAGTCACACGCTGGTGCTTTTCACTCATGGTGACAGGCTGGGTACGAGCGAGGCAGTGGAGGAGCATATCGTCTCCCGCCGTGAAGACCTGCTGGCGGTAACAGAGCGCTGCGGCGGCCGGCACCACCTGCTAGAGAGGGGGGGTGAGGCTGGGGGGGCAAGCGTACGTGAACTGCTGGAAAAGATAGAGGACATGGTGAGGAAGGCAGGGGGGACGTTTTACCCCTGGCCCCCCTCTCGGGAGACGAAGGCGCAGGGGGAGGAGGAGAAGGCAGTGAGGATGAGAGGAGGCAAAAAGGACGAACTTGAGGCGAAGACAGAGGAAGGCGACGATGAAGAGGAGGAGTGGGTGAAATCCAGCGAAAAAGACGACGAAAGTGGGGATGAGATCTCTCCATCCACCATGACTTCCCGCGACGTGTCGTTCATCCGCTTCCTCTGGGAGACGCTGCTTGGGTTCCTGAAGAGCATCCCAGGGCTGGTGAGGAGAGAAGCTCTGCTAGGAGGACTGGTCGGCCTTTTCGTGGGGGGGCCCTTTGGCTCCATGCTGGGGACCACCGTGGGCTCCGTGGCAACAGAGGTCGGAAAACGCAAGAACACTAAACAAAAATGATTCTCGTCCCAGGAATCGCAGGTTAAAAGCAGGCTCATGTAGAATTGTCTGTGTGTGTTTTTTTTTTAGTTATTCAAACAAATTATTCCACACGAACAGATTGTCTGAAGTGTGACCAGTGCTACCAGGCTGCTAAAAAAATGGGTTTGCATATATGACATGTAATATATGAGAGATTAAACAATTTCAAAAGCCAGCTGTCGTCATCGTGTAATCTCCTTGTAATGAGTCACCAAAGACAGACCAAAGACAGACCGTGTGACTGCATGTATAAAAGCGCTCCAAGAGCAGGCCGGCATTCAGTCCCGTCCGCTTCACATGGACTTCAGGGTTCCTGCATGGCTCCACGCTAATTTTTTCCGACCTGGGGGGGGGGGATGCCCCCATAATTCCTACCCATCGGCCCGCCCCGAATGCCAGATGGCCTGCGTGCACTGCAACCCAACCGGAGAACATCACCAGTTAAACATCTAAATATTAAGCAGGGTGTGAGCGCACTTTCACGTCGACTTCTGTTTCTTATCAAATAAGAAGCCCCCAGCCGTGGGTTAGGAGTCAAATAATATTTTCCAAGCAAAGCAAGAACTAACTAGGGCATTTGTTCAAATCAGCAGATTGCAAAATCAGAGCATTCGGGGAACGTGATGTGCAAAGGCTAGTAGTGTTCCTGCGACATGGCTCTGGAGGAACAGAATGGTCTTGTCACATAAAGTATTTTACTTACAAAAGGAATCTACAATAACTACATTCATAAGCCATTTTTATATACCTTTGCATTAACATTAATCTTTTGTTTTTTGAAAATGGTAAAACATTCTTATCAACATTATTACTTAGATAAGCCAGTTTTGTGGTTTTAATTAATACCTAGTTTTACAATCTGCAAACACGTTCTACAATCAGAAACCACAATGGCAGCGACTTCCAGTCTGTCTGGCCGATGCACAATCAACTACTCTCTTGCGTCAATGACAAAGACGATGACACTCCTACTACTGGCGATTAATATTGAGGTAAAAAGCATTACCGTAGACTTTGGAGCCCACGTACACTAAACGTCAAAATCAACAGCTTTTGACCATGTCGTACAAAGACTGACCGAATTAAAAAAAACCTTCTGCAATACGTGTAAATTTCCACTAGGTGGTAGTAAACTTCCATAACAGTGGTTCTCAACCTTTTTGCACCACGACCTAATTTTTACCATGCCTTTTCAGTCGCGACCCGATATCAAGTATAGGTTTAAATTAACGCTATGATCAAACACACAGTGCACTATGCAGTTTACGCCAATCAATGCCTATTGCACAAATCCGATTGGATGTGCCAGTGAATTTTAAATTAAGCATCTGTGGTTTGGCTTCTTGGATTGGTTGAGCGTTCACTAGTTTTGCACTAAGCATTTGCCCGTTTATATAGGGGTAATTCGAGGATTGGGACTGAGAAATCTGATCGTGGATCTTGCTGGTTTTAAAATGCTTAAAAAATGCCAACTTTGCCTCGTGATCCTTTCAGAACTTGCCGCGGCCCAAATTTGGTTCGCGACCCATGGGTTGAGAATCATTTGAGAATCACAACGGACAGTACGGAGGTTTCCGCGAATAAATGCATTCGCACATTAAAAACATGACAGATCTTAAGATTATGCAAAGGCTACTTCATCATATTAATATAATTCATGCAACTGTAAATTCATAGAAATAAGTGATTATTTCTAATGTCAATTCAGGCTCAGATTCAGGCTCATCATGAACCACTGATTCCGCCTGGTATGGAAAATGGATGGATGGATGGATGGAATAAATATTGAAAAACTGAATGGTTTTGGTTTCTGGCTAACTGTAAGCATATATCCATCCAATGCATGCAAAAGCTCTCTCTCACTGCATATAACCCGGCGGGGCTGCGTGTCATAAACAGCCCCCCCTGAGGTGTCTCACTGCAAACCCGCTGTGCCACCGTCGGCAAGCTTGTTCTGCCCAAGCTTAAGTCCTGTCCACTTACTGTAAGGTCTATAAAAAGCCCTGGCAAATTATAGCCTAAAAGATAACTAGCAAAAGCTGAATTAATGGGGGCAATTTTAGGGGGAACGCGAAGTGGAACATGAACTTTAAACAGACTTTTACAAAGTGTCCTGAAATGTCGATTCTGAATTCACTATTTAAAAAGCAAAAAAAAGGGGGGGGGGATACCATTAAATGGAATCTCTCTGCCTGCCTCCCTCCCTCCCTCCTTCCCTCCTGTGTGCTTTCTCCTCCTGTTTCTCCTGGTATCCCTGTACACAGAGAGCTCCTCGCTCCCCCCAGTCCTCTGCCCAGGACTGGCACGGCTCCCGCTGGCAGGGTGGTGAGGCGTTTCCGAATGTGGGTGGTCCCCCCCCCTTAGAAGAAGAGATGGGGGGGAGTTAGGATAAGTGGTGCTGTTGGGCTTTTTTTTTTTTTTTTTTAAAGAAAGAGAGAAGGAAGCAACAGAGAAAAAGAGACAGAGAGGAAAACAGAGACGGAGAACTTGTTCTGGGATAAACATCTGCCTTCCAGATGTGTCCTCATAAGAGTAAAGCAGAAAAGGATAAATTACTATATAATCCGGACATTTTTATTGCAGATTATAGTTGACAGCAGTCATGGTGTAGCAGACGACACGGCAGTCTTTATAAGGGCACGTGGAGCGATGACACCTAATCTCCTGTCTCTGGTGGTTTTTCCGTCATCTTGAACGCGATCTATCACAGAAGAGCACCTGCGCAGATACTGCTGCGAATCAGTGGGCATGTGCGCAGGCGGAGGCAGACGGGCGACCGACGTATGCGGGGAGTGGATGGAGATCAGGGCCGACAGGGAGAGAGACACAGATCCAGCACTTTTCAAGTGTTCAGTGCTTAGGCGATGCAAGCATCTGTCATTCCAATAAAGTGTCCCTGAATTTTAATAAGAGGGAACAAGTTCAGACAACTGTGGGAGTAGCGGCTGATTAAGCATTTGGATTCCCAGTCCAGTGCTGATTGCGACCTTCTTGAGAGACGCAGGACGAGCAGCGCAAATTCTAGTTCACAACTGCAGGCTCGTGAGGGAAATTCCTTGAAAATGGTCACGTCAAGAAATTTCCTCTAAACAAGGCGCTGCTCTGGGCACCCGCGTGAACACAAAAGGGGGGAGCCCGTTAAGATGGACGCCAACATTTTATCATCATGTGTGTGGTGCTGCGGTCTACAGAGAGCACGTGTGACCTCACAGGTGAAAGCTTCCCTCACTGAAAACAACTTCTGCCGCAAAAAAACAAAACAAGAAGAAATAAACAAAAGTCTTAGCATTAAGATGATGAAAACAAAAGTGTCAAGTCAAGGAATTGCAGAGTAGTGTTTTCATGGGCAGAAGCTGAGGTCACCTGATGTCCGGTTCAGGGTAGGCTGTGAGAAGGGCGAGAAGAGAGGAACAGGAAACAGTCATGGAACATGGATACATCCTCAGGGTGGTCTGTGAGAAAGGAGAGAAGAGAGGAAGAGGAAACAGCCACGGAACATGGATACATCCTCAGGGTGGTCTGTGAGAAAGGAGAGAAGAGAGGAAGAGGAAACAGCCACGGAACATGGATACATCCTCAGGGTGGTCTGTGAGAAGGGAGAGAAGAGAGGAAGAGGAAACGGCCACGGAACATGGATACATCCTCAGGGTGGTCTGTGAGAAGGGAGAGAAGAGAGGAAGAGGAAACGGCCACGGAACATGGATACATCCTCAGGGTGGTCTGTGAGAAGGGCGAGAAGAGAGTAAGAGGAAACGGCCACGGAACATGGATACATCCTCAGGGTGGTCTGTGAGAAGGGCGAGAAGAGAGTAAGAGGAAACGGCCACGGAACATGGATACATCCTCAGGAAGGTCTGTGAGAAGGGAGAGAAGAGAGGAAGAGGAAACGGCCACGGAACATGAATACATCCTCAGGGTGGTCTGTGAGAAGGGCGAGAAGAGAGGAAGAGGAAACGGCCACGGAACATGGATACATCCTCAGGGTGGTCTGTGAGAAGGGAGAAAAGAGAGGAAGAGGAAACGGCCACGGAACATGGATACATCCTCAGGGTGGTCTGTGAGAAGGGCGAGACGAGAGGAACAGGAAACAGCCACGGAACATGGATACATCCTCAGGCTGGTCTGCAGGTAGCATGACAGGTAAAGACATAAAATGCATTGTTTTAGGGATCAGTAAGTAAATGGAAGGAGCTTTTACCACATCACCAATTGCCAGTTACACTCACACATGATGTTTCAGCTGTTTGGTTCCAGCTATTGGTGACTAAGGGTAGAGATGAGATCATCTCCTCCAGCTCAAAGCTGGCTGGTAGGAAATTGACTGAAACAACCACATGAGGGTTGTGAAGAGTGAGAGAGAGAGAGAGAGAGAGAGAGAGAGTGTGTGTGTGTGTGTGTGTGAGCGGGTTTACCTATCCTTATAGGGACATAATGTCCCCATAACGTGATAAATATCCGTTTTTCTTCCCTTATGGGGACCGGTTAACTCTATTTTATAAAAATCGGTGACTGCTATGAAAAAACTAAAAATCCAAAAACTCTTGTATTTTGTTAGGTTACTTATGGTTATGGTTATGGTTGTGTGTGTGTGTGTGTGTGTGTGTGTGTGTGTGTGGTACATGGTGGCAGAGGGAGCAGCAGCCTGGACACAGAGACGGACTTTCCATCTTAATGGACGTGGTCTTAATTACTACTGCTGATGTTTTGCGTTCTTCAGATTTATTTCCCTCCATTGTTTGTTATTCGATATCCCTGAAACTCCGGCTTTGGGCTGAAACTTTACCCCGGAAAGCCGGGCCGCCTAGACGGGCACCACATCTCGCTAATTAGGCGTGGTGAGCGGAATTAAACAGAAACAGAGAACTAAAGATGGAGGCAAAGACAGACGATTCTACCTCCATCACTCAGAAAGGCGAAGGCGGGAGGGAACTTTTGGCAAAACGTAAAAATGCGGTATGAGATCGGCAAGCTACCGCGGCGCTGGCGGGGAGGGGGGGGGGGACTCAGGTGTTGACAGATGGGAGGCAATTACAGAGGAGGGTGAGGGCCAAGCCATCATGTAGGACACGAAGATGCAGATTAATGGCTCCTGAGCTTTGGAAGAGTGCATTTACATCGCAGCTATGAGTTGTGGTAGGAATTTCAGGGGTCGGGGGAGCAGAGATGGGAATTTTGGGGGGGGGGGGGGGCGGAGGTGGCGGCAATGAACTTTGAAACATATCCAAGTGGATTGTGGCTCCTTGCTGTACCGTGTGCAACAGGCAGCCATTAAGGAGTTGGCATAATTAAAAGGAGTTTAATTTGGACACTAATTGCTCTGAAATAACTTACGGGGCGGTGGGGGGGGGGGGGTAATACAGTGTCCATCAGTGATTAATCGTGCAGCTGGCAGGGACTGACATTTGCCGAGTGCCTGATGGGGGGGGGGTGTGTCTGGAAAGCCTTCCGCAGCAGCTGAAGGTTCGCCGGGGACTCTGCCCTAAGAGGAAGTCATGTGAGCTGAAGCAGGACCAGACAGGCAGCAGGGTGGGAGGCTTCCACCTGGGTAGTTCTTAACCATCTGGACACCACTGGGACGTCATAAGCAGGAGTGGTATGGGCGTGGTAACCTCCTGGTAAACCCTGCTAACCTGGCTAAGCAAAACAGCTTAATGTGCGAATATGTAAAATATACAGCATTATTACAATCTAAAATAAACCATTTAATATTTTATCATAATCATGTTTATTATTAAATAAAATAAATGCAAAGCAATAACAAAGGTATCAAAAATCCACAGGAGAGAAGAAAAAGCAAATCAGAAAATCCACTCATTTTATTTTCAATGTATTCATATAACTTTAATTAAAAATTGGGTTGAACATGATCCAACAGCTTAGGAGCCTCTCAGAGCCTCAGACGGCAGCGACGACGGAGTCAAACCGGGATTCTTAGGGAGAGTCTCATGTCTGTGATTAACTAGTGAGAATGGCGGCAGTTTGCTGAGTGCGTAAGATTTTCTGTGCAGAAACAGCCCCGCCACGTGCGGCTCTGGATATAGAGTGAGGGACAGGATGAAGGACGTGCGCTCGACCTTCAGCTAACGGGGGACTCGGTGCGGCGGATTTTCCGGCAGCTGGGGCACACTCTCGCATTTCACTCTCACCATGGCCCGACTGGTGGAATCAGCACCGGAGCGACGCCACAGCAAAGCCCAAAAGATCCAGCGCTTAACATGAAAGGGAATGTTCCGGAGCTTGGAAAAAAACACCCCCCCCCGCCCCCCGATTCGATCTGTGGTTCTTTTGGTAGCATGGATCCCCGAGAACGTTGTGGCGGGTGCGCGGGGGGGGGGGGGGGCAAAGTATACAGGTCAAAGGTTGAGGTCCAGGAACAGTAAACATCACTACCCACAGCTGACCAGCAGGAGGCGATCAAGGAGTGGATTTGACATGATGGATCTTCTTACTTGTGAGATATTGCTTCCGGTGACATAACAAAATGAGAGAATTGGCGACTCACAAAGGCTTGACTCGTTATCACTACACGCCCATAAAAAATAAAAAAAACACAATCATACAATCATAAAAGTAATAAATCAGCCTGTGAGCAGTAAACTGCCCCATAAAGAGCCCCAAGCTTTGGGGCACAGACTGCGTGATGACAGCGAAAACGAATGTTCAGTCTCGCCAGTGTCACATTCCAACACACGCGGCATGGATGCGTCTGCGAGAGCAACAGTCATTCATCTGCTACGAGCTGCAGCCTCCACAGGAAGGAGGAAACCAGAGGAGGATGACGGACCACAGCCTCTCCGAAGCGCTTCAGGAGGCTCCTGAATCTATGAATAGATTCTGTCCAAAATAAACACGGAAAAACACGAGTGTCTGTGGGGGTTAGTCAGACAGTGTCGGACAGAAGAGTCGACCTCAGTCTGCTGAATCCACCCCCCCCCCCACGCCAAGGTGATGGGACTCCAATAAAAGGAGATTCTCCTCAATAAACCAGCCCCGCAGCCTCACACCACACACACACAGACACACACACACAAGCCGCGCACTGCGCGATGCTTAATCTGTGACCAACATGGCCGCCATATGGCTGTCTTAGGTCTCTTCTTTGATCTGCTGCTGTCTTTTTGTTTGGAAAGAATCTGGCTTTTCTGCACGTATAAATTTGGCTGTTTTTCCTCTTCTAATAAATCTGTGTTTGCCAGACGAGCACCGCCCCCCCCCCCCCCCCCCGCCCCCCCGCCCAGGGTGCTGACAGCTTCGCAGTCACTGTACTGAGCTTTGAAAGAGTCAGATCAGAGGGAAGAGGACTACAGAGCGAAAAGCCCCTTGAGTGTTACTCATCTGAGAATACTCACCGGCTGCCATACTCCTACGGCCTGGTGTTACTATGGCGTTACTACATTCTGCAGCGTTGCCAATGGATTGTTCCGGATTGTTAGAACGTGTCGGGCCTCCCTCACACTGGATACTTTCCCATTTTATCTGCAGGCAGCTGGGCTGAACAGCGGGGGGGCACCCAGGGTGGTCTCATGTCCGGCACGGTGTGTGGGACTGACCGACCCGGCCCCCACCCTAAAATGAAAGGCAAACCAGTCTCACCGCATGGGCAAGGCCGTGGCCGAGGGTCTGAGCAAACAGGGAACAGAGTTCGCTCTCCGCCAGACACACAGACTCCAGATACCATCCAGGTTCACATTGGTCATCAGGGCTATGAATTAGCTTCGGTTGCATCAATCTTCCTCTGATCGTCTCCTCCGCCTCACGTTTTCAGTCTCCCTTTGTGGTTATGGTGCCATTTGTGCTCCTCCGTATGGCTCCTGTTACCTACAGCTGACAAAGTATCTTGGGGATCCCCAGCGATGGCAGGACCGCATGTCTATTTAAATAAATGTGTCACACTGGGACCAATCACAGCCGCCATTTTTCGTTTCTTTTTAATGTACTTTTTCCTCTTTTTCTATTTTTACATCCAGCACCTGCATCTCATCTTATGAGCCCCACGGGCAAAAGTCAGAGCGTCACAGAACGTTGGGGGAGATTTATGAAGTGGCCTTTCTTGGAGAGCTTTGTAAGCGTCTGGGTTTTTCTCTAACTCTATTTTCCTTGCCCCCCCCCCCCGCCCCCAGGAGCATCACCTCTGCCATCATCATTTCTACAGGACCGGCGGTCCAACTGAGCCCCAGCTCGTCCAGAGAGCCTCCTAGAAGAGCACAGCCACGTCAAGAAATTATGGAACTTCTGGGCGGCCAAAGGGAGGGAAAAAAAAAAAACCAGCAAAGCTTGGTGTGAAATTATGAAGTGTTACGTCGGTTCTCCTTTCAGGGACAGAGAGGATATGGGGAAATGGAAAAGGGGGCGGCAATCGGGGAAAAGCTTAGAGGAACGACATTAAAGCATTCTGTGCCGTCTGGCCCGCTTTCTGAGCCCCGGAGAGAGGACACTGCGTTAACGGCAGCGGCGAGTTGGCGGAACAGCAGCCCCTCGTACATCGGCTGGATTTACCTCTTCAGACCATCACATCCAGTCACCATCATCCTGCTGACAAACAGACATCCAGATGCCCAGTCAATCCCTATTAAATTTTTTAAAAAATTGTCCTTTTCCCCGGGAATGGTCGGCTCGTTTAGCACTTAATGCGAAATATGTGGGATTTCCATTTTCCTGCGGCCAAGCGCCCCCACGTCACTGTTACCGTCAGCACAAGATCGTTTCCTGTTACATCTCCCGTTCTCTCTTCCCAGGCTGAGCCAAGCGTCCGACAGCCATGGGATTGATTATATACACTCTCCCGGAGTGACTAGCTTATTATATACACTCTCCCGGAGTGACTAGCTTATTATATACACTCTCCCGGAGTGACTAGCTTATTATATACACTCTCCCGGAGTGACTAGCTTATTATATACACTCTCCCGGAGTGACTAGCTTATTATATACACTCTCCCGGAGTGACTAGCTTATTATATACACTCTCCTGGAGTGACTAGCTTATTATATACACTCTCCCAGAGTGACTAGCTTATTATATACACTCTCCCGGAGTGACTAGCTTATTATATACACTCTCCTGGAGTGACTAGCTTATTATATACACTCTCCTGGAGTGACTAGCATACAGCTCCCCCATGTGTGCTATGTTCGTGAAACGACACAAATCGCTATCCACCCCCCCCCCCCCCACCCATCCTTGAAATACTGTATTTAAGTGCTTAAACACTTGACTAATGATGTAGTGCTGTGGAAAGCGGAGAAACAGACAGGAGGGATTAGTGAGTCACACCAACAGGGAAGGTGGTGGGTTTTCTAATAAAAGTGAAATGCACACCTTCCAGTGCATCTTAGCACTATCACAAAGCAAACAGCAGACATCCATGTCAACACCTCCGATGTTTCGTTCAACTTATTTCAAAATGGATGGGATCCTTTTAGCAGAGTATAACTTTCCGTCCGTGCAAATCTCTGTATTTCAGACACTGAATACAGGGAAAAAATAAAACTGACCTCATTTCGATATATTAAAGAGTGATAAATTTTATTCCTAACCTTGACCGTAGAGTTAAGTTGTACAGAAAAGCACACTTCAATAAAAGCAGATTTTTTTTTTTTTAATTTTAAATCTGGAGCCTGCAACATCCAGCCAAAAGCCACAAATCACCCCCTTGGTAGCAAAGAATTAGGGAACAAGATTTGCTATTAAAAATTAAAGGAAAAAACAAGAGGGAAGCATTATTTCTACCAAAGACCACCAAGGGAGATGAGGAGAGTAAGCTTGCTCATCAAGAATTCGGGCCAAAGGGTAGATCGGTATCGGACCTTCGGAAGGGTGAAGGCCGGGCCAGAGTACGGCGCCCCCTTCAGGCTGCAAGGGGCCACCACGCTGCGGAGTTCAGTCACCATTTACACAGCTGCACATTCACAGAGGCTGCTGTGGGTCCATGAGCCAGTTCAGACCCCCCCCCCCTCGTTTGGTCATGGGTCCAGCGGGGTGGTCACTGCTATCTCATCACACACTCCCTCCCCCAACTGATAATTTTTATCAAAAATGAGACACAACTGAGAGATCAGGGTCACCCAGTGGCTGGAGCACTTGGGGGTTAAGGGTCTCGCTCAAGGGCTCAACAGCGACATCACTCTGCTGACCACGGGATTTGAACCAGCAACCTTCTGAGTATAACCTAACCTGCTGAGCCACACATTGTCTCAACCTGCCAGTATCTGATGGGTTCCAACCATCACGCAAGCAAACAGGAGCCTGTAGTGAGGATGTCCAGGCGGAATGAGGCTTTACAGCACGATCTCTGCACTCTGAGCTTCTGAACTGGGGAGATCCCAACCCCAACCCAAATCACCCCCCACACCCAAAAAGCATAAATCCTCACTCAGCATCATGCCTCAGTGTCTGTCTGTACTGGTTTCACATTTTGAGACCAGAAGAGGAAGATGAGGCAGAATTAACGACCGACAGTGTGGCGGCGAGAGGAGCAACCGAGGGTTCAGGCGAATGCCTGGGGGATTCGGTGGATCCACACACACCCCCATATCTCATCCTCTACCATCTTCCCGCTTCTCCCACGAGGAGTTTCTGTTCAAACATCTATTTCCTGGCGTCCTTTCATGACGTCTCAGACATACTGATTCCCCGTCTTTCCCTAATCGCCTCTCTCTCGGCTCCTCTAACAGTCTCTATCCATCACAATCTTTCATTTCCCACCTTCTTCGTCCTTATTACCCCCACCCCAGCCTGCCTGCCGGCTCCGGGGGGGTCCCGCACAGTGCCCCTCCCACCTCCAGCCCGAGCGAGTCCTTGGCGGTGACTTACAAAACGCTGCTCTGACACGGTGTGTTTGACTGGACCCTGGGGGTGATGTGTGAGTCAGAGGCTAAAGAGCAGCGAGAAGATTTATGGTGGAGGAAACCCCCCCCAAAAGGGGAGGGGCCTGCCTGGAACGGCGAAACTGGCAAAGGGCTCAGCGCAGAGACCGGCCTTCAAAGTGGGACAAGAGCTCTGTGATCCGGCTCCATGGAGCGGAACGATTTCAAAATTTTTCATCCCGTACAGTAATGATTCAGTGCAGCACTCGGAAATTTGTTCATACGGCAGATCTTACAGTAACACTGTCACTCTCAGCTCGGATTTCACGTAATGGATTTAATAGGATTTCGCGATACAGTAGCAAAGGCACATCTGTAAATCCGTGACACACATGGTAAGAGTAGGATATCTCAGGATGCACCTCTTACACCCAAACAAGGTTTTGGCAACAAAAAGGGCTTCCTTGTCTAATGCCAAATAATGCCCCCCCCCCCCTCACCCTATGAGGTGAATTTGGCACCATAAGGGAAACTGCTACAGACAATATATTAATATTTTGTCCTTCTGTTCTTTAGTCCATCCAAATAAACGTCCACTAATTAGTTAGTTTAAATAGTGGTTTCTCATTTATTTTCATTAAAATCAGACCCCCCCCAAGTAACGGCATAGCCTCCCCTTTCATACATCTCAGTGCTGTTCCTGGACAATCCCCAATTCTCTTTTAGAATCAAAATCTTTTACTGTGGTCCTGAAACAGTCATCAAAAAGCATATAAAATGGCGAAGTATGGTACACAGAGAGAAAATGAAATATCAGAAATGACCTGACTGTGAATTTAATCGTGACATAATTCACTCATCACCCCGTGTACAACATATGATAGTTGATCTTAGAAGACGGCTTAGAAGTTACATCTGTCAAAGGTCTGGCAGAAGCTTATAAATGCCCAAGGACAACTATACACTCAAAGTTGAGTTTGGAAGAAATCTGTGAGGCCACGTGTTAGCAGGGACACCAACGTTCGTCTGAGGAAACTGTCTGACTTACACATCGACAAAACCATGATGACCTTATTTCATTGTGCTTTTAGAGAACTGGTTTTATCTCTTTCTTTGGCGTCATGGTTTGAAAACCTGTCCTCAAAAAACAAAAACTCAGTGATTCAAATTATTAAATGGTCAAGCAGAGTAACTGGTGAGCAACAACTTTACATTCCATCCCTGTATACTAGACAGGTACAGCGGATAAACTGCTCAGTTTTCCATCCTTTACACATTGAGTTCCAGTTCCTTCCCTCAGGATGAAGGTTTATAGATGCAAAGTGCAGAACTAAGAAATACAAAAGTAGCTTTGTTCCAGAAGCAGCCATTCAGCTGAACAGGACATTATAACTGGCCAAGGGATAGAGGGATGGTGCTTACCTCCTGTTATTTTTTTTTATCAAGTATTATTTGATACCTGTGATTAAATGATAATACTTCTTACGTCATCTTTTTATTTGTTTGTTTGGGTGGGTGTGCATGTTTGTTTGCTGGCTATGTGGATGCTGATTCATCTCCTATACACCAAATTTACCAAGAGTTACAAGTTAAGTAACTTGAACCTGAACCTGAACCTAACCTGGACATGGTGGCGGGAACCAGGAGCCAATCAAAGGCAGGACAGGGCAGGAGGCGGGGCAAACCCAGGACGGGATGCCGGTATCATAGCAAAACGTTATTGTTATTATGCAAGAATCCATCTTCCCACTGTAACAATATTAATATTACACTTTATACTTATAAACAAGAATCCAGAGTAATTGAATTTGTAAAACGGGTAAGCAATATATTTCAATAGTTGACCTTGATTGTCTTAGTAAAATATTAGGTTACATGGGAAATACGTCGCGCAATTTAAATATTACAACATTTACACGTATAACCTACATCAGCATAAAGACAGCAGACACCACTTAAATTTCGAATATTCACTTCCATTTGTATACGAGGAGAAATCACGCCCTAATTAATTAGCCATTTAACAAAGCTCCGTTCCCGTTAATGTAATACAAAATTATAGTTTATCATGATACCGAGATCTTATTTAGAGAATTAAGCATCTCAAACCTCTGATTAAGTATAATTAGTTATCACAAATATGGACGGTTTGCGTGTTAGTAAAGAGGAGTCATTTTAAAACGAAGCATGCAAGAGATCTGAGAAGCGGCCTATATTTTGCCCTCGTGCGTTATAACGTGTCTTATACGCTCGCTGTAATGTAGGCTAGGCTAATGCGGGGTGCATTCAAAATCAAAGATACAAATGAAATAGCAAGGATTTATTACGAAAGGCAATATTACATTTAGGCTTATTTGAATAAGAAATTAAATCCTTAAGTGAAATAGAAATAAAAAATCTCAAATACAAAATCCTGATTTTTTTTTTGCTTTTCTATGGCAGATAAAGACAAAAAAACGCAAAAAAGAAATCCAAAGTTAGCGTTTAGATCCAAGTCAACAAATTAATACGAAATTATGTACGATGAATACAAGAATAATTTAGGTTTAGAATGAAATTACACAACTACTATTTTAACGAACAAAATACCTGCTAATTTATGCATCTTGAAAAGTTTATTTCTTTCCAACGCCCCAAAGAAATTCGTCATTTAAATATTCCGTTAAACTAGCTTAAAAAAAGTAAAATTTTAGTCCGGTTAAAAAACATGTAAGAAATATATTCCTGCAAGCATTTGTAATATATTAAAACGTATACTATAAAAATTATCATAAACTACATAGCCTACCATACGGTAAGCATTTAGGAAATCGCCGACAAAATACACTTTCTCATTTTAAATCCGGAACAGTCTGTTACCTGAGACACAACCCGAATATTTTGCGTGAGAAGCCCAAGCGCTGCTGGGTCCGGGCCTGGATCACAGTTCACTGTCCAGGCGGCAGCGTCTGCAGTTTCTGATACTCCTGCTGCAAACCGAAGAGATGAGGAGACGCGGATGGAAGGATGGCGGCGCCGCAGACAAACCTGGGGTTCAGATCTGCGGCCGAAGAGACGGTTTCGCAGTTGCTAGCGGTGGGGGATTCAAAGACGAGGGAATGGGAAGGGAAAAGAGCCTTGGCGAGGAAGGAGGTCCTGGTAAAGAGCGTGGAGAGAGCCGGCAGGATGCTGCCAACAGGTGGTACGGCGCATGGGGAATTGGGATAATACGGGTTCCCTAAACCGTAAAGCTCCAGATTTGGCAGCGGTAAGCACGCCGCCCCTAAACCGTAGGAGCCGTAAGAAAAAGTCGACATTCTGTTCATTTCCACATCTTTCATTGTACTCGTTTTAATATGCTGTCGCTTAAAACGCTTCCGGCGCCGCAAAAAGCTGCCGTTTTCGAACATGTCAGCGGAATTGGGGTCCAGCGTCCAGTAGTTACCTTTCCCCGGATTGCCCGGCTCCCGGGGGATTTTGATGAAGCAGTCGTTCAGCGATAAGTTGTGTCGGATGGAGTTCTGCCAAGCCGGGAACTTCTGCCGATAGTAAGCGAATCGGTGACTGATGAAGTCGCAGATCTCGCTGAGCGTCAGGCGCTTCTTCGGGCTCTGCAGGATGGCCATGGTGATTAAGGCGATGTATGAATAGGGCGGCTTCGATGAAGATGTACCTTTGCTCGCTTTTTCCAGATACGCAGACATGCCCCTATCTTGGTTTGTCTCCTGGGAATTTATATCTGAGGACAGTGGGCCATCTTGGCCCAGTTCAGGCTCAGGTCCCACCCCTGACTCTGTGGAAGACAGAAGTTTTCTGGAGTTCCTACTTTTGTCACAAATCACGTCAATCGGGATATCCTCCATGCATTCCCCGTCCCAAGTCATAGTGATCCACGGTGGTTCAACAGTACTTAAATAAAAGGTTGATGGAAGCGATACGGAGCAGAAAAAAATCTTACACTCAAGCGCGAGCAGCTGTAATCTCCATTCACAAAAACCAAGAACGAAAAATGTACTTTCTCATCTGCACCCAAAACACCGTCGTTAAGAAAAAGCTTTACTTTACAAAAACTTGAAGGGAACCCAGTTTTTAACAAGACCTAAAAGGAAAAATGCACGCGAAAAGAAAACACGACATACGTCTACCAGTGCGCCTTCTAGGACAGCTACTTGGAAAAAATACGGTTTCTGTCTTGCAACTGTAACTGTAATGCGATCAGGTGACCGTGATGTCACAGTACAGTTCACAGAGAGAATATATTATCCAATTAATTTCACGCAGTGCAGAAGGATGTTACTCCTTTTCACGTACAAACTACAATAGGAAAGCAAAGTAACTTAGACAAGCACTTCATAAATATGGTCCCGTGAATCTCTAAAATGTTTTAAAAATGGGTTTAAAACTATAGAAATTGGCAATCGCATTTTCAATGTGTAATTGAAGAAACATTACTGCATTTATATACAATAAGTGAGCAGTTTGTTGGCTATTGAGTCGCACAGTATCGGGGTGAAAGTCACGCGCACACGCTGTGCCCGAATAGTCAGCAGGAAGCCGAATAGTCATCTGGAAGGCAAGCAGCCCCCTTCAAAAGCACACCCCGCTTAAGACCAGCAACCTACATCCACCGTTTCACAAGGGAGCACTCTATCGTATTCGGGTATATTTTGACATTTTCCCGACACACTGTTGGAAGACATTTTGATTATAAATCCGTGTTCGACTCACACCATATAGTTACACGTCCTTACAACTTACAACTTGTCACGGTAAAATATGCAGCTGTCCAAATCAGTTAAAGATGGTTTGGATAAAAACAACTAGTTCTGCAGCATAAATGTTTAAATTATATGCTTTATCAACCTTAGACCAAGTGAATGTAATTATACTTATTAAGATCAAAGTGTTACATACGTAGGCGTAGGTAATAAGGTATTTACTTTACCCAAAACTATACTATGTTTCGACGTTAATTAAAATATCAACACAGCCAGGCTACACAGCTATATTCTTTTGGGCCGAAACAATTTTAGTTTTTTTTTAATTGTGTGATGATATTATGACACAAATTCTGTATGTTTTGGTTCAAATTACAGAACCATTAATCCCTTCCACATATTTAATCCCTACATACCTACTGTATTCATAGGTCTATACAGACACACATCCTGGTTTCTCTATTTTAGAACATTCACGTGTTACTTTTTGATTATTCTTCAGCCAAAATCCCACATCTCGCAAACTGTATTATGGGTAATGAAAATTAACAATAACTTCTCAGAGTAATTAATGACGCATTAGCCTCATATACAGATGAGCAACTATGGCTATTGGTGATTGTTGTCTTTTGCTTGCAGTCTGGAACCCTACTGCTGGGGTACTTTAAACACATATAAATCGATGCCAAAATAAACATCTTCGGTCTTGTTTCTGTGTCGTTTAAATCGACAGCAGCTAAAGCTGATCCAAATGTAAGAATGAACTGACAATTGCATTGAAACTTGAAATACAATAAACATTTCTTATTAGACATACAATAAATTAAGGGGGATATAAAATATTTTAAAAGAAACGAGCAATACATTTAGTTATATTATTTAAATAAAATAATTTGAAATGTATGTAACTGGCAGCCGAATAAGCAAGACAACTTAACAATTACATTCAATTGAAATACTAAAATGATTGCGATCTCTTTGTGGAAAACAATATAGTTTTCCAGAAAACCTAAACAATAAACGCTAGAAAGCATTGACCCAAATAACTTTGAATTATATAGATACGAAGCAAGATACATTAACCATCAGGCACGTTAAATCACTGCAGAACAGAACAGATTCTATAGGTGCAGATCAGTCAAATGCTACGGAAAATGCATTTTATAGCATCTATTTTTACATCAAAAGACTCAGTTATCCCGGATATTTGGTTAGCTCGTGAATTCGGAGAAAATTACCTCAAACGTCAGGGTGCAGAATGTTTTTCTTGTCATACTACAGGAAAAGCAGGATTTGGGATTTTCGGGGTACCAAGAGGTAAAACAGATAGGCGGGTAGAGAATGCCGTTTTCACTGTGCACAGCGCATGGTCGTTTAAGTCAAAATTATTTTTAGGGAATCCCCAAATTTCCTGCAAGCTATCATGCTGATGCCCGTGGGCCGCGCGTGCTGCGAGGGTCGCGTGGGTGGCCTCCCATGCTGGAAAAGCAGCAGATGATTTACCCAAATTTAACATGTGCAGTCCCTGATTGGAAACATCCACAGACGCATTACAGACGAGTACAGCTGCACGTTATCGAAAGATACGTTTTCGCTAATGAAAATGGGCAATAAAAATGTATTGATGAGCTATTGTGACGTATAGTTTGGCAGCAACGGAAAACACGGAGACGTATAATTATGTATTTTTCATTAACTTGGGTAATGGTTCTACAAAATGTCAGAACCTTGGTCTTAAATTTTCACAATTTAACATCAAGTTGACTACATAATTCATATAGGCCTATCCCGCGAGCGGATTTGTGCGTAATAGTGACTTACGTAAAACTTGGGTTTAAAATCAGCTTATAAGTAGATGTAACAACGTCATACATTTTCCGTGATGGCACAACTGATCGTATTAAATTATGACTGAGCTTATTGCTAGATTTATAAAAATATATCCATATGTCGCTGTCGAAGGCGACAATCTATCATACGGATGTCTGATTCTGGCACGTCGCAGCGGGTGTGAGACCCCGCAAATGGCGCTGAATAATAATCCCCATGAAACAGGATGCAGCAGCTGACTCGGAAACTGGTTAATATACGTTAGTTACGTACTGCATCTCCAACGCGATACCGCTCATTATACAAGAGCTATTACTATTTGGTAAAATTTTATTATAATCTAGCAATTAGGTCTATCAGTTTAATATGTTTAATAAAAAAGTGTTATTTTACGGAACATTAGCTGGTCCAAAAGTACTTTAATCGTGCACATTCAAGGAATGCTGACGACAGTCCACAAACTTTTTATAGCGCTTTACTTTAATCATTAACATCTTAAATATATATTATGGATGTTAAGAACCATTTTTGTATTTTTTTCTTTAAGGTAGCAAGACAAAATAAATGCATCCATCCTACTATACCTAGCATACCACCGTCCATCCATCAAGCATACCCAGTACAAGATCGACGAGGAGTGGAAAAAAACGGTGGGTGTCGGGCTGGACTGGTCATTTGGCATAGCAGGTATTTTTTCGGGGGGCGCCGTCAAAATTTATCGCGGGATCCCCCCCCCGTCGGGGAAATGCATCACTAGGCACAGTTATCAGCAAAATTCAGGCCTATCGTAGGACCATGTAAGGGCCGGCCTCCCCTATTGGCAATTCGGGAAAGACATAAGTACATGTGGTCAGAGTACAGTTACCAAAACAGCTTCAAATTCAGGCACGATCTCAACAAGACCTCAGCCGACCCCCAGAACTTTCTGTTCTTTTTAATTGTTTAAACAGTGTGTCATCCACGAAAATTCGGCTTATTAGGCTTTTTAGCGTTTTTTACGTTTCAGATTCTCTCTCTGATACCACACATCGTGGCAATCACTGGATTATATGTAACCTTGTATTATAAATTAACTGATATTAAACAACTTCGTTTGGTCGATTGAATTTTCACCAACATAAGGTCCAAAAGAGAAAACTCCGCCACCTAGCGGTAATAAACATTACGAGTGGATTCGCTTGGTACATCAACTCGAAACTACATATGAAGGGCAGTTCTGTGTATAACGTTATAATTAGCTGACTGAAGTAAACTACTATACTGGGCTTAATGTCGTAATACGTCTATTTACATTATGATAACGATGACTATCTGAAAAAAGTAAAGATAACTAAGTTATAATCAGTACCAGTCAACCCCAAAGGTGATCGCTTTGGGAGCCATCCTCTTGGGGGGTTCAACAAAGCCAATTTTACTTCTAAGATAGGGGGGGCTGGCGGTGAAGCTTCCCCTAGGGGGCACACGGGCTTTGCCCTGTACTGGTTATAATTTATCCTCATTTAGCTATATATAACTAAACAGGAGTCAGAGTCAAGTTTCTCCATTTGTAAGGAATTCACTTTTTCCTCGCGTGACACTTCTGAGCAACTCGACTCAGAGAGTGACTCTGACGTGCGGGAAGAGTTAACGTTCAGAGAGACTTTGTGCTTTGGAACTTTCCAAAACAGAGGATAGACTTAAGGTGGCTGTGATGCAGCAGAAGAAAACAAGGGGGGGGGGTTATTGATATTTGCAGAACAAATAAAGGATATGAGCAGCCTCCATAAAGAGACCCTGGGCAGAGCCGGACCAGCCCGCGGGCGCCGGGCATCTTTCCAGTTTGCGGGCTGGCAGAATTTAGCGAGGGGGATGCTAACCCCCCCCCCCCCCCGCAACACACACACACACACGGCTGTATAGGTGAAAAGAGAATTTCCCCATGGGGATCAAGAAAGTGTTATTATTATTATTATTATTCTCATATGCATACTCAAAGCAGTATCAGACCATAGAAGGATCCAGAACCGAGCACCCCCCCCCCCAAGCAGGACCTCAAAGTTACACATCTCCTCATCTCCTCTAGCTCCACCTCATGGAACAGGTACCGGACGGCTGATCTCCTACTGTGTGGGCGACTCTTTGTTGGCTGAAGATGGTCTGTCCCTTACTCCCATTCCTCAGGAAGTCCAGTGCCCCCCCCCCCCCTCAAACACCCTCAAACAAAGGAGGAAATGATCCCCAATCCAAGCCATGTGATGAATTGTTCAGGCTGGCCATGAGCGGATGTTAACGCACCCAAGAGGAATCATTCCCCAAGCTCAGCTTTCATCTTTCTCCTCCCCTCATATGGACTCATATGAGACCTGGAACATTTCACGGACATAGACCGCATTATTACTGTGAGAATATGTCTCAGTCCTTCCCAGTCCTCCAGGGCTAGTGGGTTCATTGCATTACAGGATTTACATGTTACCAAAAGGCACACACTGCCAGATAAAAGGGCACAGCCATGGTACAATTTTGTTCCCCAAGATGCAAACAGCATTAATGTACCCCCAATCGTGCAAAAATGTTCCTCACAGTCCATTTCTGTACATTTAAAGGTACATTTACCTTTGCCTAGGGTACAGTTGGCAGACCCTTGAGAGTACAGCCCCAGTGACAAGTAATTGTACCCTCAAAGGTACAAATTGGTACTTTTTTTCTGACAGTGTAACATCCACCAAGTTCCACCCCCACCCTCATTCTATACCACCTCCCCAATGCTGAATGGGCAAACGGCATCCCACACAGCTGAAATCAGCTTTGGTAGAGTCATCTCAATGCCAGCTATAGCACAGACTCAACCAAGATATCTCATATGACATGGCAGATGCGATAAGCATATTGTGGTCTGGGTACATGAGTGTGAGGTGGATGTTTGGCAAGTAGCATCAGAAAGTTGCTGGTTTTAATAGTATTTCTAGTAGTTCATGCCACTTTAAATTAATGTACATAACATGTTTCCCCGTGTAACACCTAATGGTAACACACTTTAAGCTCGTGCCTACCTTCACCCGCCAAAAGTAGGCTACGTCATGGCCAAAGGATATGTAAAGTATGTCCGGAAGCTTAGGCCGTTACTTGCCGCGTGCAAACAGGTAGTCTTCTACAGACAACGTTGCCATTTTAAACTACAGGCCTACACATTTGATGATATGACGGGATATTACAGCATTTCACCATAATGACTTAATTTTATAGATTAAAGTATAAGGTTATACCGCTCTGATACGCATAATTAGAAAGGTAATATTACGTATGATTCATTGAGAACAACTGTACAACAAGCCAAAATGAAACAAGAGGAAATATAATTAAAATAGTAACAACAAGCGAGAAGGAGGCGCACGATCGGGATTTTATAGCCTGTTGTTTGGATGAGATGATAAACTTTAACTTAAAACGTAATCTCCCGAATTGACCGGAATCCCCTGCCTCCATGATAATTGTACACAACAAGAAACAAATAAAAATACTGTCGGTCTAACCTAGGTTATTTTAACGTGATTAAAAACGTTTGTAAAGGATAAACGGCTAAAATATTGGCTGCGCAAAGAAAACATATATAGCCTATATGTATTTGGAAAAAAAACTATTCTAAACGCTCATTCATATCATCATAATAGAAATACTTACTGTCCTCGGGGCACAGGACCGCTCAGAATATTCACCATATTCCCCGGCGCAGTTCACCTGAACGGGCTACTGCTGCTTCCTGCGGATATCGGTTCGAATAGCCACGTGTGTTTGTGTGGGGTTTTAAAGACCCCCCCCCGTGTTATGCATGTTCCCTCTCACCGCCCAGACACATGCGGGGTCGCCAATTTCGGCCATTTGGCTGGAGTGAAATTTTCAATTAAAACATGTCTGCACACACGCGCACACATTCACATTCATGTAAGAGTTTTACTACATCGTAAATTGTCTGTAGGATTTGCAAACTACCCCAACGCTTTTGATGTGGATAATTTTAGGTTTATGATGGAATAATGTAGATTTGCCGTAAGATTTCTTGCGTGAGATTCTGAAAGCCTGAGCGTCACGCCAGATGCCGGACAGTTGGCAGTCTTGCACTCGTTGCCAATGAAAAAGCGCATAGAGTTTCCTGCAATGGACGGGAATGTCTTGTCCCCCGCGACCTTGACCATGAATAGTGTTACAGCTACAAATTATTAGTTCCTTAACAACTAAATATAATTTATCACCAGCATAGTTGAAATAAAATGTTTTCTTTTAAATTGGATTAAGTTAAAACCCGATTATATTCATTATCAAACCATACCTTGCTATGCAAATGCTCTTTTTAACAGCAGAGGGAGCTCTCGTAAAACAGATACATTTTGCCAGAGGTTCCTTAGAATTCCTTAAAAGGAAGAATGTACTGAAATATGTTTGCCACGTAAAATGTAAACCACACAGTAGCATTTAAATTGTGTCATTAGAGTCTAATATGAGCTAAGGATGGTGGGCTTTGATTTAATTTCTGCCTTAGGAACTTTCGTTCTCATTGGTACAAAAATATATTAGTATTATGAACCGAATATGACGTAGGTGCACAGCTCCGAAACGCCCCCCGAAGGTTCGCCGATGTCCAGATCGGCTGATTCTACAGGCCATGGAAAGCTTTTGACGTCACTCTCGTGTCCACGAAACAAGTTTTAAATTTGTTTATCAGTGCGCATGGGGGCATTATCAAGATAAGATGCTCTTTTTTTTGGTTCAAGCACACAGGCGAAGCCTTGGTTCTGAGCACATGATCACCCCTTTATTTGGAGTAAGCACCTTTGTAAGGACCAGGGGCCCAGCGGTGATAATATGAATCTAGCGGCCAAAGTGTTGGAGCTGGTGACTGTCTAGACACAGGTACAGGTTCCAAATCACAGTCACACACTGGCACCCCATACTGGAATGTAGGGACGTCATCAGGGAGCAGCACTGGGAGGAGCTGGGCCTGTAAATCAGCCTGCTATCCCTTTATATGACCATGCTGAGCCATCATGGGCCTTTCAGACTCCCCCGACACTAGGAGGCGCTGTTGTGCATTAAAGCTTCTTCCAGAAAAGTGTGTTTGGTGCCTGTTAGTGCCTGTAGTGCTCTTCCCTTCCATTAAAACTAGTGCAGTGCTGAGGTATCACCCATTGCACAGCTGACCTCGGGGTCTCATGCCTGAGGGGGGGGTGCCAACGCACTGTACCAGTGGGCGCTCCTTACAGGGTCATAGGGATGAGCTATAGCTGTATCCATGCCAATGCCTACATATATGTGTGTGTATATAGTATATATCTATTTTAGAGATACATCAAGAAAGCACTTCATAGGAAGGCAATATGCTGCAATCTCAGGCACACAGATGTATGAATGAGTCACGCTGCTTCAAAGCGCCTTTGCCAAACTCGCAGCAAGACAGTCGGCCGCTGGGGGTCGCATAAAATGCAGCATGTTTACGGGTTGCACACAATTTATTATTACACATAGTATAACTAAACAGGCCCTTCCTTTTATGACTCCGACATCCTGCATTCAATAAAACAGGGGAGATCCAGGATTGTATTAAGTCTGTATTAAGTTTAACAGAAGGGCAGGCTCTGGTCAGCAATTCCCATAGATTCCAACCCCCCCCTCCCCCCCCACCCCCCAGGCATGTGAATTCTCATTCAGCGTAAGTCTTTTGCTAGATTGAACTGTACAAACTTGTTCCCTACAAACCGGAGCACATTTGACAGGAAATGATAGCCATATGGTGAGAGAACAGCTCCTGTTCCATTCATGGTGCAAGACCCGCCCACCCTCTGGTAAGACCCGCCCACCTCTCTGACTCAGCTGCTCAGTCAGCCTCACAGACACTTTTTGGTCCATTCATGGACATAAATAAAGAAAGCAGGAAGATAGCGTTTGGCCTCCACCTGAGAGCACAATGCACACGACCGTCTGGTCAAATCTGCGGTCTAGGACTGTAGACTGCAAAGGGACAGTTAAACCTGAGGCTGCCCTGCCAGTGAATCCTATATTAAACCAAAGTACACACCTTGGCTATTCAACATGTCTCCCGCATTCAAGAGGACATCTCAATGGCACAGACAGAATGCGATCGCCTTTACAAATATTCCATTATTCCTTAACAGCAAGTCATGACAGGCCCACAGACGACACAAGGCAGCATTAGGCATTTAAACACGATTTATTGTGCCCGATACAAAGGAAAAAAAAATACTTGTAACCAAGCTCTACAGGTGCTTGATGAATCTCAGCCTCAGAAATGAAAGACTTAGATGTGACTCTGACTCGCTTTGGCTACAATGAGCAGCAGAGCAAACAGGCGTGTTACTCAGTCATGTTATTACCCAACTCAGCACCAACCACCAGCGGAATAATGAGTAACAAAAAGAGTAACAATTTAATTGGATTGTCACATTCAAAAATGCATAAAAAAAATAGAGAAATAACAGGAGTTACAGTAACACCAGACAATAAACTGTGGGAGAGCCCAAAAGGCATTTAAACGAGGCCAAGAGAGATGTGAATTTGGATTCAATTACCCCCCTCCCAGATAAACAGACCTTTCTGTTTAAACTGTGTCCCACTTAATATCAAACTCTGTACTATGCCGTTGGATAGGACAGATACATAAAGGAAACCACAACTACCATAACAAAACTATGTTACCATAACAAAATTATAATGTTGCCTAAATAACAGCAAAGATATTACTACAATGCTCTTGCACATTTTGTATATTTTACTACATACTAGAAATATTAATACTGGGAATAAACTTCCAAACATCTCTAATATTTATTAGTTATACACCGTATGACTGGGAATATAAATCATAACATTGTATGTGAAGCATTCCAAGGATCCTTGCCCTCAGTATTCCGTCTTTGGCTCAGGGACAGACAGTGACGGGGGGGGGGTCTGTCAGGACTGTAACCCGAGACGTGCTGTGGTGAAGCGGTCACCTCCGATTCGGGAGGGCTTGCTGCTGGCTGACCCCACCTGTCCCTCTCAACCCCAGCAGCTGCACATCTCCCCCAGCAGCTGCACATCTCCCCCAGCTGCCCCAGGACACGTCCCCAGCTGACATTCCCGCCGGCCGAGGGCCGTGCTGACAGACCATCAGCACCGGCGGAATTTCTATACAACATTTGGTTTCTCCGAGACCCTTTCATGCTCTTACGATTAAAACCGGAGTGGGGGGGGGGGGGGGACATCCAGCCGATAACAGGAAACCCACGGGAACTTCATAGTGAGTAAAATAAAGACCTGACCTCAAGCTGAGAGAACATCTCAAACAAGTATTAATGTAACATGAGGCAAGCTGGGCCGTGGAGCTTCTCCAGCAGTGCAGCTCATTATTGCTTTAATAAGAGAGAAGGCCTGGTATTTTGTTTTGGTTTGGGGGTTTACACCGATTTACCTCTCAGCAAGGTAATCAGACCAAGCCTTCCAATTAAAGGCTTCAGCCGGACGGATTGTTGTGGGTTGGCTTGTTTGTCAGTCCCCAAAGTGGCACGAGATCGAAATGCGCTGATAGGCTGACAGGGTCACTGGTCACGTGACTGACGTCGACTTTAAAACATTAAAAGCAGAGAAATATGAAGTGTGTGTTCTAGGTGATTATATCTGTGCTGGCTTTGTGAAGTGCAGACAGTCAGGGTGGAAGATGAGATATGGAATATTATATAGCACTATATAACACATAGAGAATGTAATCCTTAGGACAATACTGCAAAAATGTAACCAGCTGAAGATAATGTAACATTGTAACCTTGCTTGGCAATTACTGTTGCATGATGCGATCGTATAAGTATGCACTTGCACCCCAGTGAGCTCTAAGGCTTATTATGTGTCAATTTAATCTATAGCTTATCACTGTGTTATGGTGGTGAACAGTCGAGAGAAAGATGATGCTTAGGACATGTAACTGTTAAGAGATAAGAAAAGTGTATTCTTGAAAAGAATCAGCTTAAGCCAACAATGGACACACTTCTGCAGAGTGTCCAGTCTCGGATGTAAACCTATGTGAATCTAAACTGAAAATCTAGACTGAATATGAAGATCTACACAAGGGGCTCCTGACTCCTGATTGGCTGAGAGGGAAAAAACCACAACAGAGATAATTAAATGATGAATGTATAGGAAAATGTGTCTAATGTCAAGAGGTGCATTGATGTGGCTTGAATAATGCAGTATGCAGAGAGATCAGTCCTTTTCATCTGACAGAATAACACACTTTCGGCCCAGAGCACAAAGTCAACAGCCGATCACAAAGTTTTTCCACACCGTGTCCACCATATGCAACTGGTTGAATGGTGAGAACATAGACTGGGAGGTACTGAGCTGTGCCTATGGATGTTCTGCACAGCCCTTACTCACCAGAGAAAGTGGGTGGGCAGGTCTTGCAAGTAGGTGGACAGGGCTGGGCAGTCTGGTGAATAATGCCTCTCTCTTGCTTGTTAAACCTGTTGAGTAGAAAAAGACATGAACAGACCCGAAGGATGATTTCATTTCCAGCTGACATGCCTCGATATACTTGTGCCATTGGACCTAAAACGTGCTGAGTTAGCGAAAGGCGTAGACAGAGCAACCAGCAGCAGCCAACAAGAAGCTTAGTTTTCTAGCTACATGGAGCTGCAGATCGCATCGAGGTCCCTATTGACGCCATGCTGCAGTGCTGGGGTTGGGGGTGTGGATCTGCGCACGTCTGTTTATGATTTTATGCTTGTGTCCTTCACTGTGTTGAATGGTGCATGTCTGGCTCCGTCAATCCATTACATTTCACGAGGGTCTTCAAGTCCATGTTTGGTCTCCAGGGATCATGAATAACGTTCCTCACTTCTCTCCGCACATCTGTGTTTACCTTCCACCACAGGCTAAGCTTCTAGTTCATCTGCTCCTCGAGCCAGACCATATGACTACATCACCGCAGTGTAAAGCAACAACACATACACACACATGCACACAGGAATGTAATTATATCTTTGTGGGGACTCTCCATTCATTTCTATGGGGAAAACCCTAATCCCAACATGATGACCTTAACCGCTAACCAGCCCTAACCATAAGTAATCTGTCACTTTCACCAAGACCATTTATTTCTCTTTTGACCTACATCCTACTTTTTCAGAGGTATTGTTTATAGAGTTAACGGCAGCTTTTTCTCCCCCTGATGTACATTTGGTCCATATGTGCTGCTTCCAGACTGCAGGCCATGCCTTCAACTTGGTGCAGCATCGCTCTCGAGTCACCCAGGGACACCCAGGGACAATCTCAGTGATGCTTCTATGGGCAACATAACCGACCAAAACAAAGGCGACCTCAAAGCAACAGATTTCACTGTGACCACGGAAACGCCCCCTTTTCTCACTAATCGCAAACATGTTTTTCTACGTCGCCCCATTTGGCGCAAATCTCACAAAAGTGCATGGGAAAAACAACAATGCCGTCAAGCATAAAAGGAGCACAGGCTTCCTGGCTCTGGGAAAATCAGAGTCTTCGAAGTCTCCGGTTGCAATCGGAGCACTGATTCTACCCAAGTCGCTCCAGTCAGAAAAACAAAACAAGAGATAAGATCACGCCGCTGTTTTGTGGCGTCAGCTCTGTTCGGCTTCGCATGAATGGATTTATTTGGTCATCTTTCCTAAAAAGCAAAGAGAGTACAACCCAAACCCAGAACAGAAAGGCTGTCTGGCAGTGACACCAAAACTGAGAAGCAGTTTAAACAAGCAACTATCAGGCAGAAACGCACATCCTCAGTACCCCTGGCAACGCTGACGTATCGTCTCTTGAGTTTGGGTTTGTGCTTATCCAGCAGGGTTAGAGCGCCACGCCTGAGCGGCTGCGTCTGTGACCGAATCATCTCAGAAGCGACACGCAAGCACGGACGGCGCTCCATCACGGCTAAGCCAGCGAATGGGATGGGGGAAAGGCGTGCGGAGACATCGCTGGGAAAATCAGCGTGCGATTCTCTCACAAACAAAGTGTCTGGCCCCAGCATAACCAAAGCAAGTAGCTATCTATCCATCAACTTCTTAAGCCTGCTTGTCCTATTCAGGGTTGCTGGGGTCTGGGGCATGGTTGTTGATTTGGGAATGGACATGTCCCTACCAGTGTTGTAGGGGTATCATGTATGTGTAGGGGGGTGGAGGTGTTCAGGGCTGATTTGATCAGTGTTGAAACCAAACCTACGCTCTTGGTACACCATTTATACCTACGGACAACTTGGTAACTCCGAATCACCTTAGATTTTTTTTTTTTGGGGGGGGGGGGGGGGGGGGGGCAGGGGACCCAGAGGAAACCCCATGATGACATAAGGGATGTGAGGCAACAGTGCAAACCACTGCAGCACCACGTATGCATACCATTCCAGTCCCTGGGATTGCCACGAGATTAGCCTTTAGCCTAAACTTACCTCAGATCACCAGATCACATTCTACCAGCATTAAATCTATCTAGCATTAATAATCCAGCCTAGGCATTGTGTGAACAGGTCTACAAAACACTCGGGATGGACGCTGCAATTTCATTTACCTATGTTAAGTTTATTTGTACTTTAGTACACTAAGAATTATAACAAGTAGTTTTGTAGCGACTCGACATTTCTCCAAATTTGTCTACGGGAAGTTTGGAGCAACACAGATATAACCGGGACTCAATAAATGGATACTTTATTAATAAGGCTATGCTGGAGTTTAAGACACACTAGCTCTCAGGCCGGGAGCTGCAGTTGGGGGTGCCGGGTGATTTATCGCTGCCGGAAAGCTGAGACACCAAGCTTGGGGCTGGAGTTCAGACTTCCTCAGAACTTGAGAGATTTTAAGTGGCAAAAAACTAAAACTGGACAATCAAACGCATCGGAAATCAGCTGGCCAACAAAGAAAATTCGAGCCGTTCTTCCTACAAGTGACATTAAATACTGCTCTGTTTCATGGAAAATTCAAGCTATCGAATGCCTCTTTTCTCCTTTTAAAGTATATCTTCAGATAAGAGCTGACGTTCCTGTTTTAAAAGGTGTCACATTATGTCACGCTGCCAGGCCAGACAATGATGTCAATTGTTTGAGTTCAAGCTTCTCACAAAAATAAATAAATAAAAAACGCAGAGGCAGGCAGCCACAGAGTGAGACTGGCAGGCCACCCTACACATGGAGCACGTATGACACACACTGCTCCTCTGCTTGACAAATACAGATAAATACGGCTCAGGTGTTTTGGGGACGGAGTGCAGAATGTGTTTTCTGCTATGAATTTGAACCACTGAATTACTGAGTAGCGGGGGGTGCAGCGAGCACAGAGCGCAGCTGGACTGCGGCGTAGCGCTAAATTTAATATTATAGCATGACAGATTTCAGGAATTGGAATTCTTGCATGGACGATATATTTCTGAATGAGGAAGTGGTCATACTTTTCCCAGAATGCACTCCTCCGGTAATGGTCTGAAGACAAGAGTAAATAAAATGACCAGAACGGGGATAAACGTTTAAGCAGGCAGCGCATTGTTAAGGTTTCCACTGGCAAACGGTTTTCCAAGCAACCCCCCCCCCCCCGTCTCCGAGCCAAACATTCATTTTCTGCCTCAGTATCCACCCACGTGTAAATTCCCACAGAGGATTCGGATACCGTCACCGAAACAGGAGCAGCATGAAACAAGCCAGAAGAAGGACACATTCTTTGTGGACGGATCTTCACTTCCAAAGAAGCATAAACAAGAAAACTGTGGTGAGGCTGGGAGGGACACTGGATACAAACAGCAGTGGAGCCAGGAGTGGAACCAGAGCTGCAGTGGGGGGAGACACTGGTCAGTGGGGGGGGGGCCTTGCAAGCTGAAGCTCCAGCAATAAGGAAAATGTGCAACCTGGTGGCATAATTGTCAAATGGGAATGAGTATCCAGCCTATCACAAAAGCCCATTGTCAAGGCAGTGGGAGTAGCCGTCCTATCACAGCCGTCCTATCACTATCAAGGGTGTGTGAGTAGCCAGCCAGTCATAGAAGCCCATCGTCAAGGGGGTCTGAGTAGCCAGCCTATTACAGAAACACATTGGCAAGGGGGTATGAGCAGACAGCCTATCACAAAAGCCCATTGTCAAGGGGGTGGGAGTAGCCATCCTATCACAGAAGCCCACTGTCAAGTGAGCCTGAATGACTAGAGAAGAGCACAGCTAGCAGTTCCTGTTTTCTCCTTTTTGCCTCATGTGGGTGGTGGGAGGTAATTAGGGCTCCCACTGTTACGGATGGGTCACGGACAGTGAAGGGAGAGACGTTCAGGTGAGGAATCCCTGCGTTAGCCTGGTGCTAATGGACAATGGACTTTATAATTAGCAAATGGACTATGAGGGGTCTACAGAAAGCAGGTAAATAACAAAGACTAAGGCCGGGAGCCACACAGCAGCAAAAACGGGGCAACAACAGCTACAAAGACACAATGTCCGACTGAGGAGACAGGGCAAGAGCAGGCGTATATATACAGAGATAACGAGGGACAGGTGTGGGCCAGTTACAATCAACCAAACAGTAGGGCTGGAAACAACGAGGCACAGGACCCAATGCTTATGTTCCTGTGGCCGTACCAGCACACAAACATGGGGGAAGTCGATGGGTAGGGGGCAGAATCGAGACATTCTTTAGTGCCATCTGGAAACCTTAAGTGGAGTGGTCTGCTTTCCTTGCTGAGTCTCACACGGAGGACGGTAAAAATGAGAACGGGGATCCACCCGCCGTCCCGAATCCTGATCCAGGTGGCCTCCGTCACACACAGATGCTGGAGGGAGGCGCCGCAGAACAGGAGAGCCCCCCCCCAGCGACGACATTCTCCTCATGCTGGCCCCACAGCTGGGGAGCCTCGGTCCCAGTTGAAAGAACGTGCACTCATTTTATCCTTTTACACGCTGCCATGTCTTGCACCTGGACAGATTAATCTAATCCTGCTGAACTTTAAATACTGTCACTCAAAGAAATGGGGCTTGATAGCTACGTTCCAGATTTCCCTGGATCAGGTAGCGGGCGAGGACGCGGTACGCCGATCCGGCCTCCAGACACCGCCAAACATCGTAATTTATGGTCTACAGTCATTTGTTTCCATGGGCTCCTTCTGAAATCTTAGAAACGAACGATCAAGGATAGCTAGGCCAAGACACGTGCTTTAGAAGTCAGATCATCTATTGAGAGAGAAGGGGTCCCAGAGATGTTTTACTTCTAAGATACCATATTTCCCCGGGGGAATGATTGTAGCAGCCAGGAAAATATGGAGGGTAGCACTTATCCGGCAGAGGTGGGCCAGATGCGCAGGGTCTGAGCTGAGATTCGCTTTTGCTGTACACAGTCTTGTACATGTAGCAGGGGGAGTTTTGCGGTTGGACACACGCACTGACCACTCACATGCTGCAGACATTTCACAGACATCCAGCCTCTCTCGGGAGTTCCGAGGAGTCTCCCGCAAAATGACAGCAGCTCAGTGACGCCCGCGAACGATGCACAACATCCCGGGAATCTGGCGTTCAGTGATTCACTGGCAGTATAATACGCGGGGAAGAAATTTACCGGCGCAACCACACACTGATCGCGGAGCAGCATGAGAATCCCCGAGCCGCGGGACGGGATTCGCTCGCAGCGTCTCGCTTTATCGAGAGGCGTCATATTCACTGCAGCAGCTGAATCTCCTCAGCCAAAGTTCAACAGGTTACAGATGTGTGTTTAGAAGCTCAAGAAGCTGAATAAACTTCAATCATTGCACAACATTCAGCTGAAGAGATTTTGCTCTGTTATTAATTCCTCTTATGCAGCCTAACAACGGTCCAGGTTCATACTGTAGACCTGTTCCTTTGACGACGAGGTTGATGCAGTCATCTCCACGGTGACAGACATGCTCGCAGTCAGCCAAGGTTATCGCTGCTCCATATGAGGGTTAAATCCATCTGACTCCGTGATCTGTCTAAGGTTATTCTGAAGGGTTTGATGGTTCACACACATTCCATGTATTCATAGCTTTGTCGGGACTCTCTGTTTATTTCTATGGGCATAGCCCTATCCCAACAATGACAACCTTAACCCCAAACCAGCCCTAACCTTAACCATAAGTAATATGAGACTTTTGACATTTTTAGTTTTTTGGTTGCATTCACAGATCTTTGTGGAGACCTGAAAAATGGTCCCCACAACATCAACATGACAGGTTTTTATTACATTGTGGGGAACATGTGGTCCCCAAATATGTAATATAAACATTATCCACATGCACACACACACACACACAAATCCTCTCTCAATCCACAATAAGGACCCAGGCTTTACTAAAATAGTGATTTCTGTCCTTGTCTGTTGACCAGGTGAGGACTGAAATGGGGAAACTCTGATGGAATCCGCCCAGGGCGCTGAAGACATGCCAGCTCCGCGCTCCTACAGCTCCTGCAGCTCCTACAGCTCCTGCAGCTCCTACAGCTCCTGCAGTTCCTACAGCTCCTACAGCTCCTGCAGCTCCTGCAGCTCCTGCAGCTCCTACAGCTCCGTGGGCTCCTACAGCTCCTGCAGCTCCTGCAGCTCCTACAGCTCCTGTTGTCCTTCTCCCTAAGCATCCAGAATGCGCCTCAGCATGTTTTTCTATGCCATGACCTGCAGGTGAAGCACCATCATTTACATTTACATTTACATCATTTGGCAGACGCCCTTAGCCAGAGCGACTTACATAAGTGCTTTAAGACTCCACAATGAATTTTTCCCGATACTAGCTCAATAAAAAACCAAGGCTATGAATACCATCGATCTAATACTCTGTTGGAAAAGTGCTTTTTTTTTTTTTTTTTTTTTTTTTTTTTTTTTTTTTAAAGTAATGCAAGTATAATGCCAGAAGTGCTAATTCAGGCATTTCTGGAAAAGGTGTGTTTTAAGTCGTCTTTTGAAGACATTCAGTGACTCAGCTGTTCGGACATCTAGGGGGAGTTCATTCCACCAACTTGGTGCCAGAACAGAGAAGAGCCGGGAGGTGTGTCTACCTTGTGCCTTGAGGGGTGGTGGGACCAGTCGAGCAGTGCTGGAGGATCGGAGAGATCGTGGTGCAGTGCGGGGTGTGATGAGGTCTTATGAACCATCAGTTCAGGGGCTGCCATCCATCCATCCATCCATCCATCCATCCATTTTCTTCCGCTTATCCGAGGTCAGGTCGTGGGGGCAGCAGTCTCAGCAGGGAACCCCAGACCTCCCTCTCCCCAGCCACTTCATCCAGCTCCTCTGGGGGAATCCCGAGGCGTTCCCAGGCCAGCCGAGAGACATAGTCCCTCCAGCGTGTCCTGGGTCTTCCCCGGGGCCTCCTCCCAGTGGGACATGCCCGGAACACCTCACCAGGGAGGCGTGCAGCATCCTAAGCAGATGCCCGAGCCACCTCATCTGGCTCCTCTCGATGCGAAGGAGCAGCGGCTCTCCTCTGAGTCCCTCCCGAATGACCGAGCTCCTCACCCTCTCTAAGGGAGAGCGCAGCCACTCTGCGGAGGAAACCCATTTCAGCCGCTTGCACTCGCGATCCAGTTCTTTCGGTCAGACTAGAGATACTAGAGATAGTTGTAGAGAAGAGTGAACAATATCATGAACAATTGTGCTTATCATCTTCAGGGGTAGCTATCCTGAAGCACATTTAGTCACCAACTCATTCCACCACGCTGTACTCAAAAAACGTTACTGGGAATTGTTCCTGCCTATTATTATTATTATTATTATTATCCATTTTCTGAAAGCGCTTGTTCTCTTCAGGGTCACAGGGTATTTTTATTGTCAGGAAATCCCGTTTGTGCACTGTGCACTTTTTGAATGTCTTTGCACCACATTTACACGTTTGCACCACCTGATTTGCACCCTGTGCACATTCGCCTGCGCATTACATTCTCCCTGCTCCCTGCACCAGAACTTGCCCTTGGGGTCAACAGTCATTCTTAATCTTAAGTCACCCACTCACCAGATTGCAGATAAAGATGACTTTTGGTGTTCCCCATGCCTGTAAGCACAGCAGCCTGTCCCTCAGTGGGAGGGAGTAGAGGTAGACAGCAGACATACTGGGCGACTTTAACAGCAGATTGACGATTACCGAGCATGTCACAAAACATAGCGGACACTCACTGGCCATGAACAGGTGCTTAATGTGACATAGACCATTTTCTCTTACTGTTTTTTAGTGAAGGAAGCATATCGCATCTCACATCTGCTAAGGTCTGCGTGCTGTGAAACTCTGATCCTCTGATTATTGTCTTTACGAAATTCCCCAGTGCTCTACTGAGGATGACCCCATGCAATATGGAACCACCTCAGTTGGGACCACAGCTAAATCCCTCTGATGGGATGACGACAGTCAAGTTAAAAGCTAAAGACGTATGGTGGATGGGAATATGTGTTTCTTTGCCATAAGCGTTCTGTCTGATCTTTTGTTCATTGTTGCTTTGCATTGCTTTGCCTTGCTTCTGTCAGACAGTTGCTCTGTGCATCTAAAATGCATGCATGCAGCAAAAAGATAACTGCAGATCAAAATCACTGAATCCTCAGAGGCATTTTCAGGCCAAGCTGCCCTCAGACTAAATAAATCAAGTAGCCGGACGCCGAACAATTAGTCACCAAACCACATCCGAGGCTGAAAGTTTCTCGTCAAGCTGGTAAGCGAAGCTCATCTTCACGGTCTTGCACAAGCAGGCAGTGACATTAGGACCCGGAATCCGAATCCCTGAGTTAGCCTGATGTGTTTCACCCATCTAGCTCAGGAAGCTTCTAACTGAAGCTGGACTGATCAGAAGCTGGAGGCATTGCCATAAAAAGGGAGGGGACACTGGATTCTGCAGTGGATAAGCAGCAGGAATGTGGTTAGCAGCTGAGCTAAACAACAACATTCACTGCGGAGGGGGGGTGACCGCTTACCGCACTGCGCAGTGCTGCTGAATGCATGAGTCTCGGAACTCTGAAAGGTCACATGACCCTAATGATAATGTCCAACATTCTTTGATAGAACCGAAAAACAAACAAAAAAAAACCTTCCAGAGCTGTAAAAAAAAAAAAATCCCTGAGTGATACAGCATCTCTGTGAACGTGTCCACAGTCCTGCTGGTCCAGGCTTGTCTAGATAGATACTAACCAGATAAATGGCTACAGATTAAACTCCCGCTCGACTTGTGAATTAGATCATTTTGGATTCACCTGCTGGGGGCACTGTGTCACTTTGCTTTGCTGTGACTTCGGAGGAATCAGCACAAGAAATGTGCCCTTTTTCTGCCTTTTCGTCACGCAGAAGTTACTCAAACATCTACAAGAAAAAAAAAACTGTAAGGACGTGTAACGTTAATGAACTTGGAAATCCGAGGAAGCGCCGACAACATGCGGCTGCGGCTCTACCCGTAATTCTCGTCTTTTGGCATTTCCCGACGAGGTCTTAATAGCCGTGTGAAACTATCCGCTTTTACTTCGTGGAACCATTCCGGACCGGAGCGGTTTGCGGTTTGTGAATCGCCTGCGGAATCGCTGCCGCATCTAGTTTGCGCTTTTGTTTTTGTTTTTCCGTGAGTAAATTGGAAATGGCCCTCGCGTAATTATAAAATGTAATTAGTTGTTCGCTGTGATGGGGGTGGGGGGCAGTCCAGGGGGAGAGGCGGAGGAATCTGCGGGCTCCGTTATTCTGTCCAGCTGCCGTATCAGTCATCCTGGCTGGTGCTGAGCCGCACGTTCTTCGGGGCTGGCAGGGGGCCCAGGCAAACACACCAGCGGCCCCCGGCGACCCTGTAGCACTCATGCTGCCTCTGTACGTCATACAGGATATCAGCTGCATCCCAGATCTTAAAGCCTGGGGCGGTTGGAATTGGGACACTCCCCTCCCAAAAAGTCACTATACAACCTTCCGCTGAGATTTGCATCCAGTTTGTATTTCCCTGCATTTCAGTATGATGATATGAGCGTCTGGTGACTAAATATAATAGGCTAAGGATCTGTGTGTGTGTGTGTGTGTGTGGGGTGGGGGGGGGGCTATAAGGGGATAATATTCTGAGAAACTGTACAGAGGCTCCCAAGGGTTACGTCCATGCACAAGTGTTTATAAGTCACGAGAAGCACTGGATGAGTTATAGTGCAGGACTCTGGAGATTTTCACAGGTTCAAAAAAAGGGATCAGACCAAGATTAGTGACATGGCCAGATATTCTTGGTAAAATGTATTCATTGTGATTACATTCAGTATGACTCATCGAAAATGCTTAAATATAGAAGATGAGGAAGCACTTCAGAGATTGTGACTCTTTATACTCAGCTGGTTGGTTGAAACAAAATCTTAGTCTGGATTTTTACTTTCTGGACCTGAACTTTCCACCTCTGACTAGAGGTACAATTAAAAAAAATCTATGGTGCGTTTTATGCTGAAAGGTGTCGAGTGTCTCTGGCTGAGATACACTGGATTCCCGTACTGGAACCTCAGGTTGATTTTTTTATTTCCCTTATTGGATTCCCCCCCCCCCCCACCATGACCCCCTTGTGTTTACAGCACTCTCACAGATCCCCCCAAGATGTCGTCCTCTGCTGCTGACATATGACAGGAATTGTACTTACTGACAGCTATGTACACGATACACAGAGAATGAAACAGAGTCGAGGGGAGATAAAGGAGAATGGACTGCATTTATATAGCGCTTTTCTACTCCTACGAGCACTCAAAGCGCTTTACAATTCATGCCTCACATTTACCCATCCACACTCACATTCATGCACCACAGCGATGCTGTACAGACCTCTGCAACGCCCTGAGAGCAGAGCTGCTCGTGGGCTGACAAATCGCTCTATAGATAGAGCTGCCAGAGCGCAGAAACATTGTTGGTACCACAGAGCTGTACGTCTGCTTTTTCATCGAGTGTGAAACCTTAGCACAGATGTGGACGTGAAGAAAGTACAACGGCCTGCAGTTAAAGAAAACGACAAACTTTGTGAGCCATAAGTGCTGTTTTTCTGTCACACAATTTTATGTTGCGGTAACCGAATCTAAAATTCAAAACATTTACGGCGGCTTTTTCCATTACTGGATTATGGTAATTACAGCTTAATAAAAAGTTTAAATGAAAATGTGACGGCTTCCTTCTGCACCGCAGGAAATCGGGCGCTTAGCATGGTTAAACTGCGGCAGGAGTCCAGCTGAGGCAGGAGACGCATGCGTTTCAGATCACAGCTACTGCTTCTGGATTATTTTCATAAAGCCACTCGTTGCAGGGGCTACGAAAGGTCAAGCAAAGATATAAATCACTCATCCAATTTTGCTGCTTCAGGAAGTTTGTGCTCCTTTTCCTACCTTTGGCTTCCCTTCTAACTGATACACAGAAATCACAGGCAATCTGTTCCTTCAGCACTAAACATGGACTGATTTCAACACATGTGAAAGGATTCCTAGTCATAAGTCATGTGCCCCCTGCTCTGGAAACACTGCACAATGTGCCGAAAATATCCAGAAAGACACAGGTGCTTAACCCCAACCCCCCAGGACTGCACCACTACCAAGGCCAGGATTACACCATGTGTGGGTCCTACCATCAGAGGTCAGGGGTCAACATGCCATCCCACTGACACCTTCAACCATAATCTGCCTAAGAAATCGGCATCAGTCTTTCTTTACATGTCCAAACATTTGCAATAACCCAGTGTTCTAAGAGACAAAGATTCAAAGTGATGCTTAGGGTGTACTCAGATTAGGCCATCCATACCATGCCTGACCCCCAAAGTCCAGTTTGACTAGTGTGATCACTCCGTACCATGCCAGGGCCAGTTGAAGAGATGGATCCGGGCATAGTTCAGTGAGATTCATGCACGATACACTACGATACACAGACATGATGTCAATAATGCCACTGTACACTATACATGACCCGGAAGGAAAGGCTTGGGTCGGATCGGCGGTACAGATCGGGTAGCGACAAACATTTAACAAACATGGTGGGAAAGGGATCACTTTGGCCTACAGCAGAGGCAAGGTGTTTGCAGAAAATGTAGGCTAAGGAGAGTATTCAGGAACAACTGGATGCAACACACAAAATCTCCGAAATAAAATCTTTACACATGCGGCACGATTTAATGAAAATCGCCGCATTGCATACTCAATGCTCTTTGGCATCACGCCCAAAATGACTCTAAATAAGCCACAAAATAAGGTCATTAATTATGAATTCCTTTCGGCTGTGCGACAGCACTTTCCTTCCTTTGTTTTCTTCGACACAAAAAAAAGTCGCACAGTGATGATGAAAGCGTGTACAGGCCAGGAACGTCAAATGCCATGTGAGCGCGGGGGGGGGACGAGTCGACCAAGCCAAGTGTGAGTACACCCTTAGACCCACATTTGCTGTTTTCTCCTTGTTTTACCTTCCATGTCACGGGAAATCGTGATGAATGCTTGTTCTCTTGCCCACCTTCTTCTCACTCTGGAGATAAACAGCTGGCCCTTGTCTGACATCTCCTCTTAGGAAATAGCCTTGCATTTTAAGAGGGCCAAAGTGCCAGGGGAAATGTAAGTAAATCATAGCAGTTGGTACACAGAGATCCCCTGTGTTTGTAAGGGATACACGCTGACCTCACAATGACAGTGGCGGACAGGGGAAAGCCTTTCTTCCCGCACAAAGATGCACGTGGAGTTGGGTTCATGAGGCAGTTTCCTGTTGTCAATCAATAAAAATCAGTTAAAATCATGCTGCCACATTTATCAGGGAGGTTTATTTTCATTATGTTTTAACATTCCAGCATAAACTGTAAAGTCATAGAGTGTCTTCTCTTAATATATGACAGATGAGTGATGTGCTTTTAAGCAGGAGTGTCAATGTTGTGTGTGTTTGACTATCAGACACTGAGATCTATTCGTACTCAACAGACAACAGGGCTCGCTTTGTGGAAACTTAACCAGAGGTCTGTAGGTGAGGACTTCGGTACCATACCCTTGCACTAAGCTGAACAGGAAATTGCCCTCGTTGATATTTAGCATTAAGTTTGACTTGTACTCCACCCTGAAAACCACAAGTTAAGTGCTTAATATACACTCTGCAAACCCAAAGCTGGGTCACAGAAACTGCTGGTGTCACTTTCACATCCAAATGTGAAAATATTCAACAATGTTGCACCACGTCTTGTCAGACCAGAATCCCTCCTTACTGCAAGAATTAAATACATTTCTTACTATGTTACTCGCTGAGCAGAATCACGCCTCAGTGGTCAGCAAGAAAACCCTGCATCAAGACTGTAGGCCGGTTTTGACTGAGCCTTCCAGATAATACAGAGCGCGTCTTTCGGTAAATTCTGCATACACTATCGGTTATTTTGACTCATTCTCCGTGAAGAAGTTATGCAACTGCTATTTTTGAAAGCATTCTTTATTATGTGATTGCATGCCACAATTAATTTTATCTGAAGCAGATTATAACAGATTGAAAACAGAAGATATACAGTAGTAAATGTACGAGTGAAAGCAGGGAATCTCAAATAATAGCCAGAGGTGGATAGTTCAGGTCCAGAAAGTACAAATCCAGACCAAGATTTTGTTCCAACCGAACAGTTGAGTATAAAGAGTTACAGAGTATTCAACTGGTTGGTTGAAACAAAATCTTGGTCTGGGTTTTTACTTTCGGGACCTGAAATTGATAAGGGCATGTTTAGGAGGTCCCTTATCCTTTGGCCAATTTGGGGGGGGGGGCGTGTTCAGGGGGCTGAAGGACTATAGTAAGGGGTGACAGGACAACTCATGGTAATCCCACACTGCTCTGCATCACCAATCACTTTTTAATCGCTGATCTTTTAATAATCCATGTTCTTCTTATAATGAAAGTATACTTGACTTAGTTCTTGCTATCCCATCTTAATCTCCGTCATGGGTGACGCTTGGGGCCAGAGCACAGAGTCGGTCATGTGTCAGGTTCCCAGAGCCCAGCAATAACATAATGTCTCTGTAGAGCACAAGATTCAAACCGGTGACATACTGGATACAGGAGTAAACTGCGACCCTGTGGAGCCAGGCAGCTCCACTGCCGGCTAACCCAGCGGGAGCCAGTGGGAGCCAGTGCGACGGTGCAGACCGGCCTGAAAACTGTCAGTGACGGGCAGTCTGTTAGCCTGCCCGCCTCATGGTAGCAGCTCCAAATCACAAGTCAGGATATCAAGTAATGAAACAATTCCCAAGAAGCATTCCCAGCATTCCCAGTGACGCAGCTCCCGAGGCACTGAGACCCTGTACTGGATGAACCACTGGAAGATGGAAGGGCTGACAGATAGACAGGCATCTAACTAGGCTTGATAAGGAATTATTTACTATGGTACTTGCTGTTACTAGTTCATTACATTATTGTGGGTCCTCGCTGTGACAGACCTCTGATCTATACGGGTTAGGTGGAATCCAGCATGGTCTCAGTTCAGTCCTCTGATATCTCCTGGTGGACATTTTCCTACTACTCAATTTTAATATACAGTAATACAAATGCAAACAGGCAAACGCATGAGCAAGTAATGGTAACACGTTTTGTTGTTAGTCATAATGCATTATAATGCATTCCTAAAGCATTATAAACATGGCTATAAATATTCATAAAAAGGCATAACACATTATAGCCATGTTTATAATGCATTATGACAGCCTTATGAAACTCTCATCTATAACACACTATAGATACCTTTATAGTGCAGTACAAAGCATCCTTAATGCTTATACCGACCATTATAATGCATTATAAAGGTATCTATAGTTCATAGATGAGAGCTTCTTAAAGCAATGCATACTACACATGGCTATAATGCGTTATGTCTTTTGAAAAATATTTATAGCCATGTCTATAATGCTTTATGAATGCATTATAATGTATTATAATGCATTCATAAAGTGGCTGTTCTATTATGTTGTTCTATTATGAATGTGTTTATAAATTACTATAAACATGGCCTTAAGTGAAGTCTTAACCAAGTGATTAAAAGAAAATTAAATCTTGGACTTCCTTAATTTTTTTAGAAATTGTTGGGAATTTTACATGATCGTCTGTCATCGAAAGGTACACTCTGTAAAATTCTGCTCCCTTGGAGGGTAAATTTTGCAGTAGCCCCCCCCTGCCATGATAGGCCCATGGGCAAATGACCCTCTTCCCCCCCCCACCTCATCTGCTAATGATGGGGATGCGTGCAGGACTCAACATGGCCGCTGATCTCAGCAGCAGCCCACACAAGCACAGGGGGGTAATGTGTGAATCGCTGTGAGATAACAGCCACACACTGAGACACCGAGTCGGCCGTGGGAATCACTGTAATACGGCGCCAGCTCTCACACAGTTTTCACACGTTTACAAAGCAGTCAACTGTAACACGCTTAATTAAACATGACATGCCATCGAGCTGAGAAAAGGGTGCCCCGTTTTATGGATTAAAATTACGTGTCATGCTACGCTTCCATTAGAAAGTACATTTCGAAATCTACTTAGGATTTGTTTAACCTTATTGCCAGTCATGCAGTGTTACTCCAAATTTGGCTGGCGGCCCACCGAAGGCGTCAGGAATAACGAAAAACAAAAGAAACACAGAGAAACACCAAAGGGAACATGATACATGCAGGCGCATTTTTGGTGAAGCCAGACCAACCTCACATGCTGAACAAAAGATGCTGCTCTGCCTTTCGCTTTGATCGCTGCCGTACAAAGAAAACAAGGCGGCAGGTAGCGGTAGGAGGAGTGGAGCGTTACAGTAACTCCCAAGGTGGTGACCTGCGACTCTCAGGTGCCTGTGTCTGACCCGGTGAAAACAGTCCTTCATCACCTAAAAAGACAATTCCTCTGGGGGTACAGGAAACACACACTGATCCTTCTCGAGGTGCGCCGGGGAGACTCCGAACCACGCCCCCCAGACGGATTGCCGATTCCTCCTGCAGGAACCTGAGTCTCAGCATGGCTAAATGGCAAGGAGGAAATGTCCCAAAGAACCTGAATCTCATGTTGACTAGAGGATTCAGAGAAATAGGAGAGAACGACGATGTTTAAACCCCATAACTTTTTGCACCCCCTCCCCTTTGTATCAGCAGGGGCGCTGTATAGGGGGGGGGGGACAAGGCTGGGGGCTCAGTATAATATTCTTTCATGGAGCCCAAAACCCCTGCGTCACAAGCTTTAAAAAATATCCCCAAAACAGTGAACTACACCCACCAAAAGCAGCAGAATGAGACACCATTTTACTATAGACTCCTCTGAACAATTTCCCCTTGACATGAGCATGGCTATTCGTGGTGAAAGGCCCCCATCTTTCTCTTGCTAAACAGTCACTGAGGTAAATTAGCAGACGTTTGCTTTAAGGCTGAGTCGAGTTTCATGAATCATCCCGGGAAGACCCCCCCCCATCCTCCTATCCTAATGTGGGAACACATTTCCCATAATTCCTTCACTGGTGGCCAGTTAATCCTATAGCATTCAATGAGGCAGCCACAAGCAGCGCCATCCTTCATAAATCTTATTCATGTGGGTTTCAAACCTGCTGTCGGTCGCTTGGAAAATATGAAGAAAAACAAAAACAAAACAAAAAAACAAACCAGATTGTCTTAGATCATCCCACATGACGCCACTCTGGTCAGTAAGCATGGAAAAAACAGTAAACAGCATTATTATTTGCTTTTTTTCAATGGCTGGTGATTTTAAACACTTTCCAGTGTAAAAAGTACTACAACAGAGGTGTATGATGCTGCTCTTCCAGACCCTCAAACTGGGAAAACATATTAATTGGCATGTGACTGACCACTGCATGGGAGACCAGGAGTGGTGAACTGAACCCCGTGTAATTCTTTTGATAATTAACAAAACAAAGCAAAGGTTCAAAACCAGCTCATCTGGCAACCTTTAATTGAGTATGGGGGTGGGGTGGGGTGGGGGGGTTCTGTGTATTTCAGGTTAAGTGTCCTGGCCAAAGTTTTTTAAGCAGAATCTCAAAGTCCCCTCCACATCATGAACATTGAATGTAGAGAGAAACAGGAAGACAAATAACAATAGGCCTCTTAATAACTGATTATTTTGCTTTCTTGACGAACTGATACCTAGCTATTAAATAACACGTCGCTTGGAGAGAACTCATCCCCATATTCCGGTCTCCGCTTAAGTGTCCCTACGGAGCAGCCAGTTAGCAGTATTGTTCATGCAGAATCTTCTAATACTCCTATATCCCAAAGATGACTGTACAGCTCCACACACTTACAAGGACAACAAAGTGGCCAGGATCGAGTTTCCGTAACTCTTACTGACATATATTCACCACATATACCAAATAGAAAAAAAGTCTTCTTTTTATACGCGTTATAAAAAATACCGCTGAAACTGGCATTTGAACCACGATGCAGAGAATCTCAACAATGCACAAAAACCATGTTCACTAAAGCAGTGTCTTTCTGTGTAGACCGTTTGACAGAAATACAACACACATTGGATCGTTTAGTCTTAGGGTGGAAGGCAAAACAGAAGCTTATCGCCTGTTTACTAAACTGGATCCTATTGTCACGAGATTGTGTAATGTGTGCAACCTCAATACCAGCTAATGCAATTAAACTGTGCCGATGTTTGAGGAGATATACGAGGCAAGAGAGAACAACCCATAATATCATTTTCTGAAATGTCGATCGTGAGATGGCGCTTAATATTTTTTTAAAAGACAAAGAAGAAAACAATGAATATGTATTGAAATAAGACACCAAGACTACACAAAACTGTTAGGTAGATCCTTCGGTGAAATTCTCACAAAAATTAAGCCGAAAGACTCATCGATTTTTTTTCTAGACAAATCAGAACAGCAAACGAGGGATCGGTACTTTTTTCTGTCCTCAGAAAGGTTGTTTTTATTGTATGCATGGGTGTGGAAATGTTAGCGCCTCACAAAAAGTTTACCAACAAACCCGCCCGCACTGCACTGGCCTGATATCATGCGCTTGAAGCTTATTCTGCAACTGAAAACAAAGGCAGCCGCAATCCGCCAAATTTGCATATGAAAATCTGCATGGACTGAAACTTTCAACCCTGTACTGCAAAAGCGGTTGGAAGATAGATGGACCAAATCACATGGGGTTTTATTATTGAAAAATAAAAGTGCTCAGAGTTTGCGCATGGAAATGTAGATTCTGCAACATAAACGGGATCAGATCTAAACGAGAAGTTGTTCTTCTGTAGAAGCGCTTAGTCGGTACTGTGCCGGTGTGAGCTAATGCAGGAACTGATTAAACGTGGACAGGGTCCTATACATCACAATTAGAAATTTAGCCAGAGACCGTCCAGGGGGAACCTGTGACAAGCGGGCGAATTTACCCGGGGGGGCAGAGACAGCGGAGCTTTCATACTGCAGTCACGAAACATCTACGGTGGGAATTGGGGGCAGGGGCTTCGGCTAGCTGAGTTAATGACTTAGTAAGTGAATAAATTAAAGTCTGTGGGACTATAAAACAGCGCATGGCTCCGTTTCACAGGAAGCCCATAAGTGAAACAAACGGATAGTGTCTGTTGTAGCGCTCACAAAGCATGCAGCTCCATCAGTTTTAAAAATAACGTCTCCCTTTGGCCTTTTGTACTCTTTAAAAAAAAAAATCATTATTAAACTAATCTGCAGCCACATCTACCCATCGTACCGCAGGGCACAATGCGAGGCAGATAAGACATCTTGAGAAGCCCGTTAACCTTCTCCTCTACATATCCAGAAAACATCTAAAAATAAGAACCAGCTTTAACTCCCACAGCACGAGACCTTAAAGGGCACAAGGTGGCCTCAAAGTCAAGGCTCTGAATCACATGTCAAAAGGAAATGCTGACTCAGGAGGGAGTCTCAGGCAGGGCGGAGAATAGAGAGACAGACAGACACCTTTGTTTTGTCAAACCATCTTAGGTTCTGCAGACTAAAAGAAGGAATATTTTGTTAAAAAGGAAATAAAAATCTACTGAAAATGTCGCAATGTCACCCATCCTACCCAGGGAAGCTTCACATCACTATAACCATAAATTAATTAAATGATTATAAGACAATGACATCATTTTATTTAGCAGTTCCACCTATTCAAAGTGATTTTAGTGCCATTTATTACATTTTACACCATAGGATGTTTTTATTGATAGTCAAGAGTTAATTATGAGCACAACAGTGGGGCGGCTGCATGGTCGTCGCTAGACTCCTTTTACTGGGGTACGTGGCCCAGTACAATCTCACGTTCAGCTTTCAAAAACCACTGGGTAATGTGTGTGTGTGTGGGGGGGGGGGGAGGGCTGTGCCCCAGCAGAGTTTAATATCCAGCAATGCCCCAGGCCAGCTCACAGGGATACAGTACTGGCGAGTCGTCATCGCTGCAGGGACGGAAGGAGACACCTCATGTTTTAAAGTCTTTTCCCGGAAAGTGATGGCAGAGCGGCTAGTAAGGATGGAGGCTGTGAACTCTGTGAAGCTACAGAACACTGTGTTCTTCCCATTAACTGGACACACATACCAGTGTCCACCGCCACCCAGTCTGGTGCCTTAAGATACTTCTGTAGGATATCCCTGTCCCTGGAAGACACAATGACAGTATTTCCTGTTTCATAGGAAAGAATCTATCCCTCCAGTTACACAACTTCCTTACAAAGTATTAGGTCATATCAACGCACACAAACATACACACTGTCACCCTGTCTATGCTGCCTCTCACTGTAATAAACATAAAGCAATACGCAAAAATCAAATGGGATATAAAAAAGCGTAAGACATTCATTCAGTCTTTTACATTCTTTAAGCACGAGCAACTTCTAAATTATGTAAAGTTCAGACATTCTACAGTAAAAAAAATAACCAGTAACTTCTCAGATACTGACAGAACAACCACAGCGTGAAATAAGTATTACTGTAAAAATTATAAGAAGTTGCGAGATGTGACAATTAAGAAACAAAAAAAAATGAAAGTATCGCCTTTAGAAGACAAAAGAAGCGCACTTCTCGCTGCATAATGCTCCTTCTTGCCCAAAATCGTGTGACATCTCCATAGCACACGTTTTCTGCCTATGTACATCCCACAAAACTGGCACGCAGAGGAAGAACGTGCATTATCATTGTTTAAGAGGACTTAGTTTAGCTCACGTCGATGCGCTTAGAAAACAGCATTTTCCCAGTCAAGTGAAATGTCCTTTAAAATCGTTTGCGTCATCTCTATTAACGAAATAGGCCAGGAGAATAACAGAATCTTAGAGGGTCCGCTTAGGCGGTCTCCTTTGACAGAGGGTAGGAGACCGGAGATGGAAGACCTGCCCACTTCAAGTCTAGTCCTGCCTCGGTCTTCTGTAATGTCAATTCAGTTCCTCTGCGAGCTTTTTGTGCAACTTTTGAAAACCATCTGCTCTGCACATGAAATACTTTTTCAGATCGTGAAAGGTATGTATCACCTTTATCCGAATAACACATTTAGGACAGACCATGTTGTCTTTTGCGATTGATTATTGGCACCGTGCGCACTGGAGTTCAACAATACTGATGTACTCAAGCAAGTTTTGTGTTTTTGGTTCAGCAGCGGTAGCCTGTAATAGCCTGAGCTTAGATTAATAATGCAATAACAAACGATAACATTGCTCCGATAGGCTACGCTGTTTATTGTGCAGCGAAAATGAAGGAACGTATTTTACATTTTTATCGAATCTGTTTCAGACTTTTAGGAAACTACTAACCCTTCCTAGCAGAACTTGATTCCAGTTTGTCCATTAACTGACACAGAATAAAAAAAACACATCTGGAACAGAAGAATTTGTTTAGGCATGTAAGATATTTATCGCTTTAAAAAGTTTAGTCTAATTTCAGACACTATGCTAGAAAGGTTCCTCTTGCAATATACACGAAATGTATTCTCTTAGTAAAATGTTGAAATTTAAGACTCCTGGCCAGGTTAATTTGAGCCTATTTAAATCACAGGAAATAAATGATTAATCTTTTCATTTAAAATCGCCGCTGGTTCAGAAGGTTTAAAATAATTTTTACATTACCGTATATTAAATAAAGTACTTTAAAAAAAAATCTGGGGGAAAAAACTTTAAACGATTTTGCTGAATGCTGTTGAAAGTTGAAATGATCGAAATTCTGAATTTATTAAAGAAAATGCGATTTAAATTTATGATAGAATATGCCTACTCGTTGTCCATTAAAGGAAACGAAAGAGCTGCATATTAACATGTAACTTGTTGAGAAGTTGTTTTTAGAAGTCTGTTTTTAAAAGTATGCATCTTTCTTACTTCGGTCGTAGGTGTCCTAGACTCTGTAGATTCTAGCCCTCTGGTGGACAGAAGCCCATCTACAATCCAAGCAAGCGGACAGGCGATGCATCTTGGTATGAATTTGTCCGGCTTCGTCCGAATCATATTTCTGTCCCCGTGCTGAAGTCTACAAAACGGACACCTGGAAATTGTGTGGAAACTGCGCGCGGATTTATGATGGAACAATCGTTGATGATGTCACGATGACCAGAACTAGTGGGAGAACAATTTTCACGTAAATAACAGGGTTCAGCCCCCCTACTAAGCAATGGCTTTTACCCGCCCCATCTACTGTACTGATCCCCCTGCAGTCTTATCCAAAAATCTTCCAACGGGGCACCTGTTCCGCGTGTTCCGCGAGTACCACAACAACTCTGTCATCATGGAACACTACAATTTCACCGGCAAGCTCAGCAACGACAAGTACCGAGACGGCCTGAAGCCAGAAGCTATTTCGTTTCTGATCATCTGCCTGCTGATTGTGCTGGAGAACACCATCGTTTTAGTCGCCATTTGGAAGAATAAAAAGTTCCATGTACCCATGTACTACCTGTTGGGCAATCTGACGTTCTCCGACCTGCTGGCGGGGTTCACCTACATGGTCAACATCGTGCTTTCGGGTGCCAAGACGCTCAGACTGACCCCCCTGCTATGGTTCCTTCGCGAGGGCGGCGTCTTCATCACCCTGGCTGCCTCCATCGTCAGCCTCCTGGCCATTGCCATCGAGCGCCATGTCACCATGGTCAAGATGAAGCCATACCAGGGCACCAAGAGGGGACGCATGTTTGCTCTGATCGGGGCCAGCTGGCTGCTGTCTGTCTTCCTGGGGGTGTTACCTATAATCGGGTGGAACTGCATAGGCAGCCTGAACAACTGCTCCACGGTGCTGCCGCTTTACGCCAAAAGCTACATCCTCTTCTGCATCAGCGTGTTCAGCACGGTGCTCCTGGCCATCACAGCACTGTATGTCCACATCTTCCGGATCGTGCGCGCCAACACGCAGCGGCTGGGTGCCCTACGCGCTGCTCAGGCCCGTAAATCCCGCAAGTGCATGGCACTGCTGAAGACGGTCACCACCGTGCTGGGCGTCTTCATCGCCTGCTGGCTTCCGCTCTTCGTGCTGCTGCTGATGGACGTTTGCTGCCCGGCGCGACACTGCAGCATCCTCTTCAAGGCGGACTACTTCCTGGGCCTGGCTATGGTGAACTCACTGCTCAACCCCATCATCTACACGCTCACCAGCAGGGACATGCGGAGGGCCATCCTGCGCCTCCTCTGCGGCCACTGCTTTGTCACCAAGGAGGGCCACATCATGAGGATCGCCCTCCCCTTATTTGAGTGCAGCACCAGTAAAATGGAGATGACCTCTCACCGGCAGGAGGGCTTGGAGACCACCGTCTCCACAGGCAACATCAACACATCCCCAGTGAAGGACCCCCAACCCGAATCGTGAGTCTGGTCCAAGGGTGTAGATATGGGTATGGACAGTAAGGACCATAGGGGGGTGCGGGGTTGATTTGTTCCCTTCCAATGTTGAAACCAAACTTATGCCCTTGATCTGGTCCCCCAGTGGATTAAAATGCGGGACATGGGGCAAGGACTCGAGGCAGGGACTGGGGATCACTCACCTACTCTTTGTTATAATTTATTTGACGGAGTGACTCACAGAAGACTGAATAACTGCAGGAATGTTTTTAAAGAAAGGAACAGTGTACCTGCCATAAACAAACTTCAGTGTTTTAAAAGCGGGACACTTGACCATGGGCGTCGTTAGGTCCGGTCACCTGGGGCTACAACCCTGAGTATTTCAGCCCCGAGTATTTCAGCCCTGATGCCAATCTTCCTTCAGAAAAAACAAAAAGTCAAGCTGTAGGTAAGCCTGACAGCCCCTGATCTTTTCAATACCTCGAAACGCCCCTGCACTTGACACATAAGTGCCGAGTGAACAAATAAAAATCATTGTGCACTGTGAAAAAGTGAGAAAGAGACTTTGGCTTCATACAGCTGGGCTTCGATTCATTTTGGTCCTTTTCTGATCCCACAGACCCAGGGACACGTGCAGGAAAAAGGACAAATTAGCAGCTTTACATTCTATTACGACAAAGGACAGGACTGAATGTAGACGAATAAACAAAATCATTCCTCCACAAAGGAAAGAAAATGACCAAGATCAATAGAGCAATAATTAGCTTGTGTTATCACTTCACCATCTCCATACATAGCAAAGTAGAGAGTTCACACCTCTATTTTCTGATTCAAATTAGGCATAAATGTACACAAATTTCCATGCACTTGTACGAAGTACGGTGGCGTCAGCCCTTGATGCAAAGTTTGATCTTTTATTGCATTACACAGAATTTTGCAGCAGTTTGTGCCAGAACCAATTCTAAGATGTTAGACTCAGTCCCATGAAGAAACACAGGATACGAAAACTCCCCTCCCTCATCCCACACAACTAGAACTTCACCAGAAGTGTGGGGGTTCCCCACCATACATTTTGCCAAACTGGGGGGGATGAAATATATTTGAAAGTACAGGACAAATCGCCAAATGGTTTTAGAAAAAAAAAATATTTTTCTGGTCTGAGGGGAAAAAATGGCTAGATCAGAATCACCTCTGGTTTCAGTCTTTATGTTTGGGTGTGTGTTACAAAACTGAATTACAGCATTACTCCATCTGTATATTTCCAACATGATATGTAATGTGGAATTCGACGTTCCGGATCCCTGTGTTTGAATACAACTAGATAACGCTTATAACTGTGTAAATAAAAGTTTTATCTTTTCGTTCATAATATATTATTTTCATAGTAAAATATTTACAAAATATTTACCTGTTATTGTCTTTTTCATTCATGTGCACCACGACCGGTTTGGATAAAGATTTTCAATCATGACATAATTTAGCCTAATTTATAATCACTGAAATTCAAAAATCCATTTTTGAACGTGTCAAGTGTTTATGTTTTAATTTGTTTTCTTTCTTAAACAGTTTGTTTTGCTGACTTTGTCAGAGTTAATTTATTATCAATTAATACATTTATTTGACTTTTCATTCTACACGCAGAATGTAGTTTCAGGGTAATGATGTACTTTTCCTATAACTTACTAGTGTTTTAAGTATAATTACGAGCAAGAGAAAGTGAATGTTACAGCTTCAGAGTAAACATGCCCTACCTGAGAACTCGCTCCATACAATTCGGTAACCTATCTTCTACACGCAAGCTTTTTTTGTTTGATGATAAACTTCTTGGTAAATGAAATCGACTATTATTATTAATACTACTAGCATACTTGTGGACACCGTAAAACAGCCTACAGACTCCCCCCAACTTACAACACGTGGCTTACGATAACTCGCACATACGGCCGAAGTTTTTTAAAAATATAAGTAACGCATAAATGCACGTGAACATAAATTAATGGCGGCTAAACCCCGCAGCTCCGCGGGACCTATTGCGAGGTGCCCGCCGTACGACGGTTGCTACGGGAAAGTACAGCACTTAATGGCATCGCGACCATCCCAGCCGCACACGCATCTTCTAGTTTCATTCTCACACCTAAAAGTCAGTGTGATTATCCTGCTCTGACATATGTCCTTTTCGACGCAGGACCTGTTTGCAGGTCGGAATGGAACCAAATCTTTATAGCTGTTCATATGTTTTGTGTATATTGTAGATGTCCGTGGAAGCCTATGGATTGAAAAATAAACGAAATACCTCCTAATCCCGGACAAAAATACATATGCTAGGCCAGTAAACATAGGACTACCAGCAATTTTCAGTAAAAATCTTTTTGATGGTCCAGTTTTCAAGTGTGCACTCGGAAAATGCATATAGGCCTATTGCATTAAGATGAAAATAAGGCACAATAAAATATGACGCCTTATAAGCATGAGAAGCAGTATGTTTTTGGCTACTTGATGAGGTCAAGGTTATCGTAAATTACTCCGAATTTCTGCAATCAGATGCACCGACGGGTTTCCCCTCCCTATCGACACCCAGTTACACCAAAACCGCAGGTCGCGATGCGTTAAACACATGGCTGCCTCGCGCTGGCCGACCGGTGCCACGCGCCTCGCTACGAAAAGTGCGGCCGCGACGCCCACTTAGTTTTCAGCTAGAATACAAACAACTGCTCGCATTAAAAAGCCACCAAATCGCACCAACAGAGCCCGTTCTCATACCTTCAAGAGATGCGAAACTTTCCCCCGCTTCACCACAGCTAGGTGATGCTGGCAGAGAAAATCAAAGACCTACAGTCATACAAAAGAATGATTAATTTATGGAAAATAACTTCTAATTCACACGGACTTACAGGCGGCATCCCGTAAAGAATTACTATGGTACAATGAAATGACTAAATGCATAACCCTTTTTTGTAAGGATAATTTGTAAGATACGTATACAATATACAGTGCATTTTATTTAAACAAAATATGAAACAACTATAGAAATCCTAAATATTTTCTAAATACCAGCCAAATAGTACGCCTAATATTTGGGAGTGAACAGGCATATGAACAGGGAGGCTACAGGAACTGATTTTGTTCAGAGAAAAGGCAAAACATGAATATCACACACCTCCCAACATATAGAAAAATCTTTATATTCTAAAGGCATCAGTAATATATATTAAGCTTCTGTTATCTCATGCAAACCCTGAGTTTATTTTGTAGTGTTTAGTCACTTCAAAGATACATGAAATGAAACGGCAGGTTAAAAATGGCCCACGTCTGGAAGGGCGCACCACGCAAAGCTGGCTTCTCTAAAAGCCGACTTAGGTGGTGGTCCGTGACAGTACCCATATACTTTTTCGTGTACAGTATATGCGATAAACTCAGTTTATTGCAAGTGATAAATTTCATAATGCACACCTATATGTTTAGCCCTATATTTTTCAAACCGTCATGTTCGGGAATTCCATTGGGCAAATAAGTGAGGCTTTGAAGTCAGTTTATTGGTCTACACTAGTTACGAAGGATCTTCTGATCAGAAAAATACCTAGTGGTACTGACGACTACGCAATAGCCACAATAGACGTTAGAAATTGCATAGAAAGTATCATGAAATCACTGTATTGCCCAGGGCATTTTCCAGTATTCGCACGTCATGCACAAAAACACTTACTGATCTCTTAACGATGAAGTTTCTGCAGTCACTAGACCCATTCGCGTTGCATAGGCTACATGACTAAAAAGGTATTATTCCAGTAAGAGCGACCAAAAGAACAACGACAAAAACAAGTACCATAAAATTTAGATTCTGGTGCCCCCTTGTGGTAGAATTCAGGAAGCCAAACTCAAGATTATCTGACAGCTGCGCAGACGTTGCAGTAATTGGAATAAACACAAGGAATAATCTAGGTTTGCTCTCACCCCGCATTTTAAAGAGGAATGATGCAATGTGCAAATTAATCGATTTATATCAAGATAGGATTAATGTTATGCTGTGTTCTTTTCTGCTCTTCAATCTTTAAACAGATTTGTGACATATTGTTCGGTCATTCCTGTTTCCCTGTGTACTGGATTCCACTTCAGTTCTGCATTGAGTATAAATCGTTTCTCACAGTCCATTACAACCCTCTCAAGCACTTTGTTCACAAGGAGCAGGCTGCCTAGTAATTCCTGAAGTTAAAATGTCACAACTGGCACCAAAGCGCTTCTTCACACAGATGTGTTACATTCAAACCCACTCACAGCTTTCATATCTAGATTAAAAACTTTTATTCAAGCCTTTAAACATTTACATAAGCCTACACAGCCTACACCTTTCTGCTCTTGTCAGTAATGAATACATTGCTTTTCTTTTTGCAGTGTAGATATCTCTACGATCAGAGGATCAGTTCCCCTTTTCGAGCTGTGGGATCTCTCAAGCTTCCGTTCTACTATACTATACAGAATGTTTTTGTCACTGTCACCTTTGGCTTGTTCTGGTCCAAAAGCACCGTACAACTAAAGCTGAAACTGAGATCAGTCCAACAGCAGCAATTAAAAAATAAAAAAAAACATTAGTGACTTACACCTAGTTCATATTTGGAACATAACCTCAGAGTCTGAAGGCAGATATGTGGTTTCCTGAAGAGCAATGAACTATGACATTAATTCCTATTATTACCACACCAGCAAAATCTCTTACACATATAAATGGAGTTTGTCCTTGATGGTATTTTCTCTCACACTATCATCAGTTGCCAAACCATCTTGTATTTATTTGGCATTATGATGTTCAGGATGTAATTTTAATTATTTCGGGCTATGTAAACAATAATTTATGCTACATCATTAGGAAAAAAGCAATAAATTCTATTGTCCAAAAACAATATTTGTTCAGCCAAAACAAAAGACACCCCCACTGTCCAGTAATTCATAAATAGGTTTATTTAGGTGAAAAGAACAGAAAAGGACAAAACAGAAACAGTTACAAAGTGAAAGGAGCCGTTGTGCCTTTACCACTCTGCACTGACAAAACTCCAGAGGTAGCTGCTGATGGCAACTTTTGATTGGCTGGTGGTGTCGATATTGATGGGAGTGGCGAGGTCATCGCCATAGTGCACTGTGGGAAGAGGCGGGGTCAATGTTCCCACTTGTATGCATCTCTACCAAATATTATTCCACCAAGACACTTAATAAACCGTCTTTCTTTGTGCGTCCAAAAGTATTCTACACATTGCACAAAGAAAGACAGCAAAGTAAAACTTGATGAAGCTGACAGGACCCACAATAAGCTGACAGTGACGCACAATACCTCCTTTGAGAATGCCGGGCTCAGTGCCATACTCCCACTTTATCTTGGTCACCTTGTGGTACAGCTGAGCCAGGTATCTGCCAAGACAGGAGACTCTCAACAGCTACGAAGGGTGATGACAGATTGTAGTCTTAAAGCCAAATAACCATTCTGCTGCATCCATGAGAAAAAAGCCCTTCGCTTGAATGGCTGCAGGAAAAGGCATAAGGTGCTCTGGCCTCATCACGTGAACTGTACCAGTGAGAAGCGTAAGGTCACATTTGAGCCACAAGAGGCAGCATTGCTGAGCAGGTAATATGTTTCAGGCGAGCAACATAACAGTATTGCGTACAAATGGGAGCAGCGTCAACAATGATTCCACACAAAGTTATGGAAGACAAGCAAGCAGGTGGAAAAGTGTCTGACCTCCACACACACACACACACACACAGGACAATGAAACAAACATCTGGCCAGTAGTGATTGGGGTTTCATGCCTATATATGCGTAGCCTGGTCGTCAGTCTTCACTGACTGCACATTCCAAAGTAAGAGCAGAGTGTGAAGGTTGAATTAGCAGAGCAACAGCACAGCTGTACATAAAATATTGCAATCCACACAACATAATGGGAGACATTTCAGAGTTCAAAAGAGGACAAACTGTTGGCGTGCGAATCGCCGGCGCATATTGTGACCATGACAGTAAGTCTTTGTGGTGTTTTGAGAGCCATGGTATCAAGGGTAACGTCAGTATACATCCATGAAGGATGGACCACAGCCAACACGAGTAACTGTGGATGCAAGAGGAAGCTGTCTGTGAGGGATGTCCGGACATTAACCCAGATTGTGTCCAAAAAACATTAAACCACAGCTGCCCAACTGCAGAATTAAATGTGCACCTCGACTTGTGTGTTTCTACAAAACTGTTTGTTGGGAGCTCGACAGGGTCAATATTCAAGGTTGGGCAACAGGTCTTTTTTAAATTAGGGGTTATAGCAGCTGTTTTCAATGAAGGAACAAAACCAGAGGTAAGAGATGAATGTACAATGTCAGCTATTGAGGAGGAAAGAGAGGGTAAACAGGCCTTTACCAGGTGTCTAGGCATAAACTCAAGCTGACAGAGATTTAGATTTTTGAATAAGATCAGAAATTTCAGAAACAGAAGAAAGCTAAAAAGAAGGAAATAAGTAGATTACAAGAATAAGTGGCTTAAACAATGAACAGTATTTACACCAGAGATCAATTTCTGATAGATATTATTGATCTCAGCATTAAAGAAATCACAAAAAATGTTACATTGTATGGTGGAACACAAATGAGATGGTAAAGCATCCAGTAGCCTAAGAACATTAACAGTAGATAATAGGGTGCTGGTATTCCCCTTACTCAACCTGAACTGATCTGCAAAATAGACTGACTGAGCTGTATGCAGGCACCCTCATAAATAAGTAAATGATCATTACACATTTTCTCATACAGAGCAGGACCAGTCTTTGCGTTCCAGTCTACGGCTCATAGCTTTAAGTTGTCGTAACTCAGTGGGGAACCAAGGAGCAGAGTGATTAAGAGAAACAGTCCGAGTCTTTAGAGGAGCAAGATCGTCCAAAAGATCCTGCAGTCCATTATTACAGTATGAGACCAATTCATCACCTTTGGTCACCCGTGCCGATGCCAAATGTTGGTTTCAATGGAGCCAGCAGCACGAATTTTGTGCTGTGGACAACATGAAACTGTTCTCTGTTGAGTCCACCTTCACCGTCTTTCCCACATCATAGAGAGTTATGGTGTGGAGACGCCCCAAAGAGGCTCAGCACCCGGATCACTGCGTACCCAGAGTGCCGCATGGGGGTGGATCAGTGATGGTTGAGCAGCAATATCATGGCATTCCTTAGGCAGTTTCATTGTTGAACCTTTGTATATTCCCCATCATTGTGGGGACTCTCCATTTCTATGGGCATAATCCTAATCGTAACAATGACAACCTTGCCCCTTACCCAGCCCTAACATTAACCTTAAGAAGCAAACAAGATACTAGCCTTTTGGTAAGGATCATGCACTGATTACAGTGCGTAAGGATCATGCACTGATTACAGTGCGTAAGGATCATGCACTGATTACAGTGCATTGCTGCACCCACCACATGACAAACCACCTCAGGGATAAGAACCTGAGTGCAGCCATGTGGCAGGTGATACCTCAGCACCACACAAGTCCAAATGGACCAGTGTGAGTTTTTTCTGGTGGCTGGAGCGCCAATCCTGCCACCAACCCCCAAGTTCTTCCCTGTAAGTTGGTGGATCTCCTTATAGGGCTGGATGTAGATTAACATCATACCCAGGACAAAGTCATTGCAGGTTAAGGGCCTTGCTCAAGGGTCCAACGGAGTAGAATCACTCCAGGCATTCATGGGATTTGAACCAGTAACCTTCCAGTTGCTGGCACAGATCCCTAGCCTCAGAGCCACCACTTCGCTTTGTCTTTTGGCATTTTTTAGTTTTTTGATTGTATTCGGATTAAAATTGAGGTTTATATTGTGGGGACCTGAGAAGTCCCCATAAGCTGAAGAATAACAGTGTGGTTTCCCACAGTGTGGTAAATACAGCCCCCCCCCCAAACACACACACACACACACACACACAAAAGGCTCTAGAGGGTGGGAGTGGCATAATTACAGCATCTTCGTACATGGCTGAAGGTATGACCTCTGTGGTATCTTCATCCACCTCCTGCTGCAGGGTCTCGATCTCCACCTCTGAGTTCTGCAAGCTCTTCAGCTCCCCCTGCAGAAATCTGATGGTGCAGTCAAGGGAGTCGGTGCACGAATCGGGCCAAACCCAGCAATGAAGTGACGAGAATACATAGCACTGTGCAAAAGTCTTAGGCAGTCAAAGAAAATGTTTAAAGCGATTTATCTGGGTAGTATTTATTTGTTCAGGAAAAAAAAAACCCAACACCAACATTAGAACATGAACACAATAAAAGACAGGAATTTCTCCTGTTCTCCAAAAAGTTACTGATATCTTGATGGACAGCTAGATGAACACCGCTTTGGTTCCCAAACCTCTCCTCAGGGGCACCTTAGTCATTCCATGTATTTATTAATATCACCACAAGCTCAATTAACTTAATTCATTAAATAACTCACTGTATTAATAACTGACAGGTATTAATTAGCCAAATAAGGTGGGGTAGCGGGTCAAGTCAAAAAATGCATGTGTGTATTGGACGGGTGTACATGGGCGTATTGCTGCAAATACCGGGGTGACTAGTAGAGGTTATATAATTTTAACAGATATAAGTTCACCAACATGAAGATCATTTAAGCATTTTCTCTGACTGCCTAAGACTTTTGCACAGTACATTTATTAGTTCTGTTACCAATTGTATTTTTTCCTTCATTTTCAGTATTAACCTTAAATGGTCTTCTTACCAGTATGAAGCACCATGTTAGCGTTACATTAGCACTGGTACGGCCTCCAGCTGAAACCCTTAAGTGCCTCTGACCGCCATGTCAGATGGTGATCTGACCCAGTCTGGCAACCCTTCATAGAGGATACTGCAGCTCGGCCTCCATAGTGTGCTTGCGGGCCCGACAGCGCTCCAGCTCCTGCTGCAGGCTCTCCAGCTCGCGCGCCGCCTCGCTCTTCCGAACCTCCGTGTCCAGGAGATTCTGCCCGACCAGCTCCTCAGTCCGAATCATATCTAAGAGAAAGCATGGAGGAGAGCTCTGAATGCTGCCTCACGGTCAGCTGGAGAAATCCAAGCAGGGATTTGATATTAATCACCGATCATTATAACACGGCATGAGTCCTAAATAAAAGGGAAATACTGGTAAGCCCCTTTATAATACAATTTAACGAAATGATTACCATTTAAAAGCTGGGAGGTGGTTTTCCTGGTGGTGATGAGGAGGTCGAAGAGTTGCTGGCGCTTCTCGACCACGGCCCGCGCGATGCTCTCGGCATTGCTGCTCTCGACGATGCTCACCAGATCCTCCCCGGTCTCCTCCAAGTGCTGCAGTCCCTTATCCAGCGACACCATGACAGCGTCCTCTCCCAGAAAACAGGCGGCTCCCTGTTCTTATTCAGACACAATTCGAAACTCAGCAACTGTCAGCCTAAACAGCTGTAACACATAACAAATGGAACATTTTATTATAATGCAACCGACTCTACCTGGTAGTGAAATTCAAATTCGTCCCGTTTACCCGCCTTCGAAGGACCACGGGGTCCTAAAATAAGTACTTAAAAACTTCATCATTGTAACCTATATTAATAACAATAATGTGTATGATTATCCCACATACATATTTTATACATATACATGATATTTTATTCTTTTGATATTAAAAATCTCCATTGTCTCGTATAAAAAATTATTGTCCAGGCACTTGTACCGGCTACCTAAAACGTTTTTTTTGTTTTTTTTTACACGCCCCGTGCTTTACGATTACATTACCGTAGGGGGCGCTAATGCACAGCTGTTTGCTGGGATTTAGGGATCGTTATGAGATACCTGCTGCTGTTAACATTCAAACGGGAATGAAGACTACATGACATGTTGAAGGTGTGGGACGAACCATGAATTTAATTAACAAACACCTTCTCTTATAGCAGTTTTATTTTAATTATTACCCGCAGTAATACGTGGGGAAAAAAATAGAAGAGCAACACTAAGATTCACCCATTTTCCTTAATCCAAATGAAGTGGAGAAAAAAAATACTAACCATCTATTGTGTTTTCATAAATTCAGGTTGGCATTTTGTGAGCTTATTTACCTCGGCTGCTGTGCATGTGTGCATGCAGGTGTTTCCTCAAACCACTGAACTATCTGTGTACAATCGAGATATACAAAACGAGAAAGCAGAGTTGGCCCTTCCCTGGATCAGGGGCCCAGCGGTGGGATTAGAACCTGTAACCTTCTGATCACAGTCACAACATCTTAACCGCCAGAGTGTATACAAGAGCCGGACTGGGGCGCCTTACGGCAGCTATCCCAGCACGGTGCTTTCTGTTGTGCCATTAAGTGACAGCTGTGAGTTAATCAGCAATGCAAAGGAGTATAATGTAACCTGCTTTGTAGATCTGCTTTGAATCGTTAAATGCAACAGGTCAAATTTAAATGACAAAAATCAGAAAAGATTTTTTTTTTACTTAATGTTGTACATTCCCAGTAATAAAATACTAATACAGAATCATTATATAGGGACATCAAATATATTTCCTTGAATTACCATAGAATTTAATAAAGACAACATACCAATTACAAAAATGTAACAAATATTAACAAAATGCTTATTGTTCGACGTGTCCTTTAAAGTCACCCATTTAGAGTCAGCAAGGCTACACGACAAGAATAAACCTCATTCTATCATTGACAGAACACAGTAATTAAAAATCCCTTCTGACTAAATGCGGAGCACTTCTGCTTTAATATAGCTGAATTGTGTACTGAGGTTATGACGTCAGGGGAGAAGTTCTTATGTTCTTCATATAATGGAAGACAGCTTTCATTAGGAGACAGACCGATGGCTTGATCAGCATAGCCAAGTCAGTTTGACACCCAGTAGGTCCACATCCAGGGAACAGAGGGTGGGGGAAAAAACAGCAATCCAGCCACCTAGACTTTCATTCCTTATGTTTTTCCATCTTCTTGCCCTCAGCTTTTCGCTTTTGTCGGCTGAGCTGCTTGTATCTCAGCCTTTTAGGGTTTAGCCCATAGGCCTTAAGTCTCTGCCCACTGAACTCCTTGCCACCCATCTTCACCCTGAAGGACCCCAACAAGAGGCGTCCACCCGGGTGCCTGTGCTTCTTCTTGAGCCACTGTGGCTTCTCAGCAGAGTGCCCTGGTTTAACCTCACTAGCACCCTCAGTACTCTCCTCCATTTTCGTCTTCTTCTTAGGTACCAGGAACTCGTCCCCTTCGCTGTCTTCACCTCCTGTGTCTATCAGTGTTTTGAGAACATCTCCTTCAGCTTGGTCTGCCACTGGCTCCTGAACAGGCGTGGTGTCCTCCTTGCTGATATCTTCCTCCTCCCTTGCGCCGTCCGCCTTCCTCACCCGATCTCTCCTCTTCTTCCCCACCTTGGCTTTTCCCTTCAGTTGTTCCTCAGCTTCATTCTCACTGTTAAAAAGTTTGCAGATATCAGGTCAACGCAACATTAAAAACAACAGAGTCAGTATGACAATAAATACTCTGCTTTATACATACTCCTTGAAAAGGGAGCTCAAGATATCCTTCTTCTTCTTGTCATTCTGGGCCTTGATCTTGTAGTTTTTCACATCGCAGAGCTCCTCCCTTTCGGACCTGAAGCAGGGACAGGGAAACAGTGTCAGCACCTTTCTGCTGCACCCGGAGCCCTCAGGCTGAAGCTGAACCGCAGAGCTGCCGCCACCTGAACATGCACGTCTTCTTCAGCGAACACCAGCGATTCAGCTCCTTGTCGTCGGAACCCAGGACCTGCAGAGCAGAGGGAGGGCAGGGCATTATAATTAAAGGGCATGAGACAGTTAAATGAAGGGTTTTGATTTGTAACCTGAAGACCTACAGTCATCCTGAAGACCTACTGTCATCCTGAAGACCTACAGTCATCCTGAAGACCTACTGTCATCCTGAAGACCTACTGTCATCCTGAAGACCTACTGTCATCCTGAAGATCTACTATCATCCTGAAGATCTACTGTCATCCTGAAGATCTACTGTCATCCTGAAGATCTACAGTCATCCTGAAGATCTACTGTCATCCTGAAGACCTACAGTCATCCTGAAGACCTACAGTCATCCTGAAGACCTACAATCTTCCCCTAGATCTATCTTGGTGCAGTTGCAAGTCGTTACATTTATCAGTAGTAAAATGAAGCTTGCAGTTTGTAAATACCAAGTCAACACACAATGAGAATGTAACCAGCTGCAGATGAGCTAATTTATGTGCAGAGTGTCAGCTCAGAGAGAAGATTACAGTCTTCAGGTCCTGGTCAGAGCCTATAAGTGGGCAATACCAGGTCAGACTATACTTCCGTTCATCAGTGCTACAGCACTGCACAGTGATCTGCCTTCACTCCCTGCAAGGTCCAAAAGAATCGGTCTCACCTCCTCTGTGGTCAGGCCAAAGTCGTTTGGGACGACCTGCCGGTACCGAAACCTGCAGGGCAGGTCATCAATGATGTCTTCATAGTCCAGTTGGTAATACTCGTCTAAGTACTGCTGAAAAGTCTTCTCCTCTGAAACCCAAAGCACAAGTGTGATGATGTGCAAACACGGACGACAGTATAATGCTAGAGGTCATCACGCATTTAAGCAAGTCTATGAAATATTAGATCCAACCCCTAACCACTACTAGATAAACTGGCCACTGTACGCAAGCTTATGGGAGTTTTACTGAGGGCAGAACAAAAAATGTTTGGTTCAGCCAATCAAATGTCTTAGTCCTGCCTCCTCTAGTTGCTTGGACCCACCTCCTCTATAATCTGATTGGTTATCTCTCTGAACCAATCATGTTTCTTTCTGCCCTCAGAACATTTTTGTGTTTGTTTGGAAACGTCTGCTACATACGACTCCCACGAGCCGTATGTAACCGACTAGCAATGGATATGACCTTCATGACGGAGTATCTATTTCTGATGGAGAGATGGGGTGCTGGTGTTATTGAAGCAGGCAGTGATCCGTAGCCCAAGTAATCCCACTCGCAGTGGCTTTCAAAGTCATACCTCCCATTCCAGCATCTCTGATTGTCTAAAATAATTCTGATCACCAGATGTTTACAGATGGCATTTTGCGATGTGCTGTTCTCATGGTCAGTTCTGGTTGCTATGGAAACTACACCTAATTCTTTGAATCTGAAGGAAGGTTGTTGAGCTTCCCCCTCATGGTGCATATGCTAGATCATATCGGAGCGCCAAAGGCCGGCAGACTCACGGGGGTCAAAGATGGGCTTGCTCTGCGCGAGGACGCTGCCAAAGTGAGATTTCTTCTTCTTCTTCCCCATCAAGGGGACGTCTGCCTTGGTCATCTGACTACTCTTCCTCTCTACCTTCTCCTTTTTCCGTTTCTTCTTCTTGGAGGCCGACTGCTGGCTGGGGTCATAGTCCGCGTCCATCTGTGTAAGGTCACGGTAAGTTGCCTACATGCAATCTCACAGGCAATAATTCTTGATCGAAATATTACCAAAATCCTACTTCTACTGGGAGGGAAGCAGCGATGTACGGATATAAAAAATGCGAGTTGGGCAAACGGAGAATCTTACGATAAAGTCTGTGTCTTCACAGTGAGGTTGGTAACCCTCATCTACCTCTTCATCCTCTTCCTCATCCCTTTCACCTGTCCAGGTGTCCCAGTTCCAATGCTCTGAGGTGGTTACAGGAGAATGATAAGAGCATCAACCTCCCCCACACACACACGAAAACATATATGCATACATGCACATGCATTTATACACACACACACACACACACACACACACACCTCTTTGTGCTTTTCAGTTTTCTGCATTACTTACCATCCATATCCTCTTCCTCAAACTCAGGTTTTTCCTCATCTTCTACATCATAATACTCCTCACCAAAGAATTTCTGTACAAAAGGAGAGAGAAAAGAGAACAGCAGCTGAAGAGGTTTGCTCTCTTTCCGTTCCAGCATTCGCCAATTATACTCATCATGAGGGTTTACACCTATCATGTAATAATAACAGCGTGGTAGTCATGCTCTTTAGGGTAAAGTGCATTCTGCCAGGAGGCTGAGATCTCGCCTCGCCCACCACCCCCCTCTCCCACCTGCATGAGCTGATCGTGCTGCTCGGGGTCGAAATCGCCCTCCAGGTCGGTCTGACTGAAGGCCAGCTGCGCATTTCCCGTCAGCTCCTGCAGCTTACGCAGCTTCTCCACGATCTCGTTCCGCTTCAGATTCTTCAGCTGCTTCAGCTGCTCCCGCTTCTGCTCTTTCTCCTGCGGGCCGTGGGGAGACCGAGGTCAGAAAACCAGCACTGGGCAAGAATACGGAGAGCAGCACACTGACAGCACACTCACAGCACACTGACAGGCGGACGCTCGGGCAAGTGTCCAGAAAATCCAAGTTGCTTAAAGTCAATGAGTAAGCAGAGGATGAATATCTCACCTTCTTCTTCCTCTCCTTCACCTCCTCCCTCTTGTGTTTTCTCCTCTCATCCTTGCTGCGGACAGAAGTGGCGATAACACGGGGGTACGTCTTGACCTGGGTAGGGGACACAGAGGCAAGTCATTAAGTTTCCTGCACGTCCCACCCGGAACCACTAGGGGGCAGTAGGGGGCTCACTTCTTGGGCATCCGGCTCTTCGAAGCGGAAGTTGTAGCACCTCTCAAAGTCCTCCTGCCGCTCCAGGAAAGAGTGGCCCTCCTCCTCCGAGTCCTCGACCTCGTCCTGCACCACATCGTCATACGTGGGGATCCTGCAGGGATAGGCCAGTTGCATTGTTTTAAAACACCTTATGCTTAAATGCACGCTGAAACGATGATTTATTTTGAATCTAAATACCAATGACGCTCCAGCTAAATATTCCCTTGAGCACCATCCTACTGTGACCGAAATTTTAGCCTGATTGTACGCAGGAAGAAGTTTAGCTCACTGCTCTTCGTCTTCCTCCAGGTAGCCCTTATGGAGGACGTAGTCTCGCAGGAACTTCTCCTTCTCATCCAGCTGGGGGTCATTCCAGTACTCCTTCAGGTATGTCTGTCTCAACACCAAAGCCCCACGATGTAGTCAGTCATCAGCTTCTTTAAAACCCCAACCACTCCCCTCAAAGGCTCCCTTCCCCAAAACACAGCACACTCACCATGTCCTGCACCTCCTCAGCCGCCTCCAGCTCTGCCTGTCCCTTCAGCCACTCCACATAATCTGCCTCCTCTTTATCCTACAAGTCATTTCCACACAAACCCAAACTCAATAACAGTTTCAACAAGCAAATAAGCAAAAACACACACACTACTAGTCAAAAGTTTTTTCCACAAGCTGAGATTTTCTACATTTGCCTGTTACTCACTTAACATTTACTAAAAATACACTCAATATTCTTACTGCTAACAAATAAATTTACAATATGTTCATCTTTTGAGTACCTTCATTACCAAGATAATGTCATATCTTTCATTCATCAAAGTAACCTCCTTTACCAGCATTTGAGACCTTCTTTCTACAAGGGACATTACATACTGCTCTGTTTCATGGGATGAAACAGCCTACAATTTGACTCTGTCATCACCACACAACCGGTTAGCAGGATGTCACACATGCACTGTTACATACTCTTTCCGTGTTGACTGATATCTTCATTTATAGTTGTTCACTCAACCTTCCAAGAATAAACCATCTGCAGTTTATGAAATGAGGCCTGTGGTGTGCAAAGCCTTGACTGGTACTGTAAACAGAACTCTGTCCATTTTCAAACATCCTAAGGACCCTCAGTGGACAGACCCCACTGTCCCTCACCTTCTCTTCTTGTGTTTTTTTCCTCCGCATCAACAGCTGAGAGCATCCCTCCCCCTCACTGCTGTCCTCATCACTGTCATGAATAAACTTCCGGAAGCTTTGGTGTGAGGGGGCAAAAAAAAGTATGAAAACAGAGCGAGGAAGACAACAATCATGGGCATCGCTAAATGCCACAAACATCCCCTGGATCTCGTGCATTGGTCTCCGTGGTCGTCTCTACACAAACACAATACCTTTACAATGCTCTAAGAACTGGTGTCTAAATCTCACCTTTCCTTCAACTGCCTCTGCTCCTGGATGTAACTGGGTGAAGCGGCTCTCTGTTACAGAAGCACAAACAGCCGATAATCCTCTTTATGAAAGAAAGTGTACAACATCATCAGTCGCAGTTAATTTTATTAGTGGAGAGAGAGTACTGTAATACCTCCATCCTCTTTGAGACCTCTTCTTCATCACTCTCATCGTCGTCATCCTCATATTTACTGAAAATACGTGAGTGGGATAAACGTCAAGGTCTGACTATGAAAAACACGTGCCGTTCCAATTGAATGATGTGACCCAGATGCAGGGAAGAACCATTCGCTCACCCGCCCCTCTCCAAGATGACTTTGCGCTCGTAATCCTTAAGGAACATCGGCTTCTCACTCCTCTTCGATGTTGATGGCTGGGGGACGGCAGAGGAATCTGAATCGTGAAGAGAGAATGACGCACGTTTATCTGAACTTAATCAGAATGCTTCCAGTTGTACTTGAGGGCAGTTGTATGGCCCACAGATCCTTATATTACATGCGAAATTGATGGGTCCAAATGACAGGAAGCTTTAAATATCAAAATATCAGTTGGGTAACCAATCATTATAACAGTGATGATGATTCTGACTACCTTCTGATGTATAAAATGTAGCATCCTGTTGATAAATCTTGGGGTCCTTCTTTTTCAGCAAAGAAAGGGTTCTGTAAAAATCCCTTTCAATGTTGGTGTCAAGTTCCTGCAATAAGAGGTATGTATGAACCTACACACCATCAACTGATTAGAAAGACTGGTTAAAATTAAGACACCAACAATTTCATATCACAGCCGCAGAAAATGACAAGTAATATGTATAAACAATCAGAATGACAAGTTACCACTTCGCTGTCGTCATCAGATTCGGACTCGGAAGAATCGGATTGATCGTCATCCTCCTGCTCTCCATAGCGATCTTTCACTTTAATATATTTCAATAAAATATTGCAACATTATCATTACGTGATGGGGACATTATGGAGAAATGGTTAAAAACAAAACACTGAAAGGTTCACCAAGGGAAAAAAATATAGGTAAACATCTGGCACCAGAACTACAAATATGGTGAAAATTGTAGCCTTCTATCTCTCAATAAAAAGCCCAAGAAATTCATGGCTTGGCTGTCTGATATTTGTGCTGGATCTTGACAGATTAGTTTATTAAATTCTAAAGAATGTAGATAATCGGAGCTAAAAAATAAGTCATGAAATCGTACACAGAATGTGTTGTGTTGCAGTATTATATTGATACAAGCTGCTCATGATTATGTCTTATTTTTATGAGAAACAAAATGCCATAAATCTATGTACAGTATCTATCGTAAAATACAAAAAACATACGGCCGCGACGTTAGCGAGGACGCTTAAGCTGCACACACTTACATCGCTGCAATTCCTCTCTCTGCCGGTACCGTTCGTACTTTTGCGCGAACTTCTCATTTATCTTTAACTCTGCTTCTCCCGGCATACTTTGACTGCAGCTGCTACTTTTAATATTTGATAGCGAGACGAATTTACAGAACTAAAACAGTAAACTCAACCCACATGGAAACAACTACACCACGTGTCCACGTCGTCTGGGGTTAAAGGTCAGAGGTTAGAGAGTTACGGGAGCCGGGAGTTACTTGTGAGTAAACTGAGAAAGGGCTCGCAGTTCTGAATATGAGAAGCTTCCAGAAATCATGAAAACTGATAATTTAGTTCATAAAAGACATGAAAGATGTAAGACACCATTTTGTAGTATCACTGTAGGTCTTTGTTTGGCTTCCACCTTGTGGACGAAGTGAGAATTGCAGGAGAGAAGCAAATAATGACAAAGTCAAAATCATTAATTTTGCATCAACAATCGAAATTAGTGTTTTATATTAATTTGTCAGTATTTAGGTGCTGTCGCATATAACATTTTACCTTTAAAGCAATTTTTTTTAAAGCAGTAGTCGGATTGTCTTCCCTAGGCGATTTTTACAGCACTATTATTTTGTATATTAGCACACTAATGATTAAAAAGTCAAACCATGCTTATCATTTGTGATCCATTTGCACTTAATACCGTTTTGTTTGTGTATATATTTTATATAGCTGTTAAATAACGCACATTAGGGACCGGTTTCAGATCATTTATTCTCATGGTATCTTTAAATAACCGATGGAATATTTGCAGGGTTATTTAAATTCAAACCACATAGCTACACACAAGGCCAAAGACTGGAAGTTTTAAAAGTTGTTAGGTAAATAATTCATTTTTCACAAAGCTTAAAATAAACACTTTACAAGGATCCAACTATAAAATTTATCATACAAAACTTATAAATACGTAGTTTAACAAATATACATCGATTAATAAATAATTCAAATAAATAATTAGGCATTACAATAAAGTAAAAAATCACATTTTCTATTAATCACACATCTTAAAGGCAAATATTTCATTTCAGAAACATGGCAATGAAAATAGATACATTAAAACGAGTTAAAACCAATACATTTGTAACGGATATTAATCGAAACAATATCTAATCAGTAGCTTTCCACTTTATTGACATTTTAAAATGACATTGTGACGTTTATTTTGCCTTTAAACACATTTTAAAGTGTGTGTGGCACAAATGGCTGACCAATATGTCAGGAGGACTAGGTTAACCTGGAGTCCAAATGACGCTCCAGTATCTCCGCAACATCCGAAGATCGAGCCCGGGCCAGATCCAGCGCCGTGTGGCCGTTGTGATCGCGGTGGCCCAGGTCCGAGAGCGGGGCTAAGAAATCCACGGCGGCCGTGTGACCCTCCCGGATGGCGACGTGGATGGGCAGGGCACCGCTGTGGTCGGGCACGTTGACTGAGGCCCCGAATTGCACCAGAACACTCAAAGTGTCAGTGAAGCCGGTCCGAGCGGCGTCGTGCGCTGGGGTGATGCCCTGCTGGTCCCGCACATTGGCGTTGGCGCCATGCTCAAGCAGAAGCAGAGCCACACTCCTACTGCCCATCATCATCACCTGCTCATCAAAGGAAGGCAGAACATGAACTTCAATTTTCGCAATTTCAGTACGAACTTAGTGGGGCATTGCTTTATTTAAACTAAAAATTCGGTAACCTATATGCAAAGGGATAATTAAATAAACACATGCGGAAAATACGTCATACAATTTGTTTACACTATGCCATTTGTTTACTTGTCTGCACTTCGATCGTCTTGTTCTGTACTATATATTGGTTAATCTGCAGTTTACGACCTTTACTGCTGTACGCACTATTATTTGCCCCTGGGATCAATAAAGTAAATTTTTTCTTATCAGTTTATTCAGAGCCAGGTTTACCTGCAGAGCGGTCCTGCCGAATCCATTAACTGCATCAGGATGAACTCCATCCTCTTCCAACATTCTTTTTACGGCTGTTATATCTCCCTTCGCCGCAGCAGACGTCAAATTATTGCCAGAATCCCCGTCGGTAAGGATCATGTCTAATGACTTTGTTGTCCCAAGAAAAATAAAAAATAAAGGTGCAAAAAGCTAACTCACGTTGTGGGGCAAAAACCCCGGTAAGGAAAATTTAAGTTTTAAGATTATCCAGTTATCGCTTTGGAGCATCTTGACAATTTAGTTGGTTGACGGTTTTATGGAATATCACGCGTCTTAGATGAAGTCTTCGCAATTTTACGGAACTCAGCCACAAAGTAACTTATATTAGCAGAAAGCGCTGGCGATAAGCCGCTTACAAAAACCGTAAACACGACCGCCGGGACAGTTTCTTCAACTCCTGCGCTTCAACCACTACTGTCGAATTTCTGTTAAGTCCTAGCTATTCTGTATAGGTATTCTTTAAAGCCAAGCAGAACATACAAGTAATTTTCTCGCTTAGAGGACTGACTTTAAAAAAAAAAAAAAGTTTAATTTGCGCGCTGAGAAACCAGTTAGGGGTTAAAACCAATCATTATCTTAAAAAGAGACAAGAGGAAGTTCTCCACCAATCGGATCGAGTATTTCCCCATGGGGGCGGAGACAGTGTGGCGTGTGGCGGTGATGAATATACGAGTCCACCAATGAGATTTAGGTAAGCGAAGGCGGGCTATTTGACGAACCCTCTGTTTAAAGAACAGTTCATTCATTTCCCTTCATGGTTTGACAAATGTCAAAATAACACGGGAAGGCGGAACACCGTGTCCTTGCACATTTGCTTATCTGTCTGGCATATTACATGCTGTGCAGTTATATGATAAGCGTATGATTCGTAAATAACACATAGTAAAGGTTTTATTTTTAGTCTACTGGCAGTCGTCTGTCACACGTTAACTACTTCGAGTAATTGAAATGTGACTGAATAATTTCACTGGCTATAGCGTGTTCTGTATAATAGGCAAAATGCAAGATTTAGTGCGGTATGTAGTGTTTCAGATAACTTACAGTAATGGCATCATTTGCAGAAAAAATTCCGGACACTCCTTAGAATTATCTCAATTTACGCATCAGTACCTGCTTAAATGTGAACTGGATCGTCATCTAAGCTGCAGACTTATTTTGGCCCATTCCTTCAAAGAAAACTATTTCAGTCCATGCGTATTGGAAATAACAAGGTTTCTAAATTTCTCCCATTTGTAAACTATCTGCTTAACGTGAATTTTCTGGAAATTCTGAAATTTCTTTTGATTAAATCATACTTACCCATAAACGGAATTACTTCAGAAGGAGAGGTATACCAAAATAGTGTTGCTCTGTGTTTATTATCACATAGATGAAGGTCAGATCACATTTTAGGAACCAATCATGCAGAAATTTAATAATGCGTGGTACCCCGCTTGACTACAATCTTGCGTTGATTATCTGTTAAACTATAGATCAGATCACGGTCCTCAAGGGTCGAGCACTGCTCATTTTCCAACCTTCCTTTACCTGTGAGTCAGGTATGAAGTCTCTGTGGCCAATCAGAATCAATCATTATTAAACTAACTACCTGGGAGAACTGAAAACAAAGCCTGGATTTAGAAAGCCCAGCTGTAGATGACTGATGTCATTGGTTTTTTCCAAAACCAACCACTAGGGGACAGTGTACCTTCATTTGACATTTTTTTGTACAAAAGACTTAATGTGATTTTATTTTTTTAATTTTGAAATTACTTGCCATACTCTAATTGTGATAAAGGAGTGAATGTTCAGTTATGGAGAGTCTTGAAATGCTCTGAAGCATCAGCAGAGACGTCTCCTGTAGCTAATTGGTCACTGCCCCCGCCTCCCCCCACCACCCACGCTTGTCATTGGTCCGTTGATCCAGGTGGAACCTGTTTCTCATTGGAGTCTTTCTACATCATATATTTACGGGCATATCTAACAAGAAATTTTAATTAATTTAAGTTTAATCCATTTGCAAAATTGAGAAATGTTGCTTTCCTGTATTGGGAGGATGGATTTAGCTATATTAAGATGAAAGTACTGTAATTTCTTTTTGACTGAGTAAGAGTTCATCAGCTTTCCTGTCCTCTCTGTCATTCCATAAAGTGTCACTTACCAAGACCACACCCTGTCATTTATATATACATAGTGGTGTGATAGCTAGACTCCACCCTCTTCTCATGACACCAGCCAATGGGAAGTGTCAGAATTAGGCCAGGCAGATTGCGTATGCGCTCATATGTATAGTATTTTTGTTTGACTTAAGTGTTTTCCTACAGTGTCTTATCAGCAAGAAAATGTTTTTTGGTAAAGTGACCTAGCATGCATTGGTCTAGCTTTGAATTTGAATTAAATAAAAAAATAATAATTTCTGTCACCTACATACACACACATACATAAACATACATACATATTGACCGAAAAACTGTGTAGGTTGAAGCTTTAGCTTATTATACCTTAAATTTTAAACTTTACATAATAAATATGCTTTCTAACAGCAGGATTAACTCAACAGAAATGATTTGCATTGATGTTTGTAGGTTATCAAAAGTTCCTGATTGTTCTTTAATTTGGAAACTTATATACTGTATACGCAGATTTAACAAAGACTATATATATTTGAAATGTCTGATGCAGCGAACAGAGATCCTAGTAGAAATGTCTTTGGCTTGTCTAGATTTCACAAGCCCCCCTCTAGTGGCTTCAGTAACCTGAAACAAAATCAGTCAGCAAAATAATTGCAACCTCTTACGTAGATGTAGAAATATGCTGCCTTTGCAACTGAATTGTAACCGAGTACTGAAATGATAGGACTTCATACAATAAAACAACTGTACTAGATTTATAGCAAACACAGTGAATTAAAACCATTTCATAACACTTGTCCACTCAAGATTTTGCTTGTCCATCTATGTGTAATTCATCATAATAGGATTATATGAAAATTATATTTCTTAAGATGGAATTTCGGTGTGAAACCGGCAATATGTATATTTTCAATGCATGCAATGAACTTCTGTTCTGCTGCACAGAATCAGTGGTGATCCAGTTAATATTTGAACGGGCCTTTTTCCAAATGATTAACTTCAGAGGCTCGAGCCAAATGCAGGAAACATGGGGTGTTTTTCTGACATGTAACCGGCTGGAATGCTAATCACCTTCAGAGGAATCGACAGGGACTTCCATGGTAATTTTAGCAGCTAGTTGGACGGCTTATTTTCAGTTTTACACCTGTAACAGCTCTGCTTACAGCACTTCCTGATTTCTGCCTATGTTTGCCTTGTAAATCCAATCATAAACAGTCTCCTACATTTCAAAACTTCATTGTTCATTGTTGGTCAGACCAGTACACAGGAAAGTCTTACAGGCTCAAACATACAAAGCATCTACTAGATATATTAATAATGCTGAAGTGAAAATGGATGAATGATTGACTTTCCTTTTATTTCAGCAGTATGATTGCAATGGGGTGATTGGAAACAAATAAAACTGGCTGAGGAGAACAGGATGGATGTCTGGATCTCGATCTACAGCAGAGCACAATGTGGGAAAGATGTCCTGATTCTGGCTGTATATAAAAACACCAAACTAGGGGCCTGTGTTGCCAACCTAGACTGACACAGCCATTTTTAAGTCAATTTTGTTTTGATATTCGTTGATCAAGTGGTATGGGCAAAAACGCTCGAGTGCGGATTGTGGGTGTATGAAAAGACTCACGAGTCTCTGTGTCCCTCCCCTTATTGGTGTTAAATCTGGGTCTTTGGCCTGGAGGAGGTGGGCGTCAGGTGACCACAGAGTCACATGGACGGCTGACCGGCACGGTCTAAGTCCATCAGTAGTCCTTCAGTCCACATGCTCGATTATAACACTATCATGCTGATTATTTCTCACCAAGTACTGTCGAGAAACACATATATCATGCCACCATTGTGACTGCATCACCTGAGGTATATTACTGACTGAAAATTAACCGACAGTCATAAACTTTCAAATTAAAAATATCGGCCAAAAAGGATACTGTTACAGTGGATCTTGGCTTATAAAAATGTTCAGAATATGTAACTTGAGAATTTGTAATTTGAGAGACGACATTACATGCATTCCGAGAAATAGTAAAACATTAATCTAGCATATATAGATGTCACCTGCCCCAGAATAATGTCAATGATCCTCATTGAAAGCCTACTGATGACACACTTGGATCAATCAGTAAACTCTACCTCTCTGTGCAAACAATGACTGTGGGAATGAGGCAGAGATGAAACCCTCGAAGCTCTTCTTCTGATCTATCACTGCAGCCAGACTCGGGTACAATATGGCTGCCAAAATACTTTCCACTGCTACTTTTCAATCAATAAGACTATTTGAGTTATATATCTGGTTCAAGGTAATATTAAAAAACGATCATAATGCATTATGTCAATTAACTGAACACGTTCCTTTTGAGCTTTATTGTATTGAAAAGTGGGTGTGTATATGACACTTATGTCTTGTATTAGATTACTACTGTAGTACAACACAGGAGGATACAAAGCACGTTGGAGCAAAGCTACAATGTACTGCTAGTAGCTGTTAATGAGAAAGACCACCTTAAAAACCTTCCACCTTAAAATTTTTCTTTATTTCCAGAGATCCTTTAACTTACATGCGTGTGATACCGAACCTTACAGATCCTGTAAACTGTGACCAAAAATCACAAACCTTCATGTTGACACCCGTTTAAAATAACATTTTAACAGATTTTAAGCCAGGGTGGAATAACTGTGTATGTGTGTGTGTGTGCATGTGTGTGTGTGTGTGGTATGTCAATCACATCAATACATGAAAGGTTTAAGGGTGATTTCTCATGCAAGAAAGACCCAAATGACATTAAATCAAACTTAACAAAGGGTATGACTCTTGCAATAAATAAAAAAAAACCATTTCGTTATGTACAACATTTAAAATTCAGAAACACACCTACTAACCAAGGTAACAGAGATCTGCAATGGATTGTATTTACATATAAACATATTTACACATATGTATGTCACTGGGAAGCAGCTGGTCTTTGCATTGCTTTAACATGGCTTTGAGGTTCAACCCACTGCCCAGCGATAAATAAGGTGATCAGATACAAAAAGGAGGGAATGGAGACTCTGTGCTTAGTCACACCTCACAGGATCTGGTGACCGTCCACACCAATAGCAGGCCACTATAGCAACAAAACCATATCTATCTATTCGGTATACCGCTGAAGTAGGGATGGACAAAATGATACTTCATGAACCATTTGCTGTATTTTTTGACCCCACTAGATGGTGCTCTCTGTTCAAAAAAGGGCATGAAAAAATACAGCAAATGGTTCATGAAACGCCATTTTGTCCATCACTACGCTGCAATCGTTCTCTTTCGAAGGTATGCTGTCTAAACTATGGACTATAACAAAAACAAGGCAACTCTGACACACTTACCCTGAGGGAGCTATTCTGATTGAGCCGCCAATGGGATCTGACTGATCGTGGGAAGAGGTGCAAGGATTACATACATGTTTCATGGCTTCTCGATTTGCACTATTCTGTGCGTTCAGAAAACCAGGGCTCAGCCTGGAGCACGTCTGAAAAATCGCTGTAATCCCATCGTAATCATAGCAGATGTGTAAAGTGTAAAGGTAAAGCACCTCTAAATAACATTAAACTGCAAGTCATCATTCGTAGGGGAGCAAAGGAAAGGTTACTTGTTTAAATAAGTCTGTTTGAACACTTTCAGCTTAAAGGCTTCTCATTCATGTGTCCGTTCATAGCCTAAGCATCAGCCTACTCCAGTGTTTCCCAACCCGGATCTCAGGGACTCCTAGACAGTCCACGTTTTTGCTCCCTTCCAGACAGTCCATGTTTGAGGGATCCCCCTCAAAAATGTGCACGGTCTGGGGGTCCCCCAGGCCTGGCCTGGCAATCACCGGCCTACTCTGAACCTGAGTTTGTGTCAGTTAAGGCACTAAGAAACAAACGGTGCTGATGGCTGTTTCACTCTCAGTGCATGACATGGCTTAGAAGGCCCTCGAAGGCAGCCACAGGGGGGCTACTCCCAGTCTCCGACGGGTCCCGGTCCCCAATGCACAGTTCAGATTCAGCATAAGAGGTCAGATGGTTACGAAATCCCTGCTCCGTGTCAAGTAAGACATTCAACTACTTGCTCCTTCACTGCAAAAATTCCATTTGGTTCAAATATCATTGTGTATAACCACATACGATATGGAAAAACAACAGTTTCAATTAAATAATATACCATTTCATTTGGTCAAAGAATAAGATGCTTCACCTCAACTAAATGTAGTGCAAATACAATCAATATAAAGGCTGACAATCAATATAAAGCTAAATTATTTACAAAACCTCAAAAATCTATACAATTAAACCACAACATACTCCTTTAGAAGTAACATTCAGTGACTGTAGTCAGGCATTAAGGCCATATTCACACACAAAAAGACAAACTTTCTCCCTAAAAAGTGGCTTTTGCTTTGTTTTTCCGAGAAGATCCTTTCACAGTACTCTCTATCAGTCCTCCCTCACTTATTTACACGTGTGAGGTTTTGGTCACGATTGCCAATAGGGCCCAGATGCCTATGAGCTGCACAGCCATACGTGCAGGGTTACTGTACAGTGACAGGCTTACGTGGGTCTGTTTCCATTCAGAATAATCTCTTCATCCACTTCAGTCTTCCTTCAGAATTTGCGTATCTTTTTAATTTCTTGGTTTAGCTCAAAGGGTTCTCCAAACCTCCTTCTGGAGATTTGGACGGCACAGTGGTTTCAATCTTTTCTTTTTAAATCCCAATAGTCAGTGAGCAGCATATCAAAAAAGGCCTTCACCCATTTTCGCTGTTTCCCTTTTTGTCGGTCTCGCTAAGCCCTGTAAACGCTGAGTTGCAGGTCACGCCATCTCGTCATCGGGGCTTAACATCTGTCGCTGCAGGAATTCAAAGAGTGGAAGAAAAATCGTTAAGATAGTAAAAACCTTTCAACGTCAGGTACAGATTGCCTGGTGCTACCAACAATGTGTCCCTCAGGCAGTCGTGTGGAGGACTGTCACAGTGAAAAGCAAGACGAGCGGGAGATGCTGCTCTCACCGAGGGGTAAGTGTAGCCGTCCGGACTGTGATTCCTGCATATGTGCACCTCATCTTCTGTGGTCTTCTGATAGACTGGGTTTTCAAAGTGGATGCTGTTGGTATTCCTCATCCTCCAGTTCCTCCACACCAGTAAAGCGCCAAAGGACATCAGACACAGGACGGCTGCAAATGTGGGAGGGGCCACATCAAGGGTCAGCGAAACATCCTTGAATCACATGAGTCGTCATTATAAATAAGCTTAATTACGCTGACATGAAGATGCGCTGTACTGACCTATAGGTATCACGAAATACAAAGCAGTCGGGGTGGACTGTGGATGGTCCTGCCTGGCGACAAGCACAGACCCCGTGGTGGGTTCTGCTCTGGTCCCAGGGTCTGAGATTCCTGTTGAGAATGAAACCACAACGATACAACTAAGAGGTGTGTTCTTCAGTCGGACCTTTTTCGTCTCCCAGTAAGATGAAGTTATAAAATTCATAGCAGTTTCCTGTAGATACTTCTAAGAATGTACCTTATATAAGGGTTTTATGTAATATTGCTCCTACAGTCCAAAGCACTATATACCAAAGGCTACCCTCATTATTGGGGGCAAGAGGAACGGATCTATTAAGTGACTGATTGAAATCCGTCCTCGCATCATCCTGTATGACCTTGTATATTGTACCTATGTAGTGGCTACATAGGCATGACTGTATATATTTGCTTATGCAACTGAAAAGTTGTTTCCCCTGGGTCAATTGGCTAGATGACAACAAAATTCTCCCAACAAATTTATTCATATTTTTAAAGCAAAATCCTGGAAAGCAGTGGGTGGACAAACACCACTGTTTTGAGTATTGGATGGGCAGGGCAAAAAAAAATGGTTCAGAAAGATAACCAATGAGATTGTAGAGGAGGTAAGTCCAAGCAATTTCTGACTAAGACATCTGATTGGTTAGTCCTGCCTCCTCTAGTTGCTTGGATCCACCTCCTCTGCAATCTGATTTGTTATGTCTGTGAACCAATCATTTTTTTTCGTTCTGCCCTCAGAACATTTTTGTTTAAATAAAATTCCTACAAGCATAATTGCAGAGCCTGGGACTCAAATGGGCTAGCAGGCTTTCAGCCACTGCTTGACCGGCTGCTTTGTTGCCTACCTGTCAAGCACTTCCTCATGTCTGGGCCCAGCGTCATGTGATCAGGGCAGGCACAGGTGTACTTGGGTGAGTGACTGTTAACCTGAGGAGCAGGCAGGCACAGGAACTCGCAGCCTCCGTTGGAAATATTACTTGCCTCACACCAGTTCTTGCCTAAGGGATAAAAATATGAGATCAGCCATTTTCCTCTCTCTGCTTAATTAATAATTAATACTCCTGACAGCTGGTGTAACATAGGTGACTTATTTTCCTTTTGTTAAAAAATGATTTCCTTTGCATACGAGGTACTGGTGTATGATTTCAGTACACTAAGACTCATCTAAGGTTCCATACCGATGGGCTGCTTGAGGTTGTGAAACAGCACAATGTCCTCGGGGGAGGCCAAGTCCTGTGCCAGAAGGGTGATGTCACTTCCTGTCTGGCGATTGGCGCTCAGGATGGCATTGTTGCCGACATCAGTCCAGAACACTTTCTCCTGCAGAACATAACAACCATGTCATACAACATACAATTAAAGAGTCCAAAGATAATGAAGTCATACTCAAAGAACTCAGAGAGATGTCTTGAGGTGTACAAACATTAAGTAGTTTTAGGTCTATTTGGACTGAATAATGCGCCTGAAGTCAAAAATCCCCCACCTGACCCTGTAAGGACTAGGGTTGGGTACCGAAAACCGGTATGTACCGGACCGAAACAAAACACGAATTTCGGTGCCACTTCGATGCCTGAACTGTCGATTGAAATATTTGTTCTCTGGGGCTATGATGACACAGTTGTAATAAGCATAAGATTAATCAACACACACGTGACATAACATATATTGTTCAATTTTAAGCATTCAATTTTTTGTTCAATAAAAATGTATTCTTGAGTCATCCACCTTCATTTTGTGGCTTTTGTAAAGTATCGGTTCAGGCACCGTTTTGGCACCGGTACCGTTTTAAAAGTATCGATTTGGCACCGGTATCGAAAAAACCCCAAACGATACCCAACCCTAGTAAGGACACAGGTTTGTACTCTGTACAGATCCCTTATGGTGCACCCACCTCAAAAACAGCCAGAGAAAGTGGGTGGGCCAGTTTCTGTTCGTCGATGATGAGAGTCCGACGGCCCCCACCCTGGACATCGATGCTGGAGAGGGTGTGCAGCTTGGAGTCCACCCAGTAGAGCCTGTGGTTTAGCATGTCTGATGGGGGATAAAGAAGCAAGACAAACTGGTCAAACAAATCCAAGAGACTTAACCTGCAACTGTTTGACCGTCTGCTTAGGATGGGGATCTAGCTGACCACCCGTGACATGGTGCAGCTCTTACCAAGGGTGATGCCGTTGGGCCACACGATATTGTCCGTCACCAGAGCATGCCGGTCGGCACCATTCAACCCTCCTTTCTCGATCTTAGCTGGGTTTCCCCAGTCAGTCCAGTACATGAAACTGAGGGGGAAAGCAAGTCAAAACCTCTGAATCAAAACACTGAGTCAAAACCACTGAATCAAAACCGAGTCAGAATCAGTGAGTCCTCGTCTTCCCCTTCTTAGCTCAACGGCTCCTACTCACAAAGGATTACAAACTAAAATCCAAATTAAAGGGCAAATGATAGTCATGGTCCTTTAATGGATTCCGGCCACCTCTTGTCTGCCACCTTCAAATCAGTGCTTACTTGTGACGAGGGTCGACCACAATGGCACGAGGCTTCATGAGACCCTCTTTGATCAGCGTCTTGCGCCGAGCCCCGTCGGACGTCGCCACGGTGATGGTGCCGTAAATGCTGTCGGTCCAGTACAGGTGTCCGTGAACCCAGTCGACAGCGAGGCCCTCCGCGGCCATGATTTGGTCCTGGATTATGGTGCTGTGGTGGGAGGCGTTGCCAGCCTTGTCCATGTGGGAGCTTTGGAAAGCCGGGAGCGCAGAGATTAGAGCGAGGACAGGGGACAGGTGGCATGACCGCCAGTTTTCCTTGGAAAGCAATCCTCTATGCAGTTCCAGCTGCTAGTTAATCATTAGCGATTTCTTTAGCCAAGCACCAAAAATTCGGCATTTCCTTAACGGATTTCCCATTATAATAAATTACGAATTATAATAGACGTCTGATGTATCAAAATGATGGAAAGAATCACATACAAATTAGGTAACATCAAACAAATCATAATAAATTGCAGTTGTCATGGAAACGAGGGGAATGGGCTGGGAGGCAGGGGAAAGGGTCTCACCTGTAGATCTTCTTCTGGGAGAGATCTGACCAATAGACCTTCTTGGTGGGGATGTCCATGTCCAGCGCCACCACGTTCTTCAGGCTGGGGATGACGCGCGTGTACTCGCTGCGGTCCAGCGTCATCTTCCTCACCTCATGCCGGTTGGTGAACAGCAGGTATGCCACGGTACCTGCGCGATCTTGGGGGGACACACACCGCTTGCTGATTGGACTAAACATACCCACATACCGCTAAGAATACAACCCAGGACTACGTTATAGTACCGGTACTAGTAGTTCTACAGTATAAAATCTTTCCACATACAGAAAGTCTTGGGATGCTTGCTTACGTCAGTAAAAATATCGAAAATGTAATGGTTGTATAACAGAAATCATTACATTATTCATGTGTTTACAAAATGTTTATATATAACCTTAGAAACAACCAGTTGTTTTAAGTCAGTGGTGGCCAATCTTATCCGCAAAGGGCCGGTGTGTATGCAGGTTTTTGGGATAACCTTTAGGTCAGCTGTTCAAACCCAGGTGTGAGGACTCCTCAGCCAATCAGTCCTTTAATTAGTAATATAATTAGGGAGCTGCAGCAAAAACCCGCACACACACCGGCCCTTTCTGGATAAGATTGGCCACCCCTGTTTTAAGTAAAACATTCATTTCAAGTAGTAATAAACCGAAACCCAAATCATTGACAATAATCACTGGGTGCTTTTTAATTAGTAACACCTTTACAGTAACATAAAACACCAGACATTCATGCTCTGTATCACTTTCACAGCCAGGGTTGATAATTGCAATAACAAAATGGTAAGAACAGAATTGAATGAGTCAGTGAAATAAATTATGATGCTTAATAAAAAGAAAATGTCCATGCAGAAGATATGTGCGGGTATGTTAAATATTGCTTGTCAATGGACTTTTGTTACGAAACCTATAAATTCGCAACAACTTCAGATAGTTACGCAAGCGTGCCAAAGACTTTCTGTGAGCACTGAATTTGTGTAAAAGTTTGGGCGTGTGTTAGCAAATTAATAGAAAATTGTTAACGGAAACTTCAGGGAGTGGTTTTACTTATTAAGAGCAGTTTTGTTGCCAGTTACGGGTGTGTTTTGCTGTCCATGGGGGCTGACGGAGAGGGCTGACGGAGGGGGTGACGGAGGGGGTGACGGAGAGGGCTGACGGAGGGGGTGACGGAGGGGGTGACGGAGGGGGGTGACGGAGGGGGCTGATGCTCACCCACAGCCTTGCAGGCCCTGCTCTTTAGCTCCAGCAGGTAGCCGTCCTCGCACTCGCACTTGTAACCACCCGCCGTGTTGACGCAGATCTGGCTGCAGGTGTCGGGGTTGGCACACTCGTCGATGTCTGTGGGGGTCAAAGGAGGGGGGGACCACAGTGAGCTGCCAGATATACTGCTGAGTCACAGGAGAGACGCATCCTGGGGGCGTTATGGGACACAGTCCGGCGAACGGAGCCTAACCCCACTACGGCAAACAAGTGTGCGGACAGAGCACTTTGCAGTCCAAAGTCTGGTGGGATTCTTCTCTCAGATATTTAATTTAATTCTAGAGCTGACCAGTTGTTGTGGCTGAAGTAGAGAACTGCTCTGACAGCACAAAGATCTGGGTCTGAATCCCAGAAAGCACAGAAATTGTAGCCTTTCCCTCTGCTTTAAGTTCCTTTGGATAAAAGTGTCAAATAAATAATTTATTTCTACTGCCTTCTATAACGAACTATCAGATTAACACCTCAGATAACCAAACTCCACCAAATCGCAAGTCAGCTCAACTCCTTTACCTTCACAGCGATTCTGTTCCTTCAGGGAGAACCCAGATGGGCAAAGGCACTCGAAACCGATCTTCAGGTCGTTACAGGTGTGAGAGCAGCCTCCATTGTTGGTCAGGCACTCATTGGTGTCTGTAGGGGAGGGAGTAAGCTAGTTACGGGGGTGGTCAGTCTGTGTTTTTGGGTGGAGAGGCCCGCTTCCTCAGCCTCGCCTTACTTACTGCAGTCCTGGAAGGGCTCGTCAGAGAAATCCCTGCAGTCGGGCTTGTTGTCACATAGCTTGTCCATGCTGATGCACTCGCCGCTGCGGCACCGGAAGTGGGTGGGGCCCTCGCACTTGGTCACTGCAGCGGGACATCGGCGGCACATTAGGGGGGGGGGAGTGGGCAGAGACGGGCCAGGAGGATGACGGGCGCAGGACATGAGGGTGGCACTCACCGTTGACACAACTCTGCTCATCGCTCATGTCTTTGCAGTCGTAGTGGCGATCGCACTGGCGGTTACCATGGATACAGGATCCGTCGCCGCACTGGAACTCGTCGGGGCGGCATGTGGATTGGACTGCGGGCGGGACAGCGAGTCGGACATGCAGCTTACACACATGCTGTTTCTCGACATGTCTATGGAAATGTTGTTTACGGACATGCTGTTTACAGTAAAGTTATTTACCAATATGCTGTTTACGGGAATATTGTTTACAGATATGATTTTTACAAACATGCTAGCCTATCAAACAACAATAAACTGCATATCAAATGTAATGCAAAAGAGTACGGAGAAAGGTGGCCTGCCTTTCACTCAACTCTTAATTGCATGTCTTGATTGCTTTATTAACTATTTACCGTAATAAAAATCAGGCACTAATTGAAAGGCGTAATAATATCTGCAGGCTGCACTTCCTGAGGGATAAAAGGGGGTTTTCAGTTGGCCCTTTCAGCTTCCTGGCGCTGCAGCGGGAACAGAAGGGCGGACTTACCGCATCCTTTCTCGTCGGAGCCATCCTGGCAGTCGGGGCTGCCATCGCATCTCCACATGCTGTGGATGCAGTCCCCGCTGTCGCAGCGGAAGTCGTCAGGCCGGCAGGAGGCAGCCTCCTTCCCCGGCTGGCTCCCGGCGCAGGTCTGCGGCCACTCGTCGGAGCCGTCGGCGCAGTCGGCGTCGCCGTCGCAGGCCCACAGCTGCGGCACGCACACGGAGTTGTTGCACTGGAAGGCGTTGCTGCTGCACGTGGCGGGACGGCAGGAGGCCTCGTCGCTGCCGTCGGCGCAGTCCTGGTCCTCATCGCACACGAACACCAGCGACACACACTGGCCGTCGCCGCAGCGGAACTCGTCCTGCGTGCAGTTGACGGGCGCTGGAGAGAGGCAGCCATTGGCGGGGTCAGTTGGGGGAGGGGCTTCTGGCTTTTTTCGTTTTTTTTTTTTCTTTACAAACTCAGGGCCGGTTTAAATGGAGAGGAGCGTACAAGTGGGAACAGGGGGAGGAACAGGAAGCCGGCTCACCGCAGTTTTCTTCATCTGCACCATTCTCGCAGTCAGATATGCTGTTACAGCGCCAGGTAAGGGGAATGCACTGGTTCAGTCTCCCCCCACAGCTGAACTCTGAGGGGGAGCAGGTCTTGACCACTGTAATATTGGTAAAGGCAGAAGGACACCATCAGCCACAAGTTAAAATGTGAGACATATGCAGTGGAATATTATCGCTGAACAATCTCACAACAGCGTTACCGTTTCAGGAAGTAAAATCACCATAAAGCAAACACTGATAGGCAGTAATGCTCAGCACTGCTGCTTATGCAGGTGGACATTCACAGTGAACAGGAAGTGCATGTGATTCATTGTGGGGGGGCTTTCACTCACAGCAGTTGGCCGGCAGCTCGTCCGTGCCGTCCCCGCAGTCGTCCATGTCGTCGCAGACCCACTTTGTCGTGATGCACTTCCCATTATCGCACTGGAACTGCCTCACCCCGCATGTCGCCGCCCCTGTGGACAGAGGGCAAAACACATGCCTTAGCCACGCCTCCCCTGTGATATGTCACTAATGACACTAATCAATGTCACTAATTCCATTGTACAGATATGAGAAATCCGCCAAGTGTGTTCATACCACCTGAAATATGATTAACCCCTGAATACTGAATAAAACAATAGCTGATCTACAGCCATAATCACACCCAAATGCACCCATCAGGTGGAAGAATACATAAAGCCATAAACTAACAGCTCTTTTTCATTTAGAAATGCAATGTGGCCATAGATAAAGAAGAGGAAACAGCAGTGAGTCACTGATTAACGAGGCACTGAAGCACTGGCAATAAACTGCATATGCAAAGGAGGTAGTCGGAGTTCACATCCTCATTCAGTAAAGCCGGAGCTCACATCCTCTCACATCCCCGCTGGTCACATCACACCACCCCGCGCAGAAAAAGTAAAAAAAAAAATACCACATTTTTTTCCAAGGACAGAATTATCATAAGTAAAGAAAAAACAAGTTTTTACCTGTGATCAGGGGACAAATTAGGGTTAGGTGGCACACTTACGAAATGCGGAATCTTTGAGCCTTGGTACGGTGCATTTGTGGAGGGGAATGAAGTTACTTTTACAACCCTCTCTTTCACATCTGCCCCAAAAGCACTTACAGATGTACACAGTGAACAAAACCTGGCAGACACTGCACTCACTGAGATGACCTCATCGTCCATTCATATGCGTCTTTAAGTCCTGAAACCGGCCGGCAGGAGAAGCGAGAAAGGCTGGAGTGAAGCTATTTCATTTTCATCTGACTATTTGCAACACTGCTTCATCAGAAAGCCATGCCGACAGAAGTCGAAAAGTCCCAGACTAATTAAACCACAACAGTCAATTCAACAGAGACACGGCTAATGAGCTTTCTGTGTTCATTAAGTAACCAGCCAATGCTTTAATTTCTGTAATAGACCAGATGCGATGAAACACATTAAGAAAGACACCGCAGTCATGTTCAGCCCCAAGGCGAACAGAGCACTGCAAGTACACCAGAATCACACCTTGTTTAATACAAGTTTAATCGCAAGTATTTAACGTGATTCTCCTAAAAAGGACCTAATAAGTGTTATCCTATATACAAGCGGAGGGAAGACGCAAGATGGGGAATAGCATTTTGAGGTTTGTCTGACTCACTGCTCAGCAGAAGCTATTTACAGTGTAACAGAGAAATCCGAGCCGTTGCCTCACGCCCTTCTTAAGAGACAAACTCCAACGTTGGCCATCAGATGCTCAGGAGTCATTCACACTAGTATTGAGAAAATGCCTTTGGGCCCATGATGCAATCCTCTAACCGCTTATCCATCAGTGAACTATGAGCCAATTCCAACCCAGGGGGGGTAACAAGCTGGTACTGTTGCATGTTCTCCAGCGGGTGTGACTCTCAATTGCCAGCTCAGCCCTCTCTCGACTGAGGCGGACTTCCACACCTTTCTGCGACTGGTGCCCCGGCACCCCTTCTGGATCATGGACTATCTGACCAACAGGTGACAATCTGTGAGTGTCCAGCACTGGGCCTGAGAAGGTGGTGATCAGCACTGTAGCGCCTCTGGAAACCGATCCCCCTTCCAGTTCACCCTCTACATGATAGACTTGCAGCACAACACCCTGTTACCTAGAGAAGTTCTCAGATCGCTCCATCATAGGGTGGATCAATAATGATCAGAGTAGTGCAGTGCACCTGTAACTCAGCAGCAGTAAGACAGGTCCAATTTAAACAACAGCCTGGACTGGTCAGATAACACAGGGATCCGGTCTTCTGGGGTGTGCAAAAAGCTGCTCGTAATATTTTTACCAGCGAATAATGGCCACTGTTGGGTCATGAATTATTCTGCTGGTCCCCTAAGAGGCGCTACTACGGATCACAAGACCACCCAATCACGTGCCAGGACAGCACTTAAAGATGGGAAATATCACCCATTAAACCCTATATGAATGCATCTCGCCACCAAATGTACATTACAGGTATTTCTATACAACCAAATACATCATTGCAGTATGTATACTGCCTTCACACTTTGCCTTGTGTCTGTATGCAGACATTATCTCTCTTTGCTTCTGTATGCAGTTGAATTTCCCCTTGGGACCAATAAAGCACATCTGCTTTTCAGAATAGCAGAAGCTCAGTTCATAGCAAGTTTACTTTCCTGACCACAGTTAATTGCGATATTTAGCATTTCCATTTAAAAGGCAGAACGCTAAGCTAAGTACACGCATTAATAATAAAAAAAATTCAACCACCAAAATCATGAATATCGCGAATATCAACCACCTGTTCAGATACGTGTAAGACAGGGAGATTCCTGTTTCCGGAACTATGCACCACATTACCGAGAGCAGGGCGTGCCCCGCGCAGGCTGACAGCCAGCCACCGGCCCCGCCTGCGTCACGAACGCTCCTCTCTGTGATTGGCTGTCCCGCCTCACGTTACTCCCAGGAAAACCCGTAATCATTCAGACAAGAAGAACCGTACAGCCCTTGAAATGCATACCGGTGATTTTAAGAATGTTTATGCAACCTACATTCCTTCTTATAATTATACTACAACTGATACATCTTTAAATAAATTACTGTTTAACGCCTGAGGGAAAATACAATTGACCATTTATTTAAATACCTATCCACACATAGTTTTGCCTTGGTCAGCTCAGTTGATTTGTACAGAAAGACACTTATATAAATTTAACATATCTTAAATACAACCCACTACATCGGCAATGTACTAACATGTGAAGCACGTTATTGACGCGTTTTAAATTAAAAATTAAAATTAAATTATATTAAAACATATACCTAATTTGTATTGTATTGAAAAACCTATTGGTCAAAATAATATATTGCATATGACAAACGCTGAACGTTATAATGTGACAGTAAAACAAAACTTTTTAAGTTACAAAGTACAGCCGCTTATGCTAAAGCCAGCACTAAGCCACTACATATTATGCGGTCCGTTATTTTATCTCTTTAACTCAGTTATAGAAATAAATCCATGCTTAACTGGCAAATCAATTATTTTAAAAGTAAAAAAAAAAATAATCAACTCACCTGCATGACAGACATAGCAAACCAGGATGATCAATAAAAATACCAGGTCATTTTTTCCAAGACGTGTAGTTAACATCATCTCTGCTGTAGATTTCACTTTTCAAGTCAATAGCAGCTTTTACAGCCCCGTAGGGAGGATAAACTTGCTATATGACGCAAAGGCACTGAAAACGGGTGAGTCCCTGTACCGTGGACGAGGATGCTAACTGTAATAGAGAAGTAAGGCGGAATATGACAATTTGAGCGTGGCCGGGGAGGGAGGCGTGTCCAGCGAGTGGTGTGATATTTTAAATGCGCTGCCACAGCCTTTCTGCGACCTTCTCTGGTACTACTCTCAGCCGAGGGCGTGGTTTGCCGAGCGCACGATATTACACATGCATTTCAATGCCGAAACTCCGCCTAGCTTTCCATTCCAGTAAGGAACACAATGATAACCGAAGGATTTGTATGATTCATGATGGGGGTAGAGTGCAGCATCATGCAAAAAATGCGAATTTACAAAATACGTTTTGGGAAAGACATTTTTGGTGAAGTCATGTATTTCACAAATATGCTTTGATAAAACGCTTCTATATCCGCGGAAGATTTCTAGATGTTTCCTTCGCGTTAAGGGGGGTTTGCATCCTCTCCCGTGTGAGTAGCTGGGGTCCCTACTTATGACGCGGATTCCTGTAACAGGGTGTGTGTGTGTGTGTGTGTGTGTGTGTGTGTGTGTGTGTGTGTATATATATATATATATATATATATATATATATATATATATATATATAGCAAGCTTGCAGTAAATAGCGCGTAAGTGCGTTAGAGTTACTGACAGCCTTACGTAACTAAATCGACACCTTACATGCAGTCAGAACTAGATGAAAATCGGGATTCAAATCCTTGTTTTTCATTTCCATGGGAACAAACTCTACTCTTAGACTTGCATGCGTCAAAGAATGTTACACGTTAAAGGGTACGTGTATATGTAATTTTGCAGTTTGGTTATGTAATACCGTAGGGCCTGCATAAAACGCATGTACTAAGTTGTAAAGTCCAATGACACATTACTTTTGCAAGAAAGCTGACATGTTAGGCCTGTCGTACAAAACTGAATTAAAATCTTTCCTGCATGTAAAACAATACATCAATCTATCCTTCCCTGCTTCTAATCTTCTCCTAATCACTTTTATTGATCAGGGGCAAAATTATAAACTCAAGGTCTTATAAAATTATTGCCTTCAAATATCCATAGAGGCTAATGTAGACAGATGTCTTCCGCCAGAGGGGAAAAACATACAGAACGAAGATCAGAACACTAGCCTTGAACCAGGATGCCAGTACAAGCGTCACCGTGATATCAAATCTTTAAACAAGGCCATAGATATTTCTTAAACTGGTTACCTGGAGTCTGTGTCTGTGCAGATACTCTCACGCAGCAGGAAGTGTTAGTGCAAAAGTACAGGAGAGATACACATTTAATCAAACGAGATGTGAAAATCCATTCAAAGACGTGGTTTAAATTTTTCACGAGACACTGCTTATTGCTGATGGATAATGGGCATGAATAATGTATTGCGAGCCAGTGTGTGTTTTCCCGACTTGAGAACCACCTCTCAGCCATTTGGACTCATTCAAAAATCATTACTCTACCTGCTCACACATTATTTTTGCTCTGATGTTTACCATCATCCTGTCCAGGGGGTACCCCAATCTTGTGCCCTGCGTTGCCTGGGGAAGTCTATAGACCCCCCCCCCCCAAACCCAGACCAAGAGAAGCGGTTAAAAGATGGATGGATGGATGGAATGTTGACCTTTGTCGAAAAGATTGATGTGTCATGCAGAGCCAGTAACGTTGCCCTCCAGCATGTACCATCAGAGACAAAATGAAATTGGGTGATGAAATCTGTCTAGAGTCCCACATGAGCTTTGACCAGCACTGGTCTCCCGACACGTCCAATCAGATGCCCCAAAGGCAGGACAGGTGACCCTGTGACACATACACTGAATAATCTGAAGCTGACACACATGACATCACAGGTCAGGACATCTCATCCACATCTTGTATGAGACAAAATCTTATACTGCAGTCAATCAGCAGTAAAAGATAAAATCTCTTGAAAGGGGTTTTTTGCACTTGTAACTATGTGCAATATTTTTAGTTGAAACAAATCCAGATCTCTGGGCATCTAAATCATGTAGAAATGGCTGTTAGACTGCATTCTTCACATTCTTGTGTTTCAAGCACTCAAACAGACTTTCAGAAGAAGGGTGTATGAATGGGCGGCTCCTCGATACTCCATTGAAGCTGTCTGTATGGCAACATGCGCCGTAGACTCTCGCTCCACAGCATTGGATCCCGCTCAGCACACAGAGCCGGCCCCTCCTCTGAGCTCAACGAAAAAAAAAAAAAAAACTTGTATATCTTGTTTCCCTAGTTTCTGTATCGCAAAACACTGTCTTCTGAAACGCTACAATTAATTAAAAATTACACATATATCTTCTAACCACCCAGCAAGACATCAATCACTTTTGGAGAAAATAAGTAATTCGTGTTAGTTTTTATTGTGTTACTGTTTGCTGATGTTCTAATATTAAATCAAAGCCTTAAAAATTCTGACTTCCACCTTTGACTGCCTAAATCTTTTGAACCGTACTGTACGTATGTAGTGGATGTACTATTAGGGTTCTAACAGGGTTCTAACAGACTTCACACAGGTTAAAGTACACTAGCAGCATAGGTCCCACACAGGCATTAGCAATTTTACTCCTTAAGGAAAGACATGATCTATCTAAACAGCAACACAAGAGACAGAGGAGGGGGGGGGGGCATTGTTCTTAAACTTGGTTTCGATGCATCTTCAGAATCAGGTTGTGGAGGCAGGAAAATAGGCATAGCACCTGTATCAAGTAATTAACACACGTAACAATAACACCCATACCGAGCAAGGACCACTATGCAATTAGCGCTGACCGAGGAACCGGAACGATTTACGATTCGGCATTAGCATCGTGTCCTTCTACAGCACTGAGCTAATGTTGCATGAAGACTATGTTTAACCATACTGGAGTTATCCAAACGTTCATGACACCTCGTATTAGACGCCCGATTTCCCATCTGAAAGGCAGAGCAGCACAGCAAAACAAATGCAGCTTTCAGATTCTCCTGGGAAATTAGCAACAGATTTGTGACAAACAAGCAGGCTTGGAGGTCGAGAAACATAGAACATTCCTTGGTTACGCTGCTCCTTTTAGGAGTGGGGTGGGGTAAAACGGGTCACATTAGTAACTGAACTTGTTAAACGTTACTTTAGTAATTTTAAGTAATTGTATGAATACGAGGGACAATTAAAAAACCTTAACAAAACTGAAGCTTTAAAATTAATCTCTGCACCCTCTGAGGAGGACCTGGATGAATGCAGAACATTCTCTACAAACCTGGGAGTTGTAAAATGTCAAATGAGATCAAAGTAGCTAATCTGCATCCCAAAGTCAGTAGTAACACGACCGTCCTTAACTTAGACAAGGTCTCCCTCTAGTGAACAGGAACATGTTACACCAACAGGAAACATGATGTATTCACGAATAAAGCTCAACTTTACAAAAAATTACGAAGAAGGGCAGGGAATTAAAGCCGTGACCTGAAGAAGGAAGGAAGAAAGGGAGGTCAGGAGAAGAGGAGACAGCCCCGACAGCCCAAAAGCTGCTCATTCCAAACACCCTAATCAAAGGGACACAATGACTTTGTGAGATGTCTTTATTGTGGTTTTGAAATCCAGTGATACTGACACAAAAATAAGTTCTAGCCCAGCCTCCCCTGCTCCAGTCCAGGCGTGAATGAGATGTACGGTGACCACATCTGTTTATGCTTTTTAAATTTTATTTTTAAATTAAACCGTGAGAGAGGGCGGATGGGACGTCTGAGAGCACTTCTACAGACACACATGCATTCATGTCTTTGGGACAGCAAATCCACATATCTGCCACCGAAGGGGAAATTCAAGAAAACAGATTCACAAAAAAAAAAAAAGGTCAAGTAAACTCCCTGTGGTCCACAATCCATCCGCAAAAGCCCTTTCAAACTTCACAGCGCTGGGGGGGTGGGGGGTGGAGGGACGTTAACAGTCCTACAGTCTATACCAAGATCGCTGTTTAAATATGGAAGTAGGATTTTTTTTTGTAAGTTTTTAAAGTTTTATTTCATCATTTAATAACATTTCACACTAAAAATCAGCTTGTCTAGGCACAACTACCCGCTCCCCTGCCCGCAAAAGTACCCCGTTGTGATTCTGCTAAATAAAATATATGCTCCGGCCGCTGGGACCCCATGGGGGAAATTGGTCCATTCCGGTGTGGCTCAGTCCTCTTCACTGCCGCTGGCTCCTGAACGCTCCTGAAAGACGAGATGGGGGGGGGGGGGTATGGGGGAAGACCACCCAAGCAAAGAGGCGGGGCAAGTCAGTCACCTCACAATGAACAATGAACGATGCAGTTCTCATGCACAGGCATAACTAGTCAGACTACATTATCATTCATGCCGAGAGACACAACAAAGGCTGTCAGTTTTGATCATGACATCGGTAGATAATGGCTAATGGATTCAGTCCTGCGCATCAGTAAATACCGGACTTATTTAACCATTTGATATCGGTGTATCGTGTACCATAATGTAAAATAATTAGCTTCTTATACCACTACATATGCAGGAATCCATCTAATCACTTAGCCATTAATTTTATTTGTATTTTTTTTTTTTTTTTTTTTTAAAGTTCTTCAGACACATGTTTGCAGGGTAGATCTGTTTGGAAGTCAGGAGTATCAGAAAGAAAACGTTCATCCTGAACCACGCCGGAGCTTCTGAAACACATCACTCATAAAGCAAACCACCCTGGCAAAAGCAGATTCACTTCCGACCAATCAGGACGCCGCACACCTCACTCACTCGCCAATCACAACCAGACTGCATTGCAAAACATCCAGTCAAGTGCTGAGGCTGTACTGAGAGGCGGGCATAAAAGCCCTGCTAATAGCACCAAGCTCACTAAAGGCTAGTGCTAGGATAATCGGTCATGGTTATCTGTCAGGGATGACGAGCCTGGCGACACACCGGTCTAGAGCGAACGGCCCAGCTGGGTGGGCACCCACCTCCTCCTGCTCCTCTTCGCTGTCGTCGTCGCTCACCACGGGCTTGGCTCGGGGGCCCCGGCCCAGCCGCCTCCGGCCTTTGCCTCGCTCCAGCCCCTTCTCCTTGCGGCCCAGCTTGATCTTCACCTTCACCGAGCGAGCTGGAGGTCCAGAAACGCAGCGAAATGCAGAAACGTAAGACGGGCCTTGGCCTACAGCTAGAGCCAGGATCTCGGGTCGGGCACTAAAGACGGTGGGCACCGAGGAGGCCATGAAGGACACTCACACTCCGACTCGGACCCTTCGTCCACCTCCTCCTCCTCTTCCTCACTGTCGTCTCCCTCGCTGTCCTCTTCTTTCTCGATCTTCTGCCGCACGCTGGTGAAGACCGACTGCAGCACGATGGAATCCTCATAGATCTGAGGAGCGTAAGGAGCAGGAGAGAATGGTGACGTTAAATCCACATGGAACACTGGACTGGGGGAAGGGGGTGAGATCAGAAAGGGCTGAGGTCACTTCAGACACCCACCAGCGAGCCCTCCAGGTTGAAGGTCTGTGCGTTCTGACACAGCAGCATCACGTCCTTCTCTAGGTCGTTAAGGCTGCGGTACTTGTGGCTCCGGATCCTCTCCTGGGGGAACAGAACAGTGTGAGGAGCAGATCAAGGGCCAACAGAGGCACCACAAAGGGAGGAGGAAACCCACCAACTGAAGAGGGGGTTCTTACAAACAAAACTTACCGACCCAATTTCAGTCCACAAAAAAAAGCATAAAGACCCAGAACATCCATCTTCTCCAAGCATATCTAACCAGGCCCATTTAGAGCAAGATGAAACTCTTTTGCAATCAGACATCGATACATTGGATCAGTTCTTCCCAATCCGGTCCTTGGGGACCCACAGTCACTACTGGGAGAGTGCAAAAATGTGGACCGGCTATGGGTCCCCGAGGACCGGATTGAGAATCACTGCTCTGGATAATGAAATGACAGGAGCTGAGAGATGCCCCGCCCACCTTGATCTTGCGGAAGTCGACAGGCTTGCGGATGAGCTCGTAGTATTCAGGCAGCTCCTTGCGGGAAGGCAGCTGGATGAAGACCTCGCTCAGCTGCCGGCCATTGCTGTCGGGAAAGGGAGGGGGGGGCAGGAGGGGGGTCCCAGTTACACAGAGCAGTGGCCATTAGGAGCAAAACTTGTTCATTGTACATTACATGAAACGATAGCATATTTCATAATAAGCTTGGGAAGGTCACTGAAATGTCACACCTGTCCTTGTACTTGATAACTGCATCCACTATCTTCCTCATCTTTTTGGTCAGCGAGGGGGGGTTGGGTGACAGCTTCTCGGCAGGGGGGCGCCCACGCTTCTTCTGCTTCTTGATGTCGTCGTCCTTGTCGCGGCTGCGTGCGCCGCTGGCACTGGGTGTGGCCGGGCCCGGCAGGTCCATGTCCCGTTCCCTCTTACGCTTGCGGGTGGTCTTCTTGTGCCGGACCTCTTCCTCAATCTCCTCCAGTGTGCCCTCCTCGATGGCCTGTGCAGACAAGAAACAGGTCTGCTACTCACGGGCAAAGTAATGTACATTAAAAAAAAAAAACAAAAAGACAATGCCCCGAGGTGAGCCCCGAACCAGGACCCCTGACCCCTGACCTTGAGCCACTGCTTCTCAGTGAGAGAGTCGCTGTAGTCCACCTCCTTGCGCTGGCGGGAGCCGCGGCCGAACATCTTCTCCTCCTCCTCCTCACAGGTGAGCCGCTCCACCTCGGCATCGTCCTTCATGATCCAGGTGGGCAGCTCGTCCTCCTCCATGAGGCGCGGCTTACGCTTGGGGTTGCGCGCCTCCTCCCGGCGGCGGTCCAGGTCCATGCGCTGCGCGGGCGGGATGGCACAGCGTCAGCGGCTGAAGTTCCATGCGGGACAGAACCGGCCGGCGCCGGAGATCGGCGGTCAGCCTCACCATGAAGTGGTCGAACTCTTCCTCGCTCCTGGCGATCATCTGGTTAACAGTCTCATCGTCTGGCACCTCGTCCTCCTCCTACGCACAGGTCAGGGGTCAGGTGAGTGCCGCGCCCCTCCAATAAGCACCAGGTTAACAGAACCACTAGCTGACCAACAGAATTTGTTAGGCAGTCATTTTAAAAGACCCAGAGCACCAAAAAGCCAAAGAGATCAATGTGGGATACCAGGGCATTCCATCTTCATAAAGGTCCCGTTTGGAGGCCCATGCACCTACACCCCAGATTTCCCTACCAACGTCAAGCCCCCCCCCCCCACCCCCCTGAGAGCCCCCACCTCGTCTTGCTCCTCGTGCTCCAGGATGGCCTGCAGGAAGGCGCGTCGCTCGTGGCTGGACGACTTCTGGTCGAACATGCCGGCCTGGATGACCTTCTGGTCCACGTTGAGCTTGTACTTGGCGGCTGCCAGGATCTTCTCCTCCACGCTGTTGACGGTGCAGAGGCGGAGGACGCGCACCTCGTTCTGCTGCCCGATGCGGTGGGCGCGGTCCTGGGCCTGCAGGTCCTGTGGGGAGAAGGCGAGGGAGACGCGTCTCTTACGGAGTGCTGCACAAAATACACCGTCGCACCAAAAGAGTGAGGTGAACGCTCTCTGGGTGAGCGCATTCAGAAACAGCCGGAGATCTGGGAGACTCAAGCAGACCCTCCCACTGTTCTGATCAGCATGAAATGACAGCCGGCAGTGAGAGATGGGTGGGCCGGCTACCTGGTGGGGGTTCCAGTCGCTGTCGAAGATGACCACGGTGTCGGCCGACTGCAGGTTCAGGCCCAGGCCACCGGCCCTGGTGCTCAGCAGGAACACAAAGTACTGGGAGGAGGGATCATTGAAGGTTTTCAGTAGCATGCCACGATCCTCCGCCTTGGTGGTTCCTGGGGAGGGAGGGGGGACAGTTGTGGGAACATGGTCTAAAGTGAGAGGAAGGACCATCTTCAATCAAACCATCTCCATGATCTCGAAACCCAAGACTTCAGCTTCTGGTCTGACTGGATCATTCCGACACAGCCCGGCCCAGCCATCAGCTCACCGTCAAGACGCAGGTACTTGAAGTTGCGGTAGGCGAAGTAGTCTTCCATGATGGTCATGAGAGAGGTCATCTGACAGAAGAGCAGCACTTTGTGGTTCGTGGCCCGGAGCTTGGGCAGGATGCGGTCCAGCAGCTCGAACTTCCCAGAGGCGCGGTACAAGTCCGGCCTGGGGGGTGGGGCATAGGGGTCAGAGTTCAGTGGTAAGGCCCAGAACAGAAGGTTCATGCCAGACTTGAAATAGGACACTTACCCTTGTACTATCCCTCCGCTGAATCCTAAGTGCTCAGAGAACGACTCCTGAGAAAGGAATACCACAGCATTCAGCTCCAGCGTACACATTACAGGCCATGAAACAGGAGGCAAACAGGAGCAACAAACCCTACAGGCAGACCAAGGCCTAGCTTAGCTTAGCATACACGCTAGGTGCGCCTACCTCAATGTGCTGGAACATGTACGGGTGGTTGCAGATCTTCCGCAGCTGCATGATGGTGTTCATCAGGGTCTTGGTGCCACCTTTGCCCTGGAGGTAGTGAGACAGGGACATGCAGATGTCTGAGGACTCTCTGCTGTGGCCTGTGGCCCTAACGCCGGCAAGGACACCCAACATACCTTCTTGTCCTTCTCCGATCCGTCGGTGAGCAGGACCCCCTTGGCCTGCATGTGCCGGTAGAGTACCCTCTGCAGTGCTGACATGTCACACTTGATCACATACTCCACCTGAGGGCCAACAGGAAGGGACACCAGTGGTCAAGCCCAGCATGCTCGTCTGTGCCGTCGCTAAAACCCGTTCATTCTCCTAGCAACCTAACCTCAGCTTCAGTATCCACACAATGGTGTCACTGCCAAAGGTGTCGAGTCTCACGGTTTGTCGGTGACTCGTGTCGTTTTTAGCCCATGCTGTCATCTCAAGCTATCAGACGTGTATTTCATGTGTTGTCATGGGCCCGAACAGAGAAAATGACAACATGCCACAGAGTAGATATGAAGGGAGAATTAATCTGATCACCACCCTTTATTGTCGCCAACCTTTTTGATGACTAATTTTTATCACTAAGATTTCACTGCAGGTCGGCTGACATGAATGAGTGTGCACCTCTCAGGTTTCAGGGATTTTCGTGTACTGATATGTGCACATGCGTGTGTGCGTGTGCACAAAGTATCTCAGCACCTTCTCAGGCAGTTGTGCCTCCACCTCCTTCTTGAGCCGGCGGAGCAGGAACGGTCTGAGGACCTTGTGGAGACGCCGGATGATCAGGATGGTCTCCTCCTCGTTCAGGTCCACCTGTGCGGAAGCGGACCCACAGTTCACAGACTCATCCGCACCCCACACGCCTTGAGCGCCCCCCTACCCGTCCTCAGATGTGCCCCTCACCTTCTCCCCGGTCATGGCGAACGGCGCGTTGAACCACTGCTCGAAGGTGCTGCAGCTCTTGAAAATGGTGGGCAGCAGGAAGTTGAGCAGGGCCCAGAGCTCAGGCAGTTTGTTCTGCAGAGGCGTGCCCGTCAGCAGGACGCGCCGTGGAGCCAGGTAGTGTGTATTTAACACCTGTGTCAGTTTGCAGTGGTGGTTCTTCATACGGTGGCCTTCATCCACAATCATGTACTTCCAGCGGATCTGAGGGTGACATCAGGAGACTGTTAACTGCATTACAACATACAATAAAAGTAGCAGCACCCATTAACAGCTAGTTACCCGTTAAGATAAGATAGCTATCTACTTCAGACAGTCACACCTGATGGTTGCCGTCATACCTTAGCCAGCACCTGCTTGTCCTTGATGATGTACTCATAGGTGGTGAGAAGCACATTGAACTTGCCACTTCGCAGTTGGGGTACAAAGGCTCGCCTCGCGGCTGGGGAGCCCTAGACAGGGGGGACGGATGCAGCCCTGAGATCTCACAGCCATTCTTTGCTGAACGGACCCACCTGCTGCTGCTCAGATGTCACCAGTCCACATCTACAGGCTTCTAAGGAGCCTCACACGTACCTTGTAAGATACTTTCACCACAGAGGGTGCCCACTTGTCAAACTCATACACCCAGTTGGAAAGGGTCCTGTAAAGGAACAAGAAGCCCATTCAGGGTTAATCACCACCCATATCAAAATGCTTCTGTGGACCAAAATGAGACAGAGGAATGTATGTCTCCGGTGACAGACAAACACAGCAGAGAAGGTTCCGGTACTGGGTCACTCACGAGAGCGGCACGATGATGAGGAAGGGACCGTTGATGCGCTTGTATTCCATGAGGTAGGTGATGAGTGCAATGGTCTGGATGGTCTTTCCTAGGCCCATCTCGTCCGCCAGGATGCCATTCAGGTTGTTGTTGTACAGGGACACCAGCCACTCCAAGCCCTTGATCTGAGAGATGTCGAAAGGAACGACTCCTGAGGCTCAGGCGGAACAGGCCAGCAGTCATTCTACACGTCCTCCGGCATCACAATCATGGCTGGTGTTCTCAAAGGAACTGGACGCCAGATATTACAGGACTGAAGACCCTTACAGAAACTGTGGGACATAGTTTAGTTTCTACAGCAATTATCCACTTAAAAACCCTACAAGTCAGACTAAAAACAGCCCCTACATTGGCCTGAATGAGATAAAGGAGAGTATGAACAGGGCAGGCCAACCTAAATGTGTAGGTGTGCAGAAGCTCCTACCTGGTACTGCTTCAGCTGCCCGTTCACAAGGAGGGAGGATTGACGGTCCACCCTCTCCGTGACGGCGTGGGCTACCGCGTAGTAGGACTGCAGGCCGCGGGCAAAGGCCGCGCCACTGTACTCGTCGTCGACGTCCTGCTTGGCGTGCCTATCGCAGAAGAGTGTGGAGGGGCGGTGCTTCGGTTCAGACAGCCATCTACAGCCCACTAAAGTCCATCAAGGCATATTCACACGCTGAATACAGCAACACGGCGTTTATGCTGAGGAACTCGATAACAATAGTCTGCCCCATCCTGCAAGAGGCACCCTTACTCGATGATGTGGCGAACATCAACTTCTGATACGTCTTCACTATCTGGATCTGGAATCTTCTTCTTCTCCTCCACAGGGGCTTGTGATGGATGAGGTTGATCCTCGTCATATTCCTATAGGTAGGGAAATGATAGCTGTCAAACAATCAGCAAAGGGAGGCAATCACAGCCATTTAAAAATCATCAACCAATAAAAACCAAGGACAAGGAGCAACAACCAATGAATACACAGAAGGCCTAGTGATCATTGTTGCTGTATGTACAGAAGACATCCTCATTCTAGGGGGGACCAAGAATGAACAGGATCTTAAACAGGACATCACACTAATCTAGAAATTAAATTATTATGCCTTAGTCATCCCCGTGGGGAAGTTTTCATCTTGCTCTCCGTAGATGAGAGCAAGCTCACTGAAGGGCAGCCATCCATAGCAGCACCCAGGGAGCTGCTGGTTAAAGGCCTTGGTCAAGGACCTACAGATGTGCCAAGGCTGGGCTTGAACCAGCAACCTTCCGGTCACAGACCCAGAGGCTTAGCTGTCTGAGCCACACGCTGCCCAATCTTGGGGTTTGATGTATAGCTCAAGGCTAGCAGACTGTTTCTCAGTTTAAGGAGGGAAAATACTACGAACCAAAATGCAAGAGCATGATCGTGGCGAGACAATCATGCAGCAAACCCGAGCAGAACGACACGGCACCTCGTCATCGTCTGAGCCGCTGTCCTCACTGTCGGACCGGGGGGCCACTTCGTACCTATAGGAGGACGGCAGAATTTAGATGCAAATCAAACAAAAAGTGAATACAAGTAAAATGAAAATGCTCCACAGCAGCGGCTGGCAGGAACAGAAGCTGGATGCCACAGGGCCGATTTCTGACCATCTGGCAGCGGAAGGCATCCACTCACCCAGGGTTCATCTCCAGCCAGGCCTCCAGCTGGCCAGCTTTGGGGGCGTCCACCCCCGTCAGGATCTTGCCGCTGTCCACATGGATGACCTTGACGGGCAGGTCGCTCATCTGGCTGGTCTCATCCAGAGGCTGTAGGGCCAGCAGAAGAACCAACAGCTTAGCAGTGAGTTTGGGTCAAGGGACTAGACCGGTGTTTCCCAATCTGGTTCTCAGGGACCCACAGTCCTCAGTTTTGCTTCCTGTGGCCTGTCTGGCAGAGAGCTCGGAGGGAACAAAAACACGGACGGACTATGGGTCCCCGAAAACTGGATTTTGGAAACACTGTACTTGACCATTAAAAGCTACTTCTATGCAATAAATACCAGTAATGTTTTAAGGCAGAAGGCTGAAACAGGTGTAACTTCACAGCTGTACATCAAAACATGGACTAAATAAGGCCATTTTTGGTGTGTCTGTTGCATATAAACAAAGACTGTCTACCAACATTTCCAGCATTAGAGCCTCTGACCATGAAGAGACCAAAAGCCCAAACTAGCCCTCAGGGCCTGCGCGCTCACCTCGCCATCAGGTCCCAGACCTGCTGCCTGGCCCTCCGAGTTCTCGAGCTTCTGTCAAGACACCAATCCTTGCTGGTTAGGTTCAAGAATGAGAAATAAAGATCTCCCAGTGCATGGAGACAAACCTTATCCAGGACAAGGAGCATAGTCTGTCCCATTTACACAAAAGGCTCCCTACCCAGAATGCAGCACTGATCTTGTAAAACAAAGTTATAAAGCAGAACGACTTGTAGGACCCGTAGACCCCTCCATTACAGACCTTCTTCCTCCTCCTCTTCTTCTTCTTCTCCTTGAGGGCCTGAACGGCCTGGTGGGCCCTCACCAGCTCCGTGAGGTTGGCCACATACTCGTCCGTCTGCTGTAGCAGGTAGGCCAGACGCTTATCTTTCTTCTGGTCGATCAGCTTCCTGTAACCCTCCTCATCTTCAGCCTGGGCAGGGTTAAGGCATTGGTTCACACATGTCCGTCTCACCACCCCTTACGTCTGAAACACCAGCCCATCATGAGCCCTCATGGACCTCCTCACCATCAGCCTCCTCATTCTCTCCTTCTCAATGCGCTCGTTCTCCTTCTTCTGCTCACGCTCCGTGTTGGCATGGTAGGTGGCCACAGCCTTGGTCAGCTTCTGGATCTTGCCCGTGTTGGACCGGTGGTACTCCTTGAAGTCCTTGGCATGCTGAAGGATGCTGTTGAGGTATTCCTAGAAATGGAATGCAAGCTCTACATAAGAACCAATTTCATAGTTCAGGCTGTGGTTCCATCTCCATGGTAACGCACATTTTTTTTTCTTATATGGATGAAATATGTCCAAAAAGCACAACACCAAAGGAGAAACCCAAAGCTGACACCGGGTTTCCTACTTCACAACATGAGGTATAATCCACCAGATGCAGAAGAGAACGAGACTCCATCCCTCATACCTGGTGCTTCTGACGCCGTTTGCGCTCCTGCTCGATCTTCTGCTGTTTCTCCAGTTTCTCGGTGATGCGTGCCTCCCGCAGGGACTGCCGCTTGCTGCGCTTGTAGGCCTTGGCGTTGAGGGCCGTCTCCAGAGCCGTGTCACGGCGCATGCACACCACCACCTCCTGACGCAGCTGCGGGACGAGACATTGCTCCATGGCAGCTCCCTCTTTTCACCGTATCTGACGCATTTCCATCAAGAAACTGAAATGACACCCATGTGGGCAGCTGGGTCGGGGCCCTACCTGTCTCTGGAAGTTAAGTAGCCGGAGGGCCTTGAGCTCTATGTTGGCCTTGGTCCGCAGGTCGCCCGGAAGCGACCCGGGGAGGTTCTCTAACTCCTGGATGCGGTGGGCGATACGTGCCTGGAGCCTGAAGGGACCACATGGTACAGAAAGTGGCTGCTTATTGGACAGAAAGTGGGTGGCTACCTCTCAGGCAGCAAGAGGACAAAGAGGACCATGGACCTCAAAGGTATGCAGGTCCTGCAAAGGTATGCAACACATTCAGACATGAGTCCCATAGAAAAGTCAGCATATTCAACCTCCAAAGTCAACAAGGGTGGAGCAAACACCTGCCATCACTGAAAACCACATAGGAGCAAATACTCATGGGCGCCCCCTAGTGTCCACCTAAAAGACTTCCCCTGTCTCCCCACCCCTTTATCAGCATGCCTGCAAAGGAGTGACCACATGTGAATGGCAACAGGATGATGGGGGGTGGGGGGGGTTCCAGACCTGTACTCGCGCTCCTGCAGGATTTCGACAGGGTCCAGCCCCCGAGGCTTCTGGATGGGCGTGATGCGGTTCTGTTTCTGGTGCAGCACCATGGGTGTGGGCTGAGTGGGCTGTCCGGGGGACTGTGTCTGTGGCGGCATGACAGGCGAGGCGGCTGGCGGCATGGAGGGGGGCGCCGGAGAGGGCCGGCCCGTGGGCTGCGGGGGCACCAGCTTCTGCGGGGCGCTGGATGGGGCGGCTGCGTTCACCATTGGTCCTTTTAAGAGTGGGCGGGGCATGGGAAGCAGCAGTTTAATCCATTAACCAAGAGTTTCCCAATCTGGTTCTCAGGGACCTGCGGAGAGTCCATGATTTTTGCTCCCTCCCAGCTCCCGGCTAAAAAACACGTGGACTGGGGGTCCCTGAGGCTGGGAAACACTGCTTTAACTTCACACTTCGCCTCACATGTAATGTCAGGTGGCCAACATCTCCACGGCGGCCATTTCCGAGTCTGACATTAACACCAGCCCCCCCCCCACCCACCCCCATAAAAAGCCACTTGGAAGTTGAGTGGTAAACCAGTGAAGTACAGACATCCTACACACCCCCCCTCCACCTTACCCTCAGGCCAGGCTTTTGGGGGGCCATTGGATGCCTGACCCTGCATTCCTGGTGGTACACCGGATGGTCCTGGGGGTGGCATATTGGGTCCCACCATACCTGCCCAAGACAACACAGGCCCCCAAGTTACATAGCAATAAAGCCAGACTGTCAAGAAAACAAGGCGACTCCCGAATAACTAGAACATACAACATACGATTCAGAAAACATGAGAACTGAATTTTATTTACATTTCATCTACATTTATAAAAATCAGCAGGAACCATTATGAATGCAAGTAGACCTTCAGAAATTAGGACAATAAATTATTATTATAATCCTGCCATTTTTAAAATGCTGACCAACAGAGGGCACTATAACCCTGGAATGGCTTTTATTTTTTAACTATCAAATTGGAAATTAATCTGATTTTCATGCAAATACTAACAGCACAGTCGGTGTGAAAAGCACCCGCACACGGTGCCAATGCGCTCACCGTGAGGTCTGTTGTAGTTGGAAGGTGCCGGTCCCGGTCCGGATACGGGGCCTGTCCCGGGACCCGGGGCCGGTGCCATGTTAGCCATGGGGGGTTGCTGCATGCCCGGCATGGGCCGCTTGCCCTGCACTGCCATCTGCAGGTGGTCTGGCAGGGGCTGCCCGCGGGCCAGCATTTTATAAGCCATGATCTGGGCCCGCAGCTGGTGTAGCTGGTTCTGGTTGAAGGGTGTGGGCCCGGCAGCACCTCCGGCCCCTGCTGCCCCCGCGCCCGCCGGAACCGGCCCGGCGTTGGCGCCACTCTGAACCGCACCGCGGGCCTGTGGGCCCAGAGACTGGGGATCGCCGCCGTCGAGGGGCACCCCACCAGGGCCAGAGGGCATCATCGGACCAGAGGGAGGGCCGTTGGCTGGAACGGGGCTGGGAGCGTGCTCGGAACCCCCCAGGGGAGACGGGTAACCTGGGAGAAGAAGCCAACTCGTTACTTAGTTGATGGGGGGTATTAACTAGGGCTATATTCACGGAGTAACAGAGTAAGGAAACAAAAAGAAAACCTTGGTAAATAACCGTAAAACGTTACAACCAGTTGAAACAATTTCAATAAGGCGAGTATGATTAGCCATCAATTAAAAAAAAAAAAAAAACATCTATAAAGCCTCTGTCTTCACTTTCTTGACAACCTCTTTTAAACCGTGAGTAAATCAGTAACTTCACCCAAGGGAGTTAAAAGGAGGACAACATCCAGCCGGTCACTAACATCACAGCTAAAACTGGCGTTCATTCACGGAGAACCCCGAACCATAACACTAACCTACATGCAAAAAACAATACAAGGCCGTCTGCCAGTCAGGGCGCGAGTATTAAAGCACAAATGGAAATATAGAAATACGAGTATGCAGGATGTGTCAACATGGGGGGGGGGAGCAGGTATGACAACAAAATCGCTACCCACACGGCGACCTAGAGAAGGACAATGAGTCAGAGACACCCAGCGCAGCCTTCGATCTCAGCCCCTCAGAGTAAACGAAGGAACACAAACGCGTCCCTCAGCCACACAACCATCAGCTGCTCTTTGTCGCTTCCCGATTAATGCACATTTTCTAGAACGTTCCACTGTTCCTCTAATAGGAAAGGGCAGACGGCTGCTCCAGCTGCAAGACAGCACCTGGGAAACGCCAATGAAAGACACTGGCAACATCTGGGGGGATTCCAGCCAGCACAGCTGGATTGAGGAAGCAGGCGCCACGTAGAAGACGAGCAGCGAGCCCTGAATAGCTGCTAAACAGACACCCTGATCAGCAGGAAGTAGACGGCGGGGGAGAGGACCTTATTATGACCTCATCACCTACCACTAACTGACCACCCACCCCACCATCGCCACAGACCTAGAGTGTCAGCCCTACATACCCTGGGAGTGTTGGTCCATGGGGCTGGGCGGGGGCCCCATTCCACTGTGCCCCCCCGGCCGCATGCCCATTCCTTTCATCTGGCCATAGCGGGGGTCGTCAGGCATGCCCTTCTCCAGCATCCCCTCCATCGGCTGTGGGAAGACAAGACGGCAGTCAGTGACTGAGCTCCGACATCAGCATGCGGTAAAACAGAGGCACTAAGGAGAGGCAGCGGAGGCTGAACCAGGGCGCTGAGACAGTGTACCCCAACCCGGTCCCCGGGGACCCGCAGACAGTCCACGTTTTTGCTCCCTCCCAGCCCCTGGTCCAAAAACATAGACTGTCTGGCAGGGAGCAAAAACATGGACTGTCTATGAGTCCCTGTGGACTGGATTGGAAAAAACACGCTAAGGTGACAGGAGAAAGGCACCATATCTGGACATGGGGTCAGTATAACTGCCTCCAAAAAGCCACAATACTCAATTACTATGATGCTGATCCTAAAGGCAGTTCTGACGCTGACAGCCGTTACCATGACTTACTTTGTGCATGGGATGCATGCCGTCCGGGGGATACCCCGTGGGTCCCTGAGATGGGAGGGGGTGACCTGAGGAAGGAGGTCCAGGACTGGGTCCCATCATGCTGTGGGTAGATCCAGGAGAGGGGCCCGGGCTGGGACCCAGCATGGCCCCCGGGGAGGGTCCAGGACCTGGGGAGGGACCTGGCCGGGGAGTCCCTCCCATAGAGGGGTCCGGAGTGGACATTTCTCAGCGGACACTGTTTTGCGGGGAAGGAGAGAGAGACTGGAGGTCAGACCACTAACACCTCAGCTAACAGGCTAACGTCTTACTTTCAGGGGGTCCAGAGTACCATTCACAGGGCGCCACTCACATTATGACCAACAGCGCCATCCACTGGAGAAGCCATGCCACAGCAGGTCACGTTCCAGCCATTCTAACATGTAGCAACCTGCCTCAGTACCCAGGAGTCGGCACCATTAAACCCACATGATCTTCGACACAAATATCACCGTTTTTACTCATTTATTCCCTAAACTCTTAGCGAGAGCTACTGTCATTTAGCACATCTGTCTAAAAGTGACCAACAGAGCACGCATTTTACTAACGCAAGCCCCTTATTATACACATGGTGTGTATATAGATAGTTGTGAATATGCTGCATAATATACAGGACAGAATGCACTAAAGTTGGCGAGTATTAGGAGGCATAAAAATGACAGCACTACATTTCACAATAGTTGCGCGAGAAAATAATGCGGCTGCAAGAAAGCAGTAGGAACAAAACTACGTAACTGAATGATGTTTCTGCGTGGATTAAAGGACTCGTTAAGGCACTGAATGCGAACGTCATCGCAGACTGACTCATCGGCTCAGTACAGAGCCGCCTTTCCAGATCACACTACAAACCAGGGGCCCAGACTACAAAGGGGTTTGCGGAGAAATATGGACGACGGGATGACATCAGAAGCGGAGTTCAAAAACAAAAGGAGGATATTAAACAGAGCAGGTGAGCCGGTCCTGAGCAGGTGTACTGCAGGTGGCATGAAACCTCAGAACGCAGCGTAGGGGAACGGCCAGGAAAGAGGGCAGGAAGGGGGCCGGCACAGGGGGGTTCGTGTCCTGCCAGTCAGCAGGAAGGGTAATTCACGCATGTTTGTTTATGTTCACCAGAAAGAAAATAAGACGCTGTGGAATGGCTCTCTGGCTGCGTGAGAGATTTTCCGTACAATTTATGTCCTGATCAAAATCAATATTAAAAAGTGAACAGCTCAAAAGTTATAGCTCAACAATCCGTTTTAAAAATACTGGAAAAAGTTATATATAAAAAAATAACCACACACAAAAAGCACAAATATGTGGATAAGCTACTTTAACTGAATGTGACACGCCGACTGATTATTAAAATAAAAATAAATATCTTATCGTTCGCTTTCGGGTGGTACCCAAGTCATGCGCTCTCGAGACGGGAGGGTTCAGCATCCCGGAGACTCCATCCATTCATAAGCTTCTGCTTTAACCCAGCCAACAAATTTTACTTGTTTTATATCTACATCAATATAGCTCGAGGCAGGCATTAAAAAGACACCAAATATTAACAATTTCTTCTTATATCGTAAAATACATAAATATTATTTGTCTGGTAGACCGACTACAAACCATACTTTCCAAGCTAATGGTAACTAGATAACCTTAACAAGACAGCAAAATTATAACGATAATAAAAAACGATAAAAGTTGTCCAGAAAAAAAAAAACATAAGATTAATTCAGAAGGCTAAATCAATAACAACTACATAAGTTAATGCTAATGTTTAATATTTTTGTTTTTAAACAAAGCCGGGATTAAAAAAACTGGGGCACTCTAGGTTACATATGATGAAGGAAACAAGTTGATTAAACTACACGAATCTATTGTTACATTGCTATAAGCTAAACACATACAAAATTATTTACTTTTTCGGAAACTTTTATTTCGCCTTGGCTTTGTCACATTTTCTGTTTAATGATGATTATTAGGTTAGCCGTCCAGCCAGAACACAATGCAGCCCTCTTAGATTGCTCCCCGCAAATGATTTTTAAAGTTAAATTCGTTTCCAAATCATTTCCCGTCCGGGGTGAAACAGTAACGCCGGCGCTCTTCGATCAGCAGACAGCATGGTCCGGTCACACCATATTCAACTTAATTAATAAAAATTAAAAGAAAATGGGAAAATGGGAGAAAAAAAAACACAAAGAGGTGCCTATTAAGCAAGCCGGCCATGCTGTTTTCCTCCATTACAGAGAGAAGGACTCCGGCTTCCCCGCGATCGGGCTTCAACTGTGAAGCCCAAGGAGTTAAAAAAGTATGATTTCGCCGCTCAGCTGATTGATCCAACGCGCGTCCCGTACCCTTGGCTCGGTCCCCCGCTCCCGTTACATTCCCAAAAAGAATAATTCATTCATTGCGCCCCGGCCGCCGCACAAACTAGTGGAGCTGCCCGTAATGTCGGTTCTCTTGCCGCTCGGCGAAAAAAGGCAGATCAAACCATTAGAGAGGACTACAGCAACAAAAAGACGCTAAACTCTTCGGTAAAGCACCGGGGAGACGCGCTAAAACGTTTTCGGGTAACTTACCGACAGTAAATTTTCCTTTCACCGGTATCTCCCCCTTGCCGTCTAGAGCTAGCGAGAAACAAAGGGCGACTCAAGCAGCTCGCGTTTTTTTGCCTCTCACCACCACCCCCCCTCCTGCTCCTGCTTTCGGCAGATTGTATCGCCGGAGCGCTGCTCGGCTCCGCCAGCGACTACAGCGGCAGAGAGGATACAGCGCCCCCCTTCAGCACGCCGGCGCTGCACGCCGGCCGACCGGCGAGTCACTGCGCATGCGCGTCCGAGGCCCCACTGCAGGGGAGGAATGCGGGCGAAGTGCGGCCGTGGGGGATGGGAGCGCCGGGCGGTTATTCGAAAGGAAACGCGATATTGTAACACAGTCGCCGGGGCGACCGTATGTTTGCTTTTCGGTCCTTGCGAACACGTGCATTTCGGTCCAGTAAACGTATTTAATTTCGCGCAGGTTTCATTTTAGCTTGCGCTCCGCTAGCTGTGCCGAGAGTTCATCTCGCGGCGCCTTCTGACATTGCCATAGTTTGCGGTTTGCACCATTCCGTCGAAGAGAAACCTAAGACATAATAACACCACTTAATTGGGGACACATAGAGTTGAGCGCATAAAATGTATGTGGCTGTAAAAAAATAAAACAACGTGTTTTGTTTGTTGTTATTCGTTCAGTGCAGTCACTGACTCTCAGACCTACTTCCTCCTTTTGGTTGGATGGGGCACATTATTGTTTACGCTTCCGTCAATCAGCATGTTCGCCTCATTCTGTATGGGCGGCCTTTTAGCCAATGGGATGCCTTGTTTATATCTCCCTATGAATAAATTCCTCGTGTCATATTTGCGTCGCAGCTGCCTTTGGTCGCCGATCGTTATTTATGGGGCGGGACAGTTTCCGCGTACCTGTGACGTTTTTTAACGACGCCCTCTTAGATTGAAAAAATATACAGAAGTTGTAGTGTAATTTTATTTTACCCACCCAAGTTTTTCTTGATGAATATCACTGATTTAAATGCAAATCGAAAGTTTAATGTCATGGTTGTTTTCAAAGGCTGAACCAAATGCAAACATAATAATTTTAGTTATTTTAAATATGTATGTAAAATATTACTTTTTAAATATTATTCCTGATATATTTAGCACCATTTATACCAAAGTGTTATGCGCTATCAAGTCCCAAAATAAATCTCTGTGTTAAAAGTGTAACTAATAAAAATACTTTGTCTTCATATTTTCCACATCATCGTCACAAATCATCTCAGACTCATATGTGGTACGGAAGGCAATGGAAGCTCACAGATATTCACATGTAGAATGAGGCACAAAACTGTCCTCTGCTTTCACATGATGAGCCAGAGATTCTGCAACTGCAGCCAGAGTCTTTTTTTGAGCCAGATTAAGGAGGTGAGATGAGGTTATAAGTTCTTAAAGCTTCCGAACGGTCCGCTCTCATCTCCGGAGTCACGGATGCAGTCTCTGGCGTTTGGAGCACTAAGACTACAACGCAAAGACAGAGGGAGTATTGTTGGCCCTTAGACAGAAAATGACTCTCCACTGGTTCTATGTTCTGCTCTGGAGACACCATGTGACGATGTTCCTAGCATCCTTGGCAGTCACACTAATGCTCATACTCTGAGGTTCCCGCTATCTTCTGTGTCCAAGTTAAGGGCTCAGTCTCTCACCCAGGGTACCAGCCTCCAATTCTGCTTCTTCTGCTATTCTGATGCGCTAGTGACTTAATTCTGTTAATATTCACTTAGCTCATCAGAAGCAAGGAAGTAAGCAACATATACAACACAAATATTACCAGACAATTTGTGGTTTGGAATTTGTTATAGGAATGTAAGGGATTGTCAGTCGTTGGATTAGCTGATTAGAATCAGACAAAGTCGGCCATTTTGTTTATGCGACTTTGGCTTCAGCTGCCTGAGAGCGACAGACGCGATTGGCAGGAGTCCCGTATAGTTGTCTTTTTGTGAACATTTCCTCAGTTCTGGCCCTTCTCATTTCCTACTGACAGCCCCCGTTTTTAACACAGGGTCAGACATGCAGCACTTGGGTTGGGGAGGATTTCTCACAGGTCGCACGGGCGTAACCAACATGGCCCCTACTGACAGAGGAAAGGGGGGCCTCGCGTTCAGGCTGCGCCCCCCTCCCAACTCCAGCGGACGCTTCGCAGGGAGGAAAAGGGGACACCTCCCTCCGGTGGCCTTCATCACGACTCACAAGACGGGCAGCAGCACTGCGCAGAGCTGACTCCGCCACCATCCTGGGATATGAACTGCGGCGAAACCTCACTGCCCCAGAGCAGGAGATCTGTGTGCGGCTATTACTGCCTTAGCTCCAGTGCCACTCTTACCTGTACTTCCAGCAGTACGGCCGTGACATCAGGTCTATTCCCACAAATTAACCTACATGCATTTCTTGCCATAAAGATGCCTTTAGATACTCTTTGTCTGATCTATCCACATTCCTTTAATGCAATACATATAGCAAGAAAAAGTATATACTATTATATATTTTTAGAATATATTTTCTATAATTATATATCACAGAAATTACATATCTTTTCTTTTTACTCCATAAGTCACATAACACAACAGGGTCATACAACCTGAAATGCAATTGGTTTGAATTTGGCACACGGTTTCCTGGACTAGCTTCTGTGATTGGCCAGCTGGTGATTTCCCACACAGCAGGTGTCGGCTGTAAGCCACTATGTGCATCACATGACCTGAGGTGTCTGGGTATATTGGTATTGCTCTGAAGCGCTCCCCATCACGACTCACACAGAGGGCAGCCTCCTAACCAGTAAGGCCAACAAGTACAAGTCAAGGCTTTACCAGGACGAGCCAGAGTGCATCCAAGAATCGCATATTTTATTCAAAATAAAATGGTCAGACAATAAAGCTAAATTCCTGATCAATTACTCTTTCGTTTCGTCTGTCATTTTTTCAATCCCCGCTCCTGGTACCTTTACTTTTTCCAGGATAATGTTCTTCTTCATGTAACAGAAATAATACTATTATTTTTAACTGTTCTATTCGTTCAGCTCAATTTCAGAAATCTCTCAAACACAGCACAACATTTTGTTTGGCATGTTAAAGCAAGAGTTCTATAAATTAACGTATATCAAATGTAGCTATTTATGAATCCTAAATGGCACTATGCCGCGGTGACTGACGTGTGAATATGAAGAAATGACACAGGTTTCTGTCATTTTATCCGATTTTTATTACATTTTACTGCACATAGTGAACTCTCTGTATCATATTCACAATAAGCACAATAACAGTGCCATTAAAACATACAAGCGTAAAATGATTCTACTGGGACAGTCGGTGGGAATACATCACCCACAGCACGCAAAAATGTAGACGGAAAACCAGAAACGGCATTCTCTCACCAGCACTGCAGCAATAGATAATACAGTATGAAAAATGCCCCAGACTTCATAAAGATAAATACATGAACGTGTCAGGTAAAGTGCATTTAAAACTTTTTAAAATAAAAAACTGACGCACATCACAATTATGAGGCTTCGAGCTGCTTAGAAATGTGAGCTACACAGTTTTAGCGGTAAAGTGAAGCATTTCGTCCCTTCTCCACAGGACAGTGTATTACCTGCTCTACTCAGGACAACCACAGTTTCAGTTCACCAATATCACACTAATATTCATGACCCATCGATAAAAAATAAATAATAATTTAATCTATTTTTACAGCATTAAAATATGTCTTTTTTTTCAATCTGTGAAATTGCTGCCTTATGAAAATAACAAAACCAGAAAGCAGCTGTGAGAAATCATAACATAAACACACCAAAAGAAACACACTGACGTGCTTTGAGCACGAGTTCTCAGCTCTTGACTCTGCTTTGTGTGATGCAGTAATGACAGGTCTATCCAAAAGACAGGCTTTGTTTTAAAGGGCGTTATTTACCACTAGAGGGCAGTAAGTCATAGCTAAGCAACGGAAAAGGCCAACATTTACCACAGGAAAAATAACCTGAAGCTAACTAGTCAAAAGACCTTTGCATATTATTACGCATATTGTAAACAGCACTTGACTAAAACACTGACACTAAATTTCAGACATCTCATATATGGAAAGTGTTTTGCATACAACTGAGGACAAAAAACAGTTTTAAGCCAGTCAGTATTTTTTTTTTTGTTTTTGCACACAACAGTTAGAGCGAATTCTAATAACAAAGCCATGTGAGACTATGTTCTTTTACAGAAATATTTTTGGTGCTAGTCCTGGCAAAGATATTCACGTGTTCACCTTTCCTAGAATTTCAAGTAACTCCATTTCAAAGCCTATAGACTTTCAACGCTTTCATTGTATGGATAGTTCATTATACAGAGATTCATAGTGATTCATTACTGTAACATTCACAAAGGAGAAAGGGGTCGACATTCCCTTTCTGTAACCTCCACTGTAACCTCCACCAAACCACATTCTTTATTTGCACGAATCCAGATTTAGCCCTTGGAGATGCACGGTCACCCAAATTCTGGAGTTAAAATGTCTCACATCTACAGAAAAGTCTGAAGTGAATCACACACCAGAACAAAACTCTACAAAGGTCAAATACTTTATTAACAGCTTTGAGTCGATCTTTTTAAAAACTCTACGCAGATATCACGCTAGTATCCCTGCCATTTCTGTCGTACGCTTTGAACTTTGGAATTAGGAATAGTTATGTGGCATTTCTTTTTTCTAAAGAAAATATAGCAGATTAAGCCAAAATGCCTGATATGTAAGGTAGTGATTAATTACCCACTGCATGACTGAGTTCAGTTCACTGCACCAGCTGAGTTAAACCAAGATGTCCACAGGTTGCGGCCTCCTAGGGCCCTAGTGCAAGCCCAGCCCTGTAAGCACACTAACACACCACTAGGCAACACCACTGCAACACTGCCCTGCCTGCTATATGAACTGTGATCTTCAGCCAGACAAAAGCGACAGGCAGAGGTCACATGGGAAGCTTTCCACCAATCAGATTCCGCCTCTCAAAAATGGGTCTGTCCCCAGTTCCTCAGACGCTTCGATTCTCTGCTAGAATTCGGCTATAACTAGACGCAGAAACGGAAGGTTTTGCCGCCAACCCGCAACTTTCATATTTGTCTGCATTTGTCTAAGTAATGGTGCGAATGACGCAGTATTAAGAAGCACCTTGACAGTTGGGTTTTGGCTACTTGTTTCGATATACATTTATTTACACTTTGCATTTTATTGTTAAGTTACATTTTTTTCCCCTTGACTGGAATGTTTAAGGGCTTGAAATTGTGCTGTGTTCTGTGATTGATTCTCAGTAAACCCCGCCCCTGACCCCGCCCTCGAAGCCCCTGGCCAATCCGCTGGCACTCACAGGTGCAGTCTGGAGGAGCTCCGGTCAGTGTTGGAGACGCTGAGCGGCGCCACCTGGGCCTGCCGTCGCCGTGGGATCGGCTGGCGGACCCTCAGAGGAATCCCCCGTCTGACCGGCAGGGCTGGCTCTCCTCCCACCCACCCCCTTAGCGCTCCCTTTTCCCAGGGCTGCCTCCTGAGTACCAGGCCCCAGCACAGTCTTTACCATGCTGGCTGTGTGGGTTGCAGAGCTGGCCTTGGCACAGGGGGAGATAGGCTGGCAGGGGCAGGAAGACGTATTGCGCTCCTCTGCCACCTCAAGGAGACTCTTGTCCTCTGGAACTGGGCCTGAGCCCTTGTCCATGTTCAGCTTGGCTGATGCCAGTGCAGGAGATGAGCCTGGAGCTACAGCAGGACCAGAAGCTACAAGGGTGGCGCTTTTAGCCCTGGTTTCTGCATCAGAGTGACTGATATGTAGGTTTTCATTCTTAGTCTCTGCCAGTCTGGTTTCAGCCCTGTCCGTTGTGGAGACCGCGTCCCCCTGCAGGCTGGACCCCATGGGCTCCATTAATCTGCCAGCCCCCTGCTTCCTCTCTTTTTGCTCCTCCGTCTTTCCCGCCTTGCAGGCTGGGAGGGTCTCCTGTAGCCGGTCCCACTGCTTGTGGTCTAAGGTGGCCACACTCTGGACCAGGCCAGATGCCACAAGCTTCTCTGAGGTGTTTGAGACTGGAAGGTTCAGGTCCACAGGCTTACTGACAGGGGTGGATCTCTGATCCCTCACTAGGGGGAGCACTGTTTGGCCAGTCAGGGACTCTGCTGTCACTGGGGGCATACAGCCAGGCAGGGCCTGGGCGAGCTGAACCCCCTCAGTGAGTTTTTCCGGCTCTGTCTTGGTGCGCCCCTCCTCTGGTTCTTTTCTCAATCTCTCCATCTCTGCCAGCAGGACTTCGTGGCTCAGAGGTGACTCCTGCCTCCCTAATTTCCGCATGGGTTTGGGAGGGGCTGCCCTCTGGGTGGTGGGCCCTGGGGTGGAGGTGGCAGGACCCTCGGCCTCCGTCTCCAGCAGGCTCTGCAGGGGCAGTTCGCTGTGAAAGGGCTCCTTGCGGTGCTCCGGGTGAAGGGACTCCAGGCCGTGCTTGCGTCCGCCCATTCCTGTGGCCCCACCCATTCCAATGACCCCGCCCATTCCAGTGACCCCACCCACTTTCTTGTCCTGGGAGCAGGGGAAGGGTGGGGCCACTTTCTCGGCAGACTGAACGCGCTTCAGCAGTGGGGAGCGGGGCGGTTCGGCACTCCTGGGCCGCGGACGGGTCACCGGAGGCGAGGAGTGCAGCTTGGCCGGGAAGGCCTGCGTGGTGTTGGAGCTGCCCACCAAGTGGCCCGGCAGTGGCGGTGGCGGCGAGCAGGCCGTGGGCGAGGGCGTGTGCGCCAGCGGCGACAGTGGGATGTTGCCGGCGGACTTGCAGCGGGCCGAGCGGTACTGCCGGTGCAGCTTGGGCGACAGGCCATGCAGTGAGCTGGGTCGCGCGTGCTGGGACGCCGCCGGAGAGTTGGGTGTGCTGGAGGACGGGGAGCTGCTCTGGGAGGAGGTGCCTAGGAGGAGGGGGGAGACAGGAGGAGTATAGGAGGCCATTCTGTATTGATTTCAGTGGCAAACAAGTATATGGTGTGGAGAACTGTCTCAAGTGGTGGGTCGTCATGAAAAACTGTTACTGCAATATGCTGCATTTAATATCCATCCATCCATCTGTTTTCTGTAACCACTTGTCCTGTGCAGGGTTGTGGGGGTTTAGTGTCCTAGAAGCTATGGGCGTAAGACAGGAAATAACCCAGGAGGGGGTACCAACCCATCGCAAGGCACACGCACACATTCACACCAAAACAAAGCACTAAAGAGACCATCAAATTCGAACAGTAAGGGGAAATGTGTGACCAATCATGTGTTGGGGGCCTGAGGCAGAGGGGGGCGGCCTCACCTAGGTAGGCGGAGTCAGGGGTGGAGCGGAAGCTCTGAGTGGGCGAGCGGGCAGACAGGCCATGCGTGGGCGAGCCGGGGAGGCTGTCACTGGAGGACAAGGAGCGGTTGAGGGAAGACAGACTGTGGCTGGTGTGCAGCAGGTTGGCCTGCTTGGTGATCTTCCGGAACAGAGAGCTGCGCTTCTTACTGTGGGGAAAATGGGGCGAGAACGAGGAGGGCGATGGAGCAGGTGGATGAAGATCAGACTGACTGAAAGGGATCTGCCGCAGCTGGCTCTCACCTCTCCTGCCCCTCCTTGGACATGGTTCTCTTGCTGCATCGCGCCATCTTTGATTTGTAGCTGGATCTGCGGGCGGGTCCTATCTTGATGGAGGTGTTCTCAAAGGGCGTGGTGGTGACCATCACCTTGTTTCCGCTCTGAGGAAGGAGAAGTGGCACTTACTACAGGCTTGAACAGCTGAGCTCACTTAAAAAAAAGGCCCTACCCTTCTCTACCTTCAAAATGAGCTCCACGACTTCTGTGTGGACCAATCCGTGGACCGACTCCCCGTTCACGTGTGTGATGAGGTCACCGGCACAGAGGCCCGCCTCCTGGGCGGGGCCACCGTCTTCCACATGCTGTGATTGGGCAAGAAGGCTCCTCCTCAGTGTCGGCTCAGACAAAAATGGACACGCATGTGCTACTCAAAGACCAGAGTAGTACAGGTTACTTTGGGACTGCTTTATAAAGTAAGGTGACCCACTGGACAGAGCGGAGTGCAGCCAGGGCTACTGGTAAACAGAGGGCTAAAGAAGCGTGAACGAAGGAGCTGATCAAAAGATGGGGTGATGAGCCACAGATGGCGTGGTAGAGGACTGCACTTCACACACACGCACGTGCACACATGCCGGGTAAACATATCCTTATGGGGACCGCTCATTCATTTCTATGGGAAAAATGCTAACGCTAACTATTACAACCTTAACCCCTACCCAGCCATAACCATAAATAACCGAGCAAAATACAATAGTTTTTGCATTTTTAGTTTTTTTCATTGCAGTCACAGATTTTTATTAAATTCAGTTTTCCCTTATGGGGACCAGGAAACTAAACGGGTATTCGTCACGTTGTGGGGACATTGTTTCCCCACAAGGTAAGGTATACCTGCTCGCGTGCACACACACACACACACACACACACACGCACACACACACACACACACACTACTTTCTAACCCTATATATTCCTGGTGGCAGCAGAGCAGCCAGTTCACCTTGGACCTCCCAGGATTTTCCCTTCTATACAAAAATATGGAGTTTTGTTTTCCTCTGTTTTCTGGCTCCAGAATGAATGACTACTGTTTACTATTGTTATCCTAAACTGTTCTATGTCAGTTAGTGACACTGTCTTTTAGCCCTTTACATGCTATTAAGGGGCAGCGTGTGGCTCAGTGGGCTAAGCCTCTGTGTCTGTAATCAGAAGGTTGCCAGTTCAAACCCAGCCTGAAGGCCCTTAACCCCCAGCTCCCTGGGCGCCGCTACGGGTAGCTGCCCTTCGCGGACAACTTACTCTACAAAAAAGAGCAAGTTGAGGGAGACAAAGACAATTTCCCCACGGGGATCAATAAACTATCAGTTATTATTTAAGGGAAACTTTGCTGGGTACAGCACTATACATAAATAAATTAAAGTGAATTCATTTATTCTTTGTAATTGGGGAATTAAATAATCCAAACAATGGCTTTAAATGAACTAGTGCTAAAACAAATACCTGCATGACCTGCACACTGGTGCACGGCACATATTGTGTCAAAAGCCACCTACACTTTTTGTGGGTCATAAAACAGGTCAGCCAGCACCCGTCTAGCAGCTGAGGTTAAGGGTCCAGCGGTGATACTCTGCCAACTATGGGACTTGAACCAGCAACTTTCTGTACATGGCCACAGATCTGTAAAGCGCTGAGCAGTATCCTGCCTATTTAGGGCTGATGTTCCAGCATTAATGTAAAGGCGGAGGCGTATCTGCGAGTCCCGGAGGCGGCCCGACTCTCACCCAGACCATGTGGTGCACGCTGTAGACGTCGCTGTCACCCATGTAGACGCGGATGGCACGCAGCGTGAAGCCATACTTCTTGCCTGAGCGGTGGATGGTGATGGGTGAACGTGGCGCGCTGACAGCGGGGCAGCAGTCGCGGCTGGGGGAGGAGTCCCGCGACGACGGGTTGGAGGAGAGTGAGCGAGGGGACATGGGACTGGCCAGTGGGGATGTTCCATGTGGCTCCACTGAGTGTGTGAAGGAAGTAAGGGACAAATAAACGACAATCACAAAATTCAGGCAAACGGGCTGGGCTACCGGCCGCATCATTTCCTGTGTCTGTAAGGCCCCCTGGGAGCCTGACTTCCTGTGTGGGCCCTACCTGAGGGGATGATGACGGACAGGGCTGTGGCCGAGGCTGACTTGATAACCTTGCCCCCGGCCCGCTGGCCCTGCTTCTCTCCGTCTCCCAGCAGCGGCTGCCGCGTGTGACGCAGGACAAGGTCCCTGGGGGCCCCCGCAGCCACAGCAGCGACTGCTGGACCTGCCAATTCTCCAGCTGTCCTCATAATGTCTAGAAAACCAGGAGGCCATGGATAATAAAACAGGCATAACATGAAACTTTCATTATCTTTCTTGAACCCTAGCAAGAGGCTAATTGTCTCACTTGCATTATAATTTATACTTTATTTATACAGCTATTTGGTTTTGCTGTCTTCTTTGTGTGCAATAAACTGTTCCCCACAGCTTCTTCCTTTCCTCTGCACCTTCTTTCCTCTTCCTCCCCAGAGCTCTCACCTCCCATGGCACCCCCGACGTCCTCCTTTAGGGGGGCACTCTGTTCGGCCTGAGCGGTGGAGGTGGCCGCTACCCCCTCGAAGGACTTTCCCCTGGTCTTAACTGGATGCTGGCGAGGCTGTTGCTCAGGGTCGCCCTCCAGTGGTGAGGACAGGCGGTGCGTGTCCATAAGGGCCGAGAAACGGCGGCGGGCACCAAGCGGAGGGCTGGAGTCACTCTCCATGTAGGACAGCTCGGAGCAGGACAGGCGCTTCCTGATAATCGAGAAGGACACAAGTGTTACAGGGCATCATGCATATAATAAACCGCATATACATACATATGAAAAACGGTCTCTGCGATGCTAACCAAGATACGTGGTTGGAAGATGGGTAGATAAATGGGTATCTATAACAGTAATAACAGTAGCAACAGCCTCAGTCTCTCATACGTTATTCGCAACATTTGAACAAGTTTGTTAATTGTTTCCTATCACCTTCTGTTGCCAAATCTTCTTCAATTTCTCAGCTGTTGACTGAATGAAGCTTCATGAACCACTTTCCATATGTTTGATTCCCACTTCATGGCACTCTTGGTCTGAGTTGTGGCATGAATTGAGTTTTTTTTTTTAATAGAGAGCACCATCTAGTGGTGTCAGAAGATACAGCAATTGGTTCATGAAGCTTCATTTGGCCATCACTATTTAGAAGCACCACCGACAGCGATTTCCAATATCTTCTGTCATCTGCTTGAAGGTAAAGGCATCCCCTAAGGCCTGTGGGTCACATCACCCATGACCCTGCACTGGATAAGTGCTTGGAAGATGGATGGATGGATAGATAATAGGATAACACTTTACTTGAGGGGGCACAAATACTTAGTACTAACTCAGTTAATACTGAATTACAAATCACGAACAAATATAGTAGGTACTTGAGATAAAAGATGCGTCACGATGCATTAATGATGAACAAGCACAAGATCAGTATTTTACTTGTGTTATTCATGACTTGTTCCTTTAGTAATTCATAAACGTTTACAGAATTAACAGATATAGTAACAAATATAGTAAATGCTTGAGATAAAAGATGTCATGATTCATTAATGATGAATGAACATGAGATCAGTATGTAACTAATACTTAGTTTGTGGTTAATTAATACATAAGTAATGGCATAGTACTATATTATTTGTGCCCCTCAAGTAAAGTGTTACTGATCATAGGTCACGTCCTCCTCAGAATCCTTCAAAGGGGAGCCAATAGGAGTACAGGCACCATGCGTTGCCGTGGGGACGCCGTACTCACATGTCAGGAGAGCCCACCCTCCAGCTGCGGTCACGCAGCCCCAGGGCGCTCAGGCTGCCCAGACTCTCCCTCTTGGGCCGCCAGTCCTCCTGTGGGCCCTTGCGTTCCCGCCTGGTCACCGTGGACAGTTTCGGCTCCAGCTGTGAGAGGTGCTCCATGCTGCTGTACACCTGCGCGCCCCAGACATATATTTACACAGTCACTATGGCCCCTTTTGAAGAACGCGCACTATCACCCATGGTTTTTGTGCTGCTAGCTACCTTCTACCCACAATCCTCTGGTCCTCATTCATCATCTTTCTTCCCAGGTGTTAACTTATTTAGCTATTTTCTCTGTAAACCACGGGGCCTTCCCTCATTCTGAATTTGACTTGCTGCCTGCGAGTGCCTGCATGTGGGTACGGGGTCAGTAAGGGGTGTTTATGAACCCGAAAACAGAATAACCATGTAAAATGACAATGATGTCAACAAACTGGCATCACTGCAGGAATCTGAATCTCCCTTTGTAATTCTGCCTGCTTCATTTGTATCCGTTTTCAAAGCTCCACTGCAGTGTGATGTGATGAACCCAAGGCCAAGTTTACTTTGAAGAAGGCGCTTGTTGTGAAGAAGATCGAGGGAGGCGAGGTCAGGACGACAACAGTGACGGGAAGGACTTAAACTAACTCTCACTCTGGGTTAATTAGTAGTTTATTTAAGTTGTGAATGTGACACATTTAAGGTGATGTGATTGGTTGCTGCTATGTTAGAAGGGTTAGAAATAAGGCGACATGATAGGTTACTGTTATGGTTGAGAAAAAAACTGGGCTGTTATTTTAGCAATTTTGGGGCTTTTCGGGGGAACTGAGTGATGGATAGAGATGTTTGGATAGCTGTATGTAAACTATCCATCCATCCATCCATCCATGTATGTAAACTATGATCAGCATAATGTTCTGCATGTCCTCCATATTTCTCCAGGGCCTGATACCTCTAAATAGTCATCGATGTCCCACACAGTCCAAAGAGAAACATGTGAAGGGGTTCAGTGAGCTCGTGTGCAGAGGCCGAGGAAGCTGACCTTGCTGAACCGGGGGGAGCAGGACGAAAACTGTCGGATCTCCACTGGCTCATCGTCGTTGGTGTCGTCCTCATCGTACGAGTTGATATGATGGTAGCGTTCCGACCGCGCTGGTCGTGAGAATGTCAGGGGAGCAAATGTTGAGAAAAAAGCAACAAGGAAAATGACAAATTTGAATCTAGAGAGAACACGGCTAACCGTTAATTAAGCCTTTTATTGTTTAGTCTTCAGCGTGTGCGACACCTCCTGGTTGCTAGGGGGCGCTGAAAGGGAGTACTCACAGTCAAAGTAGCTGGTGTCCTCCTCTGATTCTAAGTGAGGAATGAACTCTGCCTTCTGTCTTAGCAGACTGTTCCAGTTCAGCTCGGAGAAGAATGAGTGCTGCTTCACCTCAGCAGCGCCACCTAGTGACAGAAGAGGAAAAAAATCTCACTTGCAGCAAGTAGCATTTTTCTGAGGAAATACCCCAATAGGATGAAGAGCTTGCAAGAGCTTGGCTCACCTGTGCCCAACCGAATCAATGGGCTTGTCTGCAGAAGAGCTGAAATGAGGCTTTGGGCATCAGCAGGAAGGGCCTCCTCCTCCTCAGGCCAGGCAATGGCATCTGAGCACATGGACAAACATGGAGAGGAGCAGGAATGCGGAGGATGATGAGAAATGAAAGAACCACCAGTTGAGTTACGGGATGATATCGGTTATCGATGAGAACGATATCGATTGTGGGACTGGTCAAGGTTTGGATAATAATGAGGCATGACATCACAACGAGGAATGACATCACAACAAGGAATGACATCACAACGAGGAATGACATCACAGTCCCAGGCCACACCCCTAACCTGTGATCACTTGTCCGAAGAGTTCCTCAGGGGTGTCGCCGAAAAAGGGCACGCAGCCCACCAGGAACTCATACAGGATGATGCCCATGGCCCACCAGTCCACCGGCTTGCCATAGCCCTGCCGAAGGATCACCTCTGGGGCAATGTACTCCGGGGTGCCACACACCTGAGGGGTCAAAGTTCACTGCTCATATGCAAGACAGACGAACAGTCATGGGACAAGAACTACAAAGACGATGCTATGTTAGGCAATGTGACCGCCTGCAGAATTCCGGTTGGTGTAAACAGTAAATTACTCAAAGAATAACAGGATTGTTACACTGGCTGCTATCTCACACGGTGGCGTGATGATAAGCCAGTGCACAAGCCACGGAGCAGCACACGTGAACAGGACTGCGTAGCCCCCACCAGAGATACGTTCCCCCACCACCCCCATGGAGGATTGCTGCCAATTATGTTTCTGTGCTGCAGAACCCTTAGTCGGAGCCCAGAGATCAGAGTCACAGGAGTCACGGGGGCGCTCGCAGCAGGCCGAGATCGTTACCATGGCGGCACGGGGCCCAGGAGACCGAGATGCTCACTGCACCGGGGGGGGGGGGGTACTTTAAGGGACTGTCTCGAAATAAACCATGAAAGGGGCTCAGCTGGTTTTCATGTGCAGATGGGAGGGAGTTCATTAAACGGGGGCAGATGGCTGGGCTGAAAGGGAACCATCGGCAGATAATAACTGCACATCTAATTGGACGCACAGACACAAACAAACATATTACAAAACCGATCCCCAAAGTAAGGGCTTTTCCCGTTGCGTCAGAATGAAATAGCCAGTTGGAGTCGGTTAGGTGGTTTGGAGCCGGCTGTGATTGGCTGTGCGCAGCTCAGCAAGCTCAACAAAGAACAAAGTGTAAACTCTCAAGGACAGGTGAGCCCTGCAGAGGAAATGCGTCACCTGCTTGTCCAGGAACTCGCGGGTGTCCTTCTCGATGTGCTCCTCGTACAGGTTGGTGGTCAGGTTCATCAGACCGATCTTGGACAGGCCAAAGTCTGTGAGCTTGATGTGGCCCATGGCTGTGATCAGCAGGCTAGGGAAGGGAAAGCAGATCCTTTCATCTGATGCCAGTCCTCTCTGGCAGACAGAGTCATCACGTTCGATGCTTATTACAGATCAGGGAAAACATGTTCTCACCGCAAAGCTGTACTGGAGAAGTTGCCAGTTTTTAGATGGACAGATGAGAAGTTGGAGTGGCTCATTCCATGAATCACATATTTTTATTAAAATATCCAAACGATTATAATTACATAATAAAGCAAATTTGTTTGGAATTCCTCACCACTTCCCTTTCATCTGTCCATCTTTTCCCACTTATCCACCACAGACCACAGGGAGTCTGGAGCCTATCCCAGGCACCAGGCAGGGGAACATCCTGGATGGGGTGTGTATGGATGTGTCATCTTCCAATTTTAGACATTCTAATTCCCCGACAGGGGAGCCTTACTTGTCTGGCTTGAGGTCACGATGCACTATGCCGTAGTTGTGAATGTACTCCAGTGCCAGGACGCTCTCAGCGAAGTACATGCGTGCCATCTCCACGGGCAGGGCGCCAATGTTCTTCAGCAGAGTGGCACAGTCTCCCCCTGGCCGGGCACACTCACATGTCAGCGTGGAGAAGCCTCGCATCCCAGCCTCCTTTTTAGCATGTTAATCAACAGCTATGCCTTCTGCAGAAGTACTGAGCTAAGATATGCTGATTCAAAATAAGATATGAAGCTCGACCTGATTAAATACCACTCTCCTCTGCTTCCGACATCAAGAAAAACACTGCTAGCTGATGATATAACCCAGCTTTAATAGGGGTTCCCCTTCCACACAAGCCTAAGCCCTTCTCCTGCATAGATTATTATTGGAAGACCCTCCTATATAAGATGAAGCCCCACCCTAAATAATCTGCATCAACCAGAAGCTCCTCCTACACATGGCAAAGCCCCACCCCCAACAGCCTTTTTATGGCCTGAAGCCCCTCCTATATAGGCTGAAGCGCCACCCCAAACGGCTCGTTCTGCCCCCTCACCAGTGCCATATCACTCACCCTCCACATACTCCATGACCATGCAGAGGTGCCGGCGTGTCTCAAAGGAGCAGAACATGCCAACCACAAACGGGTTCTCCGCAAAGGTCAGGATGTCCCTCTCCACGAAGGCCTGTTGGATCTGGTTCCTCAGGATCAGGTTTTGCTTGTTGATCTTCTTCATGGCAAAGCGCTGCCGCGTCTCCAGGTGTCGGACCAGGTACACCGCGCTAAGCAACAAGAAGAGTGGAGGTGGAGAGGTACTGGTTGGAGAGATGTTGGTAAACCTTGGAGTGGTATGATATTGGACTACTTTATATCAATGGACCAGGGGTCTCCAACTCCGGTCCTGGAGAGCTACTATCCAGTACGTTTTCCATCCTACTTGGCTTCTGATGAGCCACACCTGGCCCTGGTATTTACCTGAGAACAGGTGTGGCTCATCAGAAGCCAGATACGATTGAAAACCGACTGGATAGTAGCTCTCCAGGACCGGAGTTGGAGACCCCTGGAATGGACCACCCATTAAATTATACACCACCAATCACCTAGAGCACAAGTGGACAAGTCAATGAGTAATGTGCTGGCAGGTTCACATTTCCATTTTGAGTGGATGAAGAACTCATGGATGTGAGGCAGGAGACATGGCCATTGGTCTGCAGTCAGTCAATCCACTTACCCATAGGCGCCGTGGCTGATCAGTTTGATATTCTGGAAGTCGCTTTCACTGGGTGGCTTAATAGCCTTCATCTTGCCCTGGAGAGACACGCCAGGCAACATTAGTGACTAAGAGGACGCTGATTAAAATGCACAGATGGCAGCCTGCCTCCGAGAGGCTCCATGGGGGGGGGACATATCTCGTATCTGCCAGCCGCCTTGACAGCCTCACCAGCCCCAACCCTACAAGCTCATAAGACGGTAAAAGCCTTATGGATCTAATTGGTGGGATTAATCACGTCTTGTTCCCATGCTGATTAGCGTCGGATCAATGCAGGGGCAAGCGAGCGAGCAGATGGACCCTGGCAGCTGGACCTTCAGGCAGCTGTGCCTCCCTCAACTTCCAGAAATAAGGAGGTCTCACCTCGGAGTCCTCTGTCTCCGGGGTGTGGGACCCCGCACTGTCGCAGCTTTCAAGGTGAACCATCTCTGGAAGCCAGAAACACAGGAAGAGGGTGTGAGTCCCCAGGGACCCAAGATAATGGAGGCAATGTGGCGTGGTGATGAGATCCCTCCTCCTCGTCTCGTACCCTTTCCCTCTCATAAACTGCCTCTATAACTATCCTATTACAGGTTACTCCGGTATCATTTTGCGCTCAAGGGAATTTTACTTGCATAAAAATGTTCTGAGAGCAGAATGAAAAATGATTGGTTATCTCTCTGAACCAATCAGCTTGTAGAGGATGTGGGTCCAAGCAACTACATGAGGCGGGACCAACTAATCAGATGCCTTGGTTCCACCTCCTCTAGATGCTTGGAACCACCTCCGCTACAGTCTGATTGGTTATCTCTCTGAACCAATCATTTTTCATTCTGCCCTCAGATCATTTTTGTGTAAGTATAACTCCCACGAGCCTTTTTGGGCACCACTGCTGGTCCCATCTCTATCCTTTTGGCCATCCTGCCCTCACCCTCCAGGGGGTCCCTGGTAAGCCCAAGCTGGCTAATGATGTAGCGGGGGATGTCCGTCTTCATCAGGTGACCCTCTTTGGCGTGATCTTCTGCAGCCTCCAGGAGGTGGTAGAACTGCTCGGGGTTGAACTCCTGCCAGGGAGGCCATATAGGGCATGACTCCCCACATCGCAGAATCAAGCAAACATCCCCTTTTCACCAGCCTTTGATATAAATTTAGTCAAATGTTTTGTCTGCTTCATACAACCCAAACACAACAGATGGTTAAATTTTAAGGGCCTTTTTGCAATTCTTGAAGAGCCATATGTTCATAGGTCAAGATTAGTGGCCCATAAACAAGACTGCAGGTGCAGGAAGTTTGGTGTAGCTTGACGTGAGCTTGAGTACAGTGGACAGAGACTGAGATGCAGCAGGTAACCTTCAACCGGCCTCTGTCTGACTCAAGCACTACCTGTCATTCACAGCAACCACCTGTCAATGCAGTGGCTGTTACCGTCCTAATCATCTAGGGCAGTGTTCCCCAATCCGATAGACCAGTGAATCCCAATCCGGTCCTCGGGGACCCACAGTCGTTCCACATTTTTGCTCCCTCTGAGCTCCCTGCCAGACAGTCTCCAGTAGGGAGCAAAAATGTCTGTGGGTCCCCAAGGACCGGATTGAGAAACACTGGTCTAATGGCCAGTCCTACTTGCCTTAAGTGACACACACCAAGGGAATTGAGGATGTCGGGAAAAGAAACTATTGCTTTCTAAACAAAAAAACTTCAGCTTGAAGGGATGGACAATTATCTCCTCGGTAAATGTTTTGATTTAATGATCTGCTTAAAGTACTATATTTTCTTGAACAAAGAAAGAACAAGGGATCTTAACGATTAGAGTCCGACCTACCAGGCACTCGAGGAGTCTGGCGGGGCGAGAGATGATGATGAGGAGTTTCTTCACCAGCTCTGTGACAAACGTCAGCTCTGAGCTCTCAGAGCGTTCATACGCCTGCCGGGGAGGGCCGTAAACAGAGAGCAGGAGAATAACTATTTTGCAGCATTCAGTGTAGACGCGGAAAAGCGGTCTGTTGTTGCCAAAGACTCACGTCCTGCAGCAGCCTCTCCAGGCTCTCCTGCAGCTCGATGAAGTAGATGCTGGAGATGAGGGCACCACGTGCCTTGGCCAGGCAGTCGCGGGACAGCTCCACGATCTGGTGGTGGATGAAGCTGAGGACCCCGTCAGCCAGGGGCAGCACGTTCTCCGGGGAGTAGGCCTGGATGAAGTCGGCTAAGCGCTCCTCCATTTGTGCCGTGGCCTAAGGCAAGCAGGTAAGCATGCGGACAGTCAGAGAGGCGGACAGACAGAAAAAGGCAGCAATGCAGGCTGTTAGATCTAAATGGACAGGAGATCGACATCCTGTATGTTCATATGCCGAATTGCTCTCCATCTTCCATCCAGACTGCATAACCTACCACAAAAAATGGCCAATAATCAGTGTCCTATAACCAGTTTGTTGCCTGGTGCACTGAATTAATCTGACTCAGGCAGAATGGAGACTCACTCCACCACTAATGCCTGACTACAATGTCTGGTGGTGTGAGAGCCGCGTCCGTGCGTGGGTGCTCGTGCGTGGGCGTGTGTGTGTGTGTATGTGTGTGTGTGTGTGTGCATGTATGCATGCAGTGGTGGCGTCTGACCTTAGGGAAGCGGTCCTTGTAGACGTGGTTCATCATCACAATCTCATTGTCGAAGCAGGAGGGTGATCGACCGGGGCTGGTGTGGGGAAAGGGAAAGGAGGACTTTGACCTTTGACCTTTGCTGTTGACCAACCCTTCTGTTTTACAGTGTATTTCTGAAGAACCCCTCTTCATCATCATCATCATCATCATGCATGTGTGTGGAGGAAGGGCGGCCCCACCTGAGGCTACGGGACCGGGGCCTGACGTGGGGAGAGCGGCGCCCCCCAGGGTCGTCCGCGATGCTCTCCGTGCTGCCAAAGTGCTTCGACAGGAAGTGCAACTCGTCCATGGTGGGCTGGAAGGGAAGCTGGTGCAGCCGTTCCTGGGAAGAGCTGGAGGACTGGGGGAGGGGGTTACGGTAGGGAATAAGAAGAGGAAAGAGGTAAAGGGAGAGATTAGGGCAATAAAACACGCAGAGCCAATGAGCCCTGAAGGATGACATCATCACTGCAACCCAACCTTCACCAATGGGAGCAAAACATAAAGAGCCAACCGCAAGTTTGGGTTCTGTCTGCATGGTGCTCTCCCTTATATAATCTCTCCTTCCCCAGACATCACTGAGCCACCCATGTGGTCTCTCGTGGTCTTTAATCATCTCTCCAGCTTAGGTTACACTCTCCTTTTGAACCCCTGCCTCCCTGAAAGCTAGTGGTACGGCCCATAACCGTGGCTGTATTATTTAAGGGAGGGCTGCAGGAAAGTATGCGAAGTGGGTGGTCATTAATGTGGCCCAAACAGGTCTTTGCTCATCCAAACTGTTCTGCACCTAGCAAAATCATTTCTTGTACAAGCAGTTATACTCTCACATATACTAATTTTATTTAGCAGATGCAATATGCGTTTTTTTGAGAAGGCTGGGTCATCCAGTTGCTGGAGCAATTTCAGGTTCAGGGTCTTGCTCCGTGGCCCAACAATGTAATCACTCTGCTGGATTTGAACCAGCAACCTTCCGATCACAGCCATCATAACCCACTGAGGAACACATCACCACCTCAAATGGTGTATGGTTCACTGTTCAGGGCTGGAATCAGCCTCATTAAAACGATGACAGTCACCCTTGTGTGTCTGCAGCATCAGGGTATATATTGGCACTTCTCCACTGGCATATAGGAACCAACCTGTACTCAAGCCGTACCACGAAGAGGGACTAGCTACAGCGCGGTTCCAGATCGCTTTAGTTTGCCACCGTAGCAGGGTCGGCTCGGTAACGGTGTTGCCGGGTTTGGAGAGCGACAGTGACATAAAACCGAAGAGATGCTTATTTACTGTGCATACGACGTACATCACGGTTCACTATGTGCAAATGTCCGCTAGCATGCCTGCGAGAATCACCATCTTCTGTTAGCATCAAACGCTAGCGGAATTAGTATTCACTTGTGTCAATTTGCATTACAAATCCATTCTGATCAGCTGTTTTTAAATAGGATGTTAGAAATGTTTGTGTTCTGAGTTATCGGGAATAGATCACAATGTGCAATACTACTAGTAATGAATAATATACAGAATACACCCTTTTTCCTTCAAATAATCTATGCATATCGACACAGATCACTGGTATCTCCATGAATTCAGATGGTGGTACTGCAATCAGCTTGGTTTGGCCACACTTTCGGCCCAGCTTAAAGCGCGGTACGGCTCGGGTCCAGCTTGTATACAATGGAAATCCGGTTTTTGGTAGCAGTGGAAAAGCGCCACATAAGTGTGTTAATTCGTGTGCCTCTTTGCGTGGACATGGCCTGCTGTGGCCTTTTGGGGCCCCTGGGACGGTCACACAGCCCGTACCGTCGAGCTGGGGGTGTTGGTTCCATATCCCGAGGAGGGCAGGGAGGCCAGAGACCATCTCCTGCCATCTGCCCTAAGGAGTGGAAGGAGGAGCAAAGGACATGTCAAACTCGGGCGGGGGACCTCGATATGGTTACTAACGAGGTCTGGAAGGAGTGCCGACATTACCTCCTGGAGGAGGCGAAGGAGAAGTGAGCGGGGTTGCTGGGGGTGAAGGTCCGAGGGCTATCCAGCGGACTGCTTCCTGCAAATGACACACACGGGTAGGCGGGGAAGAGTGAGAGACGGACATAACGGGCGTCCAATCAGGAGAAAGGCCGCACACCTGTACCTACCAAGATGTCCCGGGAGGGGCGAGTGTGGGCGGGGCAGAGTGGGCGACGTGCTTGTCAGGATCAGACTCTTCCTGTTACTGGCTCTGCAGCTGAGGGCACAGCGAGATGGAGGGTTTTAATGCGGCGTGCAAATGAGGGGCTTCTCCGTCCAAAGCCCCCAAAATAACCACGAAGCTACAGCCACGATAAGCCGTTTAACCGAAGCAGAATGGAATGCAGGTGCATATTAACATATTAAGAGAGGATAAGGGACTCTCTTATCCTCCCTAAACGGCAGCTCTGCGTATCGTCCGTGTCCTACAAGCGTGCATGTTTCTGTCACGTTCCTCGGCTCCGGCTGAGCACGACTCTCACGGGCACTGTCCCCCCCCCCAGCTGTCGGTCAGGGGTGCAGGAGAGACTGAAATCCTCCTCATGCCCAACGGACAGCAGCTCCTCGTCCAGTGGCCCCCGCCGTCTCCCCAAGGCGGTTGACAGGCTCTGATTAAAATCCCGGCTCCAAATAAACCCCGAAAACTGAAACATGCGTGCAGAACAGGCCCCGGGGCAGGAAGATGCCGCGCAGATGAGCTTGTGATCAAAGTGAGCTCCCTACTCGTGCATTTGACCCCATTTACGTCAACAGGCGTCACCCAGCCTCTCTCGGTTTATGTGAGGGCAGCTTCCGGGGGGGGGGGGGGGTGGGGGGTTCAGAGACCAAACACCTCCGTCAGTGTGTGTGGGGGCTGTGAAGGGCAGCTTACCCCTGTGAGCAGATGTGGTGGAGAATCGGCCATGCTGGCTTAAATGGATTAGTGTCTGACACATGTTCTACACATCTATCTTCTTCAAGAACAACAGTAGTTCACTTCCTGCCACAGGGACTCGCAAGGCCTGACCACCTACTGGTTCATGGTGAGCAGGAAATGTATTCCTCTCTGCTGCCCCCTAGTGGTAGGACGTCCTGGCGCCAGAGGACCCCGGTAAGATGATAAGCAAACAGGCAGTGGCAGAAGTGCAAGCGTAGGGATGTCAGGAAGCATATCGCAAGCCGGATGAAAGCCTGGCTCAGCCGTTTCATTGCTGCTAAAAATGATGAAACTGCACTGTGTGTAGTTACTCCCATAATTTCAAGAACCTTCATCGCAAAAAAAAACCAACTATGAAAATAATAAAAGGATGACCCCGGCAAGGCCACCCCAGGGGCTCCCTGGCGCACAGCAACCTGCTGGACAGCGCCCCCCCCAGGAGCATGGCAGTGATTTCCAGCCTTTAACTGGCCCCTTCAGTTACTTTCCAACACAGTCCTGAATTCAGACAGCTGGGCGACGATCATTAGTAACGCCTGCTAGTGACTGAAGCGTGAGACGGACACGGACTGAGGACTCGCTAGGGAGTCTGTACTTCCTCACAGGTGTCCCGCCTTTAAAATGGAGGATGCCGGTCCCTTTAGACTGCAATGTCAGTGGGCGGGCATGTGGACGCCTGTGAGGTGAGCTGGGGGCTCTCTCTGCGGCTGGATGTGGAACCGGACACCGCACATGCACTCCGGCGTCCCTTGTGCTGAGTCACCGCGGCGACCCGAGGCTCGCTGGCCAATGGCACGGCACCAGGCTCAGAGAGGGCGGGCACTGACCTTGGCTGACCTTTCCTGACATTGTGTCCCGAGCGGGGCAGGGCCGCTGTGTCCGCACTCCCACACGCGTGTGCGTCTGCATGCATGTCCTTAAGATAGGGGGGTTTCCCCAGTTCATACCGATATCGACGTTTGGCCAGTGGTCACCCTCAGCATCCAGCTTCAGGGATCAAAGCACAAAACCGCTTTTTAAGCCAGATGGAACAATAACAGGATACGTCACCATCACTTCCCACCCCTGGGGGGGGGGGGGACAGGCAACAGCCATGGGTAAGGTTGTGCCACAGCAGGGTTGAGCCACATGGCCTCTGGTTGCTAGGAGACACAGATTGAGGATGACACCAGTGATGTTGGAGCCGGTACGGGGGGGGGGGGACTGAACTAAGAGGGAGCGTAACAGTGCAGTAGAAATAGAGTAACGAAGGAGTGAGAAGCGGAGGAGAGGAACAGGAGATGAGTGAGGTGGCCAGCGTCGGGTCTTTCAGGAGCCTCGTGTGACAGGGGCGGTCAGAGGGCACGACTCGCCGGCGCCCCCTGGGGACTAACTGGATTACATGTAGCCGGGCTCCGGCACGGCTCAGAGGTGACACGGCTTAAACGGGCCCCATCGCTCACTCCAGTGTCACTCCGACTGCGGGCAGCACGTTAATGACAGAGTGAGCCTCAAGCCTTTCAGAAACTGATACTGAGCCACGTGCAAGGCTGGGGGGGGGGGGGGTTGCTGACGGCAACCGGAAGGTCATTCAGCAGTGTCTCCCTCCAGGTGTCGAGAGATGCCTGCCTGCGTCTGTGTAACCAGGCACCGCGTTTGGCACTCAGACACCCCCCGACACACTGCTACACCTTCAGACGACACAACTGAGGGTCTGGACAGAGGTATGTCCAGCCCTGGGATTCAACCTCACACAGTTGCGGCTGTAAGTCTCTGTGCTTACAGACATTCACAAATTCTCTCAGCCTATAATCAGTGGATTATAAATGTAAAGAACAGAAGCTTATTTTTAAGAAGTACATGCACACTAACATTAAACTTTGCCCTCAAAGTCTTTCTGTAATGATTCGGGATGGTTGTAGGTTTGTTTTTTTTACCCGTTTCCCCAGCAACTGAAACAGCTGGACGCAAACCGACCTGCAAAACCACGCGCTAAAACACCAGCCACATGTAAAGTCAGGAAGGCAGAGAATTTCAGTCATGATACCCAGAATTCCATGGGGCAGGGGCCGGACAACAAGCTACTGCTTCGGTTCTGCCCAGTTCAGCAGCGGCCGGTGAGTGATACCAGGCTGGTGCCCCTCTCAGAACCACAGAAGGCCGTGCCGGGGGAGGCTACTCGCGTGCGTCCGGCTGTTTGTTTTCTGCTCCTGACACACCTGAGCCGCCCCCCCGGAGGACACGGGCTCGTCATTCGCCTGCCAGCCCACCTCCCCCCTTCCTCACACAAAGGGCTGAAAAACACCAAGGCTTCGAGTGACACACGTCCTGCATCTGTCCCCGAGAGCGGGCACCATGGCGTACGGTGAACCCCACGCGCACGCCGTAAGGCCGCGTCCTCGTCCCCGGGGCCGCTGCCCCGCCCCCTGCAATGCTGGCCGACCCGCTGATGGTTTCAAGAAAGGCAGTAGGTCACGGCAACCACTCCCCCATCACCCACGCCCTGACCGAGGGGGTCCAGCAGCATTTCCGCAAAAAGTCAGTTACAGTAAGCGTCAGGAACACGAGGCGGGAGGGGGGACGGTGGGGGATGGGGGGGGGGCACATAGGATGAGACCAAAAGATGGACAGAGAAGGATGGAGAGGAAGAGGGAGGTGAAGTGGGCGCAGCGCGGATCATTAGCGGAGTCTCTGTTTACCTTTTGGTGCGGCGAAACATGGTGCAGCACTGGAGAAGGAATAGGAGGAGAGGTGATGTGGCGCCACGGAAATGCCGCGCCGCTCTGCCGACGAGCGCCGCCGTCTACGTGTCTGTCACCGCGAGCGCGCCGCAAACATCAGCGGAGAGAGAGAGGCAGGGACAGAGCAGGGTGGCTGCCACCGCCTGCATAAAGCTGCCGTGGGGAATTACTGGAGCCAGCCTCAGGGGAGACGGGGGCAGAGGGAGCGTGTGTGTGTGTGTGTGTCTGTGTGTGTGTAAATGCCAGCCCTTAAGGACACAGACCTTTGTAAAGTGGGTAATGCAGATGAGGAAGAGGAGGGGTAGGGAGGGAGCTGAAGGGCAGCCTGAGGATGACAGAGTACCAAAGGGTGAGGAAGACAGTGAGCGACAGTGAGGAAGAGCAATGGGCCACGACGGGATGGAGAGGCGTGATCCCACGGAGACGCAGACTGAGAGAGGGGGGGGACAGGGGAGGCTGCAGACCCGGCCACTGATGAAAGGCTGCACTCACAGTCACAGAACCGGCAGAGCCTGATTCCTTTAAATGTCATTTGGATACAGGCTTGGGTTTCGCCAATAAATCACAATATCTAAAGAGCACCCTAAGAATATTCATTCATTATTTCTCAAGGAAACCCATGAATGAGTCATGATGAGGAAATGTCCTCTGGTCCCCAGTTAATGATCTCCTGTAGTACTGGTGTTCCTTTAATGTACACATGAAACACACAGGCTCTATAGGCTCATTCTCCCTCAACTCAGCTACTCTGTGTAACTGTGACCTAAGGAAGCCACCATCCAGGACCATGGACAGCGACCAGACAAGAGAATGTGGCCTCTCGCTGTCACACTGAGGCCCCAACCTCAAGTCTCCACCCCCAGCAGACTACTGATGGAGATATATTGCCCTACACCAGGTGTGGGGAACCTGATCCACAGAGGGCCAGTACGGGTTTTTGGGATGACCTCTGAATCAGCCAATAAGAGTGGATCCCCAGGACTGGAGTTGAGAGCCACTGCTTTATTATTGGTTGATTGAGAGGTCATCCCAAAAACCCACACCAGCCATCCATGGAACAGATTCTCACCCCTGCCTTAGAAGTTGAATCCTAACTAATCTGAATTTCCTCTTTGCCCATTTACACAATCCCATTTTCTCATACTGATAATCTACTCCATCCATTTCCCATAACTACTCATCCACTACAGGTTGGATGCGGGGTCACGGTGAAGATCCTCAGGAACTTCAGGAATCATCTGAGAAGCCTTCGTGAACCTCAGAAAGCACAGCTGGGCAAGGCAGGAGACACTGAGGATGGGATGCCAGTCCAGCACATGGCACACATTCAGATCAAATGCAATTTAAAAAAAGACAACAGATGACCTTAAACAACTACTCTGGAAACTGGAGACCTACACGCAGACGAAGCTGAGAGAGCCAGTGCTGGAACCAAACTCACCATCTTGGAGGTGTGAGACCACAGTGTTACTCACTGAGTCACTGAGCTGCCCTGGATGAATCAATGATGAATTCAGTAATTACCTGTCAGTGGATGCCAGAGTGTTTCACAGACTGAGCCAGCACCTGTGCAGCAAGCAGTCACCTCAGGCGGGCTAAAGGCTTTGAGAATACGTCACTACGCACCCTCAAGAAAGCAAGAAATGGGCGCACTCACCTGCTACTTTTGCGTGGAAGTGGAAGATCCTTCTAGAAAGAGAGTCAAAAAAAAAATAAAGATCAGGTTGACTTCTACGTAAGGGCATCAACCATCAACACCAACCCAGACCTGTTGCCCTATGAAGATGAAAGCAGGTTTGCACTTGTGCAGAAGCCCTATATCTGTGGAACAGTGACTGTTGGCCCATTTGGAGATTCAGAGGATGTCAGAAACATTAAATACCTCGGCATATGCGGTACTGCAGATGCGTAAACTGCAAGTTTGGTTGGACAAAATCATCTGCCGGGTGAAATAATGTAAACGTAGAGTACACCAAAGTTCTCCTATACCCTCAAGCGAGACACTTAATTTAATTGCATCAGAAAGTCCTTTTCGCTTGCACTGGGTAAAATGTTTTGCTGAGCAAATACATAACGCAGTGTAATGTAATATCCAGACAGTGCTTCAGGAAGTCTGATGTGACAGATCAGCAGTGGAGCCTGCTCCTTCAGCTCCTGCTCTTGCTCAGTCTTGCGGTGATGTGCAAAATATGCCCTGAAGAGAATGTGTAAAAGGAAAAGGCATTCAGGTGGCACCTACAGGACCTAACTGGTACCAAGAGGTACGAGATGGTGCACAAAGGGATGAGGAGTAGAGGCTGAATGAGTAACATCAACACGAGGGTGGATTCAGGATCTCCAAGGAGAACGGATGTTCTTGAGGGACCCCACTAAGTCATTGGAGTCCATAATGATGGTCTAAGCTAGTTTTTCCTAACCCAGTCCTTGGGGACCCACAGAGATTCCACATTTTTGCTCCTTCCCAGCTCCCAGTAGGCCCTACACAACGCAACGGTATCATAATTACGATGCAGGGACATTTTTTAAGCACAGACCAAAACAAGATTGGTGGCACACATTGATTAATAGATAAGGATCTTAACTGTCATTGTCACTTGACAACGAAATTGAGAGGTGGAGATTCCCACATTTGGGGAATTCGCAGGGGTCAGAACAACCGCAGTACAGTGACTGGGCCTCACTCTGGCTGACCCACCTTCGTGATCATGGTATCTCCCCTGCCAGCTAAGTATCAGTAATAATAGAAATAGAGCCACAAATAATAGAAATACAAAGTAAGAGTGCCACTCTTCTAGTAGGAATCTGGGAGGGAGCAAAAATGTGGACCGTCTACGGGTCCCAGAGGGCCGGGTTGGGAAACACTGCTCCGTGTGCATCTACACCATGAGTGACATTATGGGATGCCTTAATCTTTCACCCGACATCAGCTCACTTCTAAACTTTCATCCCAAACGTCCCTTGTGGATGTTCCATACTCTCCCGTCCGAAGTAATTGCTCAGAAATACCTGAAACTACATTAATCTGAAATGACAGGCTTACAAATCCCACAGAGAAATAGAATCTCCTGGGCAGGAGATAGAGAGTAGCACAATATCAGGAATTACCCACAAAGGGGCCACCTAGCAGCTACCCGACCATCTGCTTCAGTACGCTGCTGAATCGCCTTTCCCCGCACACAGATCCGTTCTGTCTCTTCCAGCATTTCCTGTCCACATTAGCGGTGCTCGCTTTCAAATGCCTCTTAAAAGGTCTTACAGGGACGGATCATGACAAGGGAAGGATAGATGCATTAACCGCTACCCAGGATGAGTCTGCATAGAGACTCGTGGGATGGAATGATCGATTCCTTAACATTACTGCGTGGAGATAAGGTCCCTGGGGACAGTGTGGTCCTTGGGAGAAAAGCGAAGCGAACTAGAAGAAACACACTGTAAATAATGCGTTTCTCTCACATTGACACTATTTATCGACGTGTGCTAACATTCTTGTTTTGGTCTGTGCTTAAAAAATGGCCCTGCATCGTAATTATGACACCGTCATGTTGAATAGGGCCATAAAATGGTTGTGAAAGCATGTAACAAAGGCTGGGAAAGCACAATTTGGCAAAGAAATAGGCTTCCACTTGTTGAACATCTGGTGCCTAACAGGCCTTTATTGCTCTTATCCAATGGGAGCCTCACAATCTTTTTTCCTCTTTTAACTGAGTGCAGCATAAACAACTGAAAGCCAGTGTTACCTATGCCTGCTCACAGCCCCCCCCCGGCCTTCATTGTCCTCAAAGAAGCCCTACCCTTTGACCCGAGTTCTCCGGGTGCCCCGTGTGCCGCCATCTGGCACTGAAAAAGGACCCGAATGGGCTTTAAATGGCTTTCACTCAGATCTGTATAGTAACACATCCACAGCCCACCTGCCACCTCTTGGAAGAATAATGCCATTACTTTGTAATTAGGCTGGCTGTGGTCCTCAAACGTCACAGCCGGCGCCCCCACGGTCTCTGAAATCTCCCTGCCCTTTCCTCTGCATGTGTGTCATTGTGCTTCTGGCTTGGGAATGAGGAAGGATACTGAGCAGGAAACTGAAGAGGGAGCAAAATAACTCATAATCTCCCCCAAGGACGACGGTGGGGATTTTGGTACCCATAATGCATTTCAGCCCCAGTGTCCCTGCTTTTGATTCCATGTGTCTCCCCAAGCCTATCTGCACCCTGTTCTCAATTCTGGATGATCCTAAAACAATAAGATCAACAATGCAAGATATATTTACTGGCATAATTCATATATCTGAGGAGTAAAAACATAGATTAACAACTTTAAGTAAGATTATCAATATCATTTATCTATTGAGTTCACTGTAAAATTGACCATAAGATGTAAATCATTGTGCACCTCACACACCCACACACACACACACGCAGACACACACGTTTGTTTTCATAACTTTGTGGTGACTTTCCATTCATATCTATGGGAAAAACCCTAATCCCAGCAATGACAACCCTAACCCCCACCCATCCATAACCTTAACCATAAGCAAGCAAACAAAATAAAAGACTTTTGATGTTTTAATTTTTTTGATTACAAGTCACTGTTTTTATAAAATCGTTTTCCCCCTTAAAGGGACTGAAAAAATGGTCACAACGTCAGAGGTTTTTTTTAATAATCACATTGTGGGTCCCCACAATGCACTATAAACATATCTCTCTCTCTCTCTCTCTCTCTCTCTCTCTCTCACACACACACACACACACACACACACAGACATGCACAGTTTCAGTTACTGTTTGGTTAAACACCAGAATGGCTCAGATGCATGACCTAGGCTATTTTGAATATGGTGTAATTGTTGGTGGTACCATGGGACTTTCACACACTACAGTATTTTTCGTTTACACGGCATGATGCAACAAACACAAAATACCCAGTCAATGGCTTTTCTGTGGACAAAAGCACCTTGTTTATGACAGAGGTCAGAGGAGAATGGGCAGACACATTAATACTAACGGGAAGGCCACAAGTGCAACAATAACAGCTCAGTACAAGCTGTGAGCAGAAACGCTTCTCTGAAAGCGTAACTCGTCTACCCTTGAACCGGTTCTGGGAGCAAAAACGGGGTCCTATCCGGTAGGTGTACATAACATAGTTCCAGTGACCGTGTGTATTAAAGATGGGTATAAATATCACTTATATTAAGAATTATACGATGCATGCATTTGTAGTTTAACAATAGCACAGCTCATGCAAAGATCTCACCTGCAACCTCCTTCTCCGAATGATCCCCGAGTCGTCCATAGCGAGATCGCGGGCGGACACCTGGAGGAGCAGACCTCGGAGGGTTTATTTCTTTCTTTTACGCTACCGGGCCCGGAACCAAAGGCGTCCTGGTGTGACTCTGCGGCACGCACAGGCGCCCTGCTGCATCCCAGCAGCGCCGGTACGAGAGATTTCTCAGCCGGACTCAGAGGCACCCGAGCCGTGGGTGAACACTACCGAGGCTATCGGATGCCAGGGCGCGCACCCAGAGCAAAAAATAAAAATAACCACAAAGGAGCACTTCCTATTAGAAAAATGGCTGATCTATTATTAACGACTTATAATTTCAGCACAGACCGAAAGCCTATTAGTGCGGTGAATTAAATACATGCCACTCGATGTGCGACCCCCCATGTTTTGTCATCACACATTAGGAAAAAATGTTAACAGTTTCATTCACCAATAACTGGTTTTTAGCTGTTTATCGTATTTAATTCGGTGACACGGCAGTCTTTAATATCACCGTGACTCCCGCTTCGTTCCCCGCCTGGGTGACATTACGTTCCCTCGGATCCCTCCCGTGTGATTCCGCTTCGCTTTCCAATCATTTCGTTCTGCTGCTATTTCCAGATCTATGTCCCACAAATGTAACCACCGGTTTACCAAAATACATAAGCAGAGGCATTTTATTCCCCTAGAAACCTTAAGCATTCCGTTCTACATTTTTACCTGTGCTCGACCTGGATCAGGATTTTTTCCCACTGAAAACGTAAAGAAAGTCTATCGACCTTACGCCGCAGATTCGTCCATTTCACACTCAGATTTCCTCGGATGCCAAACTCTCATCAAGCCCGTCCGGGTCTGTTTGTCGTTGTCATTTATAAGATTAAAGCAGAATAATGCTACATATTACAAGCAGAAACGTTTTTACCCAGCTATGTGACCGCACGCATCGATCCTAAGAGAATGACAGAGCAAACGTGTTAACGTGTAACCAGGGGCTTCTCTTCTTGGACAAAAAAGAGGAAAATGAGATACAGCTGTTATCATGTGTAGCATTACTTGTAAGGTAGCATTACTTGTAAGCCCGTACAAACCGCCGCGAACTTGAAACTAAATGAAATTTAGATTCTGGATCCAATCCACACAGGTTTTAGAGACAACCCCTGGTCCTGAATGAGCCGCAGAAAAAAATGCATGTCTGTTATTCCCTTCCTAATTCAGGGATGCCTGTCCCTCGACACCGTTTTCATTCACCCCTCTGTTCCCTACCTCCCACTTCCTACAGACCCTATAGTTTAACCCTTTATCGCCCCCCACCACGACCTAGGGATGCAATTCACTGAATGAAAATTTGGAATTTGCGAGAATTAAATACGTATCTGGTACAGTACGTTTCTTTTATTATTATTTAGTGGGAGGCTGAGTGTGTGTTTTTTGGGCGGGGGGGGGGGGGGGAGGGGGGGCACTGTAATTTGGTGTGGAATCCTTCCCTGGGTTATATATTTCTGCACAGGGTACATGAGAAATGCCAAGATTGAGGATAAGACCCTAGGGCAGATCATTTTTAATAATTTGACTTTGCATTTATCAGTTATCCCTTTTAAACTATTCTCTAAGTGTCGCACAATGGTCGCCAGGAGTTGACATTGATTTGAAGGCACCTAATAATGAATAATTATCACATAAATTCATCAACGGGCGAACCACGAACACGCAAACCCTTAACATAACCTTTGTAGTCTGCGAGAGCCCAAATACAACATAACACAAAGAATGAAACAAACTCTATAACGCAATACGCAGAAGGCATTTGCAGTGAAATTCGCAGCGCCCCCTACCAGCAGGCTGTCACAAGATATCAAACAAAAGTCTCTTGGAACGTGTTATTTTAGTAGTAATAATAATAATAATATAGCACCATGTAATTTAACAGATAATGAACACATACGGCATAATAAAGTTGATTGGTCGAGTCCAGTTTTTCATCTCGGTACCCACCGGCGACGCAGTGAGATCGCCCCGCGGCAGAAGTCAGCAAACAGGCGAGCTTCATTCTTCTCTGAAATAAGTCTCACGAATCACTCAACTGAGGCGCCATTTGTTCTTTCTCCCTTCGGGGCCGTTTCAGTTCGGTTTTACAACTGCAGTTTCTATCGTCTATTCTTATTCTCTGGAGACACTTAGGTGACAGACGGGAAACAAACAACATGCAGGAGTAATTTAGAACAACACAAGCCATAGGGCCTAATCCTCCTGGGAATCGAAGATTATCAAGAATCAATTCTACTTTCTGCCTACAAATGACATTTTTTACTATATGTATGCATGCTGACAGGGTGGACTGCAATTCCAAGGGCACATACAAAATCTGTAATATGAAATTGAAAAATGCAACTAACATATCAAAAGACTTGAACTATGTAATATCTTGTTTATAACCTAAAGAAAAATATTTTACGCTTTTGCTATTTAATCACTTAAAATACATATTGAAAATATCCAAGTGGCACTTGGGACGTGAAAATCCTCCACATTGCATCAAAATGCTATAAAATGCATTTTAAAACCAATACCTTTAGACTGATGGGGTGCCCCCCCCCCCGGCCCTGAACAGGAAAAGCGGTTTCAGAGAATGGACGAAGGGACATTCATAAATATTTACCCATTCAGAATAAACCTTGAAAAAAAAAAAAACAGTGTTTTGCAATATTTGTACGAAATCTGATTCACGATACAGAGGACGCCAAAGCCGGCATGTATTGAGAATGACACAAACATATTTACAGAACAGTGACCAGCGTAGTGCAGCATAGTGTGCATTTGTGGAGAAGTGATTCTTGCAGGTTCAGTTCTGAATAGCAGAACTGTACCGCACAGCACTTTCTAGTACGGTGTTCAGTCTGGACTGCTTCATACAAAATGTCTGTGGTTACAACATAAAGGGTTCCCTTTCAATCCATCATTCCAGCCCCCTCCCCCCCACCTGGTCTTACTCTGAAAAGGGAGACATTTGTAATTTAACATGGCCGCATGCTTCTATTTACCATTACATCTACATAATCCCTCGTCACTGGTAAATGCCCCCATCACACAAACAAACACCCCCCACGGCTGTATTTCTGCTCCCTGCCTGGTCTCTCCATCTGATTGATATAGAGATATGGCTCAGTGAGGACAGTGCTGGGGGGGGATAATGCAGATTGGCACCTATGGCAAGCATACAGAAGCTCCGTGGTCAGGAATGTGCCCAAGTCAGAATCTCACCCCTCCGTGTAGGAATTACTGTAATACCAGCCAAGAATCAAAATGCATTTACTTGGTTTAATATGCCTACCCTCTCTCTATGTCATAATTTGTATCTATGGCTGGATGTTGAAGGAGGTCTCCATGGATTAATAAAGTCTGGGTGTGTGAGACTGTATATATTTAAGGTTCATCATTTTATTTTGGCTTGTTCTGCCAATTTATTGTGTCGTCTGTCATGGCCGTAAGACAATCTAGGATTAGTCCATAAATAGCTATATGTGTCACACACAGCAGCCTTTATTCTGATAAATCCCCTCTTATTGGATTTCTGGATTCCCAGCTAATCACAGGAAACACAGATGGCTGCTAGAAACTGCAAGAAATTAGCACAGAAAAAGCAAACGATCGATGCAGATTTCTTTTTCGCTTTAGATTGTTTCGGGTTGATCCTTTGCTTAAGGAGTTTTCTCAAAGACGCACAAACGGCTTTGTTTCCAACAGAGAGCAGCCTGACTCACAGCTTATTCATTTAGCTCATGCATAGAGCCACTTAAATTACTCACTCCCGGTCAACAGATGCACTTCTAAGAGATTCATCAATGATTCAGCAGTTAAGGCTTGTGTTTTAAAAACACTTGAGTGCAGTTTAATGCCAGGTATTACCGCAAGACAGCATATTGTTTAAAGAATTGGGTTTACCAACACAAAACTGCTAGTTTGCCAGAGTAATTTGACAACCCCAAATAGCATCAACACAATATTAAGCTCTATAAATGAGTAAAGTGTGACGCTCCAGGTCATGTAAATGATCCCAAGGCATTCACAATAATATCAAAACACAATTTTACCAATTTATACTGCTGCAGCAAATCACTCCCCCACGCTGGTACAAGAGATTGCAGCTTTCTGGCTGCATGTCCATTTCATTAACCTATCAAAATGATTGACCAATTATGCCTCGACATTCAAAGCAATGCAGTGACGTGCATTTCAGCCACTCCAGATCTGTATCACATCCTTGTCATGTAAAAGCTTGACCGGAGGTGCCGGAAGCGCAGCCTCCAAAACAAACACACTGCACTCTTTGTGAGCCACACAGCTAACAAAGCGAGTGCATGCAGTATCCAGGACAGCAGTCTCCGCATTCAGGAACAGCGTGTACATGACAGAACCATCCGTTGTCAACCCCCCGACTTTGTGATTCAATGGTTATACATTATTCTCAATTTATCTTTTAACTTTCTATACAGGTATATGTTTGCCAGTGTCACTGAGGCTGAGTACCGTACTTCAGAGGGCCATAGAAAACCCTCTTGTGGGATCGATACCTTCTGGTCATGCAATTGCCCCAAGCTATGCTGTCATAAATGGTTATCAGAATACAGCTCATTGACTCGTATACAATGAATGACATTCACATTTCAGGGCCAGGGGAATATATGTCTACTTTTGATACAAAAGAAATACACACCACTGAAATATGCCAGCATATTCCAGTAATAATAAAATTCAAACTTATTTTTCCTGGAAAATAGTGTACTAAATCTACAATGTAGATATTGTTATCTCCATATGTTTAAATTAGGTCTAATTAACTGATAAAGGATAACATATTTGGATAAAACTGAATTTTAAAAATATGCAGAATAGAAGTTTCGGTGCCTTGACCCGGAAGTAAACACAGGATGACCTTCTGCAGCGTCAGAGATCTTCCTGTCTATGCAGGTGTTGCCCGTCTTGTCTTCGTCCTTGGTGCTGAACGAATTATATGTGCATTTCGTTCCTGTTACTGATAATATTCGTGTTACTTGAAGATTATTAAGTAATTATCCTAACGTCACGGTGTCTTGTGTTAAAATTACTATTTTAAGATGTAGGTTTTCAGATTTTGGTTTATTGCCTGGCGACATACAGCTTGTCATGGACTCCTCTTTGTAGGGGGTTCAGTATGACTTTTCAGGAGCCATCTGTGAAATCCCATTGACGCAGGAGGAGATTCGACTAATTCGATGATCTGACGTGAATACCGATGGGATGGCTGTGTAAATGTGTACTACGGGGACATTTTCAGAGACACGACAGCCGAGAGGGTTACAAGAACATCCGAAACAGCTGATAACAAAACGTCAGAAACTTCAGTGGATATTGTCACCATCGCTCAGAACAGGGTGCTGTCTTTCCTGGCACTTACGCATTCCTGTAACCCGTTACTGACAGTCACTAAAGCAGACTCTTACTGTAGAAAGAGACAGGGCTGCCAGCTCTCCCGCACCTGGCGTAACACTCACGCTTTCACAGTCTCATGCTCACGCAAGAAATCTTACGGCAAATCTATATAATTCCATTACAAACCTAAAATTGCCACATCGAATGCGTTGGTGACACTGAAGAGATAGCTGAAAGCCTTAAAAGCAAAAACATCCACTGTTGCGATTCGGTAGCTCGCCAGAGTATTTTATTATTATAACAAAAGAATTTTTTAATAAAAAATTCTTTTATAAAGAAAGAAATAAAATGTTTCGGCACACCTCCTTTAAACTATCACCCCCCATGTCCGCATGTAGGTACCCTGACAGATTGGGGGGGGGGCATTCGGCAGAATCTATCGAGGTGGACCTGCTGAGGGGGAGCCCACCTTTGGCACTCGGCAAATCTACAGTGGGACCCGTATTTCTTCAGATTAAAGTTGAAAGTGCAGCCAACCCAAGTGAGGGACCAAATGCAGACCAAATGTGTGCTACAAAACTTCATCATCTTTAATGAACATTACTGCAATAGCGGCCAATTTTCTACTTCGTTTTCTACTTACATTTTTTTCAATTGCCCAGTAAAACTATAACTGTCCCTTTATACTAAGAAAATGGGCCTGTATGTGTTGCTAATGCAGATCTTGTATAATGATTATTACTGTGAAGACGGCACGAACATTCACATTCGCAGGGCAGTGACATTCTGACCCCTTAAACATGGACCCACACTATAGTCAATCTAAAATTAGAAATCCCGGAATAAACAGAAAAAAGGGGCATAAATGGAAGTTACGCGTGCAGTTCTGTCGCGCGAATACATCCCAGCTTGCCCTCAATCAATAATAAAGTGTTAACACTTAAGACGAGTTGTGCGTGAAGCTGTTAACAAATTAAGGATTTTTTTCTCACCACAAGAGGGCAGCGTAATGCTGTGAGTAGCTATGATAGATCTTAATTGGAGGCTGAATTAAGGCCTAACGGGGTGATGTTTTACTATAGACCTAATAAAAAGGCATGAAAAATATGTGCATAAGAATGGAGGGATTTCATACATAATGTGAAAAATGAAACATTTAAATTGTGTGTCAATATGTGTGTGTCAAATGAGTGTGTAAACATGGGAAGTCGGCCGCACCCACCACATGACAAACCACCTCAGGGATGAGAACCTGAGTGCAGCCATGCAGCGGGTGATACCTCAGCACCGCACTAGTCCAAACGGACCAGTGTGATTTTTTTTGCGGCGGCTGGAGTGCCAATCCTGCCACCAACCCCCAAATTTTTCCCCTTAAGTTGGAGGACCTCCTTATAGAGCTGGATGTAGATTAACGTCATATCCAGGACGACGCAATTGCAGGTGAAGGGCCTTGTTCAAGGGCCCAACAGAGTAGGATCACTCATTCGCAGGATTTGAACTTAGCCTCAGAGCCACCACTTCGCCCAGGCTCTCTACTGTACAGTATGCCATCTGCAGTCACCAAGCACCTACATAAGCATCCTGTTCATGTGCTTCTGCTTTTCATACCTTCAACCTTCTCAAACCATTCAACAAATGAATAGACCAGGGAATCTACGTAGCAATCTGCTACTGCAAGCTGGACTTCTGTCATTTTCTTCTTGCTCACAAATAGTTTCACTTCACAGCTCAGATCCATTAAAATCCTCAACGAGATGACATCATCGCCATTATCAATGATTATGCTCACCTCTGATAATGATGAAGGGATTTTTTCTTTACGTCAAAATACTAAAATGTCCACATTTGCAGCATGTACACCTGATAAAAAGCAAGCGTTTAAATGGTATTTGGCAGTCAGTGTCATGCCAGTAAAATGACCCAAACAGAAATTTTAGTTTAATTAAGACATGCAGTCTCATACTCGCTTAGATTTTACGACAGGTATTGTCTATTGTGATTTCAGTATCTATGGTGACTGCAGAACGAATTCTCGCGAGATCTATAGAAGACAAAGTCACGGGACTTCAACACATGCGTAGCTGAACTTCTTTCTCTTTGCAATTAGAGCTTTTCGAACTGGAGAGTAAATAAAGGAGCGAACGACCATCTATTCCTGTGAATCCAGTTCTGCTTGAATCAACAAGTGAGTCCCGTAACGTGGTATAGAACACTATTCCGAACCATTGCTAATTAACTATGCTATGCAATGTAGTAGCAGTGTGCTATTAAAAATGTTTTGTTATAGTGATTGCCCTTGTACGCATCAGACAAAAGAAATATTCTAACAATGTCTCTGAATGTTTAATTTGCATGTATGTATGCGGATGTAGTGCATATACTGCAGTGTACGCTGACTTTATGTAGTTGACTTTATTTACATTTTTTTAATATAATGAATTTTTTTTCTTTTATATAATTCGCCTTAATTGAATCTAATCTTTCGGAAGAGTACATACATTTCTTGCGTAAAAATCCACGGAGACCCAAACTACGGCTATAGAGTCACTTTAAGCGGAACAATGGGGTCCTTGTTTCGTACTTGTGCTGTGTCATCTACATTAATGAAAATGGGAAGAACTCAAGGCTAAAAGCTTTCACATTAGCATGGCTTTTTAAATGTCCTTCACAGTAATTTCCTGCAACCATGTCTGCTGGGAAGGCCAGGATCGGACAGCCAGCGCCTCAGTTCAAAGCCACTGCAGTGGTGGAGTCCCAGTTTAATGAGATCCAGCTGTCTGACTACAGAGGTGAGGCTGGTGCAAGGGATACCAGACGTGTAATCATGTGCGCCGTAATAAATGTTTTGGGTCTGAAAATGAGTTTCGAAGAGGGCTACCCAACCCAGCTCCTTGAAGCCTCTGTTTAGACAGGTTTTGATTGCATTTTAATTGGAGCCTGACTTGCCGCAGAAACGCCAGGTGAGGCAACTTATTTGCCTGCAGATAAATCCCACGGCTGCACAGTCCTGCTCTGGAATTAGTACTTAAATTCCTTATGTAATGCAAAAAAAAGCCTGTTATTCAGGAACACACTAGATGGTCCGAGTGCAAAAGGGGAGTCATGACTGAAGCGTCCTTGATTTTAGTCGTTCTGCAGGTTTACATTATGGGCTGTTCAGGCTGCCTCAGCATTTGGTCACTTTACTGTTATGCTAACAGACAGTTGGATCCTTTTCTGGTCATGCTGAGGGTGCTGGCGGTTTCAGGGTCAGCGTTGGCCTTGTTTTTGTGATGAAACGCGGCACCATTTCAGTTTGAACACGCCTGCCTTTACTGCATCCGTCTCTATTTCAGCTGTCCTATTCACCTTGCTGTTAAGTGTCCAGGCAATGAAGTGATACATGTCAAATATTGCAGTGGCCGAGAGAAGCGTGTAACATGATGAAATTTACTCCGATATTAGACTCTTCAAAATAGCCCCTTTTTGCTTCAGTGACAGCATTGCAGGCTCTTGTCATTCTTTCAACCAGCTTCTAGATGTAGCCACCTGCAACGCTTCTCCAATATTCTTTTTTTTTTAATTATTATTATTATTATTATTCCAACAGTCTTGAGGGAGTTTCCACAAGTTCTGGGCACCAGTTGGCTTCGTTGCTCTTTCTGTGATCCAACTTGTCCCACACCGGCTTTACAGGCTTTAGGGCTGTGCAGTATGACTTTGCGATCTCATCGCAATTCTGTGGCGCAAGCCCAGTAATCTCCATGTCTTTAGATAACGGGTGAAACATTTTGTCCAGATGACTGCTTTTCAGTGCCATACAGATGTTTACTTACGCTGACAATTTAATCACATTAGTATTACACCTAAAATATTAATGAGATGCGTATCGTAACACCTAAAAGTTAGTAATCTGGATAAATTCAGCGTACCCTTATGCGTATTAAATTTGGTTAGCGGAGCACATCACATGCTACTTTTTTGGTAAATCGTGGAAGGGATAAGCACTGAAGTTTAGAAAGGGACAAGAGAGCAGCTACAACATCATTTGAAAGAGGAGATATTGTGGATAAACAAGGTAAAAATACGTCGGTGGTGTGATGGCATTTTTGCAGTTTAAAGTCCGACGTTTATTAAACATAATGATATGATACAGATCACTGATGTTTGGGAGTCACAATACGCTCTGAATGTTTGTCGTACTGCTTATCTGTTTACCAAATTCTGGGCGTAACTAAATGTCTGTATTGTACCGAAAAGCCGGAGTCCAGACAGATGTTTCGCCCGTCACCTTAAGCTCTGGTGTTTATTGCGCCATTGAATCGAGATTAAATTGCAATATGATATTGCACAGCCCTAGGTGGGGGGGTTGTGGGGGCCAGGTCATCTGTCGCAGCATTCCATCTGTTTCCTTGGTCATAGGAGAATACTACATGCCCTTGACAGATGCTTAAGGTCGTCGTCTTGTGGAAAAAATGAATGATTTTCAGTAGGCGTGTCCAGACGTTTGACTGCCGCTGTATGTTCCTGCCCTGTGCGCGTGTCCTGCAGGGAAGTACGTGGTGCTCTTCTTCTACCCGCTGGACTTCACCTTTGTCTGCCCCACGGAGATCGTGGCCTTCAGCGACCGGGCAGAGGAGTTCCGCCAGATCGGCTGTGAGGTCATCGGGGCCTCTGTCGACTCCCAGTTCAGCCACCTGGCCTGGTAAGTTGCTGGTCTGCAAGCTGGGCTTGTTGCAGAGGTTGGTGGTTAATAATGACTTTATTCGTCTCCTGTCAGTCAGTGCTTGAACCCGTCCGCCCATCCATTTTCTGTACCTGCTTATCCTATTTGGGGGGGGGGAGGGGCGGGGGCAGCTCTGGAGCCTAACCGAGGCGGGGGTGCCAAGCCATTGCAGGGCACGTTCGCACGCCAGTCACCCACACACCTATGGACAATTTGGAAACTTTAGCATGTTTTTGGACTGTGGGGGGGGAACCGGAGTACCCAGAGGAAACCCCCCCTGATGACACGGGAAGGACATGCAAACTCCACACACATGGAACCCTGGCAGAGACTCAGAGGTGTGAGGGCACGGTGCTTTAAATTTTACCCCCCCCCCCCCATTCCTAAGCATCAACTAAAACTGATTTTTTTGTCATTAAAAAAAATGTTTGGTGCCTTTTTGCATGTTATACAAATGTGAAAGTTGGTCGGCCAAATTTAACAATCACTCTAGAATATAGACCCACTGGGGGTGGAGGGCAATGCATGTATGTATCTGTACTGGTAACTGCAGGTGGTCTGGAAATGTGCAAGTAAGTAACAAGGTATCAGAGGGAAACTGTTATGTACAATGGAGTCATGTTTGAGCACCAGGTGGAAGGCAGGTAATGTTGAAGTTGGTAACAATTGTGTAGGATTAGTTTGGGAGTTAGAGAGGGTGACTCAGCAATGGTTCTGCTTACTGTTTAACCGCTTATTTCCAGAAGTAACGGGAGGACCGTGTTGGTAACCTTTTCCACCATATTTAGAGTCATAGCGTTCAGGTGACGTTGGCCAGCTATTGGTGATGGCTCACGTCCATCCTGTACGCTGACTTGCTGTCGCTGGAGATCACACCGGATCACACCGGCCTGGGCTGATTCAGCCGCGAATCTGAGAAGTTTCCCAGACGGGTTCTTTGTGGTGCAGTCATCAGTGTAAAACGAGTAGACCAAATTGGGGGGGGGGGGCTATCCCTGGGGCGCTCTGCTACCACTGGAAAGAGGAGTCTGAGGTTAGATGGTACAGCCGAACACATAGTTACCTCTTCATTGGGAAATCGTAAATCTACTTGTAAGTAGATTTGGATACATTCCTGGTTTTTAGTATTAAAAAATCCGGGGTAATTTGTTTAATGCTAAAGTCTACAGGTAGTATATGGGCATATATATCTTCACCAGAGGTGGGTGGTTCAGGTCCAGAAAGTAAAAATCCTTAACGATTTTGTTTCAACCGACCAGTTGAGTATAAACAATCAGCCACAGAATACTCAACTGATTGGTTGAAACAATCTTGTTCGGGATTTCATTTCATGTGAATTTCCACCCCTACTTTACTGACCAGATGCTGTTGGATATACTTTTGACTGTCTGTAATGATTTTTTTCTGCAGTTTTCTGATTGGGGGAGAATGACATCTTCCCCGTTCTTTACAAGCTAGATGTACCTGGAACATGACTGTGGTGTTACGGTTCATCAATGTTTCTGACTTTATCTGACTTGGACATTAAGCCGGGGCCGGTTATGTTCGGTTATGTTGCCGAATTCTGCCGTTTTGCCCAGATCATTCTGCTCTTTGCCTCAGGATCAACACTGAGAGGAAAAAGGGCGGCTTGGGTCCAATGAACATCCCCCTAATTGCAGACGTCACGCGCTCCATTTCACACGACTACGGGGTGCTGAAGGAGGACGAGGGAATCGCATACCGGTTTGTGGCGTCACCTTGGCGTCTGCGCTGCTGCATCACTCTTCCACGTTGTATACATAAAATGCCAGAGTCTAGTCCAGCTTGCTTTTGTCACCCCTTGAATCCTTTGTCTTCCTTTTACCCATAATTCCCAGGGGCCTGTTCGTCATTGACGACAAAGGCATCCTGAGGCAGATCACCATAAACGATCTGCCGGTTGGCCGGTCCGTTGATGAGACACTCCGCCTGGTGCAGGCCTTCCAGCACACCGACAAGTTCGGGGAAGGTGAGAGTGCAGGGGCGTGAAAGAGTTACAAGACGGTCATGGAGATCCTTAAAAAAAAATGTAAGGGTTGGTTATTATGGTGGTGGTTAAGGAACTGGACAGGCGCGCAAGAGGTTGTTCTAAGAGTGACTTCTATAGTGTCTGTATTTGGGTACTAGACAATGCCTCAGTAAATAACTAACTATTCAAATTAGTAAATGATTTAAGCAATGTATATTTGCTTAAAAAAAAAAAAACAGGCCACGGAATCTGTACAAACAGAACTGTGCCGTGTTCACGTTTCTGTTCTGGGTAGATGAAGGGTGTTAATTAGTCGTTTGTCTCTATAGTTTGTCCTGCAGGCTGGAAGCCCGGCAGTGATACCATCGTCCCAGATGTGGAGAAGAGCAAGGAGTACTTTTCCAAACAAGATTAACCTGCTGCCCCCCCCCCACCCCCACCCAAACAGCTAGCCTAAGTTCAGTCGCTGGGTCAGTGCAAATCTAACAATTTTGCAAAACTGTTGAGCTGATCGGGTTGCTAGGGTTAAGCACTTAATGTTGTTCAGTCATTTACTGTTCAGGCCTCTAAACTCTTTATGAAGCCATTATTCTGGTTGTTTCTGTATTTGTAGAACTGTTACTGTACAAATGAGCTGCTGTGTTTGATTTCTCGTGTTCACCGAAAAATGTGAAGCTTTTTTCCATCTCAAAGGTTTCCTGCAAATTGACCGTTTTATACTGACATCTAATTGCTGTATACTGCTGGATGATGTTAAACTGACTTTCTTTAGACATGCGCATCTGAAAAATAAAGCTTAAGATGGATCTGAAGCCCTAATTAACTAGATACTGACATTCGGTTTAATGTGAGACTTTTTGTTTGCCTGCATTGTGATTTTCATTTTATCCACAAGGTGGTGGTACACAGCTGTGACTACAAAATAGTTTTACAGACAGAATTCCTTAAAATGAATCTCTAATGATTGCTTATCTTTACTGTACCTAGAATATTTTTTGCACCATAAATATAGTAATATATGTAAGATATATGCAAGGTATCTGAGTGAAAGTTCACATTATAGTCTTGCTACTTGGATCTCGTCCTTAACTGGTTTAAGCTGCCCCATTTGCCATTTAAACTGGGTTTTACACACATACAGAAATGACTTGTACCGTCTAAAAGGCCTGCAGTAGACCTGTAATGAAGATCATGTTGAGCTTTTCTTTGCTAGTATGAGGTTGGTTCTCTCCACTATTTGCTTTAGATTTTGTGAAATTTTCCACCCTGATGCATGCTACCCCCCCCCCCCCCCCCTCTCCCTTCACAGAATAATACCGGACATAACATTCTGCGATTGTCATGTGGTCCATGAGCCAAAAAAGAGAGTTTCGTTTCAGGATGCTATTTATATCTTTTCTTTGGGATGGGATAGTAGTTTCCATTAAATACTTTAAAAACCACAGTAGTCTTCCCACACGTCCGGTGATTTACATCCCAGCTCCAAGCTGTCCAGTGGGACTTGGAGTCAGTCTGAAGGCACTGTGTTTGCACTCTGTAGCGCTTGGTGTTCCATGTGTCTGTTAACTAAATATGTGAATTAAAGGTTTCCAGCAGAAAAGTTAGGGAGCTGCCAGTTTTGGCTGTTTTGAATTTAGATGTCATAGGTCTATCTAGAACAGGGGCAGGCAAGACGCAAACTGTAGTGCTGGTAGGATGGAAAACCTGCTGGGTACCAGCACTGCAGGATCAGGGTTGCCTTCCCCTGTTCTAGGTAGACCTATGACATCTAAATTCGAAGCAGCCAAAACTGGCAGCTCCTTGTCTCTGCTTTAGTTTTTACATATAATTGTCCTGTTGGTTTCATGTTACTGTATTGAGATGTGGCTAGAGGTGAGACCTGGGGAACAGTGACAGGCGACTAGGGAAAATTAATGCGTCTCAGTTGTGCCATTACCACTGCTGATTCTTTTCCATGTGGGCTGAGCTTGTCTTTTTGTCAGGTCGCCCCACGAGATTTTGTAGGTACTTCGTTCCGTCAGCCGATGCCAGCTGTTCCTGAATCTGGTGTAGGTGGTGAATGCAAAAAGGAACAGAAAATATCTGAAAAATAAAGAACCACATGTAGATCAGAGTCAAATATGGGAGAATTAGATTAAAGACGAGACTGGTTTGCATTTACTGACCACCACCTAAAATCTCGAATTCCTGCTCTTTGCCATGTCCTTGCTTGGTGTATAAAGACAATTTCATGGAAATTCCAGACATTTTGAACAATGAACAAAAGTAGAATACATTTATATGTGATGAAATGGATGTTGGATACATAAAGGCCTCCGGAATAGAAAAAAAGGTGTTAATGTAACATAATGATACCCACAAAATGCTAATGTGGAGAATGTTCTGGATGTATGGAGACCAGAAGCTTTAAAGGAGGTTGGATGTTATATTTCCATGTTAAGTGCATAATTCTACTTGTGACCAATTAATGCCTGGATTATTCACTGGACCATCTGGTCACAGGCAGTCCAGTAGGAAGATGTATTCCTCTTTGCTAAGGAGAGCTCTGCATCATTTGCTAATCACCAGGTGACTTAATTTGATATTACGTAATAATCATTAGAGCTTTTCAAAATAAAGCTTTAATCCTGTTTCAAATGTATGTTAAGCGGGAAATTAACTAAACGTGACTTGCTGAGGGACCGATGACCGCTACTCCACATGGGGGGAGGACATGTGCATTCTTTTAGGGTGATGTAGCCCCCGGAAGCGCGCGCGCTGGTCCGTCCGGGCCCGAATGTTACCAATTGGTGCGCGTACACGTGCAAGACGCCCACTCTCAACCTGTCCCGCCGGCAGCCTGCCCATCAAAATACATTTTTAAATAAAAAATCCACCCCCAGCATTCCTCGAGCGCACGTCACTTCCGTCTGTATTTCCAGTTATGTGATGAATAGCGAGACAATTGCCTCCACCACGTTTGAAACACCAAATGTTGTTTTGCACCACCCCCTGCCATGGGCCCATTTGGTGCTGACATGAACGTGCTAAAAATTGTTCGTTCCGTCTCATGGCAAATAACCTCACTATCAAAATATGCCTATATATAAGCACTTCATCTGATAATTTGTCTGTAAACATGTGTAAGAAAATGTTTTATTTGAGTATGAATTAATTTTGCAGGATTGTCAGTTTAATACAGGGATGGCTGAGATGTGTTTTTCTGTAGTATCAGCGTAACAGTGTGTACATCGCTTACTACTTGATTGTGTTTTTATTTTTATTAAAACTTTTCCTCAGTAAGGACCAAAATAATTTCAATCTTTTGCAAAGTGTAAAACCCGATACTTGACTGTTTCACCTTTTATATCGGCCGTGTATCTGTGAGCACTTTTTTGCAGTTGTTTTGGGAACAGGGCAATATAAACAGCTGTGCACAACTTGGGAAACTCCCCGTCATTTTGTGTGTGTGTGTTTTAATACTTCGCTTACAGTACTACTAGGAAATAAAGCAGACACATTAAAATCCTTTTTAACTGGCAACCTAGGCGGAGGTTTCCGGTAAGCGAGCCCCTTTTGACGTATTAAACACCCAAATTGACCATATATGGACATTTTCCTATACGTCAGCAGAAAAAGACCCCGACGCTTTCGCTTTTGAGACTTGCTTGCTTCTAAATCTGTCCATGTTAATTTGTACGGACACGCCATAGATGTGTGCATATTATTAATTTTCAACACCACACTAGAATGGAAGACTATACAGTAGGCCTTATGTTAGGTGTGATTTCCTCTACACACACAGATATGGGAAACTTTCGTCACAATGTTATTTTAACTTATGATAAATGTATATATTCACAAACATGAAGTCATTTTAAAGGGTATTTTACTTAAATATATTGTACACAGATAAAAATCGTAAACAACTGACTTCATAGGGATTTGTCTGTATCAACCTGCCACTTACAGAATAATTTACATGGTTTTGGGAATGCTGCAACGAACGAAATAACAGTTGTAACAAAGGCATATTTAAAAATACACCCACCCCTCACTCCTTAAGCAAACAACTTAACTTATAAACACAACCGGGATTAGTCGAATAATTTATTCCAGCCTTCTCCGGTCATCGGTGTCGCTGCACATTTTAATTATGTAAAACTATAATTATAGTATACATATATCTAGAGAGTAATAATCGGCGATCCACTGCTTTCAGGATTTCTTTTACAAGAAAACAACAACATACATCTAAAACAAATGTCCAGTGTTTGCACTTTAAAGGTAGTCTCTGGGTTTAAAACGTATCCATCTTGCTGGTTAGCATGAGCTGACAGCCACTGTTGACATGTGTCATGACTTTCTGTTTGAGCTGCGCCACTTGCTCCCTGAGCACCGACGCGGTGCTGGACAGGCCCGCATTGTCCGACTTCAAGATCTTCACCTTATCCTCCAGGCGAGCGATGCGCTCCAGTTTGCGCCGGCGGCACTTGGTGGCCGCCAGTCGGTTCCTCTGTCGCTTCCGCTCCGCCTTAATGCGCTCTTGGTTTTCCATGTTGATGGGCGACACCGGCGGGGAACTGTCACTGCTCTGCATGTCGGGGACAGTCTGCGGCTCTTCTTTCGGGGCGACCAGGCGCTGTGTGTGTAATCCTGCTCCGGTTAACGGGTGCTGAAAGTGATGGGCCGTCGCTGCCTGCTGCTGCGGCAAGTAGCTGATGGTGGCCGTGGGGTAGTCGGATCCGGACGTGAGGTTAGTGTTGGAAGCGTACGCGTTCAGTGTTGTGTAAACAGGAGGCTCGGCAGGCAGGGAGGAGCCGAAGCCGGAGGCCGCTGCCGTGCACGTCGTCACACCACCGGCTCCAATGGACACATTGGGCGGGGGTATATGGTTCATCTTGTGCAGCTCGTCCAGAGCCTTCACGAACCCGTCCGCGAAGCCCTCCTGCTCCTCGGTGATGCCGCAGTTGTAGAAATACTGGCCAGGCGTGGGAGTGGTAGTTATAACGCCGTTGCTGTTTTGGATGATCAGTCTCTCCAGCTCGGGGGAAGCCAGTTTTAGCGATCCGACGTCTTGATTGGCCGGCTGGAAGAAATCAGCTTCGGCTCGCAGCTGGGACTTCAGGCTCCGGTACGGTTCGGCCGCGGCCAGACTCATGTGTTGCTTATGTAGCTTGAATTCGTGCAGGGAGGTGTCGGGGTGGCCGTAAGCCGGAATAAACGACTCGTCGTGATAAAACGGCTGCTCCATTTTTGTAAACATATAAACTTGGGTAAAATGCGCAAAATATAGTGTGAAAATCAAAAGTAGGCCTGTTTCAATGGTTTCAAGGACGATGAAAATAACGAAAGCAATGAATGAACAGCATAGATTAAAAAAAAAAAAAAACCCGTCCTATTTTCGAGCGCTTTAGTAAGCAGATTTAAACGCCAGTATTTTTCTGCTTTTAGCAAGTGACAACGTCCATGAATTTCATCGTAACACACAAAAAGAGTGAACTATCCATCAAAGAAGAGAAAAAAAACTCCGAAATATATTTTGGAGAACTTCAATGTCCTTTTTCCCTGTGCGGCAAGAAAACGTCCAGAGACTAAATTCTTGATTTCTCCCCTTTGTCCGCGGTATTTTTCCTATAAGTATTTTTGCAGCGTGCCAAAATGTGAGCAGGTTTTATTATGCTGCACAGAAGTGCATCTCGTGTCTAAATGCCGGTGTTTGTCCTGCATGCCATTTTATATATGTATATATGCAAACAGACAAACCGCTGCCAAAACCGTCCAGGATCAGCGATTGGTGTTTGGCTTTCTGACGACACTAATTCCCCCGCCTCCTCCACCTTCCTCCCACCCCGCGGCACAACGTCAGATCGCCGATGACGGTACTGCCAGGAACCTCGGCTATTGTAAACAAGCATTAATTGTTTCATCTGTTTCGAAGCCTGAATTTGAAATGCTAGGATATTTTTGTATTCGTATTCCTTTATAACATCTCTTTAACGAAATCAAATAAAATAATTAAAATAAATGGAAAAAGTTCTCTGCAAAGTATACCCACTGCACCGGACATTAACGACATTTACACGTATGCGTAAAATAACTTCTTTCTGTATGAAAATAAAACGTGATTGTATTATATTACTGCATGTACTTCGCTGAGCATTTAGATTTCTCACAGTTGCCAGTTGCAATCGTTAATGGGGGGTGGTCAGCCCTGGTCTACATCATGCTCTAAACGTTTTTCCGCCTTATAGCAAAGCAATAAAAGTTCAATGAAAAGTATTCGCCACAAGACCAAGACCAAATTCGTTTGGGTTTTTGCAGTTAGTGTTGTGTTCTATCTCAATCACCCTTCAAAGCCGCAGGTCTGCTATTAATCGCAAAAAAAAAGTATTATTTTCATCATACGTGGCCATCCGTTCGTCCAAATGAATTCTAATACTTTTAATTAGTTGTTTAATAATATTTCACTTACTGTTGATCAGATGTAATAAAAATAGTATGCCCACGAGTAGGCCTATGTATAGCCTACCTGAAAATGGTGGTGTGTACTCTGGTACCGAGCAATATATAGGTAATCTAATCCCGATGAAAAACGACAAACCGTTAGTAATAATAATTACTATAATTACTATTATTATCATTGTTGATGATGTTGTTATAATTATTAACGCTTCGTCCTTTTTCGTCGGGATTAGAGACACAAGGATTCCTCAACAGGTGGCCTCAGAAGTGTGGATAACAAGGTGACAAGGCGGGGGTAAAAGCGGATAATGAAAAATGCAGAAGAACCTGCGTTTTGAACTGGTCGGGTACGCAGGGCGGAATGTGTCGCCGCGCTGTCATGTCTGCCAAAAATCGGCAGATTCTTCACGGTGAAACATGTTGCTAGGATACGCCACAGGGCCTCTCAGAAATGGACTCGGAGTCACCGAATAAAACCTAAATCCATTATTATAAGGAGGTTTATTACTTTGAGTTATCTACCTTTTGTATTTGTTAAGGTGCTTTTTTATTGTACCTACATTTTTATAGGGTTGGTGTACTGACACCCCATCCTGGATGTACCTTAATTGATTTCAGACTTGCAGTTGGATGGATAGATGATAAGACACAGTTGTCGGAGAAAACATTTCCAAGTCTGAGGAATCTTGGTGTTACAACCTTGATCGAGGTATTTGGTTTGCTGCATGGAAAAATATATATAGGCTATGTATAATTATTTATAAATATTCCTGTCATGTGGTAATTTTTACGCAACTATTCGCTCAGGAAAAAAAAATGCACGTATAACATGTCAGCTTCAAAACGCCTTTCTCCTTCCTGGTTTTATCTGTGTGGTTTTGTCTTTCCAGCATCAGCGTCACAGGCTGAGCTTGACGCCTGTGACGGGCGGCGCTGAGGTCCGGCGCGGTGGCTGCTCGCTTCTGACACCCCGAGTGGGCTGCGTACCGCTGCCGCGGCGCTTCTGCGGGGCTTTCGGAAGCGCACTTCGTTATCTGTAGATGATGCGTGTCTGGGCGAAATGCCAGAGAAGTCTGCACCTTTTCCTGCCTTATGTTATGCTCGTGTTTCCTCTGTGCCGTTATTATTACTATAATTGTTGATGTTGTTATTAATAGTTATTCTATTTCCGGACATTATTCGAATAATCGTGTCTGGGAGTATTGGAAGGAGGCATATCTGTAGTTTAGAATGTGAAGAAAAATACATCTTAATTCAATCGGTTCAATCTTTTGTTTCCAGGTACATGAATCAAAATTAACTAATATAAATGAATGTTGAGTAGAAGTTAAAGTTATGTACGGTAAGAGAGCAAATTGTAGGCTACATGTTTGCACTCTAAAAATGCTGCGTTAATAACAGCCCAGCCTGGGTTAACTGGCAACCCGGTGCGGGGTAAATGGACAGAACAAACGCTGGGTTATTTTGATCCAGCGTCTTGGGTTATGCAATTTAGCCATGATGCTTGTTTATAACAGCTACCCAGTGTCGGGTTAAATTAACCATTGGTATGGGATTGTTCTTTTATGTCTTCTGTTATTATTAAATATAGGCCTATATTAATACCATCTTTAGTGGTTATATTTCGTTGTTAAATATAATCACAAATAGGCTACCAAATCTAAATATTTATTGTCGATAGAATTAAGTTTCAGAACATACCAACGAACTCGGCTGCATTTCAAGGTCAAGCTGTCCGGGTTAAAGCCTCGATAAATACCCGCTTGACAAAACGTTTTCCCTCATGATACCTATAGCTTACAGGTAACTAGCTAGCTTAACTAGCTGACGTTAGACGAAAAACGGTATAACTCTATCGTTGAAAGAGATTGAGTAAAACTTCAAAGTAACATTGTTGTTGTTATTAATATTTAATTGGAAATATTACTATAACATAATGAACTAGACGTTCGTCTAGTTACATCTAGGCCTATGCCTCATCAGCCGTTTGAGGGGTGTTTGGGTGCTTGTCCAACAGTTCCGATGAAGATTTTTTTAATGTGTGCTAAAGACGGTACAGGTTCAAAAGTGATGGGTCCAAAACATAACCCTGCTACTAGGTCAGGTCACACAAACACTGGGTCAGAACTGGCTACTGGACTGAAAATAACCGATCATTTTCTAGATCGTGTGCTGTTGGGTCGCATTTTTTTCTATCTTTCACTGTTCATAAGATCTGTTAAAACGATTCGGAGTTTACTGCGATAAATCTGGATACTGGAAGTTCAACATGGGCACGTTTTATCCATTCGATTTGTTTGCCCCATCTTATCAATTGTATAGCCTACTGGACTTTTTCCTCATTGTTATATATAAACATTCTTTTATGTATGATTTATGTAATGTGTGTCTATATATGTCAATATGACTGAATTTAAATGCACATTAACTCCTTACAGCCTTTGTTTTCCGGGTGCGGCTCCGCTTTTCGTGGTTGAAGCATCAGGCTATTCTGGCACGATCCGTGACTCACAGCAGGCAAATCCACAGTCCTGCGGGGTCAAAGCCTCCAGACGAGTACCAGAGGCTTTCAGCTGCCCGTCAGTCGCTTCGCTTCTTGCTAGTCAGCAGAAGCGAACGAGTGAGTGGGAGTGACAGATGACAAAGTACTGCTCCACGCCGCCATCAATGGCCCCGCTTGAGGAGGCCACTTACTGCCTTCTGAAGCATCTTTTCACTGAACAGTTGAACTTCTCACACACAATAGATGCTTTCATGTTGTTTCTCAGCGTGGGGGTTTGGGTAGCTATAAATAAGCCAATCCACAATTAAGAAGTCAGACCCATGTGACTTTATTGTGAAATGCGCTTGTGTTGCCTTCTTATGACGGGTTGCTCAAACTTCATTATGTCTGTAATTGGAGGTTATCGAGAGGCTGTGATGTTGTGATGGATGTCAGACATGAGTGAGGAGCCACTTCTGCTTTTGCCGGCTTCCTCTCCCTCAGTATCATGCAGATGGAAGCTGCGATTGCTGTTACCTGAAACTGTACCGCAGGGAGCATCTACAGGAATGGATCCTTAATGCCGGAAGTTACTAGTGTAAATATCAGGAGAAATGCTGATATATATAATATATAAACTACTATGCAAAGTCTTACACTGCCACAGAAAATAATGTTTCAGATATGTTTAAGCTGGTGTAAAACTATGATTTTATGTCTGTCAAAGCTTTTCATTGTCAGCTTCCAAGTTTAAAACTTCTCTTAAAGTTGCCACAGTTCTTTGCCGTTACCATCCAGTATGCTCAGATATTTGTTGAAGTCAATCACTAGACCTCCCTCTTTGGTTAATCATCATGAAGTTCATTAAACGTTTAACTTAATTATTTAAGTGAATTGACGTGAAATGGTTGAGGTGCCCAAAGGAAAGATTCTTCTAGTTCTCTGACAAGATATCAGTAAATCTCTGTGGAACAGAATAAATGTTTATTCCTTTTGTTGTATTCGTTTTAAGTTTTACTCTTCAGTAGTATATATTCCAGGGTCAAATTATATTTTTCTGAGCAAAGATGCACTTTCTGCCAAGATAAACAGCTTAAAACATCATTTTCTTTTATCACCTAAAACTTTTGCAGAGTACTGCATACTGCTCTGGTTAAATATCCTGCTGTCGAATTGGGCACTATTGCAGATGGCTTCAGATAAGCTAATTTAAAAACATAAACCCTGTCCTGCTGTGGGTTGGCATTCTGTCCAGGGGCTGTATCACAGAGCGGGATTTCTTGCTCAGCTAGATAACTTGTCGAATTTGAGGCAGTCTGGCATAATGTAAGATGAAGTCCATTTAAATCGGAGTACTTTCAATCTGACGAGTTTTCTACAGTAGTTAAGTCCCAAGGTGTTCTCTTGTAGCTCCTGCACCCTTTTCAGGGGGGCAATTAATCAGTTATCGAAAAGGGGCACTTAAACCCTGAAATGGGAGGGCCTCACAGTTGTTCGGGCTGATGGTCAGACACTTAAGTTTAGGAGTTTAGGAAACCCAAAAGGCGTTTTTCTATAGGAAGCATCTGCAGAAAGAATACAGAACTGTTTATTTGAGCAAACTGTCCATTTAAAATCGTTTTCCCCGTAATTTCATTCCGAGCGAAACACGGTTAGCAGTGGCCCGGCTTGAGCATCATGTTGACATTTTCTGGCGCAGAAAGGTGATGATGCATCTTGGTTTATGGAGAATCAAAGACGAAAGGAGAAGGAAGAGGGGGAAATCTTTGTCTTTCGTAAAAAAACAGCCTTATCTTCAGTGGTAAGTATTGCAGATGTCCCCCATGCTAACTATTAGCACACCGTTACCTGCGCAGCAACAACACTCCGGGCCTCCGGTTTGAAAGGTAACTATACAGTAGCTCCTCCGTATCCGCGGTTTCTATAACCATGGTTTCGGTTATCTGCGATTTTCCACGGTCCGAAAAAAATGTAAAATGTATATTAATATGTTCTTTCGTTGTTGCTTCATCCTTTGAGGGAAATAAAATCATGATCTTCATCACTAGGTCATCCATTGACACATAATACTTTTTCATTACTTTATCTAATCAAAAATTAGGCTAAAACATCAGAATCCCTTTAATTTGAGAGTGCAGTCCTGTATAATAATATACAGTATAATTTATTACTACTATATATAATGTTATTAATACAATTACCACATGTAGGAACACAAAAGTTGCATTATATATGTGGTCGGCAGTTGGTTCGCTATTATCTGTGGTTTTGGCAATCCGTGGTACTGTAGGTCTCGGAACGAATCACCCCATTTACTGATTATACCTGCAGGAGACGGGGACAGCGTCTGCATAGGGATGAGCAGCCGTTGGTTCAGGTGGTTTTATGGTGTATTTCTCTGGTTGAAATTATATAATTCTCGGTATAAGGAAGTCTAAAGGGTCAGACTCCTGATTTATTTACTGATTAGTCATGCAGATGTGACTGAGCTATGAGGTACGGGGCATCGTTAGATGCAGCCTATCTGTACACTCTGGGTTTCTCTGTGTAGGATTTGGTTATGATTAAAGGGCTCTTTTCGTTCACTTACAGTTCATGTGAAACATTAGAGATGAATATTTAATGATGACTGTATAGTAGCGCTGCAATAGTATTGCGCAGTTACCTCGCGCCACCATCTTTGCGCATCGTCAGTTATGTACTCCCAGCACGCGAATGCAGGCACGTCAAGTAGGGCTTTATTGTCACAGCAGTCAAATTCAGCATACTGCATACCTGACGCAAAAAACGTTATATAAAGCATTATACAAAACCAAAATAAATAAAACGAAGTAAAGCCAAAAATATAAAGTGAAAACGAATATTATTGGTGTGACCAGCTGTTAGCTGCCCGTTATGAGAATATCGATCGTTAATTACCTGGGAGGAAGCGGGATTTCTCAGTTAGCTGGGTTAACTTAAGTTAGAAATCTTGATCGTCCAGTGAGAGTTTAGCTAAGGAGCATTCATTCCTATTGGACTTCTAGCTTAAGTTAACCCAGCTAACTCAATACTCCTGCTTCCTGGATAACCCCCCTGGTTTTTAAAATGTCGTGGGTAACACAGGAACAAATAAGTCACTAAAAGGAGGTGTAATTTCTTTATTTCTGACTAGGTAAAATAAGTGTATAGGGAAAATTATTGTGGAGGATAAATCTCATGCTTATTTATTATATATTGTGTGTCGTTATCTCATTTCCGTCGTGTAATGTTAAGCAGTTATGTTGCTTTGTGCTGTAACGTTATAGTGCTGTGGCTGTTGTCATTGTTATTATAACAAATCTACACACATAAGTGAATGTGTTTTAAAAGTAAATTGCAGATCGATTTATCTTTATCTCTGGATGTGGGGCATTTATTCGGGTGAAGGTTCTGTCTGAGGGGTTATCCCTTCTTGTGTTCCCCTTGAAGCTGGTCGACTCCTCACACTGCTGTGTCCCACGTTTGCTGTTGACGCCAGTCAGTGTTGCCTCTGTCATGCATAGTGTTTGGTTCGCCTAATGTGAAAGGATCAGAATGGTCTACAGGCAGCAAAAGACCCTCCCTCCTCCCCGCTCTGCAAAATTCATCGTGGCTAACCCACCCCCAGTCAGCAAAATTTATCATGCTGTCGGGGACCTCAAAGGCCAGGGCCGAAATTTAATCTCCGTTCAGCCCATCCTTTTGGATATGTCTCCGCATTGTATTTTAAAAACCAAAGAATCGTTTAATGTTATCAGCTTCCCTCTCATAAATTATGAGGCACAAAAAGACATTAGATTACTAGTGTTCAAGTTGGGTTACATCAGTCAGCACATCCATGAACAGAATGGGGATCATGAGATAAAGTAGCATTAGCATGCTTACAAAAACTAAGATGTTTACTAGCTAAGGAAGCCCAGGGGCCTGTACTATGAAGCGGGGTTACTGGCTTATCGGGGTAACTTGTCGGATTTAAGGTAGTCTGGGCAAAATGTAAGTGAACAAATATGAAGTCCATTTAAACTGTGGTACCTTAAATCCGACAAGTTACCCCGATAAGCCAGTAACCCCGCTTCGTAGTACAGGCCACTGTACTGTTATCAATAAACATGTAAACATGGAAACATCAGTAATTTTAGTGTTATTCTTTCTAGATAACCCTTCATCTCTCTTCCCTGGATTGCCATTTTGTTTTACAACTTTGGATATCTGAAAGTGTCCTTTACTGCTGGTTTCGCAAACCCCGACCATGACGAACTCGGCAAAAGAACACAGTACACGCCGAATATCACGCGCGGGGCGGGAAGCTGCACCAACATGGCGGATGACGGCTGTTGCTTGGTGTGACGGTACAGTGGATTGTCACGCGCAATCCTCCTCGCTTGACATTCACGGCAACCCTATACCGCACAGGTGGCTGGAAGATGGTTGTATATTTAATGGCGAGGTCTGAGCTATGTAGTATGACTCGTCTGTATGTTCCCTATGCCTTTCTCATGAATCAGTAACAGACGTACTCATCACCTTTTGATTAGTAAAGCCCAAAGTGCACTGGGCTGCACTTATGTTTCTTTTTCACAGTAAACAAACACAGTGTTCACTGATAAATAAAAAAAAAAAAAAACTCTGATGTAAGATCACAATCACACGCCCCGGCATTTGCAGCCATAACTGAACGCACTCGTCCAGGAGATTCCCCTGCACTGCCGTGAAGGCCTTGTTCCACACAGCTGCGATGCCCCTTTGGTGCCTCTCACTCTCTCACAGGTCTTTACGTTTTCATCTTGACGGACAACATCTCGCCCAGCCACGGTCTCTTAGCCCTGGGGCATATTTTTAATAGAACGAAGCAAATCTCCTGCTCGCTCTTTTTTTTTTGTTTTGTTTGTTTAGGCGATGCTGCCGCGTGCCAAAAATGCTGCGAACCTCGAAGAGAGGTCCACGGGATCCGTGAGTCAGGCAGCTGGGCGGGCACGACAGTGTTGGTTGCCAAGGGAGACAGCGCATCGGCTTAACAAATGGAGATTGTCGCATGTTTGTTTGTCTGCTGTGGGGCCTTGCCGATGGCATGTGGTTTCACCTTCGCTCCAGTCCGCTCCCACTGTTCCCATTGCTCCCAGCCTTTGTCATTCCGTAACCAGCCAGTCTCCACAAGAGGCTCCTGAAGGAAGAGGCCACCATCTCCAGATATCACCTGCAGTATCTGTGTGAGCGTGTTCCTATCAGAAGAAGAGGGGCAGCTTGAAAAGGCTTTTCCAGACTCATCTCCGTTGCCGCCTCCATGTTTTTTTTTTATTTGGCTTAACGTTTATTTTTAAATTGATTAAATGTGCAAACCCTGGTGTGTCGTTACCTAGAACGCTCTGTCCCTGTGTGCCTGCTTTTCTTTCCACGCGATTAATAGGTTTTATTTCTTAAAAGCTTGACTGTTCCCATTTTAATCCATATGGTGTCAATAAAACTGGCATAATTCAATAAAATGAATCACGCAGGCAGTAAATAATTTCACTCTTAAATATTCGCTGACGGCCGCACATTCGTGAAGCGTGGCGTCTGACGGACAGCCGTGTCGTAAATTAGATACATAAATCGATGTAAACCATAAAAATGCACCGATTCAAAACTGCTGTATTCTAAGTATGCGGCCAGCTTGCAGGCTACAGCAGGAGCTCTCCACGTCTCTCACCTTCACTCTTCTTGATTAACTTCCCAAGCCGATAAGCATCTTCGGAAATGCCACGTATCGCCATGGAGATGCCCGGGGAAGCCACGGAGGACCATGCCACAGCCTGATCTTAAAGTGGAAGTTGAGGGAGATGGGGGGAGGGGCGGTGTTGTGGGGAGAGCTGGTGACTAAGGAGTGATCAGCACCGCGATCACAAACACACAGGAACATCCACATGTCATCGATCTATAAACGTGCTATGTAGACGAACATGTCTTACTCACCTTAAAGCAGACACTCTCATGACACTTCTGTATCATGGAATTGGAATGTTGTGTAATCTACTCATCCGCTCATTTCCAGCTGTTTAACCAGTGCTGTTTTTTTGCAGGGAGTACAGGGCGTATGGCAGGGGAACACGGTGGACGGCAGTAAAAAAACGAGGAGGTAAACATGACGCTTTTATGCGCTATGATTTACGGTGAGCTAATACAGCTGCACAAGATGGACATTTAGCATATGAGCCTCGGAAGGTGTTTCTCCACGATCTGGCTCTGCTCTGTAATTATTTCTCCGTGAGCTTGTGGAATCGCTGGGCTTTGTGTGGGGCGGAGCAGTCGTTAAACATGTAGAGGCATGGAGCCCCTGAGGTCATACATGTTTTCCCTCCGTGGGTATGTATGCCGTAGACACACCTGGCACGCTCACAACCTGACTTCGAGATTCGTGGGGTCACCGTATGGTGCAGGAGATGAAGGTCCAGTCCAGAAGATTCTGGATCTGTGTCTAAGATTGTTTTTACATGATGAACTGTGATACATCTCTCTATTGATGGTGTGGAGGTCATACGTTGTTGATGTTTCTGTTGGTACCTTAATGTTAGGATCAATGACTGTAGCAGGCCCAAATAAGCTCCCGTTAAATGAGGGTCACTGTTTAATGTTTATTTTAGGGCCTGAATGGAGAGACTTCAACAGCTATTCTGTCACTTTAAGGACAAGTGACATAGGATAAGTTTGTTACATGCAACGGTGAATCCCGTACAAAGGGCCAGGTTTGAGATCTTGTGCGTGAATAGGGTCACTGCAGTTGGTTATGTGGTTCGCGCACAAACCTCAAGCCAATCACCACCTCTGCAGCACCTTCTTATCGGGGGTCGAGGCAGGAGTCCCTAGGCCAGTGGAGAAACAGTGTCACCACAATAAACTGATCTGAAGTCAGTCCTGCTTACCCTGTGCCTGTCATATAGGGAAGTGCTTACCACAGCTTACCAATAGCATCTCATGTGCACAACTTTTAATAGATTGTGGAACAAAAACTACTGTGGTTTATCTGTGTCCGTTTTTTCCACTATTGGACTAAAAAAGTAAGATGTTTTAATGCAGTTGCAACATGTAGCACAGGGATTTGGACGCATGTCGTGTGCTAAGGCCTGCGGAAGTCCCTCCGGTTCCTAACGGATTTGAAACTGATTTTTATTATCTGCCTCGAGAAAAACAGAACCCAGCCCCATAAAAAATATAAATTACAACGTGCGCGTGTTTGCCTCAGTACGTCTGTGGAAACTGCAAAACACCTCTTTACTCCACTCTGACAAATAAAGCAGAAAAGCCACAAAAGCACCCCCCCCTACACAGAAGTGGTTAATGCCAGTACCACAAATGGCTGTTTACGCAGTGCAGAACACTCCCCCCCCCCCCCCCCCCCCTCGAACTGGAGAGGTGGCCTGTGCCATTTTGGCGGTGTTGTTATGTCATAAAAGTCGACGCTTTGTGACTGAGTTACAAAGCTTTCATTTAACAGTAACACTGGTGATATTGACAAGTGCATAAATGCATATAAATTCGAAAAGCCCGACACCCACAATGACTTGCATCTTTCTCTGAGCTGCCAGTTCCGAGATTCTACTTTTTTTTTTTTTTTCGTCTTGTAACGGCCCTTTTCTTTGCAGAGATTTATAGATTTTTTATTTTTTTTTTGCCCAAGCCAGGAAAATGAAACAGCCAAGCGGCATCTTGTGTGGAAATGGCTGCCTGAAGCGATGTTTAAGTCCCCGTCTGAGAGCGTGGAGCAGCGTACGTGGGCGTCCAGGTGGTCTCCACGTTCTCATGACATTTCACATTCGACACCAGTCGCCGACTGGAGTTCGCCTCTCTGCACTTACCCCTCTCCTATTTTTCTTCATTTTCTCACCCCCCCCCCCCCCCCCACCCTCACACAATCCTCTCTGTCTTCCCTCCCAGTCCCCCCCCCTCCCCCCAAACCCACCCACCCACCCAGCACCTCCTCCCCAGTGGTTTGTTTTACGCCACCTCAAACCGCACCTGAACCCAACGCAGAAAAAGTCCTGCCCTTTGCCCGCAGGAACACAGACGCCATGGAACCATTTGTGCCCTTGGTGTGAGCAAAGAAAAATATCCCCGACCAGTGCGATGGTGACACATTCTCACGCGCACGTGTGCGCACACACCTTGCTTTTCGTTCCATGGAAGGGCCGCTGAATCTGTTTGTCACGCCTGTAGGAACTTTGCAACAGCACCTGGGTAATGGAGACCAGTCTTAACATTTGGTGTAGAACTGACTCACGTTTCTCAAGACACCTTCAGCATAAAACAATCCGTATAACTGGAACATTTAGGTTTTTAAACTTATATATGTAGCCACAAATCTATGATGCAACTACAGCCAAGCATATACTGTCATTTTTTGGCAATTCAGTAATGAACTTATTTTACCTATTTACTATATTTTTCAATATTGTTACTGTTGTGATGTCTATGCTTTCATTCTTGTTTCAACATGCCTGTTATACTATATAAGATTACCATATAAAATTAGCGACGGAACGGAATGAAAAGTTCCCGCAACCCTGACGAGCATAAGTAGGATGAATGTATGTATTAATGAAATTAGGGTAACCTTAGACTATTTTCGGTGCTTTCTGAGTGATATTTGTGCCAACTAGCCCAGTGTAAGTCTAACTTAAAAAGAACTTCTTTATCAATAAGCATTTGCCCTAAAGGAATAACATGCTTTTTCTGAAACTTCACAAATGAAGAAATGAAGATATAGGAAAAAGTACCAGATGGAGAGGAAAACATGATAAACGTGGCCTTTCTCCAAGCCGTCCAGCCCCCCCCCCCCCCCCAAACGGCTGCTTCTGCTTCTTACTGAAGTTTCCTCTCGGGTGCATCTGAAAACTCAGCTTTCCTCACTGCTCTTACGAACATTACCTCAACGCTTTACATTTGATACTGCAGATTATCTATGATAATTAACGATGCCTTTATTTAGGTACCTAAGCTCTCCCTGGAGCACGAAGCTTCACCATTCTGCGCAGAAATGCAGTTCCTCCATCTTTGTGTTACTGCTGCCTGATTTGAGTATAGCCCTCTTCCCCGTGCCTGAGCTGACCTGTATCCCTGTACAATAGTCCCGTACATGCAGTCTTAGAGACTGTGGATCCTGCTCTGGGATCTACCCATCTGTCATCTCACAGGAAGGCGTGAGATCAGTTGATACTGTGTTGTCTTACAGTATTAACTACGTGTGTATTATATTGACTTAGCAATTACTTGGCATGAATAATTATTTTAGTCATAGTAGTTTTTTTTGGCTCATTGGGAACATTAATTGATTTTGCGAAGACCTACAAAAATAGCAGCAGCAGTCAAAGCAAGTTGTGGGAGTCTGGGAATCAGTGCGTGGGCTTTGTTTGCAAAGTAATATGGCTTCGTAGAGTATTTACTGAGCAGGGGGCACCTTTCGTTTTGATCAGATGATGACATCTACCCCAGGTCCCTCTGTCCATCATGAACACATTCGGGTTTGACTCTCTCTCCCGGAGGCTTGTTTAGCCAGCAGCGTAGATGACTTGCTGGTGCCCCCCACTCCCAGCACAGTTGGAGAATTATCACTGTGACGGGAGGAAGGAGAGCGGCCACTGGATGGGAAGGAACAGCTTCCGAGCGGTGGTGGGGACTGGGCAGGAGCAAAACTCACACATGGAGCTTAACTTTGGCTGACAGAGGAGGAGGAAAGTGGCCTGTCTGAGTGTCCTTATGCATGTGTGCATTTGCGCGTGTTTGTATTCGCAGTGCACATGCATGATAGATTAATGCATTAGCGAATGAGCTGTTGACAGTAAAATTGTGCCTTCAGGTGCATCACCAGTAAATCTACAAGCTTGGGCACTACTTCTGGATGCTTGCGTGTGTGCCCCTTGCTGACAGAAACATGCAGTGCTGTGAGTTTCCCTCTTACTCAATCTGACAAGGAGGTGTAACCTTCATTGACCAAAAACCAAAGTTCAAGTAAATATAGTCTCTTTCCTTGCATTTTTGTCTAAAACTGTCCTCGATCTTGCAAAGAATAAATTCTGGATTCTGACCTGTTCAGCTTGATAGCTAATTGAGACTGTCCTCCTGGCTGATATGGACAGCCGGTGATGTCTACGAGCAGCATGCAGGCCATTGGTTCTCATTCTGCTGGTGCTATCGGCTGCCTTCGTCAAAGGGCACCGTCAGATGCTCCTGGCCAGCCTCTCTTAATTCGGGAGACTGCTCTGAAGTAGTGTAAGTCTCATCGCTCACATAGACTCTTCCAGGTGTGTTGAGAAGCACAACCGGTCAGGAAACAACCGGTGTTCCACATGGCTTAGTTCTAGGCCCGATCTCCTTGTCTCTGTTTGCCGCCTCTATATGTCCAATCATTTAGTTCCATGGCTCCTCCAACCGCTACTATAAAGAAGGCATCTATCTTTCCCTGACCTTCCCAAATGACACAACAACCCCATCACATGCCTCGCTGACACTGAAACCTCCTGCAGCTGAAACATTTTTAGACCAAGCTTCTGGTCTCCCATGGCAACCCAACCAGTTTGACATGACAGGTTGGATCAGCGTAGTTGTCGCTGTCCTGGTTTGCTAGGAAAATAAGGGCAAGATGGATAACCAGGTATCCATTGCCCACCACATTGCAGTTATTTCCCAATCTTGAAAATCTATTTTGTAGAAATGACCCAACTCCTTTTCTAGGCACATGTCATCTCACAACTGGACCACTGTAGCACTTATAACCGCCAGAGCTGCCTGTGCTGTGAAACCGCCACGGATGATTAAAAGTGCCGCAGCCGCCTGGCATTCAGTCAGCCGAAATGCTCTCGTGTTACACCCCTTCTTGTCTCTCTTCATCGGCTCTCTAATGGCATTCGCATCAAGTTCGAGTTCCTGCTGCTCGCTTTCAGACTTGTTAATGGAACAGCATGCCCCAACACCGATACGCTCATCAGGTCCTACGCTCATCTCACACTCTATGGTTAGCAACCAAACATCACCTGATATTTCCTTCACCACATGAAAACAGGTCTTGTAATAGACACTTTCCATGCTTTGTTCCACTAACGAGAGACAACTTATCCAACTACATTCGTAGAGCCTTCAAGAAACGTTCTCTCTCTCTCTCTCTCTCTCTCGAGAAAAACGCACCCAACCTCTTCCCACCAATGACCCTTCTTCCCTCTCTGTTGACTGATTCTGATAATTTCACTTAGTATTACTGGATATAGTTTGAGCGTTAGTTATATTAATTATAGTTCTTGTTCCTATATTACCTTTCACTTGTTACTGGTCACTCACTGGGAGCCTAACCTATCAGTACCTTTTCCTGAGTTAGCTCCTTGACAGCTGTATGATTGTGATGTATTATCTGCCTCAGTTGTACGTCGCTTTGGACAAAAGTGTCTGCTGGATAAATAAATGTAAATGTAAAATAAATGTTAGGCCTTCCCCACCCCTCCGGGTACCTCTGGGACCTTTGAACCTGAATCCAGTTGAAGACGACTGTGCGTTGTGGTGATGCAACCCCATTCTCTCTCTCCTATCATCCATCTCCTATTTGAAGTGGTCTTTTGAGAATCCATCTTTGAGAGCTCCTTGACTGGCTTTTGAAGTTTGTCTCCATATCTTACCAACTCTCTTTCTCTGCCTATGTTTCATCTTGATCTGCTTTATCATTTGACATTCAGGATCAAGTGTAAAAAGAGGTAAAAACAGAAATTGAAGTGAATCCCCTTTCCCCGCCTACACTGTGCTCAGTCTGGCTTTTGTACCTAGAAACTTAGAGAAACAGAAACTGGTTTGCGTCAGTCTCCCACCTTCTACGGGCCTTGCAGCTGTGATTGACCTTGTTTTGTTTGTAGAGGTCAACACACTTTTAAGCACTTCCTGTGACGTTCATTAATTTTTTAAAATATGGTGCCCACTTGTATATTTACACCTCAATGCAACCATCAACTTGGACCAGTAATCGGAAGGTTATGCTCTCACAGTCTTTATTAACTGTAAAAAGTGAGAAACTTTATGCTGAACGACACTGGAAACTGCACTCCTATAGTGCTCAGACACCCTTTTCCAGTATTTTACATCAGTTGAGCGAAAGCGGTATTTACCAGACATTATACTGGTCTACCGAAAGCTGGTTTAGACAATTTCCCTTCTGAAAGCCAGTTGACGCAGGACGCCCATGAGCCACACGTACACAGTTTTTCCACTGTTGACCTCTTTCGCCCCAAAGCCATGCATCCTGGATTTCCACCATGTGCTTCCGTCTACCATTGCTCCTGAGTTACAATGGCTTTCCTCTATTATTCCCCCTGGGCCGACATCACCTTCAGCGCCGGCTTGTAGCCTCTCCAGCTCCAGCCGATAACTGCCTGCCAGGCACTGCATCCAGCAGTTAAATGCTGCTGGAAGTCAATGAGCTGTACCTCAGTCTGCGGCCGCGCTGGTTATTAATACCGGTCTCTGGGAAGGATTTGAGTTTTTTCAGATGCCAGTCACGTATGTGCAGCGCCTACGCGCTCTCCGTGCACGCCGAGGCTGCTGCGTAGCTTTTGTCCGGCTCTTACGCTCACACCAGCCTCGGATTACACAACAGTATGCTGTCGGCGCTTGCACATTTATCACCAGCTATAAAGGATTGCAAACCAAATAATGTAACATTAAGATCACAGTCACTTTACCTATGAGTTGGATTATTCTCTAATGCTTTAAAAGATAACAATCTTGCTATAACAGTCTTGCCACATTGTGACATTAATGACTAGCTATGGCACAGTGGTTCAAATGTTCCCCACAATGTAATAAAAACCTGTCATTTTGACATTGTGGGGACCATTTCTCAGGTCCCCACAAAGATCTGTGAATGCAATCAAAAAACTAAAAATGCCAAAAGTCTCGTATTTTGTTTGGTTACTTATGGTTAAGGGTAGGGCTGGGTAGGGGTTAAGGGTGTCATGCTGGGAGTAGACTTTTCCCCATAAAAATAAATGGAGAGTCCCCACAAAGATATAATTACATACTGTGTGTGTGTGTGTGTGTGTGTGTGTGTGTGTGTGTGCCCTGCAATGTCCTGGCATCCCCTCCAGGCTGTACCCCTCCCTCGTACCCGATGCTGCCTAGGACAGGCTCTCGGTCTGTCAGCCTGTTTAGGGTGGATGGGCTAATTATGGTATAAACTCACGTAAAGGGAAATGAATAATTTGTCTCCTGCATTTTTTATGCGCTGCCCCCTACTGTCCTTCTTGTCTTTTGTTCTCTCTGAAACCTGTGGTCCCAGTGTTGATATTTTTCAGTCCATAATTTGAATCTGGCTGTTCAGAAACTTCTTGAAAAGCCAAACACGAAATACAGGAAGCAGCTGTCACCAGGGAAACAGATGGAGGATCTGTGGAGGAGTACGGGAGAGGTAGGGAAAAAATGAAAAAATGGATGGAATAAAGGCCACTTGGGGTGTGCTGTTTTTCCTTGTACCCGTGTGATTTCGGCAGGGAGACAGGAATGCTCTTGCGCATCTTTGTCTAGGAATAGCCCAGCTGACGCATGCTAACAGACGAGCCTCGCGTTGTTGGCATTGCTCGCTCTTTCGCTCACTCGCTCGCTCTCACCCTTTCTTTTTCCCGTCCTCCCTTATGGCAACGTGTCCCTACATCCCTCCGCTTTCTTCCTCACACCCCTTCCTCTATCTCCCGAAAAGTCCCGGGTGCAGCTGTTGGCGCAGGGCTTGGCAGCGCGCATCCCGGCCTGGCAGAAAGCCCCGCCTTCGCTCCCATGCCCAATCCGCCTCCTCCGCTAGCTCGGGAAAATCGCGGCGCCCGCACCTGTGTCCAGCGGACACGGACACTCTCCCGCACGGCCCAGTGGCCGGTCCACATTCCGGAGAGGCAGCGGGGGAGTTGACACTTCATGCGGACGGCCGGAACGTCATGCGTCTCCCTGTCGATGAGCTGTACCTCTCTGAATCCTACCCACCCTCCATCTCTGTCAGGAGTGACACAGACTAGCCAGGTGTGACCCCCCCCGCCCCCCCCGCCACTGCTGCACTGCGTGCCCCAAGCATACTGAGTCGAGATACAAAAACCACTCTGTGATCGTGAGCCTGAAAAAAAAAACAAAAACAGAAAAACACACTCACAAAGACGAGACAAAGTCACAAAGAAACAGCAGCTGAAACCTGAACCTGGAACTCAGCACCGTCCATCTCAACACAGCAACCGCGCAAAACCTCACCCTGCCGGCCGACTCACGTGAAAACTCACTAAATACGCTAAAGGTTACGTAACGTCATGCACAGAGGCTGCTTCCTTGCTAAGACGTCTCTTTGTATTAATGCTGATGCAATTTCACCCATTTAGTCGTATCTTTTGGCCTAAAGCTATTTTTATAAATCAAGTAAATGCAACTCAAAGTCACCAGTTTGATCTTTGGTATCAGTGAGATAAATGGAAACTGTAATCGTTCCAATGTGACAGGACAATGTCGGGAACACATACAGCTAGCTTTATATTGTTATATGTCATATATTTTTCTGGTCCCCACAAAGATCTGTGAATTAATTAAAAAAGGTTACTTATGGTTAAGGTTAGGGCTGGGTAGGGGTTAAGGTCGTCATGTTGGATTAGGGTTTTCCCCATAGAAATGAATAAAGAGTCCCCACAAAGATATAATTACAAACTCGTGTGTGTGTGTGTGTGTATACAGGCACTCCCTGAGTCACGATGGTCCATGTTTAAGCATGTTTAAGGTAGGCTAAGCTGTGATGTTTGTTAGGTTAGGTAGGTACGACCAGCAAGGCACAACTGAGGTACCCTGAGCAAGGTTCCGCCCCCAGGTACTGCTCCCCGGGCGCTGAATTAGCTGCCCCCTGCTATGTCACGATGTCACATAAGGGTTAAATGCAGAGGACACATTTCGTTGTTGCGCACTGTGTGCTGTGGTGTGTTAACAATGACCACTGATCACTTAATTCTAAATTCTAAAATGCATTTTCACTTTACGATATTTCCACCTTACTTTCCATATGTGAGCCAATTATACAAAAGCCTCGTGTCAGCAATAGGAGTGGTGACACGACATTACTAGAATATGCTTTTTTTTTAGCGTTTAATTGTTATTTAACGTCTATTGGACCATTTAAATCCATAAACAAACAAGCTTGGTTATTACATGTACAGACAGGGGAACTAAAGTGTTTTCTTTACACTAATCCTGTGTGAAGTTAGCTTATTGGTCCACCGTCGTTCCTGAAGATGGCTTCAGCGTGGCAGAGGGGACTTTGCACTAATCTCTGGTAGAAATCTGGTGCTCTTCTCCTCAGTTCACACATCGGTGCGCTGCACTGTTGAAGGTCATCATGAGCAGGACCATAATTCTGCACTTCAGAATCAGAATCAAAATCCACTTGGTCAGCCAGGTACAACTGCATGTACTGGGACTCTGCTCTGGCAGTATCGGTGCTTACATTCACAGACAACGGAGAACACCAGTAAAGAAGCAGAGTATAAGCAGAAATATGATTATAACAAAGTAGTGCAAAGCTGTACAATTGCTATCAATCTTCATTCCATAAAGAAGATGCTCAGTCTAGTTGAGGCTTTGCTGGACAGTCAAACACTCTCACGTTAACCTCTGCTCATCAATAGTCACATTTCATGTTTACAATAATTGTCCTTCTGAAGATGGACGTGTCCCTCAGCCACTAGAGGGACACTGGGTATGCGTACTGTCCTCGTAAATCACATTCCCTGTTGGTCGCTTTTGATTTTCAATAAACACGTAATTAACACTTAAATTGTCAGATCCTGGTCTGGTCCTCATTTTAAACTTGATGAGGGTCAGTTGCAGTAATAATTGGTGAACAATCTGTAACTGGAAAAACTTCCGTAGCATAACTGGCCACAGCTGTGCCTTTTATACTGTGCATCACATGAGGCGTACAGTGAAATACAGAACCAGCAGCAGTGTGAGGAGTCATCTCTGTGTTTCTGTTGCCATGTCACCTATTTCCATGCCCCCACCCTTTAAAAAAGTAAAAGGCTTGATGGTGAAATGGGATCTTTCACCTGGGCTTTGGTGTGTCACTCGCCTGCTTGGAGCATATAGAGCGTAGGGACTCGGTGCCGCCACCCTGGGCCGGGGTAGGGCTGTGACTCGCTGTGACTCGCCATACCTCTGTGTGACTCACCGGTTGGGCCTCGCCCCTCATGTTTACAGCAGGGGTTCCGGGGGCAGGTCATATTGGGGACAGACATTCTCTGCTGCTGGCTTAACGCGCCCCCCCCCCCAACTGAAGCTGGAAATTCACGGGTGGAGGGGACTGTGGGGGTTGATTGGAAGAGACAGAGGGAATGAAAAAGGAGCAAAGACAAGCTTGGGGTGGATCTGTCAAATTGCGAGCTTTGCTAATAAAGCTGACCGAGCGCATGCAGATATTAAACTCGTAATGACAATCATGTGCTGTCCCCTTTCTGAATCAGCCACTCCACGCACCAGCTGCTGCTCGCTAACAGATTCCAGATCGCTGCGACCCCCCCCCACCCCCCCGCATCCCATTCTTCCTGCCATTTCTTCTTCTTCTTCAAACTGGAAGTGGGCCGTGAGTCAGGGCCAGAGAGGAGCAGATCTGCACGTGCGAGTGCCTGCGAGGCCACCAGCTGCGCAGTGCTGCGCTTTGAAATGTGCTTCTTGGAAATTAAGAAAAGGCCTAACTGCTGTGGGATTTCTGGGGGACTTTTACCCAGACCGCTGTGTGTGTGTGTCTGCCTGGATTAGGTTTACGTTATACTGTGTCGACCAAATGTCCCCACAATGTATTAAAAACCTGCTTTTTTGACATTGTGGGGACCATTTCTCAGGTCCCCATGAAGATCTGTGAGTGCAATCAAAAAGTAAAAATGCCAAAATTTTGTTTGGTTACTTATGGTTAAGGTTAGGGCTGGGTAGGGGATAAGGGTGTCATGTTGGGATTAGGGTTTTCCCCATAGAAATCAATGGAGAGTCCCCACGAAGATATAATTACTAACCTGTGTGTGTGTGTGTGTGTGTGCAAGTTTCTCTTCCTTTACCACTTCTGTGCCAGTGAGTGTGTCTGCAAGATATGGTGTTGTACCCTGAACAAATTTAGAAAAACACACCCCCAGGAATTTATAACCTTGGGTCCGGCCGGCCCGCGTGGGAGGACCTAGGAGAGCCATGTTTGCTGGGAGGATGTAGCTTGTGTTTGTTTGCGACCGACGGGGCCTTGATGGCACCCTGCCTCCCACAATGTCACCAGCCAGCCTGCCGAATGACACACAGGTGACACCCCGGCCTACACCACGCTCTCTGAGCGAGGTGACAAAGACAAGCACACGTTCAGGAGGTGGAACCCGCGAGAAACAGGGAAGGTCAAATGCAAACCCAGGAGAGGGACCTGCAACAACGTATACAAGCTGAGTTAGCGTAGCTACTGAATTAGCTTAAACACCAAGCTGTATAAATAAACCTGTGAGTGTCAGATTATAGCCTCTATATGTCATTTTCCAATAATCAGTATCAACTTTGGAGGTGGTCTCTTAAGCTACGTCTCAAAACTCAAGTCCATTTTTTGTTATTTTTGAGATGAAACCGAAAGTGACTCAAACTCAGGCTTCCTCATCATATGCTACAGTATCGGGAATGAAAAATTCCTTCAGTTCTCATGTAATCCAGCGAAGAACCTTTGTTAAATTTGCAAATCTCCATAGAAATTTTCACAAAAACATATCCCGCAGACTGAGTGAGTTTGGGGAATTTCCTTAAATGACTTACATAGTAGAAAATATGTTTATTGTCCTCTTGGTTTGCTCTGAGATTATGATGACTTTGTACCTGCACGGGTGAAAGATAACACAACGAAACTGAAACCAGATGTCTGGGCCGGATCGTTCGCGCCAATCTGCGGCAAGGCGTGACCTCACTTCCTTTGATGAGATCTCAATGAGCGTCCGTGGTGACGAACCTGGGGCTTTGGTGTTAGGATGTGGGGCACGTCTGGCAGGAAGTTACAGTACGCGACATGTGTGCTGCAGTTCGTAAGCGCAGCCGTCAGAGCGGAGTCAGATCCAGCCACGAAACCGGACAGTTTACAAGAGGGCAAAGAACCTGGTTTCAAAGTGGGCGGAGCTTGGGAACAGCTGCCTGGATTATGGTAGTGGGATTATGCGGCGTCTGTAAAGGGGGGGTGTTTGGAACAATTCCAAGGTCCCCTAAATGATAGGGGCACTAAATAACTTAGAACATGATTGGTATGCTCTTGATTGGGGGGTCAATATGATATGCTTTCATGGAGCCCAAAATCTATAGTGGTGCCCGTGGGAGCCAGGTGCAGGTGGGGGGGCGGGGGGGTACGTACCTGCCTGCTGTGATCACTTGGCCCGGGTGAGTGCGCTGCTGGGAGCCGGCGGCTGCCCACACAAGCTCGCGGTCACCAGCGCCAGTCCCATCCCGTCTCATAACTCGATACCCTTGAGGGGTAACCCTCCCCTCCAAAGCCGAGGTAGCCAAGAGCAGCCGGCAGGCGAGAAGATTCCCGCTCAAAAGAGAAAAAAGCAAGTGAGTCACCTAAACTTCCCAAAAGCCTTTTCTTCCAGCTTTACGGGAACTGGAATGCAATTTATTTTCCCCTTCATCTTTTTGACAGGCACCGGCTCGGACGCCTGTATCAGCGCCTGTGTGGCCGCTGCATTTTCCCGTGGGCGGGGAGGCTTAATTATTACCACTGGAACTGGCAAACTGGCTGCAAGCTCTGCACACTGGGGGCTTGTACGCAGCTTCCTGTACTGGCACCAGTTACCTCCAAGGCGCACCATTACTCAGATGTTAGACAAAAACATGCTTTCTGCTCCCGCGTGTCACTGCTTGCTCTGCACAAAATGAAAAACGTTTCCGCGAGAACTTTGCGGCCGTGTCCCGGTCAGGAGGTGACACCGTTAAGGAGAGTCTCCCTGCAGCTTTCTCCCGTCTGCTCCCGTATTATGAGTTTGCACGGAGCCAATTGCCGGCCGTGTAGGAGGTCAGGCAGGAAGCACGATGCGGCATCTGGAATGTTCTGCTGCGGTTCAGTTGGAGCTACATGCTCCAGACCAGAGCTCCTCAAGGGTGAAACCTGGTTTACCAATCGGAACATTCTACCCAGTGGACATTACCCACACTGCACCTTTCCCACATCTCTGCGATATCTGTCATATCGTGACGTCTGTTGTATTTGTTATTTCTTCAGTAGCCACCGTATCTGTTATATTGTGTGAGCACCCCTAGCTCCCCTGAGTCAGTGTACGTGCATTTTCTATTTTTATTTATTAGCTATTATTCTCTTTTCTCCTTCTCCCTGTATGTTGCACTTGTCTTGTTCTCTACACTTTATGTATATATGCCACTGTGGTCCTGGGGAATGTTAATATGTGCCACTGTTGCTGGGGATTGTATATAGATGGTATGGCAATAAAGACCCACTTGACTCGACTTGACACTCGAAAACAACCATTCCGTCGCACTCCGAGACGTATGACTCATCGGCCCGATGTTGTGTATCAGTTTACCTTTTTCGAGAATGACCATCGTTCAGGAGATCCAGGAGATCTTTTCATAATGACCCCTAATTGAGATGGAAGTGTGCAATCGGAGAGTCTGTCTCCGTTAATTGCTGTGTAGTATATGATGGGACTGAAGGCACAAGGCTGGGACAGACCCAGGGTGGGACACCAGCCCATCGCAATGCAGATGTATTACAGACACCGAAGGGCATGTCTTTGAAGAGCATCCATAGGAACCCCAAACACCAAGCTGAGGACATGCAAAGTCCTTCCAAACAGGATCCAGACCCTCAGCCCTGCAGATGTGAGGCACATTGCCGCCTGTAACCATAAGCTGAAACTCTGAAACCACTTTTATTGCGGAGCTGTAAAGGGAAATTTATTGGAAAGAGTCCCAAATGCTGACATTCCTTATCTTACACTCATCAAAACTACAAACACTCCCCTGCTCCTCTGGGTGCCGTTATTTATTCCTGATATGCTTTTTGATCAGTTAATCTGGAAACCAATGCTGACCTGCGGGAGGTCATGTGATTTCCACCACCCATTCTGGACACCAGAGATACTCACGTTGTTTGTGGTGAGCACATCTCCGGAGCGAGTTCTGCAAAAGTCCTCTTCATTTCCATCCACCCAGTATCAAGGTCATGGGCGGCCTGGATCCTACTGCATGCAGCACGGGGCACAGGGCTGGGGAACGCCAGGCAGAGGAAGCCAGATCCCTGCAGAGCACACACATGCACACACTCACGCAGCAGGGATGGTGCAGCTGGAGCTGTGAGGTGACAATGTTCCCCGCTGTGCCACCGTAACAACCGCCCCTCAATAATTTCCACCGCCTTGCCAATGTTGGGCTACTTCGTCCATAATTTTGGTTATGTAAACAGCACAGAATTCAGACTCGACCGTGCTCAGACTGCACTCCTGCGGGAACAAACTCAGAAAAGAGAATAAAGTGCGAGAATATGGCGGGATTTTTTATTATCTTGTTAAGCCTCTGGGCAGGCTTGACAGCTGTGGATTCTGACGGAGGATATTTCTCTGCATGTCGTGCCGTCAGAGTGAAGTACGTACGCGTGCGGGGGTGCAAGCGTAAGTCTTGGTGGGGCTGTTTGTGCACCGCGCCTGTCTGTCAGGAGGAATATTCTGATCAGTACGTGGGTGTATGCAGCGCATCTGCCCCATCCAGGAGTTATTCACCGTAGTTTATGATTCGGGCACTGAATCTTTTCTGGGACCCTTGCAGAGCCAATGCAGTGCGAGGTTAGAAGAGTTACCAATCACAATAAAGGGTCCAGGGCCCCACACAATCCTGGTCAAGTGCTTAGAAGATGGATGGATGGATGGATGGATGGATATCACCATACGTATAACAAAAAAGTGGGATCTTCCAGTCAGGATACAAGGTCCTGAACCACCAGGCATTGTATCATATAAGCATATCTGACCTAAATGTCATATGTCACCTGTATACGTTTATCTGACTGAGGATGTGCCGGTCTGTCTATCTGCCCTATTGTGCAAAATGCAGTTTTAAAGAATAAAGAAGAACTTAAAAGAAGTTACAAACAACAAGATGGCACCGATTCTCACCGTCACCCTGACGGGAGTGTCTTCCCTTAGCAGGTTTAGGTTTAGGTCAGACATTTTGTGAGAAGTGTAGGAAGAAGCGTGTAAGTCCTGCGGACAGATATCAGCCAGCGTGTCAGTCAGTCAGGCAGTAATTGTGGGGATCTGTCAGTCTGCCTGCGATGCTGAGTGTAATTCAAGGCGACAGAGATCCCCGCTGATCCCTAAGCCAAGGAGCGAGCGCCCCCCCCCACCCACTCCAAAGTAACGGCTGGCAGGTCCGCGGGAGGCTGGGAGCACGACAGGTGCCCACAGCTGGAATGTCAGACAGCGAGGAGGGAGAGACAGATGAGGAAGTCGATCGACGACTGACTGTATAAAAATAAAAGTACAATGTCAGGTCATCTGTGTCACTGTTACTTGAGAGCATGTCGCATGGTAGCGTAGCAAATTATAGCCTGAGGGATTTGGGTGAAAGAAGAGGGTGAGAGGGGCATGTGCTGACAGGGACGAGTGAGCTGGACTGCTGTGGGGGGGTGGGGGCGCCTGGGCAGGACCCGCTTAGCTGCGTCGCGATTGCGATGGCTGCTGCGGACACTTCTGGTAAAGAGTGTGGTTTTGCTGAGTCAGGCGCGCTGTCACTTTGGCACAAACCCTTGGCCTCTCCTTCTGCCCTTGCTGACAGCATGCCCCCCACCCCCCCCCACCCCCCCTCCAGCTCACGGGGCCTGGTGCATAATTACGGCTCTGCGGGGCCGTGGGCAGCAATTACCAGATCTGCAGGCGTGTGCAGAAGTTTGTGTACTGGTGGGGGGGGGGGGGGGGCTCGTTCTGGGAGGCTGCGTCAGGATGAAGAGGCCCCCCTTTTAGGTTAGAGAACCCTCAGCCGGTCACATATAAAAAGGCTCACGTGCAGAAATCAGACGGCTGAGTTGCTTCAGTTACAGAGGACAGGATTCTGAGGGAGGAAATCGCCGCGTGACTGGAGACTCTCTTCTCCTCACCAGACCTATCCTTCGCTCCTGCCCGCTTCTTAATGTCAGCATCAGGTGATTCAGATGCCAAGTGTAAACTTTTTAACCCACTTACCCACCAAGTGACAGATTGGCAGTTTCTGAATTCAGCGGGTGCTTTTGGGTCTGAGTCCAGATCACCGCATCGCCAGCTGCCCAGGCTGAGGTGGGATCCTGAGTGACGGCTGTACTCACCCCTAACTCACCCACGGGAACGTCTTTGCAGATCACTACGCCTCAGTATGAGAAAATATGTTTAAACAAGCATGGAGACAGATTTCGTTGTTTAAACCTGAGCTCTGGGCAGAAGTGCGACTTATCAGACCGATATGTGTGCCCAGACAGGTTTTATTAGTCTGGTCTATGGGTAAGGTGGGGCTCATCAGTCTGATTTGTGTGACAAGATTGGCTTTATTGGTCTAATCTTGCTTAATGGTGGGGGCCTATCAGTGAAATGCTTGGGTGTGTCAGAGTTCTTTGATGATCTGTCTTTGCATGGTCTGGTCTGGAATGGATCATTTTTACACCTGTCAGACAATCAATTTATCAATGCACTTGAAATGTCTGGAATGTTTTAGTCCATAGCAAAATGTGACCAGTCTCTCATTGTCAAGCTATGCTGTGTATATGGCATGCTGTATTTAGGGAGTGTATGTGCGTTTTGAATTATTTTTACCAAAGGTGGAAAGTTCAGCTGCAGAAAGTAAAAATCCAGACCCAAGATTTTGTTTCAATCAACCAGAGGAGTACTCTGTGACTGTGACTCTTTATACTCCACTGGATGGTTAAAACAAAGCGTTGCTCTGGATCTGAAGTTTTCGGACCTGAACTTTCCACACCTCTGCTTTTTACTAAGCCACCATCTTGGGCGGTGGTCTGGTGGTGAGTTTGTCAGCCTGAGAGACCAGGAGACACACATACTGTGGAAATTCAGGGAAGTGAGGTGAGGGAAGTGAGGTGGCGTAATGGTTAAGGAACTTAAGTCACTTAGCGACTGCTCTGTGACATGAGGTATTAAACTTTATAGACATTAATTTTTTGTAAAGCATCAGTAATTACCAGGAAGAATCAGTGTCTACTGTGTTTGGTCACTTTGGTAGCATCTGGTGATGACACATTGTACAAATGGGACACCCCTCTGCGGTCCCAGGGGGGCGCTGGGGGGGGGGCATGGACATCCTGACAGATTCAGGGGGGGCAACACTTTCTAAGACCCTTAACCCCACCCTTCTCCCATGGGTGACTCCTCTAGCTCCGTGAAATGATGTTCACGCGTACTGTAGTATCCTTTTAAACATTTTATTACGTCGATGAGCGTGCAGTCAGTGTCTCGCATCACAAAGCTCATTTATAGAATTTTACGTAAGTCTTTCCTCCATGCAGTCATGAAAAATGCAAGTGTGAAGCTCGACCAGTTTACGCTATTCAGCTATAATTAATTTTAATTGGTTTCATTTCTAAAATTTCAGTTCCTCTTGAAATTCCTTTGAAGACCCCCACCCCCCACCCCCAACCCTCTCCTGGGGATGCAACAATGGTCCCCGTGTCACATTGCCTACGGAGGAGTCACATGTGACCTCCCGGCAGGGAGGAGCGATCGGGCCAACCTCAGACACATGTTGGGACTTTCCCTGGGGGTTGGGCCCCCCAGCCAGCGGGAGCTGACTCACCCCATGCTGGCTCTGCGCTCCCTGGGGTGAAAGAGTGAGTGGGTGGGGATTCTGGCATCCAGAGCAGGAGGGTAGCGAGTAGCCATGGGCGACGAGAAGGCAGAGTGATTCAGCCGGGCAGCGGAGCCTAAAGGTCACAGGTTCATCAGCTCTGATCTTTCGAGTGTCAACCAACACTCTTGATGTTACTTCGGTTAATAACCAGCTTCATAAACGGCTAAACGGCAAGTGGCTTCACACAAAAGCATCTGCTCAGCAAATGAATAATGTAATGTAACGTAACACAGCCTCTACTGTCTGTTTAATCTTCAGAAGGCAGCCGGCTGGTCGGGGGGTATCATGTAACATATCTGTCTTCTGATGGGTTGCTTTACTCACACATATGCGCACTCACTGATATACTGATGTGCTACGCACTTCTCTGCAGTTTTAATGGGTGTTTTCGAATTTTACTCTCAGGGTAAAACAACCACCTGTCTGTTTTAGTCAGCACTATAAATCTGCAGGGTGAGTAAAACACTGTTTTTTGTTACCAGAAGGTAACAATGCTTTTACAGCCCTGGAGTTTCACTTTGTCATTTCTATACACCTGTACATGACTTCATGTCTGGTGCGAAGGATCGTCACCGTTGCCCCACCTTCTTGTACTTTTGTGAAGGTAAGCTACCTGTCGAGGGGGGAGGGGGGGGCGGTGATGTTCTAGCAAATTACAGTGCCCGGGTCCGAGAGGCAGCAACTCACAGGATCGTGTCCTCTAAAGGAGCGACTGTGCCGTTCAGGGCTACGGCGTTGTTGTTTTTTATTTGCACGTTTAAAACTTCACACTCCTCGCTTGGCGGAGCTGCGCCGTTTCTCTGGCCATCGCTTGGCATCGTACCTCGCTGCATCCAGCCCCGGAGAAATGCGGCGGTTGATTATTCAGCAGCGTGAAAGCAGCTAAGAGATAAAAAAAAAACCGGAAGGTAGCGTGATGAACAAAATATATAAATATATGTGTGTGTGTAAATGCCCCTTTTAAGCATTCCCCTTTAAACTCCCTAGTTCTGCAAACATCTGCTTAAGCGAAAAAAAAAGTCATAAAATGCATGATAATGAGATTTAGGGCATCTGTTTCAATGATTCCCGCATTTGCGCGCCGGTTGCTCGAAAATGTCATGCCCTGTGCCAAATGTAGACTGTAAAGCGAAAAGCCCCTCCTTTAACTGCTTTCCAGCGCAGAAAACCACAGCTTTCTGAAACCAAGCAATTACACAATACCTCCCCCTCCCCCTCCGTGATCCCTAAAGAGCATGTGCAACGCTGGGGAGGGGGGTGTGTGAAAAACGGAGAAGTGAAAAAGCAAATGAGGAGAAAAAAGAGAAAAGAGGAACCGGAGGAGGGACTTTGAGAAAGGCGCTGTTAGCGTGAATGCGCGCTCCGTACTGCCCACCTATCTTGGGGTCGCTGGTGTCCCCGCGACCGGGAGGCTGCGCGTGGGCTCCGCTAAGTGCTGCGGGGACGTAGGAAAGTGAAGTGACAGCAGAGGAAACTTACATCAATAAACAGCCAAGAGGAGAACCCGAGACGGCATACATTCATCAAAGACACGCGCATCAGGGAACAAAAAAATATTATTTTAACTTCTAACTTCCTATTGGTGTTACTCTGCCCCAGGTAGCAGAGGGCAGGTGACTGGAGGACACCCCAGCCAATCAGAGAGGAACAGGCCAGTCAGCATGACCTCAGGAGGAACCCCACAGCCTACACCAAATGGGAGTCAAAGCCACAGCGCTGGAGGTGTGAGGCTATAGGGCTGCCTACTGAGCCACTCTCCTTGGTTATGTAATTCTTAATTTGACTGGCCAAATCCAATTAAGTTAATTGAATTTGCACTAAACCTCATAAATCTGATTTATGTGTACTTAGCTTGTTGAGGTATAGGACAAACACAATTTATACAAGTGCAGACAACGTGTATAGGGAGAGAGATGGTTAAGCATGAAGAGAAAGGGTCCAGAGATTAAACTTTTGTGGATATTTACTTAAATTCATTTACCTGATGTTATTACCAAAAACAACATACAGAAGAGGGAAAAGTCACAATTTATGTGCAGTCTAAGGGATTTGAACCCATAACCTTTGCACTGTTGACACAATATAGGAGCCGCTATGGAATCCTCTACTTAGACAGACCTTGATCATTTAAACGGCCTTTATGGATAACCAAGCACTGCACAGGGTTTGCAGTCATCCAAATGGACAAGGTGAGGATGCCCTGAAGTCTAACTGGCCGTGCTGAGTTTCAGGAAGTATCAGCGACTCCACAAGCGCAGGTGGGCAAGGGGAGCGAGCAGGTGGACAGATGGATGGCTTGGCCCAGAATGGCAGAGAGGACAGGAAGTTGGCACAGATGCTGTGAAAAACACAAGTACTTGAGTGCGGAGCGAAAGAGGGAGCGATGGAGAGAGTGAGAGGTGGAGCCTGAAAGCCAGGCAGAGCGGGTAGGAGGCTGTGCGTGTACATTGGCATGTGAGTACTCTTACCAGCCACTCTCCATAAATAAATACCGGCATCTCAGTCTTTTCCTCTCACCTCTTTTAGATGTCAATCGTTTTACACCAATTTATAAATGTGCATTTCGAGATTTTTGAGAAGATTTATTAACCATTCCTGTGCATATGAACAGGGATATATTCTGAAAGCTGATGTGTTTCTCCTGGCTAGCAGTTACTCCACAAAAGCCCTGGCTGGTCTCTTCGGAGCTGGTCAAAGTTCACTGGATATAGTAGCTGGTTCCAGGGTCGTGGGTTCAGTTCCTGTCCCCACTGTGTCTTCCTGTGTAGTTTGTATGTTCCTAAGCCAAGGACCAAATGCACAGCCCCCCCCCCCGGCTCCCAAAAAGTAGTGGTCATTTGAACAGCTGTGTCGAATTTGCTGCAGTGAGTGTTAGTGTCTTCCTCCACATAGTGTTGGAGGGGTGTTGAGGGGGCCCAAAATGTACCGTCGTGGCCTCACCGCGCCGCAAAATCTATCAGGGGGCTCTAGTGCCCCTTTGTCAAGCTCCCCGGAATTTCTGGCTAGTCTCCAGACTTTTTGTACCAAATAAGAGGCTGGAAGACAGCTGGATGGGTGGTCTGTAGCTCAGTAGGTCAAGGGTTTGTGTCCAGAAGGTTGTGAGTTCTAGTCCTATGGCCGGTAGACCAATCATGTCACCAAGCCTTAAACCCCAGCCTCCCCCAGGGATGCTGACTGACCCTACACTTTGATTCCAAGCCTTCCTCATCTGTATGCCTGTTTGGACAAAATCAATCTGCTAAATAAATGTACTGTTAGAGGGGATACATAACCCCCCCCCCCCCCCCCCATGAACTCTGAAGTAAAACTAATTTCCATTTGACTTATATCGTATGTCAAAAATACAACAGTAACGAAAAAATACAAGCGTAGAAAGTGAAAAGGGTTAAACAGATTGGAAGATTGCTTGGTTCGTTGGAGCCATCTAGTGCCTAGTATGGGCGCAAGGAAAACTCAATTCTAAGATTTCATATGCGGTCAACCGTCTATCTAAAGGAGTAAGATATTTAAAAAACAGTATTTAAATTTTAATTTGGTATGATCCATATTATTCACTAAACTTATTATTATTATCCATGAATATTTAATATTCGCGGGAAGTGGGTGTAGGCTGTCCCAGGAAGTGTAGGGCACGTGACAGGGGACACACTGGACACGATGCCACTTCATTTAGGGGCTATTATTAATTATTATTATTATTATTATTGCTGTTGTTGTTGTTGTAGTTGGTGGTGGTCTCTTTCAAAATAAAACTGATTTCACGTAGAAACCGATCTACAGCATAATTCTTTTAATCTTCAAAATGATACTTTTCAAAATGGTATGTTCAACTCTGCAGTAGCTGCTCTTTTACTTAACAGTCCAAATGGCAAGTGTCGGACGAAAAATAGTTCAAATGTGGGTGGGTGCTAGTACATTGTAGGTTAAGCAGTGACAGTCAAAAAATGTGCAGAAGCATGCCATCTTACTTACAGCAAGAGTATATGCATAAAATTCTTTTTCTGGGAACTGGCACATATTCATTAAGCATATACCACAGTGCGCAAATGACAGGAATTCAGACCCGTCTCCCTCCCTCCTAGGTGAAGTGGCGATTCTGCGAATATACGCCACTCATATTACAGTATGAGATGGCATCTCTGCAGATATCCTGTTTGTTTTTCTTTTCCTTCCTTCCCACTACTCTTTTGTCTCATTCTCTATTCTGTGATGCATGATTTAAAAAAAAAAACGTTATTACTTGCACCGCAATTGCCTTGTCTTTTTACATTGACTTAATTATTTTGCCTGTAGTACAGATTAAAGTATCATTACAGTATAGCATTACATAACAATAAATTAAAAAAACAATAAAAACAAAAAAGTATAACCATATAATTATAAAAAGGGGGGGAGGGACTTCAAAAATATTTTAATTTTCTCGGGCATTTAGGTGGTCGCCTATGTGATCCGTTGTTATGGCGATTGTCTTGTACGGGGGCCGTAGAAGGACAACCGAGACAGTTTGTTTATTGATATGTGGAAAATGCGAGAGCAAAATTACAAAGGAGGCCAATTTATTTAGGTCTGGCACCTGGTTAAGCGGGCTAGTGTGATACTGACATATATTTTATAAAGTGCTTGAGGTAAAACCACAATGAGTTTGGATAAAGCGGAACTGTGTGACTCATTGTTAAACTGGGTAAGTTTTCTGTATGAATCTACGCGTATCGCTATTTCATGCTATTTGGTACACTGGCGCCGTTAATTTCAAATACAGTTTAAGTTAGCGAACGTTACCTAGCATATGTATTAAACAGGGAATCGAGCTTCAAATTCGGACCCCGCATTAAAAAAGACAAGGACTATTTGCAATTCCGTAGGCTTATGCAATATCATTTATCGCTATAGCTATCCGAAGGAATACTTATAGACAGGTTCATCCGAGGAGCGACTCCAAGTTGCCTACAAGTGCGATCCGGTATAAAGCGCAGTCACTGCTTTGTTGCAGCCTCCAAAACTGTGCAGTCATAGGTGGAAACGTCGCATGGGGCGGAACAGAGCTGTTAATATTTAACACACGAAGACATAAAACATGCAGTTTCATCTGAAATATAAACCAAGGATTAATGTCCGGCGAGCGTGAGAGGAAAACAGGATAGTAGAGCTGTATTTAGCTTCTCAAATGGCGTCGCTGAAATCTTGGTTAACCATCGAAGTTTTCAGAGGTTTAATGATAGTTTCCGATCTTCTCAAAATGAATTAAATTATAAAGAGATTCGATTATTTTGTAGCAGGTGATTTACTCTCGGTGATTACATTTGATGAATGCTTCCACACTGAATTACTGCATGCCTTTTGCGGTAATCCTCTTTCATTTTGAACCCGCAAATCCTAATTCTTTTTCTCGTAATCCACTTTAACTCTGGCTCTCCGAACACCTCCCAGCTTCAGACCTTTCAGGTTCCCAGCTGCACCAGTATGCAGGACCTGACCAGTGGTGTGGCCATCGCACACGTGCTGCATAAGATGTAAGAGCAGGCGTCCGAGGGCCTTTCTGGGTCAGGGCCGCTCCGTTTGTCCTGGGGTGTCATGTGGCTCGGGGTAATACGCTTTACAGTGTCTCCCCTGTGCTGTTGCCCGCAGAGACCTATTCTGGTTCAACGAGGCCTGGCTTGGCAGGATCAAAGAGGAAAGTGCCACAAACTGGCGTCTAAAGGTGGGTTAGGGCTAGATGTTTGGGTTAGATGGTCATCCCTCTCCAATCCCACTTACTTATTCTGCTTTACCAATCAGACACTGAACTTATTACCTAAGTATCTAATTACCTGGGCTAGCTATTAAAGAAAACCCTAATGGAATTAGATTTGCTGGTGACATGCTAGAAACCACTTCTTTGAAAATGTAATCTGTGGTTAATGTGAATGGGGTTTTTACAGGTTAGCAACTTGAAGAAGATTCTTCAGAGTATACTGGAGTATTACCATGATGTGAGTAGCCTTGTTTGTCACAGTTTTTGGGTTTATTTTCTTGTGACACTGCTGGAATCTGTGAGTCTACCTGCTCCTGGCCCTCTCCCCTTTCTATAGGTGCTAGGGCATCCTATCTCAGACAACCACCTGCCAGATGTCGTCCTGATTGGTGAAATGGGAAATGTGACTGAACTGGGCAAACTGGTGCAACTGGTGCTGGGATGTGCAGTCAGCTGTGAGAAAAAGCAAGGTGAACCTTGTGCATTGGTTTAGCAGACAGGCCTACATTTGGTAGTTCCTGGTTGGGAGGCTCCTGTGAACCGTGAACTGACTGCTTTTGTGTTTGTCCCCGCAGAACACATTCAGCAGATCATGACCCTAAAGGAGTCAGTCCAGCATGTGGTCATGACAGCCATCCAGGAAGTAAGAGTCCATTCTGTACTTAATTTGTCATAGTATGGCTGAGTGAAACCTTTCACAACAACCTAAAATGTGCCATATTGACTGGTATATGAGAGCATGCATGATTAAAAAAAAAAAAGCATTGTCATGTTAGAGATCTGGCTGCATTCTTCCTGTTACCCTGATGATGTTGCTGCGTTTCTAGCTTCTAACCAAAGACGCGTCGGAACCAGGAAGCCCTGAAAGGTTCCCGGACTTTGACTACCAGGTTTGTGCCTCCTGCCGTTTTTCTGTTTTTTTTTTTGGTTCTCGTTTTATAACCACTCCTGTTGTCCTTCTGTGTTGTGTTCCAATCCCCTTCAGTCCAGAAAGTACTATTTCCTTAGTGAGGAGGCTGAGGATGACTTGAACCAGCGCTGCCGTGACCTGGAGCATCAGGTAAGGGGTGGAGGGGGCGGGATCAGTGTGGAGCATGCTCAGTGTAACCCTCTTAATTGCAGTGTGGCCGGCCTGTTAGTCAGCTTAGGTGTTGTGAAGTTTGGCGTTAAAAACTCTGCCTTGCCATGGAAGATTGATTCCTGGAAGACTGATTCTATATGAACATTTCAGAGGGTCTGATCTCGGCTCCTCTCGCCGCTCGCATTGCTGGCCGCTAAAGCGATCTGTTTGTCACTCAGCGTAGGGCTGGGAGGGTTTTGTGCGGCGCTGAGGTCTGACCGGTAAGTTTTGCGCCTCCCTGTGGTGAGAGTGCTTGCTGGCTGTAGGCTGGTCCCGCTGGGACCCCTTGCTGCGTTGCCCGGAGGCAGCCTGTCTTTCTTCCTCTTCCTTTCTCACTCTGCCTGTCAGCATGACGCTCACAGACCTGTAGCCTCCGGGGGCCTCGTCATGCCACCCGAGTCGTCCCTGAACATGCCGGCCCAAAACACACCCGGCGCCGCGTGTAAGCGGCTGTGTGTAAGCGGCTGTGTGTAAGCGGCTGTCCCAATCTGTGTGTGTGGCTCCGCTCCGGTTCTGGAAGCTCACTTCTGCAGGTCCGATCCCCCACGGAAGTGAGACGTAATCCCACAACAACCCCTCCAGCTTCAGGCGTAACCCCCACGTTCTGGCTTCGCTCTCTGGTCTGCAGTGAGCTTGTTGAAACTCATGGCTTACTTTCCGAGGGTGTTCCCGTCTTGTGTATTTCCAAACTCCGGTGCCCCCCCCCCCCCCTCCTCGCCCCCTCCAGGCTCCTGCCGTCACCCATGCATGGCTGCCCGCCCAGTGCCCGTTCCTCTGCCCTCCTTTAGCTTTAGCCTTTAGCATTAGCCTGTAGTGAGGCTCCGCCCACTCGCCACACCCCGCCTGTTCCCTTTGGCTCTGCCAGGCTTCCACAGCATCTGATACCTTTGCTCCCCCCTCCAACCCAGCTGTCGGTGGTCCTGGAGGAGAAGACGGCGCTGCAGGCGGAAGCGCGGTCGATGAGGGAGCAGCTCAGCCACAGTGCCCCCCTGTACGGCCCTGACGAGCCCAACAGCGTCAGCGGCAGGAAGGTGCTGCTGCTTCAGAGTCAGATGGAGCAGCTGCGAGAGGAGAATTTCAGGTGGGGGGGTGTGGGCAAGCCCCTGTGGGATAACTGGGTTTCATAGTGTCTTTTAGGGCTTAGTCAACACTTCTTTTTTTTTTTTTTTTACAGATTAATGTAAATATGCACTTTTATATAGCTGGGGATCTTACTGTGGGAATTCACCAGGAGCCTTGAGGCCATGTCATTAAAGCGTGCTATCTGTATGCATGGTGCGGTTTACCGCCCCCTGCAGGCTGGAGAGTTCCCGCGAGGAGATGCGAGCCCGCGGGGACCTGCTGGAACGTGAGCTGCAGGACCTGCAGCGCCGCAGTGAGGAGCTGGCCAGGCTGGCCCAGGAAGCACAAAGCCTGAAGGACGAGATGGACGTCCTGAGGTGGGGAGAGGAGGCGTGGCCGGGAACAGGGGGCAGGGCCCGGGGGGGGGGGGGGGCTCGAAAGTAGCTATTAATGTGGCTCACAGTGCTGAGGCCCACAAAACTACATTCCTCACACATGTCCGCCCACTCTGTTCCTATGGCAACATAAATGCTGAGAATGCGTGATGGTCCCGGTGCCGTCGCTCGGCTCCTCACCTGCCGGACCCCCTCCCCCCACGACCCGCCGCAGGCACTCGTCGGACCGCGCCGGCCGGCTGGAGGCATTGGTGGAGTCGTACCGGCGCAAGCTGGAGGACCTGGGCGACTTGCGCCGGCAGGTGCGGCTGCTGGAGGAGCGTAATGCGGCATACATGCGGCGCACGTGTGAGCTGGAGGAGGAGCAGCGCCGGAGCGGCGCAGTTCGGGGGCAACTGGACGCCTGCAGGCTGCAGGTGAGGCGAGGGGCGTGGCTTTGGTGGAGTACAGCCGCAGCCTGAGCCGTTACCCATAATTGTACACGAGGTGAACCCCAACACCCGCCCCCCCCCCCCCAGGTACAGGAGCTCCAGGCCAAGCACTCGGCCGAGGCCCTGAAGGCAGAGAAGTGGCAGTTTGAGTACAAGACCCTGCAGGACAAGTACGAGTCGCTGCTGAAGGAGAGGGAGGTGGGTGTGGCACCAGCAGGGGGCGCTGATTTCCGCGACGGCCAAATGGCCCGTTTTGAGTGATGCCCGTATCCACACATGCAGCGCCTCGTCTCGGAGCGGGACGCCTTGAGGGAGACCAGCGAGGAGCTGCGATGCTCCCAGATGCAGCAGACCTGTCTCAGCCAAGCAGGTACGCCCCCGCCCCGCTCACTCGGCACATGGAATGCTGCCTCGGCCCATTTGACTGATAGCGCCATCTGCTGGCCCGCAGGTGCCTCGCTCCGGGAGCCGGTGGGAAACCTGGCGGCAGAAATGATGCCCGCGGAGTTCAGGTGAGGATCCGGCGGGGGAGTGGGGGGGCGGCTGGCCTCAGCTGACTAGTTACTCGGGCGCCTGACCTGTTGATGTCCTGGCAGGGAAACGCTGCTCCGGTTACAGGGGGAGAACAGGCAGCTGCGTGCCCAGGAGGAAGACTCCAGGCGACAGCTGCAGGAGCTGGGGGCCGTGCTGGGGGCATCACGGAGCAGCCAGGGTGCCATGGAGGAGCAGGACAGGTCTGTCTCGGGAGGGGGGGGTGCGCCTTCTGCCAGTTAATTAAAAATTAAAAACCATTGTTTGGACCAAAAGCAGTCTCGTTCGGTTTGCCAGCGGTAAAGGGTTTACTGTTGTGCGAGGTTACCCGTACATATGTGCGTCCCCCGATCCCCCCCCCCCCCCGGCTCCAGGGGGAGCCGGTGTTTCGTGTGGGCAGGAGCAGCCAGATTGGAGCGTGCTCAGTGTGTGCCGGCCAGCCTGTGCGTGTGGGGGAGGTGTTTGTGAAGACCGGTGCCGTCTGGCGTTGTGCGTGGGATGTATTCTGGGCAGCAGAAGGACAGCGAGCTCTGTGTGTGTGTGTGTGTGTGTGTGTGTGTGTGTGTGTGTGTGACTCACTGGCCACCTCGCCGCCTCACTCCTGTCTGCCCACTGACCCCACAGGCTGAACCAGCTGCGCATCTCGGAGCTGCATTCCCAGCTGCAGCAGCTGCAGACGGCCCTGCAGTCAGGGGACAGGCCGTCCCCGCATGTGAGTGAGGCCCCACGTGACTCTGCCTTCCCACCTGACACTCCGCTGCGGTGACACACGCCCCCTGTCTGTCTCCCTCCCCGCCTCCCCTGCTCACTTGCCGCCGTCAGGACAGCCGGGGCACCGCCTGCTTGCTTAAATGTCACTTTGGGCTCTTCATGTTAATTTGACATTTTAATGTCTCTTCCTCCCTCCCTGCAGTCGCCCTTGCTGAAGAACAGACTGTCAGAACCCCTGTAAGTTGAGTTTTCTGCTTTCTCAGTGCCAAGGGCCCCACTTGTCCTGTTGATCCCACCCCCCCCCCGGATGCAGTTCCATGCATCTGACCCCCCCAGTCGTTCCCCGATGGGTGATGGTGCTTCTTCACAAACGGAACAGCCTTATTACTGTACTTGTTAGCATTAGCATTGTTTTTAGTCGATCGCTGTCCCTGAGTTCTGCCTGCTGGTTCGAGCTCTATCACACCAGCATGTAACTCCAGGTGACCTTGTCTGTCTGCGCAGGGAGAAGGTCCATGACATGCCCTCTGACCTTCAGAAGAAGGGGGAGTTTATCGACAGGCTGGAGCCCCGGGTCGACGCCAGCGGTGAGGCTCCTCTGCCGGCATTGGCTTTCGTAGTTAATCAACCCCGTCTGGCTAACCGACTCTTTTCCGCCCTCTAGTGGTGAGGAAGATCGACGAGCTACAGGAAATGCTGAGGAGGAAGGATGAGGAGGTGAAGCGCATGGAGCGGCAGTACAGACGTGCGACGGAGACGGCTCATGCGGTGAGACGGACTCTGGACATGCTCCTCGTGTGTCTGTCGGCCAGCAGTGGGTGACATTGTGACCAGGTTGCGTTCGGCCGGCAGGTGACTGAGACGCGGAACCCCCAGCCCCCAGCCGTGACGGTCTCCCCCGAGCCGCGGGCGCACAACAGCCAGCTGCCCGGGAAGAACCAGAAGATCCAGGGTGTCGAGGTGAGCCGCCCGCCAGTGTCTCACTTAGGCTCGGCCCAGACTGCATGACATCTCCACTGACCCTCACGTGGCTCTTTGCTGCAGCATGACTTTCAGAAGGTCCGGCCCCAATTCGACCAGGAGGAGCGGATCCTTATCAATGCCTGGTACAACATGGTGAGTGTGTGTGTGTGTGGGCACACTGCGCCGTGTCACTTTCTGGAGTGCGTGGTGATGCTGGGTTCTGTGAGTAGGGTGACAAAGAACTGGTGTAAGTCTGGGCCTCTGTCATCGTCACACTTTCCAGGGAATGGCTCTGCACCAGAAGGTGACCAGCGAATGGTCAGGTTCCACGGCTCAGGGTCAGTCCTTCCTGGCCCAGCAGAGGCAGTCTACCTACGGCAGGAGGGGTTTGACCTCCAGACTGCAGGCTCGGCTGGAGGGAGAGAAGCCGGGGAAAGTGTGAGAGGACAGGAGAAGAGAAGGTACGAGAAGGTGTAGATCACTGCTGCCAGGATCTCAATTTGTGCACTTCTTTCTGAAACCAATGTTTTCTATTTTGTGGAAGACTTTGGCTGCCCCCTTGTGGATCTATCCTGGAATTGCACCACTTGACTGTTACAGGCTCTCTCAGTGGTCATGAACTCAAAAAGCATGTGCCACACTGCCAAGAATTTACCGGGACTGTACTCACTTCTTTAAAATACAAAAATGGGAGCATGCTCCCTGCATGTGTTCTTTGACGGCGACGCCGTCAGATTTTATATATGATCATTTTAAAATGTTGAGCTTTGGACACTTTGGGATTGTTACATGTTGCTATGGGAAGATGTTTGTATTGGTTTTGGATCGTGGTTTTTTTTTTCCTACTACAAGTTTTGTCCGTTATCTGTGAAGTAATGGAGGTCTTTTGTATGATTGAGGAGCCGAGAGTGGGAAATGTCTGTCTCTTTTAGCCTCTGGGCTGTGGTAATGTATTGTAAGTGATTATATTATATATAGGTATGATGGAGAGTAATGTAGACTGCTTCTGACTAGGGTGGGGCAGGGGGAGTGGCTCTGATGATCATGTGATAAGTCATTGCCTGGCTATTGGCCACTGCTCCACCTCGAGGCAGCAGAGTCACTGCTTTTCACGTCATTTGTTTTAAACTATGTCTGTCGTTCTGTGTTCTGCTGTGACAGTTTAAAGTTTTTATGTTATTTTAATTACCGTGGAAGTGTCTTGAATGTTTGTTTGCAATGAGTGGAGCTTATTTTTCCAGTCATTGAACTACTCTTCCCACTTAGTATTGCCGGATAAAGAACACTGATTTACTTTAGTAATTAGATTTTTCGAATTAAGTTTTACAGCTTTTCTAAGCAATTCAGATCCTGTGACCGCAACCCAGTACGTTTTGGTTCCAGCACCCTTTTCCTCTGGGTCTTAAATGCACAAGGCCAAAAAGTGTGTGATTGTGACTGGAGGCTTCTTGCTTTGAGGGAGTCAGAGTCAAATACAGTGTAGAATTTATCGATATGTGAAGTAGCTTGTGTTGCCTATGGAAGGTGCTGCCTGGCACTGGCTGCCTGGCACTGGCTGCCTGGCACTGGCTGCCTGGCACTGGCTGCCTGGCACTGGCTGCCTGGCACTGGCTGCCTGGCACTGGCTGCCTGGCACTGGCTGCCTGGCACTGGCTGCCTGGCACTGGCTGCCTGGCACTGGCTGCCTGGCACTGGCTGCCTGGCACTGGCTGCCTGGCACTGGCTGCCTGGCACTGGCTGCCTGGCACTGGCTGCCTGGCACTGGCTGCCTGGCACTGGCTGCCTGGCACTGGCTGCCTGGCACTGGCTGCCTGGCACTGGCTGCCTGGCACTGGCTGCCTGGCACTGGCTGCCTGGCACTGGCTGCCTGGCACTGGCTGCCTGCTGATATGAATACGATGGTGCTGTATTGTAATACGCAATGCAAACTAAAATGCCCTGTACCTCATTTGCATGGGACTGCAGTCCCTTTTAAACACTGGATTTTATTTTTTTGAAACATTTATGGTATTTTGGATGTTTGATTTCTGTATTAGTGACTGTCTGAAGACTGTCATGATGTTTGAACTGAGCTACCTAGTATGTGTTCTTTTTCTAGAAATTTGGAGCCTGGTTTAGTTAATTTATCACTTGAGCGCTAAATGGAAGAGTTAGTGTAGATAAGCTGTGTGCTGGATGAGGCTTAGGGTTTGCACTAAAATAAATCAGGATCCCTGACTGCCAAGATGCGTTTGTCCGCCTGGTGTCTCTCTCACTTCACCTCTTTCTGCCTGTTTATCGAAACACTTCTCCACCTGTCGTTTGGCACACAGAGTAACAGACATGCACAGCTGAAAGTGTGCAAAGTCGTCAGCATTTTATACAATTTATAAGTAAAAATTTTAGCAGTACATAATCAAAATGGCTGTCACTCATTTTCACATTTACTTTGCTAGTATAACAACTGATTCAGCTCTGAATAAATTTGGATCAATTTAAAATGTAGTGTCCTACACATTTGAAGTGAAAACATTCAAAATGTTTTTTAAAGAAGTCACAGTGACATGGTGGGTGTATTGATTTGCCAAAACTTTTTTTTTTTAGCTATTTTCCTTTTTACACACAAAAAGGATTGAAGGTTTCAAAGCAACACACCAGATTTGATTCATGTAAGTGAATTGCCATTTAACAATTGGGTACAGAGCAAGTGTAGAAACATCTGAATAATTAAATTGCTTCCCATTTAACCTTCATGGATTTTAATAATAAAGATGTAAGCAGTGATTTCCAAAATCCTCAGACTTTATTAACACATAAGAATCAGTAACCATATCAACCATCACACAGTCTGACTGCACATCCATGGAAAGGCTACAGCCAGACTCACTTCACCCTCCTGATAGGATCAGAACATGTTAGTCACAGGTGCCACACACAGCCCATGAAAGCGGGTCCATCCACAGGTGACCCAGCCAAGAAAACTCAGCGCTGGTGAGAAACTACACTTAACCAGAGTACCACAAAAAACAAAATGTCACCTACGTTGTAGGGGAAAGTTATTTTCCTCTCGAGAAATATCCAGATAAAATACAAAGAAGGGTAACGAGCGACTAAAGGAACTGAACTGTTCACTTGTACATCATGTTGCCGTAGTGCTTTCCTAGGCATTGACATCACAGCGGTAGCGAGGTGACACCTTGGGGATGAGGGAGGGGGTGTTGGTGGTAAGTCACTTTTTGGGAGGGGTGTGGGGCTCCAGGAGCTGCTGGGAGAAAGTGTTGACCTTATCTGCCCCACGAACCTCATGGGGCAATAGGGGCAACTTGATAATGTGGAAATCTTCATATAAATCCTCCATCTGCAGAACAACAAAAAAAAGTGAGAACAGAAATAGGTTGCTTGGTAGTGATGGACAAAAGGACGCTTCATAAACCATTTGCTGTATTTTTTAAGCCCAGTAAAATACTGCTGTTGGTTTACTTTGGGACATACTTTTTGAAACTTAAGTTTGTGACCTAAGAACGACATAAGGGGTCATTTTACAAAGTTCTTATCGCATGGTTACATGAATTTTTGTCAGTAACAGTATTTTTCATCACACTTGATTTAAATGAAGTAGGTGTGGGTGGCACGGTAGCACAATGGTTAGCACTGTCGCCTCACACCACTGAGACCAGGGTTCAAGTCTCGTCTCAGATTAGGGGGTGAAAACTAGCATATTCATTGTTAAGGACTGATCACCCTAATGCAGTGTTTCCCAATCCAGCCCTCAGGGAACCCCGGACAGCCCATGTTTTTGCTTCCTACCAGGTATTCGGTGTTCCCGATTGGCTGGGAACTGGGAGGGACTGTCCAGGGTTCCCCGAGGACTGGGTTGGGAAACACTGCCCTATTTGGGGGGGGGCTACCTGGTCCAGGTACTTGGACTGGATCTTGTGGCGTGCCTCACACATCCTGCAGGGTCTCTCGGCGTCGGGGAACACCAGCTGATTGACAATGATATTGTGCGTGTCTATCTGGCACTTGGCCAGCTCCTGGATCAGCCTCTCCGTCTCATAGAGGGAGAGGAACTCGGCGATGCAGACGCATATGAATGTGGTCTGGTCCTGCGGGGAGAACCAAGCAGGAGGCCAGGTGCTTAAACTGTTGCTGTTTTTAAATGCGCCACTACAGGGATCAGCGCTGCTTTCACACAGATATTTCGCTACAGAAATGTGGGTTAAGTGGTAACTTGGGACGTGGACCAGAAGTCTTTGCTACAGCAGTCATGAGAATAATGGATCCCTTACCGGGTCCTTGAACTGCTCGCTGACGGAGCGGATGACGGGGAGAGTCTCTTCTAGCTTGGAGGCCAGCTGGTCGGCATTCATCTCCCCCAGACCGAGCATGTTGCACATCTGCGGAGAGGGGTGGGTATATTATGGTAGACTTTGTTATTTAAAAAAAAACAAAATAAAATCCCATAATGCAGCTTTGCTGTGCACAGGTATTACTGTGGCAGAGTGAGGTCAGCAAAGTGTGCATGACATCATCGCCAGTGCATGATGTCATATAAGGGTGACCAACCTGCGAGATAAAAGGGCTGATTTGGTTCTTGATGCGCATGAGGCGGCCCAGCCCCCGTTCTACGATGGTCGGGAAGTTCAGCAGACGCAGCGTGTGCCCGGTGGGGGCCGTATCGAACACCACCACTGAGAAGTTCATTCCCTTTACTAACCTAACAAGAGACACAGGGTGAGTGTCAAGGTGGGGGCCTTGCTGAAGTCACAAGGCTGCCTAGCCACTCCACTGTAGGGTACACACACATGCACCATGAGTCTGGGCGATTTAAAGACACAGGTTAACCTAGCTGTATGTTAACAGTCTTGAAGAAAATCTGAATACCTAGAGGAAACCTGTACAACACAAGGAACACAGAAACAAACAAAAAAAGCACAAAGAAAATAAGCATGAACAAACTCCCACCCCCCCCCCCCAAAACACACACAAAACAAATCTTATTTTACAACATTAAACTGAAGGCCAGCGCGAAGGGCTCCTGTTGCCATCAGTCATGGTTCGTACATGAGGAGGAGCCCTAACCTCATGACCTCTGCGTAGCTCATGGCCTCGTCGATGCCCGGGAAAGCACTCATGGCTTCCTGCATCATCTTCTTGCCCATGCTCAGCATGTTGTCCTCCTCGAAGAACTCATCTGGGAGTTCCGCCACCCCGAGACTGGGGTCAATCTCCTGCACGAGCACACAACGCCCAATCCGGGAAGGTCAGTCACATGACAGCTACAACACATGACTCAAAATGAATGCATCCCGCCAGCAAACAAACTGATTATAAACACTTAAGCTGACAGGATGATTTATTTAAAACTAAACATTCATGTGTAACATACTAAAAAATATTTGTCCTTGCCATGGTGGATAGTTAGCTCATACATAAACCCAGTAGGAAAATTCCCCCAGAATGCAGCTGGAATACTAACCATAGCAAACAGGTTATCGTAGCCTTTGACTTTAGTGGGCACCTTGGAGAACTTCTGGTCAAAGGCATCAGAGATGTTGTGGGCAGGGTCTGTGGAAATGATGAGCACACTCTCCCGCACCTTAGCCAACTGGACCGCCAAACTGCAGCTACACCATCAGACAAGACCACATGTCAATACCTTGCACACCAAATGCTCTTTAGAAGACATCTGAAAATCACCTGGATATGACTCATGCCGACAAATGACATGCAGATACTCAGCAGGCAAGACCGGTCCATTAACATATTTACACAAAAGGTCAGGTCTTGGTGCATGGTATTTTATTCTCTTTGATATCAGGTATCAAGTTACAATCAGAATTATACAGAGAAATACCCTAACACAAACGTGCAGTGAAACACGAATAAGGTATAGAAAACATTAACTGCAAAGTTCTTTGCTCTAAAGTTCTGGCCGCCAAGTCCAGCCTCCGAAGCACCAGGGAAGTCCGGTACCTAGCCGCCCTGCATCGCATACGTCACTGATGCAGACATGTCACACTGCAACCGTCATACTGCAACTGTCCCGTCTGCTGCCACGTCACTGCCGCAAGGTATTTTTCTTAATTTTCACCCCCCTGCCCCCCCGCGCGTTCTGGACATCAGATCACTGGGGGGGGGGACTTGGCTCCCATCCGCTTGGTAAAGCATATGAAGCGAGAGCCGAATCTCAGGCACAGTTTATATCCCTAAAACACTATCACCGGTGGCGGCACCAAACACATTTGTTACTTGGCGTACACCTGTTAACTGCGTAACACTTAATACTCCCTCACGTCATACTACATTTACGGAAAGCAGAACGGGAAGACTTCAATTCTGCATGGTTATGCTTTAAAAATCAATGTACCAGAAACAATTACTTGGTAATCCCTTTCTAAATCGCCGTCCCCGCTGTCATCGCGCAGCCCATCCCCGCCCCGTCCTTCCCTACCTGCACGTCGTCTTCCCAACGCCGCCTTTTCCTCCCACGAAGATCCATTTTAGCGACTTCTGCTCAATTATATTTTTCAGCGTCGGTTCTAGCGGCTCTACATCAGGTGCATCTTCGAACTCGTCGTCCATAGCAGCCGCCATCTTTAACGCCGACCGGGTTTTTATAAAAAAAAAACAAAAAAAAAAACTTAAAGCCCCTTTAAGTCGGAGGCATCAGGAAACCGGAAACGCCGACATGTTGGCTCTCCGACGTGCTACAGTTTCAGTGCGTGCACTAATAAGCCGCTCTATCCGTTGAGACATTTAACAATCTAATTGTTTAGGACTATGAAGAATGGTGGAACATAGCATTTGAAATATTTTATCTGGGGTATTTTAAGAACGGAACATATTTAACCCTGAAACGGAGCCTTTGGTTTGACTGGCAGATTTGGCTCCAGTCCAGTAGGTGGCAGTATTGTATCTACAAGACGTTTAAATTCCTCCATAAAACCAACAAAGGTGCAACTCCGCGAAAGGCAACATGGTGGACGCCTGCAAAGGTTTTCCAATAAACTTTAACAGAAATAATTAAGATAACAGAGCATTATTTCCTTTGAGTCTATCCAAATTAGTTTCACTTTTGTGAAAAGTGCAAAAAAAAAAATAATTCTTAGAGTCTGCAATCCATTTCATCTCTTATTTAGTCACGCTTGTAGCTGGATGGTTACATGCATGTTGGGTATGATTTAGTCATCTACATGAATGCTCGATCTGATCTTTAGTCACCCGACTGTTTAACTACAAACACGGAAAGGTACAAAAAGCGACTTTGTATCCGCTTGTATAAAACGTCATTAGGTAAGCTGACGGTGGAGTTGGTCGGGTGGGGTCGCGCATTGCTGTGTTACCCACAGCCGGAGAACGCCGCCTGAACAGTAGCTGGAGCGTCGCTATTACTTGCAAATAAGATACGACATATTTAAAACAAACATCATGGACTCAAAACGCAGCAACACGAAAACAAGTCAGAGTAGCAGTAGCTGCGATTCAAGCGGCAGCAGTCCCGGCGGCTCGCCCTCAAGCCCGGCTCCCTGCAAGGCGCCCGGGGGTAACGCTTTCGCCAACGACGGCAGCTTCATGGAGATGTTTAAGAAAAAAATGGAGGAGGAAAAAAGGAAAAGAGAACTGGAGCAAGAGCAGAGCGAAAAGAGATCTGCAGAAGAGGGACAGTCAACGCAAGAAAAGAAGACAGTTAACGTGACCAGCTTTGTAAGGGGTTTGGCAGTAATAACGCAGAGATTAAAACAAGCCAGTAAACTAGCAGCATCCATATTCATTTAGTTAAAGTTAGCCGAGTAATTTAGTGTCTTATTTTGCAGTGAAAAATCTTAAGATGTTTAATCCTAGTAAATAGCAAGAGGTTCTCATCAAACAGCATTGCATTAGAAAACATCGAACCTAGCTAATTTCTAACAGGCCGCATTGTATTTATCTATAATACATTAATGTCCTGGCTGTAACAAAATTACGGTGTGGAAATGGCGCATTCCGATGAAGACGTTAATCCCTGTTATCGGGCCACTCAGTCCGGCCAGTGGGTTACACTGTGGGGATGCACTGAGTAGCTGTGTCAGTGTAGCCTGCGGTCGCCGACTTTGATCGTTCCCGTCATGATCGGTGCACCTGGAAAGGCTCCTGTAACGGTTGCAGTCTTTTATCCCCTACAACCCAGGTGGGCAAGCGGAGAGGCGGCGCCAAATTGGCCCTCAAGACCGGGATGGTAGCCAAGAAGCAGAAACTGGAGCCAGAGGTGCTCGTCTTGTTTTAAAATTAAATGAATAATTCGTGTTGTTAAAAAGTCGTATGAAACGGGCAATTATAAAAAATTTCAACCAGTAATATAGCAAAACACTTCGGATCTCGTAAAAACTGTTGATGACACTGACAGAACTTCTCTGTTGTGTGCAGAAAGTGATGATTTATTTGTATTGATATGTGAGATTCTGATTTTTGTTGTTTGCGTTACAAAAGGAGATTTTTTTTCCAGAGATGTATGGTGCCGTTTATTGGAATGGTGTTTACTAACCCATATAAATAGTTTCTTCCTCCAAACAGGGTTAGCACAGTATTAGCAGCTTTTCGCCATGACATTACGCTGCACATCTCCTGAAAGGCAGCGTGTGATACGTTTCTGCAAACTTACCCACAGTCTCTCCTCCATTTTCCAGGTTGTGGCTGGTAAAGGAGATGCTTGGACTAAGTATATGGCTGAGGTCAAAAAATACAAAGCGCACCAGTGTGGGGACGATGACAAAACCAGACCTCTGGTCAAATAGACTCCAGTGCCGCTCTGTTTGTCCCCCCTCTGCCCCCGTCCTGAACGCCACCTGGCCCAGGTACACGTGAGCTCTCAGTCTTTGGGGAGAAGAGAACAGACTGTCCTCCAAACTGCCTGGCTTGTGCTTCACTAAAATCAGGCTGAAAAACTTTGTATTTTTCCTTCCCACTCGCCGTCATGGATCCTTCATGTCTCTGCCCCTGTTTTTTACTTTCATAGTTGACTGCATTTCATATTGAGTTAAGGCAGTTAAGTGTGTAGATGTATTTACTTTTTACGTGACACAGAGTGTGTTGCTGTCGTAGTTGGAATTTGCTTTGTCTTGTGAAATTGTTTTTTCTATTCGCATATGGAAGCTGCATATGTAACCGTCACCATCGTAAAGTAAAACTTTTCCTCCATATTAAATGGTTTCTGTGGTCTGAGATGCTAACCAAGAATGCTGTGAATAACGCATGAAAAGTGCCCCCCCAACTATAAAAAAACCCCCACTGCATCCTGCATATTATAAAATATTGTTGTGGGAAAAAGCCCATCATGCCCTATGTTGGGGGTGGGGCTATGTTTTATGGTATCTGTTATTTATTTAATCTACACCCCATTCCAGACTGGTTCTGATGTTTTTGTTTATTTATTAGGGGGTGGTGTCTGGTTCAGCGGGTTAGGACTCTATAGGAAGGTTGTTGGTTCGAATCCCGGGGCCAGCAGACTATTGCTGCTGTTGGGCCCCTAAACAGAGCCCTTGACTCCGGTCACTGCAGGCACACTGCTGACAGCTGGTGCTGTGACTCTCACCTGTGTGTGTCTGTGTGTCATTGAGATCAAGATGGAGCAAGGTCCTGGGGTAGGGGCTCAAACCAGGGACCTCCTGGGCACGAGCACAGAGACTTAGCCCTCTGAGTCACCTTTTGATTCTGGTGCAGATGTGGGCCGGGCCAGATGTGATTTACGAATCTGTGGCGATTTCTGAACAACATTTGGCCTGGATGTGGTTCAGCTTCATTGTGCTATGCAGGAAGACATTTGGGTTTGACAGACTCACCTAATAATGCAAGGTTAACCATGGATAAAAGCCATTAAGCCCTGAGTATGCCGCGGACCCATGCTCAGGCCCAGGGCCTGCAGGAGAAACTCTCTGCCCCTGTGGACCTCGGCGAGGTCGGGGGCCGTGACATAAAAAGTCAGCGGTCTCCACACTGTGGCACATCAGATGGGCCACCAGCTGCCGCTGATCTTCCGGAAGGTTTCTCTCCACCTGTAAACAAGAATGAGAAATCAATCATGGTCGAGGCGATTTCTAAAGCAAAAGGCTTTAGGATTTCGTCCGATTTTTACTCACACACGTCGAGACGCCGGTCCTTATCTGAGAAATAGTGAATGGCCGCGGCAGGCCACACTCAAGGCATGTTTCCATTACCGCGTCATTCATTTCTCAGTGGCTGCCCCGACGATGTGAAAAAAAAAGTTCTGGCAGCAGATGTGATGCCGGGGAGCTGAGGACGTAGATTCGAAATATAAGAAACCATCCATACTCCTCGCTTAGGGCCAGGTTTGCCCTCCCAAAAGGTCCCAGATGTTTTGTGATCCCTGACCTGTGAAGAGAAGACGACGAGTTAGTGAACATGGTCGGGCCCGTGTCTCGCTCACGCACAGACAACACAGTTTGCATGAAACTTTTTACAGACACAATCACGACATGAGAAGTTATCGGGCACTGACATGAATCACAGGCACCTGCTGTGGGTGCGATGTAACCCACATCTGCATCCAGCGCACAAGCGAATGGATGGCAAATCGCAGCGATTCGATTCCTCCGAAATCCCCTTCTCAAGCCCTGCTTTTGGTTTTGGCAGAAAGCTTTATGACAGAATAATACAAATTGGGAAATTAAAACATTCAAAATAAACGCACAAATAAATATGAACGTAGCACATAGGGGAGTTTTAGATCAATATCAGCCTTTAAAATAGGAAATAATGGATAGAGACGGAGACCACCCTGCTGGGGAATCAGGCAGCCTGAGAACCAGGGCACCACACTGAGGATGGGCTCTATAAAGCTTGACACCGACTTTGCTCCTTTTCATATCATCTGCTATTGCTTGCTATATTTTTCTTCCATTTCCATTTATCTCATAAAGTGCATTTTCCCGACTTGTTCTGCTACCTCTGCTCATTATGTACATGGATGCCGTGAGCAGAGCACAGAATAAACACACAGTCACCATTTCCATCTGCATGCCATTATATTTTATGATTTATTGTAAATATTAGCAGTGTGATGCCCTTAAAATTTACAGGCCACATCATCTGCTGGTGTTTTTGTTAATAAATTTGAATATAAACGCATCACATTTGAAAAAATAATACTGTAGTTTTACACTGCATGTACACGTCAGACTCAGCTTTATTGGCCGAATATGTTTACACGTGCACATACATGTGTGATACAGAAATATGCAGGTCGAAGTATGTATAATACATTACGTTTTAATGTAATTTGCCTATGTCATACTTTATATACATAAAGTCTGTTTATTGCCTTCAGTATTGGTTTGCCCGGACACAGCCGTAAATGCACCGCCACCTGGCAGAGGGCGTAACACCAGCACGTACCAGGTTCAGTCCCAGTGCCTCCATTCTGGCCCGAATCCGGGCTCTGTAACGTGGTTAATAAATTTCCACTTGCCACTGTGTCAGCTGTGGGTGTGTGTGAGTTTTGGTTTTGTGTTCTGTGACTTTAAAATTGATTTGGCGGTTGCCTTTAAGAGATTGACGCACCTGACGCTTTCCTCAGTTTGGAAATGCCCGCGTGAGCGGTAGGCTGTGGTTATAATCGTCTCTCTCATTTTAGAAAATTATTTACTTTTAACGACAATTTTGTTTTTAAAGTATATGTACCTGGTTGAGTTTATGTATGAATAAAGATTTGTGAGGTGCGATAAAGCGAGTGTTTTTGTATTTCCAGAACCAAACAGTGCTGTGTTTTTGAAGTATTCATCTTTTTCACAGGTACATATATTGTAATTGACTTACAATTGTTATTGCTTTACGTTTTTCTCAGTTTGGAAATGCCCGCGTAAGCGAGCCAAACAGTGCTGTGTTTTTGAAGTATTCATCTTTTCCACAGAATAAAACCAGCCCGATTGGGAGCATTGAGTTGCGGTGCAGTGAATCAAACCGGTAACAGCTCGACAGACTACCTAGAACACCTGCAAGACCCGGATTGGGGTGGAGATGGGAGGCGCGCGCTGGGTTTGCGTGACATTCTCGTGCCGCTCGTAAAGCGGGCTGGGCCGGAGTGCTTCAACTTCACGAAGCTCAACACTTTGTTTTGTGAGGAGTCAGCGATAATCAGCACCAGCAGCTGCCGCCGCTGCGAAGCCTGGACGCCTCTCAAAGGTAACAGCCGCGGCATTAAAAATTGATCACAGGGGGGCTGTTTGTCGCGCCGCGAGCTGGGGGCCACGCTTCTGCATGCCGTGGGGGGCACGCGCGCCCGTCGGTCCGTCCCGCCCGCGGCCGCCGCGGCGCGCCGGAGCTGCTGAGTGGGCAGCCCCCTTCATGTGTCTGATTTCACGTTAAACGCTCCGGCTGCCGCTCGCATCCTCCCGAATCTCGGAGCTGTAACGCTAAACACGCCGAAGAGGGCTGCTTCTCTACATCCTCATTAAAACGGCCCCCACGGACAGATTAACGCGCAGCTCTCACTCCGCCGGCAGGCCTGCTACACCTGCCACTTCGCTCCCCCTTTTTCACTCGAGTTATGATTTAATTTACGTCAAGTTGGGCGGATGTGCTGCGTTTATCAGGATGCGATGTGCTTCGTATGGACCCGAGCGCCGAGGTGCTTCCCAGCCGGGCCGGGCTCTCTGTGGGTGCTGCTGTCAGCGCTCCGTTTGCGTTTATAACTTCACCCTTTGTCTCATCACTACAGAGACACGAACAGTGATGTTCGGATGGAAGGAGAAGTCTCCCAAACAGCCGGAAAATGACCCCTGCTGACACCGTTACATAGCTGTGGCAGCTTCGGCCCTTTGGGGAAAATAAACTGAAACACCTTCCGCAGCTTGCAGAGGCTTAAGTGATTAATTATCCTTTTGGATTATGCTGAGGACACAATGAAGCACTAGGGATTTACAGCCTGTCTGTGGTTAAGATGTGCATTGCTGTACTTTTATTTTGCCACTATGATTTTGTTTAAGAACAATTTAATTGATTATTTAAATAATCATTTACAATTTAAGTTATAATATATTGAATATTGTCACAAAGCACACTCTATATGTCTGTAGTGTCAGACCCGTTTCAGGAAAATAAAGATGTATCCCAAAGCCCTTTCTGCCTTTTTTAGCTGCTCTTCTAACAGAATAGAATACCCTGCATTTTCGGGGCTTTACTGTTTCTCTTAGCAGAGCCCATGCGCTGGCCTGCTTGCTGAACCCGCTTGTCCCACGCAGGGCTGCAGGGAGCTTATAGAGCCGCGGTTCTTAATCTTATTCGGGGGAGGGGGGGGTGACTGTTGTATCCGTTTAGCAAAATTTGGTGGGGTGTTTTTTTTTTTTTTTTTTTTAAACCACCTAAGAAATGACTGAGACTGTAGTGGCAGGGTTAGTATGAGTAAATGGTAAAATTAATATATACATATACTTATGCAACTAAACCAATACATTTTGCAAAGTAATAGTACGAATCTCCGCGAATACCATCAACATAACCAACACTGCTGTGTTTGTTTAGCTGTTTAAGTTCTTAAGGGTTACAGTCCTGCGGTTTGTGGAGATAAATGTCATTTTATCAACAAAATCAGTTTCAGGAGCAACTTTACAGGCAGAAGTTTGGGAGGGGAAATGCTGGGCTGGGCACTTCAAGAAAGAAAAAAAAAAGTAAAACTTAATCAATACAAGGTTTACGCTTAGCAACAGATGAAATCAACTGCAGCAGATACCAAGGTAATACACTTAACAGGGAAGAGTGGCAACTACAGGATTTCCACAACTAAAGGTAATTTTATTTGCCTCCTCTCTGCGTCTCCCTGCCTTGCATGGCTGTCTCATGGAGTGCATGATGAGGGGTGGGGGTGTGGACTGTCGGGCTGTCCTCCCCTGTGCTGAGGTGCCCCAGAGCAGGGGGGGGGGGGTGCGTGTAGCCGGCCTGCCTCACTCTCTCCACGTCCCTCGAGAGTCATTTTAATTTGGCAGAAATGCTGACACTGTGGAAGGCATTTTGACTCGTGGCTTTGCTTCCTGCACTAATGCGTGTCATCAGAAGCATGTAGAGTGAGTGCTTCATCGTGATGGGGGACAGTGAGAGTCAGGCGCATGGACCAGTGGATGGTGGGAGTCAAGCACAGAGATGAAGGGACGGTGAGAGTCAAGCACAGAGATGGGGGGGACGGTGAGAATCAGGCACAGAGATGGGGGGGGGACGGTGAGAATCAGGCACAGAGATGGGGGGGGGGTGGTGAGAATCAGGCACAGGGACGGAGGGGACGGTGAGAATCAGGCACAGGGACGGAGGGGACGGTGAGAATCAGGCACAGGGACGGAGGGGACGGTGAGAATCAGGCACAGAGATGGGGGGGCGGTGAGAATCAGGCACGGGGACGGGGGGGGCGGTGAGAATCAGGCACGGAGACGAGGGGGGGGGACGGTGAGAATCAGGCACAGGGGGGGGGCGGTGAGAATCGGGGACGGGGGGGTGAGAATCAGGCACGGGATGGGGGGACGGTGAGAATCAGGCACAGAGACTAGGGGGGGGGGCGGTGAGAATCAGAGATGGGGGGGTGAGAATCAGGGACGGGGGGGGGTGGTGAGAATCAGGCACAGGGATGGGGGGGCGGTGAGAATCAGGCACAGAGACGAGGGGGGGGGGGGCGGTGAGAATCAGGCACAGAGACGAGGGGGGGTGAGAATCAGGCACGGGACGGGGGGACGGTGAGAATCAGGCACAGGGATGGGGGGGCGGTGAGAATCAGGCACGGGGGGGGGCAGTGAGAATCAGGCACAGGGACGGTGGGGAGGCGGTGAGAATCAGGGACGGGGGGACGGTGAGAATCAGGCACAGGGATGGGGGGACGGTGAGAATCAGGCACAGAGACGAGGGGGGGTGAGAATCAGGCACGGGACGGGGGGGGGGGCGGTGAGAATCAGGCACGGGACGGGGGGGGGGGGGCGGTGAGAATCAGGCACGGGGGGGGGCAGTGAGAATCAGGCACGGGGGGGGGGGGCAGTGAGAATCAGGCACAGGGACGGTGGGGAGGCGGTGAGAATCAGGGACGGGGGGGACGGTGAGAATCAGGCACAGGGATGGGGGGACGGTGAGAATCAGGCACAGAGACGAGGGGGGGGGGCAGTGAGAATCAGGCACGGGGGGGCGGTGAGAATCAGGCACGGGGGGGGGGGGCAGTGAGAATCAGGCACAGGGACGGTGGGGAGGCGGTGAGAATCAGGGACGGGGGGGACGGTGAGAATCAGGCACAGGGATGGGGGGACGGTGAGAATCAGGCACAGAGACGAGGGGGGGGGGCGGTGAGAATCAGGCACGGGGGGGGGCAGTGAGAATCAGGCACAGGGACGGTGGGGAGGCGGTGAGAATCAGGGACGGGGGGACGGTGAGAATCAGGCACAGGGATGGGGGGACGGTGAGAATCAGGCACAGAGACGAGGGGGGGTGAGAATCAGGCACGGGACGGGGGGGGGGGGGGCGGTGAGAATCAGGCACGGGGGGGGCGGTGAGAATCAGGCACGGGGGGGGGGGTAGTGAGAATCAGGCACGGGGGGGCAGTGAGAATCAGGCACAGGGACGGTGGGGAGGCGGTGAGAATCAGGGACGGGGGGGACGGTGAGAATCAGGCACAGGGATGGGGGGACGGTGAGAATCAGGCACAGGGATGGGGGGACGGTGAGAATCAGGCACAGAGCCGGGGGGGGGGGCGGTGAGAATCAGGCACGGGGGGGCGGTGAGAATCAGGCACGGGGGGGGGGGGACAGTGAGAATCAGGCACAGGGACGGTGGGGAGGCGGTGAGAATCAGGGATGGGGGGGACGGTGAGAATCAGGCACAGGGATGGGGGGACGGTGAGAATCAGGCACAGAGACGAGGGGGACGGTGAGAATCAGGCACAGAGACGAGGGGGACGGTGAGAATCAGGCACAGAGACGAGGGGATGGTGAGAATCAGGGACGGGGGGGACGGTGAGAGTCAGAGAATCAGGCACAGAGACGAGGGGGACGGTGAGAATCAGGCACAGAGATGGGGGGCCGGTGAGAATCAGGGACATGGATGAGGGGTCCTTGAGTCAATTATTGCTTGATTATTATACATGATGCACTGAAGACTATGAAACACTTAATCAAATATGAATAGTAACATTTAGATTGACATTTGACGTTGTATTATTATTATGAGTTTGTATCCATGTCCCACTACGTTTAGGGAACTCCATGCATCTATAATGCTCTACAGGTACAAATTGTGAATACAGACTGGCATACTTTAGATGGGCAATGTACACTTCTTTAATGAATGTAATTATGCTTCATTTTTGCACATAGTACAGATATATTTCTTCCCCCCCCCCCCCACATATCCCAACTTGTTGACTCTTAAGACGCACAAGTATGCAGCTGAGAGATTGGGGTCTAAGCGCAGGGTCAGCCATTTATCTGGGCATTTCAGGGGCCCAAGGGCATTTCAGGGGACCAAGCGCCTTGCTCAAGGGCATTTCAGGGGGCCAAGCGCCTCGCCCAAGGGCATTTCAGGGGGCCAAGCACCTCGCCCAAGGGCATTTCAGGGGGCCAAGCGCCTCGCTCAAGGGCATTTCAGGGGCCCAAGCGCCTCTCCCGAGGGCATTTCAGGGGGCCAAGCGCCTCGCCCAAGGGCATTTCAGGGGGCCAAGCGCCTCGCTCAAGGGCATTTCAGGGGCCCAAGCGCCTCTCCCGAGGGCATTTCAGGGGGCCAAGCGCCTCGCCCAAGGGCATTTCAGGGGGCCAAGCTCCTCGCCCAAGGGCATTTCAGGGGCCCAAGCACCTCACCCAAGGGCATTTCAGGGGGCCAAGCGCCTCGCCCAAGGGCATTTCAGGGGCCCAAGGGCATTTCAGGGGACCAAGGGCCTCGCCCAAGGGCATTTCAGGGGACCAAGCACCTCGCCCAAGGGCATTTCAGGGGACCAAGCACCTCTCCCAAGGGCATTTCAGGGGGCCAAGCGCCTCGCCCAAGGGCATTCCAGGGGCCCAAGGCCATTTCAGGGGGCCAAGCACCTCGCCCAAGGGCATTTCAGGGGGCCAGGTGCCTCCCCCAAGGACATTTCAGGGGGCCAAGCACCTCGCCCAAGGGCATTTCAGGGGCCCAAGCGCCTCGCCCAAGGGCATTTCAGGGGCCCAAGGGCATTTCAGGGGCCCAAGCGCCTCGCCCAAGGGCATTTCAGGGGCTGCCCCCTAGCAAGCGTAGTGTGGACATTTTTATATCGCGGATTTTCACCTATGGCTGATGGGTCTGGATCCCCCGCCTACGTTCCAGATCCATCAGCGGTAGGTGAAAATCCGCGATATAGAAAGACCATATACATAAACTTCTTATAGTTTAAGCCTTAAAATACCACTCCCACATGCTTTAAACACATGTGAACTTATTAAAACGCACTTTGTAAACACATATGATATGTGGATGTTGGGCTAAGGATATGAGTGACATAAAATATGAGAATTTCTGGTATCATTCGAATGTTTCTAGTAATGCGTCGTGCTGGTCTTAAATTTTTCTCATAATGGTCTTAAAAGGTCTTAAAAAGGTCTTAAATTTTACTTACTGAAACCTGAAAGAGCCCTGTCTTAAGGGGCCTGGTTAGAAGCCTCCTGGCTCACTCTTGTGTGTATAATAAAATTTCGAGGACAGGATAAAAGGGTCACGTCACTGAAAGGATTACAAAACAAATCAGACAGAAAGAGGATGAAATGAAGTTCAGCTCCCCTGCATGGTGTGAGGTCACCGCTCTGCACACAGTGTGGACTGTGAAGGCACATCCTGCTCGACAGTTATTCCTTATCTGCAGCTTAAAAAGGTTCTGAGGTTGATTAACCTGCCTCTTTGCTGTTTATCAGGAAATGTACGTGATAACTGTAGGCAGCGTTTAACATCTGATTTCCTACGGTGTTTGCGGCTAACTGATCTTGCGGCTTTTTAATTAAGCGGGACTCCGCACCTTGCTGGGGTCATTGCCCGTCTGCCGGGCTCTGACGAGGGGTTTGGGATGAGGTCACGCACACGTTCCGCCATTTGCTCTCTCTGTTTTCCATTTTTACATCTAACCATTTCCCAGCCGCACTGCCTGTCTCTGTTCACAAGAAGAATGAACTCCATGGATTATCCTCCATGTATTTTAGATGTTTCCTACATACGTCACAGTAGTAAAATCTCTGTTCATTGTGGTTGCACCTTGGAGGTAGTGTGATCCTGAGATGCTTGGCTGGATCAATATGGTTGAGTACAATCACTCTCCTTCACTCCTTTTGGAATAATACTTAGTTCTTTTATGATTCTGTCGTCACCAAGTAACAAGGTGTCTTGTTTAGTTTAGTGACCACCTAGCAGCTGCGTGCTTTATACAGACGGCAGCTACCTTGAGAAGGGGGGTGTGTATCAGGGCGAGAACAGATATTTTAGGTCCTGTGTTCAACACCGTTTGTTAAAGGGTAAATAATGAGCAAACGTGGTAAAGGGGATAAGGGAAAACCATCCCCAAGGCAAATAATGGAACGGGTGACTGGCCTGAGACTAAAGAAGGCTTGTAACACATCGTCTGACTGGGGGTAGATGACCAAAGGAGGGCACTCTAAACATACTGCAGCTAGAATGTTGTGAAACAATGCTGGAAAGCAGGGGAAATGGTTATTGTGGTAAGGGAATGTGCAGGCTAGAATATTACTATCAGTAATACTCTGAAGAGAGATTGGAAAGCTAGAGTGGGGCAGCGGAGAGGTAAAGTTAGCAGAGAGGAAAGGGGGCCGATCCGACTGCTGCTGTTTCTCTGCCTGAAGCTGGTGCTGAGGAGAGGAAAAAGCCTAATTCAGATCTCCTGTGTCCGGTCCTGCCTGAAGTGTCCCCTTCTCCACCACCGTCACCTGCACCTCATCCTCCTGCCTATGTCCCTCCTCCTTTGGGGAGAGCTGAGCCTCCTGCCCCTGATGCTGAAGAAGGGGGGGGGGCAGTGGGACTGATGCCACAGCCTTATGTGAAACAGGAAGACTTTCTCCACGCTGTGGTGTAGGTACAGAGAAAGGGGGATGTAAAAGGAGATAAAGAGAAAGTTGTTGATCCTCTGCCAGACTGGTTAGGGGAGGTACCAGATTGCTTGTGGGCAAAAGGGAAAAATGATTTTGGCCGAGTGCTGTCAGCTGAGCCTTTGGTGGTCCACCTCAAGTCTGACTCTCAGCCTCACAAGGCCCAGTATCCCTTATCTAGAGAAGCAGAGGAGGGAGTGAGAGAAGTACATGCAGATCTGGTGAAAAGGGGGGCTATTAAGGAAATAGCCTATTCTCCACTTAATTCTCCTATCTTACCTGTGAAAAAGGCAAATGGTACTTGGAGGTTTGTACAGGATTTGAGGGGTGTAAATGCAGCCATACACCCCAGAGCTCCTATTGTACCTAAACCAATTACAATTCTGGCTTCCATACCAGCGGAGGCTAAATGGTTCTCTGTCATTGACTTGGCTAATGCTTTCTTTTCTTTCCCAGTAGATCCAGATTCCCAGTACTGGTTCGCCTTCACCTTTCAGGGGAAGAGGTGGACTTGGACAGTGATGCCCCAGGGCTACACAGAGTCACCTAGCGTGACAACCTTGAGTGTGGGTTGTGGACTGATGGTCATCAAGTGTTGGCAATTTTCATTGTCATGACTCCGAGTATCTGCGAGACAGTTACACCTGATGCTTGTTAAGGCTGCAGCTGATTTGTTCCCTTTTAAAATGGCCAGGCTTTGGGGAAAATAGGGTTCGTGCTCAGGCGCCTGTTGCACATTGTCATTTGTTTTGTTTTTGTTATGGTTTTGTTTTGTATTTGATTTTCGTTTTCTGTATTTATTCTACACTACATGAACATGGCATGCCTGCACTACTGACTACTGACAACCATGTGTTATATATGTAGTGTAGCATTCTTTTTCTTTTATTCTTATTAAATTCTTTAATTATCTGGTAAGCTTGGGTCCCATGTCTTCTCTTGGATTTTCTTTTTCCTTTTCGTTACGGTTTTGAGCAAAGAAAAGCTGCAGCTGGTATCACAAAGGGTTAAATACCTTGGACACGTGTTATATGCATTAAAGAGTTATAACTTAATAAAGTAGTTGTAGTAGTAATTTTTCTACCACACTTTAATTAAAGTAAGCGAATTAAAGTTTAAAGTAGAATCACTGTTGGTGTCCTCAAGCCTTTAAATAAATATTTGACAAGGGAGTCTTTTCAGTGTCAGCTCTGTGGTTAGCATGTTCATGTCACTGCCTCCTGGAACTGGCCTGTTTTGTGAATACCTCCTGTGTTTGGGGCGATCATGTGACCCTGATTTGATTGACATGATCATGTGATGCCTCCTGCGGTCATATGACTTGCTCAAATGAAGGGTATAATTGCACAAATTCCTCCTGCGTTTGCTGCGATCATATGACTGCCTCCTGTGATCATGTGACTGCCTCCTGTGATCATGTGACTGCCTCCTGTGACCATGTGACTGCCTCCTGTGATCATGTGACTGCCTCCTTTGAATGGCATGATTGCACAACTGCCTCCTGTGTTTGGTGGGATCATATGACTGCTTCCAATGTTGAGAAGGGTCCAGCTGCAAATGCCTATAGAGTGGAGCTCCACCGAAAATACGTCACCTCCACAGGAAACACGTGATCTTTAAGGGCGTACTCTGGTTAGGGTTAGGGTTAAGGTTAAGGTTAGTGAACTTAGTGTTTATTCGCTGTAACACAGAGTTGAGTCACGTGTTTCCTGTGGAGATGACGTATTTCCGGTGGAGCTCCACTCTACAGGCGTCTGCAGCTAGACCCTTCTCCCTGTGTTTGGTGCAATCATATGACTGCTTCCAATGTTTGGAATGATCATGTGACTGCCTCCAGAGAGTGGTGTGATCATGTGACTGGCTCGATTGTGTAACTGCCCCCTTTGGTATGATCACATTACTGCCTCCTATGACTGACATGATCATGTGACTGCCTCCTATGATTGCCATGATCACTGCCGCTGGTTTTTGTAAGAATCGCTTTATTTCACAAGACAGGAGTATTAAGTATGAGGGGGGGGGGGGGGGCTGGGCTTCAGTTCCACTTCGCACAGCTGCACTCATAACAGCGGGGACGTCACTGCAGCAGCCTCATGCGGCACCTGCACCTTCATACGCAGCAAGCAGGTGGCCATGATAATGACTGGCATCAAGTTACTGCTGCAGTCCGACACCAAAATTCATACAGATACAACGTATATCCAAACGCTGAATGATCTGGTGAAGTTTGTCTCCAGTGGCTACCCATACTTAAGCACCACTAGTGACGGTACAGAACACTAAGTGAGGACCCAAAGTGACTTGTGGCCAGATTTTCTGGAGAGCAGCCAAGACTTAAAACTCGTACCTTACGCTTGTGTCCCCAGACTGAAATACACTTCAGTTGTTCAAATACATGCTTGATTTATGCAGTCTTCAGAAAGCACCTGGATCACCTTAAATGAAGCATTAAAATGTAAATAATAGAGAGATACAGAAATCTTAACTTCTGGAGGGAACATTAATGAAGTAACAACTAAGCTTGGATATCACACTCTGGATGATACCCCAGAGATCACTCCCTGGGAACTCCCCAGAGATCTCTCTCTGAACAATACCTTGGACAGCACTTGGGCTGCTCTTACTAGAGCTAAAAGCAGAGATTAATATTACTCTGCTGATCTGCACAGATGAGGCTGTCATGCTCTGTTAACGGGTCATTTAAAAGCTATTATTACACTAATACACTGAGAAGGCTCTCTTCTTATTACTACCATTTCTGCGAGCAACAGTCACAAAAGAAGAGTCCGAACAGTTTCTTTGGAGAAGCGGCAGGACGTGTTGGGGCCACAGGGACACAGCAGCAGCAGAGCTACCCATCCAAGCATCTCTAGAGACTTCCACAAGTACAGTGTGAAAGTAAGAGGCCTGGGGGTGGGGGGCAGTCATTCGGCCACGTGCCGGCGCAGGCTGGGTTTCTGGCTGTGCTGGTTGCAGCTCCGCGTCGAGGAGAATGTGAGGCTGCAGCCCAGAACCTTGCGGCGCTGCATCTGGCGCAGATGTACCGTCTTGAAGCGAGTGCCCTTGCAGCTGTATGGTTTGTGGCACAGCATGCACAGGACCTCCATGGCACCACCCCTCATCCAGTCTGCCCTGTTTGAGCCACCCTCCCCTTCGCTGGCCCCCTCCACCTCTTGCTGGTAGTCCGAGCTTCATCCTGCTCCAGCTGGAGAATGCTCCTCAGTGCCAGCCCAGGGCTCACCTCATCCCGGCTGGGAGATGCTTGGCTGCTGCCCCCACTGTGGTTGCCGTTGTTTTAATGGTGGGAATGTGGATGGTGGCATCCCTGGGTGGTAGTCATTCCATTCAGGACCCTGCCCCCTTCCTCCTCCTCCTCCTCCTCTTTGTCGTCGAACACATCAGCCACGCTGATGACCTCCTCCTCAATTTTCACTGGCATGCTGGATTTGCGGGGCTTCTTCTTGGGTGTGGGGTCAACAGAATGTTCCTGGATGCCAGTACCAGGCAGCTTGTGGCTGACAAGCCCTACCTCTGCCACTAGAGGATTGTGGGAGCCAGGGGCCGAGGCCTGCTGCTCGATGAGAGACGTGTTGTTAGATGCCGGAGGGAGTATGGGGCTGGTGGGCAGGGAGACCGGTGAACTGCCAAGATCCCCAGGGGACAACAGCGCACGATAGAATGGGGGTACTGGTTGTACTGGCTGGACTGATTTCAAGGAGCAGATGAGGTCCTCAGCATGGGCATGTGTAGTCGGGGTTAGGGATGGCGCTGTGCTGGTTGCGGCTGCGCAGGGAGCTGAACACCATGTTGCAGCCCTCGATAGTGCAGCGGTGCTTGACCTTCAGGTGCACAGCATTGTAGTGGATCTTCAGGGTGCCCTTGTCATAGAAGGTCTTGCCGCATGCATTGCAGCAAACTCGGCCCTTGCGGGAGGTAGAACCCATGCGCCGCATGCGGTGCATCTTGGAGGAGAAGGACGAGGTAATGATGCTCTTGGCTTGCACACTCTTGACAAATGCATGTTGCTCACTCAGTCCAGCCGGCTGCTGCTGCTGCATTGGTGCTTGCTGCTGTTGAGGCTGCTGGGAGGTGGGGGTCGGGGAGATGGTTGTTACGCTAGCAGGCTCAGGCTTAGGCTCGATCGCCACGGTGACACCGGTGCCCCCCAGGCCTGGGCTTTGCCCATTGTGGAACGGCGAGAGAGACACCTCCGACTCACTGCTCTCGTTGGGGTCGCTTGGGTTTGGCAGACTGGACTCCCGTGGCCTGTGACCTGGCTGCTCCAGCCTGAGCCCATCTGGGGGCAGGCCCAGCATGGGGGCAGACACTGGGTTGATGTACTGGAAACGAAGCAGGAAGGCCAGGCTGTTGGGGATGTTCTCAAAGTGGTGTATAGTGGAGGGACTGCTGTTCTCGAGGCGCGTCAGCAGGCTGGGGCTACGAGAGCGGTTGTTGCTCTCGATGAAAGTCCTGATGTCAGAGTCAGTCTTGGATGAGGGCACTGAGATGGCCTGGCCTTCCTTCTCCTGGATGGCCATGAGCTCCACGATGGATTTGGTCTCCCCGAAACGCAGGAACTGCTGCAGGGTAATGATCTCCTCCTTCCGGGACATGATAGTCCAGTGGTCCAGAACCTTGCCTGCAGCATCCTGAAGGCCATATCAAGGGGAACAAAGGACACCACAAGAAGTCATTGATTCTGCATAATTGGCACAGCTGATTAAAGGTACATAGCTGCCTGCCTGCAAAGTCCAGGCCTCCTGGAGCAAAGACCTCGTAGATCTTAACAGAGCGACACCCCACAGAAACACCGCAAAGTCTACTGTTTCTCAGCTGATCCATAGACATGCCTCACAGAAATACAAATACAATGACTCCCACAACAGAGGAGGAAGACTGACCTTTGGAAGGGGTCACTTCTGTGATTTGTCAAATTCCTGCCATCCACAGAATATATTCATAAAAACAATAGCATTAGAAAAGCTTAATGAAGCTTTAAAAATATGATTACCTTATATACTAAAATGACACAGTGTTAAAGGAATAGGTGATAAAATCTTTGTGTAGCTTGACAGTCCACCCTGTGAACTGGCATTTTTTAAAAACGCAAAAAAAACAAACTGTAGTCTTATGGTCTATCTGTATAAATATTTACTTTATCAAAATCTACTTTTAAATGTTTACCAACCAGCTGTTAAATTGCGCAGCTGTGCACTAGACCTAGAGTGACCCCAAATAAAGTAACACCCTGGTTTCACAGTGCCGCTGACTCAGGTGTTTACCTGTCGGCCATCTCAAACCCTCTGATGTCACTCTTCTCCTCTGCCCACCACAAGTGCGCCTTTGATCTCGGGCTCGCGCCTTTAATGTCACTTTCAGATGGTAGACATTTAGAGGAAGTTTTGGAGGCACCTTTATGAGGCTGGAGGGTGTGATGGGGCTTGTTTGAGCTCCACTAGCTGCTCTAATGAGAGCACTAACAGCAGGTGACCTGCGGACGCTCCAGCGTCCCAGACAAAGCCTGGGAAAGGGCTGCTGTGTTCAGTGAATCCCTGGTAAAGGGCTGCTGTGTTCAGTGAATCCCTGGGAAAGGGCTGCTGTGTTCAATGAATCCCTGGTAAAGGGCTGCTGCGTTCAGTGAATCCCTGGGAAAGGGCTGCTATGTTCAGTGAATCCCTGGGAAAGGGCTGCTATGTTCAGTGAATCCCTGGTAAATAGCTGCTGTGTTCAGTGAATCCCTGGTAAAGGACTGCTGTGTTCAGTGAATCCCTGGGAAAGGGCTGCTGCGTTCAGTGAATCCCTGGGAAAGGGCCGCTGTGTTCAGTGATTCCCTGGGAAAGGGCTACTGCGTTCAGTGAATCCCTGGTAAAGGGCTGCTGCGTTCAGTGAATCCCTGGTAAAGGACTGCTGTGTTCAGTGAACTTCTCCATAACCGTCACCGTAGCCTGGGCAGGACAGTGAGGCCCGACTGCCGACGCCCCCGCCCCTTAATGTCCTCTGTAATCACCCAGCGCTGGAATTGTTAGTGGCTAATCCGACCAGATGGCTCTATAGCTGTCTTTAAGATGGATACAGTAGAGCCGCATTTTGCAAAGGCTGTAAAGGTGTGTGGGGCTGACGGTGAAAGTTGAACAGCCACAGGAACTCAGTGCCATGTCCCAAACACTCCTCTATAATCAGAACAATGAGACACAGGTACAGGCTGCCAGCAGTGAGGAAAATGCTTATTTGTTGGCTATGCTGTAAAAACAGATCCGACGACTGAAACATGATTAGAAAATGCTTCCCCAGTAAGGTCACTGATGCACACAGGGAGACCCTTCATGGACCACAGCATCAGACTGGGGTTCTGAGGGTCCAAAACTCACCAGTCCCTCCTAACTGGGAGCAGAGCTTCTCCATTCTGCTCTTCTGCTTCTATTAAATTATACAGCATCGTGTTCTGGTGCCGGAGAAGCTCCTACAAGCTCTCCAAAGTGAGAAGCCCCCCCCCCCCGCCGCACGACCTCAGCCAGGCCCAGGCATTTATTCTGTTCTCCCTCAGGGCTTTGTGTGTGGTGCCTGGAAGGTGAGTGCGGAGCTCTGGCGCGGCTGAAAGCTCATGTCATGCGCTGATGCATCTGGAGGACCTGCACATGACTTGAATCCCTGGCCCTTTTCATTTCCAATGACACATTTCTCTTTCACCCCTCCCTGGGAACTGTCCTCCAGAACTGTCCCCACCAGAACGCTTAGGCCCAGCAGAGGTCCACGCTTAGGCCCCGTATTGGTCCACACTCAAGCCCCAGCCACCTGTGGAAGCAATTGTCAGGTTGCAGAAGCTTTAAGTAATGTCTGGTAATTGCAATACTTACATTAGAAAATAGAAAAATAGTTTTCACACGGTTATTAGGATAATTCACAAGGTAAATTTATTGTGTATTTGTGTGTGTGTGTATGTGTGTGTTTTACTGCACTTTGGGGACAATTTTATCAAATGTGATCTATGCAAACACACACACAGTGCCCAGTAACAGTGCACAAACACAGTGCCCAGTTACAGTGCACAAACACAGCGCCCATTTAGAACACAGACAGACACACACACACACACGTGCACACACACACATACAGTGCTCAGTTACAGCACACACACACACACGCACACATACATACAGTGCTCAGTTACAGCAAACACACATAGACAGTGCCCAGGTTCAGCGCAAACATACATAGTTCCCAGTTACAGCGCACGCACACACACAAACACACACACAGAGCCACCAGTTAGAGCTCTCTCTCTCTCTCTCACACACACACAGACACAGTGCCCTGTTACTGCACACACAGATTTTATGCTGCCGTCTGGTGGCCAAAATTGAGTACTACCATTTAAAAACATTAAAATGATATTTTCTGGTAATTGCAATACTTACATTTGGCCAGGAGATGGCAGCAAGAAAATAGAAAAATATTTTTCCCACGGTTATTAGGATAATTCACAAGGTAAATTTATTGTGTATTTGTGTGTCTGTGTGTATGTGTGTGTTTTACTACACTTTGGGGACAATTTTATCAAATGTGATCTATGCAAACCCACACACACACAGTGGCCAGTTACAGCACGCATACACACAGAGCCCCTGGCTAGAGCACGCACGCACACACACACACACACACACACACACACACACACACACACACACACACACACACACACACACACAGCCCTAACCTTGGGACTATGACCCTAAGGCCAACCCCTGCCTAGGGCCCTAACCCTAAGTGAAGGCCCAACCCTAACCCTAGGGTTCCCAGGGACCACCGCTGGGTCCTTGGAAGTGTACACAGGGAAGGTGCACTCAACCCTGGGTATCCCCCCCTAACTGTCTTGGGCCCGAAGGGCCCTTTCCCCTAACTGTTGTAGGAATTATTAGCTCAGGTAATATCTCCACCAATATTTTTGTTTTTGAAATTGATGACATTTTAATTATTATTTAATGCTGATTATTAACCAATTGTTATGCCAAATGGTCAGCTCCTCCAAACTCGATTGCGGTATCTTCGTGAGTCTGTTAGTGCGAGACTTAAATGGGATTCACTAATTACCAGTATCGCTTAGTAACCTGGGTTAGAAGGCTCGTCCAGCGAGCTGCATCACCAGGTAATGTAAACGATCGGTAGCGTAGCTCCCCTCACGGCCGATGAGAGAGAGTCTCGCGATATTTCAGGCGAGTTTGAGGTTTCAGAGCATGTAGCTAGATCACAGAGGCAGGGAATATTGTGCGCACTCAATGAACAGAGGTTGAAGTTACGTAAAAGACATGCATTTATTCCTAGCTAACACTACAACTAACATAAGACAGACATTACACCTAACACAAACAAACACAAAATAACGGAATAGAAACAAACAATGTAATTATGGAAATGCAATGACCGGATTTAAATGAGTAACCTTAAAAGGGAAATACTGTTCTGCAAAGCAAGCACAGTTTGTGGAAACACGACTCTAAAGTCATATGGCAGGTTAACAGAACAGCTCAGGTTATTAGAATGAAAGGATGTTGGTTTACTTGGTTTCAGAGCGGGGGGTGGGGGGGGGGTCTTGGCAGTTGGTTGCAGAGGCTGATGAGCTGATGGGATGATGGCACTCAGGAAGGCGCGGCGTTTGGAGCAGTGGAGTGGAGCCCCTTGGATTCTCTCTCCTGGTGAAGCTTTGTCTTGGTTGCAGTTCTCTGTCCAGCTGGACCTTCACCGGCAAGCTTCAGGAGGGCTTCTTGTGGGCTTCTCTTCTCCTGGGCTGATGTTCTCTGCCTCTCTTCTCCTGGGCTGATGGTCTTTCTGCTCCCCTTTGTTCTGAGGTGCCAGGTTTTTATGAAGTAAAGTTCATGAATAGGGATGACCAGGAATTCGACTCCTGGACCAATGGCTGGCCATCCATTTGGCGGGCTTTCGGACGGGGGTCCGTATGACCAGACTGATTCTCCCTTTACTGATGATTTTCATTAAGCTGGTATAACTTTTGATACATCCACTTTCATGGTAACCACTGACCAGATTTGGAATCAGGAGTGATTGTCCATCAGTTTGACACCAAACATGCCATACCAGCTTCACAGGTTCACACCTCATACCATCTGTATTAATTGATTAACAATTACTTATATTGTGTATGTGACTGACTCACATCAGTATATGATATAGGCGTTTTGGGTTGCACCTCAACAGATGTTACACTTTGTGCACACATTACATCACATATTCACATTAAAACAACACATCTTATCCTTAGATAGGCGTGGCTGTTAGTTTGTGGTTATACCAATTTAAGTTGCACATCTGGAAACAACATATTTTGGTTAGTGTGGATTATCCCAATTGATCTTCTCCAGAATGGATAATGTTCACCTTAATTTAGTTCTTTTAATATAGCATGGTAGAACACAGAAAGCTTACTAACGAAGCACCAAGAGCAGATAAGGACCACGGAGGAATATGGAAGGAAAAGGGGGGGGGGGGGGGGGGGGAGTTGTTAAACAAAGAAAGAAGAATCTCTGAAAGTTAGGACACACTAAGATACCTGGTTAGACTATTCAACTTTTCTTCTGGTTATAACCATGAGAACATGTATGCAGTGCTAGCTAATACCTATTTATTTATTCAAATTTATGTAAGTGTTCAAGTGTAAAGGGGTAAAATAGGTGATACTCCGTGAACATGGTTATAAGGGTGGCACACAAAACACTAAGATTGTCTAAGGACACATACAAACATAACGTATCTGTATATTGAGACTAGTAGTCATAAGTAAATCAATATACAGGGTATACAAAAGCCAAACTTAAATGAAACATTCTTTTAGGGTGTTCGTCTGTTGGGTGAGTGGTATGTAAGGCAGGATGCCTGGGGAGGGGGTTGTGTACCAAGTCGAGGGACCCCTGACCATTAGGTCCACTCTGCTGCCTGTAGGTCCCTAAATCTTTGGGCAATAAATGTTGGAGTGCTGGCCTCCCGTGTTATCTGTGTGTGTGTGTGTGTGTGTGTGTGTGTGTGTGTGTGTGTGTGTGGGGTCACAAACTCCCCTTTGGCGCCTAGGCCAATGTCTACCTCTTGTACCAGACTGGGCCTTGTTTCAGGCCACCAGGAAATAAGCTCTGTGATATGTGCATGTGTGATCCTACACTGTCTTGGGCCTGAAGGCCCATTTAGGCCCGAAGGCCCATTTAGGCCTAGGACCTAACCCTAAGGGCCACTAACCCTAAGGGCCACTAACCCTAAGGGCCACTAACCCTAAGGGCCACTAACCCTAAGGGCCACTAACCCTAGGGTTACTTATATATAATTGATAACCCACAGTGATATATCCCTCATATCCCTCTAGCCTCAGAGGAGGAAGGACCTGGGACACAGTATGGGTGAAACTGGGCATATAGGGAGTGTGCTTGGTACTGGATGGTGACGGACTGACCTGCACTGGGAGGCGCCTCCGGGGGGCCCCAGGAGTTAGTGGCGATTCCACAGGAAGTCGCCAGGGGGGTACCAGTAAGTCCCTGAAAGCAATGAAAAGGGCATGATGTTATCTAGAACCTAATAAAAGGTCAATTTAAGGGCAATACTTACCTGTTGGCGTCGTCGCTGCTCCTCGTGTGGTTCCCCCGGGTCGGCTGCCTGGAGCTGGAACTCCTCCAGGTCTTCCCCGCCGTCCGGGCCTCCATTCCCTGCAAAAGAAAGCGGTGGAAATTAAAAAATTAAAATAATAAGGGCATTGAGAAGTGTTAATTTTGACAGCAAATTTTTATTTAGTTTTAGTCACAGTCTTTTGACTAAAATATGATTTAGTTTCAGTCATAATTTAGTCACCTAAATTATTTTAGTTTTAGTCTAGTTTTAAATATCATAAGATTACAGTCGACTAAAACTACAGTTGATTTAGTCGACTAAAGTTAAAAGTGCAAAGTATAATGTCTAAAGTCTCCCTTCAACTTCTGAAAGTCATTATGTTCACCAAGATGAAATTAAACAAATGTTAAGGGATGGTATTAAGGTCTGACTGTGCAGTACACAAAGACACAGATTTCACTCTTATTTGAAACTGTGGAAGACTTTTATTCTAAGTACTTGATTTATAATTTTTCTACCACAAAACACAAACAATTGTTTATTTAACCGGAATCTGAGTACTGTCAAATCAGGAGTGCCATTAGTGCAAAAATAATAATAATGCCACCAGGCCTGCTCTCTATGAATACTAAAATAAAAATATCTGTTAATTGTTTCACCTAAAATTCTCAAATATGTTTAAAGAAAAAGACCAATATTGGTCTCAGGGCTTTATACCCATTATCAAGAAAAAAAATCCAAATAATGAAAACATTCTTCTCAAGAGCTACCAGTAACAGGAAGTGTAACCATTATATTTTAGCATTTTCTACAGCAATATAATTACCTCAAGGCTACAATTCTATTAGTGTATTGAGCCAAAAATCAACTCTCCTCACTTTCAGGTGATTTCATGGTCGTTGAAGTTTCCGCTTTCTAACAACTGTATAAAGTAATGTTATCTGTTATATAAATCAACTCAGATGAAACAAAAAATAAATGTACGTTTTCAGGGTTGCCAAATCTCAAGTTTCTGGTATGACACTCACGCTTTCAGACTCACACAGGAACTCTTACGGCAAATCTATATTATTCCATTATAAACCTAAAATTAGCTACATCCAAAGTGTATTTACATGGTTAAATACAAAAGCAGACTATTTACAAGGTAAGAACTGTTAGATGTGTGCAGACATCTCGAATTGAAAATCTCACTCTAGCCTGCTGCCCGAAGTTGGCAACCTCGTGTTTTATTTGAAATGAAAAGGGTCCCTGCTGGGGGATGGGGGGGCCCTTGGACCTCTGGGCCCGGGGTCCGGTCTGCCCTGCGTGCTCGCCGCCACGGCCCCCTGGGGCTCCTGCGATGTGGCTGCCGGATGGCGCCCCCTCCGGAGCGCTCCTCTGCCCTTTTCTGGGTGGGGGCTGCTATTGTCCCTGCGGTGGTCCTCCTGGGGTTCCCGTGCCCTGGGGGGCCTCTGGATGTCTGGGGCCCGGGTCTCCTCCGTGTCGACTTCATGCCCTGGGGGGGCGGGGCTGTGGCTCCCCACACACACTACTAGACATTTACATGGAGAAACCTTATGAACACCAGCGCGCTGACACACACAGGTGCTCACGGAAGTGGCTCATTGAAGACTAATGTCTCCAAGGTCCCGGAACATGATTGCAAAGATCTTCAGATAGATGGTTATCCGGGGGCCACTTTCCGTCATGCGGAAGCCATCATCCTGAAGTCGCATTCCATGGTCCAGGTCGAGAAGGTCATTTTGGCCTTTGGCATCAACCACAGGTCGCAGAAAAGAGATACTGCCATTATGCAGCTGCAGAGAGCGGTTAAAGCAGCTGATGACAAATCCCCCCAAGCTAGAATTTGGGTTCCAATGATTAATTATAGTAAAACCATGAACTGGGAGGAACAATTACTCCTTAAATCACTCAATGATTATATTAAGAAAAACATGGAGTTTCCCACTCCTACTGTTGGTGATTTCTGTGTGGCAGCTGACAAAATCCACTGGACATTGACCACGGCGAGGGACATGCTCGCCCATTGGGCTAAGGAATTAAACTGGTTGGCCCTGCAAACCCGATTAAGGGAAGTGAGGATCGGGATGTGATTGTCCTGGCTAAACAGTTTACTCCCTCACACTGCCAACTACAGTTGCTTAAAAAGGGCTTATCCTTTGTTAAATCGAATGCCTTGGCATTACCTTAGAATGTGGAAGTGGTGAACTGTGACAAAGAAAAAGATGTTTTTAGCTTCAGACATGTATATACATTTCTGTTCACACGAATTATAATGCTTTTAATTGGCAAAATAATTAACTGGTTAAACTTACTTCACAATATGCTCCTCCTCCAACCGGACTGCTCAAGCTCCTCAGCTGTTTCCGATTGGCCTTCTTCGCCCAACATCGCGACACTGCTAGCTCTTGGAAATAATTATGTTGTTTTAGCCTCACCATCACTGTTCACTCGCTGAAGTAATTGACTTGTGTTTTCCTCCACAGGACACGTCACCTTCTCCGTGATCTGCTGGGGGCAGCATCTGCCCCCCAGCGGTCTCTTTGAGGTGGGCGGGTGATGGGGCTTCCTCGTTGTCCCACATGTAATTAACAAAATTTTTGATGTACTGCAGTTCCTGCCATTGGTTCTGAGTACACTTGCCAGAGGAGCAGACCCGGGACACATTCTTCCGGTACTTCGGAAAAGCAATAAAAGTCTTATGAGCTTTATCATGACATTGCAATTGTAAGTATTATTACCAGATCAAAGCACCGTGGCCGCCTGCTGCGACGGAGCCGAATGGTGGTGCCGAGAGCAATGCGCTGCCTGCTCCTCCAACTGACGAACACGTTTCTTTAATTCAGTCAGTTCGTTCTTTTCTTCGGCGTGCTGCGCCCTGAACTCCTGCGGCGACTGCCACGCTGCAATTTTTTTGCGGCGGTCACCTGGGTTTCCGGCAAGAGACGATCATGTAAAATGCTTTGAGACAATGAAGTGCTGTAGAAACCTGCTGAACGGATAAATAAATTGAACGGAATGGAATACCTGCTTCTTTAGCTCCTCCCCCTCCATCCGGTGGCACAGCCGCAAATGCAAGGCGTACTAAATATGTGGCCAAGCAGTGGGCCACTGGGCAGTTCAGTGGCCCGGCATACCTGCCCGACAACGCCGAGTACAGCAGCCGCCTCTCCTTTGTGCTGTCCACCCGGTGAATGTCCCGGAGGTGGACAGATACATTTAAATAAGACACCCGGCAGAGGGGGCACATCTGTGGCTTGCGAGCCATGAAGAAGATCTTTATCTAAAAATCAAAAACACTTCCGAATGATGACTGACCATGCGTACAGAGGCACATTTCATTACATGTACTTCAGAGTGCATTTCATCGCTTTATGCGTTAAGTGGTTAGTTGTTTATTTAAAATGTTTAATTTCGATTACAGGTTAAATGACATCATACACCTACCGATGGAAGCACTGGCGCCGCTAGTGGCGTTATACGTATAAGCAGGGGTTGACATGACTGCTACAATGAGGGATTCGTCTCCGCATTCAGCATTCGTTTCCAAGCCAGACATGCCACAATCGATTGTTGTAAAACAGCGCAGTGTTAATCCCTGTTATCGGGCCACTCAGTCCGGCCAGTGAGTTACACTGTGGGGACGCACTGAGTAGCTGTGTCAGTGTAGCCTGCGGTCGCCGACTTTGATCGTTCCCGTCATGATCGGTGCACCTGGAAAGGCTCCTGTAACGGTTGCAGTCTTTTATCCCCTACAACCCAGGTGGGCAAGCGGAGAGGCGGCGCCAAATTGGCCCTCAAGACCGGGATGGTAGCCAAGAAGCAGAAACTGGAGCCAGAGGTGCTCGTCTTGTTTTAAAATTAAATGAATAATTCATGTTGTTAAAAAGTCGTATGAAACGGGCAATTATAAAAAATTTCAACCAGTAATATAGCAAAACACTTCGGATCTCGTAAAAACTGTTGATGACACTGACAGAACTTCTCTGTTGTGTGCAGAAAGTGATGATTTACTTGTATTGATATGTGAGATTCTGATTTTTGTTGTTTGCGTTACAAAAGGAGATTTTTTTTCCAGAGATGTATGGTGCCGTTTATTGGAATGGTGTTTACTAACCCATATAAATAGTTTCTTCCTCCAAACAGGGTTAGCACAGTATTAGCAGCTTTTCGCCATGACATTACGCTGCACATCTCCTGAAAGGCAGCGTGTGATACGTTTCTGCAAACTTACCCACAGTCTCTCCTCCATTTTCCAGGTTGTGGCTGGTAAAGGAGATGCTTGGACTAAGTATATGGCTGAGGTCAAAAAATACAAAGCGCACCAGTGTGGGGACGATGACAAAACCAGACCTCTGGTCAAATAGACTCCAGTGCCGCTCTGTTTGTCCCCCCTCTGCCCCCGTCCTGAACGCCACCTGGCCCAGGTACACGTGAGCTCTCAGTCTTTGGGGAGAAGAGAACAGACTGTCCTCCAAACTGCCTGGCTTGTGCTTCACTAAAATCAGGCTGAAAAACTTTGTATTTTTCCTTCCCACTCGCCGTCATGGATACTTCATGTCTCTGCCCTTGTTTTTTTTATTTCATAGTTGACTGCATTTCATATTGAATTATTAAGGCAGTTAAGTGTGTAGATGTATTTACTTTTACGTGACACAGAGTGTGTTGCTGTCATAGTTGGAATTTGCTTTGTCTTGTGAAATTGTTTTTTCTATTCGCATATGGAAGCTGCATATGTAACCATCACCATCATAAAGTAAAACTTTTCCTCCATATTAAATGGTTTCTGTGGTCTGAGATGCTAACCAAGAATGCTGTGAATAACGCATGAAAAGTGCCCCCCCAACTATAAAAAAAAACCACTGCATCCTGCATATTATTAAATATTGTTGTGGGAAAAAGCCCATCATGCCCTATGTTGGGGGTGGGGCTATGTTTTATGGTATCTGTTATTTATTTAATCTACACCCCATTCCAGACTGGTTCTGATGTTTTTGTTTATTTATTTGGGGGTGGTGTGTGGTTCAGCGGGTTAGGACTCTATAGGAAGGTTGTTGGTTCGAATCCCGGGGCCAGCAGACTATTGCTGCTGTTGGGCCCCTAAACAGAGCCCTCGACTCCGGTCACTGCAGGCACACTGCTGACAGCTGGTGCTGTGACTCTCACCTGTGTGTCTGTGTGTCATTGAGATCAAGATGGAGCAAGTGAAAAGAGAATTTCCCTACAGGGATAAATAAAGCACCACTATTCTGTTTTACATATGTAGCAGACACATTTGTCCCAAGTCATGTACAAATGAGGCAAATAGCACATTGCAAACATACATGCTGTCAAGGAGTCAACTTGGCATAAGTGCAGCTATGCTGAGCTTCCAATGGACTCCCAGGTATAGGGCGGGGCGACATATCGATATTATATCGCGCATGCGCAATAATCACCAGGGCTTCAGATGACAGATGAAGCATTTGCTCATGTGCCAGCTTTTCGGTGAAATACAGACATTTATTTACGCCCGCAAGTTAAGCAGTTTAGTAGTATGGCTAAAATAGGTTTTGTATGACGTCACAAGTATGATAATTCTAATAGTCACATGACGCGCAGGCGTCTTGTCCCTGAGCTTGTTTAAGCTCCCTGGGAATTCTGGGCTCTGCCAACAAGCCTGTCTGGACCCATTTTTTTAGCTGCTTAAGGATCCTTCCAAGGAAGTAGAAGCTACCTGCACCCTCTTCAGCTGCCTGTAATACTAGTATTGGGATTCCATCCTTTCGCTATGATTACAGGGCTAATCCGAGCACCTCTCTCACCACGTAACTTCTCCCTCCTCTGTTAGTCTCAGAACGCAACTCTAACCATCTCCCTTAAGCAAGAGTAGACCTTAAATGCTTAGGAAATTTCAGGGGCACCATAAGGCTTTAGGAATGCGCTGAATCTTCCTGAGTCTCCCAAAGTATATTAATCTCATTTTCTCATAATATGGTCATCAAAAGACGGCAGATTATGTGTCCATTATAAGTCATGTTTAATATCAATAAAACTGCTATTTCATAATTGCAATATGTGGTTGTGAAAGTCCCAAATAGGATTCATGACGATTTATTAATATTTTATCAACATCAGTGGAATTAGAACAACGCTTTTCTTGTTGATATGCTGCCCCCTTGTGGGAAAAAATTACAATCAGAATATTAACAACACGGTTAATGAAACGACAAACTCTTTTTTCAAAATATCTGCCCATTTCCCGATTTATAATTTGGTCGCGTTTAATAGTTTCATATTTAAATATTTTTAGATACTGTGTTTTTAAAAAGTAGACGACTATATCACGTGAAACGCATAAGGAATAAAATTCGTGTTGAACAATCATTATGTGCCCTTCTTCTATTCCATCTACTTGCCAGGAGATGGCAGCATTCTAAGAGAAATAATTAACAAAACACCAAATTGGTGTATTTCGTATGCTCGCATGTTCTCCCCGAGTTATTCTCCGGTTTCCTCCAAAAATACAAAGTCACGTGACAATGTAAGGCCGCCCAGTGATTGGCTGGCATTCTGTCCAGGGTGTTTGTCTGTTTAGCACTGCCTAGGATAGACTCAGTATTGTCCAGAACGCCATAAGTAGTTGGAGGATGGATAGCTGACCTGAAGAATGTCTGTAACTTTGCAACTTGGTATATTGAATGGTGCTGCTTCAGGTCACAGAAGGAACAGAATATTTGTATCATTTACCCACATAGCTTGAGTTTCTAGCCATAATGGAATGACAGCCATGTCTGAGTGCATTTAGTCTTACCAGCTAGGTGGTTCGCTGACTAAGAACCTTGGCCACAGGTAAGTAAAGTATAAACTTAAGATATAAAATCCAAAGTTACCCTATAAGAAACAAACAAACAGTACCCTTCAGAGGGCCACATAATTGATTGTTTGTAGGTGTTCATTGCCCCGTTGAGCTAATATCCATTTTCAATCTGAAGATCATGGAAATTTTCCTAGTTTCCCTCAAGCCACTAATTCATTACAGACCCAACACCTTTCAGCTAATGAAACAGGAGCCTCAGTGAAGGTTTTGCTCATTGCTGGTTACCTGGGATGCAGCCCAGCAGATTAACTACTAGGCTGAGTTCAGAAGAGCACAGGAATAGTCTGCCACCTCCTGTTAGAGCCTCTCTGAACATCTCTGCTCTTAAATCCAGTCTTAAAACATCTCTTTATTTCAGGCGTTAAGTCCCTCTTCGGCCTTGTGGTGGCACTGTTCCCTGTTTTATTTTGGTTTAGGCTGCATTTTGGGTTCTTTCAGTCTGCAGGTGGTGGTGGTTTGTTTCTCCAGTTGATTACAGGTGAGACCTGCTGGATGGGTGGAGTTTTCCCTAGTAGAGCCCCGGATCCACCTGCGTCAGGGAGAGAGATTCTTGGGAAGTCCACGCCACGTTGAGTTTTTCTGCTGCTGAAAGCCTGTTTGTTTGGCTAGATATATTGTGTTGCTCTCTCTCTTATTTTCTCTGGACCTTTACTTTTATGTTTGTTTTTGCTGTAAATAAAAACCCTAGATTGTTGAGCCAGCTTGTTGGGTCTTTTATGTTGTGGTTATTGATTTGGCCGTAACACCAGGGCATTAGAAACATTTTGATGTTCATGATATCCGTTTACCATGGTTACTGTTGTCATTATATATTTTATTTTGTGTATGCATTGTTTATTTTAGCTGTTCTACTCATCTTTGTACAACATTTTGGTAAAATGTGCTTTAGAAATAAATTTTACTTATCCTCGATAAATCAGGGAACTTCAAGAGTTAGCAGATGAAAACAGGGGGAGCTCTTTCAAAAGCAGATGGTGTAGGGTGTGTGGAGTTATATTAAGTTAATAAGTCATCTTTGCACCAAATGCATTTGATACAAAAACCATTTTTCATTATTGCCGCACAAAGCATTTCTTCTTCCCTCGCACTAGTGTGCACCTCTGTAGGCAGCTTCTGCTGACTCCTCTGCTGTCTGTGATCTCCTGTCTGAGCAAAACATCCTTCGTTTTTTTTTTTTTTTTTATGATGGTGTCATTTTGTGGTCCTTCAATTAACAAAATGAGCCAGTTGGAACAACTGCTCAACAGGAGTGATTGTAGGACTTGAACCTTTTAGCTGTCATTGTCAATCTGAAGAAATAGGGAGCACCACTCACCCCTAAGCTCGTGGCCAGGTATAGGTTCTAAGATATAACAGGTGCTCTATTGCTGGATAGATGGAAGCAGAGTACATACCACATACCACAGCTTCAGAGGCAGAATAACTTACAGGCTGACATAATTTTTTGGAGCCGAAAGAGAAATGAGAGAGAATTAAAAATCCTTCACAGAGTGGTGAACCTCTCTCCATCTTCACTGCACAGAGTGGCGAACCTCTCGCCATCTTCACTGCACAGAGTGGCGAACCTCTCGCCATCTTCACTGCACAGAGTGGCGAACCTCTCGCCATCTTCACTGCACAGAGTGGCGAACCTCTCGCCATCTTCACTGCACAGAGTGGTGAACCTCTCGCCATCTTCACTGCACTTCACTGAGACTCTGCCTCCCTGGGGGGCTCTTTTTATACCCAATCATCTTACTGCCCTGTTGCCAATTAGCCTATTCGGTTGTGAAATATTCAACCAGGCGTTTTGTATTTAGCACTACACAAATTTTCCAGTCCTTCCTTGCCCGTCCCAAATTTTCTGAAACATGCTGCAGGCATCAACTTCAAACTGAACACCTATTTGTCATAAAACAATAAAATTGCTCAGTTTCAACATGTGATATGTTGGCTTATTTCTATTTTCATTTAAATATGGGTTTATATGGCTTGTATACTATTGCATTCTGTATTTATTTACATTTTATACAGCGTCCCAACTTCTTTGGTTGTTTATAATCAAGCCCCCCCAGGATGGGTGGGGCCCAGGGTTGTTCAGCCCCCCCACAAATCCCACCCCTGGTCGGCTTGGACACACAACAGAGACTGACGACTTCGCATTGAGTTGTGGTTTAGGCTCTTTATACTTAATTAAAAAAATGTGTTGTGAAGTCATGTGACTTCACAACACCCCAGATCAATTATTAATTTATTAGCCATTTCATTTTTGCATTGATACATTAAAATGAGACATGATCGTCATACATCCCAAACTCAAATCAAGGACGGGAGCATTTGGAACATTTCGAAAGAGTGTTTCAAGTTTCACACCGAATGTTTTCTGGTAATATTATTGTAAGGCCCGGGCTGACTGCAGGCATCACACCCCCCAAATATAGGTGAAGTCGTTTAGAGCGGTATTTCTGGGAGGGAGTGAAAATGTGGGCTGTCCCTGAGGATTAGGTTGAGAAACACTGGTTTACACCGGTTTAAAGCATTCACGTAATCGTAGCCCTTCCGAGAAGACGAAACATAAAAGATTTTTTTTTTTTTTTACAGTGGGGGAAAAAAATGAAATCACACTAAAATAATAAAACTCACCATCAGCACAGCAAAGCGAGTGAGATGATAGGAGCCACCGCTGCGAGCCTTTAATCCTGGGGGGGTCCTGGTCCCCGTAACGTCATGAGCGACGAGCAGCACTCACACTCAATAACGCTGGTAAACATGTCATCGGAAAGCAGGGGGGGGACTTGCAGCAAAAAGCTGCCCCACAGTCTGGTGTCAAGTGGCTCCAGTTGGGTATTTTTCTGCCTATTGGTTGTGGTGGAGGGGGGGGGCTCATTAAACTGGCCCACCAGGGTATTTCCCATGGCCCCCTTTGTAATGGACCACTGATGTAAAACTTCTCAAATATTCTGGTAAATCATGTTCAAAATGTCTGTGATGCTTTTAGACGCCCAGGGTGGGCTTTGTGTGCACAGCAGTGTGGTTCGGTTTCTTAAGAGGCGGACGTCATAGTGGCACAAAGACCAAAGATCACTCGCTAAATGTTTACACACACTGCCGAAAAGCCTTTGGGGTCGGTGAGTTGTACATGGGTCTGTGTACCAAAGGCGGGAGACCTAGAGCGGAGGGGAAACGGTGAGCTTGCTCTTCCTGCAATGACTAAGGGGTCACAGTGTTTGTGGAAGCCCCCCCCCCCCAGGTACTTTTACGTCCTCTCACCCTCCAAAGATACGTCTTTAGGAGAAATTAATTCTCCATGTTTTGTGTGTGAGTGAATGTCTGCCCTATAAGGCACTGGCATGCCATGGCGGGTATATCATTCCGCCCTATCATTCCTGGGAAGGGCATCGTGCTTACCATGGCGCTGTCCTGGATAAGGGAATATGGAACACAGACGGATCTATTGTACCAATCACTGTCATCACTAATGTGTTTACAAACAACTGTTTTGTAAACATATTGCCTGTTAGACAAATTCATTCTACATTTGTCAGTGTTTACGCTAATGCTGCCCATGTCACACTGTAAAGATACCTTATCTACAATCAACTAAAAAATATCTGATAGTCTCCCCCATGGGGGGTGGGAGGGGGGTCTCAGTTTTTCAGACATTCAGACATCTGTGATACTTCCAGCTGTTCAGTGATTTGCCTCAGACCAAATGCACGGAATGGGGAGCTTCTCACATGCACTGCAGGCTGTGGATCCCTGCGGTCTGACGGGTAGAGAGGAAAGCAGCAAGTGGAGGGATTTAAGGCCGCAAACGACGACAAGGGAGGTGAAATTGTCAGGCTTTAAACTGAAAGGGAATATGGCTGAAGCTGTAGATAGTCCACAATGTCCTCTCAAGGGTGCACTGAATGAAAAGGGCAAGTTATTGATCGGGTATTCTATGACTGCAGCTAAAATCATAATCAAATCAGGCATGTCAAGGACGTCCACACATTTACAAAAGTGAGTTTTTTTATAGGTCAGGACCAGGTCCTGTTCGTCAATTTATTAATCAGAAGTTAGACAAAGACAGAAAGGCCCTAGAAAATCAGTACAGTCGGAGTGCTTAATTCCTGAAAATACAGTAAAAGAAGTGAAACTAAAAACATTATAGGCAGAGAACTGAGCCTGACCCAGAGCAGGATAAGCATTTTGATGGGATGGTTTCAGTTATATTTAAATCAATGTAGTAACTATAATTGTGTAAGGCTAAGTCACGAAGAATATCGACTACTGTATGCATAGTTATAGAATCAATTTGCACTTCTACTGTGAATGCCTAGCATTTGCATGCCCACCCAATATTGCATGGGATTCTACCAGCATGCAGTGTCATGCAGTGAAAAGAACTGGTCTTTCTAAACTGATCATGGTCTGTGTCCCCAGACTGGCATCCCGTCCGACAGAGACCCTGCAAAAACCCTAACAAAAAATGGAGAGTATTTTACAGAGACTATCAATATATCTATGTGTTTGACTGATGCTAGTTTCACAATGATTTTTAATTGAAAGTCTTATAACCGGCTGAAAAGGACATCGAGCTTGAGTCTGTGCCTTGCCTGGTTGCCAGCCGTGCTTCGACATTCCCTGATCTTTGTTCTCCTGCCATGTCATCTACAAGGGCACCTTCAGTACAGAACAAACACCTTGACCCTGCTTCCTTCCAAAGCTCTTCCTGTAAAACCTAATTTAGTATTGTCTCAACTATCTCCACACTAACATCATTTTGCTGATCATTAATTCCAATCATATCACTGCTTCTTCTTTTTCACTTTCACCTTAACTTGTTCAGCTTGTATCTGATCAGTCTGAAATTTGACATCACTGTCATTTACATTTTCTAGCTCTACCTCAAAGATGTCCAGCAGTCAGGGTTCAATTCTGAGCCCATTTTGATTAGCTACAGACTTAATTATAATCTTCTCTCCATCCAAATCAGCCAGCGGCACCTCATGAGTGTTTACGCTGTTGCACCTCCTAGCCTGGTCAGTCGGTGGAGCTCCTGGCGAGCATCCTCCATCATCACCCATCCTCCATCATCACCCATCCTCCATCATCTCCCATCCTCCATCATCTCCCATCCTCCATCATCACCCATCCTCCATCATCACCCATCCTCCATTATCACCCATCCTCCATCATCTCCCATCCTCCATCATCACCCATCCTCCATCATCTCCCCAGTCCACGATTTCATTCCATGCATCCCAGGCCTGCCAGAATTCATCATCCATCCAACTAATTGGTTTTGTAGTCGGCTTTTGGGTTCATGAGACACTGGGACAATCAGCCTGGTCAGAGGGTGGTCTTGCTGGGGAGTCAACCTCATCTTCCGCTCCCCAGTCAATGACCTCCTCCCACATGTCCCAGGCCGCTCAGTATCTGCCATTTTGTCCGGCTTTCACCATTTGCTTGTTTCTGAATGAGGAAAAACAGCATATAGGTAATAGGAAGGAGCTGTCAATCACTCATAAGACACATATGTGTGCACTGATCCAAACTCAGCAATCAGCTATCGTATTACCACATCAGATACTCACAAACAGAAGCCTAGAATAATTCCATTTTTACATATTGCCTAACTTTACTCACCATATTGTACATTTTTATTAACATGTATATCTGGCAAGTAGGAAATAACATGAAATATGCATGATGAAATAATAGCATTAAAAACTGTGACTCACCTGGCCGTCATGCTCTGGAAATGAGCTGGATGGGTTTAGAATGTACTTTCACAGCAGAGCCGTAATAAAATTGCATTATTATTGTGTGTAATAACATTAATATCATTTGATATGTTTATGAAACATGTTGCAGGCATCAACTTCAAACTGAACACCTATTTGTCATAAAACAATAAAATTGCTCAGTTTCTTGTTGTCTTATTTCTATTTTCATATATTTTATATGGCTTGTATATTTGAATTTGAACCGAGAATAGTATACAATATGCAAAGCAGGACAACCCTGACTGGTTAATCAAAAAAAAAATCACATATGTTTTCATAGTTGGAAATCTATGGAATGTTTGTGCAGGAAAGTTACAGTTCTGTCAAATATAGGCTAGAACTAGCTGTAGACTGATACATCTATTCATAACCTCCTGAGACCCAAGGAAAAAAAGTGCCCTTCAATTTTAGGTTATTTGTCTTTGGAGGAAATTACATCTTACAATTTAGATTTTTTCAAATTTATTTTTATTTTTAATTTCACAGCATGTCCTCTTTAGTGTACGACAGGAATGAATACGTTTCCTAACATCAGTGAAAAGAGAGATGCAAAAATAAAATGTCCACTACAATGGACATAAAGGAATGGGTGGGATCTAAGGAGGTTATAGCCCAATAGTTAACACTCACGGAGAATCTGGCATCTCCATTTCACCTTAGCATGTTTGTGGACAGAGGGGAAAAGCAGAACAAACCCCGATGACAGGCAGGGACTTGAACCCTGGTCTCCGGAGAACGTAAGGGGACCTTGTTAACCAAGGTCGGACTGGGACTAAATTTCCCTCCACGGTAAATATTGCCGAGGGGGGTGTGGTATGACAAGTTTTTTACAACTGAGAAGGGGGGAATTCCCCATGATGAATTTAGCAAAACTGGGGGTCCCACAATAAATTTTGCCACCCTTCAGGCCACCAAGTAAATGCCCATTATTGAAGTTGGCCAATCCAGCCCTGTCACAATGTCATTTCCTACTGAACCATATGAGTCATACTGACATGTTATTCCATGTTATTGTACAGCCCAGTTGTTAACATTTATTTAGAGGCTTGGGGGTTAATCGTCAAAGATTAGACGTCTGAATGTAAAAAGCCTAAAGAACCATCGCCTTTGGAGTTTGGACTGTTCAGCACATCAGTAGCTTTTCAGGGACAGCATAAACCCACAGTGTTATACACACATACATCGGCAATACATACTATAATAAATATTTTTACTCAGTGAACTAGGCAAACAAACTAAATAGATAAAAATGGACCGACGTGTGGATTACGTAAGAAAGTAAAATGCATAACTCATCTGGCATTTGTTGCTGTGTGTTTTCAGGCTTTTTTGCTTAAAGTTACAGCCACATTTACATGTTAGTTAACAGACAGACATCCTTTGGTCCATCAAATATCACATGACTTGCATCCATTTATACTGAAAAAGACAGTGAAACCAACTTATGAGAAAAGTTTCATGAAGGGGTTTGACTAGATCTGGGGTTACCCATGTGGATGAATTAGAACTTATTTGATTATGAATGAATAATTATCGCTTTCATTTAATTCCTTAAATAAGGTGTTCAAACTGTTTATAAAATCCAGCTGCAGAGGCCTATACCACAATGCAGGATTTCCTCGCTCAGTTGGATAATCTGTCAGATTTATGGTGCCCCTGATTAAATGGCCCTTATCGTCGTCCACTTACCTTTAGCCCAGACTACCTTAAATCCAACAAGTGATCCGGCTAAGTAACAAATACTGCTTCGTGATACAGGCTCCCGGTGAACTTTGTTGCATATCAGAAGCAATGTTCTATCAGAGGTCAGATACTTATACTTCATATTATTAATACCAACAGCACCTATAAAACAGAACATGATATTCTAAAGTAACTAAAATTAATACAAATTATCTCCACAATTTAATTTCAAAATATATTTATCAAAAACAATAAAAACTACAGTTTTTTTTTTATCTGCAGAGCCTACTTTTGCCCACAGACAAAAAATATTGAGTGTTTGTGTCATCAGTTGTTAATGAGCGTTAGTCTGCACTCATGAACAATTATCCCTCATAAATCGTTGCCAGCTGTTTTTCTATTTTTGTTACTAATATTTTAAAATGAGCTGAATATTTCATCTAATCACATTGCATGCACCACTCCAATAATATGCGTGTTCGACACAGTAAATGCATTAAAAGGAGTCCACGACACAGGGTTACAGCCAAGAACATCCTTTTATTCAACCAGTTAAAGGTGCTGTTCTTTAGGAACTGCTTTTATTATCATGGAAAAAAAACAGTAATTAACACATGCATTTCACCATGGGCTCTAGGGGCAGGGCTTTCTGGAACACAGACGCTGAGGTCACAGTGGGGGGCGGGGCCACTCATAGCCTGGCCTATACGGTGCTACAGAACAAACAGAACAAAAACATGGCTGGTCCATGCAAACTGAGCGCAGGGCTGCCCCATTTCCAGTAGAGGGCAGCAGGAGGGGTTACGTTTTTAACCAGTGCATGGTCAACCTATTATTTTCAGTTTCTCATGTTCAACTAATGCCAAGACTTTTCTCAACTTTACTGTCTCCACAGGGAAACAAATGTACAGGCAGCCTAGGAGATAATCAAAAAGCCTCAGGCTAAATCCAGATTAAGTTTCTTCATTCTGAAACCTTGAATTTAGGGTTTCTCTGTGTAAACTTCAGCTGCTGCGCCCAGCCGTGCATGAACTCAGGCGGTTATAAGGTGCTTTGAGCTCTCAGGTACTATTTCCCGCTTAATACTTTAAACAGATGGTCTCATACAACCACTGAAAAGGTGCAATTTCTCTACAATGCAAAATTATTAGCATAAATTCCTGCTGCCTATATCTTGCCTACTTTGTTTTTCCTCAAATGACAAAAATATCAAAGCAAAACCAAATTTCATTATAAAAAACAGAATAAATAGCTTAAAACACAATTCGTATGTCGTCCCCTTGTGACCCCCGACTTGTGACCGCAAATCAAGTTCCTTTGACTGAGTAATCTCAAGGCCAAATAATACCCTCTCCCCATTTATTACACCCCCCCCCCCCCCCCACACCAAGGTAAATCACCCAATATTGCCGGCCCCCCCCAAAGCCGCTACCCATAAGAGCCCATAGGCGTAACTTGTTCACTTACATTAGCTGTTCAATGGAGAAGCTGAAGAGTTGGGTATGGTGATACATCGTGAAGCGTACAGACAAGAATAACATGAGCTTACTGCATTCTGCTCAGACGAAAGATTTTGCAAATTTTTATAAACCCCTCTGCTTGGGGTTGGGGAGGGGGGACAGATGCACAGCTAGACTACTCCAGTGTCCAAGAGAGAAAAAGGATAGACAGAGGAAAGCAAGAGAAAGACATTTTTTTTTTTTGCCTTTTGTATTTTCTTAATCATTTAACGATAAAAAGAGCTAAATCACACCAATTGTCTTTAGTACTATATATACGGCTTTGAAAAGCTAGAAGAAGAGGAGGATACAGAAGGAGGAAGAGGAAAGGGACTGAGAAGGGCACTCTGGATTACAAGTTGGAATCTGTGGACAAAAGGCACTTTTCAGGGACAACCTTTAAATGCTCCAAATCTGCACTGCATGACCGCATGGATGTGTGACCGTCACGTGAATGTGCATCTGCTCTCCACCCGGAGTGCTGGGACAGAGGCGCTGATCTGCTGTATCGACAAGAAGAGAGTCCATGTCATAGACCACTCCGCTCGTCTCTTTCGGCACTGCTCAGTGTCAGCTAGGGGCAGCTTCCCACTGTCTGATGCATCTTCCAAATCTGGGAAGATCTTGTCCAAGACCGCTGCTGAAGACGGGCATAGAAAGCACGCATGTTTGCTTGTGTGTCGCATGTTTGTGTGTGCGTGCTCAGAGCCTGAAGCTCTTGGCTCCTGGCTCCAGCTGTGTAATGGGATGCTGGAAGGGCATCTCTTTAGATTCTGTCTGCTGAGATATGGATGCCGACCCCAGACTTGGATTTAGGGGCCCGTGTTGCACTGCTCTGCGTGGCGTGCCGGCCTAGCTGCGTGCGGCTTAGCTGCGTGCGGCCTAACGTTCACCTCTAGCCTTTGACGTTTGTAAAAGGGACACTTCGATTTTCATGTTAGAGATCGATGATCGTCCTCCCATGCTGTGGGTGACGACTCTTAACGAGCTGCGTAAAGGTTGAATAAAAATGCCTTTTGTCATAACCGCAAATAAAATAACCAACCCCCCCCCCCCCCAAGATACAAAAAGAGAAATAGAAGAAAATGCATTTTTCCTAAATGTGCTTTATGACAACACTTAATTTCCTTTATCATTATTTATGTATAATAAAGTTTAAATGTACTTTATATAGTAAAAAGCACCAGTCTCATTAGTGATATATCATTTTTCTTGATATTCCATGTAATTGTTCCTTCAGCCCTCCCATGAATGTTTAAAAACAATTATGAATAAAACATTAAAAAGGGAATAAACAAAAACAAGATTTTAACAATTTCCCCAAACATACAAAGACCAGGATTTTTTCTCCGCTCGTGTTTAGAGTCCCAAAGCGAAAGGACTTTAAAAAAAAAAAAAGTTTCCTCTTTTTTCACTCAACGCTCTTAACAACCTCTAACAGACGAACACAATTATCTACCCATTGCACATGGCTCAATCAACATACATTATTTCTCAATAATACTTTCCATCCAAACTGGAAAAAAATACAAGAAAATTAGGCTGTATCTGTTGCCTCGAATCTATTGCCACTTCTTTTTGTAAAAGCAATTTTTGCAGTGGAATTCCTGTGATATTTCTGGATACTGTGAAGGTTTTTTTAGTCTTTTTTTTTTTTTACAAGTTTGCAGTTTAAGGTGTACCATTGACAGTGCCAGGCATTGAAAATAACTAGACTGCCTATTTTGCAAATAAAAAAATGTATATATTCATAAATACATTTAGGCGAGTATAATATATATATTATATAATATATGTGTATAATATATATATTACTTAAGATGCTTGCAATCTTTTTTAGTCATCTGTTATTTGTAAAACCAATGATTCCCAGACATAACATTTCTTCAAAGCTTATATGTGAAAGACAAAACCTGACTTCATGTTCAACAGATTGCATAATGGGAATACAGAGGCACTTTCCATAGATGAAAAATGAAATCATCTTATCTCTCCATGAAGCTGATCAGGAGGTTACTGTCTGGCTACAATGTTGTCCCTGCAATGAAACCAACTGTTAGGCAGTCCAGTTATTTTTATTTAATTTTTTTGAGGTCAGTGGTTTGAACTTTGAAATATATACAAAGATTTACCTAAAATTAAAAAGTAATATGGGAAAGTGAAATAAAAAGCTTTATGTAACCCAAAAGAAGGGGCTTTCCTGTCCTGGAGCTTTAGGGTGATTGTGTTGACTGGGGTAGTGTAGTGATGTAGCTGTGCAGGGGGGGGGGCTCCAAGCTGCCAGTGGTCTCTATGCGCTCTACAGTTGGTACGGTGAGGGCATGACAGTCCTGAAGCACTACGCTCTGCGGTGGTCAGCTTAGAGGTTTTGGGGGGGTGGGTCACTATTTTGGTGATGTATGAGGTGCAAGAGGGAAAACGAGCTGAATTTTATGGGCCCTGGTTCTGCCTGGAACAGCCGTGAAGGGCGACCGGAACGGATCAGATTCGGAACGGAAGGACCTGCAGCTGGTACAGGGGTCACTTAAGAGGCCTGGGAGTCAAAACGTGTCTTGTGTGTTGTGAGACTTCCACACGAAGCCCTTCGTGCGGACGCAGACTGCCACAGGACCCCCTTCGTGTAGATGCAGACTACCACAGGAAGCCCTTCGTGTGGATGCAGACTGCCACACAAATATTTTTATTTGCAATTACGAAAGAACTTTTTTGGAATCCAGTCCTAGCGAGCGCCTCCCCGACAGCCCTGAAGTATAATTAAAGGTGACTCCGCCCACTGGCATCATCCCAAAGCTATGGGGAATGTTAACATTGCTGAAAACCTTACAGAGGGGGATGGTGGTGAGGAGCTGGCAGACTGCCTTGGCCTTTGACCCTCCAGCCACGTGTCAGTGCTACTGTATGGGGGGGGGGGGGGGGGGGGGGTCTGAGATGAGCGCCTGTAACTTAAACATGGATAGTGCAAGAATAAAAAAGGAACCCAAACTAAAATAAAAAAATAATAATAATCTGCACGGAAATGAAAAGAGGGAATATAGCAAGAAAGGGGCTAATGGAGAAAATAAATCCTGCTGAGGATGTGAGATGCAGACAGCCGTCTCAGCTGCGGGGCTGGGCGCTATTCCGGTATGTTCTGTGTGTGCCACATAGTGACAGTGTGGCTCTCTGCCTGGCTCTGCTTCATGCTCACATAATGTGTGTTTATATGTACAGATGTACCGGGGTCAACCCGGCGTGGAGGGGGGGGGCTACACTGATCCTTACTCATTTATTCGTGGATGTACAAAGTGTTCCAACGCCTCATATGTTCCGACAGTGCATGCTGGTTCCGGTTCGGTCGCAGTGTTAGTATTCACGCCAGTCTGTGGAATTACACGGTACGGCGCATCAGATCGCAGTCTCCACTTCCTGTCACGCTTGAGCAGACCGATCTCAAAGGGGACGCAGGCCTGCACATGCCACATCATGGCACGAGGACACTGTGACCCCCCCCAGAGCGAGACGGGGTCCTACCAAGCGCTTTCTGACCCACACCTCCAGGTCAGGACAGTCCAATTTGATCCGATTAAAGGTTATAGACTCAGCACTCGCACTGAACCAGTTACAAACTGCCGAAAACCATAACTTAAAATTAACTCCATTCATTTGTTGTTTCCTCTGCTTTTTATATTCGCTCAAAAGCAGTTTTGTTGACTTCTCTGCCACTGCAGGCCACATTCTTGTTAAACGAAGATTTTAACGATTGCTGTGGGGCGGTCGCTCCTTTGTTCCGTGGTTGAGAGATGACTCTCCATCTTCCGTTTCCTCTTCTGATTTCTGATTTTAATTTTTTTTATGTCTCTAAATATTTGATTGGTAGCATCATGATTATTCCGATCATTGTGATCATTCTGAATTTTTTTTTTTAATAAATGTTTTTTTTCTGAGATAAGTTAAGGGGTGAATTTCTGATGAGTCATTTTTTTTTTTAATTCCTGATTTTCATTTACAGAATTATAGTTGCTTAATTCAAACCAGCTCTTGTCAGAGGAACCAAGACTGTAAAACAAAAAAAAAGAGATCAAATAAATGTCTGTTAAAATTTCAGGGTCAGAAGCGTTACTAGATTGGAGAAACCCTAATGTGAAATTATTACATCACATTATACAGGAAAAAAAATATAAACAACAAATTTAGCAATTAATTTTAAATATACAGTTCTAAGGCAGAAATTTGACAACCATTTAATTGATCCAAAATATCATTTTATTTTCAAAATGGAGTCAATATAGTAATCACTTATTGAGTTGCAGGCAGCAGTGTTTAAACATCTGAAAGTTTAACCCAAGAACTTTACTAAGCCAGAACTGAAACTCATACTGTACCTTAAAGCAAGGCACTAAGTCTTATACAAACTTTGCACATTTAAAAACTGTCTACAGTACAACAATTCCTTCATTGGAGTTGGCTTGTGCACTTTATGCATTACGGATGCAAACAGGCCTCTGCGTGAAATTATCTCCAGAGCCTCCAGACCAGAGTTTGGTCCGTTGAGAGCTGCAGGGTGCAATGCATGGACGACCTGCGTAGGATCTGGGGCCTGCGGTCTAATGCGATATTTAAAGGCCACTTTGGACCACTGACTCTAATCTGACAGAAACATTCAGGAAGTGAAGTCCTGGAAACCGCTGCTTTGGGAAATAGCGCCTGTTTTGTTGTACTCCTTTAGCTCTCCTCTCTCTCCCTCAGGCTGCAGGGCTTATGAGTATTGGCCCCCACTTCCTTAATTTCCCCCTTCTTGCATCTCGCTCACCCTCCATGCGATCCTTGGCAGAACCCTGTTTTTAAACTAGCCCCCTCCCCAATAAACATCTCCTCCCTTGCATTAAGGCCATGTTAGACTAGCTATGACATCATGTCTCGTTGCTGCCGGCAACCAGACGACTGGGACATGACTCCTCAGAGGAGAACATGGCTTACAGTTCCTGCAGGCTTAGTGCCATTCCTCTCCACACACCATCCCCTCGCTTCCTCCACCAGGTGACGCTGCAGTGCAACATCTCACTGCCTCCCTCTGGCAGTGCGCAGAGCTCTGCTTTGGGCTGTGCGCACTGGCCCGGAGGTAGTCTGTTACTCATCATCTCTCAGGCCACGGGTAATTTGAGAACAGCGTAGCTTTTCTGAGTACAGAGATGTAGCGTCCCAGAGAAACCGACACGTGGCTGTAACGTGGGGGCCAGCCCTGCAGTGCTGTTGTGGCAGAAGGTAGAAGAGAGGGATGGACAGCAGAGTAAGGGAGTGGGAGCGAGGGAGGCGTGCATATTATATCCAAGTGAGGAAGTGTCAAGCCGGATTGACTTCAGGTGGGCATGGTTTGACTCTGCACTGTTTAGTTTTACTGCATGCAGTGTTAGCCCAGGAATCACTAGCCGGCAACCAGACGACTGGGACATGAGCAATAGCACTCGTGCTTTAACAAGCCTTGTATTATGTTTCACAGCTTGACACCTTTGTTGGTGTCAAAACACACACACACACACACACACACACACACACACACACACACACTGTGCTCAAACAACCAGAAAGTAGAAATTGATCGATCAGAGTGAAATGCAGTGTCTTCGCTCACAGCAGCCAGTTCAGCAGTGAGAACAGGCTGACCGTAATCATTTCAAAGCTGGCTACACTTTGCACACATCCTGACGGCACATTTCGAGCTGGAAAAGAAGCACTTCTGAATACACCCAGCAGGTTTGATAGATCTGGGCTAGTGGCACCTTTATGAGAGCCTTACCTGGGTCTGCTGGGGGATGTTCAGAAAGTTGTCCCGTGATCCGATGCTGACAAACCTGTTGGGAGCTGTGGGGCCTGGCGTGGGGTATGCTGCGGGAAGAGAGAGAGAGTCCAAACTGAACTGAACTCAATTCAACCGACCCCAGCCGAGCTGATCTGAACTGCTCTCAACTGAAGTTTCATTGCACTGGTCTTAGAGACAGCTGTCAAATGAGCCACAGTGCTCTAGCCTGGCCCTGCCTCTTTACAGAATATTGCTTTTTTAAATTTCTTGTACAAATGGGTAACATAATCAAAAATCAGTTATCCGTGTTTATTTTGATATGGATTCACTGTAATTAGTACCATGTCACTGTCAGTTACTCGCCTATACACTTGCTGTTATTGTATCAGCCATAATGTATGAAACGGATCTAACAAGAAGAATGTCAATGCCATTCCTGCGGTGTACAGCAGAGGGCACTATAGTTAAAGACCTGCATTGGACACTGGCTCAAAACCCTGAGAAATGTTGCTGTACAGCTTGGAATCAGTCAAGGCAACAGCCAGTGTAATAACATAAACCATAGACCAGTTCATGCTTGACTCGACCTCCATGCAATACAATGAAACAGACTTCAGCTCAGAAGAGACTGTGAAGTGCAGGCTGGTATCTATCCCCATAGTTAAGGGTCACAGAAGTGAGCTGAGAGGAGAAACTCCAGTGATGTGTGGGAAAGGCCTGGTCCGCCGCGGGACTCATAACTAAAATGTTTGGTTCCTCCGTATACACAGACACACGTAGACAGGATGTGGGGGGGGGGGGGCTTCGGACGAATACAGGAATGTAGTATGTTGTGTTCGTGAACTGGGAGAAGACTGGGGGAGAGACTGACAACAAGGGGGAGCACACAGTCTGTCGGGTGGTGAACAGAGGAAAGAAACGGTCTCGAACAAGAGAAACAAGACAAAAAAAAAACTATTAGACGAAGAATGAAAAGTTAAACCAAAAAAGAACAATTTCAAATTAAATTTTAACAAAGGTATAATTTAAGAAAATTCAGGGGGAAAAAGAAAAAAAAATGCTCCGCCCAGTGCCCCTCATGGTGGGTGAGAAAAATAAATGATCCAACTTCTTCATTGGAAGAAAGTCCCCCAATGACTTCACTGGCATTTCAGTTGCCATGACTACTCTGTGCGTTCACTGCAATGCTGCAATGCACCCACTGACTGCCAACGATTCTTACAGGATTCAAAGAACTGAAAAATCATGCGCTGGATTTTTTTTCCTCTTTTTCTTAATCAATGTGGTCATGAGTTTTGATGCGACAGACAGTGTGGCCTAAATTTACTGTCTATCAAAAAATGTTAAAAGAAGAAGAAAATTAAATAAAAGTTTGAGAGCTTCAGAAACTGTGTCCCAGACACACACGTGTCCCAGTCTAGCAAGCTCAGAAAAAAAGGGGATTTAAGTGCTGTCCTGCCAGAGCGCTTTGCACATGGAGATGGGTGTCGGTACAGCGGGGGAATGAGGCTTAGGCGCGTAAAAAAAAAAAAACCTGCCACTGATCGATTTGAAGATCAGAAGTTGGAAGGCCGGGTGCAAAAGTGGTTCAATGCGGAGTGTAACGGGGCAGGCGGGGGCGGGAGGGGGGGGTGGGTGGTCGCTGAGAGAGGGTGGGGTGGATGCTGCATGGTTTGGGATCGCTAATGGGGGATCTATTTTGGTTCTGCCTGTAATTAATGTCTTTATTGTTACTTTGGGTGGGGGGGCAGTCTGTGGCGTCACTTACACGGAGGTGCGGGCGAGCTGAGTCCGCCGTCAGGGGGCGTGCTGCTGGGTTTGGGGTCGGGCATGGGGAGGGGCACTGGGCGGGCCACGGGGGGAGGAGGCGGCAGCAAGAAGGAGCCCGCCATTTTGGTCTGGCCGCTCGCGCTGGGCTGCGGACGACACACACAGGGTCAGAGCGGCGGGGGCTGCTTGCACACGGCCGAAGGGCGGGTGGCTCCGGACGCGTGGTCAGACACCGGCAGAGGATGCAAACTCAAAGCCACAACAGAAAGGTGATGCAAAAGTTATGTGCGGATATGTGGGAAATGGAAAAAAAATGTCCCAAAATATGTCAATGAGGGATCTGGGGGCGGGCCAAAGCTAAAGCCTCGATGGGATTGGTCCAAAGCTAAAGCCTCGATGGGATTGGTCAGAGTGATCCTCAGGGAAAAGGCAGCCAGATCCAAGCCCGCGGAAGGCCGTGACACATCTGCATGCCAAACCAAAAAAAGGGGGGAAAAAGAGGACTCCATGTTGGACGCGGGTACCCTTCATCTACCCTGTTAGGGATTACAGACTGCGGGGATGGGCGGAGCAAAAAAAAGAAAAAAAGTTCCTCCGAAAGAGTAGATAAGTCTGACAAGACACAGACAGTGACATTAAAACATCGTTTAAAGGTATGCTTTGTTCTTCTTCAGAAGTCCTCAAGGAAAGCAGACACATACAGACAGGACGCGAGCGGTTTGACGTATAACCTGTCCACGCATTATCTCAAAGGGGCGCTGCATCACAGCGGCACTCTGTCAGTGATATCCTCGCGCCAGTGGCATTATGGGGGGGGAACGTAGGAGAACAGGGAACAAAAGGGCTAAGGAGTTTTTGACCAAAAGGTCGTGGGTTAAAATCTGAAGAAGGACCCCTGCAGATTGTGAGTGTGAAAATGACAGCTGTACAGATGACATGATTCATAGCAACTAAAGCGTATCTATGAGGTGTGTCCGTCCCCAGTCACAAGGAACACTGGCAGCTTTAATTTTTCCATCTTGAATATATCCCGCCCTCACTGTAGACTGTCCCCATATCAGTGATTATGATGAATGGCTACAATTTCATCTGCTGGACTAAGGTGTGCGCGGTAGCTGGAGGGAAATCAGCAGAGAGTTCATCTATGAGAGCTTGAAGGCAGCATTTGGAAACCCTGTCTGAAATGGTGGAAAATACAAAATAAATGGATGTTTTGAAAGCAATAATCATAATCTGGATGTTCAAAACATGACCAAAAGTTTTAGCGTAAAATTCACCACCACACACCCGCATGCAACACAGTCTTTTATGCAGCAATGGCGCAGCTCAGGTTTTATGCAACTACAAGCAAACACTAGCATGTGTGCTTCAGAGCTTAATAGGGCACAGTCTCCCTGCCAAAGACCTAAGATCAGCAATCAGCAATTGCTCATCTGAAACATATTTAACTTGACAACCTCATCTGAGCATGTCTGGCCGACTCGTCTCACTTCCAAAATCTCTTCACATATGTGGTTGATTACTATAAGCAGCCCACTGGCTAGTTAATGAAGCACATTTTTAAAGCAGACTCAGATATTTTCATTAAGCGCTCTCAGAAACTCTCTTGAAAGCGTTAATACTTTCTAATGCTAACACTGGACTTTAATGCTAGCTAATGTTTACTAGCTAACATTTACTCTTAGTAAGATATTAGCATGTGAGTTTGCTTGTCCATTCATGCACGTGTGCACCTAAGACAGGAGTGTGCAGGGGTTACCTGTGCGCCAGCTTGTCCGGGACCGTCAGAGCAGACGAACTGCACAAACTCCTTGAGGGGGTCTTGTCCCGGGTGGTGATGGTAACGGATGGTAGGGTGGGCGAAGTAGGGACTGGACTGCTGTATAATGGAGGAAGAGGGGAAGTGCAGGGCGGAGGCCGAGGCACGGGGGCTCCCTGGGAGGGCAAAGACAGGGCCATTGTGGGTCAGCAGGATGACACAACCCCATGGAGAATCACACCGCCCTCCGGAGGTGAGGTGGTGACATAACATGTAATACTGGCACTAATGGGCCAAAGTGACATGAGAATGGAAGTGAGTCAGCAAAATTATAGGAGTGAAAAATAATGAAAACCTTTCCAAAGTGACTGGCATTCCACAAGCCAAGCCAAGCTGTCCAATTGGAGAAGAGATAAGTGACATTCCTATTGGACAATCCTTACATTTGGCTTAAGTAGAAATCTTGCTTTGTAGAACACCTCCCCTGCTCACCACATCCTAATACAATGTGTTTTAAAATATTCCTTAAATCTCCCTCACTCCCCATATCAAGGGCCTTCTATATCAAACCTCTTTATAAAAGGACGTCACAGTACAACCATATCATTCACAAATACTGCCCCCTAGCGTCAGGGACCAGTCAGTTCTTCTTACGTGCTTATCAAAACAGCGTGAAGCAGTTTCAAGGAGCGCGATTACTGTCATGCGATGGAGTGTAAACTTAAATCGCTATATCAATAGGAATGTATTCGAGTGTCCGAGTATTACTTTACCAGCCGTATCCACACAACATTAATCAGTGGTTTACAGAGGACGCCACACACGTCCTGTCACCTCAATAACCAAGATGTCCCTTGATCTTAGCTTCGGGGCATTTTTGGCCCACAGCGTCTCCTTATCCCTCGCTGCCTCTTTTTATTTCTGCTTTCTCTTATTATGCATTGAGACATCATCCAGCTAATGTGCCCCCCCCCCCTCCCCGCCCCCCACTCATCCTAAATCAATCCAATAAACACTATATCTCAACCCACCTACGCACAGATCAACACAAACCCATTTATTTTCCTACAAATACATGGACTGCACCACCAAACAGACATGCAGTCATGTAGGCGTTGAATCACATACATACTAATACACACATACGCACACACATTCATGCACATCACAGGAGATAAGCGTCGGGTTTATCCAATAAGACAGTACTGTGAAGCCCATATACATTTAAGTTGCAGTGCTGGTCAGTGACATAGAGGAACAGAGTGCCTATATCAGGCAGAAAGAATCTCATCTCATTCTGTTCTGGGTCTATTCTACCATAGTGGTGAATAATAAAAACAGGAATAGAAATGTAGGCCCTGGAAAGGATTGGTCAAAATCAGTCCCCTTGCTTAAAAGTTAGGGTATTGTGCACAGCAGATGGATTGTTACCCAAACTCCATATGCTGTGTCTCAGACTCAAATTTGGCCAACTCAACCATCGCTAGATGGACCACCGACAGTGTGCTGACGACAATGATAATCTTAAAAATACGCCATTACATTCAATGGCAGCAAAGCTTTGCATTTCATTCTCGTTCCATTTCCAATGTGAAGCAGACTTTGTACCATGCTGTCAGTACCCAGGGGGTGGTGCAAGCCTCCACCGGCGGGGCCACACAGATCTACCAACGGAGAAGAGACGCAGGGATGAGGGACGGCGGAGAACACCGAGTCACCCATGGGGAAGCGCAAGAGGAACCCCCACACCAAAGCAGGGAGAAGACGGCAAGGGACGGGCAGGGGGTGTGGGAAGGACGGAGGGTGGAGAAGCCGGACTACGCAGACACAACAAGGAGACGATGGAGAATGAGAGCTGTCTGCACTGACTGAGCTGTCAAGTGGCCCGTCTGAAGTGAGTTAATGAGATACCCTCTGCGTTTCCTCAACTGAAGACAAAATAGTCAGACAGGTCTGTCTGCTGATGTCACCCAAGCCACCATCAAATCCAACAAACCACACTGACTGCTATGGAGAGGCAAACTGATTCACAGACTGACCAGCCCTTCACGATCAAATCTCTGATCTATGCCAAATGCCCAAGGTGAGAGGTCTGGAAGGGATAAGAAGATGGGGCTGCCGTGACCTGCTCTGTCTACTCAGGTAAAGTTTAACACAACACCAGCACAAGTGGGAGGAAGCAGGGAGGGGCAGATGGAGGAGAACAATCACTGAAATGCTTAACAAATCTGATTGGTTAATTTAAAAGAGGGGCGGGGAAAAAAAATCAATGCTCAGCTCTACTGTTGTGATTGGGGCAGGGACTTTGAAAGGTTTCAGGCAGAGATCAGCTTCAGGCTTTCGTCCCCGGACAGGGAATGCTCCCTTCTCTCTCCTACCCTCACTCCTTGGAGGGACAGGGGTGGGGACAGGGACAAAGATGGGCGGGGCGCCTTGTGTCTCACCTGGTCTTACTCCCGCCAGCATTGGCAGCGGGTGGTGGGTGAACGCCATGCGGGGCGACCTCGTCTGGGGCGACAGGGCGCTGAAATCGAACTTTCCCGGCTTCTTAAGAGAACCAGGCGAGGAGAGTCCTGGCAAAAATGGGATCAACAAATGGCAGAACAAAGACGTGGGTTTAATTCACAAGCTTTGGTTTGACTCTTGATGTTTTTTTAAGTTCTAGATATATTAGGTATAATTGAGTGATCTCTTTACTCATTGTCCCTCATGTGCTCAAGAAGTCTTTGTCTGTTTATCTTGAGCTCTCACGTCTCACCTCACGATTTTCTGATGTCTGTGTAATGCCTCAGCTGTTCTGGGGACCAGGGGGCCCATTACCTCATACTGAATGATGAAATCTGCTTGTGGGACCTGGCATTTGGTACGTAGTGCATGATGGGAAGGACAGCTTGGGGCAAAGGCCTAAAAGGCCTCGACACGATCCACCGTTAGCCTGTTCTAATGTGCTTTTCTCAACCTTATAATGCTCGGCAACAAAAAAGCAGAACAGGAACTTCCGGCTTCTCCATCTCCAGCACCCATCAAGTCATATGTGGGCCTCCAAAAGGCTGTAGAGATCATTTTGATATTTCGAATTCTCAGTCTCAGGGTCAGTCATCACTTCGTCTACTCTCCTCCACCCACTTGAAGTACGTAGCTCCTGCTACGACCCCCCAAATTGACGGCTAATTTAATAGAACATTGGTCCCATGACTTCTGACGTCCTGTCACGTGACCACAGCTGCAAACAGCGACAGGACACATCACCTTGGGCAATGTTTCCCCCATTATAAATGCAAGGGGTGCAGGATTTCTCTTGCTCATACAGAGCACGCAGTTGGAGAGAGCAACCTGGGGTTTTTGGATGACAGTGTGAATTTTTTTTCTTTTAAAGACAGAAAGCAAACAGAATCCACTTCGTTCTTTCCCACACACTAAGCCCCAAATCCCATCCCATGGGTGACCATCCATTTTAAAAACTCAAGCAATTTAGCGAGTCGCTTCTAAGTCGGTATCAGATGGCTTCCTTTATTAAAATGACGCTCCCTGCGTATCTGTTAATCTGCCTGTATGTCGCCGCGGCTCTCTTTATCCTCTGCTCGCCCCTCCATACGCCCATCCCTCTCTCCGTGCTTCGGCGCGGGATGCGGGTGGCTTTGAGGTTGCGGCCGCCTTTATCCTGCGAGCATTCGCCGGCGCCTGGGTCGTAATGAGGCTCCCATTCAGCAGCAGACACAGTATGCGCCCGCAAGCTGTTCAGACCCGGCGCCGAGCAGATGGTCCAGCGCCAGCCCCGGGAACGAGGAAGAAAGGAACGCGGATGATGTGTGTGTGTGGGGGGGGGGGGGGAGTGAGAGAAGAACGAGAGAGAGTGACGACAGCACAGGCCTGGCTGCCACAAGAGCCCAGAGTGGCTCCCTCACTTTTGAACGGAAGTGCAATATACAGTAATTATAGAAAAGTATAAATAAACACAGGGATTGGTGCTGTTACACAACGAGCTCTGTCCCGGAACTTGTCGAGTGTTGTGCATCATTGACTGAAGCTGGACACCTTGATTTATGATGGAGGTGTCAGAGTCGTGGCAGACAGCATCACGCACACCGCGCCTCCACGCCTGAGGACAGCATCACGCACACCGCGCCTCCACGCCTGAGGACAGCATCACGCACACCGCGCCTCCACGCCTGAGGACAGCATCACGCACACCGTGCCTTCACGTCTGAGGACAGCATAACGCACACCGCGCCTCCACGCCTGTTGACAGCATAACGCACACCGCGCCTCCACGTCTGAGGGCAGAATAACGCACACCGCGCCTCCACGCCTGAGGACAGCATCACGCACACCGCGCCTCCACGCCTGTTGACAGCATAACGCACACCGCGCCTCCACGTCTGAGGGCAGAATAACGCACACCGCGCCTCCACGCCTGAGGACAGCATCACGCACACCGCGCCTCCACGCCTGTTGACAGCATAACGCACACCGCGCCTCCACGTCTGAGGGCAGAATAACGCACACCGCGCCTCCACGTCTGAGGGCAGAATAACGCACACCGCGCCTCCACGCCTGAGGACAGCATAACGCACACCGCGCCTCCACGCCTGTTGACAGAATAACGCACACCGCGCCTCCACGCCTGAGGGCAGAATAACACACACCGCGCCTCCACGCCTGAGGGCAGAATAACACACACCGCGCCTCCACGCCTGAGGGCAGAATAACACACACCGCGCCTCCACGCCTGAGGGCAGAATAACGCACACCGCGCCTCCACGCCTGAGGACAGAATAACGCACACCGCGCCTCCACGCCTGTTGACAGCATAACGCACACCGCGCCTCCACGCCTGAGGACAGCATAACGCACACCGCGCCTCCACGCCTGAGGACAGAATAACGCACACCGCGCCTCCACGCCTGTTGACAGCATAACGCACACCGCGCCTCCACGCCTGAGGACAGCATAACGCACACCGCGCCTCCACGCCTGTTGACAGCATAACGCACACCGCGCCTCCACGCCTGTTGACAGCATAACGCACACCGCGCCTCCACGCCTGAGGACAGAATAACGCACACCGCGCCTCCACGCCTGAGGACAGCATAACGCACACCGCGCCTCCACGCCTGAGGACAGCATAACGCACACCGCGCCTCCACGCCTGAGGACAGAATAACGCACACCGCGCCTCCACGCCTGAGGACAGCATAACGCACACCGCGCCTCCACGCCTGTTGACAGCATAACGCACACCGCGCCTCCACGCCTGAGGACAGAATAACGCACACCGCGCCTCCACGCCTGAGGACAGCATAACGCACACCGCGCCTCCACGCCTGAGGACAGCATAACGCACACCACGCCTCTATGCCTGTTGACAGCATAACACACACGGCGCCTCCACGCCTGTTGACAGCATAACGCACACCGTGCCTCCACGCCTGTTGACAGAATAACGCACACCGCGCCTCCACGCCTGAGGGCAGAATAACGCACACCGCGCCTCCACGCCTGAGGGCAGAATAACGCACACCGCGCCTCCACGCCTGAGGACAGCATAACGCACACCGCGCCTCCACGCCTGTTGACAGCATAACGCACACCGCGCCTCCACGCCTGAGGGCAGAATAACGCACACCGCGCCTCCACGCCTGTTGACAGCATAACGCACACCGCGCCTCCACGCCTGTTGACAGCATAACGCACACCGCGCCTCCACGCCTGAGGACAGCATCACGCACACCGCGCCTCCACGCCTGTTGACAGCATAACGCACACCGCGCCTCCACGTCTGAGGGCAGAATAACGCACACCGCGCCTCCACGTCTGAGGGCAGAATAACGCACACCGCGCCTCCACGCCTGAGGACAGCATAACGCACACCGCGCCTCCACGCCTGTTGACAGAATAACGCACACCGCGCCTCCACGCCTGAGGGCAGAATAACACACACCGCGCCTCCACGCCTGAGGGCAGAATAACGCACACCGCGCCTCCACGCCTGAGGACAGAATAACGCACACCGCGCCTCCACGCCTGTTGACAGCATAACGCACACCGCGCCTCCACGCCTGAGGACAGCATAACGCACACCGCGCCTCCACGCCTGAGGACAGAATAACGCACACCGCGCCTCCACGCCTGTTGACAGCATAACGCACACCGCGCCTCCACGCCTGAGGACAGCATAACGCACACCGCGCCTCCACGCCTGTTGACAGCATAACGCACACCGCGCCTCCACGCCTGTTGACAGCATAACGCACACCGCGCCTCCACGCCTGAGGACAGAATAACGCACACCGCGCCTCCACGCCTGAGGACAGCATAACGCACACCGCGCCTCCACGCCTGAGGACAGCATAACGCACACCGCGCCTCCACGCCTGAGGACAGAATAACGCACACCGCGCCTCCACGCCTGTTGACAGAATAACGCACACCGCGCCTCCACGCCTGAGGACAGCATAACGCACACCGCGCCTCCACGCCTGTTGACAGCATAACGCACACCGCGCCTCCACGCCTGAGGACAGAATAACGCACACCGCGCCTCCACGCCTGAGGACAGCATAACGCACACCGCGCCTCCACGCCTGAGGACAGCATAACGCACACCACGCCTCTATGCCTGTTGACAGCATAACACACACGGCGCCTCCACGCCTGTTGACAGCATAACGCACACCGTGCCTCCACGCCTGTTGACAGAATAACGCACACCGCGCCTCCACGCCTGAGGGCAGAATAACGCACACCGCGCCTCCACGCCTGAGGGCAGAATAACGCACACCGCGCCTCCACGCCTGAGGACAGCATAACGCACACCGCGCCTCCACGCCTGTTGACAGCATAACGCACACCGCGCCTCCACGCCTGAGGGCAGAATAACGCACACCGCGCCTCCACGCCTGTTGACAGCATAACGCACACCGCGCCTCCACGCCTGTTGACAGCATAACGCACACCGCGCCTCCACGCCTGTTGACAGAATAACGCACACCGCACCTCCACGCCTGTTGACAGCATAACGCACACCGCGCCTCCACGCCTGAGGACAGCATAACGCACACCGCGCCTCCACGCCTGTTGACAGCATAACGCACACCGCGCCTCCACGCCTGAGGACAGCATAACGCACACCGCGCCTCCACGCCTGAGGACAGCATAACGCACACCGCGCCTCCACGCCTGTTGACAGCATAACGCACACCGCGCCTCCACGCCTGTTGACAGCATAACACACACCGCGCCTGAGGGCAGAATAACGCACACCGCGCCTCCACGCCTGAGGACAGAATAACGCACAACGCGCCTCCACGCCTGAGGACAGAATAACGCACACCGCGCCTCCACGCCTGAGGACAGCATAACGCACACCGCGCCTCCACGCCTGAGGACAGAATAACGCACACCGCGCCTCCACGCCTGTTGACAGAATAACGCACACCGCGCCTCCACGCCTGAGGACAGCATAACGCACACCGCGCCTCCACGCCTGAGGGCAGCAACATGCACACCACGCCTCCACGTCTGTTGACAGCATAACGCACACCGCGCCTCCACGCCTGTTGACAGCATAACGCACACCGCGCCTCCACGCCTGAGGACAGCATCACGCACACCGCACCTCCACGCCTGAGGACAGAATAACGCACACCGCACCTCCACGCCTGTTGACAGCATAACGCACACCGCGCCTCCACGCCTGAGGACAGCATAACGCACACCGCGCCTCCACGCCTGTTGACAGCATAACGCACACCGCGCCTCCACGCCTGTTGACAGCATAACGCACACCGCGCCTCCACACCTGAGGGCAGCAACATGCACACCACGCCTACACGTCTCAGGACAGCATCACGCACACCAGGCCTCCATGTCTGAGGACAGCACTGGGCTAAACGGAAAGACAGGATGTCGCCATACTATACAGGATGCCTGGTAGTCAAAATTAACCCAACCACGGCAACATGCACAGACAAATGAAATGTGTCACACACACCAAGACACGGATACCTGATATGAGGCTGAAAATAGTACAAAAACATGTTAAAATATTTCTGTATTGAAGTAGCTGTCATCCAGGTGACCCTACTGCCAATACACAGCATAAAATGCAGCCCGTGGGACGGCCATCTGCACGGCTGCCATTCTCTGTAGAGCAGTATAGAAATGTGTGGGTGGCTTCAAACATTCTGTACTGACAAAAAGTGTGAAATTTTCCCGCAACTATGAGTGTGGGATATGAGAAGTCTGGTGGAAGGTCTATGCGCGCGTGTATGTGTGTGTGTATGTGTGTGTGTATGTGTGTGCGTGCGAGCATGCGTGCATCGGACACAGCTAGTGGGCCAACAAGTAGTCAAAAAGTTGTTCCCCTCACCCACCCACACACACCCCCGCACACACACACACCTCCAGCAAAAACTTTGAAACCAACAAGCGCAAGTCTTCAAACTGCATCATCCCCCGATGCCACCATTACTGGCATATAAATGCAGCCCATTATAGCAGCCGATTATAATGGCCCTATACCATGACACCTGTCACACACAAACACACACTAACTCCCAGCCGTAACACAGAGCCACACAGCCCCATTCAAATGCACTTCCACGTATCGATATCCTGGCCTCATATCCATATAGGCTTCCTCACTGTAGAGTCTCCAGCAGAGCCCCACCAAGTTTTCAATAAAGAAACTGAACACCGTTGGAGGCGGATGACAGTGCAGTCAGGTGAAGAGAAGGATCAGGTAAACATCAGAAGAAGCGTGTTCTTTACACAGGTTTCGGACCACCTCATCCTAGAACCGGCCCCCTTCCATCTGGAGAGAAATGTCGTCCTTTGATTCTGAAGACCCCCCCCCATGGAACAGATGTCTCCTGTAACCCAGGAGCTCCCAGTACTCCAGGCACACGGAGACACCATCTGGAACTGGAGCTCAAGTCCCTCCAGATTGTGTGTGAGCACTGGTGTGTGTGATTGTTTTCATGGGTAACGTGTGCGTGTGTACGTGTTTACATTGGCTGTTTGTAAATATGTTTGTGTCTCCATGTGTGTGCGTGTGCGTCCAAACACACCAGAGTCTTTTTCACCTAGTTTGTTTCTGCATGTTTTGTAGCAGGAAGTGCTCTGATCCCTGAGCTAAAACGCTGACTGTAAGAATCAACAGTGCAGGGTCACGCTGCCACCGTCCCACAATCTCTACACAGGATCACACTGTTACAGTCTCACACAGTCTACACAGGATCACACTGTTACAGTCTCACACAGTCTCTACACAGGATCACACTGTTACAGTCCCACACAGTCTCTACACAGGATCACACTGTTACAGTCTCACACAGTCTCTACACAGGATCACACTGTTACAGTCTCACACAGTCTCTACACAGGATCACACTGTTACAGTCTCACACAGTCTCTACACAGGATCACACTGTTACAGTCTCACACAGTCTCTACACAGGATCACACTGTTACAGTCTCACACAGTCTCTACACAGGATCACACTGTTACAGTCTCACACAGTCTCTACACAGGATCACACTGTTACAGTCTCACACAGTCTCTACACAGGATCACACTGTTACAGTCTCACACAGTCTCTACACAGGATCACACTGTTACAGTCTCACACAGTCTCTACACAGGATCACACTGTTACAGTCTCACACAGTCTCTACACAGGATCACACTGTTACAGTCTCACACAGGATCACACTGTTACAGTGTCACACAGTCTACACAGGATCACAATGTTACAGTCTCACACAGTCTCTACACAGGATCACACTGTTACAGTGTCACACAGTCTCTACACAGGATCACACTGTTACAGTGTCACACAGTCTACACAGGATCACAATGTTACAGTCTCACATATTCTCCACACAGGGTCCCACTGTTACAGTGTCACACATTCACTACATTGGGCCACTGTTACAGTATCACACAGTCTCTACACAGGGTCGCACTGCTACTATTGGTTAAGTCAACGCGAACTACTCTGCTGGCAGACCACTCCTAAGGACCAGTAACCCAGAACAGATAGTAATCAGAAATCAAATGAAAACCAAGCTTGACAGCAACAACAGAAAGCAAGTGGAACTAATGAGACATGGAGATCGATTACAGATGAATAGGTTGTGGTTAATGGAGAAATAAACAGACATGAATATATTAGTGTAATGTGTTCTAACCATGGTAAGGAAACTGCACGCCATCGGATTCATGTTTAATCTTCCTCTCCTGCACACTGGCCAAGTGGTGCTGCACTGAAAGTCCAAAAGGGAAAAGGGCATTGTTAAAAAACAGGGGGGGGGGGGGGTTGAGAGAAACACACAGAGAGGGGTATAGACTGAGGAGGGGCTGACTGGGGGGACGTGTGCCCTTTTCTCCAAAGCTGACAATGAGGATGGCAGTGACGATGATGTATACGCATGATTAAGAAGGTCAGAGCGAGTCTGAGTTCACAAGGCCCTCACTGCCCTGCACCAGCTGAAACTAGTTGAGACTGGAATTTATGCTGCAAATATTATATCAATTGCTTTTAAATAGTTATTTGGACAGATGGACTGCTCCACCTTATTCAATAGTAGATCTACACATACAGCATAAGCAATCCAGATGACTAAAGCCTGGGGCCATCAGCCCTTCCGGCTGTTGGTGAGAGTCAGTGACTGCCTGTCAAAGCTAGATGGTGAAACCAAGCTCTCGGATTGGGCTGTATGTCAGCCATCACCTTCAGTTGTGCTGGAATGTTCCAGCGCAAAGTTTCACAATCATAATGAGCCGACAGGCGCTGATCGTTCGTTTGGACTTGGTTGGTGCTAGATTTTTGCCCTTGACTTGGTGTGTACCCAGCGTAATGCAGACAATTTCTGCTGTTCAAAACCAATATCCATCCAAGCTAGAAATCCTCCGAGAGGTATATGTGTGACCACAATTAAAAGGCAGATCAAAAGGCAAATTTAAAGGCAAACTGTCACGGGTGAAAATGTAAGGCAGCTCTGAATAATGCAGGAGGAACACAGGGAGTTGGCCTAAATGTTTCCCTAATTTAGCAACGCTAAACATTTGGTAGCCATAGTAACAATCTGCTCTTGCCCACTGTCATTAGAATCCTTCTTAGGACATTAGAATGACTGAAGGGTGACATTTTAGTCCACCTGTCCAGCTATGATTTTAATTGATCAAAAAGGCTACATAATTTGGATGAGACACAGAAATAAAGTTACCTTGGAGATCGTAATATGAATTTTTTATTTTATTTTGACTGATGTTTGACCAAATCTCTTAATTGTTAAATATATACTAGAAAGTCTACAAAATGTAAAAACATAAATTGTGAACGTAACACCCTAAAGAAAGTTATAACACATTTGCATAAGATTAACCACACTTACAGAAAATAACCCACTCCAGTCATTCACCTTCAGAAAAACAGCAGCTGCTGTGAGCTTAGTTCTAAATTTAGAATTTCTGCTTGCAAGTTTTTTTTTTTTTTTTTTAAATAGAAGGTATGTGGTGTTGATTTGAGGAAATGACTAGGTTTTAGTGTAATAATTTCACATTTAATCTGTAATCTATAATGACTTCTTTACAATGTGACAAAGATGCTGGGCTGGGCTGGGCAATCTTATCCACGGCGCGCCGGTGTGTATGCAGGTTTTTGGGATAACCTCTGTTCAAACCCAGGTGTGAGGACTCTTCTGCCAATCAGTCCCCTAATTAGTAATCTAATTAGGGAGTTTCAGCGAGAACCTGCACACACAACGGCTCTTTCAAGATAAGACTGTCCACCCCTGATCTACAATGTCCTATCATGATACAATCATTATCCAAAAATGTCATTCCAATAAGAAGTCATTCTAATGACAATTAGCCAAGAATATCAGGCAAGCAAATATAGACAAGACTACTCCAAGCAAATATAGACAAGACTACTCCAAGCAAATATAGACAAGACTACTCCAAGCAAATATAGACAAGACTACTCCAAGCTGTATCAATCGAAGGATGCTAAAATCCCGACATCTATAATATCAAACCACATATATATTCAAGGGAGCAGCAAAACTCAATCTAATATGTACAAAAATTCTACTTGATCTGGACCCTGAACACACTCCTGTGTTGCACCACAAACTCATTTGAACCAGATTACAAGTTACATGGAACTATGCATGCGGCCATGTAGAGCGTCACAGCGCCACAGAGACAGAGCTACATGGAAGTGAAAAGAACCATGTAGAACCACAGAGGCAAACAGAGACACAGAGACTTACAGAAAGGTACAAAGAAACATGCTGAACCACACAGAACCACACAGAGACGCAGAGCTATTGGAAGGGATAAAGAAACATGCAGAACTACATAGGGACAAAGGGAGACAGAGAGAGAAAGAGCAGAGAGAGAAAGACAGACGGCTACAGGGTACAAAAAATCATGTAGAACCACACAGAACCAGAGACATAACTATACTGAGGTGCAAAGGAACCATGCAGAATCACAGAGAGAGAGCTAGAGACAGACATCTACAGGAAGGTACAAAGGGCCATAAGGAACCAGAGAGAGATATACAGAGCTACAGGAAGGACCAAACACCATGCAAGAACCACACAGAGCCCCACAAAGCTACACCAGAGCCACATTGATTCATGCTCAGTCCATGATCTGTGCCTCTTTTGAGTTGATCGGGGCTGGACTATAACGCTCTGAAGACTGAATGATCCAGTGACTTAAATCTGACAATACTTTGGCCTGTGTGTGGCCTGAGGATTCTTAGGTGCAGAACTCCTTACATAAACCCAGAATTTCACAATGACCTGCAATCTGTGCGTTAGAAGGGACTTTCTGTCAGGTTCATAATCACAGTAACAAGTAATAGTAACAAGTCTTTAAGGAGTCATGCCTTCCTGCGCATTAAAGCTCCTGGATCTCAAGTAACCAGCTTAACAGTATCGATACGTCCGATTCTTTCTACCCGAAAATGAAGCGTTACAATTAAGTCAGTGATCAACTGCCAGGGATCAACTTCAGGACATGACTAGTAAAAGTTGTATTTAATTTTCATAACTGACACTACAAAATGACACTACTAAAATCACTGTTTATGAGTTGTAACTATTATCTTTTGTGATACTAATGCAAAAATATGCAATTTGCAGCATGATAAATTATGCTGGTGGCATTCGCCAGCTGATCTTGCATACAGATGCTCTGCTGTGTTTTCTCGCTTGGTGCAGTGCTGATTATTCCATCTGAGGAACCCGTCACAGTGCAAATTGTGTCACCTCATCGCTGCCCTTCACAGCTGCAGGGTGTGATGCAGCAGGCAGTGGGAAGACCCCTCATCTGCCATTAGACATGTAAGTCAAGTGACTGAAGAACGCCCTAAAGCTGACAGGGCCAGAGCTGTTCCCCCCAGTATGGATGCATTGGCACTGTGGGGGGGTGGGGATGGGGAGGATAAACAGGGTTCAAAGGGGGGGGGGGGGGGTCAGTAGAGAAGGCAAACAAGAAGAAGACGGCTCCAAAGAGAGGCAAGTCAAACCTGCATCCACGTCGTTGGGCCAGCCGCTGGACTGGGAGCTGCTGGCGGCGGGTGAGCGGCCGGAGTAGAAGACGTCGTCCACTGGGCTCTCCATCTCGCTGTCGTCGATGGACTTGCGCTTGTTGGAACTGTGGGGTACATGAATCAGGGGCTGGGGTTTTCCATCTCCGAGCCGCTGCTTTAAGGCAGGCCACGCACAGTCATTGACGTGTGACTGGTATACAAAACGGCGTGCTCAGGGTTTGCCCTACACTCCTGCGGTAACCTCTGAGGAGAAACCGGGGAGAAGGGAAACGGGCAAGATCTGGCAGCTTTCATCTACTTGGAGCACCAATGCCAGGAGAGCTGCTGAGTCGCGCAGCCAAACAGTCTGCAACACACAGGCTGACATGTATGCACGCCCCCTATCTTCCCTACTGTGTGTCTGTCTACTGCAGGACTGGCCTGCTGTGCCACCATGCGTGAGAATTCAGAGTCAATGAAACTACCTCCGTGGAAGACTTGCATAGAGCTCCATTTCAGTCCTGTGGTGCAAGAGGAGGAGGAACAGAGAGAGACAGCAGGAGCAAGGGACAGAGGGAGGAGAGGGAGGGAGAGAAAGAGAGGTCCCATCACACATTCACAGCATAGACCATAGAAGCATAGAGCATGCACAAGGACTACACAGAGTACACAGCTTAAAGTCAGCAGAGAGAGAAACCTTGGTGGTACCCTGAATTCCTCTAACCCTCTATAACCTGCAGACTGTGTCTGGGTGTACAGGGGGGCTGAGTCAAAAAGCTGCCTGCTGTTGATGGCCAATGTGGTCTTGGGGCACACATACCTGGTGGATGGAGTAGAGGTGATGGATCGGCGTCCCAAGGCCACCTGGTTGATATTGTAGTAGCTGGGACTCTCCAAGTCCGCCAGTGAGAAATTCGGACCAGTTGCTGTTGCAACTGGGGCTAGATTATAAAAAAAAGAAAAGAAAAATAATGTGATGAGACACGGCCTGAAAACGGGATACCGTGGCAGGAAACGTTCAGGATACTAAATGATCTGGGGCACATAGGGAAGTGTATCTGATGACGAAACCTGGCGTGAGAGAGAGCACAGCCAGGAGTGAGACAGCGTGGCTGGGAGGGAGAGTGTGACTGGGAGTGAGGTAGAGTGAAGCTGGGTGCGTGAGACGGGCCATGGCCAGGAGTGAGACAGCGCAGCTAGGGGGGAGACAGAATGTGGTCAGGAGTGAGAGTGTGGCCGGGAGTGAGGTAGAGTGGGGCTGGGAGTGAGACAGAGCACGGCCAAGAGTGATGCGACAGGGAAAGCGAGTGGGAGATGGAGACAGCGAGGGTGCTCCAGGGGCCAGGAATCACTAACTTTGTGACACGCGGACGAGCTCGGTGACGTTCCACACTCCTGAAGTCACGAAGCAGTCCTGGAAACTCAAGTGGCCTGACAAGGAAAGGATGCAGAATGTTAGGTGCCGCCAGGCACCCTGGGAGATTCACAGAAATTTATGTCATTTAGACATTTTCCCAAGATGGTTTCAAACCCCCCCTCATCAACCAAACATAATTTAATATGACATGTACAGATTTGTAAACACTTTGGTAAATTGTAAGACCGGAAGCTGAAGCCACTGCTTTCATGTGATGATCATGTGAGACGTTCCCGTGCTGTGGCCTCACCGTTGGGCGGAGGCTTAATGTCGGCGTCTCCTTGCTGGTTGGAGTTGTCTGATTGTCCTGATTCTGCACAACAGACAAAGGAGAAAGAAAGCAATCAGCAGGAAGGACGACGACTTTAAATGTGGGAAAATACCTTCTCACGCTTTTCAGCTGGGAAGGACTTTTTATCTGTTAACCTGGCTTTATTTATTCTGTGCAAAATGCAAAGTGTGGGAGTGTCTTTTACTTAGACAGAGCCTTATACCGCTGAAAAACACAGTCCTTCCACTTCTGCATTCCTTTGTTTTTAAACCTTTGCTTAAGGCTGGAGACGGGGGTATACACACTGCACACTGCAGAGGACGTTGACACGGGACAGAATGCACTAATATGCGGCACTTCTGAGAATGGCTGGCTTTGGTGCATGAGCCCCTGGAAGCACGGCACGGTTACCGTGACACGTGCATGCATCCGTTCCCAGGGTTTTCCTGCCGCCGCTGGAGGGGGCGCCGGAATAAGCGGGCACACGGCAACACGATTCTCCACACTCCCAACGAGATTACGAAACCGCTCAAAAACAGAAACAAATGGAAAACGTATATATCAAAACGCGAAAAACAGCCGAAGAGCACTGTGCCGTTTTTCCCCCTCTCTGAAGCGAGAAGAGTCGCTCCTCTCCTTGCTGCCTGTGTTTTTCTGTCTCTCTCCTTCCGTCTCGCATGCACATTCGCTCCAGTTAATCCTGGCAGCCATCTTAGCGCTTGGCAGCCATCTTAGTTATTGGCAGTACCAACGCATTCCTGTTTGCTGACAGCGCACACACAGGCACACAAACACACACGCGCATTATCGAGAATCGATCGGAAGCACAATCGGAACCAGGCCGTCGATACTCCTAGCTATCTCCAGGTGGAATGGACCGATACTGCTCGAGAGTTCAGCGGTGGGAGAACTAGAATGTCGCTGAATACCGATTGTTTTCATGTCAATACTGAGAGCGTCTGCAAAGAGCCAATTGTCAAATAAAGAGTCCATGTCATCGACAGAACTAATGCAGGGAGTCAGGTGACCGAATATTAGCCTGTGATTTGACCTCTGCCAGAGGTCAAATCACAGGTCTTCCTCAGTCACCCGTGTGGATGTTGTGAGGGACCGATTCCTCCGGAGTCTCAGTAAAGGAAGTGGCTTGCCCTGCAGAGCAGGCGGCGTGGTGATGCTAAGCTTAGCCCTGACCCAGTTATGACCTCGAGCAGTGAAAGAGGTGCCAACCGGGTCCGGCTCTTCTTTGAGCTGCTCTGTGGCCAGCTCTACACGTGATCAAATCTGCAAGTCGTCTCAAATGAAAAGCCATCAGCGATGACATGGACACACACAAACCCCCCTGCCGTCATCAGTGAGCTTCCCATCTCGAAGGTCAACCTCATGGAAAGAGGAAAAACAAAAAGGACAACGGGTAGAGGTAAAAATGATCAAAACAGTGCAACATGTGACACACACATTCCACTGAGGCCCGTAAAGCAGACCCAGAGCTGGTGGACTGTGTGATGAATTGGGGAATCAGCGTCTCTGTTCATCATCAGTCTGGCTTTAGAGTCAGCCAGCAGTGGTCTTATCTAAATACAGCAGCATCTCCACTGACACACACACACAAAGACAGAGAGGCAGACACACACTACACTCCTCACATTAATGTTTTGAAGATTACATGCACTGTAACATGGATGGATAACATATCTGTTTCTATGATTACTACTGGGAATTGTCTGTGATTGTCAGGCAGCGAGAGCTTGCCGTGTGGGTACGGCGATGGCAGCAATGACAGCAGGTTATATGTCCTCGCTCTCTCTGTGGCAGCAGACGTGGATTAGACCCAAAGTTCAGGGAGATCAAAAAAACTGGCCTCTGGGTCTGTCTGACACACCATCACTCGCAGTGAGCCAATCGGGTGTCGGAAACTCACTAGGAAAAAAAACCCAATGACTTCCCAGATGAAACCACATGGAAACACAGGGCTATTAATAGTCTGACAGCTTGTGTGTGTGTGTGTGTGTGTGTGTGTGTTTTGAATGGTGCATAATGTGGGCTTAGGTGACAGAAGAAATTGGCCTCCAGTGAGTAAAGCTTGATGTTCATCACCCAGACAGACACTGGCAAAGACAGAGCAGGCCTCTCCGCCTTGGCCATGACCTGCTACAGCATGTCCCCCCCCCAACCCAGCTCATTTGTAGAGGCTACCTTCCCTCACCTTTGACTATGGGGGCACTGCAGAGGGCTCCAACTGGCACTCAGGACTGACAGGTGAGCATGTGACTATAAGCATATAATTACAAACGGAAAATGCCAGAAACCCAGAGGTGCTGCTAAAGGCCGGTGGAGGACTGGAGTCACCCGGACAGCTGCCAGAAAGCAATTAGTCTGAGGAAAGGCTGCTGGACCCCAATACCCAGTGGCCAGGGGCAGTGCAGGTGTGCTCAGACTGCCCCGACAAACACACTCCAAACACGGTGTCTTACTCTGAACACTGTGTTACCCAGAATCCTTCATTTATGTAGGATACAGAAGAGCAGTACGTGACAGTCTGGAGCGATTGTTTGCGAACTGAAGCCCACTCCTCAGTCGAGCCTCTTTAGACCTGGTGTGTGCAGAATCTCTAAATCGTTCTGTACATGTGTGGGTGGTTCATGTGTGGAATACAAGCATGTTCCTACACTCACATTTACAGCAGCTTCGCATATTTATTTCTTACTTCTGAACACATAATTTTACATGTAAGAGAAATGGGTTTGTGTGCTGGCAAAGACACCCAAGCACACCATGGCGTCTGACGGCCTCTGTGAACAAACAAACACACTGCTGTGTGACACGGTGTGCATGTGTGTGCATGAGTGCGAGTGCGCGCACACACTCGCGGACGAAGGCCGAATCTGCGCCAGCCTGGGGTAACAGCACAGCTTCCCAATTGAGTTTTGCTTAAGAGGTTTATCAGTGTGTTGCTAAACATTCTGACCTTTTTTCTTAATCCTTAATGCGCTTAAAATGTTCCAAACCCACATAATCCCTAAGGCTAGCCCACACAGATGTTCACAGTGCTCATTTATTGGACTTTATTTCATTTTTTCCAGGTTGCCACTTATTTATTATTTTCCTATCTTATAATACCACTCGCCATCTGACAGTAGTGCTTGGCTTTCCGCTGGCGTTCTCTGCGGACGCCCCTTGAGTTGGGTCTTGATTTCAAAAAGACCCGGCTAAACTGGGCCAACAATTCTGTTTGCGCTTAAGTTCCACAAAACGCTCTTCAGTCCTGAAAGTGAGGCTCAGAGACTCAAGCTGCACCGTGTGGCGGGGTCTGTAATTAATGAGGACCAGCTCGCTACCCCAGAAAATCCGCTTTTATACTGCTGCCGATCCATTTTGTCCAAAACACCACCCCATTTTACCTATTTATATAGCTAGGCACATTGGAACAATTTAGTTTGTCTGCTCAAGATTTACAGAGTAGTAGTAACTCTCTGCTTGCACATCCTAGCTGCTACCTGCTGCCCGTAAGACTCAGGACATTATGTATAACAGTACAAACGGTTTCTAACTCGGAGCCGCTCGTGTAAGCGGTATGAGAATGGCGGTGTGCAGCCCTGCCGAGACTGGGGTGGGGCAGTGGGGCAGGCTGGCAAGCAGGCTGGCTGGCTGGCTGGGTGGGTGAGAGAGCAGGTGTTCGAAGCTGCCCATCTGCGTGCCCATCTGTGCCTGGCGCCTGTGCCCGGCCAGATCCACACACAGCATGGCGAGCTGGGTGAGCGGGGACCCCAGGGCCGTCCACAGACGCAAAACACTGTGCCCTCCATCTCTCCCTGCCTGCTATATCCATGTAAACACCCTCATTCAGTTATTTACCGCACACTAGAATGGTTGGCAGACTGAGTAACTTGCACTTTCAAACCAAAAGCAGCTTGCAGCATTATTGCTGGCATTTGCTATCTTATTTCATTATTGTTTATTCCTTCATATATTTTTATCTTCATTTGCATTTAACGGCACTTCTATTTTCAATTGTATTTTAATAAACATTTCAGTTGTGGATTTTTATACATTTTTATAATTTCTTCTGTAAAGTGCTTTTTATTCTGAATAGCGATAAAGTGCCATAAGTGTATTATTATTATTATTATCATTGCTACACTTTACCGAACACCATGAATATTATATTATATTGAATACTATAAATATTATGCTCTCTGTATGGAGTATTCCAGAACATTTAATTGATAAAGATGAAACATCTTTCCACACGTTGTATTTCACCTTCATCCTCGGGATTCCAACCAGCAACAGCGTGACTGGCAATCCTTAGTTTTGTTTAGTTTATTCACTAATATATTCAGGCTAACAGGATGTACGTATAAATGCTTATTTAGTGACTAACTCCAACCGAACATTAATGCATGAAGAATTACACAGGATTCATGTACATAAGGTAATCAGTCTCCTAGCTGACAGACTTTTGGGGGGGGGGGTGGGGGACACACCTTTGGACCCCTCAGAAGGAGCCCTAAAGAAGCTATACCAGCACTGGCTATCAGAGAGGGCTGTGGCTATGACTGCATACAGCTGTACATACAAACACCCCAAGAAAACATTATGGCAAATGTGCAATAATGTACAATTCAATACATTTTGTAATATAATGCTTTTTCCAACACCGTTTCCACTGAAGATAAAGACATGCAATATGTAACTGATGCAAAGTCGGCTGCACATTGAAAACAGGGGCGAACAGAACACAGCAGAAGAAGCTAAACCTAACTCTGCATAATATATTAGAAGGAAAACCTCTGCAGGTCCACGGCCCACTGGCTGCTCAGCCCACGCCGTGCATGTCGACGTTATACAATTCACAAAGTGAGTAGGTGTTGTTAGGGCTAAAGTTAGCCGTTGAATCACATCTCTGCTTTAACGACGTTGATGTTGTCGATGCTGGCGGACGGTAACGACAGGATTTTCTTGAAGCAGATTTACTGACCTTTCTCAATATGAATCTGTCAATCGGAAGGCTATTTAAAAGGGAAACGCCCACAACAGTCCTGTCGCTTCTAAAAATGTGCACTTGCTATTTTTGACCACCAGGTGTCACTTTCTGGCAGAGAGGCTCAGCGTGTCCGAATGGAAATCTCCCAGCATGTGGAAAGTCACAAAGGTTCTCAGCCGTAAAACACTTTAAAATGCTTTGGAGATACGCTGCGAACAACGTGCCTGAGAAAAGGCGAGGAAAGAGTGAGACTGAAACACGTGGCGAGGAGTGAGATTGGAGTAAACAGAAACTAATGGCACTTTATGCTCATAGCCATGCATGAAATCCAATTCTGCAGTTGTGTTCTGATGCCAAGAATGCGCTTCCTGAGCAGCCTGTTAGGGGAGGCTGTGTGTGTGTGTGTGTGTGTTACTGTCCACGCTATGCATTGTGTGCATCTGCGTGTGTTTCAGTGACTTGCCTCTTGTGGACATGCTCTTATACTCCACTGGGCAAGAGTTAGGGGTAAGAGGACAAGAAAAGGAGACATGGAGAGACAACGGGGTGAGAGGACATGGAAAGAGCAAGGGGACAGGGAGCGCTGAGGCTGCAGGAAGTTCGGGGAGGGACAATAGGGGTGTCTGCACCGGGCTGTAAGAGGGGACCCCCCACGGCTCTGTCTGAACAGCTGCTGCTTCACCTCCTCCAGCAGAAGAGCACTGTAAGCTAACCGGCAGAGAGGAACTCCTCTGTCATTCCCCTATTCATATACAGGACAAAAACATGTCCAAGCTTCTCTCAGGTCTCCCCTCCGCCACCTACCCCAGCCCCGATCCCAAAGCGAGGGGTACTGCCAGACATGGGTGACATGGCGCAGACCCGAGACCCCGCCCAGGTGACCGAACACAGGCTGGAGCGGTACTGAGAACCTGGCAGAGGCTCTGTGTCCGCACACCGTGTGAGTGCCCACTCAGCCGGGCAGCAGGACGCACGGCAGATACAGACCGGAAGGCAGCGGCCGTTCAGCTGTACTGCTCTGTGCTGAGGCACCGGATCTGAATTCAAGAGAGGCAAAGAAACGGGTGTGGTCTGTGGCGGGGATGAGCACCGCGCTCGCTGGGGTTAGGGTTAGGGTTAGGGCACCCAGAGAGCACTCCGGGCCGGAGGGAACGTGGGTGTGCGGATCATGTGACAAGGCCCCTGTGCCTGGCACCAGAGGGCAGGGGGGTTTGGGGTGAAGCGGCGAGAAAGGCAAACACTGCCAAAGAGGAGGAGACTGCCCAGGATGAAGACAGAAGAGACAGACAGACTTTTTGATGGGGACCCGGCAGAGGAGCGTGGGGCGCACTGCAGGCCGCACTGCAGGCCGCACTGCAGGCCGCACTGCAGGCCGCACTGCAGGCCGCACTGCAGGCCGCACTGCAGGCCTTCGCCGGCACAGCCTCAGTAACACCATCCCGAGACCCCAAACGACGACAGGAACAAAGATTTAGAAAAGGAGGAGGACAGACACCCATGGCTTCTAATAAAAAGAGTACTGGTGAACCAATGTGGAAAATTTCACCTGCCCCGATAACTGAAAAATAGGATATATTGTGTATCTCTGACACACAAACCCAAAGTACGTTGTCAGATACTGAGCCAACCAACGGCTGCTAGACAAAGTGGGAGAACACAATCGAGTGGCATGGTTAGGGGCAAAAAAACCCAAATTCACTGAAAATTCCAAAACGTTCCTATTTGCTGGACCAAAGCCCCTTATATACTGAAAATGGTACACATATGCAGAAGACCCTGCTGCCAACAACTGGGGGCACCACTGGTGTTTAGGGTGTCTCCGGAGATGATGACAGTGAGCAGATGAGGATTCCACAGTGCTTCTGCTCTTATGTCTAGTGTCCTGGACATAAGTGCAGTTCCCCACTTTTTATCCTGTTAGTAGTTAATGCTCTATCCACAGCAACTAACAATTTTTACGCATTTATACATCTGGATAACGCATCAGGCGCTGACTCAGACTCAAGGCCGTAACAGTGGGGCTCCTTCCGGGGACTTTAAAGATCAGCTGCAAGCCTATGAGTCTTTGTCCTCTGCCGCAGAGCCATAACGGAGGGGGTCAAGTGAGGGGAGAGCGCGCAGAGCGGATAAAGACAGCGCAGAGCGGGAGGGAGGGTGCCATGACAGACAGGAAATGGAGATTGAAACGGCTGCTGTTGTGGCCTCTGGCAGCTGCCTGGGCTGCATTTAACAAGCAGCGAGAGTCTCTCCGGAAACACCCATAACCCAGAAAATCTAATTAAACATCGAATTACAAACCCGAGACAAGCAGGCCTGTGAACGGGGCGAGCGGGAGAGCGTGTGTGCAGGTACGTGCCTGCATGTGTGCGAGAGGACGGCATTAATGCGCTCATTTGGGCTGCCATGGACGCATGAGGGAGAGCGTGCAGCATTTCCTGCGGCTGGCCTCCCACACAGGGTCGCGACCCCGTTTAACCCCGTACGATCTCCGTAGCCGTGTCCTCGGTGAACTCCAGAAGACTGGGCAGACCCCGACAGATGCAGATGGCAGGGATGTGAACGTGGACACGCAGATGTGTGGACATGCTGGGCTGTAAGTCGAGACGTCGCCGTGTTCCGAGCAGATTACTGCGATATGGCCCCTACTACGAGGAGGGCTTTCGTCACGGCACAAACAGGAGCGAGGAGTACAGGACGGAAAAACGGATAACTGGAAACAGCTCTGCAGTTACAGAGAGTAGCGAGGAAACTGGAGAATCGAAGCCAAATGTATTCCTCCCAAATTATTAAATGCTTACAGACCACAACATGTCTGCATTTCATAGAGCCGGCTGCCGCTTAATGAAAGACCTAACAGGCAACAGGGGGTCCTATCACAGTACTTAAAACAGGAGGCGTGACAGACGCACAAGTGGTGAGTGCGTCCATGTTTTCAGCGACTGTGAATGACGTGTCTCCCATCACTGCATTGGCAGTGTTCAGTTCAATTAAATTTATTTTTATATAGCACCTTTCACAACAGTGTCACCCCAAGGCGCTTTACACGGGTTTGCGGTAGAAGATTACTACATCATTTATACATAATAATACATGAAAGAGGGAAAAGGGAAGACAGAAGGAAAGAATAAATGGCGGAGGGCAATGGAGGAGAGGAACTGACCTGGCTGCCCAGTTATGGGTTCGCACATCTGTAAATGAATACGCGGCTAAACTCAGAATGATCATTCAACACCCAGACCCTAAATGTTCACCAAACATCTACGAGTCACATTCAGGCAAAGGACAGCCATGGGGGGGGGGGGTTAATATGTACTCAGTCCCCTCTTACAATATGTATCCCAGTGAAGAGCACGTGTCACCAGCAAACTCAGACTCAACGCTGATGCAAAAGGCTGAAACCGACAAAGGCCCACGTGCCACCAAACGGTCACCCTGCAAACAAGCGCATTCTGCTGTAACCTGGGCAACGGGCTGCCTGCTGAAACAGCAGCACGCCGTCGGCAGACTCTCATCAGACCCTCATAAAGCCCTCTGGCGCTCGTCACTTACTAATCAAGCCCTCATCGGGCCATGATCAGGCACTCCTCAAACCCTCCGGTCTGGCTCCAACTTCGGTGAGAATGAACGGAAACACCCGACGAGGGATAAGTAAACTAAACAAACTATCAGGGCAAAAAAAAAACAAAAAAAAAACTTCTAAGTTTTGAATGAAGAACTACCAACGCTGGCCACCAGCTGTCGGTGTCAGACAGCATTCTCTCAGAGTCCCTGTCTGCCAGGGAAGCTGTGGGGTATCGCTGGAGCAGGGGGAGCGATGTGCGGGGCGCGGCGGGGGGGGGGGATAGCATCCTGCTAAGTGCTCTAGGGTGGCAGATAAGGTGAAATGAGCAACCGTCTACAGAGGGCGACCGGGCGGGTTCAGCACACGCTAGCAGCACACAGCCCCCGCTTCCCCCCCCCCTTCCCCGCGCATGGCTCCCTGCCATCCCAGCGAATCCCCAGGAGCAGCAGGGGGCTCCCAGGGGAAGTGGGACACAGCAAAGTCTCAGGCTGCTGCCAAAAGGTTGGTGCCCGAGAAAAGCTCCAGACTTCATGCAGACGTGACATCTACACCTTACATTAGAATACCAACAACAACAAAAAAAAAAGTCTAGGTCATTCAACAAAAGCGGGTCCTGATTGATTGTCCCTCTGCAGGAACTCAAAACCCATATGATAACATACCAGCCTGCACCAGTTTACTGGGATGTATATGTAGATCCATGAGTGGGCGCCTGTCCTTATAACACAAACGGCATTATTAATTGAAGTGTTTTCCTCTTATTGATCTGTTTTCAGATAGAGTTCGGCACTGTTAATTACATTAAAAGTGAGTCAGTGGGAAGCCGGCACCGATGTGGCTTGGTGTGTGTGTGTTTTCTTTCAGTATAAACTCCTGGCCCAGCTGTAATTTATCACTCTGCTTATTAGCTCAGCCTCCTGGGTGTTCCCATTTAAAAACACATTTATTATATGATTCTACCTCCAAACCCTAAGACACTAATCCTTTTGCAGCAAATTCGGGGGAATTTACCCAAATTAGGGACACCATTAATGTCCATCTGCTGCTTGCAAATACACATCCAATCAATTAATCTGCACACTTAGCAACCCCAATAGCGATAATTTATTCCTTTATGGCCCAATGGAAGTTGATCCCAGTTCTGAGTACAGATAACTCACCATTTATGTAAAACTTGCACAAATTCAAATATTTCTGTTGCTATAGTTTATGGAAGATGATTTGATGATTGATTTAATGTGTGTGCGGGTTAAAAGTATATTTTTGGCTTATGTGTTTCAGTGAACGAGATGGGGGTGGAGCTGACTGCATAAAATTTGACTTATGTAAGGGTTTGTGGAACAGATTACTTCCAAGAGTCAAGAACTGCCTGCTCTGAAATTAGTATGTTTCAAGGACATACAGTATTTTGGCTCAGATTTCAAGATATCACAGCTTCAACAATGTATGCATACATACAGATACACACATGCAGAGACACATACACTGATCTCCAACTCTTCCCTCCATTCTCCAAGACCAAAATTTGACCTTATGTGCTGTAGTAAGAGGTGCCCTACACTGAACTGTGTTTTAAACACATTGTAACCCTACACTGTGAACAGGTGGACATGACCCTCTGTTGACATGCAGTTGTCTAGTAGATGTTTATCTAACCTGGTGACCACAAGAGACCCCTTAATCGCTCCCTATTTATGCTGCTGCTATTTTACTGTTCAAGATGAGTGCTGCGCTCACAGGCCTCGTCTGACACCCCCAATGGGACGAGCCCCCCTCCGCTGCATATCCCAGAGAATGACAAGAGTAAGTGAAGGTAACGGACGCATGGGGTCACCACCTAGTGGTGGGTATTTCGGTTTACATCACTGGCATATCGATAAGATAGGGCCCCTAAGATAGGGATGTGATGGTGGGCTGTGTGGAGGAGAGGAGATGGGAAGAAAAAAGAGGAGTGACACCGCTTAGTCTCACTGTATCGGCTTCTCCGTCCTTATGGCTGTTTTTGTCCTTCGTCCTTAAAGAGCGGAGGGACTCTGACAGTCTCCGAGTGCAGGAACACAAAAGCGCAAGGCAAGAAGTATCTTCTGCTGGGATCTTTGGCAGAGCGTCAGACAGGACTAGTGTTTCACGGAGCGCCTCTGGGACTGTAACTCCAGGCTCGACTTTATGAAAAACAGCTTTATGTGGAAAAAGGGAAGGAGGCAGAGTGTACGAGAGCAAGAGGGACAACAGAAGGGTAGGGAGGACAGGCCGCCTGGCCCCCACCGCGCAGCAGCTGCCCTCTGACCCATCGGGGGCTTTTTCACGGCCATGCCGTGTCCGGTCCAGTGGCAGCAGTCTGAGGTGGGTCCCGGGCTCCAGCTCTGCAATGCCAGATGTGTCAGGAATGGAAGGAGAGCAGGAACCGCACGACGTGGAGGAACGTGCAGAGCCTCGCCCAGAAGGCCGAGCACCAAAGTGCCGCTCATTTCATTTACATTTTTTATTTTATTTTTTTTGTTTAGAGAGTTGGCTCTCAGCTTGCCCGGAAGGTTCACAGAAGCTAACAGCAGGCGGAGCTGGGGGTGGGAGGACAGAAAGGGCCATAAACAAACAGCAGACTGCTGCACTCTGCCTGTTTCTGGGGGAGATGGGGGGGGGGGGGGAGCGTGTCAGCCAGTAGCAAAAATGGAAAGTCCACATTTCAGCTTGGTGAGGAAATGTGGTTCTCATTTCATGATTCAATACTCGCTCCCTCCCTCTCCCTCCCCCTCCCCCCCCACCCCCTGCCTTCCCTCTGCCTCTCTCCCCCCTCCTTTCCTCTCTCTCCGTTCGCAGCTGCACCATATGAGCTGTAAGAGAGCCTCGGTTGCCTTGGGATCCTCAGTCCTTCGCTCCAGTCCACGTCGCGGCATGACCGTCCCGAACGCCGCCGACAAGATGTCAGTCTGTGCTACGTCCGGCTGGGCTGCACAGCTGCGCCAGAAGCGCGCAGCCAGGACGGCACAGGCGACACAGGACGGCACAGGCGACACAGGACGGCACAGGCGACACAGGACGGCACAGGCGACACAGGACGGCACAGGCGACACAGGACGGCACAGGCGACACAGGACGGCACAGGCGACACAGGACGGCACAGGCGACACAGGACGGCACAGGCGACACAGGACGGCACAGGCGACACAGGACGGCACAGGCGACACAGGACGGCACAGGCGACACAGGACGGCACAGGCGACACAGGCGACATTAGTCCTCCTGCTGCTCCCAGTGTGAAGGGCAGCTGACACACGGGACTCTGATACCATGACCGCGTTCATCCCCCAAGGTCAGATTCAAGCCAATGATACAGTCACTGCAACGTTACACTGGGGCCACCGACCTCACGGCTGTTGGCAAGAGGCTCCAGGCTGCCTGACCACTTGACCCAAAGTGACCCAGGCCGATGGTCAAAAGCAGCCAAACTGTTGACTCCTCTTACAGCCGCCATTCACAGGAGCATTTCATGGTGTAACGTGTGAAACCACCTTCACATGACATTAAAAAAACGTGTTAATCGCACGTAAGCTCTTCTAAACTCACATACTAATCACTGTATGTATTGCATGTATGTTGCATGTTCTATTTACTGTGTGACTGCTGAGTATCTGCTAAGCTTGCTGCATGTGCCCAGACCTGCTGCAGAAAAGTAATTTCCCCCGAGGACCAACAAAGTGCACATACCTACCTTTCCATAACACGCTGCAAAGCCTCCATTCCCCATCCCTCTCTTCTCCGTGTCCCCGTTCCCCATGAAACGCCTGTTTTTCCTGGAGCCGTTTGTTATTTGAAATTTCCAGCCTGCCTGATTTGGAGGCATTTGAGGACGAGAGAAATGCAGGCTGTGCAGCTGCCAACTGTCTCTTCCACCCCATATACAGAAACTTAAAGAATCCATTATCTGCATTATGGCCACATTTTTGGCCCTTGAACATGTGCTGCTCCTTTTGTGTAGCAACGACTGCAAAAATATCCTACAAATCCAGCCTGCTTGAATTAAGCGTATTCAAATGCACTTAGTGGCTGTTAGTGATGCCAGCGAAGAGTAAACAGAGTACATCTTTTGCAGTTTTTATACAAGATTAGTCTTGTATAAAATCTATAAACTTAGCAACAGCACATGATTAATAAGCCTAATAATTTTACGTGCCCTAGGAAAAAAAAATCTTATAAGGTTGATAACTGTCAACATTGGCAATGCTGTCAGAGCTGGCTGTGAACAGGCTGGAATGATGACTGTGTAAACAGTAACGGGGACAGCATGATTCCCTGTAATGTATCACGGTCCCTAAGCCGCCTTCTCCCAACGCTCTCCGGAGCTGCGGTTAAATTCCCGGGTTACGTAAGGTGAAGTCCTAACCCTACTACTGCCTCGTGTTACATACCGCCGCAAATCGGGGGAAATAAAACTCGCGAGTCCTGTACTGCTTTCCCGGGGTCCTGCTGTGCCGGCAGCAAACTTCTGCGACCTTAGAGCTGGTGACGCGTGACTCCGCCCACATCAGGCGCAGCGAGCGGCCGGGAGGCGGCTGGAGGTGAACGCAGCCGCCTGCCAGGCGCCCCGACCTCCACAGTGAAGCTCGCCTGCATCGTATCGACAAGGACAGTGGTGCTGGTGGCGTTAGCGAGCCCTTCGCTCTGACACATCCTTCTTTCTCCCGCTCTGCCTGTCTTTGCTAAGGCTCAGAGGCCAGGCGAAAGATTTTCATTTGAGAACCACTTGTGCGTCCCCCCCCCCCCGGCTCTCTTTGGACTGGAGCTCACACTTGATGGAAAGACACACAGCTTAATTTAGTCAATGTGATGCTTTTGAAACCACATGTACTTGTAAAACTGCAGATGCCGGGTGGCGCCGCACCTTTCGGGCCGTCAAACCACAACGTGAAAAAAAGGGGAAACTCGTCTTATATAAACACAGGATATTCTGTGGCCAGAGGCTTTTTTGCTTAACCCCTGGCTGAAAACAGGAAGAGCCTTTTCCATGTTACAGCTCTGGGTGTTCTGGTTAAATAAACCCTGAAGGAAAAGAGAGCAGTGTTAATCTGCGGGCCAGGACCATGACACCGTAAATGGGGGGGGGGGGGGGGTTTGCCTTCCCTAGATGATAGGACCCCAGCCGCATGCCATTGTTACCCCTAGCAACACAAACAGCTCACCTGCTACTGTTCCAGAACATTTCAGCTGTCCCAGCATGTACAACAGGGGCCAGTGAGAGCAGAGGAACATTGGTGTGGGTCTGTCATAATGACACAGAATCCTCAGTATGAGCTGGAGATGTGACACTACAGTTACGCTGCAAAGCAATGCCGTTTTGGAAGGTGTAACAATCGCTGTGGAAGACACCATATTTCGAGAAACACAGATCCTGCAGAACTGTAACAAACTAAAGATATAAACCTATTTGAACCACCTAGATGTGATGCCTCAGGCCACCTCTTAAAGTCTAAGTTTGTCCTAAGATATGACCTGAGTCAAGGCATGTGTTTGGCTATGACTCCTCGTCCAAGGCTGCTTTATAGGTCCCTGGGTGTGGAGAGAGCGCAGTATAGGATAACTTATTACAGGAAATACCTCCCTGATAGCTACCCCACTGCGCTCATAAGACACAGTGTTGAATAAAAGCCTGGAAATATTCTCAGCAACCCAAACAAGTCCCGACTTCTAATTTGTGTGACACAGTGGACTTTTCTGTTGACGTAAACTTTAGTGTTTTAGCTGTTTAGTCATTGTCCCATGACAATGTATCTGACAAACAGGTTGGGGGAAAACAATAGATGCATCTCTACTACATACCTGCTATTAGTTATCACTCAGTGAGTTCTGTCTACCAGGAGTCCATCACAGAGACAGAACTGACTCTAGGCCAAAACCTTTTTGATGGATATGTCCACAAGGATCAGTCCTGTGATCTTTCCCAGCATAAGGGAAGAAGTGCAGCCAGGGACACCCCCCGCCCCACACACACACCCCCTCCCCTCCAATGCTGCCCAATCTGTCAGAGCAGTTCCTGTGCTCGGGGGTCAACTGAGACCACAGAACAGTGTGTATGTGTACGTGTGTGTTCCTAAAGGAAGTCATACAGCTATTGGATGCCTGACTGGAACAGAGCACTGAGCCCCAGGCTCTGGGGGGCGGTGTGGAGCATAACTCCTTTCACAGCAAAGAGTAGCAGCCACCAATCACCAATCACTAAGAATGCAGCCTGCAGTTAACCAATCGGAAACTGCCTCGGCCTGGACCCACTTCACCATTGGGTGCCGTGAGTTGGGTCGGAATGGAGTTCTAACCTTTCAAAAAGATATGATAAACCAAGAATTGTGGAGGTGCAGTTCTATAAATCACAGAAATGATCTCTTAGGCTGACCTGTGTTGTTTTTAACCTATTTCTTAAGACATTTTATTAAAAAATAATATTAAAATTGTACTGAAATTACATGAAAAAATATAGGATATTCATTACAGCTACAATCAAGTTGTGTATAAAAGAGAATTGATATATTTCTAGGGACACAACAGCCTAGCAAGCTGCGAGGAGCAGAACGGAGCTGCGCGATGACAGCCATTCCCTTGGTCCTGCACTTAGCCGGCTCTGTGTTCCCCACGAGTGTGGGGGAGCAGGCCAGCTGCACCCAGCATAAACACATGCCTTCAGAGCTCACACATTTCCTGTCCCGTTCACACCGTAGGTCCCTGGCCTGCCGTCAGCCTCACCGGCACGGGATGAGGCAGCGAGACGCGGGGAGTGCATCTGTGTGTGTGTGTGCAGGGGGACCTTAAGAGAAACATACAAGTGTTGCCTATATATATATAAGGCACATATATTATATGAAAAGACTGAAGTCTGGGTGAGCCTACAGAGTGTTTTAAAAATGTGGTCATAATTACATGAGCGCTGCGCCTCCGTCCCTCGTTACTAACATGTGAAATGCAGTTTGCTGATTTGATGCGTGACGTGTGTGAATCCCTCCCCGTTTCGTGGGGGCAGCCCAACGCAGCGTGAGCCTGCGACAGAGGAGGACGGGCCGGCGGCCATTGGCGCGCTCGCCGGGGCATGCTCCGCTCGTTTGGATGTGGCAGAGCGAGCTGGCAGCCTTGGGCACTCGCTTCTGTGCCCTCGAACAAACAAACAAACAAACAGGCAGCCCTGCCACGGCATGGAAGGTGCCACAACCCGTCTCCAACTTTCTGATGCTCGGCGGGTCACGTGGGACCCAGCAAAACAGCCTGGATCGACGCCCCGGCGTCTGCACCCTGACCTCCTGACGGTGACCATACTCCTAGAAATACGCAAGCAGACACACACACGTGGGCGCACGTGAATCACAGACCGCACACGTGCGCAGACGAGGCCGGAGGTCCCGTTCGACACCCCCCTCTGGCGCACAGAATGCCGGGTGAATCACCCTAACATGTGGAGAGAAAGTTTTACACAAACGTGGAACTAAACCACAAATCTCAATGCACCCCTAAAAAAGGAGAGGATGTGGTACTTACATCGACCGCAGCCACTGGAATCTATTCAGTCACTTAAACTGGCGAAAGGCAGAGTGTTCACACTCTCTCGTTTGCTATAAACCAAGCAATGTGCTTTTTTTTTATAAGGTTTTCTGTCATTTGATTGGCTTATTTATAATTTACAGAAACAGCCTCCTTAAATACCTAAGAATCGACCTATGAACTGGCTAACTCAAAGGAAATTAGTCTCATAATTGGCTCGGCCTATTCAGCTGTTAAGCTGAGCCCTTCCTCTACGCATCTCATCCTCAGATCAAGTGGGACAGGTGAAGAGAGCCGCGTTTAAAGCTCGAATCCAGGAAAGGCGAACCACGGAATACCAGAGAGCAAACCACACCTGCTGAAAAAAACACGGAATTAACACTAGTCTTTAAAATTGGGCACAAGGTAACAATTTAATTTGATCTCTGGAATTAGGAGTCACTCACAAATATGTCACTCTGACACACATATTTCTCCCAAAGAACAAGTTCCTGTGAGTTCATGGGGAAAAGCTGCAGAACAATGCGAGCCGTGCTGGACACTGGCTGTGTTTCTATGTTTACCTGGGGGCCATTTAAATGGGAGCAGCAGGACCCAAGGTCTGTACAAACCACAGAGCAACTACCGGGTGCCCTGGGCTGCCGGGAAAACTGCCGCTTTACGTCCCGAGACTCATTTATTTTTTCAAGTCACAAACGTTTCCTGTTAATAAAATAAACCTGAGGCAAGACGCAACAGCTCGTAGGCAGTACTGGATGTTTCTCCCTTTGAAAGGGCATGTGGGGTAGGAAAGCCAAGGGAGTGTGAGAGAGAAACAGACAGGGGGGGGGGGAGCCAGATGAGCTGAGAGACTTATTTAAGGGTGGGGGGGGGCGGGGTGGTGATGCACGCAGTCAGGACACCAGCATTCAACATGTGACATCCCGGTGTATCAGATTCACACAGATCACTGACATGCAGTGAGCCTCACAGGAATAACATTAGAGCGAATCCCGCAAGTACAAATACACGTACATATCTCGGATTTCCTGTCATTGTGCTTGGGAACTATAAAGACATGCACACACAGGCATGCCTGGACACACTCGCACAAACACAGAAGATAATCTCCCAAGAAAGAGCAAATGTACAGTGAGCCTGCTTGTTCCTAGCAAAGCCTGTGCAACTGTCCTGAAGGGATATTTGTATGATCACAAGGAACAGTGCAGGAAAGGTGAATGTAATAAATATTAATAGCGGCAGTAAAATTCTGTATGTTCTGGACCTGCAGCAGGACCACTCTGTTTAACAGCAGCACTGTGGTAATGAGACCTACAGAGGCCTTTGAGGTCTCCAGTTACAGGCGGCTTTGGAGAGCGTCTGCTCTTATATGAAAAATGAAACAGGGCAGCATCTATGGTGGACCAAAGAGGGACCGGGAAGACGGCGGACACGGGGTTCAATAAAGGGGACAAATCGCCCAACCGTTGACCCAAATGTGGCTATGGCTCCCAAGGGGAAGCCCCCATCTTTGATTAGAGGGTTGGGAAGTCGCTCCAAGAGCCCGGAACTCCGCTACAGAAAAGGCAGAATGAGAAATCTTATTAGGAATGATTACGCTAACATCTGTTAGCCATTTTTGTCATTTCTGCCCAGGGTTATGATGCCTTCACTATAGAGCTCCAGATGAAGCTCTGCGATGCCGCAAGGCGCTTGAGGCCCGTTGAGTTATGGGCTATTTCATTCGGAGCGAGAGATTAGTAATGGCCGACACTACCGAAGACGGCAGGTCTTCTTAAAGCTGTCCCTCAGTTTCATTCTCTCCAGACATTTAACCGATAGTTGAGGTGACATAGGGCAGAGGGGAAGAGTTGGAAGGGGTGAGAGTGAAATGAAGGTAGGGAGGAGATGTGAAAGAGAGGAGGTGGGGAGGAGGGACGAGGAAGACAATCCAGAAATGGGGATGAGGGGACGGAGAGGGACAAAGGCAGAGGAATGCAAGGAGGATAATGAAAGGAGTAAAGGGGAGGAGGAGAGAAGGATGGAAAGGAAAGGATGGGAGGACAAGGACAGAAAGAAGGAATGATGGGATGGCTGAAGGCACCTGGCGCCCTCACTCAGCCGAGCACCAAGCAGAACAGAACAAATCCTGACAGGCATTAATAGCCACCGTAGTTTTATATGCAAACTATGTCATTGCTCACAGGTGGTAATAAGAAAACGAATCGACAGCATGACTGCCTCACCGCTCTCTTGTTTCACTTTTTTTTTGCTGCAGTCAGGATGCATTCTTGACGGCGACCCGCCACTGTTGCAATTCCCCATGCGGTTTAGTCCAAAGGTGTGTCCCAAACCAGCCGCAGAAGCCCTAAGCACTCAGGGTCACTCTAAAGTTACATCTCCTCAGGTGCAGTGTTCAGACATCATCATCCCTTCATTTATGTTTAATAAGGGACTCCCTTCATTTACAAACAGGTGAATCGAGGTGATATTTAAGACATCCGATAATACAGATCGATGTAGAGCTACATAAATAGAACGGATCGGATTAACTTCCAAGGCAGAGGTATTTGAACCTTCTGGAAGACACCAGGAGGCTCATATGGCATAGCAGTGAATATATGAGTGACAGGGAGGGGAGGGGAATGGAGAACGGGAGTATAATAGATATTTGCAGGCCGAGCCAAGAGGCCAGGAATTTGCCTGTATTGCGGAGGGTAGGTGAAAAGTAAGGAATGGTTTGTATGCATCTTAGAGAGAAGGAGGAGACACTGTAAAAAGGCACAAACACAATAACAACACATAATAATCCTGCTCTTATACCGCACAGTCTGCACAGTCTGCCCAAGGCACGGTCATCTGAGCACCAATCCTTGTTTTCTGGGCTGTCAGGGCACAGGGGAGAGAGAGCCCAGTGGAGACACAGAGACAGTGTGCGCACCGGGCAGCCCTAGAGCAGACTGCTACGCTACCTGCTGACGTGCCACGCTGTCTGACCCAGTAACCGTCAGGAGAGGCGGCACCCGCTGGCGGAGCTTAATGCCGGAAAAGCGTCCATCCATAGGCGCCCGGGAGAATCACGGAGGGTAATGACTGAATTCTGCTGAGACCTCGACAGGCCCAGCCAGCATGTCAGACCCTATCTGACTGAGTTTAAGCAAATAACGGAAAACAAGCAATTATCCTTGGCCAGTAGAGGGCCGTGTCTTGGGAGGGGGGGGGGCTGAAATCACTCCAACAGATGTGATTTATATTAAAAAAGGAGAAACAAAATGAAAGTTCCACTGAGTTCTATTTCTTGCCGATTGAGTAATTACTTTTAAAGCTCTACTTTCTTTCCGTCTTTGCCTATTACTGAATTTCCCCCCCCACGTGTCACACCATCACTTTCTCTCAGTGACCTCGGCAGCTCAAGGGAAAAAAAAAAAACAATCAGGCAATGATTCCTGAGCAAAAACATCTGGAAGTGTACAGAAATTTGGCCAAACTAATTGGGGGGGGGGCATTATCACGATGGCAACCGGGAGCAGGGAGACTAGTCTAATTGTTGCCCTGGAGAAACAAGGAGAACTACATGCTACGTGCCGTTAACACACATATGCATTCAGTGTCAGAATGTGAGGTCAGAATGCCAGGCTGGTCACCAAGTAGGGGCGATTTCTCTTACCTGGAGAGATGTGAGGACCCATCCGACATGCAGGAGCAGCACCAGGGAAGGAAAAGCAAAAAAGCTCTCGTTAATTTCAGGGACACATGCTGCCTGACATATTTATATTCCATACGTGGAGGTCTATAACAGGATACGTGTGAATACAGTGGCGCTGTTTGTACCGGAAAATCACAGGATGCACATCAGTATGATAATAAACAGCGGTATTATCGTAAACAACCACAGGCACACTTCCTGGATTCATAAAAACAGGGTCCTGGTAGGAGCCATGGCATTTAGTTTGGCACCAAATAGTAAGTGACATCGCGACATCTGAAGCACAGGCATTGCCACTTTCATCAGTAATATCATCTTAATTGTCATTTTCTTAATCATTTTGTTCAGTGCCTAATGAAATAAGAACTTTCAATTTACAAGTTTCATTACTGAAATACCACATTACTTGTCGGCAGTAACACCATTAAGAATACCAGGATACAAGATTTGTAATTCAGCCCTCAGCGATTCACCATAAGAGAGACGTGACAAGGTATTGTGGCCGAGAATGTTATCTGATTAACCAGAGGCATGCACTGAGCATGGGTGGGGAATTCCGTCCAACCAATCAGAAGCATCCCATGAATACGCAGTCAATTCCCCGCAAATGGAAAAGGAAAAAAAAGTAGAGCATTTCGAATCAGATGTACAGTGTGTGGTGGCAGAGCCAGTCGATGTAGAGGAGAGAAAGCGGACCGCAGGGAAAGGTATTCACTAGTCCTGTAACGTTTACTACAATCAGAGGTGTACTGAGGCCAGGCAGGCATGAAAGAGCTCGCTGTTAACACATACGCCGAATTCCCCACAGCTGGAGGGACTGTGATTTATTCACTGTGTATGTGCGCAGTGAAGAACGTAATTAAGACAACCGAGAAAGAGACAGTGTATAATTTGACTCTCAACAGGCGCCTGGGGCAGACTGAAAGTTCCCAACTCCAGCTTGGCTTTCACACACCAGCTCTCCTGAAGAGATGAAATATGTGTCAGAATCTAAACGCTTATTGTAACGTGTCAGAGGAATGTGGGAATGATCTGCGGCTTCGACATCAAACGAGGGACTGGGAGGCACAGTTGTTCTAACCCCTGACCCCCGACGTGCTCCAGCGACTCCCAGAACAACCACCTCACAGCACGCCCCCACCTACCAGGAGGAAACGGCTCCGGGCACTAAAGTGGGTAAGACAGACCAGAAAAGACATACACATGTATTTACAGAGACAGTCACATAAATAATTCCTTATTTTTTATGAAATTTCAATCGCTAATCCCCAAAAACCAAAACTCTGAAAGATCTCAATTTTTTATATAAAGATAAAAAGGAGTTTGTTTTGTTTTTCCTCAAATCATTTGGAGAGAATTTCAACACAGAACCACACGCACTGATGTCTACAAATCATCGATTATGTTGTAGAAAAAGATCACTCCCTGCTTGTACATAGTTTCATTCTTGTCTGGTTTTTCTTTCCTCCATATGCCTCGGATACGAACTATTTTGAGATTTGTAGCGAATCAGAATATATGATATATACAGTATCTTGAATATATTCTATGGAAATGTTTCATTGATGTTCAATGCCAATAAAAATAAAAAAGAACCAGGAACACAAACTGAGTCACATGCAAGTCATTGTCACGGCAACAGGAACATTCACATACACGTAGGCATACATATAGACAGAAAGACACACACTGATGCGCATGCAATTTACATACAGCACCAGGACAATGAGAGAGATGAAAACAGGCTGTACACGTTGGGAATGAGCCTTTGAATGTCTAAAAACTTCATCCTCAGCTCTACCTCCAAAGTATGAAAATCACCCAAGGACATGTGCTGTACTGAAAACAAAGATGCATTCACATGCCCATCTGTCCTGGTATATTCATAGCACCGAAACACCAACACACAGAAACGCCCACATAAAACACAGGTGAATCTTGCTGCATTTGCCAGGTCCTAGGCTACATAGCTAGTCTGGGACTGGGGTGGGCTGTTTTATCTCGAGCCCAAATGAACAAAGCACAGCCTACGCTAACATTAATGCCTGGCACCCTCAACCACTCCTGTACGTATACATGTGAAATATGTGACATAATCCACCTGCTGTGGTTTTATGCAGACATTTGAAATGCACAGAAAGGTCTGGACACAGCAGAAACAAGAGACCCTGGATGAATTTACTCAATGCCCTGGCTCTTGCATGGTTACTGCCAAGCTTCCAGCAAAAGGCTCCCCCTCAGGAGAGCCTAGATCAGAGGAAGCGAAGCTCCGGTGCTCAAGCGCTCGTTGGCGTTTCATTACTCTGCCTGGGTGGCCAAGGCAATGGTCATGATCTAGACACAGACCTTTATCATGGGCTTTCGTTAGCAGACCATCACACAGACGCCCCACCAGCCTGGCTTGGTTACAGGAATTCCTCTCTGGCCTCTACACCCTTCCTCTGCCTCAGCTGCAATCTAAACAAAAAGGCACATCTGGTGTCTCTCTGCCTTACCATGACGGCCACAAAGCCTCATCCCAGTCTCCCCAGTTCTTCTTCTTCTTCCAGCTTACAGTCTCTTACCCTCAATCGTATCTTTTGTTACATGAGTTACAGAGCTGTATTCAAGTCTAAGAAGCCCCCTTACACTGAGAGAGCAAATTTTTAAACCTGCCACATCGTTGTGTTTCATCTGAACCTGGACCAAGCGACTTCTGTTAGAACAGAGAAAAGTGCTTGAAATCTGTTGCCATTTAGCATCAGAGCTGATGGTTGTTGAAAGAAATAACGGTTATTTTTCTTCACCAGGACCCCGTCATGACCTAATGCTCCTTGACTCACGTGTTCACAAGAGTATTATTCATCCAAGACGTATCCAGGAGTGACCTGGACAAGCTAAAGGACACACACACACACACAGATGGACAATGTGTAATTTGTGACAGGCAGTTCATCCATTTTTGACTCAGATCCAAACAAAGGTCTCCCTGAGCACAGAACTCAATCCAACAATTCTTCCAGGCCTTGTCTCCCATCCACACCTACCCCACACCAGCCAATCACCACCCTTTTCCCTGACTCTCTTGGGTATTTTTTGGTAAAAAACATTCCTAATTTCCAATACCTGTCCAAACACCTGGTGTTTCACAGCTTATTTTAGGGACCCTAAATTGATAGCAAATGTGTGGATTGATTCTTTTTTCATCTTGGCATTAAAACTGAGAACTCATTGAACATTTTCTTGGCAGTAATTAACTTCATGTTTTTTAAAGGTGTTCCCTTTTATATTATACTCCATGTGGTTTTGTAGAGTTTTTCAAAAAAAAAAACAAAAAAAAACCAATGACCAGCCCAGATCTCTTCTACAGCACTCATCTGAGTCATAACCCTCGGAATGGCGGATTTTCCACACAACTCAACACAGCACCATAAAGACCTGGTTAACCTCAAATTGCCTGCCCCTAAATTTCATGCACATTCAATCAATCATCTCAAACCTGACTCCTGCTAATGTTCTCTTACATTCATTAAGAACTACATCCCCCTCACTGCTCCTACACCTCCATTTCCCGATTTATACTGTGTCCGCTACGTCAACAGCGAAGATGCCTCATAAAAAATCCGTCCACAGTCCTCACCAGAGAGGAGGGGGAAAAAATGTGGACAAAGATGAGATGGATGTGCTTTCTGGCCAAGGGCTGTTTGAGAGGGTGTGTTTAAGAGCGTTAATTCTATAAGATATGGGTGCTAATGGACGTGGAGATGTATGCTGCTCTAACCCTGCTGGATGGGTTGGTCATGGGAACGTTGGCCTCACAGCTTCCATGATAGCATGCTTGCCTTGGCAGAGGTTCAGCATTTTCTCGTGTGGCTGTGATGTTCGAAAGCCACCGCATTGAGGGCCCACTGCCCACCTGGCAGTGAGTCTCTCTGCCCCTGAAAGGCTCTTTCCCACACGGCCCTCAATAAATCAGATCTCATATGCACACAGACTCCAGTACAGAGCTCGTCCTCTAATGCAGGCAGGCCCTGTTGTCCTACACACTCTTGTACCGACCTGGTCCAGTTGCTCAACACGCCACTTCTTGCTCAACAAGGACTTCACAGGCCAGTCACAGGTTTTCAGTGAAATTCAATTAAGGACTAACAAAGTTAAAGCACGCTAATTGCAGCCTCGCGCTAACAGGGTGAGACAGACTCAACTCATATGGAGTTAAACCACCCCACCATCGAAAAAAGTGCCCAGTGTCTTTCCACAACTAGGAAAAGAGGCTAAGAGTTATTGCACAAACAACCTCCTATTTTTAGCAGTGCAAGCCCTTCCGTGTATGATATCCAATTCCTATTCTATTTTTGCGCATCTACACCGAGTGACATTAAGTCTTCAAGTAAATTACAATAAAAACTGTACAAAAGCCTAAAGAAGTATAAACGTGCTTTTTCCTTATAATTTGTTTCTCCTGTATTTTGGGGAACTTTGCTGAGGTGAAAAATAAATCTGGTAGCAACAACCTTAGACTGAATAACAAAGGCAAAAAAAAAAATACACTTGGTATAATACTGGCATCAAGAAGGCAATCCTCATTCAGCCTGTATTTATTAAGGATCCAGGTGACCTGCTGCCCAGTTTAACAGCTTGTTTCTATTCAGGGACTGTAACCACCTTAAGGCGATATGACACATATCAAATGATGCGATGTGATTGGCTGTCGACCTGTCTTTAACGGAAGGCTGACCAGTTGCCCGGCATTCAGCCAAGTGTCAGCGCACAACGCGGTGTTGCTCTGTGTTCCTGCTTTAGTCCGCAACACAGGGCAGGCAAATTCAAGGAGAGACTGCGAAGGATCGACCGGAGGAGGGGAGACCCATCCGCAGTGGCATGAGGAAATCCTTGGTTTCTCTTCTCCTTCTGCTGGGATTTCCTCATCTGTGCAGTTAACAAAGCCTCCGGTAACTTCTAAAGCTTCCCGTCACTAGCGAGGCTTCCTGTAACTCCACAGGCTTCCCACAGTACTCATCATAAATGAGTAGAAAAGTAAATCCTTACACAAAAAAGCCCAAAAGTTTTGCACCTCCAGATAACCAACATTTCACACCCAAATAGTAGTTCCTTTACCTTCTTGAAGTGATTAATGTTATAATTTAGAGTAACCACACAGAATAAAGGCGATTTTTAACGGTTAGGATAAACAGATGATTAGTGGCACACAAGCCTGTTTCAGATTCCATTTAGCTGTAAAAAGTTCCATTTAAAATAACTCTCAGTCACTGTCAGGCCTGAGCTAAAACAGGCTCTGGATTACTTTTACAATCAAGGCTGGGAACAGTGGTCTGTTGGCAGGAGCACTTGAGACATGAGGCACCTTGGGAAATGACGTAATGGAGAGCGAGGTGCGGTTTTCACACTCAGCTGAACACCCGCTCAGTGCGGCACAGCCGGCTAAAAGTAAATGGTGGTTTGGTGAGTGCAGGAAAAAAAGGGAGAGGGATCTGGCAAGAGAGGAAAGGGGCGGGAGAGAGGGAGAGTGAAAGTTTCACTATAATGGCAGAGTAATGAGAAGCCTCCATACCACCCACTGACCACATCAAGGCCACAGTAATGACAGGGCTTTCGGCAGGCAGGCCTGTGTGCGGACGGCGCCGTGAGTGAGTGAGTGAGAGTGTGTGTGTGTCTGCAGCTAGCCTGTTTAGCCCGTTTAATAAAAATAACAGAAGAGTAGATTAATACATGTAGCAGTCCTGTTCCCTTCCAATGATCAGACCCCACACTCCGCTTGAGGAACACGAGCTCTTGAGTGGAATAACGAACGGCCACTAATCACAGGCTGAACGCCCCAATCTGCGTTGCTCCTAAGCGATTTTCAACTCACTCCTTCCCAGCCAACTCACCCCCCTCGCCCAAAACTCCTCTACCCTGTGTTTATCTAAGACACCCAATTTGCTCCGGTGCTGGATTCATTTGTGGTGTGGCGGGTGAAGGCTTCTCCTCGGTAGCGTGGAGGGAGATGAATGGGTCCGTTGTCATGTTTGTTTGACCTGTCAGCCTCACAAACATTTCCCCTGAGATTGAGGTTATGTGCCAGTACCCTCCACCCGCCCCATCCAGCAACAACCTTATGAAAGACTGTCTAATATTCTGTAAAATCCAGCCGGCTGACACATATGTATATGAATATATGCCTAAATAACTGGAGTTGACGAACTTAGGTAGCAATTAGTGTCCCTCACAACATATTTCTAGTTAAACCAAAAGATTCAAATAGCACAGGAGACTTGACTAATATTGTAGAGCACAATTCTTTAACCATCAGGAAAAGAAATCAAACCAATAAACAGAGAGGGAAAAAAAAAAAACTCTTTGCGCAAGTTTTCACTCCTCGGCCAGAGAATGTGAGAGAGAGAGAAGGAGCATTAGTGAAGGAGAAAAGAGGAGACATTCAGGAAAACACTGTAATTGGGAACTGTTTGTTTTGCATTAGACTAAAGAAAATGTTATGGGTACAAAGTCCTAGAGAACCGGGAAGGATCGCAGACAATAAAACATGTCCCAGATGAGACTGACATGTTCAGGCAGAGCTATGGAAGTTCTTGCTAATTTCTCATCAGTTCTAGCAGTTCTAATTATATGTGTGACACCAGTCAGAGCTCTGTGAAAGAACCGTATTGGGATGGGATTACTGCCCCATTGCTACTGGATTGTTCCACGAGTAACGACGAGGAAGGCTCCCTTCAAACATAACATCAGTGTTTACGCCAATTCTCTCTCATAATCAAAGATGTATGACTATACATTTTAGAGATCAAAGGGTTAAAGGCTGGGCTGGAAATTTGACTAAAGATTTATGCTGTATCCAGAGGTGTTTGGTTTCTGCTGATGGTGCCCTTGGCGCCATCATGACACGTGACTCGAGGGCACACAGGCCAATTAGGGGCTGTTACCAGAGCTATGCGTGGGATTGGCCTTACATGCCAACACTACCACCCAGGCCAAGGTGCAGGACAAAAGAACAAAAAAAACCCTTAATATCACAAAATGAAACCAAAGGCTCCAAGCTTTTACACTTTGTACTTTGTGGTCCGTAACCGCAGATAAAGATCTGCCCACAAATTAGGCCCAGATTTCTTTAATTCGTTGTCGGTTGTTCAAGCCAGAGTACGGTTATTAAAACTGCATTCTTAAAAACTGAAAACCTACCCCAAGCAACATGCCACCCCCAAATTTCACTCGGCTCTTCATACTGTTACTCACTCCCCCTTTTATCTCGTCTCTTAACCTCCCCCTCATTCGGCCACTTCATAATTTATCCTGGAAACAGACTTTTCTACTCTCCTGGCTAAATAAGACACGGTATTGAGCAGGAGTACAGGGAGAGACTCCCACCAGCACCTTGCCCCCCCATGGTGTACCTCGTCAGTCTGTCAGAAACAGAGACGGGCATTCCTCTGCTGACCAAACTCCGGAAGTTTACCTACATAAAAAAAATACTGAGCAGTCAGGCAGATTTCTAGATTTCATGCCCCCATCTTAGACATTTAAGGTTAAAAAGGCAAACTGCATTTCATCAGCCTGGAAAGGGAAAATCCCTTACTTCTGCCCCACTTTTAATCAGCAACAGCACCTCTCCCCAAAGCGGGGGCTGCTGACTGAAGCCACATTTGCGAGTGTGAAGTCTTGCATTCTTCTGTGATGTGCACATGCGATCAGGCACCAGGTGTGGGCTGGGGTCCAGGAGGTAAGCTCGTGATGGGAGTGACGTAGGCCGGGTGGGGGCGGGGGGGGGATTGGCGTGGATGTTTGTTACTCTCAGTACATCATCTGCACAGAATGTTCACATGGAGCTGCCCGCGAGGCCCTCGCAGCCCCCAAGGCTGCACTGACGTGGACCTCTCAGTTATGTCCATCTTTTCATCGAGACAGAATGCCAGAGGCACTGTGTATATCTATGTAAACCCATATGTCAACCCCAGCTAATCACAGTGTCCTGTGTTTAGCACTTTAAGTACGGTGACAACCTCCACTAGTCACCTGCTGTTTGTATCTTGCACTGTGGTCCTGGGGATCGTTATTTCGTACCACTGCATGCTTATACATGGATAGTGTGACAAAGCCCACTTGACTTGACTGGAACTACCCATCCTTCATTCTGGGCTTGGCAATAACGAGTCAGTTACAATGAAATCAAAGACAGACAAAGACAACAAAGGGGTTAAATGGAACAGCCCACAGCCTAGCTTTGGCAAGGCCTTCACCGCCATCTTGTCCCCGTGTGTCACAGTAAGCACTTCTACGGGACTGACACGACTAAGGATGCTGGGAGGCTGGAGGACAAACACATTCTGCGATGCTGAACTCCAGTCCAGGCCAGACTGTCACGACAGCAGTGAAACACCAATGGCGTGCCAACTAGGGCTGCCCTGGAAGCACCTTGGATACTGCCCAGGCAAGTTACGCCAGGAGGCTCCGTTGCCATGGAGTCAGTGTAGTCCACAGCCAATGAATGGGGAGTTATTGGGGGAGTGGTGTCAGGGTGGTGGTGCCATAGCAACCCTAGCAGTTGATTTGATGGTCAGCTACAAACTAGGTAAAAGGTACACACCCAACAAAGGTACACTCTGCTCAAATGTAGATAGATGCCTGTAAAATAAGTTTTGCCTTAGGTTTTGGAACATTTTCCTAAGTTTTTTTTTTTTTGCTTAGATATTAATTTCCTCACCAACACCGATCCCACAGACTAAAGGTAAGCTAAACTTGCTGACAGCTGTTTGAAGCAGGTGTCGGGTGTCCTGGCATGCATCCTGCACCAGTGACTTGGCAATATTTCCTTCATTTTGTCTCAAAGTTTTAGGTCCATAGGTAGCAGGGCGGTGAAGGACACAACGCGGGAAAGGGAAAGGTCGCCGTCGCTTCAAGCGCGGCCCTGGCGTCATAGCCTAACACGTGGCACTTAACCTGTACTGCACCGAGGAAAAAACTTACCTGCCGTACTGCATAATAACCCATTTAAGTCTGCTCAAATTAGGGTTAGGCTACAGTAGAAAGAATCAGGAGATGCTGGGTCGCAAAAGCAAGCCGATTTCAGGACATTTAAAAGCTTTTAATTGCCACCGTGTCAGGGGTTAAAATGGGAGGAAAAACCGAGGCGGGTTGTGGCAGGTCCCTGTGATACAGATCTCTTTTATTTTAATTAACTGTTAGCTATTTTGCACAAGTAATACGAACTGTCCCCTACTCCAAGTAAAGAATGACGGCTATGTACTGCTCATTACTGTGAAGGCTTTCACCTTTCACTTTCTCACACACACACACACACACACAGACACACACACAGGCTCATGGTGACCAAATGTGGTATTTTAGATGCTTTTTCCGGTGTAGGTGACAGAAGAGTGCCCAAGCCAGACCCCCACAGTACACACCACAACTTGAGTGGGGTGATCAAAGGTGAGTCCAGGACCAGGAGACCACCAGGAGGTAACCACTTCAGAGTAAAACAGACAGGCTGATCCCCAGTGCCCAGCCATGGTGTTTTCATTATATCTGACAGACTGCAGTATGGTATGCAGTGCTGCTGACACACTGTGTCAAAATAATAAAAGGAACAATGTATTACTGACAGAGTACATTATAAGAGTATATTACATAGGCTATATTATTCATCAAAAACCATAACAAAGCAGAAAGTAAAATTTTGACATTCATTTCTAATTTGTTTTTTTAATTATATTTATTTTTACAGTAATAATAATTATAAGTATTAATATCCTGATTAGTATTCTAGTACAACAAAATGTAAACAAATCTACGTGGCATTTCTGGGAAAGCAGCCGCCCCTGACAGGCCTGGCTGATGGCATTGGCCCGGACTGGAAGGTGTCAGACAGCACAGCAGTACCCACTTGGCGGAGCGGCGGCACCATGGGCCGAGTCCGACCAGGCTCAGTACGCGCAGGGAGCGACGTAAAAACGGTGTCAAGGACACCCGAAGCCTGACAGGGATGAAGGGATAGGTAAAGAAAAACGGCTCCCTCGTATTTCACACGCATACTTCAACAGGTGGCCAAACTGTACCAGTCATATTCGTATTAAAGGACATTCAAGATGGCTTCTGTTTTGGTTCTTGTGCCGTAACTCTGGGACACTGTGCAGTTGGCTGCTTAAAGCCCTGGTGGGTTCACTTATTTAGTTATTCAATTGCAGCTAATTAGCAACGTTTGCACGGACGCGATGCGCAAAGGGACGCATTAGCACCTAGTTGGCGCCCAACGACCCCTGGCTGGTGGCTCGGACGGCTGAGGGGAGCGGGGCAGGCAGGATCGAGCCTTGAGTGCGTGCCAGTTAGGGGATGGGGGGGGGCATGGCCCCACACAGTATGGGGACACCTGAGACATGTGCAAGCTGACGTAGCATTGGCGCTACCCCCACACACACGCATACACATACACACATTCAAATGCAAACTCTGCCTGCACAAAACACATGAACAAAATCTGAAAGTCTCATCGTCATGTGTGAGCGTAGCAAAGTGCCATAGCCTGTGACACCCCAGGAACACGCCAGTGCTGTGTCACACGCGCACTCCTTTCAAACACACTCCCGAAGGGAAGTGCACTGCTGCTAGCTGCAGCCCACAGCCGTTACACCAGACAACTTCAATACAACTGCACTAGTTACTTCTCACTCCTCGGCCAAGTTAGTTACTTTATTCAGAAATGTCATGTCAAAGAGACCTTCAGTAGCACCATGAAACGATGTTCTAGATCCATGCAAAAAAAAACCTAAAAAACTTAATTTTAATAACAAAATAATTTTTAAAAATTTGCTTTTCTCACATGGAGAAAGAATATTTATGATTAACTACATTATGCTATATTTAGTGTTTAAAATTTTAGAAGAGTAAACTAAACACTGAACAAAAGCAATAATAAGAAATAATAATTATATTTTTATTCAAAGTATTACTAGAAATTAATTAATAAAAAAAATGTGAGAGAAGCTTGTTTTTATCTCCTTATTTTTGAAACACAGACACAACAGGGGTCCTAAAGAAGACAGTGGGGTGGGGGTGGGCATCAAAATGAAGAATAATAAAAGGAGGATAAAAAAAAGACAGAAAGAGAGGATGAGGAGGAGGGGGAGTTGGCAGAGACAGCGTGGTGATTTCAAACGTTGGCACCATCTCAGCACAGCTACGCAGATGAGTGCCAAGAACAGCAAACCAGCCACACTGCCATTATTCCCCCTTGCCTTCTCCCCTTTGTTTAAGTCGACATTTCAGAATTCAATATTTTATTTAGATGGTTTCTTGAGCTTTCCACTATGATTGCAGTATACCTCTGGTTTTTTGGCATTCCGTCCTCATAAATCTGCCTTTCTGTCACACGCAGAGGGACACTGATTATGATGTAATAACGGAATCCACTCTGGTGTTCTGCGGTTGCTAAGATCAAAACAGTAGCCCTCATGTCAACTGTGTTTGAGCTGTGCACGGTGCACCCAATCCTAGCCCAGGATTTCCCGTGTCTCTCTCTCTCTCTCTCTCTCTCTCATCTGTATCTTTCTCTCTCTTTCTCTCATTCGGAAGCCAATTCACCCCCCCTGTGTGGGTATATGCTTTTGGGGACAGACGGATTTCACGCCTGGTGTCTGCACAAAAGGCTAAAACAAGCCAGGCACTGAGAGGACACTTTACTAGAAAAGACAATACCCCCCCCCCCATGCTTTTTCCTCAGTCTCTTTTTACCCCCTTCTGAGTTACTTTGACCAGTACACACGGAGGTATTGTTGTACAGAGCTTAATATGGCATTCCTACAGATAAAGACCACTTTTTTGATCATTAGTAGAATACAATATAATGTTTGTATTTGCATCTGCATATTCAATATGCTGGGATTCACAGAAGTGATTTAGTTGAAGGAAATTCAGTCAGTCATTTATTATGATGGAAGGGTAGAATATTATTGTTATTATTATTAAAGTTAGTTAAAATTTTCGATACAACCAATTTGGCAAGCCATGTTACTTATAACTAAAGATGATGTTTAAAATATATATGCATTGCATATAAAAAAAAAACAAAAATCAAGAGACTGGCAATATTTTGCTGTCATTATTAACGCCACTCGTTATTAACACCGCTCGTTATTAACGCCGCGTTAATGGAGTCCTGAGAAATCAGCCACTTGACGCACCTGGAAAGTAACGTTCTTTGTAGGAAAAAGTGCATTTTAATTGAAGAGGGTGCAGCAACAGAAATGAAAGGCAGGACAGGGCAGTGTGGTAATGTGTTCAGCAGACCTGTAGTCTCGGTATGCGAATGTAAAGGGAACAAGCAGGAAGCGCATTTTATATTGCTGAGGGAAATGTGGCCTTCGAGGTCACTGTGCCAGGGCAGACATGTCAACGACATGGCCAAATACAGACCGGACGACAGCGGTCAGCGAACCGCACTCACAAACAGCTCCGACGCAGCCGCAACCTCTCGCTTTCTATATAACATCAATATAATTTTTGGTTTACCGTTGACTTATTTTTAGAAAGCAGAATCCCAGCATGCCGTTCTTCTTTCCCTACTACTCTGTGTCAAAGGTCAGTCCTTTGGCTTCCAAGGTTCTGGACACGCCCTGGAGTCCTTTCGTTTTCTTCCATAATGTCCATGACTCATGTGCGGTTTTTGCGAAGGAGAGGCCTCCTCCTCTCTGTTCTCTTATCTGCATCTCTTCATTCACTCCTATAATTGCTTCATTGCCTCTAGCGATGTTAGTATTTACATCGTCTGGAGCTTGGCTAGGACCCCGTCCCCTCGCCTGGGAACTGGCGGGTCACTCCTGTCAGCAGAGGGGAGCTCGGGTTTAATACTCGAATGTCTGGATCTGTAACAAGACCAGGCTGAGCACCACCATCCATGGATGCATTCCCACAACACGACAGACAGGGCAAATCCAAACTCAGCAGCGCTTTTAGTCGGCCGACAGCGGAATATTTCTCTTGAATTGATATTTGGCATAAAAGGTGTTTCCCCTTTGAAATTATTAATTATAAAAAAAAATATATCTCAATGGAAAACAATAACAAAAAGCAGCCTGGGGCACTATTTGCTGCACTCAATCACCGTTGTTTGGCGTATTTGCTCGAACAAAAACACTTGTCTCACAAATAAGAACAAAGAACCTTAGAGCCCATTCAGCCATTTATCCCACAGCAGAGCATATTACGCAAACATCCAAACGATTGTGCTCGATGTACAAGAAACAAAGGTGTTTCAGTTTGATATAAATGAAGTTGACACGCCAAACGGGGTGTTTGACGGCTCGTGGGTTTTCAGTGATGCTATGTGTCAAACAGGAGAAGAACTCTCACACCCAGAACTGTCCCTAAAGCGGCGATACTCTCGCCCTGCGCCTTGATGAGCAAACTCTACCTTTCCCTCATTATTTCTCTGGCTCCAAGCAGCAGGGCTACACTGGAGCTCATGCAACCTCGAAATGGGCCCACTTCTTAGGGCATGATTCCTAGCATCGGTGGACTGTCTGGGAATGCATGTGGTGACAATCTCTTCAAAGTGACTCCCCTCCCCCCAAAAAACAACAGTAAGCCAGCGATAATGGAACATTGGGATAACAGAGAATGGTCAGACTGACAAACATGCTCCTTGCTTTGCCTGGACTTACAGCCGCAGATTAAAAGCAGTCTAGCGCTTTACTACTTGAACAGAACTAAGGCGATGGGAACTGGCCTTCTTGTCACCCTACTGTGTCAAAACAGCCACTAGGCGGTAACAGTGATATGTGACCCCCCCCCCAACACTGCCCCCTCCCAGGCCCTCAGCAGTGCAAGCCTCACTATGACAGCTGTAATGCAATTACAGGACAGGCAATCGATAGCTTCCGAAAGACAGACAGCTGCACTTCCAGCTAAGAATAAAACTGCAAAGTTGCAACTGTGGGGGCTTCCATCAAACAGCCCCCCCCCCCCACTGCTCACTATTCCATCCCAACATCCACCTGCATGCAAGTAAACTCTCTGTAAGTTAACCATGCAGGTTAAAAACACAAAAGCTGTTCCTTTGGTTCTGTTCACCCGAGAAGAAGAGATGCATTGTTTTTGTCTAAACTGGGACGGTAGAAAGCTTCTTTGCACCAAAAAAAAAAAAAGAATAGATGAGAAACAGCCCAACTGAGGACTTCTCCTCACCGCTGCGTTACATACCGAAAGAGACACTCCCCTAGAGCAGACGACAAGCCCGGCGCAGCCCAGCACTTTCTGCCTCTCCTCCCCAGTTTAAACAAAGGGACCAAAGGAGCCGACTCATAAACTGGTGATAATGAAGAGGATGTTTAGAATGAAAACGGGATCTTTCTAAAAACAAAAAGGGACAAAACGAGATAAAAGAAAAGGAGTTTTTTTCCCACCAAAATCTGTCTGCTTGGACTGGACCCATAATAAACATACACACAGCCACACACAAATAGATACACACAAAACACTACGGGAGGAGCTGGAGGGCAACGGGAAACATAAAGAAAGGGGAACAGTGGGCTGGGGCTGTTAAGGGGGTGGGGGGCAGGCTGGCACCAGGCAACAGTAATGTCCCTGCCGCCTAGAGCTGATCTCCTCAGGAGCCGACCTGAGCTGCAGTTACCGCGGGTGAATACAGGACCGAGGCCCCCTACATTAGGGGTATAACGCATAGCTGTGATGCTCTCCATGTGCAGTAACAGTGTCGGTGTAGCGCGGGGATGCGGGCTGCCCGTCGCCACTATGCTGGCCTAAGAGGCCGAGTCCCCGAAGTCTGTAACACACTACAAACCTGCAGGGTTAGCTGTTCAGATGACTATTACTGTGACTGCTGGTATTACAAATTATTTTAAAAACTTCATAATGATGCATGTTTAGAACACATTATTAAACAACATAATTTATTACGCATAGCATACTAATTGCATGTGCAATGTAACGCTGTCTTTTTTAATGCACGTTAAAAGTATTATTATTAAATATATTAATTTATGACAATAATCCATTCTCCCAATAATAAAATATAATAAACACAATAATAATATTTTTTACCTTCTGGCACTAGCTGGGATAACACTAAATTTTATATTAGCTTATTTACAGATAAATTAATTATAACTTTCCTAGATATAAAGGTCTCAGTATATCTTTGCATAAAAATATAGGACTTAAGAAAATCTTAATTAAGAATGCTCAAACTTATTTCTTAAATACAAAATTTGAAATATTAACTGAAAATAATTAAAAAGTCAAAATTAATTTAATATGAAAATAGTAACTTAAAATATTATGAATTGCTCATTTGTTGTCAATTATTTGGTTGACCTTTAATTTATTAAAAATAATAGCAATTTTTAAAGTATTAAATTATCATTTAATAATATTTATTTGCAGCCTACGGTAAAATGAATTCTACATTTTTTACTAGTAATTTATTAAAGGTAAATTTGTAACACCTAACCTGAACTACATTTTCGCGGCATGTAAAATTTACCCTTCACCCAAAGTGGGTAAATGGAAACAGACCAAACTGACTAAGAGAGTTGGTGAGCAACCAGAAAACACCACGGACATCACCACGAATATCACCATGGACATCACCACGAATATCACCACGGACATCACCACGGACAATGGCACAGACAACAGCACGCTGTCGCGTCTGGCAGCTCGGTTCAGCTCGGCTCAGCTTGGCGGGAAGCTGAAGTTTGGCCTCGGGCGGAGAAATGCAGCTCCCGCTCGCCTCTCGCACGGGCCTGGGTTCAGGCCAGCTGTCAGCGCACAGCGAGGTACGAAGTGAGGCACACGGGGAAAGAAAAGCAAAACCCTGACACACCGCCATGCTTAAATTCATTTAGCAGCACTGTCAGATTTTTGCATTTGTGTTTCTCTGTTTCTGCTTTGTGTTGGTACATATTGTGCTGGCGGAGGGAATTAGGACATGGGTAAGAAAAGCAACTTGTAAGCTATAGGACGCTGCCAGAAGAGGCTGGTGTAGGGAGGCACTGGGGCCCTGCCGCTCACCTGGCGTGTGGACGAAGTAGGCCAGGTAGAGGTCCAACTCCTTGACGGAGACTCCGATGTGGTGTGGCTGCACGCACAGGCCATGGTTGGAGCACTGGGGCGACTTGATGAGCCGCTCGCCGTCCGTGCTCTCCAGAGGACTGCCCTTGAAGAGGATCACCATCACCAGGTCCAGCCGCCACACCTTGTCGGCCTGCCGCAGGCAGTCGATGCGCCGGATCTTGCCCTTCTGGTCGGGGTTGGACAGCACGCAGCATGGCGGCTTTTTGCCCGTGACGGTCAGCACGAAATCCTCACGGAACTCGGGCCGGATGTCCTTGCGCAGTTTGGCCAGCAGCCGGGACGCCCACTTCTGCTTGACCTCGGCCTTCTCGCTCAGCAGCTCGTCCTTGACCGCGCGCTCCTCGTCCTTGGTCATCCGTTTCTCGTGCTTCTTGAAGTACTTGCGCTTGCGCGCCTGCAGGTTGAACCAGGTGTAGGCGAAGGCACGCACATGCGGCAGGAGGGCCTCGATGAAGGGGTGGAACTCATCCTGCGGTATGGAGAGGGACAGACCAAACTTATGGAGGGTCCTCAAAACAAGTACTAAGAAAGTATGACCTCATGTTAAATTAGCTCAGAAAAGAAAAGCAAAGGAAATAAGGTGCAAATAATGCCACAATAATGCAACATAGAAAAAGATGCCCTATACCCAGAAAGAGTGAAGACATTTTAACGACCCACAGAAACAAGAAAATTAATCCCAAAAATAACAAATACAAAACACTCGCTAATTAAGCTTAAAGGATGTATATACTTGTATTTATTAATTTTAAATATGGAATTTATATCCTAACAATTACAATAATTAGACTGTACTGTGTCTCAAAACAAAACACATTTATTTGAAAGAAATAAATGAAAATAAATAATATATAATTATTAAAATTTAATACTTTCTCACAGGCTACTTTTTGTAGTTGCAAAAGAAAATTAAAGACAAAGGTTACTTCAAAATTTAAGGATTGCAAAATGTTTGAGCAAATAAAGATGACAGAGATTAACGCGTTTCAAATTGCACACGGTGGCCCTATGTGATGCCCGCTGTAGGATCCGTTCAACTATCCCACAGCACACTGACTTCTCAGCGGCCAAACTCCAAGGCACCATCACACTGCCACAGCCGCCACACCACGGCCCACGCTCGCCAAATTAGCCGCTGCTAACCCCACAGCGCGTGTAAGCTGCGGATAAAACATCTTTTGCCCTTTGGACATCTCCTCCATTTTCTGCAGCTTAATCCATCTGCATTAATTTTTAAATGCACAAAGAAAAACAACAGCAGCACAAAAAAAAAAATATCAGGCAGCCTGGTAGTTACCATTTTGCACTCTCATCATAAATTCGGCCCGACGATTGTGAGAAAAGTATCCTGCACCAGATACTAGCTGTATCCCCAGCTCACGAGCAACCAGGGAGGAAAGTCAGCATTGAAAAGCCAAACGTTTAAAAAGATTTATGTGGCAAAAAAGCAGGAAGCACTCAATTCAATTGTCCATGGAAATGAGAATTAAAGTAAAAAAAAATAAAATAAAAATAAAAAAAAACACGGGAGGGGGTGCAGCACACCAGCAGGAAAGATCACTGGTGGCACGGGTGGAGATTATATTTTTTTTAAAGAGAGAAAAAAAAAAGAAAAAAAGCTGATGTCAAGTGCCAGTGAAGAAACAACTTGGAAAAAGAGGAAAAAAAGACAAAAACAATCACCAAAAATAAACCCGCTTCTTTTGCGGTTTCCAAATAAAAAAAAATAAAAGCTAAATAAAGACAGAAAAAAAATCCTTGGCAAAGCAATAAGTGGTATTGGTGTTTGCTCGGAACTGTGGGCCCTGCATAAGACTCGAAGAAAGGGAGAGAGGGAGAGAAAGACGGATGGGGGGTGAGGAGAATATGGAAAAAAAAAAGGAGAGAACCGAATCAATGTTGGAAGAGCGCGTACGGCCGCTGGCAAACGAGAGTGCTGCTTCTTTTTCCCCCTTTCCTCTCCAACTCTCTCTCTCTCGTCCTCTTCACGATCTTTCCCTAACCATTGCCTGAGCCTTTGCCAACGCGAGGAGGGCCCCACCTATTTGGCAACAAGGCGCCTACAGCCCAGCCAATGCGTTAGCTTCAAGAGCTGAAAGGGAGGGAAGAGAGAGGGGGAGGGGGGGAGGTCGGTGGCGGAGAGAGTGAGAGTGTGTGTGGCGAGGGAGAGAGAGCGCGCTTGTGCGCCCGTGTGCGTTTGCGTCCGCGCAACGGACGCCATTTGGTACGGGAGCGGATGCTCTGTGAAAGCCTAGCAACTTCTTATCGATGCATTGGCAAAGTTTGGGAGCACTTTCACACGCAGATCTGACACACCTCTCTCACCGCCATATCCAACATGGCCACCGTCGCCGCAAACCACACGCGCGGCACTGCCACCCCCCCCCCCATCGCATGGCGCTGGCGCTACACTGCCTTGGCACAGAACGGCTTGAGAAAACACGGCCCCAAAATCCCACTAGACCCTCCAACCAGCAGCTGCTCCCGGATTTACCGCACGAACAAAGAGGAGGAAACAAATACCCCCCAATAAATACATCAGTATATGGTATATAGCCATTTTGAAACACATATACAAAGTTGGCATGAGACTGAGTGCCAGAGATGTTAAATGCATTTCACAGACAACGAATGCAGCCTGTAGGAGCATATCCATAATAAAAAATAATAATCCATCAAATAAACAAACGTATCCTTCATCGACAGCATACCTGCTGTTCTTTTCACCTGCACAGCAAAAAATAAATAAACAAACAGAAAACGAATTACCTCACAGCCCTGATTCGTCCAGTTCCCCTGCATTCTGTTTATTTGTGCTCTCAGACCTGCAGGAAGCACATTCCTTTCCGTGGATTTTCTCTGCAACTCGGAAGCGTGAACAGGTCTCTTTCGCACCTGAGCTATGGTCCTTTCACTTGTAAGTGGATCTCATTGTAAAAACCAGGTGGAGTTAGGAGGCACAATACTGCAGGACCACACAAAGCAGGAAGCCAACCACATCCATTTCATCCCAGGCCAAGACTACTACAAGCAAAGCCATACAAAACACACAAAGCGTGAGCCTAGGAAACTTCCTTCACACCAAGACTTTTAATTCAACATCCCAGTTCAGTGTTGTGACTTCTGTACAAACAAATGAGATCAAACTCAACTGGCAGAGTCATTTCAAGGTTTGGATAGACAACATGTCACATATAGGACTGCGTCTAGTGCCACTCTTGCACATTCCTTGGTGTCCTGCTCCGCTTCAGCACACTAAAAGAGTCCCAAAGTTTTGCTATGCTATGGCCCATTAATTATCACAGTGCATTCGTGGAGCTATACTCCTCCTCGAACCAGCACCGAAATCACAGAGCTGTCATCTTTCCTTTGTTCTTCTGTGGTGTGCCAGAGCAATCAGGTGTTTCCGCCCCCAAAAAGATTTTGCGGCCTCGATGGTTACTGTAATATTACTGTAATAAAGGGGCACTAGGAAACCGGGAAGAAGAAGCTGGACATACACCATAAAATGGAAAAGTGAGAAGGTACACTACAGCTAGCGGCACGCGGCGGGAAAAGCGCGGCCACCACGGCGGGACATTTGGCGGCGTCTGCCGGCACGGCGCTGCCACGGTTCCAGTCACCGGAGACAGCAGCACAAAGGCAAGAGGGTCCTCAAGATGGGACAGGAAATGAGAGCACCGTCATGCACCCGCTATGTGACACAAACGCCAAAGAAACATCCCTTATACTTCACCCCTGTTAGCATGACTCCACCTGCTAGTAGTTTTTCATTATGCTAACCCTGGATATGCGCTATAATTAAAATTGAATTTTATATTTTATCCTGTTAAAAACATTTTAAATATCTGCCAACGCCTCCTCGACGTCCATTGAACCTGGTTCTATCTACTGCTCCATTCATTCAGGTCTACTTGCGCTTTACTCTACAATTTTTTTTAACTGCTTTCTTAAATGGTGGAAGGACCAGTTTTAAATGATCACCTAGAAGAAAAATTTCATATTACAGACATGCAAAGGTATGTAATATATGTTAATATATATAAAAAATTAAGATCTAGCTTTAATTAGAATCGCAAGTTAAGCAGGTGACCAAGGAGTCGGCTTTGCTTGCCATTATCTGTCCAGTGCTATTCAGCATTACTGCAAAACAATACCCCAGGTTTTATTCAAAAGAGCCATCTTATCCCAACAGGCCAGATCCTGAGCTAGGAGCTTTGTCTAGGCATGGGGTAAGCTCCTGCTCCTTCTGGCCACATGCTCTCATTTTGTGAGGGACATACACACAGAAGGCCATGGCCAGACTGAGGTAGAAGAAGCTCTTGTCCAGAGGCTAATCTGACCTGCCATTCGGTCCTCTGACGATATCTAGGATAAATAACAAAAAAGTCCAATAGTTCCCCTGCGCCGTTTCTTTTTTTTTTTTTTTTTGCGAACAAGCATTTAAGTGGAGTCCAGTAATTTAACATTTTAATAACTAGTACAAGTATCACAGAACGCACGATTGATTCCCGCAAGAAGCCATTCTTTATATAATAGAGTCTAGAACAGGCCATATATAAGAACAACTCTGATGAGCTATTACAGGCATTTTTACAGGGTAGAGACTCTTGTACGAGGAAAAGCACCTTTAACTTACGGGTCTCCATGAAACACAAACGCCCATACATTAGTCGACAGAAGTTTTGTGAACAACTGACTAATGAAAAAGCAACCTGAGCGGAACGGCTACCTATTCGTTAACATTTTTTTAATCAGAGCAGGGATTCATTCATTCCGGGCGCTCCCGTTTGTGCGGAGGTCTCTGCCAAGGGAGCGCGATGTTTGTTACGCGAGACGCAGCGAGACGAAAGCAGCACCAAGCCTCGCCAAGGGTTTCAGCAGCAAGAAAATAAAACACGCCGGAACCCGGAGAGCAAAAATAAAAATGAGCTGCGAGGAGACGGCCGAGAAGCCGTCGGCCTCATGCCGATCCCTCGTAACCCCGCCACTCTTCCCTCTTTGCACCGTGACACCAAACCGACGACTCCAAGAATTAAAGTCAGCAAATCCTGAAGTGAGTGAATCCAGTGTTCAAATACATCACAGTTACCCCCTTTATTAACACCATAAAACACTTAAAGAAAAATCCATTGGCTTTCACAGACCACTGACGGCAGAAGTCTTCTAAAGCAGCAATCCCTTATGAAATAAGTTTAAAAAAAAAAACAAATATTCATTGTTCTTCAATAAGAGTCAGCGATGGCCAGTTCCTAGAGAAATGATTTATTACTATTTCTTTATAGTCTCAGTGATATATAATTACAATTATTACCGCGTGCATCAATGTGAATTTAAAAACATATAAACAGTAATAACGATTCATTCAGAAGACAGTGATATAAAGGCAGCCGCTGTGGCAGCATGAAGTATGACTTCTGCCATTTCGGTTATAAATTGTGGCTACTGTGGATTTTCTTCTACACCACTGACTCATATTAATGTTACTAAAAGCACCAAAAAAGTCCCTGCATATAATTTCCAGAAGGAAAAAAGAAATGCAATACTTCTTCGTGCTTCTGTACCGAAATGAGGAACATTCATATTTACACCGCCAGTCGCAGCAGATCCACCCACCTGCAGGAGCGCTACAAATAAAATATGGCAAGAACTATTTTAATTTTTTTTTCAGGATCTGACTATCGGCATTTTAGCCCACAATCCCCTGTCCAAAAAAAACCTCATTGATAAGGAGCCGCAAAATGTCATAGGAAAGACAATTTAGCGAGTAAGTTTATATGCGAAAGAATGTCTGGCACAATTTCTAAACCCATGGCAACCGGATCTCAGACGGGCCTGGAGAGCGGGGTCAGAGGGCTTGTGTGTGTCCTTCTGCCGCTATAGTGAAGGGCATACGTGGTCGTTGTACTAAGCAGCCAGATCCGACTCAGAGCAATGCAGGACAAGCCAAGCCTCGTTAGAAACATGTAGTCTGTGTGTGTTTGGGTCCTTAACTGGGCATATAATGAGTTTTTTTCCAATGGAAAACTGAGTACTTTAATACCTTTCTTTAAAAAGTAGTTGCTTCATCGGGGATGCCGGTTTGGTATTCAGAGAATTAATATGCTGCAAATAATAGACATATATAGATTACAGGAATAGGGATATAAAATCCTGAGGCATCACAAATTAACCATTTCCAACTTCGACCATATTTAGAAAAAAAAACAAATTATAAAACGTTTTAATTCCAGACTTTTATAATTCACAATATCTTACTGCATCCAAGTTAATTAAATACTGTATTATTCTCTGGATTGCTCTCCAACATAAAAAAAGACAAATGAACAAATACTAAAAAGACGGCTGAGACGTAGGCTAAAGCTCATTTTACTCAACTGTTAAACGTTGTTAATGTCAATGTGCAAGTCAAAATATAGGCTAGGTCGAAAGAGACTCCGCTGCCAGCCGAAAGAACTTGATTTAACACACGGCCAGGAAATAAAACAATCCTACCGAACTCAAACCTTCCAAGAAGCGAACTGAAATACTGAAAGCAGAGACCTAAAATAATTATACACAGAGAAAAATATTTACCAGGGAGTAACTCTACCTGAATTCAAATAAACTTCAAACCATAAAACATTCAGCAATAACAGATCATTAACATTATTGATTTAATCTTGACTAAAGAGAGACTAAAATATTCTTTTGCTGAGAATGAATTAGGATTTAAGGCAGTGTTAAAATTAGGTTTGATATTAAATAACAGTACTATTTTAAGGAAACTAACGTATTTGTTAAGATTCTGGTTAGGTGTAAAACCACCAAGTTAAACTGGGCAAGTGCGGGACCCCCGCACTTGCTCTGAAGGATTAAAGAAAAGGAGAGTCCCGGATTACACGCATAGGCTAAACACCCGACAACCACGTGTACTTTTTCATTTAATGATCCCTTTATCACGTGAGACCAAAATCAATAAAACTTCAACCGTGTCACATCACTGAGATACTTTGTTGTAAATTTGTTATCTATAACCCCGTTTATTGCGTTGTCTTTTATCGGTATAAAAGCATGTAGTCGGCGCACGTATAATACGGCGACAATCATGCTTTAGAAAAACTCTCAAATCTTAAAAAAAAGCCACGCAATTCTACTAAGCTTTAATACATTTAGAAGAAAAAAGTTAAACGAAATGTAACAATTATTGAATAATTATTTTGTTTAGATTGTTTGGATTTATTCAAATGCTTAAATAATAAAAACAGTTACAAGACATTTACACCTATATATTACATACTCTATTACAGAGTAATTAAGAAAATTAGCTACACCACAGAATCACTCAAATGACGGCAAATTGTATTATTTTAAGAATGCAGATATCTTTGCTAAGAAAGTAGTTTTTCTGTAACACTGATACTTTATATTATTCCGGTAACAGCCTAGTTGAAGTCTTCTGTGACACAAAAAAGCAACACGTTCGTAAAATTATTAGCGAGAGGAACATCTTTACACGAAGCCTATAGGGTTTTCTTTGTCTTATGATGACCCGGCACTGAAACGGCGTTTACAGCATATGTATTTAGTCTTTAATTCTGACTACCAACGACAGAATCTATTTCCTATTTACGGGACAGCAAGAATAGAATATTACTTTTTGTTCTTTTAATTTGACTATTAATTTAAGTTAATTATTTGGGCACCAAAAACAAAGTAACCAAAAGTTATGTATGCAACAGTAACACAAAAAGGTACATGCAGAAAATGCCTTCATAAGGACTCAGGAAAGGTAAAGTTCGCCCCCTTTATACCCTCAACTAAAAAAACAACTTGAATTAAAATTCGATGTGGGGTTTCATTTTTGTTAGAACATTTTCATCTTATTAAGCTTAAAAATAAGCCAAGTACCTGCGCCAAGCAGTTAAATACAGATACGCCGCTGGGCCGAATAATAAAGAACGTTCTCCAACTTTTATATGTGCCACGTATAAAAGTTGTGAAGCCACTCAAAAGAATATTTAATATTTTTTAGAGAACATAATACAACACAGGAATACAACTTAAATACATAAATGTAAATGATTTCGTTCACCCAGCCGAGTTACGTGGACAGAGAATCGAAGGCCAAAGCAAAAGTTCACGTATGGGTTTTTACATTTTGTCTATTATAAGTCTTTAAAAGGAAAATTCATGCACATGTTTATTTTAAATGCAAAGTGTCCAATAAATTATATAGCTATTTTAGCAGCCTGCCATTATATTGTACATAAAATCCGTCATTAAATGAATGAATGAATAAAAAATAAACACTGTGTTGATATTATATTATATAAAAGGATATCACAAAAGATGTAATGTCAGTTTAAGTATGTCCAAAAAAGGATTAATACATTTAAACCGAGATCGAATGCAATTTAAATTGTATGACCTGTGCGTTTATGTATTTACGTAGTAGCCTGTCTATTTGTTTTTTGTTTGGTTTTTAAATGATTTTATAAACGTAGGATTTTCGACATTACTGTTTTTCTAATATACTCACATTAAATGAACTTACTCTTAATACAATAAAATAGAAAGAGGGAGACCATTTTTTATGTTAAGTTAATATGCCTGAGGATTTCGTACGATTTGTAAGTTGTTGACCTTCCACTATTATTTCGGTTCTTGGTGTTGCTCTTCGGTCATTATAGCGTGTTCTTCGACAGCGTATCGCATCAAAGGAAGAAGCACCACTGAAGCCAAAGTCTTACATTCTGGAAGAACTGGCTACATTAATGCACGGCACCCAATTGTAACATCTGCGTTGCTCGTAATACGCTTCTGTCGCGATTTTATAAACGTGGAAACCTGAATGCACAATTAAAACCTACCACAGACTATGCAACTACTGCAAAAAACTTTAAAAAAAACATAGACTTCAAATAACAAAAGTTGGTTGGTTATAGAAATATATTCATTTAGAAGACACAATAAATGGGAAAAGGTAACGGGGTTTTGTAACACCGAAAAAAGAACGCAATTGAAATTACCTGGAAAGTTAAGCAAGCAAAAACGGGGGCACGGACAATAAGTACAGGTCAAATGTGCTTTTCTTTTGCATTGAGCGCTAAATAAATTCTACTCCAATGATAGACTATTGTGATGGACCTCCTTCATAAATTAAGTGTGAATATGTGGCAAAACTCTTTAAAAATTCCGCCACATAAGATGACACGTAAGAAAGACAGACGCAAAACTCAGTGTCTGAATATTCAAGCACATTATCCCGTGCCGTTTTAGATTCTTCAGTAGCAAGTAACATAGCTGGGAAGAATCAAAATATCTAACATTAAGTCTTTCACCTGCATTTCTAGACCCTATTCCTAGATTTTTCAAAGAGATGTTGACTGCTTGTCAGATAATGTAACCATTGTAAACAGTTCTCCTTCAACTGGCAATTCTCCAAATGTATTGAAAACTGCTATTGTGAAACCTCTCATTAAGGAAAGTACAATAGATCCTGCTGTGCTTGGCAATTTTGCACCTATATCAAATCTCCCTTAGCACAAAAAAGAATGTAAAGTTTGGTTTTGAAACAGACATACACTATGGGCAAAAAGTCTTGAACTTCCAGTTTTGTCTTAGAATTAATTGTAATGATTAGACTGCTTCCATTAACATAGGAAATGACCTTACAGTAATTTTCCTACATTGTATGTGTCCCAGTTCATTTTGATTTAAGCACTGTATTTAATATTGTAAATTTAAGTACTAATGAATTGTCTGAATGACTACATCAAAATTTCTAAACTCGTTTCAGTCCTATTTGGTTTGAATTGAACATAACTGAAAAAAAGTGTTTCCCTGTGGTGTTGCAGAAGGATTTTTTTTTTTTTAGATCTTGATTTCCACTATATATACATCCATTTGACACAGTTATGTAAAACACATCACTGCCTTTTAAAGTTGTGCAGACAATAGCATATATGTTTAACCAGACGCTGACTATAACGACATTACACATTTAAAGAATTTAACTGACAAGAAAGCTTGCTGTCTGAAACTTTATAAATATATGAAAAAGTTAAGTTTTTATGATACTGTATTGACCCAAAAGTATGCAGACAGACATGCAAAATTTGTGTGCCACATAGGTTATTGGGAATGCAGGGATGATGCTTAATTTTGAACTAAATTTCCAAGCAAAGGTATCATATGCAACAAAACAGATTTTTAGAATAAATTTTTAGAATAGAGTAGTAGGTTTATAATAGTATTGTACTGTACTCATCATTGTTTTTAGAAGTACTTAATAGTTTGGCACCTGGGTATGTTACAGATTGCTTGTCGGAATACACACCAAAACCATTCTCTACTTCTGGCATCCTTCATAGACCAAAAAGTCCATTATTAAACTGGCCAGGTGGTCTTTTATGCACTTAAGCTTTGGAATACATTAAATAAAGAAATAGAGGAGCAAGCACTCCTCTGTTTTTCCAAAATAGTCAGAATTCTGTCTCACGGTCTTAACTATTTTATTGCATATTTTATTGTGTTTGGTTGTCATCATACACATTCGCTTTAATATTATGTTAAGTTCTGTATACAGCACTTTGAGATCCAATCTGGTGCAAAAATGCTGTGCTAAACAATATAATGATAACAATAACAATAATAATAATTATTATTATTAGAGTATTGTAAGTATTATTATTATTATTATTATTATATTTCAGGAGTGTTTTCATAATGGAACCCATTTCACTTCTATAGTAACATACTGCTCGACACCTTACTGGTACAATATCATGATGACATTAACAAACTGAATATTAACATGGGAAACATGGATAATGGGGCTTTTACTTACAAAGTAGTTTAAACTTCAATGCAGTAAAGTAAGGGTTACCCAGTCCTTGTCCTGTGAACCCACTGTGGATGCTGATTTTTGTTCCAGCCTCCCCATTCATTAATTAGGCTTGGCAGGACACCTACGGAATACTAATCTACATGCTATATCTATTAGCTGTTAGAAGTTTCTCATTAGTTACAGGATTGTTGAAACACGTTTTCTTTCACCTTAATTTGTGCGTCTCAAATAAAATATTAGTCTTATGAAGAATAATTATAGTTACTCACTTCAGTATTTGTTCGATTTGTTTAATGTTACATTTACTTAGTACTTTAAATTAATAACTGTTAGGAAACACGCACACAACAACAAACAGTGGGCAATTTTCACGTTATTTTCAGTACGAACACGGAAAAAAAAAACGCCAGAGATTGACAGAAGCGTCAAGTCAAATCCAGGTCCAAAATCAACTGAAAACGAAGTTAAGCTTAATTACTGTAATTAAAGGGCTCCCAGTAACAAAAGCAGAGTGGGTTCTCTATAGTGGGTCTCGAGGAAGCCTGAGACACAGCGAACTATTGATTACTGCCACCTGTCGTTCATAGCAAAGGTACTGAACATGGGGGGGGGGGGGGGGGGGGAACTTGCAGACATTCTCCCATCAAAAATGCAACATTTAAAGTTTCAAACGCTTCACACTTCTGTAATGATGATGGAAAGTCAATACATTACAGAATGCGTTTTAATTAGCGCCTTATTTACACCTGAAGCACACAGGGGATGTGACTTACAACCCAAACAATTGCTTCAGTAAAGCAATTAAGTGCGGCGAAAACGCCGCTGCCTGCGAGGACTGAATCTGGGTGTCCCTGCTTTCAAACAAATGAATGGGTTAACGATAACTGAGCAAGAGCCGCCGCAATTCCCCAGACATCGTTTACTGAGCGCGAACAATGTTTCAGCAGATAACGACCAGGCACCTCTTTCATTATTTCTTTACATAAAGTGTAATTGGAAGCATTACAAATATATTTTTAAGAATCTTATGAGTGATTAAATCTTGTTTATAGGCGAATAAAACATGTCACGGACTCTCGCACCTTTGGCACTCAACAGTCAGCATTTACACTTGTCTTATGGATTCGGAAATTAAAACAATAAACCGTTTGAATATTTTTTGTAACTATGCCAAAAAATCTGTTTTTTATTTTAAGTAGATGAAAAACAACTGCGTCCTACTGTCAGTATAGGTGAATAACAAGTGTGTCCTAAATTGTCCTTTTTTGTTAATCCCCCGTTATCACAAACCTGGTAACCAGGTACGCTGTCCATCTTGTTGCTATGAACGCTAACCTGAGTGTAGCGCCATCCTGTACGGCGGAGTCCCGTAGTTCCACCGTTTGCAATAGTCTTTACACCCAAATCTAGCTGCCTACACATCCATAAGTCAGACGAACTATTTTCCCGTAATGCACGGTTATGAGAACGCCTGTGTTAACTTACATCCCACTTCATTAACGCAGCCTTTGTCCGGTTTGTATATTTGCGTCTGGGATGCCATACCTTTTGACGCACACTGACGTAGACTAATAAACTTTTCACCCCGAGCCTCTCCTGACCCAGGTAGACACACTGTCTCACTAGCTGCTCTCTGGGGATCATATTTCTTTTCCCTTTGAAGTGACATGAGTACAAACATAAGTGAGGCATAAGAGAAATTAAACCAGTATACCGGCATCTGTTTATGTATGGTTGATATTTTAATAAACAAGCGTTCAAACCGTCTGTGTAGTTTTACTGTTCAAGTTTTTATAATTTTGTCATGTCTGAGTTATCAGTTAAATAAAAGGAGTGCCATTCAGATATAAGGTAAGTGAATATTGTTTTGCGCATAAGGCATTAACAACGGCCCTCAACAAGTGAGCCAAGCTCCACTCCAGCATCCCGGCTAGATATGCATCTTGTAATTGCTTCTTTATTCCATAAATTGAGACACCCCCGCTTCCACCCAAACACTGCAAAAACTGGAAGCTCATGGCAATTGACAGGTTTATGTAACATGCATGTTTCACTGTAGTACTCTTTCTTCTTATATCAAAAGACCATTCGTAAAGCCTCATAAACATAACCCAAGAAGCACCTTTCTGCACAAATGCAGCCTTTCCCGAACCCAGAAGAGCTCACTGTACTGTGTCCAGCCCGTCAGCTGCAGCCCGTGTCTGATTGCACCACAGAGCAATTTAACTGAGAGTTTCCACGCAGAGAGGAAGCCTCAGCTCGGCGGTTTCACAGCTCTGTCTCTTCTGAGGGACTGAACCAGCTCCAGCAGCTGCTCGCGTGGCCATTCTTGCTGAGTGCAGCGGGTGTAGTGCAATTGCTGTAAACCTCTACTCTAATCGCTACAATTAACTATTAATCACCGGGCTCCAAGGAAAGAAGAATCAAACCACAACACAAACTTCCAAAATTTCACCACGTGTGCAAGACTTGTGCAGGGTGTTTTGTGCTGCCCTTATGCCACTCACCAAATCAGCAACTTACTACAGAGAACATATGCAATCATTTTGTGGGGCCATTCTGAGCACCACTTGAAAATGTAGCCTTACATACCAATAATATGTCACATTACCAATATTACTACTACTACCACTATTACTGTTACTAAATAATTATAATAAAATAATAATAAGAACAATAATAATAATAATAGTAATTGACTATGATGATGTCCAACAGTAATATTCATCTGTTATGTTAAAGTGTTAACTGTTATATTGACTTAAGTCTGATTACTATGTCAAACCATTATGTTCAACTATTGAGGTAAATTGTAACAAAAAGGAAACTATGTGGAAATTAGGTAGAAGACTGGTTTCGGACATAGACTTGTGACAGGAAGACTATTATTATGAGTTCCCAGATTGTGCCTACTGGGCCAATCTTAATTGCTTTTAGTAAAATATCCAACTATACAAACGAGCAAAACATTTGGCTGAAAATGTGTCAGGTAAGCAACTTGACATAACTGGATAATTCAGTACTTTTTGCCCCCCGACAGCCCCCTTGCTGCACAGGTAAATCAGCAATTAGTCTCCACTCACTGATCGCAAAAGAAAATTTGGGGCTTAATTACACTAGAAATATATCAACACCCCTGATTATGGAGGATGTCAAAAGTCTGTCAGTCTGCTTCACTAAACCAAATTTAAATGCTGCAAGTTTCATTTACATCATCCCTTGAAAGAACCTTCATTGGAAATAGTACTAGCAAGAGGACTAAATTCTTTATGGTAAAGCTGAATTCGGCAAATAGTTCAATATCCATCCATCCATCTTCCTTATGTGCTTGTCCTACACAGTATTGCGGGGGGTCCAGAGCCTACGCCAGAGGCTATGGCACAAGACAACGCAGGATGGGGTGTCAACCAAACACAGGTAGTACAATATTGAGAAGAGAATCTCGGAGACAACCGTGTGTCCCAAATAACGTCCAACCTTAGCTCCCATTTGCTGATGCTGTTACTCATGTTAATTGACCCCGCCCCAAGTGAATTCACACAGCATGCAGAGCCGCGACAAAGCCACACAGAAGCCTGAGCTGGGTGACTGTAAAGCTCGAGAATCAACCCCTCTGGGTGAAACCCTGATGTTGCTACAGAGCAAAGAAAGGACAACACTATGGTGACTCTGCAACACTCTCCTTCATGCAGGCCTTTGGGAGTTTGCAGGGGGGGGGGGGGGGATTGGACATTGGCTGGGAGCGTATTAGTCTGGTAGTCTGGCAGAAGCTGCCGACGAATCCCTCGCTCCCTTGTCCATTCGTGTCCCAGTTGTTGCTGGGATATTTTTGTCTGATGCGGTGAATGCAAATGCCCAGAATTCTCCACTGAGTGGATGTGTGGGGCGGGGGGTGGGGAAGGGAATTGGGGGGGGCAGGGATTACAGGAAAGGTCAAGTCGGCTGTGTCGGTCAGGTGCAGCCGAATCTCACTCACACACACACACACACACACACACACCTGCAAAGCTACACGCTGGAATGGCCATGCAGCAGACATAAGCGTATGCGTGTCACACAGTAGTACACACAAACGCTACAGAAATAATGTAGCTCAGTCAAACCAACTATCCGCCTTGCACTTCTGCCAGAATGCAGGGCCCTCCTCTCCCTGAACAAGGGATGCTCTATAGACTAAATCCCAACCCCCCTCCTCCCCCCTCGCCCTTTCCTTTCTTTTGCCCATAGTCTGCCCACTGCCAGTCGGCAGGGCAGGATGCCAGCGCTCCCTACAGCCGGATGCGTTGTGTGCCCTTTATGCAAATGGCTTGCCACAGTCTCCCATCGCCCGTCCCCCACACCCCATCTTTCGCCATGCCTGCTCTTTTCTCCCTCGGTCTCTTGCCCCTCCGCTTTCCCTCTATTTCACACAAGATGTTACCGAGATGCAGAAGCACAAACACCTTCCCCGTTCTCTGCCTCGGACAAAAGGCCGCCTGGCTGCAAAAAGCCCGAAAAGGCGAAACACAATTACGATATTGCCGTCACCTCACTTTGAATACATTCATAGGCACAAGAACTTAAAAATACATACTACTGAAATACAACTTCCAGCCTCTAATCTACACAAAACAATCCATTTTAAGTGGGGAAAAAAATGCATTCCCCACCCCCACCACACACCCAGCAATTTTCAAGACAGAGAATCAATCTCATGGTATAACTGCAAAAAACACAGTGTAAAAATAAAAAGTATCGATGCCTTTCTAGAAGAACACTCCTTCTGTAAAGGGTGGCTAATTGAGCGGAGCTAAGCAGGGCAGGGTGAATGAGGCTTCACAGAAGGTACTGGTGGAACACGCAGTCTCCTGTTAGAATAAACAAATGCCTGACAAGCTCCACATATACTGTACAAATACCATTCGTCTGAGTCACTCGAGACACCTGAAGGAAAGCAGCGTAGGCAATTCAGGGCAGAAGGAGGTACAGCTGTAGCTATAGGAGAGGCCCAGTCACACGCACGCAACACACACACGCATAAATATCACATGCTGACCCCCAAATCTCACAGCACTGCCTGTAACACCGCTGTTTTTTACCCATTCTCTCTGACGGGAAGGAAACAAGCCTAATCTAAAAACAACATGACAAAGCCTCGCTCCAGTCCAGGTATTTTTCTGGAATGTTGTGCAATCAAGCTAGGTTCCCTGACCAGGCAAGCGATTCTGGTGAGGTAGTGAACTCAAGAGAGGGAACAACGAAAAGGGCTGAGCGCTTGACCAGCTATCGTGACGTCTCACCCTGCCTCCCGATCGGAGATGCTGTTGGACACCGGAGAGGGTTAACAGCATAGCCCAGAGCACAGAGGAAGGGCTGCTTTGAAAGCAGCCCACTGCGGCTTCCTGCACAGGCCGTCCGATGTCGGCCGGAAGAGCGCTCACAATGAGGGTGAGAGGTCCACGCATGCCGAACGCCTGCCCCGAGGGACTCCAGGATGCACGCCACATACTGACAGCAGCACTTGCTGGACATCGCCATCGCCACCTCCCACACACAGACAGAAACACAGAAGGTCATAAATACATATAAGACTACGCTGTGCTGGACAGCAGACATATACCACATCACTTGCATGTTATAGTCACTAGCAGTTGCTAGAGTAATAGTATTTAATTGCAGTTTAAGTTTAAACATTAAATAACAGGCCTAATTCTACTGAAATTGAGTCCAGAAGCATTCAATCGTGTATCATCGAATTAAGAAAACTACCCTAAGCCAGTGTTGCCATCCCTGAATGACCATTATGCTCCCACGCTGCACTTCACAATAGGGCAGTTGTAGTTTTATGGAAAAAAAAAAAAAAAGGTCTGTCAGGACTGGCAATCTTTACAAATTCCCTTTCGTTCCCAGCGGAGTGATGAAACATTCGGAGAACCTTCTCGCCAGAGGCGTTATGGACGACCACTTGGAGCAGCCTCCTTATTGATGTTCTGGGAGAGATGCTGACGTGCAGCAATAGCCCACAGGGCGTTTCCAACGTATTTTTGCAAAGAAAAAATAAGAAATTGCTTGTCAGCTGTCCTTCAGGTGCTACACGGCCCTTAGTCAGCACACACAGAGCAGGCAGCGAATGTTCCGAGGACCCTAAGCTCACAAAGGCGTTTATTCCTAAGCCTGCAAGTAAGTCTGCTACGTCCTGCTGTGCAAGGAAAGAAAACGAGCGGGAAGTTAGTCTGAAAAAAAAAATAAGGGTGAGAGACATTAACACCCTTTTCCTACTGCTAAATAATACTCTCCACACCTCTTTCCCCTGTTCCCGTGCAAACTTCCTGTGTTCCTGACTTAATAAAGATAGAGTTATCATGCTGAGATGCTGAAAACTAAACAGCAGATGAATATTGGGGGGGGGGGGGGGGTAAAGGAAGATGGGGTTAAAAGTTCCACTTTGGAACACATCAATGAGGACTGAGGGACAATGGTCTGGCACCTATAGCCTGTGCTGAACTTCACAAATATTCTGGCAGCTTAATCAGGTTTACAGGCCACTGAATGACATACGGGGCCATTGGAACATAGCACCTCACCTTACTCCCCTGCCACGCAACATGCTACACACATGCGCTCATTGTTATTATTATTTTGACGCTTAGCTCATGCTGTCACATTTATACAGCTGGGTGTTTTACAAGTCCTCTATGGAGGGGCCTCTACTAGGAGCCGAAACCTCAGGTCATGAGTCAAAAATTTACGCCATCGCAGAGAACACTCTGCATTGTGGGCTGACACATTGATAAAGGACTTGGATTTAAACAGAGTAAAGCATATCCAAGCAACAGTTCTCCTGTACATCTAACCAAGATCGGTCCCTGACAACATTTGGGCAGATAGCCTGTGGTTTACAAGACGGAGTACAAAGATAAAGTTTGGAAAACTAATGATTATGTCAACAATTCAAAATATCCCATCAACCTTACATAAAGTCTGGTATGCGCTTATCTATGGTATTTTATGTGGTTGTTTTTTCTCCCTCAGAACAGAAGAGCTGAGCTGGCCAAGACAGCCACGTCATTGTTTTACCGGGGCAGAAGTCGTACAAACCAAGATCCCGCCAGTGACTAGTTCCCATCACAACAAAAATGACACGTGTGATTTTACACAGCAGCCTACCTTCCCACAAAAATCCTCACTTCATGGTGCAGTGATTTCAAGTAACTTGACAACAGGGTGGAAAAATATTGATGTGGGGCATTACAATTCCTAATCACCAGCAATGTAGAATTAAAAGTCTTGTTACTGAAAAGAACATTTTACATTTCAGTTCTAGAAACTATTTTGCACAATGCAGATGATGTCTAAAGTTTTAGTAGATCAGCTTAGAATTTACGCCAACAAATTTCAACAATAAATGTCAGTTCTGCTGTTTACTGAGCTAATAATGCCTGAGGAATTAACTGTTTTGATAAAAAAAATCTTTGAGTTTTGCAAGCTGCAGCTTAAATATCATAATATGAAGTCAGCCTCTGTTTTTTGTTTTCCCACATTTCCATCACTGGGCCATAAATCAAATTTCCGAAATTGCTCCCAAAATACCAGACACTAAACTTTCACCCACAATATAACACAAATACTCTATTTTGAGGCCAGAAAGCTCTGGTGGGAATCTCTGTCATTTCAGACTGGGCGATTCCAGGGATGGGTGTTCGTGTTCGCCAGTACAGAGGGATCTACAGACAATGAGAACTGTTAACTTCTTAATGATATTTAAGATACAACATACTATTCCTTAGCAGTAGACATGTGACACGTGGACGACTGCATGAATCTTTCAGAGCAGGAGGTCTCTTTTTCTCCAATGCACAGACAATAGAGGGAGCTGAGCAACGTGTGAACCATTATTCTGGGAGGGCAGGGTCAGGGGTCAACATACTGCAACGCTAAGATACATCTACACATAGACACACACAGACAAACACCCGGCAATACAAATACTTCAGAGCACACACTCACAAATACACAAACACGCCCATTTGCCTTTAAATGGTCTTTAAAAAGTCTGATCGCTCCTCCTGGCGTCTGGAGACAGACTGACGGCTCCTTGGTATCGTTCTTGGGGCGTGAGGTAACAAAGGAAGTCGACTCAAGTGTTGATATTCCAGACCTCCCTTTCAGCACCCAAACTAATCCGGTCATACTTGAGGGGAACTGTACAGACACTGAGGTGCGTTACCCAAAGCAGAGGTGCCCTCTCTGGGGCGTGCCAGTAACAAAAGCTGGGACACGCCTGCGTCTATACCATAGGGTCGGTGACGTCAAACATTGGGACGTACGAGTGGCAATACGGTGCGTAATCAGTCTGGTACAATGGCAGGCTCCCTGGGTTCAGTAACTGGAAAAAATAACATGATATACGAGATACTCCGACAGCTGGAAATTTGGTCCTGTTATACTATGGACCTAGGAGAATCAACGGAAGTCAAAGAAGGGAGAAAATTCTAGAATTTTAAATCTGAGTAGTTGCTTTCACGCTACCATACGTTTAATGGGCAGCTGGGCAGGGCCGGGCAGGGGAGATGTTGTATGAGACCGCATGAATCAGTGTGAGCACGATGTTTATGGACACATTTCCTGCAGCCTCACAGTCTATTCTTCTTTATCACCTGGCTGTGGAATACAATAAACACAGAAGACATCACAGTCTGCCTCGTCAACCCCCACCCCCTACACTTAGCCATGTTCACGGTAGTAAAAGGCCCCTTTTCAGCAGCAGGTGAGGAGCTGGTCTATGGTAGGGGGGGGGGGGGGGGGGGGGGTTCATGGAATTAACGTGTTGCATATATGCATATATGCTTAGAGTTCTACTGGCAAAATCATCCAAGGGGAAAACAGCACTGAATATGACAGCCGGAAATACAGGGTCACCTGGAATGGAAAGGTCTGCTCTTGTGCTCCTCGCAAGGAACATTTAGACAAGAGTCAAAACATCTCTGCTTTGATTACACTGCTGTGAACCAGTCCTCACTGGGCTGGGAACTTCCAGTCTGATTAAATTTGGATGAGGGCCTATGGCTTCTCTTACCCCCCTCCCCCCCTCCCCATCAATAAATACTTATTTCTCTGTCAGACACCAGAACTGCCACATGAGAAGGTGTTGTAGAAACGATAAATCCACAAGTACCGGCAGCGGCCTTACTGAAGGCGATAAATGATGGACCTGCTGGAGGTCGAGGCAGGGCAGCAACCTTAAACTCCGGTCAACCCATTCCAGCACCCCCAGCCCAACCCCTGCAGCCCCACCTGTCAGTTATGCTTAGATGTGACGCTGGCCTGAATCCAGTGCTTTAGTTCCCTCGTTTTTAATATTAGCATGCTAAACATCAATGTGGGGTGGGGTGGGGGGTGGGCTTTCCCACCAATATGTGGCCAAAAGCTGAGAGAAAAGGGTGGAAGGGTCAGAGTGATGATCTCCCTGTCTACCAGCAGTGATGCAGAGGTATATGGTAACAGGCTTAGGAACAAAAGGTTGCTGGTTCAAATCCAAGCAAAAATCAGTAAATATCAAATTGTGTAAGAAAGTGAACTCACATCCAATCAAATTCAAAGGAGCATTTAATATAGGACAAATTGCAGCAATGACAGGGGATTTTTGACATTCAAATAAATATTACACAATTAAATAAACAGCTATTCTCTTGCAACCTTTCTAAATTAAAAAGGCTATACACAAAAGTTTTACCCAACTGTAAAAACGCAGTTAAAAAGTAACTAACCTTCAAATATGAGCGACTGGCTGAGTGTCAGAGTGCGTCACTACACAGCCGTGTTGAATTACCGTGCTTTTATCCAGCTGTTGAGGCTGCTGCTCTGCCGCACCGGGCCACACGGGGAGCCACAGCTACGGACACGGCGACATGTGGCGCGGCCGAGTGGAGGCACTGTCCACAGCACTGCAATGCCCAGGCACCAGGCCTCTCGTACTCTGCCGTTTATGAACATGTGTGTGTGTGTGTGTCTGCGCGTCTGCGTGCGTCTGTGTGTGTGTGTTGCAGCTGCAGGCATTCCTCAGAGTTCACCTAAGGCAAAGATATGGTATGTTGCGCAACAGCGTATAGATTTTCCACTGCTGGCAGGAAGCCAGTCCCAACCCCCCCTCCCCCCCAAAAAAAAAAAGCCGGCTGCAGAGCTTTGTTCCTCGTAACTGGACACAGCAGCCAAATAGCCCAGACACTGACACTGCTTTTTGTCTCTTTCTCTAGATTTTCATCCCTCCTTCTTTTCTCTCACTCTCATAATCAGGTCAGAGACACTTTCTGCTGTTACTAAGCATCCTGTAATATCGACAGCAGAACTTTGAGCTTGACCACAAGTGACCTAACAGATATTTTGGATCAACCTTTATGACACAATTAATCACTCTAATTAAACTAATTTAAGCTGTTAATTAATTTTTCTGATTTGCAATCTGAGACCTTAGCCTTTTTTAGATACAGGCTTTCTTTTCTTCCTTTCTCAGATTATAATCAGAAGCCTTTTCATTTTCTGTGTTCCGCCACCGCCTCCTTGGGATTCGAGCCGCAACCCGCCGTGGAGCTCACTGGGGGGGGGGGGATCCCATCCAGGGTCAGCCGTGGGCCTGGCACATGTGGCAAGATACGGGCAGCACTACAACTGGCACGCCTATCCTGACTGCCCCCCCCCCAGCAGATCTGTGCAGAAGTGTTAAGAATGCACACCTGTGCCAAATGCGCCCGATCGCGCAGGTGTGGGAGAGAAAATGCCTCAGTGTGTATACGCATTTGTAAACACACGACGCATGAGTCCCCAGGTCAGTGCGTGGGAGAGAGGGAGGGAACGAGAGCGAAATGAGAGGCCGGCGCTCGCTGACGGATTTATGATACAGCACTAATATTAACACCTAAGATGGATCAAACCCCTGTGTAATGGGAAGACTATATTGGTATCTTGATATTTATCTGTCTGAAATAGCTATCTGAGGTTGTTGTCAGTGTCTCCACCACAAACAATGCATCCACACTCACACTGTCTGGGTAAAAATAGGTGACCTTCAGGAGGAAATCGATGTGGCGCAGTTAGCCCGGTGAAAGAAGACCTCGGCCATTACAGTGTGCAGGACCTGCGCGGCCCATCACCTTATCAGGTTTTGGTGCCGCTTGCAAGGGCCTGACGCTCTGCATACTGATGATGCTATGGTACGCTAACACAGGGCAACGCAACTGGCAAATCTGCTCCACCAAGCATCACCGTTAGCATTTATAACGCCAAGATGTGTTTCTATGAAAGGTGTTTGGAAGGTCCAAACTAGCGCCAGTTATCCAAAACAGCAGTATGTTAAATGACCTAAACTCATAAGTGTTTGACCCGCAGTCCCCTCTGACTGGGAAGAGTCCTGCCCAGTGCTTCCCGCACTGCTCCACCACCACAGAGATCAGGAAGTGTGCAAAACACACACCCACACACACCCACACCCACACTATGGTCCAAAAGCTTCCGCGGCCACTTTCGCCTACCCCGTACACTGAATGCGAAGAGGCCATCGGGCGCGCCCCTCATCATGCATCACCTGTGGATCTGGCTGGGGCCCTTAAATGAGCTCCACTGTGTCTGGCCACACTGACAAACGTGTTGCAGGGTTGGGAGGGGCTGTAGGAAGGTGCAAAGGAACCTCGCCACGTGGCCCCAGTGAAGGAGGGGAATACTAACCAGAGGGGCGCGCCCATCACCAGGTCTCAAACAAGACACTGTCCACATGCCCCAAATCAGCCTACCAAAGACCTGGCTTTGTCAATCCCCCATAATAACAAACCAAAAGGCGACCCTACATTTACACAGCTGGCCAATCAAAAAGAAATCTTGCCGTATCACGTCGCTCACCGCAACCAAGTGCCCTGCCCCCTGTGCAAACAGCACCAAAATGGGACCTCACATCTAAGATTATACGAGTTGCCATGGCCTGAAATGCAACATAGGCCATGCCTGGAATAACCAGGACTACCCATCTCCAGTCTTCCCTTTGACTAATGTCGCTCTCTACATTTCTGAGTGCATATTTGCGTATGATTCAGACGTGTGCAGTTATGTTTACTATACTAAATGTGTCCAGTAGCTGTGGCAACAGCTACAGTAGAATATATGGGGGTGATGAAGCCCTGCTCTGGGGTCCCAGTCACTGCCAGGACTTTGGCCAAAAACTAATGTGTGTGTGTTCATGTGCGTGTGTTTGTGTGTGTGTGTGTGTGTGTGTGTGGGGGGGGGGGGGGGCGGCAAATGCAGTCCACACAGAGGACATCCTGCTATTCTCTCTGCCTGCAAACTCCCATTACGACTCACTGAAAAACTTTATGCGGATACTCAGCACAGCTGCTGACCTCAAACTTGAATTACAGCAGCGCTCATCTTAAATCCATAGTTAGTAGCTAAATCAATTGTCAATTGTTCCGTTCATTAATTGCCACGTATAACTTGCAAAAAAAAAATTGTTGGGGGATGTTTTGATTTCCTCTTCTTCTTCTAATTATTGTTATTAAATAAAATAATTATATTTTTAAATAATAAGTCTAAGAAAATACATAGAATGCATACATCTCACAGAAAAAATTAATTTCGTTGTTGTAAAGAAACTAAGCTACATAAGCAGACGGCGGACTATAGGCCTATCATTAATAAATATGCACCATTAAAATCTAAAAGGAATCAGATGAAAAAGATAACATAGTATCCGTGTGTGAATGACACTATGCCGTCTGTTATTCTCCAGTGTCACCATATCAGCCACGTAAAAAGAGACGCCATTTTGGGAGACTAAGGGGTGACAGGACGACTCTGGTTTCACCACCGCTCCAATGTCCAGTTAAAGCAACAGTTCAATGAAAATAGGCTAAAACAACAGTGCACTGCGCCAGTTTAGGAAATACATACTGCAATTATATATATTCCATTATAGCATCCAAATTCCAGATATTTACAATTTAAGCACAAACACACATGTAAACATTTTAAATCGGGGGAAAAAACACGTAAAGGACGTAACTAAGCATTCTTTATGGTGAGCTATCGGAACATTACGCAGCCATTCAATCTACTATCAGTCATACAGCTCAATACGTGACCAAGTAACTTAAAAGTATTTCAGTAATATTAATGTGTCTGATCTATCCTAGTGCACATAAATCACCATTGCTCTGCGCGAAGGTGATGACTATTACTTATGAGTGTATTATTCTAATTTCTGCCTTAGACAATGCATTCGGAACTTCGCGGATTACCTTTTAGATAATACATTAATAAATAGCAATAATAAGTCATGGAATATACAGATATGTACATACACACTAATATAAATAACACAACAGCTATATAAATAAATAGACATACATATACAGTATCAGGTAGACAGTTGCGTTCTGTCATATTCAAACATGTTCCTTTGGTATGGAAAAAAATTAGATGGGATAAGGAGATGTGACATTACGAACAAACCGGAAAAAAAAAGTTCAAGCAAAGTGATGGTTAATGTATGCTATACATAACTTTTGTTCAGTAAGCCGCAGTAAACTGTTGTGGGAATTCATTCAAGCCCAGAAATTTATACGGAGATGTCACCGAGAATCTTTCCCTCAATGCTAATAATCTCAATAAACATTCACCGATGTAAGTCAGTCAACCCCCAATTCGCCAGGCTTCGACTCTGCAGCGTTCAGCTGTTGTGCGGATGTGGTGACGCGCCCGGCGCGCGGTCGACGCCAGCACGAGAAGGGACCCTTTCTACTGCCCACATCATCATGGAGGGAAAGCCTCCCTTCGAAGGCTCTGTTAAGGCGCATTATACCGTACCAAACGCGATATGCAAATTACTTTAAATCCTCATTTCTCAGTACGACAAAAGACGACTTTAAAAATATTGTAGCTTTAACGGAGACAATAGCAGGCCGTAAATGAAATTTGTAAACCTATTAAATCGTTTTGAAATGTACTACAGAGTCCAACTGATATTTCCTGGCTATCAGATTAAACTTACAATAATAAACAAGTAATAAACGTATAAAATAAAATCCAGGGTTAATGATTAAAGATTTGCAATTAAGTGTTTGAAAAGCAAGGTTTTGGAAAGCAATCATGCGCTGGGCTTGTGTTGTGGCTTTTGATATTAAACTAGAATTACTATAATTCAAAATTTTAATTAGAATGAGTTTACACCGGGAAAGCTTGTACAAACACTTTAAATTCCCATTTTGATTAAATATTATATTGCTAACTATATTCATGTGATTTTAAAATATTTTCCATACAGCCCTTCAAATAAGAACTAGGACCTAAAACTAATATCGAATTCATTGTTTACATTTAAGTACGCAGCTATGTGTTGTATTTTAATTAAGAGCTATTAAAGTTAGCATAAACAGATTGTCAAATCCTTATACCGGCCATATAATGCAATCTAAGAATATGTCAAATTTTGCTCAAGAAATTCACTGAATTATACAAGCAAATCCGTCGAGGGCTGAAGGCTTGTGGCGTGAACATGTTAAGCTGTAACCCACGTGTTCGCGCCACAGACTATCAGAATCATTGAGAGACTGTCCTACACATTTCCGCAGGTACGAAATTTACGTACGGTTCACGAAATTTCTGTACAGAATAACGACAACTAAAGGCCACACAAAATCAAACATTATTTTAGGCATATAAGGAACAAAGGAATAATCTAGCATTTTTGATATCCGCGCAGTCTTGAGAAAACGTATATCTGTGTGTATGAACACGGAGTGCTAACTGTGCGGCACGCACTATGCGGGCGAAGGCTTCTGTTGCTAATTTATTTTAATGAACGGGTAGTTGTGCATTCCCCAGAAATGCATTCAGCACAATAAAACTGCGCGAAATATGCCTATTTTTATTTTAATTGGTATGGTAACAAACCCCATGATGAAAGCAAGAGGGCTAAAGTGCAATAATGCAATTGAAACATATTTGTAGATGTGCATGAAACTCAAACCTTTCCCCAGTTTGTAGACATCCGCTATGACTGAATTTGCACCAAATTACTAAAAGCCGACGTGAATGTGGTGAAGGCCCCACACCAAGCGTGGTCCTGAAGACAACTAGATGTTACAATAGTTACTAGTGGTTATAATCTCTCATTAATGCTATTCAGTACTCCTGTTCGTCGTTCAAAACGATGCAAGCCTAGTTTAGTTGTATTATCATGTAATGTTAATGGATGAGAAGGACAGAAACTTCTTATATTAAATGATTTTACGAGGTTACAATACAGGAAAGGAGTCTATTAACTAATACTGTCTTCGCATTTTATACCAATCATTAAAATATGTAACCACACACATTTATATTATGTTATACCTTGAAGTTTTTAAATTGAATTATGTAAATCATAATTCAGGTCTTGTAGCCTTTTCATAATGCTGAGCCTTCGCATACTAACCCTGCAAGTAAATAAAGTGGATTAAATAGAAGCAGTTTTAAAATTAGAAAGACACTTAAACACTTCACATAGACATAAGGCTACAGTAAAACAAAATAATATGCATTTGTCTGTGGCCTACGCGGAGTAATGCTCATTATTGGAAAAAAGAGGGGAGGTGTGAGAAAGACATTCTTATATTATGCTATATTATTAATTGGGACTGGCAAATACCAGTATTAGATGAAAACTTAATTAAACAAATCCAGGCCGCGCAAGCGACTTTCAGTTTTTTTCGACGGTGCAGACGCCATTGAGAATCCTTTGTGTTAAAATCAACGTTTTTATATTAAAAACAACAACTGTGCGAAAATTAGTTCGTAAATAACTGGCAATGGCACTACAGATTCTCAATGCACATTTTGAAAGTGTCGATGCAACGAAGAACAATCGGTCCTCTGTTTTCTCTTCTACAATAATTACAGCGGACCGAAGTCTGGGAACATGCGTAGAAAGGCGAACATTGTCCCAGCCAATGACGGCGATTTCAGCATATTTACTATTACTATTAACTTTATGGTTTTATTACTTGAGGAAACATATATGTTTAACATACTAAATGCCCATGTTAACCGTACTTAACCGTGAAAACGGGCATTGATTGGAGACACTGCAGACTATCCACATCATGTCGGGTAAAAAGACGCGTGCAGAGCCGGTATAGTTTGAGATGTGTTCATAATTTTTTTTAGAAATTAACAAAGAGGGCATCAAATAATGGGAAATGGCATTCTACGCAAAAAACAAGTAAACTTACTAAAAACATGGAATTGTTCTTTTCCCTCCTACTTACAGAGGATAATACGCTGGGCGCTCAGGGTGTGAGTCGAAACGTACTGTGCATATACACGCGCGGATTAAATACCCACTGTATTATACTAAAAATGCGTAGGTATCCTAATTGTACAGTGAATGCAAGCTACAAACGGCAGAAATAACAGTTTCCGAAACTGCATTGCACTTAACTGATGCGATACAACATACATGTGTGCATGTGTAAAGCAATACAACTTAGTCGATGTTGTGACTTTTCATAAGTGACCGGCACATGAAATAAATAGCAGTGATGGCAATCAATCCAGAATTTCCAACAACTAAACCAGAACAGGTGTACAGCTTTTATCATCTTCCTCTAACCTAGTGTTTTTCAAATAAACACACACCAGATACGCGCTTTAACTCCGGATGAAAAACATCAATTGATCTATCGCGGGCCATCACTATGTCAAAATAATTTACCCTCAATCATCTTCGTAAAGTTCGTGACAGCGTGGAAATGACCCGCGAACAACAAATATCTCGTTCTACAACTATCTCGCTGCTTATTTATGTGAAACTCACACCGTTTTTCCATACTGTACAGCTCCAGTATCAAATACAGTATGGAGCGTCACGCGGCTGCCTGGAGCCACATTCAACTTCCACTTCGCAGATTCGACTTTTGTGGACAAAATATTATTGCATATCACACTCTGAACGCCCTAACATCCATATACGAATCTATATCTAAGCGTTAATATGTGTATAATTGATAACTCAACGAGCCCCAATGTTTATCTAGTAGCATTCCTTCCTCCTCCTCTTCTTCTTCTTCACTCCTCCTTTTATATTAAATAGATTTGTGAGAAGCGCCATTTTCTCTTCAAACCATGTGCAATTGAAACGTAAAAGAAAGACTGCTGGATAAATGCCACCAAAAAACAGAAAACAGGGAGAGAGCGAGAGTACAAAGTTGTATCAGAAAAGAGAGGCAGTTAAAAGAAGCCTGAAAACGATTATTAAACAAGACCGAAGCAAGACAACCGCGAACACTACAAAACGCGCAGCAGCTAAGACTCGACATAAATAAGAAAAGATCAGGCTGATTTTACCTGTGTCAAGCAGTACGGGGAGTACATGGTTATTTTTAGAATTATAATTTGGAGAGCTTGTTTAACTTGGATGAAGTTCGCCGTGGTGCTGCATTGCAATCGCTCGCAGAACCCTCTCACTCACTCCATGCTGTAGTGGTAACCCCGCCTCGAAGGCTGAAAGTGAAAGCTTACACAAACTTTGGAAAAAAGTTTCCCTCAACCCTGCCTCTTATCCCTTCCCTCTCGCTCCGTCTCCCGAAAGAGCATTTTTTTCACAGCACTGAAAAAAACGATCACACAAGAGCCATATATTGTAATCACAACTCAGTGCCCCACAACCAAAACACATTTGCGTAACTGGGACCAGTTACCGTTCCAGTACGCACAATAGCGATAATGTTCGAATATTTATCATTATTGTGGAGAAGATGAAATAAGTATATGGTTTAGGTATGCTAAGTAGCAGAAGTGCCAGTTAACGACAATTTCAGGGAGGCATCTTATCCCGCGTTCAGTTTAATACACATTATTTAAAAATCTTAAAGGACGTGATTATGTTTCGATTGCAAACATACAACTGATAATGCAAGCATTAATTCAATAGCACTGGAATAATACAGACTGACCCCTAAGGGTATTACAAGGTAAATACGTCAAATGAGCTTTCCCAAAAATTTAGCATGCATAACAATTCGGCCTCACGCATATACAGCGCCTGTTATATTATTAATAGATGTTGCACGTTGACAGGTTACACAGGGAACAAGTTGAAAAATTAGTGCACTACTGTTATAATTTCAAAAGCATTTTTTCCACATATTATTTATTTAATACAAATGTCCTCTTCCACGTCTGGCCCTGACAGTTAAGCCCACGGTCAGTGACGTAATGCAGGACACATCGTCGCCCCAGCTGGCTGTGGTGCAAAAGTCTTATGTAAATGTATGGCTTCATTCTTGAAGAAATGTGAACTCTGAACTGCCTACTGTGCCCTTTTTAATGCCAGCGACACTGCAGAAGGTACCGGTGGCTGCTTGGCACAGGCCACATATCGGCGAACTTTCACCCCGTCAGTTTGGCCTTAGTGTTGATTTATTCTGTCACCATGATGTTTTTTTTCCCTCCATCTAACAGGGCTTATGGGTGCACAGTGTGATCTTTTTGTGCGCTCTGGCTATCAGCAACCATTGACAAATACTGTACGAATTCAAATGTGGTTAGGTCCAGCTCTTTTCACCACAGAAAGATCACAAATCACAGAACAAAGAAGTAATTACAGATCCCGTGTCAAGCGCAATCTGCACAGTAAGCATTTCCACATGGGTGTTATTTTTTATAGTTTATTTTTGGTGGAACTTTCCCTTAACGTGAGCGTTTAGAAACACCTGAGAGCTGACTAAGAAAATCATAGCATAGTTAAGCTGATTTCGAAGCTTGAGACAAACTACAAGGTATTCACACACAATGCAGAGTTTCTGTCATGCAATGCAGCATCATATTTAACACAGACTATCATACAATCCAAAACATGAACTTGACGAAGCAGAGAATGTGTTTTTAATGTCTAAAAAGATTTGTCTCTATAATGTAAAAGTGTCACTTTTTCTTTCAGACTGATTTTATAATACGCTCCTGGAGGGTGTCCTGGGTGGGGGGGGGGGGGGGTTGATGCCAGCTTCGGGCAGCAAAATGAAGCCTTGGAACCGTTCTGCAGATTTATAAGACTCTGGCCCATACTTGTGCTGCTCAGATGGAGCTTGGGGGTAAAGGGGGGGGGGGTGCAGAAACCTCAGCAGACGCGGGATTCATTATTTTACCTGGTCCACTGGAGCCAGGGGGGAGCTAGAGGTGGGGGGAGGTACACTCACTGTGTCCCGTTTCCCTACCCCTGACACCCCAGCTGCCACACCCCACTGGGCCAAACCTCGAAGACCTGCAGCATCTCACATTTTTGCTTTCTCCCGAGCTTCTCTGCAAAGCCGGGCGTCTGCTCTTGCCTGGATCATTCTGCTTTTTCTCCTCTCCAAACTTATTAAAACAAACGCGCACAACCACAAGTGCGCAAGGTTACAGAACGCGGTTTGGGGCAGCGGGTGGGGGGAATGCTTTATTACTCAAGAATCCAGATTTCTGCACGCCCAAATGCTCTTCTGCCATCGCCCTCAAATGAGTCCCACATTTCAATGGCTTAATTCAGCAAATCCCTCATTTAAAAACAGATGGGGGAACCCTCTGTAATTGTTAGAGTCAGACTTTGCGGTTTCTTTTTCACACACTGAAATATACATATTTACTCTTTAGCATTATACAATGGTGTTGCTAGAGTATACCCACCTCGTCTGGCTCCACAGCTAACAAATAAGGTGCTTTGGTTAAATGGCCATGGGCAGGACGTGGATGCTAAGCTCACAGGTATTTTACTAGAGGCACAAGGCTTTTCACTCAAAAAATGATCTAATTAATCATGTGCCCTAATAGAAAATTGCATATAAAGCAGACTATAGAGCCCTGTCAAGTTGCAACATTGTGCATCGTAGGTCACTCAAACTTCGGGCTATGACATCACAGTGAATTCTATAAAATGTACACAGTATCCTCGTCGTCGTCATTGTTATTCTCCTCAAACCTTAAATTTAACCCCCTACATGTAAATGACAGGGAGGCAGCGCGTCTACCTCCCCACCCTCACCAGGCATCATCCCATCTCCTAGCTCACAACCATCAACAGTCTCGCTGCCTCTACCACCATCCAGCAATGTCACTCCCAGTCAGTGGCTCAAGCGCACACAGCTTCAAGATGCAAGACAGAAAGGGAAAACAAGGAAGCAGTAAGGCTCTCTCCTGCCATTTCATCAGCAAAAGTAAACAGCCAATTCATGCGTTTCTTGATGTTCATGCATTCCTTGATTCTTCCTGATGTCAAATGTCATGCTTTTAGACGCCTTCTCCAGTTCTCCTACTGTGATTATAAGTGTTTTTCTGTACTCAGGACAGTTAATACATTACAATAGAGTTGTCCTTAAAACTAAAACTGAAAACAAAGGCAGAGAAATCAGTTTGTTTTCCCATCATTCAATTTGCATTTTAAAATATTTTCTCTCTACATATATTCCTTCTATTTCCATCTATATAAATCAAAAGGTGCTTAGCTGACGGTTCCCTAAACACTGCGCTGCCCTGATTTGTTTTCATTTTCGACGCCAGCCTCCATGCCACATATTACCGTTATTATTATTCTCTTTCCCATGAGAAAGGGGGCCGGCGGCCGACTGCACGCTTTCTCGAGTGCGTGCGGAAATAATGAGGGTAATGGCTTGCAGCTGAGGGGTAGAGCTGAGAATGACATGATTGCGGGTGCAATTACCGCAAGCATGTAAAACGGCCATCGGTCACAAACATGGTTAAAACAACATTTTACAGCAACAATAAGAAGTAGGAGATAGAGCGGTTGATCATACCCTGTATGAATCGGACACTACAAAGCACTCAGGCAGTCCGGGGCCTCTGGAGGGATCTTCGTTCACCATAAAAGTTTCGCTGGCCTGTAACGCAACATAAGAGTCATTTGCATTGGCAGGAGGCCTTCCTTTCTCCATTCATCTCTCACTGATACTTGCCCCTGATATAACCACCTGTGTAAAGTCTGTGTTCCACCCAGCACCGGGGTAAAATTAGGGCTGGTTCCATCACCGATACCCGCAAGCCGCATGTATGGGGCATCAAGTACACGCATTTACAAACCAAGATGACCAACACACACAGGCTGGGGAGGTGAGATAGGACTCAGCAGACGTCTGAAATGTGCACTTTGGAGTGTATCTGTTCATTTAGAACACTGGGTACAGTGAGCACGTGTCATGTTACTCTGTATCAGCACAGATTCCAGACCGTGCGTTTCTCTTGAACTTGGATCACACCACAGGGCCTGCTGTAAAAATGAAAAAAAAAAGCCTCAGCTGTCCATAATTTCCATCTGTGAACTTTTCATATAGAAGTCAGCATTCCAGCTGCACGCGACTATGTGAGTCCGGGCCTCTGACACAGGGGGGAAGTGGTATCTGGGCTCATCTCCATTGAAGGTGGTTCATTTGTATGCTGAGGGAGGCACTATCGGGAGCTCCCAGAGTAAATCAGAGACCATTTCTCTTGTGCTGTCAGTTGAACTTGGACAAACCCGCGCGGCTTGGCTGGGACAGAACCTAAATTCCAGGGGCTATCAGATCCTGCGACATCCAGGCCTCGTATCCAAACTTTCGCCACAGAAACTCATTCTCATTCACGTGCAATCCCGGACCCAGGCGGCGCTCACTGAAAAACCAGCATGATGCAGTGTGTTACACACACAGTGAAATGCATGAACTCCTGGTCTGTCGGCCTTCCCGTCAAACAGTCAAGTGCGCACATAATCAGGGCCTCGCTCTCCCACCACACAAACACACACGCGCATGCACGCACGCACACAAGCTCACACACAAGCTCACACACAAGCTCACACACAGACATATACCTTGAAGCATAATGAGTCCCAGCTGATGGATAACCACACTGCACAGAACTGTGGTGGGAAAAAAGCACTATTCAGATCTCCTCACCACAAGGGGAATCTGCCCCAGCTGAATAGCATGTGGCTAATGTCTAACAATCTTTATATTCATATAGAAGTTAATGCTTATATTATCCAACTGTTAAACATTTGCACTGAGCACCATTTGCCATTGTGATACTTATAATGACTGAGGCCAAAGTCATGTTCACCTACTGGACCATCTCATTCACAGGTGTGTTAACGTCACTGAGTCAGGAGGAAAAGTGCTCAGTTGGCAGAAAGGTGCACACTGAGATGGATGAAGACTGGAGTGTCAGACACACAAAAGCCTGGGTGGACTCAGATTCACTTCATTCATTGGACCGCTTCGGCTTAATTAGCATATGTCGGTGCTAACCATCCCGTGTGGCTCTCCTACATCCCAGCCCAATTCTAAAGTCCGTATGATTTTATGGAACATAGTATTAATAATATATGCCATCATTATATATATAGCTAACCCATATGGTCAGCCTTGAGCAAAGCCATTCTCAAAGCTACAGTTAATTAACATTTAAGAAACAAGTGGGGGAAAAGTCAAGTTACTGGTGACCTAAATGGGTAAAAAAAAAATTAATCATCAAAGATTTATTTTTACAATGAAGACTGTGAAAAATCTGTTTGTTTTTTTTTTTCTTTTTTTTCCAAAAGCCACCATAGTATCTTGAGTGAATAAGTGCCACATTTTATGGATATTTAGTGAGGACTTAATGTGGCATTAAAATCTGATATTTTCCGAAGAGTGGGTTGTTGACTGGTAATTGCGATCCCCACATCAGCCATAAATAAAAACAGGACCTTTGCAGCTATAAAGAGGTTATACCTCTCTTGTTTTTCTTGCTTCTTTCTTCCTTCTCTTGCACAAACAAAACATCTGAAATATGTATGTGGTTTGGGGTATGAATTTGCATACGTTTCATGGCAATGGATGAATCAATGGAGACACACTTCCAGATACAGACACACAAACAAGCACCTGCTTCTCCTATGCCCTCTTCCAAACCAGTTGATCTGGCTACACAACAATCCACATGGTACCTGGTGATTTCCATTACGATTATTATCATTGTCATTGTGATCACTACATTTTATGATGGTGATTTTCATTGCTATCTTTGGTTTGTTTGCTTTTTTGCCTATTCGGGGCATGGGAATTTGGTGCCAGACAACAAGCCAAGCAACCTGCACAAGATGGCAATGACATCAAAGACAAACAAATCTTGTTTGCAAAAAGTTAAGGGGAAAAAAAAAAAACATTTTTTGAAGCAAAATTTACGTTCTGTTTGTCTAAGCCAAATCCACCTTGGGGAAAAATCTGGGAAAATGTGATATTTTATACTGGCATCCTAGCTGGAGAGGACATATAACTCCTAATTACTGAGGAGCCTTTCCCCCTTTGATGGTGGTTCCCTGGCCCACAATCATGCTGTTTGAAGCTAGTTAGCTATTTTTGTTTTTTCTTGATGATAATAATACAAATATTTTCACAAATGCTGTATTTTCTGTTTTATGAACTAAACTGTAAAAATAAAGATCGAGTCAAAAGAATCGTTTTAAAAATATTGACACAGGCTGGTTGGCATGGCTTAAAAATGCATATGGATTGTGAAGGAACATATAGGTTCTGTACTTCAATGAGAACGTTTTACATTTCATTAACAAAACAGCAGACCCTGTTGGTAGCACAGCTGGAAAGGAGAAAAAAAAGGTATGTTTTGAAAGCTGTGAAATGTGGAACCTCTGGGACAGGAACAGCCATTACGGCTGGGTGAGGAGAAGATGTGTTCTGATGAAATAGCCTTCCTGAGGCTAGGCAGGTTTAAGTCTCTCACTCACATCAATGAGTCAGTGAGCAAAGTTAATAAAGTGCTAGACTTTCAAGACGCCAACAAGCATAGGATGCAGATAAACCATAAATGTGTAGATTATATACAAAATAAAAAATTGCATACAACTATATATCACTGCATAATAAAAATTATAATGTTTGTGCAGGAGTGCAGCTGCAGCAATAATACAGGGATGATAGATGTCTGTCGTTCACTATAGTTTTTGCACAAGCTTTCCTGCCAGTCTTCCGGGGGGGGGGGGGGCTGAGCATACAGTTAGGACTTTAGTGACCTAGGAAGCCTCCACGGGACCTTCAGCCTGGATTAATATAAATGACAACGGCAGAAGTAAGGCGAGAGCCTGCCGGCGGCCAAGCAGATGACGACAACCAACACAAAACGACGGCCGCTTGATAATTTGTCCACTCTCGAATGCACACTGAACCGCTCGGTTAGGGGTCTGCACCTGTTTTGCAATTCAAACAGCTTTTAAAACAAACCTGACTAACATTATAAGCCATACTGCAGAAGGTAGCTTCTTCTGGAACTGCTAGGAAAGCTCTCATTCGTGTGAGAGCTTTTCAAACACTGCAGGAAAGATGATTATATAAAGTACAGGAGGCCCATTAGTGACACATTAAAAATGTCACAATTATTGATGCTCCTTGCCGAGATTAACTTTGACCTAAAGCAGGAGGATGTCCACTCTCCGACTCAACTAACTGAACCCTCTAAAGACTGAAGGGACAGTGATTACAGCATCAGCCTTTTAGAAGATTCCCAAATTAGTACTCAGTGACCTGTCTGACTGAGAAATCTCATTCAAAGCTAATTTGGATATCTGGCAGATATCATAAGACGGCTCTGGAAGGAGCGCATAGCCATTAGAGGCAAAAAAAAAACATGTAAGGACGTGTTAAAATTCTTTCAATTTGAATGACGTTGAATAAAAGATTTTGTTGCATTAAAACCTATTTCCCATTTGGAATGGAAAGAAAGAGATCATAAGCAGTGATTTAACAAAGAGCTAAATGGCTATTTAATCTAATACATAATGAATTAAACGTGAATCTTCAGCGAAGAACCTGTAGCTTCGCAAATGTCTCACGTTTTCCCGGAGAAATGTCGTCATTTGACGCGTATGTTCGGCTGAGTCATTGTTTCAACAAATTTGACAACCCAGTCTGTTAATAAGCCTTAAATATTTGTGTTTAACTGGCAAATTGTATGGGAACGGGCAATTAATTTCCAATGTATTGCTCAACGCTTCTAAAACAAATAAAGACGGTTGTATAACCAGCACCAGAAGCTTTTTACACATCACCCCCCCAATCATTTCTCTTTGAATTTAGTCAGGAATAAGAATATTTAAAAGAAACAAAAAAGTTTTAAAAGGTGTGATATGTGCGTGCTGCAATTAAACTGCCAACATGGCGCCTGGTTTTTATGTTCTTATTAAAATTTTTCTTTTTATGTTTTATTTTTGTGCTATGATGTTAGCAATTCCTTCACTTTTTGATACTGATTTGGTATATTAGCACACACGCGCCAAAAGGAATAAATGTTACAAAAGTCGTAATGAAGTCGAAATCTGGACACTAACCGTAACCAAACTCGACTTCGCTTTTTACTTTGTAAAGAAAGGTTAAGGATGGGTGATCAGAGAGAACTGGATGGGGAGGGGCGCTGATTGTTTTTACCAGGTATTTGATATCACGCATTTTTGATATCTAAATAGGAGAAGGGTCAGAGGAAAAACAAAGTTCACGGTCAAATACAGTGGTAAAGATAAAAAACGCTAAGGTAAAGAGTTAAAAAGAGAATTTAACTCGAAATATATAGTGCTAATGAGCTGCTGCCACTTGGATCTTAATGTCTCATTTTATGATGATTCTCAAACTTAGAAACGGGGAACACTGGTAGGCAACTATGTATTAAAACTGCCAGAAACAACATTCCCTCTCTAACCTTCTTTTGCGTAAAGTTAAACGGCTTCTTTGCTACATTTCAAAACAGCAAATGATTGATTTACGATGCACGTACCATTATGGAGCAGGGACATTTGCCACCAGTCTCAAAGACCCATTTTCCTCTTTATAAAGTTCAGCTTCTCAAAGAGGAGAGTCAGTTGGACTCGGTTTCTTCGGTGATACCGGAAGCGAGAGAAAAAAACTTAATATAAAGCGCACCGTGAACCAGCTAGCATTTCGTAAAAATGTGGTTTGATTCTTCCTCGGGAAAAGGTAGGATAGATAGATTAGCCAAAATCGCTCCGTCTCTCCTACAATCAGGATGATTTTACTCAAACTTAAGCGTATACAGCTTCCATCGCTAAAACTGGCGGTTTCTGAACTCCAGAAGACCTACTGAAGTGTCTGGACGCGTCGTTTTCTCCGTCTACAGGGTGTCTTGCGAAGGAGAGCAACAGAATCCGAGCAGAGCGCTTATTTCGTAAGCAACTGTGGTTAAAATTAAAGTTTTGAGTGAACCTAACAAATGTAATAAATAATTAGTATTATATAATACGAATATTTCCAGAATAAATGTAGATCTTTTTAAGTTTCAAAGTAGATCATCTCCTCACTTTGAGCCCTTCTCTTCCCGTCTGTCAAAAAGTGGGATTCCTTTCTCTTCTCCTCTTCTTTAGCACTAAGATTAAACTAAAAAAGAGATAACAGTCATCATCTCGAGCACCAAAATCATCCCTAAATAAACATCCAAGAGGAAAAAAGTGAGGCAAAGATCGCTAGAGTTTTCAAAGAGGGAAATACACATGCATAAGCTAAATATACACGAGTTGTGTATGTGTAGGTACCAGTCTGAATTTAAGTGTCGTCTAACGCGCACTGTGGCCAAGCGGTCTCTCGCGCTCAGAAAGGCGACTAGTGAGCGGGTGAATTATTAATAAGAAGAGCGGTTCACAGTCTGTCGTGTTCAGAGAGTGACCAGGGCGGCAGCTGGGGCTTTAGAGGAATTAAATACGGGCTCGGGGTAAATCATGGACGGCGGGGATTAATACTCAGATGCAACAGTGCAGAAGCCGGGGGTGGGGTGAAGAAAAGGGTAGTTAGGGAGCTGAAGATAAACAAACAATATAGTATTAAAATTCTATAAGCATATCAACGTCTGAAATATATAAACTACTTTTAATAAAAATCTTCGTGCGTGTAGCTGGTTGTGTCATCTATTACTCACAAACATAATGATTCAAAACTTTTCGCGCCCTGATCTCAAAATATGTTTTTCTCTATTTGCATATCTCAAGCCAAATAATTGTATAGTTCACCTTGGCGGTATTTAAAAGGCGCACATAGGGGTCTTTATTAGTGAAATTAATTAGGAATGTGAATACAGTGGCATATGGAATTCTATAATATTACGTAATGCAACGATTTTTTTTCATTAAATATAATCGTTCTCAGACGTGACGCTTTCCGATGGGTTGTTACTGCGCGCTTAGCTGTAAGGTTCCCGAAGAGCACGCGCCTGCGCTATTAGTCACCAACCAATTGATCAGTCGAAGAATTTCCTGTAGTATGACACGTTCGACATCAGTTTGGCAACTGCTGAACACTTTATTGGAGATGGAAAGTCAAATAATTTTGGCAGAAACATGCAAAAAGTACAATAAAATAAAACATATCAATACAAAAAGGCGTTATTATTCCATGGATTAAAACACGAAACCGCTCATGACAATAAACTTTAACGGGTCTTAACAGATGCTAGGAGTACATTATACCATGTAACTTAACTTTTGAAGGAGCAAGCGAAAGTCATTTATGTAAAGATTTTGATATTATTATATTATGTGTAAAGTAGTAGCAGTAGTAGTAAAACTAATAAATAATGGTAATAAGTTGATTTATTATTCACCTAATTAAAGTAGGTTACATTTCAGAATAAAATATACACAAGGTTATGTTAATGATCTGCTGTATCTATGAAGCTTTTGTTAACTGTCACATCAATCAAAATGACAATATGTATACATAATTTAACTGTAGGTATTTGGTGTTTAATGTTTATAATGAATTCGGTTCATAGCAAAAAAATTATATATAATAAACAAATAAATTTTTAAACTGAAAATACTGACGTATATATAATTGTGCTGGCACTATAACAAGTCACTGAACTAAATTCTTAATACAGACTAAAAGTAACCAAAGGTATCGGCGGAAAAACAGCTCTACAGGTGTTCGGTTTTCATTACAGATTTAAGCATATATGTCCGGGGCACGCACTGATATAATATTTAAATATTCATATACTGAACGGATTTATAAAAAATAACCTATACTATTACTCATAACAATAACTTACAGAACGTTTGCAAAATAATCAGACGCTTATTAAGATGAAATAAAATGAGTAATATGTATTACAAAGTTTCCGTTAATGCTGTGTCCTCTCGTTTCTCTAATCATATTTCTCTGGAAGTACCGTCAGCTAGTGCTGGACTTAATCAGATAACTTAACTGAACAATGAACAATAAACTTCTTACGTTTTACACTGATGTATCGACTCAAAATGAAACTTCAACAACCTACCAATAAATGGAGAACTTTTCACTTTAAATTCTGAATTCAATTTCGAAATAAATCATTTGCTCCAATAAAAAGTCAGAGCTCAACAGCTAATTACGCTAAATTTCCTGCTTTTAATTAACAGCAAATCCAGTAGTTTTTTTCTGTTTAAAAGCTCTGTGGTCCAATTCCTCCTGGAATCGAGGTTTCTTCCTGTTCCAGTGAGTCACTTGATGATAAAGCGTTATGGGTGATTCCGAAATTTTGACAAAGTTTTAAATTTAAACTATATGATTTGCCAAAGTACTGAGACAATACATTCTTACATTCTAGCTAACGTGTGCCGTATATTGAGTATATAGCACTGGTAACATTTAACAAAAGGCTCACACAAAATGGTTGAAAATCGCTAACTAAAAAGACTGGATTTAAATGCTAAGCACTTTATCTCACAAGCATAGGCCAACTGTTTGTACTTTAGTGAATACGCGCAAGACCATTTGCTCTAGATTATTTTTTTAAGTTTTTAAGGTCAGAAAATAAGAAGAAAATGTATAAATAAACAACAACCTGCTTCCTGCAGACGTGTAGTCATCTCTCCTACAGGTATACAAATAACCACTTAATTACTTTACTCAGATTCCTAGTCTTTTTAAAGCGTCAAACTTGAGCGATTGAATATATTTCAACTTAAAATGTTCACGGCCATTTTAATAATTCTGAAGCATTATACGTTAAGAATATTAAATCACATCTCCTCAACATTAACAAACTGTTGTATAAATGGACCTGTAAATAACTGGATTGTAGATATGAATACATGCCACCTTGGATGAAATATGTGGCCCTACATTTCTTTAAAACGTCATTTGCAGTTTCTTTTTTTCTTAAAACCGAATAAAACATATGCATGAGTAAAAGCGAGTAACCAAGACTGTTTTTGGGTCTGTTAATGTTCCTAGCTTTTAAACGGATAAATTATGTGTGCTGATTCAACACTTCATTCGATTTCGTAAGTGGAACAAAACGATTCTGATTTTATCTGCAATTCTGTTCCATTATTGAAGCAAAAATGAGGACGAAGAACAAAATAAAGAAATTATGGCACATTTAAACTTAGCACCAGTGCGCAGTGAGAGAAAGGGATCGAGGTTCAGCATACATACAAGTGTGACTGTTTCTGTTATTATTTTAAGAACTCTTGTTTATTCTAAGGCTCCACCATGCCTATTTATTTGATATGCGCTTCAGTGTATTACATTATATTTATGTATCTCACTTCGGACCGCGATCGGCTACTGTAGAACTTCTGAAACTTAAAATAGGTTGATCAGCGACAAAATCTTGATGCAGGAAATACTTTAACAGAACAAATTATCAGTATGACATTCAATGACTGTTTACTTAATTATATTAAAGGACCTTCCATCACTGCCACATGGTGGTAAAGTGTTTGTATTGGGATGATAAAAATTGTATAATTCTATAAATATCTTCTAGTTCTTTTGCTTGTACTGCTAACGAGATGTTAAAATGCTGATGCATTTGGAGAGCTTCATTCACACAATCGAAAGAGGGTATTAGGCCTTTAAGTCTGGGCTGTTTAGCTGGGCCAGTCTTTTATTAAAAAAAACAGCGCGGAACAATAAGTTTTTGCCAAAACCCCTGTGTGCGAACCTCGCCAAACGTCACGTTGTATACAGGCCTGTAACACATTTGAAACACGTCCGTGGTGTAATTATTTTAGACTACTTCCTTATTAAATATATATAGTAGTCTAAAATAATTCAGGTCTTTTGAATGATTTCATATAGCATTAATTCATTTTTAAATAAATAAGCAACTAGACAGAAAGAATGACAAATGACAGCGAAAACATAACTCAGATCCAAACCGACCATCAAGGGTTTTCCCCAAATTTCTGTTCCGTGGGTTAACGCGGAATTAAGTAGACAACTGAACACATTTTGCACAATATAATGTACAAAACAATGCAAGTGCCTCATGTTAGAGCTGGGCATATTACATTCTATAGCACAATTTTAAACTACAATTATTCCAAAATAGTACTTTTGGCAGACCTTAAAGTAAAATTAAGCTTCGTCTCTTCTGTTAGATCATACCCATTGCATGGAAAACGGTTTTTGTTTCATGTGTACTAGTTTATTTGTTAAACAGTATAATTCTGTGTAGTTTTTGTGCTGAGACGTCTTTTTTCTTGCTGATTGCCCTGGAGAAAGTTCCATAAAATCGTAATTCACCGCAAGAGTCTCAGCCAACTAAATATTTGTGCATTTACAGATTCGGCTCAGCTACATTGCCCTTTGACCTTAATATCATTCATATTAATAGATGAATGTTTGTTAAAATCTTATAACATGTAATATTTAAAGCGTAGTATTAACGGTGTTTAGCAATCATGTCTACTTCCAGCTCTCTGCGGTTCTTTAACCCTCTGTCTACTTGACAAGTTCCCTCTACCGGATAATTAATTACGAGCAGAGACCTTTCTTCTCATATTCTCGTGTTTTTCTGTATCCACAACATTCATAAAGAAAAAAAACAGCGCGAATAAAGGGCACAGCCAAGAATTCAATGACCGAGTCGCAGAGACGGACGGAGAAATTGCTGTGTATCCGTGGTCACTGCGCTCTCCTCTTCCGTGATCAAAAATATCAGCCTTTCTTGCATTCCAATTTTCTTTGTAAATCATCAAGCGAAAGCTAAATATCAGTATAAAACACAATCACTATTAAATTCTTTTCAACGTTAGCGATTAACTCTTTTGTGTGCATGGGTCCAATGAAAGTTGAAGGTAGCACGAATTTAATATGTTCAGGATAAGGCTGTCATACACATTCACATAAAAACGTAAAAAAGCAAGAATATTTTTTACAAGGATCCAGTCTCTGTACATTTTCTTTAATAACCATAGTGATGTACTTAGTATACTTTAAAAACCTTGAAACTCCCACACAAAAGCCAGCAATTATAAAACTCTACTGTTTTGACGGCCAAGCATGAAGAATAACCTAAGCGTTGGAAAAGGTGTAGTTGCTAAGGTATGACAAGGACAAACTAGCATTGCAATCTGGCATGGTACACCCTATCCAGAGTACATTGTGTGACTTTATTCTGGAAGTACCTACAAATCGTCTGTAGTATTACTGGAAAACTTGAAACATGAAAGTACCATTAAAAAAATCAAAAGAACTTAAAGCTCAAATAAAATCTTGTTATACCTTTCAGCATTCATCCTATTTATTTTTCTAACACTACAGACTTCTTTTAAATGTGAAAACAAATTATGTATTCAAAACCTTCAAAGACCAGGCAGCCTCTCTGAATTATATTGTAAGGACCTTGGCTGCACACCTTTGTCAACAGTTCAAAAATAACACAGTGAAAACAATCAAAAATCTGCCTGAGACCCACTGTAAAAATAAAACGGATACACAACTATACAAACGGTGCTTGGTAACTACTCAGCCCTTTCAGAGTTTCAAAAAGCCTCGATCCATCATTTCAAGCACAGAGTATCTGTCTTAGATGCTGATGATAAAACAATTGGTCAGCTCTATCTAGTGCAATGATAATATTCCAGAACTAATGCAGAGAGTGAGTAAATGAAGCATTTACAAAATAAAAAATGAATCCTAGATGGGAAGATAACCCTTCCCACGTCCTACAAGGACTTTAGATCAAAATCAGCCTGTGGTCGGTCCTTTGAGATGAAACGTTTAAATCCCCTTTAGGTCTCAGGTACACAGTGCTGGTGCAGTGGCATGGATAGGTTTGTCACTACAGACATGGCAGTGAGGGAGTGTTCACATGTAAAGAACAGGTGCTGAATAATAAATTCAATTACATGAAATCACATCTGAATGCCTCTAGCATCAGTCAGTGGAACCACTGCTGTAGATCAAGCTGTAGAAGAGAGTTCTGCAAGATAAATCGGCAATTGGCTTGTGGCAAGGCATTCATCCAGTAGGAGAGCTGGTCCCTCCGTGTTTGAAAGCCATCACAGTCCGAGGTTCCCCCCACTTTATCATGTTCCTGCACAGGGCCCAGGGAGCCAGGGGGGGAGGATTGTTTGTTAGAGGTCAAGCAATGAGCAAGGGGCTTATCTCCTACTACCATGATGGGGTTTTCAGCAATGATAACTAGCAACAGCGACCGGTGTGCGTGCATGTTTGCATGCCCCCACGTCAGCTAGAGTAACAGTGAGCATAGGGGATGGCCCTGAATGGATTGCAGACCATAGTTGTGTGTGTGTGTGTGTGTGTGTGGGGGGGGGGGTGTGAAAATGTCCAAGTTCCTGCAATGCCAGCATTCGTCACTCTCAGCTCCGAAGCCATTTGGTTCCCTCAGACAGAACAAGGCGCACCCAGCAAAACAACAGCCTGGAAAATGAACAAGGGGTTGTAAAGTGAGTAAAGTCAGGGTGCATTTTGGTCCCACCAATCCACCTTTCAGTCATTTAACCCAAACAGCACAACATCAGCACAACATGTAAAATAAAAGCCTAAATTAGAACACAGACTTTATATGTACAGACAAATGAAAGGAATTCAGTCCTAGTGTGAACTCTGACTTGTAAATAAGTGTGAGGCTGTATCCGTAGTCAGTTAATTCTGTGCAGAGTTTGGAGTGTACAGCAGTGTTTCCCAATCCAGTCCTCGGGGACCCACAGTCGGTCCATGTTTTTGCTCCCTCCGAGCTCCCTGCCAGACAGTCCACATTTTTGCTCCCTCCCAGATCCGGGCCCTGCCAGCTCCGGGTGCTGGGAGGGAGTGAAAATGTGGACTGTATGTGGGTCCCCGAGGACCGGATTGGGAAACACTGGTGTACAGGAACAGCTGTGGAGGGGGCAGCAGGACTGTCCTCCCACGGGACAGATGAGGACCTCTAATCTGTTTCCCTGGCGCTTCTTAAAAGAGCACAAACAAAACATACTGGAGGCTGTCTTACTCTGATCCACTGTCACCCCCCTCTCCATCCATCCATCCATCTATCCATCCATCATCACTTGTTTTTCCTCTTGCCCACTTCTCCCCTTGTATTCCCCATTTCTCATTGCTGTTAGTATTGGGCTTTTCCAGTTGACCTATTATGTCACAGATATAAAAAAAATAATTAAATTAATAATAATGGATGCGTGGACAAATAAAGAGACACAAACTTTAATTGTGATCTGGTCGGAAGAACAGATACAGCAAGATCAGGATAACATAAGAAATAAAGTATTTTGTATAATATACTATGACAGCACGATATTGGAAATTTTTCAGATATTGCAATGTAATTTTGTTGTAATAAATACTGGGGTATTTATGAAACAAAAAAAAAAAGAGTTCAAAATAAACCCATCTAGGAGTAATTTAAACAGCAAGGATGAAAATTATTGTCTTGTAGAACACATGCAGCACTCATGCAAAAGCAGCGGAGGTAAACTTTAAACTGATTTTTAAAAGGAATAACCATCAAAATTGTAAAACTTCCTAGGTTTTTTCCATATGACTGTAAAAATGTTATAGCGAGACTCCTTGCGCTATAATATCCGTACCGAATCGAAGGTAAGAAAAAGCCTGATCTTAATCTAGTTGACTAGCGATGTAAGAATTCGATGTGCATTACATGTGATGTTGGTATTAATATCACACGTCATCCAGTCCTATCACAGCTATATTTCGAATTCAGTCCAAAATATCCCGCTTCTCCCTGTGACATCATTCGGCACCGGCACCAGTAACGCAGAGCGCCTAGGCCAGTTTGAGTCTAATTGAACATATACATGACTCCCAATTGCATTATCTGGGTGTCTTAGTCCGACTTTGAGAAATTCGATTTAGTTCGATTTCAGTCGGACTAACATGTTTACATGTACTTTAAAAGTCCAGTTTTAGTTGGACTAACACAATAATTTGATTTCTTAGTGTGCATGTAAACATACTGAGTCACACACACACACTCCCTTGCAGGTACTTTCAGTGCCACCACATGGCAATACGACTTTGGACATCTGCACAGTGACGCAGAGATTAACTGGGGGCGGTGGGGGCAGAAGCATTCACAAGAAAGGCTGGACAGAGCCAGAGGGATCAACAGTTCCTGGACTGAGGGATTATGGGTAGGCCAGCAGACAAAGTGTATATTTTGAAGTGTATGTGCTGTGGGGTTCATCTGAAGAACAGCAAGAGGTCAGTGTGGTTTGGCACTGGACACCACAAACTGGTCCTCAGGAAGTCTGATGGGGCTCAGGGGTTTATCTGTTTTCTAGATGCGAGATGTGACCTTTGAAGAAAGAGTCTTAATGTGCATGTGCAGGTGGATGGAGGTACCATCAAGTACAGTTTGTGTCAGGATAAGACCAGCCCAAAACTGAAAAACGGGGGACATGGAGTCGGAGAGTTCAGATCATGAGTCTTCAAGGGTCTTCCTATCAAATCTCAAAAGCACACTTGAGCTCCTCTCAGGGCCCTGGAGCCAGGTGTCGGCAAAACCTTTCTGGTCTTGTGGAGGCCCCTGCCGGTCACAGGGCCGAAAGTGGGCGGCTATGGAACGGCTGACGGCGCATCAAAGATCCCTGAGCAGGGGGCAATTTCCATGAAATGTACTGTGGTCGGATGGGATCTTCAGCGCTGCACCATGGGGTCTACGGGGGCGGATGAGTTAAATGGAGAGAGAAGAGCGGAGAGGTGGGGGTTGTCTCTGCCATCCACAGCAACCTGGCAGAGATGCCCAGTGCAGCTGGCACCTGAGTCCTAGGGCTGCCATCGGACGCCAAAACCTGCTCCCCTTGTGATCACAACACAATGAGGCTGCATATACCCAAGCAAAGGGCATGTGGACGCATGCACAGGGAATATACATGCATACATACATGCATACATACATGCATGCATACACAGACAAACACCCACACATGGGGCCAGTATGTCTGTGCCGGGGAGAACGGGGCAACATGAAAAGAAGGCCGGCGCCAACCCCTCTTCAACCAGCTGTGCCCAGGCTTCACCATATGTACCCCTCAGCCCTCACAGACGGACCCCTGCCACACTGCCAGCTGAAGCAGGACACGCCGTGTGCCTCTGTGTGTGTGTATGCGCACTCTTTTAGTCATAGTGATTCTGTTCTTTGCTTTTTGTAGCAAATCCATTTTAAGTTTTGAAGTATTTGACAGCATCATGGGTGGATACAAAGGGAACCATACTGGCTGTGCGTCATCCTCAGCTTGTTTTACTAATATTCAGCCCTATTTGGACATCTGCTGCTGCCCCATGGTACAGGATCCATGAAGGACCATTATTACTGGATCAGTGACATTAGGCTGTGAACCTCAGTGAAGGGACACCTAGAAACACGGCCGTACCGGGGCTGCAATCAGCCCGCCAGTCTGTTTCCTCACGGGTAGCTTAAGTTTATCAAACCAAAGGGGTTGGCCAGTGCGCGGAACACACTCAAACAGGCACTTGAAAAGACACACATGGCAAACATGTATCAACACTGATACATCAGCCTTGCGACAGTAAAATATAAAGATGAGGGGTTTTGTGGAGGGGGGTGGCGCAAAATGGCCAAAAAAGTAACAGGGTATCAGATGGAATATCTGAGCTAGGGTCTGACAGGAAAGTGGGAAACCAACAACATGGGATTAAGCTCTGCCGGGCTCCCCTGGGACGCCCTGCCACACACTGTCCCCAGCCCCATGCCCATGCCACCTCTTTGTGCCTTGTGAAGAGTGCGGTGACATGCGGTCTGGTCCAGGCATGCCTCTCTCAAACGTCAGACCCTCTTCCCAGTGCTAGCCCGGCTCTAGGCCACTTAGCTTGACTGGCATCGAGCGGAGTCACCGAGAAAAAGTGAAGAGGTGCCTTTGTGCACAGATGTGTCAGTGTAAGGGGAGGAGGGCAAACGTGTGGGGCTTTAGGGAGTGAGAATACGGTGTGCGAGAGCTCTAGGGCACGAGCTGAGAGGTAATCACCACCCGCCAGTTACACGGGAACAATCGTTTCAGGAGTTACATTCTGCACACATTCTTAATTTGGGAGGGGGACATTTTCAAAGAGCATCTAGATGAGATCCTTTTGTACATCTCACACCCCAACCCCCTCCCCAGGCTCTGCCTTTAATCTGGCCGTGCCTGAGTGGGTTCTATATGTGCCAGGAGTGGGCACCATGCCCAGATGACCCTGAGGCAATATGGAAATCACCACGGAAACCCCAGACCACCATCGCCACCCCCACCCATGCTCCGGTTGCCCTAATGCGAAACTCCCATGCCAGCCCGTCCCGAAAACGGCCAGCCTCTGCAGCCATCATCCTTTTTCGGTCCCTGCACACCTCTAAAAGGACACCCAAAGCTCCGCCTCCCTACTGTTCTCCAGTGCTGACCTCCAACAAACACACACAGCAGAATCAGAATTTATGGCAGTTCCAAACAGGACCCACATCGCTGCAAAAGGGTTTGCCGTCAATCCGCCTTCTAAAGCACATCTACCAGAGGCGATGGTGCCGTAACGGGGCGGGGGGCGGGCAACACTACCTGAGGGGTCTGAAGTCCACATAACAGTCTGTGCATCTCCGGCCAGCCCATCCTGTGTCAACTTCATCAATGACCCATGAGCCTCACCTCACAGCAATCAGCTCGATGTCTGCAGAGGTGCAGTGCCACTGCGGCCCGTCAGGCCGAGCTGGTTCTACAGTGGACCAACTCTTCTCCCCCAGAGAGGTTTAAGGGTTTCCCCCCCCACACACAGTTTTGTCCGTCTTATTCTGCCACACACTCGCCAACCCCATTTTCTCAGTCCCATTGGTTTCACTTATTAAGTTTCAAAGGTTTCTGGGCAACGTGGTTCGGGGGTGGGGGGACCATGGCATTTTTTTGGCACACCACCAGTCTCGTCTTGCCGGGAACAAGGGGGTTGCCATGGTATTGGTGGGCACCTCATAAAGCAGACCATTGTTGGGCTGTGTGTGTGTGAGCTTGGGTGTGTGTCACCAGCCACCATGCCAGCATCGTCCGAAATGCCCGGACTCAAAAGGCACCCAGATCTCCTTGCATGCTGCCTTTGCCAGTCTGTAACACAATTACACCCAGCAGCTTTTTCCACTCCTCTGCGTCTCCCTCGCTTCAGTGCCACCCTGAAAACCTCCAATGGTCAATCCAGAATGAAGCCAGCATCTCTGCTGAACTTGTATAGGTTTTGTTTCACCTACGGATTTCTTTTATAAGCTACATTCACTTGCTTGCCCAATGATTTTATCCAATAACAGCACACGGTTTTTATACGTTTATACAGCTGCACATCTGACTGCACCAATTCACAAGGGAACTAAACCTGAGCCCCACCTGGGACTTCAAACAGAAGCCCTGGGGTTTCAAACTCACACAGTGATCCACCTACCAGCTACCTGCTATCCCTGTGAGGTCCGCGAGAGATATGCGCTGCTATTTCATCCAGGCTAAAAACAACATACGTATGCATCTCAGCCCATCCTTTTCAGGATGTTCACAGCTAACAATATTAACCTTAGAAATAATTTTTAAAAATATTACCTGTCAGACTGAGAAACCAGGCCTTAAAAACATTAAGTAACTCAGTCAGCAGCACTCCATTAACAGCTGACCTGCCTCAGGCTTAGACATTCCTGTTTCTAAAAAAGGGTTCCTTCAACCTCCCCTTTTTTAAAGCAGGCTACCCCATTACTGACAGAGGCATATAATTTGGGTTTGTTTGTGATTATTTCAGATCCGCACAGCCCCCAAACACTGTGTCACTATGTGTGAAAGCCTGGAAACAATTTGTGGCACCAGAACTCCAAAGAGAGGGAGAGAGAGGGTAGCTAATTCCATTTACAAACATTTGTTAATGGCTCAAATGCTCCAGTGCCAGTAACCTTTGACAGGTGTCTGCTCCTAGTTCCAATGTGCTACCATGCAAGTGGCCAGTGCTGCAGGCTGGGGTCAGGTACCACTGTGACTGCGACAGCTTTTCAAATTCAAACCACAGGACAAAGCAGCCACAGAGAAATGAGGAGTCTAGCGACCTCTGGTGGTGCCTGCTGTACATTACATGTTTTGACTAAAATACTAAGGAGCTGGGAAATATTATTTTTTTGCTCTCAAAACAATGTTTTGAAAAAATACTAATTTCTTAAAATGGACACTCCTTTCTAATATTAAAATCTATTATTGGAATAAACCAATCACAATAGCAGTTTAACATATTGACTTGGATTTACATAAAGAAAGATCAGCAATGAATTGTGCAATGTATGATTTCTAAGCTAGATATTAAATATGCACAATTAATACAGCCTTGCTTAGTGTGTCAGATAAGCCCGGCTCCTTAAATACCAGCTGCCCCATCTAACCTCCACACTTGAAACCAGCCACCTGGTTTGCTTCTTCACAAGACTTAATTCCCAGGCTTCCTCTAGGCTGATCTGGGCCAGGCATCTTTTGTCTGCATCCATTGCCTTTGAGCATTATGAATGCAGCTTCCATTCGCGTACCTTTTTGTTTTTGCAGGCCCAGATGGACGTTGCAGATTTAATTGCAATTAGACGAGTTAAGGATAATTGTTCTGCACGCGTCAAACTCCGTCTACCTGTCCAGCTGTATCGGACAATCAGTAGCGAGGTGCTGTGGGCTGATTTGGCTGCCTGTCTGCACGCACCGTCCCGCACTTGCCGCGTGTGGATTAAGTCCCCTAGTAGAGACCCTCTTCTATTTTGCGGGACAAACGAGCGTCTGTATGCACACAAGGATGCGGTGTGAGAGGAGCGGGTATTGGGCCACGTTTTGTTGTTTCGTACCCCCCCGTGCTGAGACATCCCCTTATTGTGGAGGGCAAGAAAGACCGGGCTTTCTGGGGGGTTCCAAAGGGGTTAAACCTGAGATTTTGGCACGAGGTGGGGTTTGGCTTCCTTTCATACATGTGGAAATCGGCTCTGAACAGATTTTGAAGCGAGCTGGGCGCCAGCATTGCCATCTGTTTTGAGTTGTGACCCCCCCCTCCCCATCCTCCCCCGCTTCTACTTTCCCCAATCGCTTCTCTGCCAGCACTCTCCTGTTCTCTCTCCCCCAATCACCACGCATGTGCCCCTCTCTCCCTTCCTGGCCAGTACTGCCACGCTACCTGGCCATGAGAGGCGAAGGCGAAGGGAAAATGCTGGGGGGGGCGTCTGCCAGTGGACATTAATGAGGGATTTATAGCATCAGGCGCTCATATTAGTAGACGCACAAGCGCTATGTTTCTCACCTTACACGCCCAGCAACACCTCAGCTCACATACATGCACATGTGTATAAAATAAGCCGCAGCTGCGAAAGTCAGAGACAAACAAGTCAGATTTTTGTTTTAATTTATGCAAACCACATGTACGTACCTTCCCATAAATATTACAGAAAGGGGAAACTTTTGCTTTTTTGTTTTCAATTTACTCCTTACTCATGCACTTCAAGTCGTGCATATCACACCTATATTCGAATTTTCAGAAAAAAAATGACACGCAGAGTTAATGTAACATTTTTCTTGAACAGACAGCCTGGGTGTATGTGCAAGCAGGCTTAATTTCTGGTGTTACCACATGGTTTTGTTTCACTGCCGATACCTGCATTCCTCAACCTGTCAACTTTGGCCAGCAACTGCAGGGGTCCTTCACTAATGAGCTCATTAGGACAAAGGTGAGCTTTAAATGAGGAGAAAATAAACAAACTCTGCGACTAATTACAAGAGGATCGATGATGCCGCCATGCCAGCACAAAGCAGCTTTCTCCTTTACCTGTACGGTTTTGTTATTTGTATTTTTTGGGTAAATGGCGAATTCTCTGCCAGGTTTTTTTTCCAGAAACAATTGACTGGATTTAAAAAGTATTACTGGGCAGGTGTGTGAAAGAAGCAGATCAATCTGCGGGATCTTCCAAGGTAGTGTTGCATATATTAATTCTTGTAGAATCTGCGTAGATATATTAATTACATGCAGCAGTTTCTGTTTAGTTATTCATAGTGTGACATATACATTTTTAAAAGATTAGTCAGAAGGGGAAAGTAGTTTTTTTTTTTTAAAAAGGAGGAAAAAAGGTACACAGTCTTGTTATGAGCATATAAGCCCATCTAGGTAGAGAACCTCTGCTGAAAGAGCCATAGGTAAAGGAACACATTACAGAGGAAGAGCTTCTCTTCTGTTATTGTCATCAAAATGGAGCAAAATCATAAAGGAAACGAGAGAAACGGACAACGATCTGTGATAGAAGCCAATAACAACAGACCACTGTATAAAACACACTCCTACTTTTAGGCTTGGCAGGTAATACATCTGGCTCCTTATTTAAGATATAGTCAAATTATTCTGGTCTTAATCCAATTCGTGTAAAACTAGCAAACTACATATCAGCTTGGTGAGGGTCTACGAGGTTAAAGGCCTCATCTTACAATCTAGATGTGATTCACAATCAGCTGGGCCAAGGGCTTCTGCATAAGCATTTCCAGATCCTGATCTCATGAAACATTAAGCTGGGCCATTACAGATGCTGCTCTCCAAAATGACAGCATAAGCGCCCCCTGTGGCACACTCTTGAAACTGCAATCCGACGCCCCTTTACCAGTAGACAGGCAAAAAAAAACACAAGTATGACTGCACAACACATAGCTCATCTTTAACTATTATATATGCTTATTCATACATTTAACTTATTTTAAGAATTCCTCAGAATTTTGATGATAAAAAAAGGAAAAACTGGCATGTAAAATTTGAAAAACAGAGATTACATTTTAAAAAAAATAGTACGAGATGAGGTGCCATCTGTTGTTTTTTTCTAGATGAAAAAATACAAAACGAAGCTAAAGAGACGCCGATCTTAAACATGGACTGGAAACAAGGAGGAGCACTGGAGAAGCTATCAAGAAGGCCAGGCGTAGAGGACAAGAATACAGCAGAGAGGAAAGGAGGAGGGAAGCGGGAAGCACATCAGCAGCGGGCCTGCGTAGAACGCCTGTGTGTCATGAATAAGAACTGCCGTGTGCCTCCTGAGGCCGGCTGAGCCGTCGTTTCTCTAAAGCGGTACCATTATTTCAACACGCACAGCCGCTCTTGGTCTCTCTGGTTCCGCGTGGCGTCCGGCGTCCGGCTAATGGACACGCCAGACTCGTTACTCTAACGCTGGGTGACAAGGGCACCTTGGGTTGCAGATGTTCGCTCCGATGACAGATGGCGCTGGCGTGGTTTGGGGACAGCAACTGTGCCAGCTTTGTGCCACCTGCACCCACACACCCCCCCACCCCCCACCCCATCCCCTTGCCTCAAAGTCTTTCTCCACACATCCAAACACCCCCCCCCCTCACCACCCCGAGCTTGGCATTATGTGTGGGGATCGTCTGGCATAGCGGGCGCCCAGGGAATGCCAGGCAGCTGTCTGGACAACGTCTGGGCTTTCTCACAGTCACGATGCGTATGGGGGTCGGCACAGCTCCGAGCCCTAAGTCGCTCAGCTGTCAACGGGAGTCGCCAATATTAAACACCGTTCATTAGATAATACTTTCCAGCCCCCAAATAGCCTCTCAAACATTTTTTCAATCAACAACTTTAGTTTCCCTCTGTGAATCCTCCCATGTAGTACACTGGGCTAAATGTGTTTGTTGTTCACTTGTGTTTATCGCTATTTTTAAACCTACCCCACTTTTTACACCCCAGTACATTCATTAAGAATGACGATCACTCATTTAAAAAAAAATTCAAAAAAAAAGACTGAAATGAAAACTCCTGAATGGTGGAATTCACATTCACTGTCGATCGGGTGTCTTTGCAATATGTCTGCACAGAGGCAAATGAATGGAGTGGATTTCAGGTAGCTCACACATTTCGACTGGAGGGAAAAAGCTCCCTGTTTATCCTATAAGCCTTCCCTTACAGACAGGAATGAATTCCCTGAGGTATCAGCCAACCGCCCCCCCCCCCCCCGACCCCCCCAGCCTACCTTTCACCTCAAACAGGACTCTGGTGTATTTATTTAATTTGAAACTAATTTCCCCACTGAATGTTAAACTTTTATTATGAACTAAGTTGTTTCTGCCACTTCAGTCTTAAGAATCACTCTAATTGCAATTGTCTAAATACATCCACAACTGACAACCACAGTCTTGTGTATGAATATGGCGAAAATGTATATCACTGTATTTAATTACAGGCCAAATGGATGAGTTTCTAATTAAGCACGAGGATCAGCCCTCTGATCTACCCATGGTTCAGTCTACTCAGTCACTCGGAAAGGCAAACTTCCAGGGATTGGCGCTGACACAATAGTGAAAGCAGGTGTGAATATGCGTGTTGGGACTGGGAGGGGGGGGTGTTCTACTGACATCTTGGAGAAGCAACACGCTCATTGATCTCGTACAGGCAAGCAAGCTGCCCGCTGGAATGCACATGGCTGAAGCAGGGTGTCGTCGTCTGAGCTTGATGCCTGTGAAACAGCAGGTCTGGAGCTTTTATGATCGGTCCACTGTGGAAGCACATCCACCTGCCTCACCTGCCACAGAGTACTCTGTATACATTTACCTGCTGTAAGCTGGCAGTCATCACTCAAATGGCACTATGGATAAGCCAAAAATGTAGAGGCACCCATGCCAGACTCCATATTTTCCTTTGACAAAAATGGGTTGCATAAAAACAAGAAAATTTGTAGGGGCTCACCGTCATGGATTTCTTTGGTGAACAATGGGGAAACATCCCAAAACAAATTCAGCTGAGAGAAAATAGGAGAGATGATTTCACACCCCTGGAAATTACAATGGTTCAGAAGACTTTTTCCAGAAGAAATATCTTTTGAGCATTAGAGTCTTTTTTTGACCCAGTATGAAATATCTGACAAGTGTGAAATATTTGACAATGGTCTGACGGATATTTGTGTTGTTCTCCCAACCTCTGTTTTATTTAAACTGTGTTTGCGCTCCTCTTACGTGCTAAGAGTATCTTCCTGCTTGATGTCTCTTATCATTTAACTGCTAACAAGCCACCTTACCAGTGAATGATGTTGATTTGATCCCTAAAGCTCTTAACTTGGCACCAAACTGCTTCTAAGCCAAATTAAGCCTCTGTCATGCCCACCCCCATCCCCACCCCCCACCTTTCCCCTCCCCCGCCATGGGAACCCTACATCTTTAATGGCGCCAAGTAGCTGCACTGGCTCCGCCATACAAAACTGGTGACATCTGTCTCACTAAGTGGCACACTAATGTATGCCTCATTTGTTCAATCACTCCCTACTGAAAAAGGAGAGAAAAATGAAAGAAGAGACTAGGGGTTGTCTGCTAAAAAGAAGAAACAAAGAGTCCCTTTTATAAGTTATTTCCCAGTAGTTAATTCCCCGAAAGGCGCTACAAATTCTCCTATCAATTGCATGAGATTCCCGTCCGTTGATGTTTACCACTCTGGTATTTTTAAAAGGACAAAAAAACTGCTCATTGTGCAAAGGAGCACTAACGTGCACATATCAGGACAGATTCAGTGGACGCAGTTATTAGCATAAAGAACAAAAAGTGCACGCCACAGAGGAACCGCATACGACGTTTGGTTCTTAAGTACCACATTAGGCTATTCCATGTGTTTACCTCAACTGAGCGGGAGAACATGAAAATCCGCAGAGCATTATCTCTATTTGAATGCCATTAAACACATGTGAGAAATCTGCTTCTGAAATGCAATTTATGACGATATAACACGTATGGAAAATGACGATATATTATGCATTGAAGCGGTCGTAGGAACAGTATGTGAATTTGGCAACATCTTTAAACGAAGAGTTCAATCAAAAAACGTGTGCTTATTACTTTTCGATGCAAGGAGAAAAAAATATCAGCGATGGAAAATACATGAATGCCAAAAACGTTAAATCTTTGGTGGAAAGTATGAGCACAGCGTAGTATACATTTAATTGTATACCATTCAGTATTATTAAAGCTGATTAGAATAAAAAAAAAACAGCAAAGTGAATAAGGTGAATAAAAAATGCGATGTCACTTCAGTTCAAAACTACACGGAAGACAGATTTTCCAAACTTTACAAAAATACTGACTGGCTATATTTTTTTAATGCAGCAAACAAAAACTCCTTTCCAGCGTTGAGCAATTAATGGTGAATTAAGGACCAACAAAAAGTTCTAACACATACAACGCTTCGTTATTCCTACCTTCCCATTTCAAGGACTTGAAGCAATCAGGCAGATTGTCGGACGACTAAGCCAGTCAGGAGGGTCCTTTGATTGGCGACGCCCACTGGGACACATGCAACAATGGCGGCTTCCAGTCTTGGGAGAAGGACAGCTATGTTATTTGGTATTGTAAAAACCTTTTCTCTTCAGAGACCAGTTTTACCGATCATTTCCAGATGTGGCAGTTTGTTCCAGATTGCTACCTACAACCCCAAACCTTTAAGACTGAACATCAAGGATCCCTACATTCCTAATAAAGAAAAAGAAGATACACCTCACTGGCAAAAGACAGACAAGTTTGACCGTAAGCTATTCGGGCGATATGGTTCTATTTCTGGTGTCGATCCAGTGAAATTGTGGCCAAGCCCCGAAAAGCTGGAAAAGTTAATAGCGGAGGAGCAAGAATGGCAACCGACTCTGGAAGTTATGCTACAGAACATTGCGGCAAAGGAAATGGAGAGAGAAAAGAAAGTGAAGGCCAGGTAACGTGGGGTGCGCTTTCTAACATGTTCGAAGCAGCTAATTTGCAAAGGGTGACCCTGGGCGAGTACAGGCTTCGCAATGTCGTGAGACGCGATAATCGTACATCGTTGTATAAATGAAAACATTCAGCGATAGACATAATATCTAGAGTATGGTTATAGACTTCGCCGAAAAACTGACGCGGAGGCCAATTTGCTTTCTAGCTGCATGGGTTTTATGAAACTGTCAGATTTATGACAACCGCTGTAAATGAATTTTGGAGATTCGGCAAAACCTTAGTACATGCAGCGACGCATACATAGATGTATGCTGCGGTACGCTTTACGGGGGCCCTCTTGAAGTAGCTTTCACTTGTTCCATAGGTAGCATTGTTATTTAAATATTTAACAGTTCTGTAAAATTAAATTAAAATATACTTGATTTTGGAAATTATCGTGGGTACAGTTTATTCGAATTCCGCTCACCGTGAGAACAACAAAGTACATATTTTCCTTTATATTTCACTAGAGCCCAGTAAAATTTACCTAAGCTCATATATACATACACACACCGCACTTACACGTAATAAATGCTAGATTAAACCAACAACTTGGTGTTAACAATTTGTAGTGCTGTTAAGAAAACGACTTATAGACGGGAAAAGTTCACCTGTCAGACACTGTTGTGTACACCTACCTGATAGGTAAATGCTGTATGGGGTCAGATAAAAGGCTGAAACGGATTTTGAAACTTCCTGTCAACACCACGGAAGCTTTTAAGAACAACTCCAGAAATTTTTTTTAAGAAATGGTACGTCAGAGTGAGAGCTCTTCCACGGTTTTTAAATTAGATGGAAACAACGCCTGTTCCTTATTTATGGTTTATCGGGGTATGGGGGATGCCACGTCGATTTCGTCGTGAAATGTGCTTTTTTTTGTCCGTTTCCTTCAGAGAGAAATTAATTGCCACCAACATGGCGAAGATGCCGAAGATGATCGAAGACTGGCGTCGTGAGACACGCGCGCTTAAGATGAAGAAGAGGGAGGAAAAGGCGCGAAAGGAGCGGCTGGTGGCAGAGGCCCGCGAGCGCTTCGGCTACGCGCTGGACCCCCGCAGCCCCAAGTTCCAGGAGATGGTGCAGGAGATCGAGAAGGAGGAGAAGAAGAAGAAAAAGCTGCTGAAAAGCAGAATGAAACAGGGTGACACTGCACCAGCTGCGCCCAGGACTTAATGATTTACATCTCAGTGAAGAACGACCTTGTAAATAATGATCATAATTAAAACGAGTTTTTCATCCCATCGAAGTTTACTGAATTTTCCCATCAGAAAACCACAGTTCATCCCACTTTCAGGTGGTCCAAGTAATGGGGTGGTTTTCCAGTTAGATATATGGACTTAATATGCCTGTAATTGTACACCAATATATTTAATGAAATATTTATATTTAACAGCAATTTTGTCTAACTTGTCATTACATCCCCCCCAAAAAAGTATTATTTCTTAGAACAGCTCAGTACATATAGAACTGGTATTTAACCAGTTACATACATCAACCAAGAGATAGTGATTCTATGATTTTCAGAACTATTAGAAACTTAATGCTTATACTTCTCTGTACTGTCATTTTTTATTGAGCTCTGGCATTTGAAATGTCTGATGGCATATTAGGGATCATTAATGCTGACACTTGTTCTGGAGAATCTGGCCATATGGCTGCATTTGCAGACACCCACTGGTCCTGACAGTGCAGGCTTTTAACTAAAGCATTTTTACAGGTATTAATTACAGTTCATACCTATTACCCTAATTGTGTCCGTAAAAGACAATAATAGTATATAAAAGTTCAAATATATGTTAGCACTCTGATTGTGAGCCATTGCCATTAGACAGTTGAAGTACCATCGAAACCACACGTCCAAAAGAACGTGAAACAAGGCACAACAGTGTCCTTACAGGGAAGTTGTCTCCTTATGTGGATATATATTTTTTGAAAGTCAGGTGCCTAGGACTGCAGCACATTATCCAATCTGGATGAGGTATGCACACATGGAGAGTCCCATCCACGTTAGCAGGAGTGCAAACCACTGGCCTGGCATGAGGGAGTCGGCCTGCCAGAGTTGGGCTTGGAACACGAACAATGCTGCCTTGAAGGTCATCCTCTATAGATCTGTGCTTTCTTCTTCCTCTTCACTGATGTCTGCCTTCAGTTTGGTCAGAGCAGCATGGATCCTGAACTGGGTCCGCGATTCCATGGAATATTCCTTGTAGTTGTTCCTAAAATGGTTGGGAGAGTCAAACATACCAAATCAACCTGCTGCTGATGATAAAGACGAGAAGAAAATGGTATAAATTCCTCCTGAAGAGCACTTTGCTGGAGTGCCATAGCACTTTGTAGACAGAGCTACTAGAGGAGAACTGACAGAAGAGTCTTACTTGGCTTTCTGCAGTAACTTGACGGCCTGATCTTTGCGTCCCAAATCTATGTAGAGTAGACCAAGCTCCAATAGAGCATTTGGGACAAGGTACTCATCAAACTTGATCTTCTTTTCACTGTAGAAGAAAAATAGATTAGCTTACAATACTAGTCTTGGCTTAATCAAAATTAATAACCTGTTTTGTTTTCCAGACAAACACTTAAAGCAGGGGTCTCCAACTCCGGTCCTGGAGAGCTACTATCCAGTAGGTTTTCTGTCCTTCCCGGCTTCTGATGAGCCACCCTTGTTCCTGGTATTTACCTGAGCACAGGTGTGGCTCATCAGAAGCCGGATATGATAGAAAACCTACTGGATAGTACCTCTCCAGGACCGGAGTTGGAGACTCCTGACAAAGTAATTTGAAAACCTACAGTTAGGACAAATACCAAATGAAAAACAAGATATAATCAGATTGGCAAATTATAACTGGCTCACCTGTTAATCACTTTTTGGAAGCAGTCCTCAGCCGCTTTAGTTTGGCAATCATTCTTAAGGCACATTCCCTTCAGTAGTTGTATTACACAGGAGTCATCCACAGAATACTCAGTCACTAGGAGGAGAAGGGCAGTAAGGACAGACAGGAAAGTAGACGGCAGTCAACAGTTTCCATATCCACAGTCATGTGAACATGTATGGAAAAAACTACACCAGTAAAGGTTAAACCACAATGACAGTTGTCACTTGGGGTGATTTTTAAAGTCACCAATGTTCGGTATGTGTTTATTATTGAACTTAAATAAACTTAATTAAAAAGAAGAAACTGTATTTTTCATTGGTTCAATAAATTTACATTTACAACAGTGGGTTAGATGTTGAGTGCAGTACCGGGGCGGTCCTGCAGGGCACGCTCTGCATCCACCAAGGTCTCCATCATCCCTCTTGTCAGGTCTGGCCGACTACGAATCATCGTAAAGCCATTCCACATGTACATCATTTCCTGAAATGGAAAAAATGCAAAACCCAGGTATTTTCAGGCTCCATCCATTTTTAACAGGTACTGTCACCTGCTGTTGCGCTATGGTTTGAAATCGTACCAACACAGGCACTGGAAGCCGCGTTGGGCTGCTGGATTTATAGCGCCGGGCTTTTCGGATAGCAAACTTCTCAGTTGGGGGGGACTTCCCTGCTATTTTTTGCTTAAATGTTGGCACCTGTCTGAGGGAGAGAGAAGAAAAAACAGAGAAAAAAAAACATTCTCAATGAAATCACTTAGAAAGTTGCTTCTGGGCTGCGTGTCCAAACCGTGTCATTGTTAATAGGTACTAACTACTACCATCACATCAGAGGTAGATGGTTCAGGTCCAGGAAGTAGAAATCCAGACCAAGATTTCGTTTCAACCAACCAGTTGAGTACTCCGTGATTCTTTATGCTGAGCTGGCTGGTTGAAACAAAATCTTGGTCTGGATTTTTACTTTCTGGACCTGAATTTTCCACCTCTGCGTAAAGTTTGATAAATACTGGTGCAGAGTACTTAAGACACCAGTACTGACCAATAACACAATGACAGGCTATACATTAGATGTACAGGGCAGTTATATAAAATAATCGAAAGTACTTTAAAATTGAGTCCATTTTTCTATCTGCTTTTAAACAGGTTTCACGGAGATTATAAGACTGATATGCGGAGAACCAAAGACATCCTACATGCTAACAGAGTAGCCATTCAGTTCAGTAGCGGTTCGTATCAGCATGCTAGCCGGAGGCCAACGTCCTTTTACCTGAAGAGCTCCACTTCGTTCTCCCCGAAAGGCCTGACCTCGTCGTCGGGCAGCATGCTGAGGCAGGCTGCCTTCATATACACATACATGGCCTGCAAGAGGAGCACAGGGCAGACAATGAGTCCTTACAAACCAGAACATCAGTGCTGAGAACGTCAAAGGAGGAAGACAGCCATGGACACGAGCTAAAGAGGGGTCATTTTAAAGACATTTCACTAAAACAGTGGCATCCTGTACTTTCAGGCAGTTACTCACAGAAGCAAGATAAGCCTCCGCTGAACATCTATAAAGCTCTGAGGCTAAATACTGTAATGCAAAGATACCATTCATATGAGCATGTACTGGATAGCAGGACGTGGAGAGGAATTAACTGCATCTTTCTTTACACAGAGAAGAATATTAAGGCTCATAGAGGACTGACAGAGTGCAGTAGGATGTGGAGAAGGGTGGTGAAGACAAGAACCAGTGCAGGGTTTTCAGAAGCTCAATAGGGCGCCTGGAGACCCACACCTTGGACCAGCGGCTCTCCTGGCTGAGGAGGTCTGCGTAGAAGTAGGCCATCTTCCAGACACGCTTGTAAGTGAAGCACCACAGCAGCTCCCAGTAACACATGTGGTGGAACTGCTTCCAGGCCTGCTGGGCCCTGCAGCCGTCTTCAAACAGTGCCACCGCCTGGCGACATATTATTGGCATCGGTCCCGTATCTATTGGACTTAGCAATGTCTATGCAAACAGGCAAGGATACAGTAATTGACCTCTACTTTCATCTACACTGGAAACTCCTTTCGCGCTGCAGACGTTCCAACAGAACAGACTGATATACAGTCCAGACCGACCTCATCTATGTTCCCACGGATCTCCTCAGTTCGTCCAGCAAAGAAGAGGAATATGGCACCCTGTCAGTACAAAAGAAAACCGGGATTGAAATCTTCGTCACAAACCGTGAAGAGCTAAGCCAGGGTACTGTGGTGGTCTCCAAAATATTGTCTTGCCATCTTGGCCTAGATGTGTGATGTTTCACATATTCCAAGCCACTGCACTCACCCGTGGATAGCGAACGCGGAATGGCTTCAGTAGCTTCTCAGCGTTGTCCACATCGCCTTCCCCAGTCCCTACAGGGAACAGACGGATTAGAAACCATGATGGCTGAATATGAGAGATTAAAGAAACCAGCAATACACCACCACTTCACCAGCATCAGTCAACATCAGTGCCATTTTCAGCAACAGATACTGCGCCGTGCCATATTCATCAGGTCTAATTGGTCTGGGCCATCTGTTTACAGCCCGATCATGAGCAGCTTATAGTTTCACATCCAATTTGGGCATGTGGAGTACAGTTTGAAAACACGCCTTGGCTTGTACTGCTACTGGGGTCTCAGCGGGCCTTAGCGAACAGCAAGGTGTCTTTGTACCGTAGCATATGCAGGAGGGACTGTTACCCAGGATGAAGGAGAGGAAGGTATAGTAGCACAGCAGCAGCAGGGCACACAGCATGGAGCGCAGGTTGAGTGATGTGGCGCCGCTGTGTAGCTGGGAGAGACCGTATTCCTGCACAGAGATCCGTGTGTGGACAGGAAGTCGGGAACGGACAGACAGACAGACGGAGATACTGGTTCTGCGTGATGACACAAATTCTCCATTCACAGACTTTTGCCAAGAGACAACACATGGTTGATGAGCTGAATGGAGAGACACCTAATGCAAGGTGAGGACCGGTGTAATTCAAACTCCTATAGATATACAGATGAACACATGGGCACCTATGAATAAACAAAATTTATGGCAATCATGCAGTAATTGTGAAGCTTTGGAAAGTGATTTTGCATCCTAGTTGAGAGGACTGTGAACAAACACAGGTTACGGGGCAGGAAGCAGTCAAAAAGGCACCAGCGTCTGCGTGTGGACAACTGAAGCACATCCATATCAGCGTATCAGCACAGCAGAGGCTGCAGCCAGTGCCGGACGAAAGGATTTCTACAATACCATACCTTATCCCCCGAAAGGCCAGCGAATTCTAAGAGCCGTAAGATCCGAGCGGGAAACAGGGAGAGGGTCTGCGGAAGGAGACATTGGGAACATTGAACGTGTGAACAGTTCGGCAAGCATGAATATGCAGGACAAACATAACTGTCAGTGTACTGAGAACCAAACAAAAAATTGCAGGAGGTTTATTATCTACTTGGTTGGACCCCATCGTTTCCCAACTGCTGCACCGTAGTATGACCTTCGTAGAACGTACCAAGTTAAATGCGCCGATTCCAAACGACACCCCTCCTTCTAACTGGAAGTGGTTCAGTCCTTTGTGATACTGATGTGACTGAAGGAAGGTGTGCAGGTCTCTGAGTTAAAATCAAAACATCGAAAATCAAACATATTAGTACAGATACAGCACATATATTACTCATGTACTGTATTAATGACACTGAAACCAGATAAATACGGAAATCCACGGTGCATCCATCAAGTATTTGGCTTAAGATACAATAGTCTTCTGTTCAGGATTAATTAGCGATTGTGCCATAGTGGGAGGCCTTCATACATCAATGTCCCGGAAACACTTACTTGTAGATGAGGTAACTGCTGCGTACCTTGACTCCTCCTTTGATAAAGCTCACCATGTTCTCATCCTGAAGGTGGAAAACAAACATCTGAGTGTAGATAAGCCCCAGAAACGTATGCAGGGGTGACACTTCAACCCAGTGTTGCAGAGAACCATATCATTTATCGCTTTTCCATCTCTAGCATGCAACACACCGCAACTTTTATCTGATAATAGTGAACCATCCGTGGACCCCATATATAACGTAACTTTTGCGTACTTACATATGGGATTTGATAAATTACGCACAGTAAGACATTATTAACATTAAATTCAGTAATAATGAAGTACATTGTACATTATTACACAGCACTGTACAGTACTGTGCTATGTAGAATGATAGGGATTTTGACATTTAAGCCTCATTCTCTCAAGAGACGATAAAGCAATGAAAAAATATCATGTGTCAAGGGATGACTGAGTATGAAAACAATGATTTTTATACCGCTCAAAGGACAAAGGAACAATGGAAAAACATACCGTTACGCATTTTACTATTTTTTTTTCAGCCCATGGTAAACCGCAGATAACCAAAACCACAGTTACTGAAACCACGGATACGGAGGAACTAGAGCACGGTAAACTGCATACTGCGGTAAACTAGAGAACGGTAAATTGCGTACTGCGGTAAACTAGAGTACGGTAAACTGCGTACTGCGGTAAACTAGAGTACGGTAAACTGCGAACTTCACCTCCCTCTCTGAAGCAGGGGAGAGGAAGCCGCCTTACCTGTAAAAAGGTGAGAGCGGCTCTCTGCAGCAGACATTCTGCGTAGCACAGCTCAGCATGCAGCTGTTCTGGAAAGACACACACATACAGTGCATCTGAGAGCTGTCACAGCCAATCGCAGTCAATCTCTGTAATTTCCCCGGGGGCTATTTATCCTTGGGATGATTAGGTCAAAGCAGGGGTAGAGCGGACTGCTGACTTAGGCAACAGGTTGTACCCAGCATGTCAACCCCGAGCCTGGGAGCCATTCCCAGCCATTCCTGTCTTTTACACTAGCTCATCTCAGCCCTGGTCGTAGGAGACCCATGTTTCTTCATTTCCACTGAATCGCTTATGATATTCCTACCTTCGGTTAAACCTTCTCCAGACTTGCTGACTATGCTGGACGACTTTTTGCGGAACCTGAAAGGTAACGGTTTCCATTAAATGAGATCTGTAAATCACTATATACCTGGACAAAACAATGAGCCATGGAACGCTGACAAGTCTTTATTCAAGTAAAACAACAGATATAACTCTTAGACAGAAGATATTCTGTTATTATTTCTAGTGCTTCTCCAGAGTGAATCGTTTATAAACATGGAAGGGGGGGAGGTATTATTACGAAAAGGCATCACAGTGGCCCGATCTGGGCGTAAATGATCTATTTGCCTAGAAAGCTCCAGGCCAGTCAAAGGCACGAAAGGAAAGAGGTCAGTCCGGCTTGGTCATGCCCACTTTGGAATTCAAACTCAATGTGTGTGGTCAGCTGGAGGAAACTGGGCTGCTCTCAGGAAACGCACACAGAGCTGAGGTCAGAGCAACGCAGCTGTGCGGTGCTTCAGGAAAAAAAGCTTTTTAGCCAGAATGTACAGTTCATCCATTATTAAAACTGGGCATTTTGCTGAAGTGATTCAAAAACTTTGGTGAAGTAGAAAAGATCAGTTATGCTTCCAAAGGGTTTTAGCTCCTGAACCGTAGGATGAGGGGCTGAGCTAATCTGAGCCCCCTCCCCGCAGATGAAGGCCCCACCTCTGGCACACCTCCTGGGCACTTTTCATGGTGTTCCCAGCCCTGACGATGTCATCGTGCTGGAAGGTCATCATGGCCTGCATCTCCAGCATGGTGGCGTACATCACAGCGTGGTACATGCTGTCCTGCATACTGCGCGTGCACACACACACACACACACACACACACACACACACACACAGTTCATGTATTACTGTCATTATACAAACTCTCTTCATTTCTATGGGCATAACCCTAATCCCAACACTGACAGCCTTAACTCCTACGCAGCCCTAACCTTAACCTTGGCATTTTTAGTGTTTTGATTGCATTCATAGGTTTTTATAAAATTGAGTTTCCCCTTGTGGGGACTGAAAAAATGGTCCCCACAAGGTCAAAATAACAGTTTTTCCATAACATTTGGTTCCTACAATTCCATATATACAAACCTACACATATACAAAATATACAAACATGACTTTTTACGATAATTATTTTTCAACAAATCAGAATAAAAGATATTTATGGCATAATGTGCATACCCATACTGTAAGTCTTTGTATTTAGACTTACAGTATTTAGACGCTGGAAAACTCTTTGACAAAAAACATTCAGGAAATGCACACCAAAGTAAACAGAGGGATAAAGGAGGCAGAGAATATTTCCTTGCCCTGCAGACTATTTCCTTTTTCTCACGAGTACCCTGGCGAAAGCCATCTTGAGCCAGCAAACAAGGTCTGATGTGGTCATATACCATTGTACTGTATCTGTGACTCATAATATTGGTAGGAGTAAGGGGGGGAAATGCCTATTTCATGTGATATATGACAGAAACCAAACAGGCGTCTCTCTCACACCTAGTCCCTGCTGACAGCGTTTACGCTGCCTCTCGCTCTCACTGGCTCACACTCTTGTGTAATATTTGTTTGCTGGGCCATGGGCGTCACCTTCAGCAAACACTCCGTATCCTGGAGGAGGGAGAGAGAAGCGGGGCTGCTGCTCTCCGCTTACGTGCTGGCCGAGCTAACGGTGTATCACGCGGGGACTTGCGAACGAGGTGTGAACAGCGCAATTTAAGACAGCGGTACGTTTCCGAAGGCCTCTGCTTCTGCCCCAGGCTGGCGTCTGGGGCGGCTTAGGACTCCTTTCCATGTTAACAATTAGCACGCCGCTCAAGTCATTCCTCATTAATGCTGTCCTTCAAAATGACTGAGCCCTCGATGAAGTTTTACTTACAGGGAAACACTGTAACATAGATTGTAGTGGAAAATTGTGATGGGGGGGTGGGGATAAGCATGCTGGCGATCACAGTATCCCTAGAGGATTGTCACACAGAACAGGTACCCCACCCCGCGCCGGTCAGGCGGAGGTGAAGCAAAAGAGAGGAGGAGTGGCAGATACGCGTCACACATAAGGAGGCGGCGGCGCTCACTGGGGCCGCAGCTTATCCAGGCTCTCGGTGAAGCGGTTGTTAAGGAAGAGGTCCACGGCCTCCATGCACTCGGCCAGGCAGTCCTGCAGCGTCATTGGCGGGGAGCTGAAGACGGACAGGCCGGTTAGCAAACCACACGGCCGCACCGGGCACCAACATTAACTGACCGCTGCTCTGTGATAAGCGGAGTCTTCACGGGTACGGACACTAACATGCTTGAACGTTGCTGTGCATCTACTCCGTGCCACATTCAGGAGCATACCTAGGAATTCTGGCGCGCCCCTCAACAAAATTTACATGTGATCTTACATATTCAAGGCACCCTGTCAAGTGCTCGGCCCCCTGAATCTGTCGGGTATCCATTGTAATTTAAAACAGATATAATTTGAACTTTATGTGATACTGGTGGGGATAGAGTTGATAACTGGTTATGGAAAGATGCTTAAAAGATGCAGGTTTTGAACATTTTAAAGACTGAAGGGACTCCTTTGTATACAGCAATGCCTTCACACAGCGGAAGGATTCGCACTGAAACTTCACATGAATGTCAGGCCGATACACCATCACAGCAGATTCTGATCATCTGGACCATGTATCTTGACGTAAAACTACCAGACAACTTTGAAGAAAAAATCTAAGTGAAAAATGCTCCTGGAGATTACAGTGTAATACAGATACAACGGAGTAAGGCCTACGTGTAAATAGCTGTTGTCGTTATCATCGCTATTATTTGGGCTTTTAAGTTTTCGCCTAAGCGGAGAGGTTTTCAGAAGCTGCGCAGATGAGCTTTACGCGATGTGCCTGATAACATGGGACACATCAAACAGACACATATGGAAGGCAATAAAGTCAATAAACTGTCAGTTCTGTCCGTATACGCCAGCTACGCACTTTCGCTACGATTTCAAAATTCTCTTGATTCTGTAACATAGAATATTGGAAATCACGATGGTCCCAGAAACAGAGCCCTTTACATGATCATAGTATTAATCATTTTATACAAGTCGAAAAGTATAACAAAAAGTTCCTGTTTTAAAGAGGCGGTACATCATGAAACATATAAGACACAACACACAAAGCTGAAAATACCGAAAAGGAGTGAAAAGAAAAACAGTCAAACAAATTCGCACGGTTTATGTTTGTGAAGTGGGTTTGGAAAGGGAGTTACTGAAACTGTGAAACTGGATCGATCAAAGACAGATTCCCATCACTTAAGTAACTATCTAGTTTTTAATGTAACTAGCAAAAACTAACACTATGGTCAGTTAACTATTAAAAAACTCCGAGTCCATAAAGATTGTAACGCATTCGTTAATTAGCTACTTAACTTACTTTTCTGCCGCAGGTGTATCCGTGTCTTTCCTGGACATATCTTTGGTTTGACCAAAACACCTGTCGACAAGGGAAATATGATGTAAAATTTAAAAATCTACAATCCGTTCTCGCCTTTAAAACTTTTTTTAAAAGTTGTTCACTTGTAGGACAATCTTGTGAGAGCTTATTAAATCTTAATACCTTTAACAAATGTACTATTCGTATTCAGCCAAAGTTTAGGACGGGTGCGGTGCTGGCAGGGGCGGGGCCATTCCCTGACTCCGCCTCCGCGACGCCGCCCGCGTGCCCACGCTCACTGTACACTCCTCCTGTTTCGACCCAGCAGCATCCGTGCACCAGCTCCGTTAGCTTGTTGCATCGTGTCTCGGTTCAAGTTTGTTTAGGCGGTGGCCTTGGGATATTCCTGTCAGAGCTGTTTTTAGACTTAAGGAATTTTCGGTAAAATCAGGGATATTGCTGTTTAATTCTACGTAACGTAGTCTATACAGCGGGGCGGCTATGTTGTCTCACACCTATGGGACCGGGGTTCAAGTCTCCGTGTCTGATGTTTGCATGTTCTCCTTGTGTCGTCGTGGGGTTTCCTCCGGTTACTCCGCTTCCCCACCCCACAATCCAAAAATGCTTATTGCCCATAGGTGTGCCTGTGTGAGTGAATGGTGTGTGTTTGCCCTGCGTTGGGTTTGTGCCCCATCCTGGGTTTTCCCTACCATGCGTCCATAACCTCTGGGATAGGCTACGGACCCCCTTCCCCCCGACCCTGGATAGAAAATGGATACAGAAGATGGATGGATGGTCTAGCTTGAATTTTTTTGACCTGCGTAGAAGCGTGATGTCACAAACTACTTGTATTGTTCATTTGACATTTTGTCTCGAAATTCAGCGTAAACCTGCAGAGCTGTCGTGAGGCACTTTCGGATTACAAGCCCGACATCTAGTGACTCCAGAGGAAAATTTCAAACCGGGTTTTTGCGCTTTAGTGCGGTATCCATGGGTCTATTCAATGGACGATAAAATATAGGACAACGAGTAATATGTGGATTATTCAATGCAGTCCAGTTGCATTAAAAACGTTAATCTCGAGAAATATCCAATAAATCATTAACATATGCCCGAAACGGGGCGTATTTAGGCCTATTTGAGAATTAAATGCTGCTTGCGATTCTGGAGTTAACCATAAAATTCGACTTTCTGCGACATCAACATCTTATATCAATTAGGCCTACTCCCATAATTCACACCAAATGTAAAAAAAACCCCCAAAACATGCAGTTAGCCAAGTAAAGAAATTTGGTCCTTTGAATTAACTGCTTTAAAACAAGCGGACTTATTATGTAGATCACAGAATAACCTGAGGTGATTATATTCAACTATATATAATTTGTCAGTTCTACCAGAACGATTCGGGGGAAATCGAAAATGTAAATTCCAGAGATGGACAACAGCGCTATCCCAAACGATGGAGTGGACAACGTAGAGGAGCAGAGCAACAGGCAAGAGCATCATGAGCAAGTCGAAAAAGTCATTACAATATTTTGGTTATTATCTGAAGAAGGGGGAAAAAAGATAAAACCAGCAGTAAACAGGGACCATCCCACGTCTGTGCAGCTTGCAATTAAATAAATGACCACCAGGGGTCCGTAATAGCCCTTTTGCCTGGGCAATAAGGCAACGTCCCTCATATAACGGATAATTACCGGCCAGGGACAGCGCCATCAGTGTTTAACACAGTCGTTAAATGTACCTTAAAACCGTCAATTCAGTTCACCACTGTAAACGGTGTAGGCGAATATGTAAACACAGGTAGCTCATTTGCATTTGGCACATCTTTAAAAATGGAAAATCTCTAAGGTGAAGGTTGGAATGAAGACATGAACGGCAGAAAAGTGTAGCTCCAACTGACTTAGAAATAAGAATAGAACAGAATAAAATGTCTTTATTGTCATTGTACGTGCACAATGAAACTATGTACTGTCTACCAAATTAAAAAAAAAAGGGAAACATTTGATATATCTGATGTCCGATCCAGGCAGCAGGTCTTCTGATACATATGAGGGGTGACTGCTGAACTGGGAATTCTCAAAAACCCCAGCATTTGTACCGGGACAGAGGAGGGCAAAGGGGGGGGAGGTCACAGTTTGTTTGGGGTTTTTTTGCACCAGTTTGCTATTACCGACAACTGAAAGTGCTTTAATTTATATTCCAGTCATTCATCATACAGGTAGATTACTCTTCTGATATATTTACAATGTTTGGTAAACATCAGAGATGCATGAGTCAAATGTTTGCACAGAGCAGCTTTTCACCTTAATCCTAACAGTCTTCCACGCCACTAACACTGAGTATGATGCAGTAGGGCCTATATGGGCTAGTGAGAAGGACACCTTGCTTGTTATACAAATCAGGAGGCCAGACTGTAAACCAAGGGCACTATTAAAATATATAAAAGACTTTATAATCACTTAATAATAACCTTGCATAATAATAAATTTTTATTAACCATTTTGTTGCCTGCTTCATGAAACAGGATTTACTGCTTAGCCAAATAACTTGTTAGTTTTATGGTAGTCTGGGCTAAATGTATGTGAATGAAGATAATGTTCATTTAGCCCAGACCACCTTAAATATACAATGAAACACCTACAGAGAAGCATGTGATTGGTCACTTCACAGAAGACCGCTACATCTGATTGGTCACTCCACAGAAGACCGCTACGTCTGACGCTGGGCATTGCGCTGGGTGATGTGAGGCTCGCATGCAGTTGCTCGGCCGTGGAAGCCCGTTCCATGAAACTCTGCAGTTATTCAGCTAACAGAACATTGCTGACTTTTACACACTACGCACCTCCCGACCCACTCTGGGTAGTTTCTGTTGTCCCTCAACACTTACACTTTGCAATAATACCACGTACACTTGACCATGGAATGTCTAACACAGAAGAAATTTCACAAGCTACCTCGCTCAGACTCTTCAGAACCACCCATTCTTTCACAAATGTGTGTAAACCCAACTGCAGGCCTATAGGTGCTTGATTTTATACACCTGCGGCAATGGGTCTGAATGAAACACCTGAATTCAGTGATTAAGAGGTATGTCCCATTTGTCCATATGGTGTAGCTGTGAAACATGGTGAAACGGAGTGTTATGCGTTATGTATTACACTAAACGTGTAAATGTAATACTCACAGAAATGCTGCACAGACCTACATGTAAAATATCACCAGATAATGGAGCTCTCGAAGCTGGATAGTTTTCCCACTTTTACTTTAATACCTTATAAATTCACTTGTCGCGTGTCTATTGACAGTCCCGTAGCATCCAGCAGGATTATATATTCATAGAATAATTTGAGGAGAACCTGTTGCACTGTAAAGTAAGAATCGGCTTTTAGCATCTAGTCTTCTTTTAATTTCACGTTGATGAACGATTTGCTATAGTATATATATATATATATAGCTTCTTCATTTCAAGGAAGACCTGCATCTAGACTCTTCTCTGTTTTGGCACCAAGTCAAGATGTCCGAACAGCTGAGTCATTGGGTGCCTTCAAACAGCCACTAAAAAAACTACATCTTTCAGAAGTATTTGGATCAGCATTTCCAGGATTATACTCTTATTATAAAAAATGTATTACTTGCCAACAGAGCTTATTAGGGTGATAGCCGGGTTCTATTGAACCAGTATCAGAATGTATTCACTGAGATTTCTAAGCACTTATGGAAGTCGTTCTGGCTAAGGGAGTCTGACAAATGCTGTAATAATGTAAATATAAATGTCATTTTATATATACATACATAAAAGTAGATCAATGCAGTCAAAAACAAGTCGCTTTTATGATGATGTTTATATAACACATACACACCGTTCTGGTTAAATAATTTATTAACAAACATCAAAACAAAAATCATAAAATTAAGATTTTTATTTTTATAAAATAAGGCTTCAAAATATTGTCTCTCTCTATTCAGGCAGACCTCACTGTATTAAAAAGACTAAATAGCAGTTATATTTAAAACTGTATTCCATTACAATGCCACAGAAGTATTTTTTGCGCTTCTTGGGGACCAGGTCGCCCCCCCCCCAAGGATTGTCTTAAATAACGTCAATTGAAAACTGGCTTTACTGCCTTTATTTTCAACCAGAAGGTTATATTTATGAGAACCATTACGTTTGGTAACTGAATGACAGTTGAAGAAATTGCTTCACATAATATATTGGTGAGGAGCAGAAAATTGTTTAAACATCATTTAAACTAAAACATTGTATTGGCTGTGCGGCTTGACGCAGTAATTTGTGTGTGTGTTATATACAGGGCTTGGCATTATGCTTACCTACTCACCAGGGGCCTGTAATTTAGGCAAAAGACCGAACGCTAGCCTGCGGGCCAGTACAAAGAAAACTGTATGTTGGACTCCATTTTGTACTGAATTAACCCAGTTGCTACAGCTGGAAGAAAGTGTACCAATTTGTACCATTGCTTGTCACTGGGGCTGTACGCTCATGGGTCTGTGAATTGTACCCTAGCTGTAGGTACTTGTATCTTTTAAGGTACAGAAAGGGACTATGAGGAACATTCCTGTACCATTGGGGGTACATTAAGGGCGCTTTTCCACCGCACAAAGTACGGTACTTTCGCTTTTCCATTGACTTCCGGTCGAGTACCAGTACCGAAATCTCGAGTACTAAAAGTGCCAAACCAGTTGGGGTACTTCTTTGGTACTTCGGTACTTTGGGGTGGGACTTGCAAACGTATTTGCTGTCGATTGGTTATGCAAATAGCCTGCCGCTGAAACACCAAAATACAACCGCCATCTTTTGAAATACACAGCGAGAAACAAAATAAAAAGCAGTAGAAACAAAAATATAAAAAAGTAAAATGGAAGGATGGACAAACGAGGAAACACAGGCTTTAATCCGCCATATGGTCGGATGAACAGATCCAGTGGGATTTGGATGGCACGACTCGAAATAAAATAGTTTTTGCCGTTCCGAGCAGTTCAGTTTCCCTATGTTTCCCCTGTCGCGCGCTGATTTGTACACGGTTTCGCTGTTGTTTTCATGTCTTTTTACGAGGTAAACAAGCCATATATTAATTTTAAAACATCACATGCCTTTTGTACGTTTTTTGTTTTTACAGATAATAAATGACATTACTTAATTCGCTGGATAGAGGTATTTCTTGATGAAAACGGTATAGTATTGCTTATAAGACTATATTATGCGTGACAATCTACTGTATTCATATGTAATAATGTACCTGAGTGATTTTCAGACATTTCACATAGGCTACCTCTTTGCTTTAATATTAGGGGAAACATTATTTCCTGATAGACAAGAGAAATATAGGGAAACTTAATTGCCCGGAACACCGTAATACCAAGCCGCTTGGAAAAAATGGGGCACACGCGAAAAACCGAACAATGCCGCTTGAAAATCAAAAAACATAATTAAATAATTTGTTTGCTTTCAAAAGACTGAATTAGCAGTAAGCTAATTCTTACTGCTTTGATCAGCTTAGCCAAAGTAAGTGTATCTACGTAAACGTAATTGATGGCAGCATGATTTGGATTTTACTGAATCTTATACTGTGATAGAAGCTGACATAACAATAAACCGCATTTTCCAGCCTCAACTATTAGTTTTAATTTTGGGCTGTCAGTCAGGGGCGGTCACTGATGATGTCATTTGGCGCCGGTGGAAAACCGACATGAAAGAAGTACCAAACTTTCGGCACTTTATGGAAGTACCGAAAGTACGGTACCTGGTGCGGTGGAAAAACGCCCTAATATTGCTTGTACCTTTGGTTTGTTCCTCAGCGTCCATTTCTTTACCTTTTTCTGTACTCTTTTCCCCCCCAGACATTGTAGTAATAAGAAATCTTAAGTCCCACCCCGAGTATGTGTGTATAGACCATCAACATTACATATGAATTGTAAATATGTGACTGTTAGGCTGCAGTTAAATCCTTCCATTGATAGATACAAAATTTCCTATAAAGATATAGGATTTAAAGATATCTCCTGAAATTACCAGTTTAAGTAAAGCTTATTAATGAGAGAAAAAATGTAATTAGCAAATTTTAAATCATTTAAAAAAAAAAAAAAGACAGAACGCACACATTTTCAGCCTGAGAGGTTGTACCATCTCTTTCTGATGTGACTTTCCAGCATTGGTCAAAGGTTTGTACCATCGTTCAGATGACGCCGTCCGCAGGGACCCTCATCACTCTGAGCCGATCTTGCAGTACAAGGTCATCGAAACTATCATGGCAGACATCTATAGAAGGGGGAAAAAAATGGGAATGTACAGTTTGATTGCCATCGTCATATACATATAGCAAGATGAGAAGAGAGGGTGGCAGAAGGAGATGGATAGAGAATCAGTACGATAACACAATAAGTATGAGAGAAGGAAGGGTACAAGAAATAAAGATAAAACTATCATTTTAAAAAAGGAATAATTCAGACTATTTGCAATTAGGAGAAGTTGGAGAAAGGGCACATTTTATTCACGTGCAAGACACAGTGAAGGAATTGTAGAAGTGTTAAATGAAATGCCAACCAGCTATTTTAGTTTGAGTCTTTTAAATGTGATGGCACCTTTCAGCTACACAACCCTCAAAGACAGGAGCAGAGAATGCGAGCAGGCCTTTCTCACCTCCAGCGCCGCAATTCCCAGCGCGACGGCTATAAGGACGGTCGAGTTACTCTGTATCGCCGACACGATCTTACGGAGGCAGCCTGGGATGCTCTGCGAGGGAGAGAAATTCCAAACACAGATGAGGACAGGATGCAAGGTAACTGTCTGACGTTTTCCAGATGAGTTGAACATGAAGCCGAAAACTTGCACACACAAACGGAGGAAATGAGAGCTCACGTCAAACGGGTGGGGGGGGGGGGGGTCACAATATGAACGGGGCGATGAGCGAAGCATGAAGGGAAAGGAGAGAGGCGAGAGCTATGGGGCGAGACCCCACAACTTTGTTACCGAGCTTGTGGCATTTTGCAGTGTGCAGGGCAGGGTGAGGCAGCAGGGGTCGGGGTAGAGGCTGCTGCTCTGATGGTACGGTGAGTCTGTGAAGTCTGTGTAGTTACTGAAGCCGCAGCATTTCAGCTAGAAGGTGCAGAAGCACAGGGCAGAACATCACATACCTGTATGCTCAAAATGGGAAATCGCATAAAGACGAAGGCAAATCTGAGCTCATGTCATCTATCCATGTTAAGTTATCCACAAAATGATTCTAAATATTCTAAATGCAGTATCGGTATGTAGAGAAAACTGAAAAGAAACTAACAAACTGACTTAATTGGAAAAAAAGGTTATCTGACTAGATATTATGTACTATATGGCCAAAGGAATGTGGAGAATCTTCTGAGAAGGCTTGGTGTTGGATGTGGGAACATCTCTGGTGGGACCTGCTGCCGTTGAGGTTGCGTATTGACCAGGGGCGGACTGGCAATCTGTGCGTTCTGGAAAAGTCCAGAACGGCCGTCTGATCCACGGCCGTCTGATCCACGGCCGTCGGCCTTCCTTTCCTCTTAAATGGGAAATCAGCTAACAGCAGATGGCGCTAATACGACCATTTGTCAAATCCATCAGTAAAAGCCAACAAAAAAGAGCGAATCATAAGTTGCAGCGGCGGGAATGATGGCAAGTCGAAAACGTAAGGAGAAAGGAGGATGGGAAAAGTTAAAAGAAAAGAAAGCCAAGTCTCTCGAAAATGATGCGTCAAAATTGGCTGCAGTTTAACTGCCAGCAGCAGCAGTAATGTAGATCAAAACGCTAAATCACCCAGCAAGAGTGTTGAAGACCAGGTGAAAGTTGAACCTGTTGAGCATCCACAGACTGGTCACAAGGGACAGACAGCAGAGGAAATTTCATGGGAGGAAGAGGTACTGGTAAGTGGCCTCAACATAAAACAACAGGCCTATTCTACATTTATTCTTATAGTCATCCAGTCAGCATCTATTAACTGGACTTGCATGATGATGAAAAATATATTTTATATAAAAAATATAGACGCTCTAAAAATTAATTGCGAGAGGGCTGTGATTTAATCTTGTCAGTAGTAAGGTCATCTCTGCAGCTAGACAGAAGACCATGGTATTGAAAGAAACTGGAAAACAAACCACCCACTCCTAACACTCGTGACATTCTAGCAAGTGGGAAAGAGGGCTAAATAAAGCTCTATGTTAAACCAAAAATTTGGGGAGGGAAAATCTCATTGTTTTCCATTTACGTGCAATTTGTTTCTGTCTTTCTGTGGTGGGCTATTGTGGAACTGACACTTAACATACAAATCTGGGGTTTGTCTAAAGCTTGATTAGTATTAGCTGGTGGGCCTATTTGGGAGAAAGTTCAGGGCTGTTTTTTAGTCCCAGTCCGCCCCTGGTATTGACGTTGGGTGATCAGGTCCCTCTTTCCCTCCTGAAGGATCCACTTCACAATCACATCAATTGTCAGCTCTAGCAGGGCATACAGACTTGTTGGGAAGATGGTGTCCCTACAGCGGTGCCATACCCCAGTCATGGTGGTGTTCCATAACAGCGTCAGGTCCACATCCTTCCCATAATCCTTCTTTATGCTGCTGACGACCGAGTTTCCCAGCATGTGAATCAGACTCTCCGCCTGAAAGACACACAGCAGGCGTGCTGCATCAGCGATGGCTCTCTGCGATCCTGGAGTGCCGGAATATTCCCTATCTGCGCTCCAACATCCATGCAGGGCAGCCTGGTGGGAAAGGCACCTGCCTTTCATATGGAGGTTAATGTGAGCAGCAGATGCATCACCCCAAGTGCACACTCACCAGGGGCCTGAAGACCAGGATTACTACTGCGGCAGCGACCTCGGCTATGAAGACAATAAGCACGATGACAAAGAACTGCGGAGAAGAGGAGAATGTCACACACATCATGGCTTTCAGGACTTCCTACTTCTTATGTGCACTTCAAAACAGAAATAATACAATTATGGTAAATAAATCATCAATGCCCGCTGATTCACTATTGAAATTGATCTCCAAACCATTTGTGATTGTAGACTAAGGTTACATTCAATATTACGGCGGTTCCAATAACAAATGGCATGTCAAGCAAATGTTACAATACCACTCCATGGTGATTGGTGCCGCATGGAATTCTGGGTAACTCACCAGTAACAGCATGCACTTGCTCTCACGCACGGCACCGCAGCACCCCAGGAAGCCCATGACCAGCAGCACCCCTCCCACGGCGATCAGCAGGTAGCCCACGTTGACCAGCTGGTTCAGCCCCGCCGGAGCATCTTGAATTTTGCCCAGGATACCAAGTAGCGAGTTACTGTCCACCTTGACCCACACCCCTACACCAAGGATCCCAGCTCCCGCCAACTGCAAGGACATGAACTGCGTATGTTGGAGCACACTTGGAATTACGCACACAATTTACCTTCGGTGTGTAATACTGCCCCCTACTGCACATAATCATTTCAGCATCTCCTGCGTTGCTTGCAGTGGGATCTTTCTTAAGTCATTCCTTCGATTCACCCACTGACCCAGTTTGGCTCACTGCCCCAGTGGCATTTTAACACTGAACCAATACATGCCACCATTACAAAGTTGCAGTGACTGCTTCCTGGTTTAGAGTGCATCGAGTTACATCACCGCTCTCCTACACTACATTAATGTTGGTCTGTCCTTAGTCTTCATGTTATTTTAATGATAGTTTGTCCCAACTTACGAAGATGATGCCATTGAAGATGAACATCATGACTTTGAGAAATTGGAAACACCCCATGGCTGCAGTCCTTCCTTTAGACCTTTCTGACAAGAAGAAAAGAACCAAGGATAAGAGCGATGGCTTACAGTAACTTTCCATGTCATACTGCTAGAATTAAACATTCCATGTACATCCGTTCATTCTGGAGCATAAAAAATGTAGACAGTCCTGCAAAAAATAATGCAAATGTTTACACTAAACTTGGTTGTTCCTCTCATCATCCATCCATCCATCCATCCATTCATCCATCCATCCATCCTTTCGCGTATCCTGGTTCTTGAAGGCTGTGGGGTAACTGGAGCCTGTCCCAGTTGGCACAGGGCACAGGCTGCCCTGCGCGTGATGCCAGTCCATCAGCCAGCACATACACTTAAATATTCACACTAGAGGCAGTTTAAAGAGGCCAGTCTACCTCAACGTATGTCACCGGACTGAGAGCGGACCCAGAAAAAACCTCAACACCAAAGCATATGCTCACCTGACACAGAGAGCGGAGATGGGATCTGAACCGCTAATCGTGGGGGTGTGAGGCAAAACTGCTACTCACTGAGTCAGCATGCGCCACCTTACCAGATTAAAACAATTGTTTACTCATACATGGACATTTTTTTATAGGTTTACTGGTTTGCCGACTCTTGTTGGCTGCATTTCCCGATAATGCCATAGTCTTAACACTACAGTTTCCTGTTTGACCGTGTGATAAATTTCCTGCTTTAATGACTAACTCCTTTACAACAGAAAAACAGCACAACTCATTTATTTACTGCAGAACGGCTTTCATGCTCTGATTACCCTGTCACCCATTAACAAGGATAGTATTTATCTGCGTTGGTGACGGATACAGACATTACAAATCGCCCGCTGCCACTCCAGGACCCCGTTTGTTACAATCATACTCGTTCCCCTCACTATTTTTGTCATTTTTGTTTTTGCAGCCAAAATGGTACCTTGGAGATTACAGTCAGTGAGGTAAAGACTGTCACATGTCCTTCTGTCCTAAACAAATATAGAAGAATAAATATTTTGCCAAAGTTAAAATGAGCAGAACATTGGGAACATGCATTCAAATATTTGAATATCTATAGCAACACGTACTTTGAGGTGAAAAGGCATGAAAAGGTTTTTACTGAGGTCTTATCTAGCCATGGGGGGGGGGGAGGGGGGCTACGAGGCCATTAATTTCCATGACTGAACACAACTGTTGGTCAGAAGCTCCTTCACTGATTGCGTCAGTGTTTCTTTTCAGTAAATTAAATCAGTTTAGTTGTACACCGTTACTACAATGTGACAACTTTACAGTTAACTGTTTGGCTTTTAGGCTTTGTCTTTTAAATGTGGTTTTAATGTATTTTATTCTTTTATTTAAATGTTTCCTTCTGTTTTTGTAAAGCACTTTGAATTGCCTTGCATCTGAATTGTGCGATATAAATTAACGTGCCTCGCCTTAATATTAGTATTCAATTCGAATCAACACCTGTGTTAACTGCGGCGATGGGTGAGGAGATTTATTCAAATTATTGCCTCCCCAAAGCAATTGGTGAGCACAGAGAAAGAAGCACTCTGTTGCTCTGATGAGCCAGGTGCGCCCCCCCCCCCCCCTCTGCTGAGTGAGTTTGAGGTAGAGAAGTTATACAAAATAAATCAAATCATTTGCAAATCAACATGAGGATGGACATTCGAAGGCATGAGGGGTCAACAGATGTAAAATAAGTTGAAGGCACAAAGCCTTTAAGGTCATTGTGAAAATACACAATGAAACGAAAATCATGGCATATAAATAGCAAGTTGCATTATTTAATAGTGGAAGACATCGATTTCCTACTATTCCCAGTTTAAAAGCGACCTGCTATATCCAAGATCGTGATTTTATTGCTACACCCACTATGCTCTCCCCTGTTCCGGATTGTCAACATTGACAGCAATAATGAAGGCATTAAGTTATTCGCAACATGTCAGATCCAGCGATGGGTCTTAATGGGATTGTCTCATGCCTCCTGTCTACCTGGGTGGGTATGGGTGAATGTTTATTGTTGTTTTTTTAAAAACAACACATATCAAAATGTTTCCTTTATGCGTGCCATTGTCACAAAAATGGGATTGTTAATGATTTGGTTTACAACGAAAAAAGTGTTGCTAGGTTGTTAATGTTTTTCTAGCTTAGTCAGACATACGACAGAAGAGGACGTTTCAGGAGAATCAAATCTGGACCCCCTCCCCTCCAACTTCCTCATTTTTAAGTAAATAAATGAGTAAGTAACAAATAATTGAGTCAGTTCTGGTAAACTGGTCAAGTTACTCCTTAATTTAACGGGACTCTTAATTTAAGAAATAATGACTTCATATGCAGTAACGTAACTGCACAGATACCAATTTACCAGCAAGATAACTACAGCAAGAGAATTGTCATTGCAATGTGTTTTAACTACATAATTAATAATAATCTTTTACACTTTATATTTCATATTAGAAACACTAAGATAAGCATTATAGTCCTTTATTGCAGTGCAGATCTGTAATAGATGTGGGTTTATGTCCTATGGAACTCAAATTTGTTCCATCAACTTGTCTGCGATAACTATAACATTCGGATAGACGAGACACACTGCAGAATGGATGGGAATTTCCAGGAAAGGATCTAGTGTCTTTAACATTGGCCACATGATGCTGAATACCAAGAAAAACATTTTTACATATGCAGATAATTTTCCAAAAGCAAAAGTTCACAATAGCAGGTGTCATCAATGCTGTTCTGTCAGCTCAAAGTGTTCTGAACCATTGTTTTCCACACTCATTTAAAAAACAAATTAAAGAGAACAACAACATGCTATGTCAACACAGCAGTGCAACTCATAGCATATCTTACTGCTCCCTCCATGGAAACGGTCATATAAACAATGACCGCAAAGGCCCCAGTCCCACTGGGGGACCAGGCGGTGCTTCGCGGTCACATCCGCTTACGATGTATTGGAAAGGCAACACAACGCCACACGAAGCTGTCATCCCTCAGCGGACTGCGAGGACGGATGGGGAAATCCCCAGTGCCGGGGATGCCGCCTGTTCCCATGGTGATGGTGAGAACGGGACCCTTACCTGATGCCAGGTGACACTAAGGGCTGCCGAGACGGAGGGTGACGATGCGCGGAGCGAGGCCGTTTCCCGTGCCTCCCGTAGCCAGATCCAGCTCGGTGGGAGTGTCCGTCTCTCTGCTCCTTCTCCACACAGGTTACTTATAAACAAGGAGAGAGGGAGGAGGGATGGAGCTCGGGCAAACGAGTGGAGCGATTGGTCAGGAAGGCAGCGAGGCTCTCCCTGTGGGATAAGTCCCACCTGGAGAGAGAGGGGGGGGGGGGGGGCACAGTTCTCTCCATAGTCACGGCAATGTTAAAGGAATACACAAACACAGATTAGGTATCTATATCTTTATGGGGACTCTCCATTCATTTCTATTGGCATAATCCTAATCCAACCTTATCCATTAATGAGCAAACAAAATTAAAGACTTTTGGCATTTTTAGATTTCTGATAGTAGTCACAGATTTCTACAAAATTGAGTTTCCTCCTTGTGGGGACCGAAAAAACAATGACAAAATAACTTTTTAATCACATTTCTTCCCCACAATGTAATTTAATATACAGACAGACAGACATATACATAATATAGACACAGACACATATACTCCCTGCAGGACACCCCATCCATAAATCCAAAGGTAATACCAGTGATTACCCTCAATACGTGTGGAAAGGCAAGGTGTTTCTATGAAAAGAATTTTTAATGCTTAATACACACTGACCTGAGAGTATAATACCAACCCACACAGCCTGCAAACCCTTATACACGCTCAGCCAGCCCTGATCCGGCAGCTCTTTGCAGTTGCTGGCTGTCTAAGGTATTTTACCAGTAAAATGAGCCACTCAAATGTGTCGCATCATACAAGGTGCGATATCCATGAAACCATCAAAGCCAAATCTACAAAAGCAGAAACAGGAAACAGTCCACGCAGATTAAAAGCTTATTTATTGTAAATGTCTCATTTTTAAGGATTCAGCCTTATGTACACAAAACTTTTAGTGGCATATTTACATATCTTACATGTAGTATTTCTATGTTACAGAGAAAAACAAGTTGGAAAAGGAAGATTCCATCATAGAACAAAATTAGTGCTTCCACGTCCATTTAAAAATACCATTTTCTCAGGTAACATGAAAAGCATCAAACCCACTTCCTGTACACAAATATACAAAAGAACTAATACGAAATCAGTGTTAGCCTACTTTCAGATGTATAAATTCCTATGCTTGTGGTAATTTCAGCAAAACCACAATCAACTAGTACGAAAATATGATGCAGGTCTGGCAAATCGAAGCTACCATGTATAACGCGACCCAGACAGTGCAGAGCGACTCGGGCTGGTCGGGTCACCTCAGGAACAAAGCGGACTCCGGCCATTCGCTCATACGGACGTTAATGTAGCTGCACCCCCCGCAGGGTGGGTGGCAACATAGACGATCAACTTTTAAGCACAAAAGTGGGAAAGCCAAAAAGAGGCAAAGAGTGTTTGTTGGAAAACACAAGCGATTAGAGCAGACTGGAGGCTAACAGAGAGGGGCAATCAGTGTGCTTGAGCGAAAAGCTTCCTGCAGCATGAAAGAGCAGAACACAACACACAACAGCAGGGCTCTACCTTTCATACCAGTCATACGGCTACCTTGTGCCCTATGTGATCTGCTTTCCTGCAATGACCCCCTCCCCATTCCTCAGTGTAACACCATCAGGCACTATGGAGCTCAAGCTGAACAGTCTGAAACCAAGCTGAAATTACTATAACACTTGCATCTGAGATGTGCTTTGATGCCACGTACATTTACATATATATTTTTCTTTCGACTGCATTCACCCACGATTTGCATCTACAAATGTAAAGCCCACACTGCCCACAACCCTGCGGATAAGAAAGTGATTGTTTTGTTTATGGGGAAAATTGATTTCCATGAACCCAGGGGAGGCCACGCCCACCACAAGCTGTTAAGGGGAGGAGCAAACAGAACCTCCCCATTGGCTCCGCCCCACGTTCTTTAAGCAGCGAACCCGCTTCAACACGGGCAAATACTTCAAAGACGACGTCAGAGGACGCCGATATGAGCACAGCAAGCGCACCTGCGTCCCGCCGGCAAAAGGAGAGGAAGGCGCTGGCGTTTGGTCAGAACCGGGGCTTTGATGGCACACACACATCAGCCTTCTTCTGCTGAAGGTCAATCAAAAACCCTGAACCTGTGCAGCCGTCTTGCACATCTGGCTGACCTATCTCCAGAAGGTCCAAGATCATCTGAGGCACAGTAGCCTCCCCCAATAAGTTCCCCCCCCTCCCTCCCACCCCCACACCCCCGTCATGCCGCCTGCTTGTCCGGGTGGCTCTTCAGCTTGTGGAACTTGACGCTGTCCAGCTTCTCGAATCTCTTGCCGCAGTGCTCGCAGGTGAAGTTGTACTGAGCCTCGGACGTGTGCTTCTTCATGTGCCAGTTAAGGGATGCCCGCTGCCGGCACTGATACCCGCAGATCTCACACCTGCCACGTGGGGAAAGCAATCAGGAGGATCAGCCACATGGACAGGAGAGAGAAAGATCACTGACATTATCATACCGATTATCATGACATCATACCGATTATCATGACATCATACCGATTATCATGACATCATACCGATTATCATGACATCATACCGATTATCATGACATCATACCAACCTATTGCCCTTTACATTTACATTCACATTCCATTAAGGACTGAGACCCAATACCCTACTGACATTTTATTTTCAGTTATGACTTCAAGAAGCCCATTTGAAAGCATCTTCACTCACTGCAGGGGTGTCTCTCCTGTGTGTGTCCTCCTGTGCACCTCCAGGTGATTCTTACGCTTAAATGACTTCCCGCAAGTCTCACAGATGAAGTCACGTACGCCTAGGCACAGGGAAAAAGGAATTAAACATTAAACATGAATAAAATGTCTACATTCAGAATCCAGGTTCGCTGCTGATCAAGGATGGGCTCAAATACCTTTATCTACTAGAACATGACGTCAAAACCGCACGGACAGGGCTGGGGTCAGATGAAGTATGACATCGTACCTGAGTGGATAATCATGTGTCGATGCAAGTGGTTTGAGAGGTAGAACTTCTTGCCACAACCAGGATGCGGGCAAACCTTAGTCCTGCCTTTCCTGTGAACTAGGTTCACGTGATTCTGCAAAAACAAAAGCATTCACACTCAGGTCAGACTCAAGTCACTGAGGGAAGGTAACAAAATCAGCAAATTTGGGCATAACTAAAAAAATTAATTAAAAAAGACACTTCATAAAGGACTATGTGGATAGTATTGCAACAGATACACAGTGAAAAATATATGGACACCCCTATTAATTAGAGTAATTGGGTAATTAAGACACACCCATTCCTGACACAGGTCTAATGAAGCACACGGTCATGCAGTTCCTAGCAGGACACATTAGCAGCAGAAGCGCCAGCTGTACAGAAGAGGTCAGTGACCTTCCACTTGGCACCATCTTATGACGTCACAATTTCCCACAAATCAATTCACCACATTTCTGCCCCGTTAGTTCTGCTTTGGTCAACCGCAAGTGACATGACCGGAGGTCAAAACGTCTGGGAGCGAGTTCAGTCGCAAAGTGGTCAACCACACCTCACAGAAAGGGATCTGATCAGCCGACATCTAGACCCAACCTAAAGGGCAGCAAATCCCACCAGCGATGTTTCGGTATCTAACGGAAAGCCTTCCTAGCAGAACAGAGGCTAATCTAGGGACAATAAACCGACAAACTTCCTATTAAAACCCTTGGTTTTGGAATGAGATGCTGGTCCACATACATAACATAACAGCCTCACCTGGAAGCTACTGATGGCCACGTAGACTTGGCTGCAGCCTTCATACGGGCAGTGGAACATCTTCAGCATCCCGTCTGCCTCTATCACCGGACCTCGACGATTCCTCCTCGACCTCAAAGGGCAAGAGTCTCACGTGAGACAGTCTGCTGTTTGAGCAGGTAACATGCACTGCCAGTGAGGTGGACCAGCATGTGAAAATGCCCCCCCCCCCCCCCGGCCAAAATAACATGAGAATTTAAGTGACTAAAGTCAAACTAACATGCTAAGGCAGTCACATGGCCTCTGGTGGTATGTGTACGTGCCACCCAACTACGTATTTAAGCTAATAAACAGCTTTTCCCAGAATAAGGCATGCAGGACAAACAGCAACAGGTTTACTGACATTTAGCTGGGGGATCCTTTCATTTAAAATTCTCTTTAACAGCTGGATATATGGCTTCAGTCAAGTCCTCCTTCCCCGCAACCCACTCATGATTCCCCGCTTCAATCCCCCCTCAATCACCCACGAGTTCCCTGCTTACTCCAAGGCTCCCGGCTGCCCTCCTCTGCTTCGCCTACCTGCTCAGGCTCCTCTGCAGCTCCTTGCCGCAGCTCACATTCGAGTCACGCGACTCTGCACTGGGCTGCAGGATCTGCTTCCCACTGAGCTCTGGTGGGAGACGTTGCATCATGAATTTCAAGAAGTGCAACATGCAGATAAAAAACGAAGGTTGGGCATGGAAAAATAATTGAGCGTGTAATCTAAAGGCAAAGACTGATCATAATAGTATTTGTGACATATAGCTGTCCGAACAGCAATATGGCCATGATTCATACCCCTGATGGCCTCTGCGTCAGGGACAGGTGACCTCTGGCCCACGTCTGATTGGCACACCTGGTTGTAGGCCACACCCTCAATAACCGTACAGGTAACCTCTTCCCCGACTCCGCCCCCCACATTCAGCTGGATCCCCTCTGAAGCCAGGGCCTCGTAACCAGGGCCTGTGATAATGATCACCTTCGGAAAGAAAAAAGGAACCCAACATTGATCCATGGATATATTAGTTTCTGTCTCACTCCATCTGAAATCCGGCTGACCTACCTGTGATCCTTCCAAAGCTCCCTTCCCATTCGGTATCTGACAGCTGGCCACAACCGTCTGCAGTGTCTGGGGCTCATACAGCTCCCCCTGGCCTGAAACTTGCACGGTGGATGCTCCTGGAGGGGCGTGGGGCTGAGGGTGACTCCGGGCGACATTGTCCACCACCACCGGGTCGTCTTTGCGCAGCCGATCGATCACGGTGGCCGTTACCATGGCACACTCATAACCATTTGCCCCCGAACCCCTTTCAGCCCCTCGCAGGTCCTCCACTCCTACCCCTTCTCCCTCTCCCTCTCCAGCGTTCCCGTTGCCAGGCAAAGCTCCCAGACTCTCTCCTTCATTCTCCGACTCCTGCTCCTGTCCTTTCTCTCCCTCTATCACGACCTCCATCTCCCAGAGAGACTGCTCCTCTGTGGGCTGTCCGGCTGTGGTGCCCCTCTGAGAAACAGGGGATTCTGGGAGCTGGCCTAGAATGGCGGCCTTGTCCATGTCATTCAATGACACCTCAGCATCTGCCACCCTGGTCTCTTCCAGGTCCTCCCTGACATCTGCAGCACATTTCAAAAATAAGGTAGAGCAAAGGAATGAAACTACAAGTCGAACTATAACCTGAAGCAGTTTTGACCACAGAAAACACCAGTTGGCCAATTTAAAAAAATTGATGTAGTATGACTTAACAATACTAAATCCAACCTGTAACATGTACAGTCTCCATACCAAAATATTGCCTTGAAGAGTCTCTCCTCTTCCTCCTTGTCCTCGTCACAACGCCAGGTGTTGCCTCAGTACACGCTGCGCTGCCATCATTCCCGCCCTCACCTTCAGTCTCGGAATCGTCACTGCCTCCTGCTGGCTGTGAGAGGTGTTGCACAAAGGAGTGGCTATCAATACAGCACCAAACCAGTGAGGTGGGGAAGGCCAGTGCTGGCATTTCTGGGGCCTGCAGCTGTGGTTCGTGAGGACAGGACCGGGAGTGGTCCTGATACCAGCCCACCAGAGCTCTGAGGCTGGTCGCCTCAACCTTCTTGCCTGGGTTGGTCAACACAAAAAAGAAGACATCAGCTTAGAAAGCTGTGTATACACCATGGGGAGGATACTTAGAGCAGGGTTCTTCAACTCTGGACCTCGATTCCAAATCTAGACCGTGTTTTCAGTTCTCCCAGGTAGTTGTTTAATAATTACCGATTCTGATTGGTCAGAGGCTTCACACCTGACTGACAGGTAAAGGAAGGCTGGAAAACCAGCAGTGCTCGGACCTCGAGGACCGTGAGTTGAATAACCCTGACTTAGAGGAACAGGGCAAGCTGCTTCTCTTCTGCAAGTATATAATATAACTTGCCCTGCTGCTCATTATGCTAACAGGGCAACAACAACAAGTTTGCAAAGTGGCAACCTGCATTAGAACAAATGGCACACACTCACCTCTTTTCTGTTTGACACATAGCCCAGGGGCGGACTTCTTTCTGAGAGTTAACAGAAGAAAACAATGAAAATGCAAAGAGAAACACGTGCATTTAAAAACCACCCCAGCAGACAAGCGAGCCAGGCTGAAACGTAAACGAACGAAGCACCGCCCGCAGCCGTTTCTACCGAAATACACGCGCTGTAGCTTTCAACTTGTTACGCCGTATCAGGACGCAACACGGGCAACACTTAACTTAAGTCACAGCATGACAGCATCTATGATATTATAGGCTTTATCTCCTATATTGCATTCAAGATCAGAGATGAGACGCACCGTTACAGTTGCATAATGGCAGTTTGCTATCTTTATGTAACTTCATACCAAGGTATACACCGTCGTACGAGTAACCATGTCGTTTATAAATGGCAGTTTTACGGGACCCGTTCAGGCTAAGATCGCTTCTTGGTGAACTCACCCATAGCCGTACTTCTGCTGGTACACCTCCCCGTACGTGGCGTTCAGCAGGATTAAATACTCGGCGAGCCCCGCGTCACTCAAGCCGGTCCGCCGCCGCAGCTCGCTCCAAACCTTGTGGGATTCCCCCAGATAAACCCGCCTCACGTCGTACTTTTTCCGCGACTCCAGGCGCCTCTTGGCCCGGTCGGTATCCGTCAAACGGGGACGGCCCCTACACCGCCTGAACATCGCCGATATCTGGTCTCCTGCTTCCCTGCTGTTCAGAGAACTCCCCTCTTTCTCATAGCTGTCCGCCATCTTCACAACAGCTGTGTGCTGTTGTGATACGGAGCTTGACCTCAACCAACCGGAAGTAATACATCTTCTTCGGCGAGAACACTTGTAGTATTATTAACTACTTGAAAGATATATAGCGCCACCTATCTGACTGGAGTACGAGCAAGGGGAAACGTAGGAACGTAGGTCATTTCTGATACTACTCTGAAATACAAAATATAAATATTAGTCATTTGAGGTACTACTGCAAATATTATTTTAAACGGGCCTGGAAATTCAAAGAGGTCATCAGGACAAAATAAAATGATGGTACACATGCCCCACTGTCTCCTGAACCTGTGTAAATGAAGCACACATCACGTCCACCAAGTTGTAGATACGTACAGTGACGTTTATGATGATATATGTAAAGCAAAATACATTTAGCGCAGCTCTGTCAAACTGCAGCCCTCGCAATCCGCGGGTATACTGGCTTTCGTTCCAGCCTACTTTAACAGACCCTTGCTAAGCGGCTGAACGTAATATTTAAATAAGCCATACACGTCAACAAGTAGACTTGTTATATTTTTTTAATCGTTGACTTTTATTTAAACAAAGATGATTGTCTTTAGGCAAAACATCTACTTAATATCCTCGCTACCCTGCCTGCACTGGTGAAGATGGACAGGTATTTGGATGGCCGATTTTGTTTAATTCACATCCTTCGCCAGTAGGGGTCCTTACCCCACTCATTTTGCCAATCGCCTGTTCTTATTCGTCCTTACCACCAGACGGCGCAGCATGACTCTGACGAACAGCACATTACATCACAGCCTCGCGATCAATCCACGTGGTTTGTCGGATGGCGCGCTGTTTGTTTGGCAATTCGACACAGACTATATGAAAGCTGCATTTTTTCATGATTCATTTCAAATATTGCTATTAATATAAGTAAAATTCTAGTATACAGGTAAAAGTTTTACATTTATAGATCTGTTGCGTTGCAATGGCCGATATATTAACAGTTGTTCTAAAGCAGTATAGCAGAGAGTCAAAGGATTTAAAACTTCCACCGCTGTCAGATTATACATCTTGCGTGGTCGTGGGAGAGTGTGACAACCTCAAAAAGTCGTTGTTGTTCCTGACTGCACTTACTGCAGCCTCCGAGCTTGGGCTGAAGGTGCTCTTTCTTAGCCCGGCTCCGATCGAGAGTCTCCCGGGTGTGCTGCAGGGCGCACTGGCCAGGCTGAGCCCGGACGATCTGAAGGTATGAGTTATGTCCTCTTTTCAGCCTCGCCTTTCGAATCCCGTTTATATCAAGGACAGTGTTTTGCATGATGGCATATTGCATAATTCAGGCGTTGAACGCTGAGGTATCGGCAACTAATGCAGTCTTCAAATGGATGGATTACCTGAATTTCTTCAGTAATTACGTTCTATGCACATGCAGAAGAACTGAATAGGCAAGTCCTGCAGATGGTTTTTGATGAAAGAATTCCAACCTTTGCCCTGTCTAAATCAAGTGAATGCACGATCCATTGCATATAAATCAATATTACAGTATAAACAAGGCTGTTGATTTATTTTTTCTAAATAATGTCTCAATTTAAAACTCTTAGAAAAATGGGGTAATGCTATGTTAATGAAAAACTATATAAATGCCGTAGAAGTCCATTGCCTTTAAATGTGGATCACATGGTAAGACTGATTTTCTTATCTGGCAGAAAGTAAAATTCAAGTACCCCCGGTGCTCGGCGGAGCTTCGCTGTGAGATAGCGGCCCTGCACGAGCTGGACGCGCCGCCGCCGCCGTCCTTAATCATCGTGGACGGGATGGATCTGTATGTGGGGGCAGAGGGAGGACTGCTGGCCGCGCAGGCGCAGTCCGCTCACATCTCAGCCCTGCTGCTCGACACCGCTGCCTTCCTGACACAGAGGGACACTGCGGCCCCCTGTTATGTTATAACGTCCTTCCGACCGGAGCAGGAGGGCCGGACTGCAGGGGAGTCACCGGCTCCAGACCCCGTCCTCGCCGTCATAGACCGCTATTTCCCTGTGCGCTGTACTTTCACAAAGGGAGGTACTTCCTCCAGTTTGGGGTGTACGACCGAGATAAAGGAGACGTTGCAAGTTTATTTTTCTGGCGTGGGGCTCAACGCCACTCCCCCTCTTACTAAGACTGACGAAACACATTTTGGACAACAGTGGAGTTTGTCAGTCTCACAAGATGGCGCGATGGAGTTTTCTGTCCTCAGAGTGAAAGACTGATCCATTATTATTTTATACAAATGGTCAGAAATGGTTCATGCATTAATTTACAGTGGCTGCCCGAGGAACAACCAAAGCACAGGAGACTAGTTCATTGCTGCAGTATAGTTCTTCCATTTAGTTTGGAAATCCTTATTCCAACAAGCCTTTTAGGGAAAGAAGAAATGCCACAGTTTTCTTGTAAATCATATAAGAAAATAAAGTCTTGCATTATATAAGAAAATATATTTTCGTAGTAAAAAATGGTTATAAATTGCTTTTTGTTATTTACAATAGATTCTCAAATTTTATAGAAACAGTTGTATGACAAGTAAAGTGTGCTGTAAACGGGTATTTAAGGAATGTTTGATTAATTCACTGTACAGAAATGATCACTTAGGGAAAGATGCTTCTGTAAAATATACAAAATCATAGATGGCTGCCGTGTCAGAACATGAAGCAATTTCACACGCAGGTGCCATTTTTCGAGCCTAGCCAAAACTTTCAAACATTTAATTTCATCCTGTAAGAAAATTCTTTTCCCAGTTTTAAATGGATATGAAATCCAATGACAGGGGCTTAGTGTTTTAAAATGGCTCCAGGCTGCAACAGAGAATGATTTCTAATGATTAATTAGCTCTATTATCCAGTTTAAGTGTTTAAAAACATTATTTAAATTCTGTATACATTAACATCCATATTCTAACCAGGTATCCTGGTCAGGGTTGCAAGATGGCCTGGAGGCTGTTCCAGGCATCGCAGGCTGGAGGGCTGGGGTACATCCTGGGCAAGATGTATATATTAACACAAACAGTAATTACTTCCCAAGATCGGCTGCCTTACATACAATGTTGGGAGAGAACCAGTTATGAGCTATATGTGCATAAAAAGCCCATGTGACGCTAATTTAAAAACGGAAGCTTGCCATTCTAGGCTGGAGGAAAACTGTTTTCACAGTCAGCAGGCGGAGTAGATTGGACATCCAGAGAGAGGCTCGTTTGGCTTTGGGATTTCGTTCTTGTAGTCATTATTATAGAAGCCTCCTATGCCACCAGCTGCAGTTCTGATGGAATTCATGGGGCTGTAGTCCACGGAGACGCCCGAATCGGCAAGAGTCAGGGAGGCGTAACTGATGCCCTTAGGCGGCCAGATGCTGTGAGGGTACTCAAGGCTGGACTCGGAGGAGAGTCTGCCTGATCTGGAGCTCTGCGGGAGGGAGCCCAGATCCGAATGGGATGCCGAGATTTCTGCCGACGTGAAAAGAACTCGCAAAGGTGCAGATTCCTCAGATATATCATCCATCGGTGTCTCTTGGGGTTTGGGCTGGAAGCTGTGGTCGAGGGTCACGTAGGAGTCCTTAGATTCCAGTTGTGTGGACCAGGAAAATGGGGAGGGTCCCTGCTGCAGGGTTTGGAAGTGCTTCATCAGCCAGTGTGCAGGCGGGGTCGGCTGCCACCCCTCCTGCCCAGACTCTGCGTTCTGCAGGTCCTCCTCGTTTTCTTTGCATCCTGACTCTGGCAGATTACAGGCCCTGGATTCCACCGAGCGAGGAGGGACCGGGGTAGCCTCTGATAGCACCTCCAGCATAGCTGGGAGCTCCTCAAAGAAGAAGAAGGCAGGACTCGGCCGTAAGCCCCCACCGCTGTGGCCCAACCACTCCTGCGGACACAGGAAGGCGTTTCTCATTCCACGTCGGAGCAGATCTCCCCTGATGGCTAACATGCCTTATAAATCCACTCCCAGAAAGTACAAATCCAGACCAAGGTTTTGTTTCAACCAACCAGCTGAGGACTCTGTGAATGTTACTCTTCATACTCAACTGGCCGGTTGAAACAAAACCTTGGCCTGGATTTGTACTTTCTGGATCTGAACTTTGCACCTCTGCCAGCCACAAAGTGCTCAAGGAGACTGTATATTAGTACTCCGCCCTCAGTAATCATGAGGAGTGCAGGCTTCTTACCTGGAAGTCACCTCCGTAGACGGTGAAGAGCCCTGGGAATTTGTTTTCCGGACTGGGAATAAGAGGCCACATCTTCTTCTGCAGAGAACTGACAAAGATTTTCATACATTTAATGTAAAGGCAAAAGAAAAGCTAATTTTCCCTCACTGAATGAGTGCTGGACACTTCAAATAAATAAATATCAAGAATTTGAAAATAACATTGGGTAACACTTTACATTAACTGAACCCTCATAACGCATTCATAATGCAATCATAGACCATTCAGTGCACCTTCATAATGCAATCATAGACCATTCAGTGCACCTTCATAATGCATTCATAGACCATTCAGTGCACCTTCATAATGCATTCATAGACCATTCAGTGCACCTTCATAATGCATTCATAGACCATTCAGTGCACCTTCATAATGCATTCATATAACATTTACAAGCAGCATGCAAGTATACCACAACCTCCTAACATACCTTAACAGCTTTAATATACATTCATACCAAACATTATATATTATACAATATGTTTGTTATTAATGTGTATTACAGCTGTTAAAGTATGTTAGAATGTTCAGGCATACTTAGGCTATGTTCATATTACAAGCATAATTATCCATTTCTGATATTTCATGCATACAGGCAAAAAAACCACACAAATTCCGATTCATGTCGCATATCCACAGATGAGATACATATACGATCTAGGACCACATCTGAAAGGGACTCAAATCTGATTTGAAGAAATCGGATTTCTGCGTCCACGTAGTCACATTCAGGCAAAAAATTGGATTTGAGTCACTTCAGCTTGGTAGTCTGCTGCTTATGAATGTTCTATGAATGCATTATAAAGGCATTATAAATGTGCAGTTAATTTAAAGCGTCACCCAACATTGATCCTTTGTAGCCGTGGTTATTTTAATGAGCTTTGCCACCAGTGATTTCACCATTGGCGGCAGTTACGGTGCTGACAGCACAGAGGGGCAGTCGGAGCGGCAGGACGACTGACCTCCGGTGAGACACGAGTGCGGTGAGGGACAGCAGAACGAGGACAAAGGTGATGATGAGGCACAGGGCCAGGATCAGTGGGTCCACATCTGCCCAAACAGGAGAAATAGACCTTAACAGAACAGCTGGCTGACGTTAAACACTGAATATGAAACTGAACCAAAACCAAAAAAATTAGCCGTAGGATTTCACGGATAATTCCAGTAATAGATTCAACATTTTTAAGTAACCCAGAGTGCACTTTAGGTAAAGATGGGCATGCGATATTTATGGGGCATGGAATGACCTGATGAGTACCTTTGGGGGCTGTTGTCATGGACACCGGCAGTGTCCAGGAACTCCAAAATCCATCATATGTCAGGCCATCAGGCTTGACTCGAACCTGGACCTTGTACTTGGTATTGACCTGTAGGCCTTGCAGTGTGATCTCAGTGGATTCACGGACCACCTGGGTAAACGGGGAGGGGAGGTGAGGGGTGGGCGTATGATAATCAGCACCTGATGGCCTCTCTGAAGAACGATCGCTGGGAATACAGGTCCACCTGGAAGATGCACCAGCCCAGACTGACATACCGCCATACCTTCTCCTTCCAGGTACTTCCTGCTGTGTATCTGACTTCGTACATCATGCTGTTTTCCATGTACTTGAGGGGGGGCGGCAGCCAGGTCACCTTCAGCTGGCCCAGCTTCCCAGTCTGAGTCACAGTCAGGTTGGCTGGGGGATCCAGCCAAACTGAACCAGAGACAGACATAGAGACCAGGTCACCAAACAGAATCGAGTGGACATTAATAACCGAACCCATTTCCCCACCTACAAACTCCCAGTTACTACTTACAGAGAAGGTTTATTAAAAGGCTGCGGTTGTAGATCTGCAATCCATCCCGAAACACACGCAGATAAAGGTCTCCGAAATGCTGAACTTTTGGAAGGTGGCAGAAGTAACGTGTTTTGGCTCCCTCTGCTGGTTGGGACGTCACTTTACACTCACTGCTCTTCTCATTCCTGAAGAAAAAAAAAAAACGAAGCTCAAAAATAACAGTAATACAGACCGCTGGTGCTTGGGGCCCTAATAGCCACCTCTATACATCCGTCTATCTTGCAGAATTCTTTCCTAGTCATGGGAAAGTTCAACGAATCTAAAACAAAAACATTGATGCCAAGCTAAGGACATCCATCCGCCCCTTCACCCAGTACACATATAATTTAAATCAGGAATTACAAACATTAATTGAAGCACGGTAATCCATCCATCTTAATTTCAGATGAACAAAAGCAGAAATCAGGTGCATCTATATAAAACTAATATAAAACGACAATCAACCTATAACGGCAGAAACTTAAAACCAGACAACTCTTATGCTTAGGGGTTATGTTAAAGAACTGCATAAGAGCAACCGAATATGTGAATCGAATAAACGCTTTCTCTCACTCGTATGTGTACGTGAAGGAGTACTGGTCTGCGCTGCCCCCATCTTCGTCCTCCCAGAAGCACGTGAGGTCCCGCATACCTTCCGCAAAACACTTCGGATTCTCAGTTTCCACGTTGAGCAACAGATCAACTGTGACGGACGGAAAAAGAAAATCGAGGACAAAAAGTTACGATACACATACAACAGACGACATGAATGCGTTATTTGCAGAAACCAGAAGAACAGATCGTTGTTATAAACATTTTAGCGGTTTGTCTTAAAGTCACCGTGGCATTAGTCATATTAAAGTATCTTTTCCGGAGATCAGCATCACACACGATTGGTCTGCTGAGTAATAAAACAATTAGCAACCCCCAATTTAGGATAAAAACATTGAGACGAGTATGAGAGAACATAAACACATCGATAACATAATGAATAGATTTTTTCCCCACCTTTACTCTCGAAATGACGATCTACCGTTTCCAAGGAAGCTTTTTGACTGAGGAAGAATATTAACAAACCGAAATGCTGCGTTTTTCTCAGCATGGTCATTTTCTGTCAAGTTACAGGACGAATTCACATTCGTCTGTGTAGCGCTGCATAACTAGCGGAGTAAACGCACGTCTTTACTGTCTGCCTGCGCTTTTTACGCCAACCTGACTGTGAGATACGGGTGGCGTTGTTACGCGCGTGCTGCCAAAGAGATAAGATGGCCAAGTTGTTTCAAAACATTCCACTACAGCGGGCGTGGGGTTGTGTCGGCATTAAGACGTGAGAGAGTCAAGTGCGCGCTGATAATGGTGAGCATGAGATCGGGAATAACTATTACAGACAAACATAATCTGAAAATCGAAGAGGTGTGGATTGTTCTCTGTAGTCCACTGATAAAAACACACTCCACTAAATATGCCTGTCTTGTCTAGTTTTAAAGTTATTGAGCCATTCATGTATTGTCTCATTGCACATTATACGGATACATTCGAACATTAATTAAAATATGTACGTAAAGCAATCTGGGAAACAAAGGGGTGTACAACAGTCGCCATGAGCCCAAAACGCTAAACCACCGTGTCATTACAGCTGAAAGGACCTATAATATTAGCTATTAACACGATTTTGCACAAATCACGAAATGAAGCATAAAAATAATCGGTGTGCATCGTTGTTTGTGTACTGGACATCACAATTCTGTCATTAAAAATGCCCCACCTTACTTTCTGTTAAAAGTTATTAAAGCCAGAAAAGGAAAATTGAATATCGAATATGAGGCTAACTTAACCGCGGTCAAATACGCTATAGGTGAAGAAAAGTTTTATCTTGCATTACTCTGCACTTTAATACTTAGTCTATTTTTAATTTGACCCTGCATGGGGCAAGCAGGTATAGGAAAGGGATAATATGTATGCGGGTTTTCGCTGCAACTCCCTAATTAGAGGCCTGATTGGCTGAAGAGTCCTCACACCTGGGTTTGAACAGCTGACCTAAAGATTATCCCAAAAACCTGCATACACACCGGCCCTTTGCGGATAAGATTGGTCACCCCAGGCTTATACAGTGCAGGGTCGCCAGGAGCTGATCCGATGGCAGATACCAAACCGGTCAATCAAAGACAGAAATGCAAACTTAAAGACACTGATTCTCCGGTTTCTGGACGAGGAAATCGAAGCTCATCATCAGACGTCGTCCTAGCAATTCAAAATGCATAGAAATGAGAAAGATATACTTGGAAAAGTACATAAAATAAACATTTGCCTGTGAGACGGTTTAATCGCACTCTTACAGCTCATCAAAATATAGATAACTGAACGAGGCGTTAAATCGTGGGTTGCTCCAGTCCCCGTTTACGGCAGTTTAACAACAGAACTTAGACGGTACGACGTCAGTTCTGTGCAGAGGCCTTGGGGGGGCCCTAGAGGTTTTTGTTAATGCCTTATCGGAAGTGGACACCCCCTCACTTTCGCGCTCATGCCTCGTTATCAGTAGAACAAGATGTCCTGTCACTGCCTGGAGATAAGCCTCTTTACTTCTAGGTGTAAGCCGAGAGGCTCCATTTCCTACTACTTCAAAATAAATGTTGAATCAAAGAGGAAACTAATACCCTACAATTTTCTTATTCTATACATTTATATGTTTTTAAAGTAGAGTATTTTTAAGTGGCTTCGACTGAATATATTTATCAAGGCAATCAAGGCACTGGGCAAGTGCCTTTGACAGGATCCGTCACCGGATGCGACTCCAGGTTCAAAACATCGAACTACTTTACACGTGCTTCACATTTTGCTTTCCATTCACGTTTGGGATCCCTACCCAACTAGTTACGATGTCTGTCATTGCCAAGCTGAGCAGGTAAGGACTTGCGTTTCCCCACTCTGTCAGTTACAAGGCTTCATCAATGTTTCTTACTGGAGCCTTACCAAGTGAGCACCGCATACAGTCCAGCGCTTTCATGGGGCACGTCGCTCTTAGCTCTTACACATCGCTCTTACACATCCTTGTGGACAACCAGCTCATATTGGTGATTTCATCCAACACATTAAGAAGTAATTTCAGATATTTTTGTTATAGAATGCAAAGTAGGCCAATTTGTTTGCAATAGTCTGGAAATACCAGAACTCCATGGGGGTGCTGAGAATATTACACTGACCCCCCAACCCAGATCAATCCAATTAGAATAGAACAGGGATACTTTATTGATCTCCGTGGGGAAATTCTCTTTTCACTTTGTCCCATCTTGCTCTCCATTCAGGTGAGACCAAACTTGGGGTTAGAGGGAAGGGTCACCCCCCCCAAACGTTCCCATTTTTAGGGCCCCCGTCAGATGACACAGCAGATGTTAGCAGCTCATTCCCTGGGCAAGTTCTCCTCTTTTACTCTGGACGGAAGCATTTCACCTGAATTCCCATAGTTAGATATTCTGGTGTCACTTTCAATAATAATGTTGTCTCAGTTTAGATCATTCTCACCTTAACCCAAACTTAAGCAAACCCACCAATGGTACGTACATATGCAACCCTTTCCCTATAAAATGTCTACCAGGTGTTAAGGGCAATACCTTTGGCTTCAGCATTGTGGGGTTTAGGTCTCCATCCATTTTAGGGGGTCCAGGGGGATGTATTGGCTGGTGTTGATTAATGGACGGGTTACACCCCCCCCATAATTTACACCCATGCCAGGTTCATATGGAGCAAAGACAGGTGTGACAGACTAATACACATTAATGCATAAATGAAGGTATTTTTTTTTATCAAAGTCAAATTTAAAATGTATACATCATATTTCGTGAACATATGCTGATATATTAAAAACAAGTTACAGGCCACAAAAATGCAGCCTTTTTGGCATTGGTGAGAATCCAACAGTAAGCTAAGAGTGACCGGCTACTACAGCTAGACAGCCATGGATATTCATGGATGTGGTTTGCCGAGTGTCTGCTGCCTTGCCGCTCACAGTCAGTGTTACGTCCAAATTAGTTATATCAGAACAAAATGCATCCTGTAAAATAATCAGGGTCACGGTGATTCAAAGCAGCATTCAGAAATCAATAGCAGTGATTAGCACAATGAGATACTTTGTTACATTACTATTGAAATATTCCACTACTGATACATGTGTACAATTAAAGAGCTACATATAAGAACCAGGATTCAGGAAACCAAACCATAACTGACAGCCATTTAGGCCAACAGAGCGTCTGCCACTTGCCCTGACTGCTTTGCTCCGAGCAGAATACTCACTCGGTTTGATGTCAGCATTAGGTATCTGCCTGGTGAACAATAGACTTGTATGCTGCGGTGGTTCAAACCTCAGAGACCAATACATGAAATGGAACAACCACAGAATCACAACTAAGAGCCATTTCCAGTTCCGCAGGCGGACAGAGAGGTAGAGCGGCGCTAACTTGGTTTGTATTGTGAAGATGCTCCGGACAGAAAGTCTGTTAGCGTAACGTCTCTCTCTTAACGAGGGTACGAAGATGCCCGAGTGAACAAGAGCCAGCTTGAAATCTGGAGCAGAGCCAGTGGCAGCTTGTATTAGTCAAAGACACAGACACAGACACGCTCTTACTCTCCACAGTGGTACTTCAACCGCAGGCTTTGAACTTCAACAACAAAATGAAAATTTACTACCCAGCATGCTTTGTTACATCCAGAGCTGCATTAGTAAGAATCTGATTATTTTGTAATTACTGCGGTGAAAATAGAGAAATCTACTTTCATCAGACTGTCTGGACGCACGCATTTCCATTAGATCTCGTTAAAGTAAATCACCATTAAGTGTAGGCACTAGAAACATACCTGCAGTCCGCCTGTCTGGAAAGGCTCATTCCACCGCAGTAGGAATTATAAAATCTGCTCTACAGAATGAAGACATAAGCAGAGGGGACCGTACATCCTTTACAAAGATCTACATCGCAGAGCCTCACATCTGTAGTTCACACACTATTTCTGGGGACACTTTGGAAAGGTAACGGTTACCTCACATTCCCAGCAATTCAAGGGAAGGTAGAACCGAGGTTCTTCAAGTCCCCACACAGACCTGAGACTCATGGGATTGTAATTTCCATGCGTGATTCCATAACACACTGGACTCAGACGGGGTGCAAACCTTAAAGGGCAGATCAGCCCGGCCAATACCGCCTTACTCACAAGCACCAGGCCAAAATGCCAGACAGCATCTGAGACACAATCCCTGTGCCCCGCACTCACACACACAGGAGAACGACAGATTTACGCAAGAGCCCACAAACATGACAGCAGGACAAAGGTTCTTAGGGTGAAGGGAGCCTAGACTGGTGAGATTCTGAATAATCCTTCCCAACTGGTCCCGGCAGTGAAACAAACTCTCTCTGGAAACCGGACTTACCCTATACACTAGCAGAGTCAACAGTGAATCATTCAGACATAAAACACTTGTGAAGACAGGAACTCATGATTAAAAAAACACATTAGTGTTTGTGTAAGATCTTCAGCACATTATAAGTAGAATTTTTTTACTACTAATAAGGTTTATAAAGTACAACATATAAATACATGACAAAAAGTAACAAAATATTTCAGGTTTGTGTCCAAACTGGTGGTTCTCTAGCAACCAAGCAGATTATATTTGAATATAATTGGAAGCGATTTTAGGAGAGATGGATCTCAAATTCGCTTTTTAACACAGGGAATCTGAGAGGGTTGGTCCCTATTGTGGGGGAGGGGGGGTGACACGTGGTGATGCTCTATCGAGTGAGATGCTTAGACAGGTGCAAGCTTCCACCCTCATGGGGTGGGGGGGGGGGGATTTGGTAACCGTGGATACAGTGTTGGTCATGAGCCAGTTGGACGGTCAGCAGGAACAGCTACTCTGGCTTTGCAGGGGTGAGTCTTTCATGTCGGTTGCCCGGTTTCCGGAAGACAGACTCTCCACCCCTTCTAGGTTCTCGTTCATCTTGTCACAGATGATGTCTACAAGTCGCTCAAACGTCTGCGTCACATTGATGTTGTCCTTGGCGCTGGCTTCAAAGAACTGGAACCCTGGATTAGATGATGGTGAGACAATGTGACGGTGAGGGCTGGGGCTTGTCACTGTACAGATTCTCTAGGGAGTGCAGTGCTTACTGCAGCAGTGCTGTATAATTCACTGGCTACAGAAACACTCACCCATCTCGTTAGCGAGCCTCTGACTCTCCTCCGTCGGGATCAGTCTTTCGTCCTCCAGGTCACACTTATTCCCCACCAGGATGACCTGCGCGTTGTCCCACGAATACGTCTTTATCTGCGTCGCCCTGAGAGGGGGGCGATCAAAGCAATACAGTCAAATTATGATTCAAAATAATAACTATGAAGTGCAATTTGCCACATTCACAGCCCACATACTACATTCTACGATCATACATCTTTCATTAAAGGGGCAGTTCACCACAAAACAAAAAGATATGTATTATTTCAGTGGTGAATAAAGCACCAGAAAAATACATTTGGAAAATCACACAGCAACGTCTCTTACCAGAAATCGTGACCCAGTTATTGAAGATAATCCACTTTGTAGTGAGTAGTTTAATGTAGGAACTATTTTCTTCTACCGAACTCCACACACCAATCGTATCACCGCGCAGAAGATCCGAGCAGGAGCACCACGGCGCCATCTTCTGCGCAGTGATACAATCGGTGTGAAATGCCCATTTAAACAAAAACAAGTGTTTCCAGACACTGCCCCCTGCTGGAAAAACAGCTCGTTTGCACTTAATGAAGATCACAGCTCACCAGTCCCGCACTGCACTGAATGATTCCTGGCTGGTGATGTCATACATTAGCAGAAATCCCATGGCCCCCCGGTAGTAAGCCGTGGTTATGGTCCTGTAGCGCTCCTGACCCGCTGTGTCCTGTCACCCCCCAGGGAAAGAGGTCAGTACAACATTTTTACATGTACGTGATAAACAGTAAAGCACAGGTCTTCCCGGATACATGAACAAAGCTTGGTGTCATAGATTTTCAACATCCGCTATCACTGCCACCTTTAAGAAGCATTTTAATTAACCATAATACATTATCAGGCACATCAGGGTATGGCTCAGTTTATTTTGGAATAAACGCAATAACCTTCGATATGTTGTTAAACAGATTAAAATTAAATCTCTAAGGACAAGACTTTGAGCCTCACTCGAATTTAAGGATGCAAGGTCCAACAGGCTCCCACCCCATCTTCCCTAACTGTCAGAGGTCACATCCTAAGTTCACCAGGTTACACATTTGAAAAAACGCCTTAAGGAGAGAAACATTAGATAATCTCATTTCAGTTTCCCGTCTGCCAGACAGTCCCTCCTCCGCCCTTCGCACTCCATCCAATACATAAGTTTTCACACTGAGTTTCAGGGATGTGAGCCAGTGGACTTTCTGCACGGACCCCCCCCCGAACATGTCCGTGTTCAAGATCGATCTCCACTCACCCAGATCTGCAGCTTGACCCGCTTGTCGTCGCGGAAGACGGTCTTGACCTTGAAGTCGATGCCCACGGTGCTGACGAAGGCCGAGGTGAAGGAGTCGTCGGTGTAGCGGAACAGGAAGCTGGTCTTTCCCACGCTGCTGTTCCCGATGATGAGCAGCTTGAACATGTAGTCGAAATTCTGGTCCGCCGCATCAGTCTGAGACTCCCGATACTGGCGTGACTCGTTCACAGAGGCCATCTATGAGGAAAGGAAGAAGGATGCGCTTTGGTCTATTCTATTTCCCGTTCCTGGTGAGATACGGTGTCCTCTTTGCAGGCTTCTTCACATTCAATCAGGATCTCATTTCAACCAACAAGCTGCGAAGACCTGAATGACCCAACTAAACATGCACATAAAAAATACATATATGCATATACAAGCTTAATGGGCCAGAGTACTTCCTTCTATGGAGTCTGTCACCATGGAAACATGTCCAGAACAAAGGGCTCACCCATCAGAAGGTCCTCAACTACATGTTAAGAAGCAGGAAAGATGAGGGCACTGATACCATTCAAGCATGGGAAACAACACGATGAGCATGATCTCTCAGAGAAAAGCACTTGCCGTGCATCGCCATGAATACACAATGCCTACGATAACAGCCATTTTAAACGGTGCGGGGTTAAACGCGCACAAGCAGGGAAGCCGGTTATGCAATATGAGAGGCTGCGAAACTGTAATCGAGGGGAGATATACAGTCAATTAGACGACGGTAGAAATGTGTCCGTTTGTGGTTTTCATCTCTGTCGAGTAATTGTACTGTAGTATTACACCACTGTTGTGAAAAAAACGGATTGACCACAAGTGTGCACTTTGCAAAACCTGAATGTTTTGAAATTCACCTTGAGGTGTGTCACCCGCCCACCGAGGGCGAAAAGATGATGGGAGCACTTCTCCTGTAGTATTACAGTATGTCCTGCATTAATCTAACTTCTGAATACAAGTACAAACAGCTCCTCCAACCATTTGGCACTAGATGGAGTAACTGGCTCGTGTACCTTTTCCTCCCCGTTTCAGAAGATAAGCTTACCGTAAAGCCTACTCACATGTTACAATAATAATGTTAAATCCTCTTCTTGTGAAACAGGGTTCTGTGAAGCAAAACTATACCAACTTTTTAATGACTTTATTAACTTAAAATATGTGCAAGGAATTAAGTACCATGATATAAAATTTACACTTTAAGTCCCCGATCGCTACATAAATCATGTCAGATCGGAACAATACTCGTATTGTCATCTACAGGCTACATATCCCCGTTTCCAGTCACTCCACAGATTAAGCAGATGATGGATTATGGCTTCCCTGAAAAAAAAAAACTGAAACATAAAACCCCAGCCCTTGCCTTTAGACCTGCGGGCTTGCAGGGTTCCCTCTGTGAGAAGAGAAGAGGAGCCGATCCGCAAACTTTAACCGCGTCTTCCTGCAGCGGACCAGATTGCCTGTATAATAAATGTACACAGTAGCCTGAAGCCAAACATCCGGCCAGAAACAAAAGGGAATATAAATGTAAAACCGAGGTGGTTACACGCATACCGAGAAAAATAATCAGACTGGAGGGTGTGAAATATGCTGTAGTCAGTTTTGCCAACTTTCTAGAATAATCAAACTCCTGGTGCACTTTTTTTGTTTTACAGACGGTCAATCTAACAGTACGCTTCGCCAAGTCAAAACAGATTGTTTTTTGTTTGTTCGATAAATTTCCATATGCTAAGTGATACATAAAAATAACTGAAAAAAGATATATTGCGAAATGATAACATTATAAACTCTCAAACAGCCAGGTGAAGCGCACCATTACCAAAATTTCATGCTGTTATCCCTCTTCCGGCCTTTAAGAACAATAACAAGCTTACAAAATATTTGTATTTCTAATATAAAAGCGAAACGTGCAAATCAACTAACCTTTAATATGGAGAGTAAAACCTTTGCGTTCCAATCGGCAAACTAAAGAAAAGTGACCAGGCTGTAGCTGAAGCTTTCCTGCCTGGTTTCCTCCTGGGCGGACGCCGATCGGGGGAGGGGGCGCTGCTCCGCCGCGCTGCCGGCTCTGCGCTCCGCCGATCAGTTGCCTGTCTTTCCTAAAACCAACCACCACCCGCATGAATCATGGGCTTTATGCAGGCCGGGGACCTGCAAGACACCACTAAAGAAAAGGAGGAGGAAGAGCAGCCCAGCGCACCGCTCCCACCTCTGTCCTAACTAGCCGCATGTTCTTCGGCGTAGCCCAGCTGACGTACCATACCCCGAAATACTTTTTATTTGTAGATTAAAACACGAAACTAAACCATAATATCAATACTGTCCCAACTGAAATTCCAAGCAAGTTTAACTAAGACTACAAAGACATTTACCATTAGATACTAACATTTTGGATGGCCACGTGTACGAATGGACTCATATATAACTAATGTTATAATTCACAATATAAGCGAGTTAGACAGCCTGTACTAAGGGCTGCCTGCTCCCGGTCTGTGGTCAGTATTCCACCGGCTGCGGAACGTTTTGCGGAGGGATTGGTTAATTTAGGCTACAGAAATAAACTGTATTTCCAGGTTTTTACGACCCCGCACGTTCTGTTCGCACCTGAAAAGATGGAAGCGGTTAGAGGCTATTTAACTGCCAATCGATTCGCCGGTACCCCCCCTCCTTGGTTAACAATATAGGCCGACAGATGGTTAAACTCCACACTAAGAGATATGTGGCTTAAAACAATTTTAAAAAGCCACGTGAAGTAATCAGATCTGCAAATACATTTGTCTTTGGAATTTAAGAGACCGTAGCTGCGACCACCCCCAGTTATGAAGGCAGGTTGAGTTACGCTTCTGACACACCATAAAGAACCATGGCCTGATTACACGGATGTGACACAGGAGTGTGACATCACATGTGTCCGCAGTCCAGTCCAGCGTCTCTGTCTGTCACGCTGTGTGGACTGTGATTATGTTCTGTATTTGAGCTGCTGTGGTGCCTCTTCTCGAACCACTACCAGGCTCTGTAGGATGGACTATTGGAGCAGCGTAATCGGAGGTGAGTTATGTTTGGGTTTTAATATCAAAATCCAATGAAATCTGTAACAGTGACAGAAACGTCACACAACTGGGTCTAACAATAGATTTCAAAACTAATCATTAGTTACACAAAATTCCTGTGTTTTTTTCCTGTGGTTTATGGTGTTTGGAACGACATGAAGGCATTTAATTTTGTGCCAGAAATCCACCCTTGAATCCACCCATGTGTTGGGATCAGGATTATCCTGATTTTTTGGATCGAATGTATCCAAATTCAAACACAAACTTTTGAACAACACAAAGTGAAGGTTTGATCCAGGTTAAAACTGAGATTGGATTAGGTGATCTGATCTGATTTCAGAATCCCTCTTTTCCCTTTGAACAACCCGTCTTCAAGATTCAATCCAATCTGTTATCTGAGATCCCACTGGTTTACTTTTCAACAACTGCACCCTGGCGACAATCTCCCAAGATGCCACTGGTGTCTCACTGGCTGTGGCAGATTGCAGGGGCTGCATCCTTGGAAGGACGTGGTTTACGAAGGTGTCACCTTTGTAGGCTCATGGCAGTTTTACTGACACAAAAATCTTCTGAGGGCAGAACGAAAAATGATTGGTTCAGAGGGGTTTGATTTTAATGAAAATAAATGAGAATACATTCTGTAAACATTAGTATACATTCATCTGAATCTTGGTATGGAAATCCTGGTTTAATTGACCAAATAAGACAAAATTTTAGTAATGTAATATTACTGCAGAAAATGTGAAAGGACTAATAATAACATCACAAAGGGTAAATCAATGGCAGGAATGTTGGGTTTTCCCTTATAATATTGCAACATTTTTTTCTAACTGCAGTTTTGGGTTTTTTCCACGGGGTGGCGGTATACTACACGCAGAACTATTTCCCCGCTGTACAGATCATGCATATTCTGTACTGTCAAAAACAAAGATACTTGTTTTGACTGGTTTTGAACAGTTGTTTACCTGGTAGCACCGTTGAAGGTGTAAATCAGGGTTCCAACACAGTTTGCAGATCTTCCTGTTCAAACACAGATACTAAACCTGGTAACTAGCTGATTAAGGTTTGTTTGAGCAGGGAAATCTGCAAACTGTGTTGGATTCTGGCCCTCCAGGACCAGTACTGGGGAACCATGGTGTAAATTTTATCCTTGGCTCTGTGCGTGTAATTTATATGTTTCAGCCTATGTTTGCGAGGGTTTGTGTCCATAATCCAAAAATAGGGAGTTGGGTGAATCGGTGTCATTCGCCCTGCCATGGACTGGTGATCTGTCCAGGGTCTCTCCTGTCACTGAGCACAACCCTGTACTGGGTAACTCTCTATGGATGATTCCCACAGACTGTTTATTTACTTCATTCACTAAATGAGTGCCGCAGTGATACTGCAAGAACATTCTGAACCATGCCTTTGAGTTACCAGAAGGAAAGGAAACACACAAGGAGGACGCGCTCTGGGTTGGCTGCAACGCGGATAGGTTTAATGACGGAAGCGAAATCGGCAGAACACGTTTTTTTTCCATGCCAAAAGAAACGTATTTATCATGAAATGAAAGCTGAAGGTCACACTTGAATGCTTCAGGAAGCACCGCCGGGATCTGTCTAAACAACAGGATGGATCTACAATACAGCGGCAACACGAATTAGCGTATAACAGACAGACGGCTACGCACCACTGGCTAACCACAGGAGAGGGTCATCAGGCTGCGGCTGGTTACTGTCCACCTAAGCAGTTAATGAGCAAATGGTGAGTGTATATGTATCGTAGGGGACATGATAAATACTATAATAATAATTATCATAATCATAATAGTAAGTGCTTCCTAGTATAACATCTAGTGAGTATAAGACATGTCTTTATATTTGTAAAAAAAATTGTTATTCTCTTGCTTTCAATGACAAATGAATACACTATATTCTGTACAACATTTACAATTTCAGAAAAATACACACAATCTAGAATGCAAACGTAGAAAAGTTCTCTATAAACAGAAAAAAAAAAAACAATAGTGGACATGTGACAATTATGATAAACCATCGTACTTTCGAGGCACGAAATACAGGGGGAAAAACAAGCACAAAAACCTACAAACTAGGGTTCAGTGGAATTAAATCACTCTAATGGTCATTCACTGGTGGCTCGTTCCTGAAATGATGAGTATTTTTTTACTCTTTTGAAGTAAGAGAAGTTGCCATCTTGCAGGTGAATTTAAAGATACAGTGTGGGACCAGCGTGGCGCTCACATCACCAGCGTGCAGCTCACATCACCAGCGTGGCTCTCACATCCCCAGCGTGGCTCTCACATCTCCAGCGTGGGTCTCACATCACCAGCGTGCCGCTCACATCACCAGCGTGCCGCTCACATCCCCAGCGTGCCGCTCACATCACCAGCGTGCCGCTCACATCACCATACATCGTACTGGTTACAGCCTTCCAGCTACCAGGCAGCAAATGCCACCAGTACCTGTGCTGCAGGACTCTGTAAGCGTTGTTAGTTTAATTTGGGTAGCTGCCTCTCACATTCATGGTCTGCAGTTACCCAACATGTCATGGTTTAAAGACATTTATGTTAAAAATCGAAATATTTCTGTGTCCTATGTCGTTTTTCCCTCTCTACATGAATAAACACACAACTCGTGCACCACTGCAGCCATCACTCCACGCCTATTTGCTTTCAGGCCCCAAATTGTTGACCCACAGATATTCCGCAGCCATCGCGATGCCACTGGGCCACAGATTAAAGCTCCTTGTCACAATCTTTGTTCTTTCCAGGGTTTACATGTTGATTCTTCTCCATACGCAGGCGGAATGGATTGTTTTTAATTGTGTGGGTTACTTTCCACTTCTGTATTTTTCTGGAAGTTTCTACACGGATCCCTAGAAACTTCTTTGAGCCTATCCGTAATCCTGACACTGATCTTTGTTAAAGCCTTCCTGTAGTGATATTGTGTCTGATTAGTGTCATATGTAAATGAACTGAATTCAATATGGGCTGCAGTAGACAGACATGAGGATGACAGGTGACAAGAGGGACATTTCCATGGTTGTCTTGTCCTGTGTGGGGAACCAGACACATTAGTATGTGTAGATACAGCGATTATATGGTCACAACCCCAGCATTGCATGAACAACTGAGAAACAAAAACTGTATTGGTGACAGTTGCAAGCTAGGAATATTATTATTATTATTATTATATAAGAGTGTGCTTGTGTATATGTGAGACTTTGCGTAACTGACTATCTGTGCCTGCGAGTCTGTGACAGAGACACCGTGTACGAACACCCTCCAATTCAGCGCTGTCAGCAATCCCTCACAGACACACAGGCAACAAGCTCAAGTGAGCCAAAACCAGTTTGGTCCTGATTTTGTGACAATCGAAAAACTGACACATAACTATCCTGCGCTCTGGAGGTGTATTTCTGTGCATATCTGACACCCAGGATCAGGTCCACTCTCTGATCACAAAAACAAAAAAGAAAGGAGAAAAGACAGATGAACCCATGAACCCACCTCTCTGATCTGTGCAGTCCCTCCATCAGCCACCAGGGGGCAGAATGGAGGGTCTAGCTCTTGATTTCCAGAATGGAGGGGTTGTGTTCCAGAATAGCCAGAATGATCTTGTCCATGTACTGCCTCAGGCGAGAATTGATCTCCTCCTGCTCCTTCAGGGCATCCACTAACTGAGGGAAACATCAACATCTAGCATAGTCACATGACACAGTTCGGCTTTACCCCATTTATGTAGCTGGACAGGAAAACTCAGGACAGCCAACGGTTCCCAAAGTCCCATGTGCACCGTCTGTACGCCTCACGTCACATGCACAGTCCCCGGAGTGCGTCTTACCTCATCACGGGAAGCGTTGTCAATCTCAGCAGCCAGTGACTGCACCTTTGACTGTGCCCCGAACAAGCTCCTGGCCTCATACATGCTGAGACTGAGGATCTGACCGTTCAGGTCGTCGTTTTGATCTCGCAGCTTGTAGTTCTCCTGAAAGACCATTTGTTAGATTGTGGTGGGCGGGTCCCAATCTTCCCTGGGGCAGGCTGCCATTGGCTGGTCCAGTCACTGTGTGTTTGATGCCGTGTGTGAGGTAGAGCAGCCACCTGTTTGAGGCGCCTGGCTTCGTGCTCGAGTTCGATCTCTCGCACCCTGGTGCTTCGCCCCTGACCCGGTTGATCCATCTCCAGCTTGAAAAGATGCAGGTGGTCCAGCTCTCGCCGTAGATCCTCAATCACCTGGGGATCCAGACACAGGAAGCAGCAGGAAGGCCGTAGTTCTGTTTAGTAACATCTGAATCTGTGCACCAGCAGAAACATGCACTGCCTGGCCATGTAAAGTGCCCAAGCCGTTAGGGAGCGAAAAATCCATGGATGGGATGGATGACTGGGCCATTCAGTAGATTCAGGTACTCAGCTGACTTCACTGTATTGCTGCATAACATTGCTGAGCTGTAATAATGATCCAGTCATTGGCTTTTAATTACTTGCCGATTTTAATTCAAACGGTGACAGTTTTTTTTTTGGACAGACACGTTTTTATTTGAACGTCGCCTCGTATAGGCAGCGTCTGCAGTTGTTCTGCATTTTCCATGTTGACATGTGGTTGTTCACCTCATGCATGGCCTCCTTCTCCTTCTGGAACTGGTGCCGGTTCTGCCACAACTTGTCCATGATCCTCCTATAAAGATCCATCTCATCATTCAGACGAAGGCTGGTGTCCTCCAGTTTGTCGGACATACGCTGCTTCTCCTGCACACACACACACACACACACACACCCACTCAAGAACTGCTAGCAAGCAGAAAGTTTTGGCAAGATGGAAGGGACATTATGGCCGCCCCGATACAGGGTGAGCGAGTACCTGGTCCAGCCTTTCCGTTTGTGACCTGAGCCTGCAGACGTTCACGGTCATCTCTCCATTGTCGTCCTCCAGCTCCTGCACTCTGTCAGACAACAGAGGTCATAGCACCGCCTGTCCGACCCGCATTCAGCTCCGTCGCTCATTGGCGAGGCACCCGGCCGCTACCTGGTGTTCAGCAGCTCGATCTCCACGCGCTTGTCTCTCTCCATCTTGCTGTAGACCTCACGGTGCCTCTTCAGTCCATCCTCCAGCGCCTGCTCGGCCCACACCTCCTGGTCCTTCACCTGCTCCTCTAATTCATGAACCCTGTTTTTTTTTAATGCAGATGAAATTGGAAAAACAGACAGTTGTTTTGTGTTTAAAAATCATTGTTTTTTTTTCTGGAGTTAAGCTGTTGTGGGAATATTTCCTCAAAATTCATAACTCATTAGGACAATAAAACTTTATTTATGTATTTATGCAGCCAGACACACACCGACGTTATGCAATAAGCATACATGCATGTACCTGTGTACGAGCTGTGTGTTCTCCTGTCGAAGCTTGGATCCCAGGTCTCCGCTCACCAGGCTGTCATTCTCTAACTCTGTCACTTTCTTCTCCAGGTAGCTAACCTGTAGAGAAGCAAAATAGAGTTCCGGGGGGGGGGTTCACTCCAAAGATCTTTCTAAAACCTGTCCACCCCCCATCCTACCCCAAGTATGTACCTTCTCAGTGATGTCAACATCACAGGAGTCAACGCTGTCGTGAAACAAGTCATCGGTGCTGCCATTACCGCTGCTGAAGTTACTGCTGTGGAAGAGCTGCCTGAAAGGAGAGGGTCACATGGTCACGGGAAGGGAGGGAGAGGAGGAGAGCAGGAAAGAGGAAGAGTCTGGGAAAAAACAGGAAATAAGTATGAATCAGGGAAGAGCAGGAAATGAATAAGCATCAAGGACGAGTCAGTGAAGGACAAGAAACAAGGGAGAGTCAGGGAAGAATCAAAGAAGAACAGAAAAGAAGGAAGGATCAGAAAAGAGTCAGGGAAGAGCAAGTAATGAGGAAGAGTCAGGAAAAAGCAGGGAATGAGGAGGCGTCAGAGAAGAGCAAGAAATGAACAGAAATGAGTAAGTGTCAGAAAAGAGTCAATGAAGAGAAGGGTCAGTGAAGAATGGAAAAGGAGGAAGAGTCAGAGCAGAGCAGAAATGAGGAAGAGTCGGAAAAGAGTCAGTGAAGAGCAGGAAAGGAGGAAGAGTCAGAAAACAGTAGAAAATGAGGAAGAGTCAGAGAAGAGGACAGTGATGATGCAGGCAGCTTATGGACAGGAACTCAGTTAAAATTCAAAGTAGGGCCATGATCTTACCCTCATACACAGCACTTAAGGAGAACCACAGCCACAAAGCAGGGCCATGATCTTACCCTCATACACAGCCCTTACGGAGAACCACAACAACAAAGCAGGGCCATGATCTTACCCTCATACACAGCCCTTACGGAGAACCACAGCCACAAAGCAGGGCCATGATCTTACCCTCATACACAGCCCTTACGGAGAACCACAGCCACAAAGCAGGGCCATGATCTTACCCTCATACACAGCCCTTACGGAGAACCACAGCCACAAAGCAGGGCCATGATCTTACCCTCATACTCAGCCCTTACGGAGAACCACAGCCACAAAGCAGGAATGGAAATGGTGGTGAGCTGCTTCAGACAGAACAATGTGCTAGGAAATGTGTGCTCTTGTGAGGCTGTATTTCTCTGTGTGAAATGACAAGGATAATTTAAATATAATTAACACTTAATGAGGATGTCAACCTACCTTCCAAAGGCCGTGCTGGAGATTTTCCTGTTTGGACTGCAAAGAGAAAGCCAGTTAGTCACACAGTAGCAGCACCTGCTGGTTAATGACAGCTGAAATACGGCAGAGCCCTGATAGCCCATGTTGGTTTGTTTACACAGATTCAAGGACTTTGGGCCTAATCGAGGGACAAGTGGTGATTAAAAAAGTTAAAATGTTAATTGCATCCTCCCAGCTGGAGGTGTTTGCTTGGGCTCTGGGTGCACTGGTTTGAAAGATGGTCCTAATCATCTAAACACACACAGCTACTCACACACATTTGCATTTTTATTTTTGAGACCAGGCTCCTGACTCATTTGAATAAAATGAATCAGCATTTCAGCAAAACTGATGAAAGAGATACAGTGGGGATTAGCATACATTTAGTAAGTATTTTTAAAAAGCAGATGATGATTCATTTGTTTTCTATAAACTGGTGTCATTAAGGTGAAAAATCTCCATGCACGCAGGGCTACACTTTATACTCATACTCTATTCTTCTGCGCTCATAAATTTCTGCATCCCACCAAAAAGCACACTGTTGCCATAGAAACCCTTTGAAGTGGATTACTGAAGACAAATTGAGCCTTCTGGGGTTCCAGAGGGGTTAATCCTGAGATCACAAAATGGAGAGAGGCCAGTCATGGTGGATTTGTGCGGTCAGGGAGAGTCAGCTGCTTCCCTGCACTTGGCAAAACAAAAAAATGATTGGTTCGAAAAGATAGCCAATCTGATTGTGGTGGAGGTGGGCCCAAGCAACCTGAAGAGGTGGGACCAAGACTGATTGGTCCGACCTCCTCTAGTTGCTTGAACCCACCTCCTCTGTTGACTGATTGCTTATCTCTCTGAACCAATCATTTTTCGTTCTGCCCTCAGAGCATTTTTGTGTAAGCAAATCTCCTATGACCGCATGTTTCTCCCAGCAGCAATATGAGATGCCGCCAGATCGCCACACGCGTCGAGGACCATACCTGTTGGCCCGGAGGTTCCTGAGCCGTGCTTCCAGGTCATTGAGCAGGTTGACCTTCCTGCAGCACTGTGAGCAGTAGATGTCCAGTTGCCCACTGCTGCAGAGGTGCCTCATCTTCTGAGGAGTGTGCCCAGCACTGCAGGGGGTGTGACAGTGCAACAGCCAAGAATCAGCCCGGTTCCGGAAGATCCTGGGTTCCGACAACCTTCTGAAAGCTCTTGATGAATCCGCACTTTTCAGATTACTACAGCATTAGCAAAAAACATCACCTTCACGTCTGTGTGATTTACATTTCAATCGACTTCGCTAAATGCAAGTGTTGAATATTAAAATATGTCTGTGGGGTGGGGGGGGGGGGCGGGGGAGCAGCAGGGCTGAGAAACCTGGATGGGAGAGAGGAGCCGAGGTCGGAGCATCCGTTGGTTCGGGATTCGTCGTCAGGACAGGGGCTTCCGGGGGCAAAATCCACATCCTCGCTCTCGCCATAATCCTCAAACTGCTCCTCACATGAGATCAAGGATGTGGGGGAGCGTGCGCAAAGGTCAGAGGTCACGCAAGGGTCCAGCTGACCAGAGCTGCGACAGGAAGCAAAGTCAGTCAGCCTATGCTAGACCTCAACGTTCAGGCCGAACAGCAACAATAGCGACTGAACCTGGAACCCAGCATCGGAAGCTTAGAACGGCGGTGCTTGCAAAGCTTGTTTTCTCGAGCTAACGTGAATGTCCTCTGAGTGATTATACGCTACTTAATGCGCACGTCCGTCTCTTTAACGCTGAAGATTAAGTGTCCTGTACAGTATGTGCATGCCGTGTCCTGGAAATCGTGTGTCATGTCGTGTGTAAATAACATGATGATAAAAACAGCGAAATCTGATATGGACAAACCTCCGCACCCACATTTAAATCTGCACACACTGTCGGGATCCTTAATCCACTAAGTGAAATGTGCCGAATGCCTGTCACCGTTTCCTCTGCACACCAGCAGACATACAGAGCAACGCTTAGATATCAGTGAAAACTGTATATAAGGTGCATTATTCTCTTATCTTGTGAAAACGAGCTTTGTTATCCCGAGATGACAAGATTTATCTTGAGATAATGGTATTAAAAAAAATTCGCAATCACGGCTGTCCTCGACTCCTGTAAGCACAGTAAGGGACTGAAATCTAAATCCCCAACTGTATGTCCCATTATTCAAGCTAGCTGTAATCAAATTAACCAAAAAGTAGGAGAAGCAGCCTGCATTTAAGCAAACGAGTTTTCCTATAGTCTCCGTTTGCCTGTGAGTGCAGTAATCCTCTAAGGGAGGGGCTAACCTGGTGACAGACAGGAAGAGATCCGTGTCCCTCTCCTCTGACCGCCCCCCGTCGGAGCTATCCATGTCCGAGTCCTGGGTCTCGTTCTGGGATGGGCCCCCGCCCCCCGGGAACAGCGCCTGGACCCTGGGGACCTTCGCCTTCTCTTCCTGGGGGGGCAGCGGTGGGTGGGATGAGCGCAGCCGAGGGCCGTCACCAACAGCTCGGCGCTGCTCTCAAAGGCACGTTCAGCGATGATTAAAGAAATAGCAGGAGTCCCCATTATGGGAATCTGCCATATGACCAAACAGCATCATTCGAAAGAACTCAGAACCTGGACTTGGAACTGAAGCATCAATTGCTTAAGTTCCAGGAGGCGACTTCGCTCTACCGTGTTCTCACCAAAACTGTCAGAATCTATGTACGGGTTAAAGTATAAGTTATAATCTGGAGTACAGAGGATGTACCGTGAGCAAACGGCTTACAAGGCAGCTTTTTAAGGTGGAGCGTACAGGTTTCTGAGGTTAAGTAGCACTTCCTGTTTGCCTCACTTCCTGTTTGTAAATAACAATGACTCAGGTTGATTCATACCTCATATGTATAGCTTTTAAATCACTGACATGATTTGCACAGCTCTGGGCATGGCCAGAAGGGGGAGTGGTGGCTGAGGAGGACAGATTTGAAGCAGGAAGGCTTTGATCTGGCTCCCAGAGGAACTATCTTTGTACCCTGAATGATCAGGCATTATGTGTAGAGCCCAGATTGACCTCAACCGTTTACCAGCTGGGATTGATACCGGTTCTAGGAACCAAACAGTGTCATGAAACAAAGAAAAGAATCAGCAGGGCAAACATTAGACAAAAAATTCTCTGTGGCTGTGAACTATCCGCATTATACCTGCAAATCACTGAGTCAGGATGAGCCCCAAGTTAACACCGGAACGGGACCGGATCTTAAGGTCAGCCTGAGCAGGAGCAGAGACCGCAGATATATGCAGGCTCAGGATCCTGCGCAGACGTATGCAGGCTCAGGATGCTGCGCAGACGTATGCAGCCTCAGGATCCTGCGCAGACGTATGCAGGCTCAGGATCCTGCACAGACACCACAGTTGGGAGATCTGTGGTAATAGCTAAGCCCCCCCCCCCCCCACTCCAGTTGTTGCTCGGCAACCAGAATCGAGCAGGGCTGTGCCGTAGCGGCAAGAGCGACTGGAACAGGAGGCAGGGATTACTGCTCTGTCTCCATTACCCTTGACCATCCTTCTCTTCAACTTGGACCCTGCTGTGCCGATGACGGGAAGAGATCTCTCCTCACGACGCCCGAAGGGAGGGGCACTAAAACTGCCCGGAGGGCCTAAAGCGACACAAACGGCTCGCCCTAGACCCCACTGTCTCCCAGAGCACCTTTAAAACCTGTACAAACGGCCGCATTGTCATTGTCAGCTGTGTGGGAGTCTCAGTTAGCAGTGTGGCACCTAAGCCAAGCCACATTTCTTGGAGTCGGGTGCAGGTATCGATTTGTTGGCTGTTGTCCAGAGCAAAAAAATCATCCAATGAGCACGAAGAAGCATAATGATGCAAGATGCGACCCTTTCCTCCCTTCCTGCGGTAAAATTAGCCCATATTTGCAGTCACAGCAGCTGGCAGAGAACATGCGAGGTGGTTCCCGGCACACCTGGGTCACTCACCTCCGTCCACATCGGAGATATTCATCTTCTCTAGCAACAAGGTCTTACGTCACTGTCACTCTGACAAAGGTACCAACAAAGCGACACTAGGTACAGATAAAAACAATCACAAAAGCAAGGGCTCTCCGTCAGGGTCAATATGCCTATAGGGGAACCATAAGGAGCGAGGTGGAGCGAGAGAGACAGAGGCGGATGAAGATATGGAGAGAATGGTTTCCTAGCAACGCATCCATGGCAACCACCGCACCACAACACCTCTGAGGAGCCAGTGATACTGGTGAAACACGCACTCATCACCCACTCCAATAATGACGCGGCTTCATCGCTTCGCATTTACTGTCAGCCGATGACAAGACCAGTCACCGTCACACGCCTGCATGCAGCCCAGCCAATCGGCTTTCATCTCATCCGCATCTGCTGGACGAGGAGGAACCTTTATGTCAACCGCAGAGGAAGAGAGGACTACAGGAGAGCTGTTTGTTCAGGTGTCCGTTCTAATTATCCTTGTACGCAACCTCGATTAACACGCAGAGACCGATCCCCCACTTTACCTGTGAACAAAAGTATGCACCCTAAATGGCTTTAGGTTAAAATTTCTAGCATATAAACTTGTGAAATGAGATCCTGAGTTGGAGGTAAATTTAGGACTTTTAAGAATCACCTAAAATATTAACCTCAGTGAAGAAAAGCAGCTGCCGGTGAGTTTGTAAGGCTAACACGCTTGTGTGAGAATCTCTGAGACGATATTAAAACTGAAAGACTTGGTGGCAGTTTCTAAAAATGGTACAGCCCTGCCTGAATTATTAGCGAAACACAACAGAGCTCTGGGGCTTCAGCAGTGACACTTCAGACTGTTTTTATTTATTAATCTAGAGCATGCAGGAGAATATTGCTTTATTTAGAAACCCAGATCTAGAAAGCATGGCTGGCTAGTGGCTGGTATAAAATGGCCTCTGATCTGCCGTGGTCTGCGTGCTGAGATTTGATCACACATCGTACAGCACCTCTGTTGCTCCCAGAATCGAACCCGCGACAGCTTGGGAATTAAGAGCCAGAAGCAGCTCCTGCCTTCTCAGTAACTGAGAGAGGCAGGAGAGGCTGGACGTCTCTAATGTGAACGGGATGAGCGTGGCGCCCCCCAGCCTGCATACCTGATAACAACTGCCGTTGTCGGTCTCGTAGGGTCGGGGGGGCACGGGCAAGGTCCCCAGTGCCGACTTCAGAATCTCCTCACATCCTGCAGTGCGGAGAGGCTCGATTAATGCCACCTCTCACAGTACTAAACCCAAAGCTGTTACTAATGACAAACTGCGAGAGGACAGCACCAGTAAAAGTACAACTGCAGGGGACAAAAAGATTCCCCATCCATCTTCCAATCAATTATCCATATGAGTCACATGGGAGGCAGGAGCCAATCCTAGGCAATGTAGAATAACTTGGGAATAGAATGCCAGCCCATTAGAGACAAACAATTAGATTTTTTTTTAATTGAGTTCAGCAGGAAAATTATGAAAAATCAAAATGAAAGCCAAAACGACTCATAAAATTAACCACCTTAAGGAATGACCTACTATTTACTGCATGCTTTGCATCATGTAAATCAGCAACAAAGACAAGGACAATATGAGGTCAAATGGATCCTTAAAATCCTGGCAGCCCTGTTTCCTGTATTTCCGGTGTGAAGTGAGTAGAGGCATCGGTCATTTCAGACAGTAGGACCACTGATAACCAGTCATGGCGTCATTGCTGAACAGCCAGTGGGCGGGGCTTAGTGGTGGGCGGGGCTTAGTCCGCTTTAAAGTTTCGGCATTTCCTGCTGTTTTATTTATTTATTTTTTTAAAAAATTTTTTTACAGTTACTCCGATATTGAACCCCACACAAAGACACCCTCATGTCAGGCAGGGAAATATTACTGTAACAGGAATGGGGGAGATGATGACCTTTTTTTTTTTCTTCTTTTTTTTACAAAAGGGTTCTTTGTCTAAAGCTCAAACAGAGAAGGTCTTTTCTGTCACCCCCTCCCCTTCCCTCCTGGGTGAGAGTTTGGAAGATGGATGGATGGTAAAAAAAAATCTTCAGGATTCTGATCACAGATAAGACCGCGCCCCTCAAAAAATACATTCGACTATCACCTTTGAGGGCAAATACTCCATGACAGAAGCTTTTAAAGTTGATCTTTCCTTGTGCGCCAGGGTCCAGATATTCAGACAGCCTCCTCACCTGCAAAGGAGGACACCTGTATGAGGAGCGCTACGCCCCCGCAGGAGCCCATGCAGGAGATTAATGACAAACACGTGACCTCATTCCCCTCTGCATTTCTATGCAATTACACTTAAAGTCGGAACTCCAGGTCAACGGAAAGGGTGCAGAGGGGAAGAAGAGGGGCAACACGTCGCTATAGTGCATTCAGTCTAAATTCAGGGGACATGGCAGGCTGTGAATGACTCACTTTCTTACAGATAAATGCCATGAAAAAGGTATCCGTACACGTATTTCTTAACCTTTAGTCATAAATCTAGCACTGTGTACAAATAATAAATCATATAGAAATATTAATGGATTCGATGTTTGCCGTCGTCACGATTACCCCTGATGTTACATTTCCCCCCCCCGATAATCAGCCCTTTCCATCAAGATAATTCGTACCTCGTCTCTCTGCCCGAACTGTACACCGAGGTTTACCAGATGCTCGATCCGGATGAAGCCGTCCGCATCCTCGTCGCAGACGTCGAACACCTCCTTAAGCTTCGCGAGGAGCTGCAGCAGCTGCTCGTGGTCCGGGAGCGCCGTGCCGTCCATCCCGGTCGGCGGGCTGCCAGCCGAGCCTTTACGGAGGAGAGCCGCTCGGGCGCCGAGCGCCAGGCGCCATCATCGTCCCCCAGCAGCGAGCGGCACTTGTGACATCAGCAGCAGCGGCAGCATCGCAAGCCGGGGGGCGGCGATCCGCTTTTAGCGTTTGTTTGTCAACATCAGGCGGATTGATAAGTGCGATCTAATATTTTACTTTTATTTAGATAAAAACTATTGACTGTAGTGTGAACGCGGACCTTTGCACGGATATCTCATGGAACACTGTCCCTCAGGCCACGTAACGCCTTCTCATTACTAAACCTGCTATTGACGGCCGGAAATTATTATAATTCAATGACTGGCTTAGCTGCTGCTTCGTGCATCACCACGGTGAAGGGTTACGTAAAGGCACAATCCAGCGCAGTTATTCTATAGTAATAATGTGGAAGATAAGGTGCCCATATAGCCAAAAAAAGGGCATAATTCATTTATCGACGTTCATTTCCAAACAGACGTAACTAGGTTTATAAAGGGTGACCTGTTCAATATGGTTCTCAAAATTACACTGTTGTACATAACAGGTGCCAATATCCTCATTTTTATTTTGCTAGTAAAAGCTGGTCATCAACAACCGAGGTAGATGGTAACCAGAGCAGCATCTTAAAGACATGCAACAAACCAGGTAGTTCAGCTGATCTGGATATGGATCAGTGCTTCATTACAGTCCTGTAGCCTGAAACTGTATGTTTTTTTATTTCAATAAAATGACATTGAAATGAAAGTAAAATTACGGTACACCTAGAAATTACCTTCCATGATTCCAAAGAACAAAACCAAATCAAACTCTCCAAGAGGTCTGCGACACTGAAGGCTTTATTTTATTTCACTAAAAGAAAAAAAGATTTTAAAATACATTTCTGGAGTCTTGGCTGTCCATCACTGTGCCCTGAGTACGGAATGGTCTTTCTTTTCATCTGACAAACGCTTGTCTCCTTTACACGCTCCGGTTCGCCCGGACACCTGCGAGCCCTCAGCCAACGTTCTCCACCACAAGCCTGGGCTCCAGGAGAGACTCCCACCGCTCTGTCAGCTGCAGGGGGGTGGAAACGCATTAAAATCTGCGGCACAAAGTACAAACCGGAAGGCACATCTGTGACACGTCCTGACAGAGCAAACAAGCAGGACAAATGCGCTAAAAATCAGCCAGTCAGGATCAGTGAAAGACGTTGGGCCACCTGTTATTAATACACAGCCACGGTCTCAATCAGAACCAATTCACCAAGCACACTGACAAGTCATTTCTCTTGCTGGTGATGCTGCACACAGATCATTATATACATACAGGTCGACATAACGATGACGGTTAGCATATATTACCAAACAGAACAAAAACCTATGTAATTATAGACTGTGCAAGTATACATTTCTGGCGGTAATTTAAGAGAGTTGCATGAAGTTACGGCAAAATGTGCAGATAGTCTGTCAAAAATAAGGCTGCTAGGCTGAGTTTCAGTATCAGGCGGAAATGCAAGGTGTGAATTCAGGACCCATTTGGTGAGTCAGTCTGGGAGCGATTTAGGGATGCAGACGGTGATTATCTGTGACCTGACTGGCTTTACTGTTTCCCAGGACAGGACAGTAAAGGTATGTAAACCTGCGCAGTTTTGCCTTATTACCTTGCAATCTCATCGTAATCCGTTACATTTTAAACTAATTTAAGCCATTAAAATGTGTGCTGCATGGCAGGTACCTGGGAGCCATAAGAGAGCGCGGACTCGATGACCTCAGAACCGTCGGGCGCCTGGTAAACCAGGTCAAACTTCCCCGGCCCAGTGGGAGCTGGAGGACCGAACGCAAACCAGTCAGCGGGTCACACTGAGCAAGCTTGCTGAGCGTCATTCACACAGGCAACTGCCTGCCACAGTTTTAGTGAATCTACGTAAAACAAAAAACCATTCTGATGATGACTGATGTCACTACAGTTAACCACTCAATGTTACAGGGAGTTTCTACACGATATAGACCGGGGGTAGGGAATCTGATCCATGGAGGGCCGCTGTGGGTGCGGGTTTTTGGGGTGACCTCTCACCCAACCAATAATAAAGCAGCAATTCCCAACTCCAGTCCCAGAGACCCACTGTGATTGGCTGATTGAGAGGTCATCCCAAAAACCCACACTGACACCGGCTCTCCATGGATCAGGTTTCCTATCCCAGATTTAGACCAATGTTTTCCAATCCGGTCCTTGGGGACCCATAGACGGTCCACATTTTTGCTCCCTCCCAGCTCCGGGAGTAAAAATGTGGGTCCCCGAGGACCGGGCTGGGAAACACCGATAAAGACAAAAGACATGATTTATCTACTGGATTTTCATAATTAGAAGTGAGATTTTTTACCTGCGACTGAAGACAGCAGCTGCACATGTACCTGGTTGGTACTCTGGTCGAAACCAACGATCTTCCCTTCCTAACGCAGGGACAGGAAAATGACGCTAATGAGCTACTAGGAATGACACAGTAGAATATGACTGATCCAGCTGAAAACCCAAAGAATGTGGCGTGAACCAAGGACCCAGCAAACCGTGGAGGCTGGTTCAGTGTGAATTGCTGCCTCTCACCTAAGCCGTCAAACCAGACAGCGACCGGACCCTTAGGCTTCCGCTCACTGGCCAAATAAAAGCAACAGAGTGTGGAAGAGAAGCACGGAAGGCAGCTCACCTTGTAATCAGACACCTCGGGTGTGTAGCTCTCTGTCAGCTCCAGCAGCTGTGAAAAAACAGGAGCTTCAATCAGGACACATGGCGCGTTCGTTTTTCTCTCGGAACTCGGAAATTCCGAGTTGAGTGACATCACGTCCGACAATCTCCCGTTCGAGCTACCCGCATCTCGGAACAAACATGGCTGCCTCCATGAACACGCTGCTGTGTGTTGTTGCTTTATATTTTAGCAGATTTGGAGTTTTTCAAATGGAGAAAATGGAGATTTTTTCCGAGAGACAAACAAGAAACACGAACTAGTCAAACCACATTAAAAGCTTTATAAAATATTTTAGTACATTCATAGCGATATTCTTTTTTCGATCGGTAAACAAACTACAAACAAACCAAGTCGCCACGTTGAAATTACGTCACGGGGGCAACTGGGACGACAAAATCTTGTCCGACTTCAACGTCATAAAAGGGGCATGTTTCCGACGGGAAGTGACGTTTTTAGTGACGCTTCGTGACGTTTTCATCCAAGTTCCGACTTGGAGAGAAATAATCGAACGCGCCAACAGTACTGACCCTGGGGGGGGGGGGGGGCATCCTTACTCTCGCAATCCGCATGATCCTGATCTGCAACACTGCCAGTGTCAGTAATGACATCACAGAGTGTAACAACAGCTCTGAAAGCAGGGGGGGGGGAGGGACAAAGCCTCAAAGTGACACACTATGAAGAACTGTGCATGTTCATATGTCAGAGAGAAGCTATGGCTCAGGACCCCCCTCCATGGGGGGGGGGGAGGGGAGGGGGGGGCAAAAGCCTGGACTGTCTGGGGGTCCCCAAGGAATGGGTTGGGAAGCACTGCTGCAGTTAATGAAGCAGATGTGAGGTTTTAGGCTATGCATGTGAGCATATCTACCCCCAGGCCATCAGAATACTAAACTCTGTTAAATAACCTTTTGACCTTTTACTCTCCTACCTATTGAGCACTTTATAACCACTGATAGGTCTCAAGTTTTCATTCTACTTATATAGTGCAATAACTAATTCACTGTGAAACGTAGTGCAATAATTTTTCATACTATATATCACCCACTGAATATATTCGTGTGTGTGTATATATATATATATATATATATATATATATATATATATATTATTGTTGTACTTTGCTGCTTTTTGCTGCCATGCTGTCTTAACTACCTCTGTAAGGTGAAATGTCTGCATGTTGTATGTATGTTGTATGTATGTTGTATGTATGTTGTCTTGAGTGCACTTGTCCCTTATGTCCGCACATTGAGCCTTGGAGAAACGCAATTTCGTTCTGCCTGCATCCGTCTTTGTACTGTTGTATGGTGTGAATGACAATAAAGTTTCACTTCACTTCATATCAGCCCGAGAATACCTTGAAGGCGATTATCTGTCCCACGGCTGGGGGTGCGGCCAGCAGGGGCATCGTGGCGTAGTCTCGGGGAGGGACAGCAGCTGGGGGGCTCTAAACGGGCCAAACAAACGATACTGAGGACATTTCACAAACCGCAATGCGACTGTTTTGGCGCTAGGCAGGTAACCCACCTGCAGAACCACGGCCCGGTTTGTCAGGGTCTCCTCCAGGTGCTGCTCTCGCGTCCCATTTCGCTTGTCATAAAAGTTATTTTGTCCTTCAGCCCTCCATGGCCCCCTCTGTCCGCGTCCCCCTCTGCCTCCACCTCTGGGACCGCTGTCTCTGTGTGGCGGGTTCCCCCTCCCCACACCCGGGGGCCCACCCCTAGCCGGGGGCCCACCCCTACCCCGGGATACTGCGCCAAGGATTCCTTGCATTACGGGAGGTGGATGCTTGATGACCAACTCGGTCTCACTGCTGCTATCTGAGCTGGAGCTGTCTGCCGGCTTCCTTGTGATGCTAGTGGAGCCTGGAACCAAAGGGCGTGGGCGGAGCTTACGGGTGGAGCTGGAGGCGGGACTACAGACAGGGGCGGGGCCAGGGGTAGCCTGCAGGGACGGCTTTCTGCTTGGCGCCGCAGTACCAGACGAGTCAGAGAAAGAATCACACGGAAACTTTTTTAGCTTATCCGTCTTTGCCGGGACTTGGCTGACCGTCTTCACCGGGGCCCTCACAGGGACGACTGTTTTTGGGGCTTCCTCTTCATCGCTGCTCTCTGAGGAGCTAGAGACCAGTTTCTGAAGCACTACCTTGCAGTTGGTGGAGGCAGTTGGTGGTAGGACCTCCTTCAAGGTGGGGGCCTCAGGTTCGTCTTCCAGACGTGTCATCGGGCCCCCGTGCCCTTCTGTCTGGGGTTTCATCTTTTTCTTTCTCCTCTTCTTCTTCTTCTTCTTCGTTGCCATCTCTTCCTCTGCCAAGGCGACCCTCATCTCCTGAGTCTCCTGGCTCTTGGCAGATTTCTTTCTCTTCTTCACAGCACGCTCCTCATCATCTTCAGACTCCTCCTCACCGTCTCTCCCCCTTTTCTTGGCCTTCGGAGTCTCCTCCGCATCGCTGCTGAATTCACAGCCATTCGCTTGTGGCAGAACATCCACCTTCACTCTGCCGAACCACAAAACACTTGTCAGATGTAATGCCTACCAGGCTTGTGTGCAGTTGAAACAAGCTTAGTGTTCATCTATGATCTGAAATTTCAAACCACGGCTGCCAACTTTGGTCAGCTGGCTGGAGTAGGATTTTCAATTCAAGACCAGTTTGAACACACATTTACATGCATGTAACTATTGTTTTTCTAACCTTGTAAATAGTCTACTGGGTTTGCAAACTATCCCAGCACTTTAGATGTAGCTAATTCAAGTTTATAATGGAATAATATACATTTGCTTTAAAATTAGACGTTAGAGTCTGAAAGTGAGTGTCACCCTAGATGCGTGATAATTGGCAACCCTGTAAAATACACATAAAATGCAGAATTGTCATAAGAAGTGTTTATAATAATATCTAACGTTACTGCTAACACTAATACAACTTCTACAATAATTTACTCCTACTATGTCACTGCAGGTGCGTACATTTTGGAATTCGATATAGCCAATCGTTTTAAGCTAACAAAATGGATTTTTACTTATCTAGCAACAGACACAAATGAAAGCTTTTGCATCTTCAACGTGAGGACGCGTGGCGTTCAGCAAACTGCAGTTGGCGGTGCCTAAACCACTGCGATCTTCTCAGCTGTTATAATTCGTGCCCCACAGTAGATATATTCACCTGATGCTGTCGTTGTCACGCACTACATAAACGCTCTCCGCGGGAGGCAAGTAACAGTCTTCAATGAACAGGTTTAAGACAGCCCGCCGACTGAAGTCAAACTTGTCCCTTATGATACTCGCCAGATCCGCCACGACGCGGCATTTGTTTAAGTCCACGAGTACCCAGCACATACGGCAGTCCGACACGGCCGGAGGCGGATAATCAAAGTAAAGGCGGACGCGCACCGCGTTGGGACAGGAGGCTGCCATTGCGGTCCACGCAGCAACCGGGCGCTCGAGATTAAAAGCAAAACGTCGCTTCACTGCTGCCATCTACAGGACGGGATGATAATTACACGCCTCCTTCTTCATGGTTGGCTGTAGATCACGTGATCCGTAGGTCATATGACTTTCTGTATTTCCCAAGCCTCGCTTCCCCATTTACTAAAGTAGCAGTCACGTTACAAGAATGGAGCTGCCCCGGGTCGCTGTATGGCTCCTTTCTTTCCTGCTAATCGATTCAGGTCAGATAAGAAAATGATTCATTGACTGATGCATTCACATTTGTGAATCTGTACGGACGCTGTTTGTATTTACTTTGTTGACGTTTAAACGCAAATGCATGCACATCATTCTTATTTGTGTATGTGGAAGACGAAAGCGCTGCACTTTGTCCTGCAGTGTATATTCATTTATGAAACTGTATGGATAAAATTTACCAAATTTGGTTTTTGTTTTTAAAAAAAGTGAGACGTGTATTGTCAATGTACGGAAAATTCAGGCTTTAAAGTAAGAACTCAAAGGTTTTTAAATCAGATTGACTTGAATCACGTGATAGGTTTATGATCCATAAACGTGCAAACAGAATTAAGTTTAATTGTTGTTATATAAAGTTTTAAGTAGCCTAACAGGTATAGGCTAATGAATATGATTAACATTGTTTCTACTATAACAGTAATTTACGAATATCAGTGAAACAATACTTTTGTAATGTATTTAGTAAAATGCTACTAAATTCAGTAGAATCACAAGTAACTGATTTTGCGCCTCAATGCAGGAAGGACAGAACCAGCCTCTGAATCGTGGGGCTACGTGGATGTCCGAGAGGGGGCGCACATGTTCTGGTGGCTGTACAACGGCTCTGGGGGGAATTTTAAGGAGCTGCCGCTTGTCATGTGGCTGCAGGTGAATGACTAAGATGACCTTCAGTCTTCTACGGGAGAAACCCATAAGGAAGCGCATGTCTGTCTAATCAACAAAAATAGTCCTGTTTTGCAATTACGTTACTGTCCACTAGATGTCATCGACACGTCCCGCATAGGTCGCAGTTAGAATCTTAACGAAAAAAATAAGTTTTAAGGATAATAAAGGAGGGAAAACGTGTTTGCATCATAATCTCTTATCTCATTGATATTGATTTTAATTATCCTGTATTTACTGTTTTTTGATTAAATTATTATTATTATTTTAATTTCCAAGTTATTTTCTTGTTCTGTTTTTAACCAGGGAGGACCAGGGGGCTCTAGCTGCGGTTTTGGGAACTTTGAAGAGATTGGACCCCTGGACAGGGACCTGAAACCCAGAAACACAACTTGGGTAAATGGAAGCTTCTCAGTAGCTGCAAAATGAGATCTTATCTGGTCATGAATCTTTCATAAATAAGTCGGTAATCACTTCCCCTGTCGGCACAGTTAAAAGGTTGTTTTTGCAGGACACAGATCTTTCGCTGGTTCTGTGATGATCTCAATGTGTAGCTCTCCAATGATGGCTGGGTTACAGAAATTCAGGTTATTGGAGCACCGATGCAGTGCGAATTATTGCACCCTCAGGTGAAGGCAGCCAGCGTGCTCTTTGTGGACAACCCGGTTGGCACCGGTTACAGCTACACCGATAACAATGGCTTTGCCAAGGACGTGGCCACGGTGGCAGAGGACATGATGGTCCTGCTCAAGAACTTCTTCAGCTCCAAAGCAGAATTCCAGGTAGGCGGGGCGTCACTGAGGGCCTCTGCTTGGCACAGCCGCTTTACCGCTTTACCGTCCGTTTATCGCTTTACCGTCCGTTTATCGCTTTATCGCTTTACTGTCCGTTTATCGCTTTATCGCTTTACTGTCCGTTTATCGCTTTACTGTCCGTTTATCGCTTTACCGCTTTATCGTCCGTTTATCACTTTACCCGTCCGTTTATTCTCCTGTTTTTGGCAGGGTGTGCCGTTTTACATATTCTCTGAATCATACGGCGGGAAAATGGCCGCAGCAATCTCACTGTACCTCTCAAAGGTAATCGCAAAGGTTCTTTACGTCACAAAATTGTGAAAAGATAAAACTATGAAATGTACTTGCCAATTGGTGAGCATTTAAAAAAAATTTACTCTAAATTTTAAAGCGCGCCTAACTGGTCAAAGCTTTCTGGGTTTATCCTGACACTTTGTTTTTTTTCCAGGCTATATCAAAGGGGGAGATTAAATGCAGCTTTGCTGGGGTGGCCTTGGGCGACTCCTGGATCTCACCTATGGGTGTGTTCGCATTTCCATGAGTCAAGAAAAAAGCTAACATAGGATATAGCATGTGCGCCATCTGTGCAGTATCGTGTCACATTTAAAAATACAAGGCAACATGAAAGTCTGACATTTCCTGTCATATTTCTAGATTCTGTTCGCACTTGGGGCCCTTATCTCTACAGCACAGTAAGTAATGCATCTGCTGACTCATCAGTCACCTCCTGGTGGCCCCCGGTCACTTTCTTGCTAAAGTATTCTGCCACTCCCAGTCTCTGCTGGACGACAACGGGCTAAGCGAGGTCAGAAAAGCAGCCAAGGCCGTGGAGGAGGCCATCACCCAGGGCGACTTCCTGAAGGCCACACAGCTGTGGTCGACTGCAGAGTCCGTGGTGGAGGAGGTGAGATCTGGGCGCACCTCAAACGCCACGTGCTCCTTCGTTTGTCGGTAGCAGAGGTGACACTGCGATTCATGCATTGAAGCAGCAACATGCCCAGGAAAATGCTGCAGATTTTCTGCACGCCAGGACTTTTTTGATGCAGAGGTTTCTGGGATGCCATATATGGTCTGCCACCGGGGCAGGAGGTCAGGGGTCGGGGGTCAGTTATGTCCTCACCTGGACATCCTACAGCGCCGTCTGAAACACCCAGTATCCATCAACTCTGTGTACTTTCAGAACACCAATGGGGTCAACTTCTACAACATCCTCACCCCAGCATCAGAAGAGCGAGTAAGCAGCGTAGCGGGACACGGATACCTGGGTAAGAGAGCATCACACCTAAGAGCGTAAGAGGTTTTTGTTTTAGGAATGTTTATCCATGAACACACACTTTTTTCGTTATTTGTGATTTTTTTTAGTTTAAACGCTAAGCTTTCACCTGATGATTCCTACAGCCCTGCTGGCGAGACGCCACGTCAAGCCTCTGCACAGACAGTCACTCAGTGAATTAATGAACGGCCCAATCAGAAAGAAGCTGAAGGTCATCCCCCAGAACGTCACGTGGGGAGGTGGGCCCATGACTTCCTCCACACTGGTTATGTTTACTGATGAATTCCCCCACCCCTGGTTTACCTAGTGGTCTGTCATGTTATCTGCCATCGAATCATCTTGCCTGCCAATTTCCCCAATCGTATTACCATGCTGTCTTCACATCATTTGTGTTCCCAACCTTCCTATCCAACAATCACAAAGGTACATGACCAATTTAGATAACTGGGACACACCTAGACCAGTGTTTCCCAATCCGGACCTCAAGGACCCACAGTTGGTCCACATTTTTGCTCCCTCCCAGCTCCCTGCCAGACAGCCCACATTTTTGCTCCCTGCCAGACAGCCCACATTTTTGCTCCCTGCCAGACAGCCCACATTTTTGCTCCCTGCCAGACAGCCCACATTTTTGCTCCCTGCCAGACAGCCCACATTTTTGCTCCCTGCCAGACAGCCCACATTTTTGCTCCCTGCCAGACAGCCCACATTTTTGCTCCCTGCCAGACAGCCCACATTTTTGCTCTCTGCAAGCTCCCTTGTCGATCAAAAACGTGGACTGTCTGTGGGTCCCCATGGACCGGATTAGGAAACACTGACCTAGGCCATTGATGATGCCTGTATTCGAACCTGACTGAGGATCTCTCTAAAACTTTAGAGAGTGAGCAGTTATACAATAATACTGCGGGTTACAGGATAATCCTAAAAAAACAAATGCTGGTGCTCCCCCTGCAGGCCAGTCAGAAGCAGTGTTCAGCTACATGGCTGGGGACTTCATGAAGCCAGTGGTGGACATTGTGGACGAGCTCCTGGCGGCTGGAATCAATGTCACGGTCTACAACGGGCAACTGGACCTGATTGTAGACACGATAGGTAATCACCCCGGAGAATAAATCCCGACAATCCGCGGCATATTGTTACTGTTTGGTTTCAAGTTCGAGTCTCTGAGATGCAGAGTATGCACATGAACTTGAAAGTGAAAGAGTGACTGATTCTATCTTACAAATGATGTTGTGGGGGGGTGGGGGGGGAGGTCAGGAGCTGTGGGTGAAAAAGCTGAAGTGGACGGGTCTCCCATCCTTCAACAACCTGCGATGGACGCCGCTGGATGACCCAGCTGCTCCGGGCCAGACGGGAGCCTTTTACAAGACGTACCAAAACTTCGCATTCTATTGGATCCTCAAAGCTGGTCACATGGCAAGTGGATAAACCCAATAGGATGCAACATTACATCTACACAACCCAGTAACAAACTATTCAGTTGGTGCTTGTTCATTTGTGTTTCTTATATAAGTAACACTTATGTTTGTAATCCACTATTTGCACGTGATTAATTACACTCAGAAGTGAGTCGTAGCCCCGTATGTGGGCAGTGGTGGCTTAATGGTTAGGGACGCGCACTTGTAATTGAAAGATTGCAGGTTTGAATCCTCGACCAGCAAGGCCCCACTGAGGTACCCTGAGCAAGGTACCCCCCCCCCCCCCCCCAAGCACTGCTCCCCCCCCCCCAAGCACTGCTCCCCGGGCGCTGAATTAGCTGCCCCCTGCTATGTCACATATGGGTTAAATGCAGGGGACACATTTTGTTGTTGCGCACTATGGTGCGTCAACAATGCCGATTAATCACTAAATTCTAATTCTATTTCTGTCCCGTAATGCCTGTTCCTGATTTTCCCACAGATCCCGTCAGATCAGGGAAACATGGCTCTGAAGATGCTGACAATGGTGACGAGGCAGGAGTGAATCGCCGCGCAGATAACAGCCGTGACAATCAACCAAATATCGCCAAATTTCACCAAATACGCGTGTCCCTTTTGTGTTCCTCACGGACCCTGTCTTCCTATCTATATGTTTGATTACCTCTTGAAAGTGTTTTGTTTACTGCTGTACATGTATTTGAGCATATTAAACACTTTTTTTTCTCAAATGTGGTATACGCAATTGCATTGCTGAATCATACAGGAAAATTAGAGAGAAAGTTAAGTCTTAGATTTTAAGTATTTTATACATCTTTTTTTATTTTATTGAGGAAATTGACACCCTGCCTTGATTCATACTAGTATACATCCTGGGACTTTCAACCTATTGCTACAAGTTTAGTTCCTGAACAATCATACTATCATTTTCCACAGTGAGTAGGTTAGAACTCATCAAAGCTGACAAGTTTTATAAAGGTTTTGATTCTCCTTATCCCGCAACGCCAAGCAGCTCATGTCTCCTGTGTAACGTCCTTGACTAGATACCGTGACTGCTGTATGTTAATTCGGTTTCCATGACAAGTTTCATTTATGGCGCTACTAATGCATTTTCAGTGTCTGACACTTGAAGCCACATCAAACTGTAATAACTGCAATTTCCCAAACAGAGAAGACAATTGAATTGCTGCTATGTAGCCAAATTGGAAGACATAAATAAAACCAGTAACATTTTAAACCATTAGCCAATCTTATCCGCAAAGGGCCAACGTGTACGCGGGTTTTTGGTCAGCTGTTCAAACCCATGTGTGAGGACTTTTCAGCCAATCACTCCTCTAATTAGTAATTAATTAGGTAGCTGCAGCGAAAACCCACACACACAGCGGCCCTTTGCGGATAAGATTGGCCAGCCTGCTTTATCCTATTCTATCGGTGTTTGAAAGGAAACAAAAATGTGGACTGCCGGGGTTCCCGGAGGACTGGGTTGGGAAACACTGGACTAGACGATATTTTCCTCAGCGCAGGTTAAACGCATAAAATAATGCAACGTGCATCCTAAAACGTACTGGTTTTGTACATGGGCGTAAATTACGCCCCCCCCCCCATAAATCAAAACCAGCTAATACAACCCCACCAATAATCGTGTTTCCCCCGTAATGGGTGGAGACCTCAACGCCCCCCCCAATACCCAAGCCAAAGTTACGCCCTTGATTCTGTATAAAAATCAGGGCTGGCAGCTCAAACGCATCTGGCTTGACACTTTGCTTTCAGACTTTAACGCACACGCAAGAAATTTTACGGCAAATCAATATTATTCCATTACAAACCAAAATTAGCCACATTAAACGTGTTGGGGGAGTTTGCAAACCCTACAGACTATTTACAAGATAATAAAACTGGTACATACATGTAAATGCGTGTGCAGAATTTTCTCGAATCGAAAATCTCGTGCAAGCCAGCTGACCAAAGCTGGCACCCTTGAAAACATACTTCTGGTGAAGCAAAAGCGTTAAACTACAGCTACTGTTAATATGTTGACTCTACTGTTTCTGTGCATCCGAACCACATTCAAACTAGTTTTGCACCGTGTTTAATCAGCGACAAAAGCACCACAGAAATGAATATTCACGAGCAGGTGCGTTGCATGACACGGGACGTTGCGGCTCTCCCAGCAAAACCATGCAATTCACGTCCGCATGAATCGGTGGGGCAAAACAATCCCGTTGCCCCCCAAAAAAATTCAATTACAGTTCTAAGTTCAGTGGGACCAGTTTAGAATAGACATGCTTGAAGCTGGAGAAGATATCCGATTTACCTTTGTGCGTCTGCATGGATTTGCTGCCCCCTGAGCTGAAAGGAGGCGCCGTGCTCTAGGTGTCACGCTGTTCCACATTGTGCGGCTGCACAGCAGTGGTCCACGTGGGAAAGCGACCCGGGCGCCGTTTAACCCAATTACCCGGCGCCCGTGGACTGCAGGCTGCGCACATGGAGCCAGAGACCCGCCCGGGACTCCTGGTCAGTTCCCAGAGAGCCTGCTGTTCCGCGGTCAGGGGTAAATCAGATTTTGTAGTAAGAGGCAGTTTCCAATTCAGAATATTCGCTAAGAAATCTTTGGTGGACATTAGCATAGACGTAGTTGTGAGAGAGATCAAATTATTTACAATGGTCAGAACTGAATAGAACGATTAATTACTTCAGCAGCTAACCTTATATAGAACCAGACTTGCTTTTGTCAAGCTATGTCTGGATATAACTGTTTTTATACTATAGAACTAATCAAATTAAACAAAATCTCTGGATATAGAAAAGCTCATGAACTATATGTACACTATATGGACAAAAGTATGGGGACACCTGGCCATTACACCCACAGGAACTTCTATGACATCACATTCTAAATCCATAGGCATCAGCATGGAGCTGGACCCCCTTTGCAGCTATAACAGCTGCCACTCTTCTGGGGAGGCTTTCCACAACATTTTGGAGTTTGTCTGTGATGTTGGAACTGATGTTGGATGTGAAGGCCTGGCTCACAGTCTCCATTCTAGTTAGGGTGACCAGATAAACCATGTCAGGGAGGACACTCTGAGGACAGGAATTGTAAACTATCATTTCAATTAAAAGGACCTGAATTTCACTTTAGCACTGAGTCCTTGCTGTGTGCTGATTGGTCAGTCTCCTATAATTGTGCATGTGTCACTAATGTTAATGTGAAACCGCTGGATGAGTCTTTCAGTCAAGGAAACAAACCAAAGCACAAGAAGAACTGAACTATACCAAACTCACCCAACCTTGTCTTTATGGACATTGCTTTGTGCACTGGGGCAGAGTCATGTAACTCTGCAGTTACTGAGTCAACAGATCATTGGTAGCTTTCACGCACTCAGAGGCTCAGCACTCAGAGGCTCAGCGCTCGGCGACCGCGTTTGTTTACTTTATGTGGCCTAACACTTCATGGCTGAGTTTCTGTTGTTCCTAAACGCTTCTACTTTGCAATAATACCACTTACAATTGACCGTGGAATATCTAGAAGTTTAGAAATTGCTGACTTATTGCAAAGGTGGCATCCTGTGACTGTACTGCCCTTGAATTCACTGAGCTCTTCAGAATGACTCATTCCTGTTTAGATTTTTTTAAACCTGACTGCATGGCCAGGGGCTTGATTTTATGCACCTGTGGCAACGGGTCTGAGTGAAGCAGCTGAATTCAATTAAGAGGTGTGTTCCAGTACTTTTATCCCTATAGTGTATGTGCACGTATGATATCACATGACCTGATACCAGATCAGCAGGTGTGAAAAGATGAGTGCACGGATATAGAGACGCCAGCAAGCAGATGGGTTTAATGGGTTTGCGTTGCAAGGGTCACCATTATTGTTGTTGATTTTTATTTATTTATCAGGGGCTTTTATTAAAAGCCACATACAACTGAGAAAGCAGAGCCAGCCTGGAGCAACTGGAGTTAAGGGTCTCGACGATGACATCACTCTGCAGACCACGGGATGTGAACCAACAACCTTCTGATCACAGACACAGTGTCCTGCCTCACAGAACTACACGATGGCCTATTGCTGCTGTTGTCAATGAGGGAAATCACCATAATTTATAATTGATATGAGCTGCTTTTAAAGAAATTTACCCTGCATATTACCCTGGTGAAAGGTGGAATTACTGTATCCAAACATTGCCAGTTTTCCATGCATTTGAAATATATCAGGTGTTCGCCACAACCCGCTCCTGGATCCGCTCCTGGTATCCGCTCTTGGACCCGCTCCTGGATCCACTCTTGGACCCGCTCCTGGATCTGCCAACCTCATCGCCGACATAATAACGGCAAATATTGCGGAATCTTTATATTGCAGTGGATAGGAGAACCAAAGTGTGTTGTTAGATTTGCTGGAAGTGCATAAAGTGACTCAGGCACCCCTACACATTCACGAGCCCCCCCGGGGTGACAGCAGCCTGAACAATGATCATTATGTCGGCTGAGGACTCGTCACTGCTGGCCCATTGTGTGGCCCCCATTCACCACGCCGTCATTTACACTTTCATTGGCAGCTATTTAGTCCCAATAAAAAGTTCAAGACAGCAATTTGTGAATCCTGCTCAGCCAAGTAGAAGTGTGGAGAAGCAGGGAAAGAAAGAGCGGTTTAAAAAGTCAATTAATTGTGCTCTTTTGGGGGGAGTCTCCAGTGGACGACCCCAAAGACACTGGGGCCCAGGTCCCTCACATCTGCCCACAGCTCTTTCCCAGGCCACACTCCTGGGGCTGCGTCACGCTGAAGAATGGTCTGATTCAGCCTCCTTGTCGCCCTTTCCACCACAAACACATTTGTATATCATTTTACGGTACAGCTATTCCATTTACATAAGATCGTGAGCTATAATGGGCCGCGGTCCTAAGCAGAGCATCTCAAAAGACCACGCTGAACAGCACATTTTAAGCGGCTTTCTCTTCAGTAACTGCTCTCCATTATATACTGAAGCAGAGATTGGGCCTCATCTTCCATTAGACCCTTTTATCGCACCAAATACATCAAAGGACACAAAGGCTTCACACTTTAACTGATGGCGCTGTGCACAGATGTCTGCTGACTTCATCGGCTCATCGTACTTCCAGTGGCTGTAGGGTCTGGTTCAGCGAAATGTCTCTGGTGTGGTAATAACTTAACTGCCCCCAAAATAATGGACCTTTTCCCCCTGCCACCAAGCACCGAGCCGCAAACTGGTGGTTTTTCCATTATGAAGTATGTGAGCCGTTGCCCAACCCATTAACCAGGCATGTGCAGCCGTTATAAAAAACAATCATAAATTATTTAACTCATTCAGGACACAAGATTTTTGGATTATACGTTCAGTACACAGTTGCAATGGGGAAAATGGTAAAATAACACTTCAAAAGCATGACCAGAGAATTTCACATTTAAATTGTTTACATTTAAAGTAAATTCCCAGAAGAATTTAAAGTCTAATAATAATGAAGGCAAAGCAATTTGTACATACGCCTCCTTACCCGCATTCTGTACAAAATTCAATCTAATATTCTTTCATAATTCATACCCTGCATATACCAACTTTAAACTAACATAAACATGGCAATTATTTCGTAATTAAGCTACAAAACATAATCCTGTAATGAAAAGACAATTCAAGTGAATTTAAATTATATTATCCCTGAAACAACCAACATCCATCCATCTATCCTCTCTGCTGCTGAGTACAGCATGAAGGTGAACCCAGAGCCAATCCCAGAATGCACAGGGCACAAGGCAGGGGGACACCATGGATGGGATGCCTGTCAATCACAGATAGCTGACTGGCATGTCGGCAAAACACATCTGCGACTCGAGAGCCTCATGCAGCCATGCAGCTGTTCCACAAAAAAGCAGCATTATGATGAGCAGCAGGTGGCGCACTGGTTAAAGACTTGGGTCTTAAGAAGCCTCAGGTGAGCTTCTGGTTTTGGACTCTTGTATAAAATGGATACAGCACTAAATCCTAAAATATACAGGTGACTCTGATTGAAATTGCTTACTGGCAGGAGGTGGAAAGTTCAGGTTCAGAAAGTATAAATGCAGACCAAGATTTTGTTTCAACCAACCAGTTGACCATAAAGAGTCACACTCCCCCTAAAGAGTCTGGGTAGCTTGTTCACAGTGTAGCCGGCGGGGACACCTCCTGTGACATCAGGGCTGGGAATTCCCCATCCTGGAGTGAGTGCATGTGTTCATGTGGGGGCCCAGGAGGGGCAGGGTCAGTCCAGAGCAAACTCACAGTGGTTCTGTCCCGTCCGCAGAGCGGCCCGATACACAGACACGAAGTCCGTGTAGCGTGGAGCACAGCCCAGCCAGGCCTCGCCGAAATGCTCCGCCCCGGTGAACAGGAAATGCCCCCCCCCCGCCTTCACCCGGCACCGCCGCAAGGTGAGCATGCGACCGCGCCACGGCCCCTCCCCGCCGGTCTGCCTCTCGAACACGCTGCTGCGCTGCCGGAACACCCGCTCCACGGAGACCTCCACCAGCGACATCTGTCTGCGGGAATCATGGGACACGTCGCTGATGGATCCTCGCACCACTGGAAAGGAAGACAAGGAGAAATCATGTTATTAATATTGTTATTATTATGGAAGTCACAGGCATGATCGCGTCCCTTCAAAGTTCTATTTTCCTTTCCAAAGTCCAACGACGTGCATTTTAGTGATCTAGATCTCCATCCAGGGTGTCCCCCTACCTCCTGCCAAGATTTTCCCGCAGATCTGTATAACTAAAATTTCTATATTTTATACAAACTCTACGTTTCTTCCATTAACCTTTATCCATTTTCTAGCCACGTCTCTAGGGAGCCTGCAGCCTATCGCAGGCAGCATAGGGCACGTGTCAGGGGACCCCCCCCCCGCCCCCCCAGGCAGGTTGCCAGTCTGTAATTATGCTGTTACATTGAAATAAAGCATAATGAATCGACAAAGAGGCTCATGGGAAATGAAGTCCCAAATGAAAGCCAACATAAGCCCCTCACCCAGAGAGCGCCCCCCCCCCTCCACCGGTGTTAAGCGTTTACACTTTCATTAAGCCGCTTCCCAAAAAGACAGCACTGCCCGTTTATAGGATCAGCGCGGGGGTGTGAGGCTGTACGCCGAACGGCTTCACGGGGGTCCTGACTTTCTGCCTCGCTGGCGCTGTGAGCCCGCCTGAACGCCATTGTGCAACTGCCCCCAAATCTGCGAGTGCTCACTGCTGTGGTGAGGGGGGGGGGGGGGGCTTTCTGGACAGCAGCCCCCGCCCCCGCCCATCCCCCGCATGGGGCTTTTTGTTACTTTAATTAGTCCTTGTGGGACACAGCCTGGATGGGGAAACTGTTCAGCGGGGGCACTGACTGGGGCTTCATGAACATGACCACGGTGTGAAGTAACTGCTCATACTGCCCCCGCCGCCGCCCCCCACCTTAACAAGCACCGAGTGAATAATGACGATATCATATTACCAGTTTCCTGGATACCTTGTAGCTCTGAGACATAATTAACTGATTTTATTCTTTATTTTTATTCGTACCTGCTCACCCCCTATAATCTGCGGTAAAATTAAAATTAATTTATTACATTTTGAAATCGCGCCAAATAAATGTGTAATCGTGACTGGATAGTGCTGGCCGCCAAGTAGCCTGTTCTCGGCATCCTACCGAAGTCACTGCTGCAGACGGCCAAGAGGAGCTCCGTGTCGTTGCACGGCCGGCATTCAGCTGCAAAAATAAATAAGCGAAAAATAAGGAAACAAAACTGCATATATTATAACATCCCTTCAAAACACAGAAGCACAAAAACAGCTTCCTGTCCTGCACACCAAAACACTGTAGCTCTGATCTTCCACCGGCTCTTACCCTGCACCATAGTGGGGGGGAAGCCGGGCGCGGTGCTCCCATTGCTCAGCAGCTCGTATCGGAAGCCCACGGTGCGGCGGCCGATGTCCCTCTGGAGTGTCGCCTGGAGAAAAATGGCCGGTTTCTGCGGTCCGTCCGCACGAAAGCAGTACACCTGCTCCGGCCTCCCGCCCTCAGTCACCAGCAGGTGCAGCTGTCCCGCACGCTCGATATACGCGCTAGCGCCGCCGAAACCCCCGAAAGGCTTAATGCAGACGGTGCTGTGGCGTGCGGAGGACAGGTTGGGTTCTAGCACGACCCGCAATGCCTGACTGGGGTACATCCACTCCACGGCGCCCTCAGTGCAGCGTAAGCGCACCTGCTGCACGACGCGGGACTGGGGATCCCGAAGTAATCCACTGGGGCGAGAGCAGACAATGTTAGTGTCAAGGCGAGTCACCTGCATTTGTATTGATGTGGAGTTTAATTAAGACGCTAAGTACAATATGAAATCTTGCTATGAAATATAGCCAAGTACTTTCTAAGAACCAATATTACATTTTTTTGGTCTTTTTTTAAACCTGGAAATATTTAGTTTACATTTTAACCCCTCAATCAAAGGTTCATTTATTAGTTCTCATTAATTTTTCGATTAAATTTCAGCAGGCTATGCGTAATCTCTTACTTCAATCTGGCAAATAAATCGGACACAGGTAAAACTAATTAAATGTTCTGATATTTCATCAGTCACTCTACTGGAAATATGAAGATAGGCGTTATGGATTAGAAATTAAAAATTGCAAGACAGAAAAATTATATATAAATAAATGATATATAGAAATATTTGCAAAAAATATTTATAAATATATATTTGATGTATAAATAAATTATACATAGATAAGCCTACATTTACATATACATGTATATTATATATTTTTATATGAACCTATAGAAATTCTTCACAAGCTTAACCTGGGATTAACAGCGGGTACTTGCATGAAAAAGAATACAAACAGGATTTTAGTTAAATTGTGAAATCAACGCTTTTTAAAAAGAAATCATAAAATAAAACTTGTCAATGATGCCTTACCTTCCTCTCCAGTTGCACAAATCTGCGGCGCATGCTGACAAACAGGCAGACAGACAGTACAGAAAGAACAGCCGAACATGTTGTTCTCCCCTAGGTGACATTGCAGCTGCCACCGATTGCAATGCACTCGCAGACCAAAGAAATCAGTTGGAGGACAAAACATAACCGAGGAGATTATCGTTACCCGGTACGTTTGCAAGTATGACACTTACCAATGCAGATAGTGCACAAGCGCGCGTGGACATTTCAGTTGTTTCTGCTTGCTCAAATCAGCCAATAGCTTTCCTTTAGTTGACTGATTATTGATGGCCAGATTCAATAGAAGAATGTGTGTGTGTGTGTGTGTGTGTGTGTGTGTGTGTGAGAGAGAGAGAGAGAGAGAGAGAGAGAGAGAGAAAGAGAGATGAACTGAGGTGGACACTGATGAATTTAACCAAATGACATTATAAAGGATCGCTTTCAACAGGCTGGCTGAGTTTGGCATCCAGTGAGAGAATGAGGCAATGAAAAAGACGAAATTCAACTTTTTATGAATTTATCAATTTGTTTATTATTTAAGTACTCCTTATAATAGTAACGAGGAAGAGAGAAAAGGTAAAAATAATCTCATTCGAACAATCAAGTTTTAACGCAGTTTTAAATATGAGACGTTGCGTATCTCCCACAGTTTTTTGCTGTTTAGTGTAATTAAACATTTGTGTGAGATATGTAATTTATTTTGTTTAATTAAACCATCAATATGTCTTCCAACTATACTTATCCAACTCGGGTTCTCAATGTTTTCTTTAAACTTATATGAAAATAAAAATGATTATAAATTTCTAAAAATGTTGGAATCCTAAATATCTGTTGACAATGAAAAAGAAACTTTACAAACGCAATAAAAAAATGAATATATATATATATGCTAAATGGCACGTGGTTTTGTCACACAAATAAAGTTATTGACATGGATTATAAAGCTCTTCTGAATGTAAAGCCTCCGTCTTCAACGAGAACTAATGATGTCATCGAATCGTTCTAGGCTGAAGTGGATTACAAGGTAATGGACGGGTGTTGAATGGCGGTGCGAGGCAGGGGCGTTGCTAGAGATTTTGGGCCCCATGAAAGCATATCATATTAGGCCCCCCAGTCCAAACCAATCCAGTTATTTTCCTAATTTTTTAGGGGCCCTGTCACTCAGGGGCCCTTGGAATCGTCCTAGCTTTCCTCCCCCTTACGGCGCCCCTGGTGCGAGGTGTACGCATATTGATAAGTGCTGATACCCCCGTTAGTGCTGAAACTTGGGAGAGCGCGCAGATCTTTCATTATGTATGAACAACTTCCATATATCAATGTAGAAAATATTGGCTTTTTGACACTCATTCTGAACGTGGAGTATCTCTCACAAAGGGACCGTGGAATTGAAATTTTGCCGCGAAGAGGTGACAATGTGGCCTCTCGCTTGGGCGCTAAGCACCCGGTCAAGGCAGCACGCTATTGTGCTCCAGGCTTTGAAGGGACAATTCGATCGAGTCTCCTGACCATCTGTTACCTTAGGATAGGGGCAGACGCACTTTACACACAGCTGCACAAAGAACGAATGTTTCTATTGTCCTATGACTTAAACACATCATAATTTAGGCTGTGTGTATAGTGTTGCTTCGACAAAATGTGATGAACACAGAGACTGGGGGGGGGGGGCAATACTTCTCTACAAACATTATCCCTATAACACATCTAAACCAAACTCATGATGCTAACATAAATAGGAACTTCAAAGATTTTTAAAGACTTATTAAAATATATCAAACTAAACGTGCCATAAATAATTCGAACAAAATTAAATATTTAATTTCCGAATTATCTCTTGACTAATTCGAATAAATGTGACGTATAGCACATATTCACCATGTACGGGTTTTCTTAGACTGTGAAACAGTAAAAAGTTTACACAAGTAAGTTTCACACGCCATCTAGTGAGTAGTTTGCGAAGTATAGTCCATCCATAAATCAATCGTTTTTCATTACCGCTTATTCAATGTAAGTGGTCTCACTTGAAATGATTTGTACCCATGCCGCAAGATTTATTTGCTAGATTTATTTCCTGTAATTAATGGTAATGTGTTTAAATTTATCAAAACGAATAGCTCAAAATTTGGTTGAAAACACCTTAATATGTTTTTTTAAACACATTTTTTGTAAAGACGAAAGCTGAGGTGCGACCATCCGGGCGTGTCGCACCCACTTGCTATGTGACGTAAAAGGGGCTCAGTGACGTTAGAAGCGAATGTACCCCTTTGCCTCTAGCGGGCACCGTCATTGCCCGGATTAAGAAGAACGGAACGGAAACAAAAATGAAGAAACTCGTCGCAATTTTCATGTGTTTGATCCTTTTCACCGCCCTCGCAGGTAAGATCATTAAGTTGCGGTCTTTATTAGGCATATCATGGGTACAAAGGGGAAAAGACAGCAAAAGTGAAGTCTTAATTATTTTTACAGCAGTGAAACTGTTTTTGGCTGAAACTAGCAATGTGTTTGTAATGTAATAAATTATACATACAATTTATACACGGAGAGAAGAAATTATACACTCCTTGGCTCCAGGACAAACTGCAATTCTCTCACTGGAACAAACCAATTGGAGAACATGTAGAATGCCAGTGTTAATACCGACAGGTATAACACGCTCACTGCAGGCAGTACGCTATGAGGTGCACAACACATCCTGTTGTATTAGTGTGCATCATGTGACTTGCAGTGGAGCATCAGAATCCGAGGACAGGCAGCGAACAACAAGTTTCTCATACATAAGTAGAAGAACTATTTGCAGTCAAGAAGTGTCGATTGTTAAATTTCAAAGTCTGAAAGGAGACTTTGTGTGTTTATAGTTGTAAATATAGGTATTTCCTGGGTACACAGAGGTACCAGCTATGCAAACATTGGGTCAGCTTCTCTATTTTCAGCCACATGGTTCTGACAATCTGCACTGTTGCCACGTCGCAAAGCCGTCCAGAGCCCAGGGCATCTGAGAGACTGGTGTTTTAAGTCACGTGATCCCAGGTCCCCACATGGGGATGTGTGTTGTAGGGCGGGAGGGGGGTCAAGGGGAATGAATGAGCACTTTGTTAAGTCATGAGAAAAACAGCTTTAAGATAGAAGTGTATGCTTTGACTCTCTGGAAAGGATTTGACCAATGAGAAAACGGCAAAGTTGGGTACAGGCTAAAAGCGCACTAACGAATGAATCAGATCATTTATAGCCTTAGCGGCAAATTGTCCTGCCCTCCACTTTCAGAAGCTGCTTGTCAAGAACATCTGTCCAAGTAAAAGATTGCGTTGTTACATTCTCCCAAAGTCCATCAACACTGCCCTCCTGACGGTAGGCAAACAGGCTGAAGATGTCAAAGGAGTGTGACAATCTCGCAGTAGGTGTTTCTGTGTTGCTAGGCGCCACACCAGTTATCAAAGAGAGCTTTGCCAAACAACTTTTACGCAGCAAGAGGCAGGAGCGACCGCGGAAGGCGGGCTTTCCTGATGAGCCAATGAGGGTGAGGCCTGAGGGTGACAAACGCCCACGACACTGATTATCACTCATCAGAGTACCATCTCCGGCTTACCTGCACTGCGTATTAATCCACATCTCCTTATTCTCTCTGTTTATGGCTCTGTATCAATGTAATATCAATATTTACACAAACGGCAAACAAGAACATTTCTGCAGACACCTACCATTAAAATCTGTCTAATGCTCCAAAATAATTCAGCATAGTCATGTGACCTGTCACATGGCTTGTGAAGACCAGCTCCATCACTGTCTCTCTCCTTCCAGGAGCACATGCTGTACCTTCAGCAGCTGGACCAGAGGGCCCAAGAGACCAACCTGGAGAACTGGCTCAATCCTCACTGCTACCCTCGCTGTGATCGCAACTACGGCTACCCCGTGTAGCCTGTTTCCATGGTACCCAGGCCTCACCCCCGTAACACTCCGAGCATGCCGTCTCTGGGCACCCAAACACCGTAACCTGTTTCCATGGTACCCAGGCCTCACCCCCGTAACACTCCGAGCATGCCGTCTCTGGGCACCCAAACACCGTAACCTGTTTCCATGGTACCCAGGCCTCACCCCTGTAACACTCCGAGCATGCCGTCTCTGGGCACTGCTCCCCCTGCTGGCACGGTAGATGATGGCAGTGACCACACTGTCAACACTAAAGCTCTGTGGTCTGACCGGTTCTTTCTACTTGCAGGACGGACACTCAGCAGACTGTGGACAATGGAACAAAGTTGAAAGCAAGAACTGTGATTCTTTTTATGTGTATTTTGCTTGCATAACAGTATGCTAATGCATGTAAGGCTTACATGAAACAAAAATTCTGCAGGCTGACTCAAGTACAGAAATCGCAAATCGTCTATATCTTGCTTTTGTTGCATGCTTTACCACATTATACCATACAGTATTAAATAAAGGGCATGTATTCAACATTACCTAATATCAGATTTCCTATTTTCTAAGTCTCGTGTTTGACAATGATGGGGGATTTATAATGATATATACAGTATTACATGTGCTTAAACTTATGGGTGGAAAGGTGTATCGGTGATTAGCATTATTCCCTCACATTACCGGGATTAGCTGTACTCATCTTGCCTCTGTTCTGTGTGCGTGAAGCTTGCATGATCACACTGTGTTGTGTGAGTCTCCTCGCATAGTCCAAAGACATGCAGTCACGCTCATTAGTGTCTCTGAAATGCCAGATTTGTATGAGTGCATGTGCCCTGCACTGGACAGGCATCCCATGCGTGATCTTACCCTGCCGCATGCCTTTATACTGCGAGGCATAGGCTCCAGGCCCCCTGCAACTCTGCTCAGAATTCCGGTTGGAAGATAGATGGGAATGCTTAAACGCGTAGTTTTCCCCCCCTTCTTTTCAAATTGTCATTAATGGGGGGTTCGAGCCGTTTCATCTTCAAAATTGCAAAACTTTATTCCTAAAAAGCCTTCGGAGTTTTAAAATGAAGGCTGCATAGCAAATTACATAAACAGTACAGATACAAAGCACGGTGTACTAAATCTGTAAAACGGCAGGGGGCGCTAGAAAATGCTCTCCAGGAACAATGTGAACGGGGAAACACCTAAACTGGAAATCCCATTTAAGGCTCAGACTTGCTTGCCAACTGTAAATTTTTTTTCACGCCCAGACTGATAAAATTAACATTTTAGTTATTTTTTGATAATGTTTAGGAAATCAAATGTAGGCTACCTGAAAAACAAAGCTGTGAACAATTTTAACTCTTCTACGTGACGACCGCGTCCGCTGAATTATACATTAACCGAAGTGACGTGTGCTGGAAATCTTAATAATGATGAATCCTACACAAAAACTACTTCATGGTCAACATTACATTGTAAACAAATTATCATTATTATTGCTGCGTTTTAAATGGAGAAAGTTCGGGCAAGTTTAAATTGGTATATGCTTTAGGTGAAACCAGAAACATCCTCGGTCCCTTACCACGTTAGTTTCCATTAAGTTTGGAAAATATTACACATTGAACAGTTAGGCCCTATTAGTAGCTACTATGTATAGATCAACTAACGAGACCGGTGTGATACACGTTTAAAGTATCCCAACGCTGTGGGACTTGGGTTTGCCCACTGAACCAGCCCGCGGATTAGATCTCCTTAGACTCGGAGATGCACGTTTCCGGGACGTCCGGGAGATATTGTAAGCCAATCTTCCGAGTTGGTAGATATATAGTATATATATGTTGTAAGCCGACTGGATACGGCACCATCAGGCATTAGAAAGCATGTATATTAAAATAGAATTAAAATAGATTTTGTACATTAGAAACACAATACACGATCAACATGCAAATGGAAGTCTATGGAAATAGACTGTAACAACATGGATGTGATATTTTCGGCGGTACCCTTTATCTTATACTTTGCGTGCACTACTATTCTAAATAACAAGAAATTTGTTTCACCTGTCTGAGAGCAATACACTACAAGTCAATAGGCAGTCTTCGTTTCTGTTATTAGGGTTAAATTGAATTAAGCCTTTGGTGTCACGTGGTTCTGCACGCTAAGGGAAAAGGAACCATCCAGTTCAATATAACATTAACTGTAAAGCCAACTGCTACGTAACTTTTCGCTGGATTGCAGATTATTTCCTTTTCCGATAAAACAAATGTGATTTCAGCTTTAATCGTGCAGTGAAACGGCGCACTGTGAAGAAGACGCTGGATATTGGATTTTACTTCGTCGTTGGAAGTTGGGACACAGTTGGTACCGAGCTCTATAGTGCACCTGTTTCTGTTACTATCGGTATACTCACAGAACAAGATATTTCCATTCCATGACAGTCTGTTATGATTTTGTTCGTCGGTATTTTCGGTGTCAGACCCGCAGTTGGGTCTGTTACATTTTTAATCGTTTGTAGTCGAGATTAGTTGCGGATGCAGTTCTGGTAGACTACAGATTTCACTTAGCCGGAATTAGATTTTACGTCAGTAAGCCCTATTATTCCTCAGTTTTGCTCGTTTGCTTTAAAATACTTACAGCGCCACAGCGAGGACTAATTATTCACGATCCTTATTTTACAAGTCCTAATATAGGTAGGCGCGAGGACGACATGATATATTATATTAATGCGCAGTATTTAAGAGAAAATCGGACAAGTAATTAGAAATTATGTACATTTTGCAGGGCAGTAATCATATATTTCTTTTAAATAGTATTAGGCCTACTATACATTTTTAAAAACAAATGTAAAGAGCTGTCCACCAGCTGAAAGTGGGATCACACTTGTAAGTCAAACTCGAATAACAACGGAAAGTCCCAAATGGACACCCAAATCAACGTTATTTCGCTTGGCCTCCTACTTGTGGATTTACAATAATCCATTTGTTCCCGGTGTTTTCGCCATAATACGGTAATCCATGGTTTTTAGAATATTATCTGCATAATCCGTGTAATTAATTGGATATTTTAATGGGATTACAAAACGGTTGTATTTCTGTTCAAAATCATTGTCGTTTCCGTTATTTACACCTCCACATCGATACATCAAATTATTTCTGACTTTGCGATAATAAATTTATAGCCCGAGAAAAACACAATGCAAGTTTTACGAGAATATATTTATCAAATAGTTTATTAAATCCTGTAATTATAAAAACTTCGAATGCTTAACAGTACCCGCCTCGGTCAACACAGAGACTACACATACACCAACCACCTATTTTCACCGATATAAAAAGAACAAGACTTCCGTCTGTTTCGTCAACTTTATTTTAATATCAGGAAAACCGAAATACCATTATACACCGTAATTGTTAAATTATTAATATTTTAAGTGCAGTGAGTCGAGCAGGAAAAACAACCATCCAACGCCATGATACGTGTGTTAGAAATAGGGCTTACGGACAAAAATCATAACCAAAACGGAGTAAGAAATCTATTAATATGTTCAATAGAAAAACCATCAATACCAAAGGCCGTAAAATTTAATTGGTTATATGTAAACAAGCCCAGGAATCTGTCAGTATGACATACTTGGATGGAGGAAAAATACCAAAAACTGTGGTCAACTTACATGTCCTTTATAGCAATGTTAATTTTAAAAGAATAGCAATCAAATCAAGTCAAAATTTTCAAAGTTCACAATCTAATTTATCGGTCACCATCGGTCCAAACGGCTATATAAATTTACGACCGACCCAGACTCAATAAAAATACTAAATATTAACAGCTATTTCGCGACATAACCCGATAAGACACCAGTGTGCTATCAGTTCGTCGAATAATCTGTCAGAAGTTAGTATTAAGACAGCAGGAGGGCGAGCTATAGACGTAAGTCGTCAGTTTCTCTCACGATCTCACTACGATTACATCAATACATCCATCTTTAGTAACTACTTTGTACATTGGGGTCAGATACGGCGACCTTTACGTTTAAGGATCAAGGCAGCCAGTTTTCAGGTACCTGGCAACATACTAAGATTACTAATGACTGTAGCACGAATACTGTCATAGTCTTGTCAGCTGTTAGTACCACATTTTTGGCAACTGCTTCCACCCATCCTAGTGTGGATTATTATTACTTCCGCAACGGTTCGAACAAGAAAAATCTCTTTCCGAAAATTCGCTGCGAAATGCAGCGCGGACGATTTTGACAGGCATTTTCGAACAGATGAATACTTATCGGAAACAAGGCGATTTTATTTCTCTCAAAATGAAATCATTGCAAAGGCCCTTTGGTGCTTAAATGTCCAATAAGTGTGAGTTATGAGAAGCGCCTTGTAAGCAAATATGTAAATGATGCCGAGAGGTTGGAGTTCAGTATAACCTACTAATTGCAAGCCAAAATATATATTTAAACAACTTATATTGCTACAGTGGATAAAACGTTCTTTGCGCACACTTACAGTTTCGCACATCGCTAAAAGAGTAAGGTACATGCAACCCTATAACGAAAAACCGGTATTCGCAGTACATTTCGCCTAGGTATGGACATTTAATTTGGTCATTTAATTAAATACATGTCCTACATTTACATATTTAAGTTCACATAACTCGCGCTGCTTCTGTACACTTATGCAAAATTAATTCCAAATGACACGTTACTTCGAAATAATTACTCTGTGGAAGTTTATCTCTCTTTAAAAAAAAAAAAAAAAAAAACAATAATCAAAATAGATTACATCAGTCATCTTTTATCTTTAAAGAAACCTTTGTCTGTGCTGCTTTCCTTAATGGTCACAGTCAAAAAGTTGGCAGTGACATCCGTCACCACCACCTTCTCCACCTTGGTGGGACAGGGGCTCCAGCATTCCTCCACAGCCGCCTCGAAAACCCTGGATACCGGAGATTTGGTGCCGCGGTTCGGCAGCTCCCGTTGTGAAGGGCTGTTGGGTTCATATAAATTATTTTTCGACAGGTGCTTCAGTCTTGGCTGCTGTGTGGAAATAGCACCTGCGCACTCCTTAGTCCTGCAGGCCGGCAAATGGAAACCCCCTTTATGGGAACTGACCTCGGAGCAGTATTTAAACATGCTGCTGCTTGGCACCGCCGGTGCTTGCGTTAGAGGATAACCAGAATCCCTTTGGAGTCTCCGATTTAACTGGAGACCATGCAGCTCTGACTTCTGCCCTTCGGGAATACCGTGCTTTCCTACTTTGGCCGGGTTATACGCCATCTGGTCCTCCATCCTACTCCTCTTGGCAGGCACCGCTGACGCGCTGCTGTCGGGACCCTCCACGAACCGTAACTTGGGTTTTCGTCCCCTTTTCTTTGGGGCAGCAACAAATCCCTCCGCAACCGGCCTTGGCGATCCAGAGGTGCGATGCCCCCTGTCCGGTTCCGGAGGTCTGACCCGGACACTCTCCCCTCGGTTGACGGTGCTAGGAGGGAATATTGTCGGCACGACGGTCCGTAAACCCTCGCGAGCTCGCGGGGTAATGACGGGTTCTGGGACCGGGAATGAAACCCGGATGCCTCGTGCCATATCGCTCCTGAATTCATAGGTTTTGGCTTGAGCTTTAGCCTGAGCCTAAGAGAGCAACAAAACAGAAATATTTACATTTATTAGCCATTCAATGCACAGAATTTGTAACTCACAGTACCCATTATTTTTAAAATAACTATAACTTAACTTAACAATATTTACTTTTTCCGGGACTGGGTGACTTGCACTGAAATCACCCAGTAGCTCATAAACATATCAGAGGTTTGACTGTACTTAAAACAAAAGCAAAACATGACAAAATGTCTAACCTATTTCAGGACATAATGACTGTCCCCCCCTAAAACAGACGTCAGAAAAGGTCGGAATTCCAGAAATGCATCTGCAATAAACGTCAGACAGATGCAGCTCCCGAACAGGGCAAGTCGTCGCCAGTTGGCTCACCTTCAGCAGAAATGTCTCCGGTTTAGGTCCTCTTTTCTTTGGCCCGAACAGTTCCCTCTCTCGCTCCCTGCAAATGACATGTTCCGCATCATAAATATTATAGATCAACGGAAGTGCTCGTGCGTCGCTGCATGCACGGCCAAATCAATGAAACGTCGTGCTCGGCGCGCGCACATAAAGCGGCGTTTCCTCCCAGCTCCACCAAGGCCTGCTGCGATCGCCTCACCTCTCCTTGAAAGCTGCTAAAAGACGGTCATCCAGGATGTTTTCCTCAGGTTCCCAGGTGCTATACCTACATAAAAAACAAGAAGATGACATGCCTCACGTAGTATTAGCAGCCACCGCGTTGTGCGTCATCGCCCGAGGTAGAAAAAAACCGTAGCTAGCTTCCCGGCTAGCGGATACATATTCAGATGGCTGCCCTGTTAGCTAGCTCTACCCTATAGCCAAACCTTTACGTAGCACATTGCTGGCAAGAAATCATACAACCCCCAGTTTAACAGCTTCTTAAGCGTGCAAATAAAAACGATACGGGCTGCTGGTTTTACTCACTTTTGAGACCAACCTTTCCATTTCACCAGGTACTCCATTCGCCCCTGTGTGATTAGAAAGAGAGAAAATACTTTTGAGAAACCGAAATGTCATATAATCGCTGTGTAAACAAATGGCTAGCATTCAGGCCAAAGGCACATTAGCCGAAGGTTTACGTACCCTCCTAATTCTGCGTTTTATGATGGATTCGGCAGCAAAAACTCTCTCTCCCACAGCCGACAGCTCCATGTTTACTTCAATCTCGCTTATATTTTTTCTCTCCACATTCACAGCTAAGTCCAGGCAGACCATAATACTCAATTTTCAGCCCAAACGTCATCACTTTTTTGCAGCGTTGCTATGGAACTACTGTCGGTGGAACGGTTTTAGCAAAGCTGATTGGCTGGGATCTTGCTACGTGACCGAAGCTGCACGGTGAGGAGGAGGAGTTAAAGTGCGAGCGCTTTCAATCAAAGGGAAGTGACGCCTTGATCGAACAAACATGCATGCAACAGAGATGAAAAAATATTAATACGTGTGAATTGTTCACAGTCTGCAATTAGGGTGAAATTTTCCTTATATTACAGGAATTTTAAATAATCTGTTTTTTTTATTACGTGCATTATTTGTAGCTTGATTGGTACTTAGCTATAGACTGAGTAAAACTTGAATCAAGAAGCAATTCAAAAGTACCAAATACCTAGGCCTGCTTAACTAGACACAGGTTAATAAAACAAAGAATAGAGTTTGGTAAATATATAAGAACCAAATTGCTATGTAAGCTTCTTGAACCAAAATAACGGGGACTTTTGGACAGAACAAACATCTAGATACACATTTTCTTGCGTAACCCTGAGCTGTTTCTCCTACGCGCATCTAGTTTGTCATTAAGTTTGGAGGACAGAAGATAGCGGTGTTTCTCACTTACGTGATGCTGGAAGGCAGCCAGTATTTGAGTTTTTACGGGAGTAGATCAGAGCAGAAAACAAAGTTCGCATTATTATTGCCTAGAAACATATTAACAGAACAAACTTTTCAAAACACATTTTTCCTTTCAATGCGATTAATACGGTTACATAATTCAGGCGAAATATAATTAGTCGCAATTTATTGGATTAGCAAATCAACAACACAATGCGGTTTAGCTGTCTGCGGTCGCAACGTCATTTATTACAAGCAAAAATGCTTTGCGTCATAATATTTTACAGAATGCACAAAGTATAGTCTATTAGAAATACCGGTAACACTGAGAACAATTCTTAAATATTGACAGATATTTACTTTATAAGAGGACAGATAAAACCCGCCTTTCTGAGTAATTATAAATAATGTGTTTACAGTTTAAATAATACATCTAATCTAAATATGTGGCTGGCTCAGAATGTTGATACTGAAACAGAATGTCACATAACATGTAGACCGCACAATAATATCAAATTATTATAGACCTATATTTAAAGGGTTAAAATTGTGTGTTCCACCACTTCCAAACCGAAGAGACGCTAACTTTGCCGTTTTGTTTGATTGTTGACATTTCAGCCTGATAAATGGAAATAAATTAGAAATTTGCGGTCTAAATGAATTCTGCCTAAATTGAATTGACTTTGTCTTAAGTTATATGAATTGGCTATATTAGTCACTTGTATGCGTTTTCACAATCTGTCTGTACTGACCTTTAAAACCGTACTATATTTATAAGGAAAGATACCCATACTAAGTTCAATTTTATTTATACGTCTATAAATATATTTAAAACGGCAACTAAGGGTCTCTTTTCTTTTATTAACTGCCTTATTCTTAAATGTATACAGTGTTAAATAAAATGAAGGGACATTGGCGTAATCAGTCAAATAAATGCGCCCATTACATTTAAATCACGTGTTAATAATCGAATATTAAATAAATAATTTTTCGTTTATTTTCCGAAAATACTGCGCAAAAAATAACTTTCCATTTAAAATGTTAAATGCGGTGTTTAGTTTTAGGCGCGTGATATTTTTGCATCAGCAGCTTATGCTTTCCATTTACAAATTAAGCTTCTTCGGCATCATTTCAAAAGGAAGAATGAAAAAATGAAACTGCACACATTTACACAATTACACAATCGACTTGGGCGGTACGTCATCATAACTGCAAACTTCACGGCTTCGTAATGTTAGAATATAAATTTAAAACACCCGAAAAAAATGCTGTCCCAGAGTCCAGTGTGTTTTACTTTGCTAAATTGTTATTTATTGTTACTTTTGTTTTCGTTGTTGTTATTTTGTTATTTATCCACTTATATAACTGTACTGTCATGTATCTATATGTGGACGACAAAATTCAAAATATAAATTAGGACAGAATCAGAGGGGTGAACCGTGTACAGTAACTGTAAGACGGAGCTCTCTCTGCATACATACAGACACACCTCTCACGGCCTGACAGGGCCCTTACGATAACACGCAGTTACATAATTACAGATTAGAAGGGAGAACATGAAATTTGTTTTATTTCACCTCAGCACGACATTGCATAACTGCTAAAGTAATCTAAAGTCAAATACAGCTATTTGGTATTTATCTCTAAATGTTTGAGAACCCAATTATATAAATACGGTGCCAGATTAGACGAGTATGCGACGTGAAATGTTATTATACGACGTCGAAGTAAATGATAGGTCGGCAGGCCAGACGGATCAGAAAACTGGAAACATTTCAGGACACGCAACATACCAGGGTAGAAGTGGTCATCAACACTTTGAGAAGACTGACTCAAATGTGTGTACTTAAAGCAGCGTGACAGGACAACAGGTTTGTACAGCCACGTGACATAAGAACACGAAAAACGTGGACACGGGAAGGCAGGCTATTGTTCACGTAACCGAAGGACTAAAAACGCTGTAATTGTAAAGCGAGCTCCACAGCATTTCAATACAGAGAGGTTACTTTTCTTGTTAGATGGACCACAATTGTACACAACGGTTTTGCAAAAGTAGGTTGCCAGAGTCCTTTTATGGCTGCTGCGGTGATTGGTCTCGGAGCGTCTGCAGCGCTGCAAGGCTTGCAGCCGTATATGGGTGCATAGCCGAGTTGTCTAAATATTATTGGCTCTCTCGTATCTGGGCAACAGCGTTTGTGAAACTACAAGTGTATATGATACGATTACATTCTACTGATTATACGTTGATGCGATTTTATCTTCCTAATTTCGTTGATACTCGTGTTAAAACCAGACGTCGCATATCCAAACCGCAATTAAAGCATTTAAACAGGCAAAGTAGGGTATTGTCTGAAACATATACGTCCCGCACAGGATGTGAGAGTCCAAAACCGCGTGACAGCGCTACTTCTTGTCTAACTCCATAACAAAGAGCGACTTCCCACAGCCGACGCAAAGCTGCGAATTATCAATTATAGTTAATCGGCAATTTGTTTTGAAATTGAAAATTTTATAGGGGACGTATTCAGGCACAAAAGCTCACTGTCAGGCATCATTTTCATGTTTGAATTAAGCAAAAATAAATGACACTGAGGTGAGACCAATAAATCAATATTGCACTACCTAAAATTTCAGAAGTATATCCGATGATCCAGGATGTTTCAAAATTCGTAATTTCGAAATTTGTTCACCTTGTGGTACCCTCGCTGGATGAAGTATTACCCCATTTATAACCTGTATATTAGACTGCATTTAAAATGCTCATGTATAGATCTACTTCAAAAATACTACTTATAAGCTGTAAGTCGTATGCGTTTGGGTGTTGTCTGGGTGTGAAATGCATGATTGCTGGAAACGTTGGCGTGTTAGATGCCCAACCCTGTGAAGCAAAAATTTAGCCAGAGGCAACATTTCAGTTTACTTTAAGTATTCATCTTAAGGATAATTATTTGTTAGACATTACTTCTTGCAAATGTATTCTAAATGAAAAGTATTTGGTTATGGTCGCCCCATAAATGACAAGAAATAGCTGGCTTCCGGGAAAATTTAAGACTATGTGACTATGTTTCATAGAGTTATACAACATTTTGTGTGTGTGTGTGTGTGTGTGCGTGTGTATGTGTGTATATATATATATATATATATATATATATATATATATATATATATATATATATATATATATATATAGTATATATAGTATATATGACTGAACCAGGGAGACTATATAATATGCTGTTCGAAGTTACATAATAGGAGTTTCTACTTTAGGCTACATAATTTAAGCGAAAGTGGATAAATTAAAAAAGTATAAATTTTACTTATAACTTATGGGCCACCTGGTGTTTTCGAGCGCACGAGTTTTATTTCCGACACTGGTCAAAATGCATGACACGTAACCTATATCTAAAGAGTAAGCTCGCGCATAATGACGGTCCGGGTGCTTTTAGATGCATTCCACGTACATCGATCTTAGTCATTTTTTGTCCACTATTTAGAACAACCTACTTATTAACGTTCCATCTTTTGTAATTAAAACAAATTTTAAAAATGCGGTTTAGGCAAAACAATGCTTTTCAGCCGTTTAAGCATAACGCACCTTGATTACAGTACCTTTATATTCTATCAGCCCAGTAGAGCTAAGGGTGTTTTCAGCAACAAACCGTGTGAGCTACACCGATAAACTGTGCAATGTGTTGTTCATACAACGTTTGGGAATAAGCTGGATGCGCTGAAAGGGACAGCCATTTTCTCTCTCCTCTTGCAGAAAACGTATTGAAAGCAACTTATTTTCGAGGGTTCCGCGGTATAGGAAATGGTCGCTGCGAAGAAAAAAAAACTGCGGTTAGGAGCAGTGATAAAGCTATGCTGCTGTATCGCGCCAAAAGAAGCATTCACTATCCCATTTCATTATCTAAGAGAATTAATAGCATTTGCCTGGTGTTGTGCAGTAAAATCCGCCATTTTAGCTGATATTCAATTCCTTTAAGGTAGTTGTTCAAGCCAAAATTTGATCAAGGTCTTACTTAACTGCGCAACAATACAAACTACATTAACATATACTCGGAACGCGGTTACCTTAGGTTGCATAACCTAAAAACAAATATTTAGGTTAAGTCCATTCAACAACCGTATGTCATCACTCAGACATACCGATAAACGCACAAACATTTGTAAACTATTTGTGTGTCTGTCCGTCCCTCCTATTTGCTTTCCACATATTACATTTTGATGAGCAGATACACATGACAGGTTAAACATAGTGTGCTGTTCTAATCTGCCAAATATGAAAAACAAAAAATGGAAGAAGCGCAGCCTTTTACCGTAATTTCAGATCAAGCTGTGAGCGAAAGGGGCGTTAAGTTGTAAATTATATTTCCTAATTCTGACAATAATTGCCATTCAGATTTAGGGCTCCTCAGACTACTCCTACAAATGCATACGTCACAAATCTCCCAAACTACATGTTTGAATGATTTGATTACAGTCTACGGACGTGTGATGTCGACTGAAGCAGGGTAACCAATTCGCTTACCGGACAGGGCAAGAACAAGCAAATCTGGCACGTGAATTTTGAGCTTCCGAATCTTAATTATGACACTATTGCTTAGCAAACGTTGAAAGCCACGCAGGCCATGGAAAACAAAGAATATTTACAAAACAAAAGCCAACGTTTTTATAACAACAAAACTTCACTGCCTTATTCTTTATTTTGGCTAATTGTGGGCTTGAATTCTGTTCATTTAAATATAGCGGGTCGTTGTCATTTGTGTATTTGGTCGCATTGCCTACAGCTGTAAAGAAAAATGATCTCAGAGAAACTATAGATGAGATAATTCTAGGATCCTTTAAGGAATGCAATAGGTTCCTATTAATTTATGACTGCGGTCACGTTCTGTATTAAGACACTGAAATTATTGAGCCCCGTTCTTCCTTAATTTGGTTTGATTTAGCATAACTTAAGACGCAGGAATAAAAAAAAATCACCGTAAAATAACGAGATAAAAACTGTCGAAAACATCTGCACGTGCAACAACTGCGTGTAGCTATAGGAACCCCCTCGAGACACAACCCCATAAAACTGAACATTCAATAAGGATCATTGTTTCTTAAATGTCAGTTTGTTTATTTATACCCCCCAACTGGAATATGTAGCATGGCTCTCTGTAAACGTTTTAAAAGAATTGTCAAACATCTTTTACACATGGGCTACCTTTCACAAGTTGGTGGAGTGGTCCATTAGTTCAATTGATGTACATACTTTTGAAATTTAGATTTTCATAATAAAAGAAACTATAAATTAAACTCATTGTTAAACAGCCAAATGCTCGAGCTTGGCACGCACCTCAGTCACTCTCGGATTAGGTGAAACTAAAGCGACGCAATTAGCGGCTGCGCCTGTAAACCAGACCGCATACCTTCAGCGGCACTATGAACGTTTCAGGCAGCATTGCCTTATAGTCCCGGTAGCCGCAAGCAATCGACCTTCACCTCACACCGATACACACTCAAAGTGTCTGCGAGCGTGCTTACGCTTGTCTGTGTGAATCATCATCATCTTCACACCGCTTCTCCTGGTGATGGCCGTGTGGATCATCGGTGTTTTTTTTTTCTTGAAAATGTATTAAATCTGTGGCAACATAATCCTGAGATCAAATAGCGCAAACAGCGGTGGCAAAAGCACAGCCCCTCAAAACAATGAAAAACATCTTAGATAGGAGCCGGTTGCATTTGAAAAGATGTTCTTAATTCAAAGGTTCCTTTCGCCAGGTGAAATTACTGGGCCTCGCAAAATAAATTTGACTGTGGATGAGCAATCACTGAAGAATGCAAACAGGATGGTTAAAACCCATATGCACCGCTTATCCCTGTTTGTGATCGAGGCCTGAATTATTAACTACGCAGGCTTACAGAAATAGGATTCGGGATGCAAATTCCAAAACTGGCGCAGAAACAATCTTCTCTCTGGTTGGCTCATTAAACCACACACCTGAAAATAACTCTGTTGCCATCAGAAAAACTGAATAGCGTTGTCGCATTTTTGTCTACTGGATAATACAAGTACGTTTGTAATGTGCTATTTTCCTCACTTGTAGGTTTTGGACAAAGGCGAAAATAAAATAAAGATTAACGTAAGTATACGAACAGGCGACAGTGGCATGAGACCAGATATAACTGACAGGCATCGTTACGTTAACCTAGCTATTGTAAGTGAGTCAAGTGTAAGCCAGGCTTCAAGGCCAAGTGCAATACATAAATACCTTACATAAATATCTTGAAAGCACAACTCATCTTTCTGTTACTTCGATTGAATTTGAGCTTACCATGGGCGTGCTTTTAATCAGCTAAACATCCCCGTCAGTGAAGGGCATGAGTTATTTTAACCCATTGCACCTGTCGATAGAGTCTAGGACTAATCATTTCTATATTAAAGGGGGGAGTCGTGCCAGGACTTAGTGTGACTGGTCAAAAACTCCTCATTCATGTGTCTGTTGTTGATTATAAATATTGCTTTCAAATGCAGGACATACCATAGAGAAGAAATTTTCCCTCCCTCAAAATTAGTTACATTTTAGTTTTTCCAGGGAATACACAAATTTTGAAGTTATGAAAGTTAAAAAAAAACAAAAAAACTAGACAAGCATATTGGGCAATATCAAAGCAGTACTTTTTATACAGGGGCAGCTCATGTACAGAGAACGCAGACACGGGTAAGAGATTAACCTCTCGCTACCCAGATGTGGGCCAAACACTGCACACCCAACCCTACAGAGCAATAAGAGTGAAAGACAAACACCCTCATACGCTATGCATTTGGACAAGTTGGTTACTGACAGCCAGTCCTATTTTGTTACATTCAAGCAGTTTAACAAACATCCTAATGTAATATTTAGCAAACTCCATTTAGCAGCAGTCATATCATGGGTGGAACAGGTTACAACAGTGTTTCTCAACTCAGTGCTTGGGGACCCCCAGCAATCCGCGTTTTCGCTCCCTCCCGGCTCTCAGCATACGTGTACTAGGTGTCGGTGCTTGATTATTCCGTTCCAGAGCTGGTAGGAACCAAAAAATTGGACTGCCGGGGGATTCCCCAAGGACCGGATTGAGAAATGCTGGGTTCGAAAAAATGCTATTCTAAAGCCTAATATTAAGCACCATATGCCATCATTTTTTTTAAAACAAAAATACAGTTTAAAGATTATCAAAAAACTAACAGGAAATAAATGTTTGTTAAATGAATATGGTAACTTTTTCAATTTCTCGCGAGCCGTGGTGAATCGTGACAATGGGCTCGTGGTGGTGATGAAGGCCAGAATCTGAGAGCAGACGCCGAAGGCCGGAACATCCTAACACTGGGTTCTCCTGGCTTGCGAACTCCCAGAAAGATCCTCTGCCAAAAAGTCACATTTCACTAAAATCAATGCGTGTATAACTAAGTAACATCTGTATATAAACCTCTGAATGAATTTGACTGATAGTTCTTATACTTGCCTGACATATCATTTCCAAAACTGTTCAGCCCAAAGTTAACATCTATTTCTATTAAAATGGCCTTTTAGCCAGCAGAAGAGCTTTTAATAAGGACAACATATGACACAAATATTTTATCTGATATCGGGCAGGTCTCTTTCCCATCATGCACTGGAGTGATGAGAGAGGTCATATCACAAACGTTGAACTGAGAGCTACTCCAACAATCTATGGTCTCCCTGAAACCAGTATTGCTGTGCATTACAGTCGACTTCATCAATGCTCCATTCGAGTTTACTGCAGCATAACCAGACAGACAAGCTCACCAAACATTTACATACATGTAAAATGCATATCCAGTAGCTATGTTTGTATATCCAATAGCTTAAATAAAATCTATGGGTGTGTCCCGCCATTTATGGAACAAACTTTTTGCACCAATGTACACAAAACTGTCTTTGCCCTATAAACTGGGATTAGGACGTTAAATAGTGTGGAATGTGAAGCGAAACTGGTAGTAAGAACCAGTGAAAACCATGACAATTTTCAGAAGCGTATGAAAAATGTGTCTGTATGAGCTATATGTATGTCTGTGCTTTCCCATCTGGGCTGCGCTATACCAACGTGAAAGACAAGGACGTAGACTTCCTGTTCCCAGAATGCAATGCAAAGTAGTACCTATGATTAGGTACGTAACGTGAACCACCTCTAGGTGACAGAACGGCAGGTGTATCTATGAAGAAAGTAATCTGTAGCCACGGTAAAGTAGAACGTCTTCCGTACAAGAAAACTGTTAACCAGACAAAATCTGTATTTCATCCTTGTGGTGTGGTAAGAATTTCAAACTCGTGTCATGTTTCCAGCTCAAAATCTCAAAAGCATCTAAGTATAAAAAAAAAACACTGAAGTCTTATGTTCAGCAACGTCTGTCTTTGTGATAAATATTTTATATGTACAAAATGTAATCATTTTTGTATAAATGTACAGCTTGGTGATATTCACTGATCTGTCGCTGCAGCCTTGGGGGGCCTTACACTGAGACATATTCCTTAAAGGTCACGGTCAGACAGTTCGTTGTCACATCTGTGATGATGATGTTTCCCAGGAAGGGTCTGAAAGCACAGCTGGGCTCCGGCTTCTTTGCTTTGTCGCCCTCTGAGGGGAGCTCAGCTTTGGGGAGAGCATCTCGCTCTTGTCTGGACCTCACACAGCTCAGGTCAATCGGTTCCTCCAAGTCCACACCCAGGAGGCTTTGCCCCTGACTGTAGCTCAGGCCGTAGCTCGGGTGTTCCGGATCAGCTGCAGTCGGTACGCCACCAGGAGCGCTAACGCTCCGGACACTCAGGAACACTTTGGACCTGCCATGGTCCTCTTCTGGGTCAGACAGGTGCCGTTTGAGGAAGCGGCTGGCAGATGGGGCGGGGCGATCCCCCTCTTTGTTCATCATGGGGGAGGCAGGTGATTGGTGGGTCATGTTAGGCTCCACCCGGCTCACAGCCACGCCCACTCCGTCTCCTCCAATCAGCTCCTTCTCATTTGCCTGCTCTCCTCTTGAGCAATTCTGTCCATCAGTTTGTTTAGAATCATTGTTACATGCCACACTTCTATAGTCACTGGAGGTTCCATTTTCCAAGGCTGGACTCTCAATCCTTTCAGCCCCGTCTATGAACTTCTGTGACTCACTGCCCTCAGGCCGTTTCCCATCCACTGGCTTCTCCACCACCGACGGGTCGCCATTCTTAATCTTGGCTGACTGGCTGCCGTTCTCCATGTACTTACTCATGACAATGACAATTCGGCCGTTCTTGTTTTTGTTCTTAATGATCTTCATCTTGCTGCTGATGCCATTGGGGAGATCCATCTCCTTGGGGTTGCAGCTGATCTCTTCTTTGTCCCCTTCACTCTTATTCAGCTCCAGGGACAGGTCCTTCATTTTGCTCAGGCATCCTGGTGTTTTATCGCACACCCATTTCTGATGCGTAGTAGGCGGAAGCTTCCATTTATGATTGGTGGGTTCCTCACCTTTGACCTCCTTGGGCTTTTGAAACTGCAGGTCATATATCTTTGGGTCTGGCTGGTAGTGATGATGTTTTTTGCTGTTCAGCTGATAGAAATATTTTTTCTTGGCGTTGGCCTGCTGTTCCATGACACTCTCTTTGCCATTGGGCTGGTACTGGTGGTATTTTTTGCTGTTTAGCTGGTATTGCTGTGGCTGTAAGTGACTCATCATGACCGGGTCCGATTTGGATCGGTGCTCCTCCTCCAGAGACATCTCCTGGAATTCGGAAAATAGGCCCGATCGCCTTGCAAAAGATGGAAGCTAGAAAAAGAGACCAAATATCCAGTTAATTCTTAAGTTCTGAAAAAAATGCAACGATTTCTCCTCCATGTGTACAGCTACCATGTAATACTTGTATTTCTCCATGACTGGAATGCTTACCACAGTCTGTAGGTCATGCATTTATTACTGCCTCAAAGTGCCCTGAGTTTTCCCACCTATCATTAGTGTCTTTGGGTCCTTGAAAAGTGCCACATAAATCGGATCGATGAACATTAACAAATGAATCACACTACCGGCCGCATGGTGATACAACGGTTAGCACTGTCGCCTCACACCTCCGGGACCTGGGTTCGAGTCTCTGCGATGGATCCACGTGTGTGGAGTTTGCATGTTCTCCCCGAGTCATTGTGGGGTTTCCTCTGAGTACTCCGGTTACCCCCCCGCAGTCCAGAAACATGCTGAGGTTAATTAGAGTTACCAAATTTCCCACAGGTGTGCCTGTGTGAGTGACCGGTGTGTGAGTGACCGGTGTGTGAGTGACCGGTGTGTGAGTGACTAGTGTGTGAGTGTGCCCTGCGATGGGTCAGCACCCCCTCCTGGGTTGTTCCTTGCCTTGCATCCTGAGCGGTTTCAGAAAATAGATGGATGAACGGGACTAATTACATTAAAATGCTAAGTGATTAATTACCAATAACTATATGTGAGTGAAATTTAAAGCGCAAAGCAAATCAAAGAGAAACTCATCTGAAGAAGGAATATTGTGAGGAACTATCACACGGCTTTTTTGATGCCATAAATCCTGCTTCTCATCACTGGCCAAGTCCATGCGGGAGGGACCATACCATTGGTGTAGATGTGTGAATGTTCACAAAACCCCCTGACCAATGTGGGTTCGCCCCCCCCCCCCGGGTCATCAGGCTGTTATTTCCGGGGGGTAGCGCTGTGCTCTTAGCTCACAGGAAGGCTGCTTGATGCCTCATGCTTCGTCAGTGCCGTTACCCAGACAAGCTGCCGTTTAACGCGAGGATTCCTCTATTCCTCTCATGGGAATCACTCATCCAGTGTGGGGCCTTTGAAGTTAACCAGAGAATTCCGAAAATGCTTCCATTCTATGAAATCCTAGTCACCCACATTACAATACACAGCCTCGAAAGACAGATTATTAACAAACTCAGTTCTGCTAACGTTATATGGGTTTATTAATGTGCTGTATCTGTACTGTTTCATAAACCATAAATAAATGTGATGAGGCACTGTTTACACAGCCTGACTTTACATGAAAGTTTACACAAAATGTCCAGGACTGCGAGTATGAAATTCCACACACAGGACACCTTCTGCCTGTATACTGATGTAATACTTGAAAAGTTCCACTCTTCATTTTGTTTTGATCCTCCTGTCCTGATACCACACAATCGTGATGCCATTTACCTGCAAAAAGAGTGGCTTGGTTTTGGGTCCTCGCTTGCGATATCCCATCAGCTGCTCCTGTTTCTCCCTGTTAAACACATCAATATCATGCATAAAATACTGAGTTTTTAATTTGTTCAGTAGTAAAATGTTCAAGTTACTACATCCAAAGAGACTCTAGTTTAATCTACACAGCAGAGGTGGACAGTTCAGATCCAGAAAGTACAAATGCAGACCAAGGTTTTGTTTCAACCAACCAGTTGAGTATAAAGGGTCACAGTCAACTGGGGACCTGAACTTTCCACCTCTGTTATGTAGGTCAATCAAGAAACTGAACGAATAAAGTAATGTGTCTACTGACATCTAGGAGTCAGCTCCTGCGCTACTTCTTTGCTGGGAATACCTCACCATTTCACAACACAGGCCGTATTGCATAACTGTTCCCCTGAGCCGACTCACAAAGGCTGCAAGGCCTTGGGGTCAAGGAACTGGAAGGAGCTGGTAAACGGGGAAGTTAAGGTTTGTGTAGCTAAGATATGCTCAGGCAGCATGCTGTGTGGATGTCAGACTTGGCGGTTCTTTGGCTCCCAAAAGCAAAAGAAGAAATGTTGCATTGTGGTCTTCAGATTATGCCATACAATTCACCAACGTGATTTTATCTGTACACTGCATGTAGCTCTTTCTCTTCTAACCCCTTGCTGTTGACCTTTCGTCTCCCGATCACCGTTTTCTTCTTCGAATTTCACTATTGGATGTTTGATGTTGCAGCTGTTTACATCTTATTTTCCCCTGGAAGATTTATTAAGCTTGGTACATGGTTCTCTCTTTCAAAGCTTAGCTGATAGTGGACGGCCCCTTATGTGCAGTTCATTGTATTTCTAGTGTCCTACGTGGGCCATGTGCTCAAAGGCTGAATTAATTATTACTATTAACAAAGTAACGAGTTCACTAAACCCCCACCCATTTTATCCAACATTTCACAACATGTAGACACATATGCATCCACACCTATAACTACTTGTTAGTAAAATAAGACCCTGGTGAGTATGTGGCTGAGGAGATCATCTCCGGTGGGGATACATTGTGTTATTATGTTAATGCTGGTTAAATTTGACCAAACTTTTGTACTCCTGTCTGCAGGAAGGGCCATGCAGTGTGTTGGCCATGCAGTGTGTTGGCCATGCAGTGTGCTGGCCGTACAGTGTGCCTTCAGTCAAATTACACTGCACCGTTTTGTGTGACTGAGAGTAAACGCTACTACTCATTACTTAATAGGATAATGTATAGTATGGAAAGAGGCTGTCAGTCACACCTTACAGCACTCTAGCAGATCAACATGAACGGCAATGTGGCAGTGTCAAGTTTGCTGAAAAATGCAATATTCCCATTTTATTAAATCCATTCAAATGTGGCCTGAACTTCTTTGCTGTTGTCACCAAAAACATACTATTGTTCCAGTAGCCTCTATAAAAGTAAAATCGAGTACTAACCAACAAATGTAAAAAAAACTGCAGTCTGGTGTGCACGCGCCAAGGGTTACCGCGACAAAAGTACCAAATCTTGCCCATTGTTCTTATGAAAACAAAATGACATCGCGAGTATTCTTGTTACTGTTCCTAATTTCCCGAGTACCTAAGCGTAACTACAAATGCGCATTCTGACACCAGTAGGATTTACAAGGATGCATACCCACAATATCAATAATACAATTATCACGTTTAAACCTTAATGTAAAAAGACAGACGGACACCTCAGGCCATGTACAGCGGTTGGCTACAAGGCAGCGCTGCTCCGCCCCCCTTTGCATGACTGTATAAGGTCACCGCCGGGAGGGCTCACCTGTTTTGGAAAGCGGTAAGAAGCCGCGGGTCGAGTATGTTTTCTTCTGGTTCCCATGTGTTGTATCTGAGAGCAGAAACGGGTTAAGACAGAGACCGCAAAAAGATTAGAAGACTTAAAAGGGTTACCGGGTCATTTGGAAATGATCGAGACAGATTAGAGTGAAATAAATCTGTCACGTGTTTCGTCTGTTAGATATGAACACCTGATCAGTGTCTACGACGAGGGCACCCTGAAACGCAGTCTGCCAGGAGCATTTTTAATACTGACAGTAAACGTCAATATGTGTCAGTAGCCTACGTGTAATTCATATCATGCCGCCCTGTCAAAATCAAACTTAGAACACGTAAAGAATTTTGTAATGTGATGTTAAATATCTTAACCAAGATAAAAACGAATCACGTTGATGTAAAAATGACACCGCTTCTGAGAACGTTTAGTGGGTTACTTGTACAGAAGGCTAACATCTACAGTAAACGCGACTGTTGTGAACAGGCAAACAACTTTAATCACATTTAAAGTACAACAAATCTATAGGCTTGATCCGTCTTACTACAGCTTATTTTGATGGGCTCCATTCTCCCCTTCCCCATATAAAATACTGATGGCATCCACAGCTACACCAAACCAAAAAAAAAAAAAAAACTGGCGACACTGAGTCCCCACAGAGGTACAGGCGACTATCTACACACATGGCTTGGCATAACGTGTGACATATGGAAACAATATACGACATTGAGACTTACTTAGAGGACCACCCTCTCCACTTGACCAGGTATTCTATCCTACCCTGTAAATGAAGATAAGCAAGATATAATGACCCGTTATGTATAACCGATGCACGAAGCTTATCCAATAATACACGCAGGGAGCTGTTCGCGAAAAAAAATATCTGACGGATTTGTCGACGTTAAGCGATCTTAACCTTTTTAAATCGTTTCTTTTCGATGCTTTCCACGGCAAATACGTGCTCCCCGGTTGCAGGTAGATCCATTGTCGCTCCGATCAGGTTGTGTAGGACGATCGGCGCAAAAGGATGGGGTGTCAGAATGGTGCAGACGGTCGCTTGATGCCTTATTCTGCTGGTAATTTTCCTCTTGTCTGAAGAGAGATTGTGTTCGCTCGCTCTCTTTCTGTCTGTCTCTTGCACGCAGTCTCCCTTCGTTCCTCCCTCCTCCTTCTCTCCCCCTCTCTATCTCCCTCTTTCAGTAGCAGAACGCAGCGATATATGCACTATAGCGAAGACAGTTCATGCAAAAAAACCAGGGCCTTGACGTCAGGGGAAGAGGCGGGGGGGGGGGGGGGTCGCGGGTTAAAAGGGCTGCTATAAAGTTGGGTAGATGTAACGCGGGAATGAACAGCAAGAGGGAGCAATGGTGACTCCGAAAATCGTTTCGCAAATAGCGTCGCGTGTCTGGGCAATACCCAGTTAGAAAAAAGATCAATAAGTAAATCCATATGAATTATCGCCTACGTAAGATTCTTAGCAGACAAAGTATGATTTATGGTATTCTGGAGTTAGATAAGCTTTGTTTTGTTTAAAAAAAAAAAAACCCAAAAACCCAGTTTTGTCTGTCATTTTGTGTATATAAGATACGATGTTTAAATGTTTTTCGAAGACAGGCTTATTTGTGCTGGAAGGCTGACCCAATTCTTTGGATTTGCAGTCCAGCGCTGAACGAACAAGTTCAAAGTTGGTCTGACCTCAGTATGTTGGAGTTGTGGGAAAGATTGCTATTAACCTGAATTCCCAATGCGAAATTAATAAAATTATCGGAAGGCAAATGTCATGAAAAGCACATTTTGTGTGAATTGTAAGCGCATATTTTTTGGTCGTGTTGAACAAGGTTAGGAGACACTTCTTCATTTTTTATGGGCAGTGACAGCTGTGTAGCCCATACATAATATTGAAAACTCATTTAAAATAAAGATCTAAGTACTACGCGCCATATTTGAAATTCTAAAATAGTTCTGGGGTTGTTAAATACAAATAAATAACAAAGAACCAACCTGGAAATTAAATGTAACTACAGCTGGATAAATCGGTATATATAGTGGAATCGCTTAATAAATACAAGCCATCCCCTGAGAAGGATTAGCTTACATTTCGGAACAGACACTGAGCATTACGTGTTAGTAAACAATTTAGGTACAAAAGGTTTACAGTTACTGCTCGAGGATATGAAGATCGTTTAAGCAACATGGCTAGGGTATTAATCGTGTATCATATAATCGCTTTCAGTGAATTGTGTTTTCTATAGGTAGGTAATAAGATTTCCTCGTGGTAAGCAGAGAAATGACAGGTATTAATAATTTTGCGAATCGCTTAATCACGGGTTACCTAATTCAGTGTACAATTAGGCTAATTAATATTAATTGCTCGAGCAAATGATGAATCTCAGCACTGGGTTTAAAAGACGAACGTTAGATATTCTTCAGTTTGTGTTCTGCAGAAAACAAATTTGGGCGGATAACTGTTGTAATAGGATATGTAGGTCAAGCGGGCCAGTTTGTAGCCCCAGCGGCGTTTGTAACCGCTCCTTTATTAATGCCATCTGAACCGGGACATACACCAGCCGGCTGGTTGAATATTTGGAGCTGAGGACCAGCGGCTCTCTAGTCTCTACGACAAAGCACAAGCACTGAACCAAACCTCTTCCCAACTCCTCTCTGATACACGAGCACATTTACATACCCGACTTCTTCTGACTAAAATATAGTATTACAAAATATCTGTAATATGAACAAAGTACTTCCCCCTAGTAAGTGTACTCTAATGCACGAATGGTTCTGTTTCAAAAGACAAGAACAGCTCATATGCAATTATGGGGGGGAAACACTGCGTTGCAATTAAAATGGCTTCAAAATGGATATCATCAACCTGTTCTCACTAAACAAAATTCAGCAGCGGAAGGGTTAAAAGAGAGAACAGTATCTCGGCGGCAACAATCAACCTATTGCGCGCAAGGACGGTGCGGCGCTGTCTTTCCATAAAAGGTAATACGTGCGCGAGAAAATACATCAAACGAGTCATTGATCGATATCCGTCCGCATTTACAGTATCCGCTGTTTGCTGAATCCTGACTGACAGTCAACTAGTTATGATAATTACCCGCATAATGTATTACACGACGTTCTCTGTTTTTTTTTTTTTAATTGGTAAAAGAAGTATACAGTGATCTATTATAGACAACACAGTCAATGTCTTCTTTTTGTTCCAGTAATAGGTGATACGGGTCCTGCACGATTTGTGATGAAATTCAGTATTTATTGTTTATTTGCAATGAAAACCAAATACACGCCTTCGTTAGCGTAACATGTCACCCTTACATCTTATGTGACAAATGAATGTAAAGCGGAATGACACAAAACAAGACGTAAAACGGACTACATTAAGAATAGAATTGGTTAATTTTACACGTTTAACGAGCATGTCGATAGCCCATTCGACTTTTGCTTCTGTTACTATACGAAATTAATACAGAAATGACGGGAGGTTAAAGAGAATGCATTCACTTCACTGAAGCGCAGTGAAGCTGAGCGCCTGGACGTTCCTATGGAATGCTGAACACGCGCGTCTGTTACCGCGCAGCGGCAAAATGAACATTTCGTTACATTTGTCAACCAATTACTGAATATGCTGTAGAATGATTTAAGCGAAAACGATGTTTTGAAATATGGTAGCCTGATATCAGAAACTCACTCTCTAACCGCAAAAATGTCAGGCTTATGGACTGTAAACATCATGCATAAGTATCAAATGAATCCATACAGGGAAATCAGCAAATGATCTTTATCTCTGTGTAAACTGCTACATTTTATAGATTAATATTTGTTGGTGGTAACTCTTAAGTTTTATACTCATCCATATGCTGGTTACAGAAATGTAAGGGTATATACATTTCTATCCAGTAATTGGATTCTCTCAGGCGGCCTTGGGGTTTGTTTATTTAAATTTCTTTTGTCATCACCTTCATGAGCTGAAACATGATTGAAACAGGACTAGCGAGTTGCCTAGACCTCTCCCATCAAGGTTCCAGATTCCAGCCCCGCCTGGGAGATTCCCAGACACTCCCAACCCAGTTAGAAGATATAATCCCTCAATTGTGTGCTGCGTCTGCCGAAGGATCTACCAGGTTTTAGGAAATAATGATCAACGACGATTAACCTAAGGCAACACTTAGATTACGTGAGTCATTCTGATGATACAGATTCCTTTGAATTACATTGCCTTTGGCCACACTGAATAAATATCATGGATTCATTAAGGTCACCAATACTCTCTTTAACCATTTCGTTCCTGAGTGAAACTGGCCGTGTGAACACAGCTAGGATTTAATTAGCCTGAGTAGAAAAGCAGCCAAATGTCAGATATTACACAATTAAGGGACAAGCCTTTCTTTCTTTCACTGTATCTTATCTAGACAATTAGTGTTGTGGAATAAGTGAAGAAATACTTTCCATTCTATCGTAGCAGCTACTGCGTCATCTAGAAACCAACCGTTTAGCTGATGAGGTGCTAGCAGTGTCCGTCAGCCGGGATCCGCAGCCCAGCCAGCATCTCACGCACTGTGAGGTTGGGACAGGGCTGGTGAGCAGGACCTGACCGGAAACAGTGCGTGTAGAACCTCGTAAAACTGTGACCTTCTGCCAACTGGCTCTCGTGGTGCCAAACGCGAAGGTCACACACTCGCTTCACACGGTACTTTGTGAAATAAAGAGGAGGGAAAATGCACGATCCGCATGAAAGAGGGAACAGAGCGGGTGACAGTGGCGCGAGCTTGGGTTACATGTGATTCTTGGTTGGGGGTTGAGTCTATTGTCACAAATTCTTTGAGCAGAACTCAGCAACAGTGATTCAAATGCAAAAAAACAGAGGTGCTTAAGAAGTCCTCAGGGTGAAAACATACATCTAATAGCTTAAATACTCTACAGAAAAAAATCAGTGAAATTTTCAATGAAAAACAAGCACAGTGATTACATTAACAACAGAAAATCTGCAAGCACACCTGGAGTAAAACAAATAATGTAACAGATTCTGCAGGCTCTAGCTGCTGTGTTTTCAATGCTATATTAATCACTATATTGGCAAAGCACTGTTGTAATGGTCTATTAGCATCTGCATGCTAGACTTCTCCCAGGATGCTTTGCATCATCCATGTCTGACAGGTCAAAATGGGACACTGCTGAGGGGAAATTAATCTAATCTTGAGTACTCTTTTCCCCCCCCTCAACTCACCAATTCCCAGATGCTAAATCAAACAAATTTTAAAAAGGTACAAGACCTATCAGTTAGATCTGCCTAGTATAAACTTCACATGCCGTTCATAATTCGCCGTTTCTGGGGACCTCCTATTGCGTCACACCTCCAGGGTTGCGGGTTCGAAGACTGGCTCTCTCTCTGTGGAGTTTTCTTGCTCTCTGTATTTCATGTGGACTTCCTTTGGCTGTTCCAGCTCACTGCTACACTCCAAAGTCATGTAGTCGGGTGAACCAGCACCTCTAAATAACCCATGTAGTGCAGTAGACTGGCATGCCTTCCAGGGTGTCCCCCTGCCATGTGGTCTGTGTTGTCTGGGATTGGCTCCAGCCACCCCCCCCACCCCCCCCATGAAACTGTCCCGGATAACCAGTTGGATGATGGATGTATGTTGTTCTCATGGACTCAGCAAAACACGCACAGATGCTGAGCTCCCATATTTTATCCAGATGAACAGGACACTCCAGAACCTATATCCCCAACCATCTCATTCTGTGGGGTCATCATCAGCTCCAAATGAATAGATATCTACAGTGACCATCAGCATCAAGGAGCAGGAGCAAAAGAGCAACAGAGACGGTATTAGAGAATGATTGTGACAATAGCAAGAAAAAAAAAAATCCTTCAGTGAAAACCTAATAAGAGGAGCGGTGTGTTAGGGGAGCGGCCAGACGGGGCCATCTATATGGAAATGGCTTCTTTTAATACCTGGCCATGTAATTGGCTGTGGAGATGCAACAGGAAGGACAATGAGTTTGGAGGGGGCAACGCGGACATAAGGGGGTGGGGATGGGGAGGGGTGTGTGCGGCAAAGATCAGGGCTCATCCTGGTGAATTCCTTGCTCATAGATTCACAACTGAACACATCCTTTCTGAAGTGTAACGTGTAATTCACTTAGTAATATTAATCTTATTATTCACCATGAAGTCAGACGGTTCAGGGCACCGTCTCAGTCTCGCTAATCTCTGATACTCTTAGTATTGTTTTTCGGAGCAGAGAAGGAGCATTGGGTGTGCTGTGCAAGCGGACGGGGAAACCGCGAAACCCGAGACCAGCCAGAAGCCAACCCCAGGGCCCCCCGTCCTGCGAGTGCGCGGGCGAGCTGGACACGGAGCCGCTGGAGCAGCAGCCAGTGCACATCAGCAAGGCGGCGGCCATGATGCAAAGCGACGGCAACGCGGCTGTCACCCCAGCGGCAAATCTCCTGGGGGGTGCCTGCCCGCCAGGGACGCTAGGCTAATTTCGAGTGTGTGGGTGGGGGGTGCTGCTGGGAGATGCAGGGGTAATAAAAGTTGCAGCTCTCTACTGTGGCTACAGTTTCCTTCCTCCTGCACCTTTCTGTGGGGGGCTGGGGGGGAAGCGGGGGTGTGATGGCAATCTAACACAGTACAGTCTCTCTGTCTCTCTAGTTTCATCAAGCCGCCCCCCCCCCCAATCTCTCTTCCTATGAAGATATGACTATTCTGTAAGAGCTATGCCCAGCTATGACTCTCTATTCTGTACAAGCTATGCCCAGCTATGACTCTCTATTCTGTACAAACTATGGCTAGCTATGACTCTCTCTATTCTGTACAAGCTATGGCTAGCTATGACTCTCTATTCTGTACAAGCTATGGCTAGCTATGACTCTCTATTCTGTATGAGCAATGCCTAGCTATGACTCTCTCTATTCTGTACAAACTATTCCCAGCTATGACTCTCTATTCTGTACAAGCTATGGCTAGCTATGACTCTCTATTCTGTACAAGCTATGCCTAGCTATGACTCTCTCTATTCTGTGCAATGCTGATTTTTACATTATATAGCATGCTTATATGAAGACGCATTTCTACAGCAGACAGACAGACAGTTCTGTCTCATTCAGATTCCCTGCTCCCCGCAATTTTACACCCCCCCCTCCCAGTCATTAATATTCATCAATGTCCTCCCGCGTGCTGGTTGTCCGGGACTGCAGCCGCGATGGCACGGGCTCTCAGCGGGACCCGTTTCTGTGGAGCGGCAGCACCGAATGCTCCCTAAGTGGTTCTCTTTCAGACCAAAAAGCCCCAAAACCTTTTCACACCTGCATGAAAATGGTACCCATCCCATGTAGCAGCAAAATGTTCTGTTTTCTCTCCGCTCTCCTCCTCTCTCCCCCTCCTTCCCCTCTCCCTCCCTCCCCATGGCTCGGATGAATCTGGGGCCGTTCATTAAACCCGGGAACATGGCAGAGCGACGGGCAGCTGCCACAGGCCGCGTATGCAAACACGCCCCTGGCGGAGGCGGCCTGCTTTGCATGGATCCCCTCCAGCCGGCGACGCGGCGCCCTGTGACGTCGGCCAATCGCAGCGTCCCAGAACTGGCACGAGGGCCAGCACCGCGCGCAAACTAAAAGCACTGCTGCCGTAGCAGAAGGGCTATCGGGGCGGATAGAGCCCTGCTAGGAAAACGTGGGTCTTTAAGACGCCAGCAGACAAAACATCCGCCACACCTACTGGCCTCATCCACAAACTTCTGCCAGGATGCCATTAGGTAGCTGTCTCCACTCTTCCTTTATGGGTAACTGCAGCCCACCCTCCCTTCCCCCCCCCCCCCCCCCCCCGTAACCCCACCCCCATGCCTCCCACGATGCCACACGCGGGAGAAGCCCGGGCCCTGCTTTCACATGCAAATTGCACTTTAATCTCGCCACTCTAATAGACAGCCATGGCAACACAGGCAGAGTTATAATGAGGCGGGAGCCCCAGTGTGCATCGCCGTCCTGCTCACACACATGCAGACACAAAACACGTTACATTGTTATCATTCCTATGCTATTCAGCTGCTATAATAAGATTTTTTTTAATACTGCAACTGGACAATAATCAAATAAAATGAGCATCTTACATGACATTTAGTGAAGGAAAATTATTTTTTTTGTATGATTCTGGAGTATAGTTATCCGTTGATTATTTTTAAAATGATGTTGATTATTATTTTATTACTATTTTATTTTTATATTTATTTTTATTTATCTTTGGTGGGAAGCACATAGATTTCATTGTATGTACAGATACAATAGCAAAGATACTCTATTCTATCCTATTAAAGGTTGCAGTTCACGTCTGACTTACTGACAAAGCACTAGACATTAGCATGTAAATTCTCAGCAGACCACCATATTTTAGAGGCAGTACGCTGCAGGAGGACTGGGGGAGAGCCCTCGGCCGTGGTCCCGTCGGACTGGGCGGCCCGTCGGCAGAACCGCACTCTCTCGCCGGGCACTGCTGAGTATGACCACACTGCACAGTGACAGATGGCACTATGCGTTTGTTGTTGCCTTTGGTTTTAATTACCCCAGCATGCAGAAACAGCCCCCCCCCCCACCCCGCTCTGGCAGCCACACTATCCATTACATCAATAATTATCCATAATAAGCGACTTGCATCCTCATTCAACAGAAACCGGGAACCGATGGAAATCAGAGAAAAAGCAGCCAGCAAAGAAACGAGATGGAGACACAAATTGCGTGGGAGGGGGTTCGCTGGCGGGAGGGGGGAGGATGAGGTCAGAAGAATAACAGTAAAGAATGACCCCGCGGTCAGATTGTGTGGGGGGGGGAGGCCGTGTGACTAGCTATTAGACAACCCCTGCAGACCAGAGGTTACCGTGTCCAGGTCACGCCGGCGACCTTCAACGCGCGGGCTAGAGCGTGTCTGCGGCTGGCAGACGTCCAGGCAGCCCCCTCCCCCCCCCCACCTGCCACTGGATCTCCACAGCCATCTTGGAGAGTGTGATGTCGGCCAGAGGCAGTGAGTGTGGAGACACCAGTGAGATTTCCACAGGTAGGGAGCCAATGTGGACTGGGGGGGTGGGGGGGGGAGGAGGAGTAGGGGGAGTGGGGTGTGAAAACGTGCCATGAAGGTCCTTGACACACTCGCACGTACAGGTGTGCGTACGCAGTGCAGGGAAACGACGCTCTGACAAATTCTCCCGCTACTTTCCGAAATCGTTAAAGCAAACGTGACTTTTTTAAGTCAAATGCGCTGTGACAGGTTAACGCTAATGAAGCTACACTCCCTGCCTCAGTGCGCCGGTTTTACACAGAAAACAGGCTGATTTTCCACCCTCTGTAACCCAGCATTACGAAGCTATTAGTAGGGTGCAAAGTCAAGTGGCCCAGCCCGATTAACATTGAGTGGGTTTAATATTAAAGCATGCCGGTCTGTCACTCTGGGTCACGCACAATGGCCTTTATCCATTTCATTACAGATACAGACGCTCCTCTACTTACGAACGAGATACGTTCCAAATGGCCTTTCCTAACTTGAAATGTTCGTAAGTCGTTATTCAACATCATTTTAAGGGCATACGCAAGTACAAAGAGCTAGGTGTTGGGAGTTCGCACGCTACGCTGCTGTGTGGCGGGAGTAGCGGCCAAAAATCATATTACCCGGAATTGGTGCACAGAAAAAACAATTGATGTTGCGGACAGGAAACGGGAGCCCAATTAACATAATTTGGACTTACAGTCCTCTTTGTTCGTAAGTTGAAAGTAGAGGAGCGTCTGTATTTCGGAATTCGTCTACAGACTCAGCATAAAATAAAATAAAAAAAATAAAATAACACCCATCAGCTGTTCGTTGTGGTTTGGGCAACAGATAAAAATAATATTTAGTATAGTAGACAACGCGGATTTACTGAGGCTGTTGGTAGTTATATATACGCCACACATTTGGAAATGCGGACACGTAACCCAGCTGAACACGTGCGTATTGGACTCGGCCTTCACCAGTGTGGGTCAGGAGTGTGCAAATCCAAAGATCTAAGCTGTGCACACCCCCGGCCCGCCAGGACTGGGCAGTCCTGGTTTAGATAAAATATACTCAAGGGCGTACTGACCTTGGGGACACGTGTGTAGCCCCCGATATTGAATTAGTTCTCATAAGTAGACCTTTGCATCTAAATTGTGCTCCCCCCCAGTATCAAACTCTCTAGTATGGCCTTTCTTATTGCCAAATAAAAAATTATATTATATATAACCACTATGCTATATAACCACCAACCAAATACACAGAGGATGTTTTGCAAATTATTATTGCGTAACTTCTTAGTTTATTTCACGCTATTAGAGCGAATTTTTTGTTTGGAGGATATAACGTGCAACACGATGTGAGGCCCAGGCGATAATCCCACATGTTTTGTTTACCTGCCGCCTGGATGGAGGGAGGACCGGCACTTGCGTCATTCGGCGACCTCAGGCGCTCGCCCAGGTCTCCAGTGCCCTAATCGCTCCTCGATGGCCCTAAGTAACCGGTCCCCGAAGCCGCAGCGGGATGAGCCGCGTTTCCAAACAATTTCATCACCTCTGTCCTCCGTGTAGTCACTCACCGTGTCATTAGCCTCAGTCATTGCTTATAATCAGACGATTACACAGCTGGAAATTAAACGGCACGGTCTCAAGAGGTGCCGCATTTCATGACCAGAAGCTGCCAAAAACAGCTATTAAACGAATAAACGATGAAAGCACTCGGCTCCCACCTGAGATGTTGACTGCACTTGCCCGTGCACATCAATTATCAGGCGATGAATTAAAAGCAAAACGACCAGGAAAGCCTGCTTTCTCAGCGAATCGTTATCTATGTCAAGTATAAAAGTATTCCTGTATTCCTATGATGACCGTGGTGTATTTTTACTGCTTCTTGTAAGAACTTCCAAATGGCAGGATGCACTAAAACAGTAAGATCACTCACAGACTGAATGATTCACAGACACACGCAGTAAGAGCTGGTGAGAAAAGTCAAGTCAATCTGCAGAGGTCCAACCCAGGCAGGAAACAGTCATGCAGGCGGGAGCTGACATGCAAAGGACGGCGTCGGCATGGTCGCACATAACCGCGCATGTATGCAGCCTGGGGAGTCGAGCGCCTGTCCGCATTTAGACGCATATCTGAATATGTGCAGGACAGCACCAGCGTTAACCCACATCTGCACGTACAAGCAGATGGGCTACAAATTCTGCTTTTCGACACTCATTCGGAGCTGAAGGTTAACTTTGTCACCAGTGCCTGTGATACAGTCCTTACAGTTAAACCACAGATGTTATCTGTGAGTGTGTGTCAGTGCGCGTGGGGCGGGGGTGCTACACTCCTGCTGCATTTTTGAGGAGGTCCCCCCCCCCACCCAACTGCTTGGTACCACAGGTCTTATTTGAAGAGGAAAGAAAAATGATCGGTGAATCTTTCGTCCCCGAAAGCCCTTCAGAGCCACAAATGGAGCATGGATCCTGGCCAGCCGCGCGTGACCTCCTCTTTATCTCTTCGTTTACCTGTTTTCTGGCCCTGGAATGAAACAGACCTGGCATAGGGAGAAATCAATCAACAGGCTATAACCCGAGGTAATTGCAGCCATGCGTGGAGGATGTAGATCCGGGAGCGGCTCTCGGTAAATAAAGACGACCCTCGTGACGCCAAGCGGTCCGTGGCTCGTGCCGGTGGTCGGCAAACCCCCGGATCTAACGACTCTGTTGAACCGGGTCCGACTTATCAGAACCCACCTCCTCCCCCCAGTACTCACTGGCATCCGTCTGCTAGCCTCGATACCATCTTACCGCCCCGCAGACGTGGAAAAAAACTGTCAGTTAGGCAGCAGGGCGGCTCAGCCGCTCCCTGGGCGGAAAAAGTGCGAGCGCGAGCGTAGCGTGACGCCGTTTAGTGTCTGCCGAGAGCGATCCGAGCCGCGTTGGCAGGCTGATCACATGCGAGCGAGCTGCGGCTCCGCAGCCGTCAGCTGTGCTCACATACCTCTCTGCAGCACAGATCCTGAAATGTCACGGGAAATGGAGCCTCCGCTGCTCGTGGTAAAGCAGCCCTTTCCAAATTGGAGGAAGGATAAGCCATTTCTTTAGGTCGTTGTCTGTAACAGGGGTTAAGCATCTGCAAAATTGTGGCCGTACGTTGCGAGCTGGAGGAGAGCTCTGGTGGGTTAAGTACCGTCAGATTGTCTCCTGCTGCTCTGTGACCCGAAGGCCAGCAACATCAGCACAATTACACTCCCGGATCCAGCACTCATTCCGCTCGTGGTTTTAGACGCCGCATCACATTATGGAGCCTGACCCAAGCAAGTGTGTCTGTGTGTGTGTGAGGGGGGTATATTACATTGTGGGGACCAAACTTAAACCTGGTAAGACTAAATAACCTGGATGAATAAAAACCTATTATTTTGACATTGTGGGGACCATTTTTTGGTACCCAAAAGGGAAAACTGAATTTTATATTTTATAAAACTGGATGCAATAAAAAAAAAACTATAAATGCCAAAAGTCATATTTTTGTTTGGTTACTTTAGGTTAAGGTCATCATGTTGGGATTAAGGTTATGCCCATAGAAATGCATGGATGGTCCCCACAAAGATATGAGTATAAATGCATGTGTGTGTGTGTGTGTGTGAATGTGTGTGTATTAGGTTTACATTACTTTGTGGGGACCAAATGCCCCCCACAATGTAATTAAAAACCTGTTGCTATTTTGACATTGTGGGGATCATTTTTGGGGTCTCCAGAAAAATCTGTGAATGAAATCAAAAAACTAAAAATGCCAAAAGTCTCGTGTTTTGTTTGGTTACTTATGGTTAAGGGTAGGACTGGGTAGGGGTTAAGGGTGTCATGCTGGGATTAAGGTTTTCCCCATAGAAATAAATGGAGAGTCCCCACAAAGATATAATTACAAACCTGTGTGTGTGTGTGTGTGTGTGTTAGTGGGCAGACGCACAAACATAGCCCAAGGGTCGCTTGCTGAAAGTACCAATTTCATTACCTCTCTGATTCTGCACAGAGAGACATTCCAGGTGCGTCGCTCTCCTACCCAGACTGACAGCCTCGCTTTTCGTTTCATTTCTCCCCAACAGCCTGCGTGTGTGTGGACGCCAGGCTGCCTTTCATCGCCCGCTACTCCCATGTGGCATTAAAAACGCGTCTTTCGGTTGAGATCACTCAAATTAAACACACATTCCCCCCCCAGTTCGGGATGTCCTTTGACAATCTACAGTGGCTTCACTCCCTTTCATGTCTGCATGAATTTATATGTTATAATAGAACAAAGTTGTAACTGTACAATAACCAGACATGTATTTTCCAGCGGAGAAATTAAGTGTGATGTCTTACATACGCTGTTCTTTAGGGTTAAGCACGTCGATCGGTTATGAAAAGGCTCAGGCAAAACTCATAAAAATGGGGGTCTCAGTTCGAGTAATAATAGCGAAAATAGCTCCTGTTCCCCTCTTTTAAAGCAGCATTCTCTATTTTCCAGTTAAAAATGCCGGTCTAATGAGGCATTTGCACAGTGATTGTGTGACATTCAACCCCATCGCACAAATAACAGAGTCTGCGAAGGAGTTTCTTTCTGCAGTTAGGAATGAGGGGATCACCACCGTCCGCGGGCGGGACAGAGGGTCCAGGCAAATCCTAAAAGCATCCCCTCATATAACCGCCTCTGATAATGTGGAAGACGACAATACCGGCGCACAAACACTGCTGAACACTGTCGCCTTTTCCTTATTAGGAATCAGGCACTGACCAAAGTGGGGGTTGGTTCACCTTTAGAGAATTTAATAAATGCTGTTTATCTGTCTGGGCGCTGCAGGGGGTGGCGAGGGGAGGAAGGGGAGGGGTTGGCTGCACTACCTGATGCAACCCAACGCAATCGTTTTGTGCGTGTGAGTCCTATTCCCAGGCTCGTCCTTTCCCAGTCCTCAGGGACTCACCACTGAGACCCGAATCACTCTGTCCCCGAATAAAATGAGCAAACAAACAGCCCAGTGGTGCCCTGCCTTATCTCCGCTGGAGGAGGATTTATCCGCTTTCTTATTTTTACTGCTTACTCAACACTTTTATCTGGCAGCCTTGTCTGTCTGTTCGGTCGCCGTATCACGCTGGAGAAATCTGGGTTAAGCATTAAGTATTTTTTTCTCAAGAGCCAAACAGCGAGGGAGCTTGGGAACCGAGCTGCCGACCAACTTCGCCTTGCTGAAAAGTGCCCACACTCACAGTCTTAGTCAGTTACAGGAACTAATGTGCAAAGTGCCCACACTCACAGTCTCAGTCAATTACAGGAACTAATGTGAAAAGTAAGCTCAGCCAGCTAATGATTGTGTCCATCTGTGCTTCTCCTTGTTCTTCCCCCTGGTTGTAGAGCCAGGTGGTCAGAGCGGGGAGCAGTTTCAGTCTCTCACTGCACACTTGTGCCTGATAGTTGTGCGAAGGAGGACTGTAATGATCACGGGCCGCTGGAGCCACTGACAGGCTGTCAGTACTGAAGAAATTGCTTATGACTTTCGGAAAACAATCACAAAACCCTTAGTACTCTTACTGACAGCCTGATATTATGCTGATGCATAATTTTATCCCCTTCTTTTCCTGTTGGTCACGAGGAAAGGCAGCCATATTTGGTGCAGGCCGTGAACTGGGCCCACGCCTCATCACACGGGTTTTGTTCACAGTAGCCGGGCCATAAGTGGCCCGGGGGTCACGTTTTGAGGAAGAGGACGGCGAGAGGGCCCAGCTTAATACTTTAATTTACTGTCTGCAGAGCCCCAGCACAAACAATGGCGCGGTGTTCTTGAGCACTGCAATTTCCTGACGCTGCCTTTTATTAAATCCTGCTCACGGAAAGAACACGAGAGCAATATTGGAGACAGACTAGCAGACGGGCCGACGAGTGCAAAAAAAGGCTGCGTGTGTTTTGGCTACGGCTGATCTTTGTTTTACATGTGATTGACTGAAAGTTAGGCGCATGTCCTAATTATGAATATGGATTATGGTAATAACTTGTTATAGCCATAAATCATCAATAGTCTTATGAATGAAGAGAAATAAAAAATAATAATCTATAGAAACATTAAGAATTTGTTTGGTATAAGTACTGCACATAGACATAAGAATTAATCTCATTTGATGATGTGCTTTATTTTATAACCATGTCGTGAAATTAAGGATCATTCCGCATTAAGTCCAGTTGTCTTTCTTGTGCTCTGTCCTGAATCGATCCTTCGCGGGCGCTATCTGGACGGCCTGGTCCTTCCCCTCTCCGCTTCAGAGGTTTCCTGCACTGCAGGCATGACGAACGTGGGCGACAGCATCGAGTACGAGGCGCGAATCACACACAAGCGTCCGGAAGGCTTCCGGGCGCCGCCCCCAGCAGCCAATCGCAGCGCGCCGCATGACAGAACCGCAGTGGGAACTGACTGGCGGCCGAGGGCCTGAACGTCATTGGTGAGCCAGACTTAGGGTGACTTCCTGCCGATGAGGCGCTGTACAGTCGTGCGCGCACCGCGTTTACCACGCTGGGACTGCGGCTCAGGCTGTAGCCAGATTCTCTTACCGTTTATCTAAGCAGCAGGCGATCTTTATCCAAAGATCTTCGCTCAGGGCATGTGTTAATCGCAGGACCGCTAGCTTCTCATTTTGGCTATTTTGCTACATTGTCCTCCTGTTTATAGCAGCAAGGGGGAAGTGCACTGCCTTCATTTAAACAAATAAATAAGCAGACAAATGTGTCACACGAATAAGCGACCGCTGGTGGCGAGGAACCCAGCCATCCGGGGCATCACCCAAATCCACAAGAGAGAGAATATTTAAATGTAGTGGTTGTCATGGCGACTTGCAGGCTGTGCAGTCAGCGCTATATAAATGCATAAAAACCCATCCATCCATATTCTAAGCACTCACAGGGCGGCCTGGAGCCTATCCCACGCTGGGTGGGATGTACGGACAGCGCAGGGCACATACAGGCACACACTGTAGGAAGTTTCAGAGATGCCACTCAGTCTGACTGAATGTCCTCGAACTGTGGAGAAACTCCAGCCACCAGACTGGGTTTGGGATCCGAATGTGGAGCCCAGAGTGATGCCTGCTGAGCCCCCCCCATCACAGCCCACAGAACCTGAACACTAGCCATGGCTTCCCATTGGCTCTCTCACCTGTCGCCATGGGGATACACTCTTCCTTGTCACTGGCAGCCATCAACAAACATGGTCATCAGTTTGGGTGTAGGGTGACCAGATAACCCATGTCAGGGAGGACACTTTCGGCTTGGACAGGATTTGTAAACTATCATTTCAATTAAAAGGACCTGAATTTCACTTAAGCACTGATTCCTTGCTGCGTGCTGATTGGTCAGTCTCCCGTAATCATGCATCACTAATGTTAATGTGAGACAGCTGGATGAGTCTTTCGAATAAGGAAACAAACCAAAGCACAAGAAGAACTGAAGTATTCAGCCAAACACAGGAGCATTTCGGTTATAAAGAAGCCTGGACAACCAGAAGTAGCTCACAGAGTCTGTGATGACATGGATTATCTGGTCACCTTAGGTGGGTGGAGTGTTTTAAATCTCACGAGTGTTTTCACACAGGGGAGAACATTGTCCCTGTCAGTAAAAAAGAACCGTTTGGAGAAAGATGCCAAACCAGCAGCCTTTGCCAAACCTTCTCCCCACAGCGTCTCGCATATTCCGACCTCCAGTCCTATTTCTCATGTATAACTGCGATATTAACTGGGTCTCACCCTTCAAATTACTTTACAGATTACAGACAGTCCTCACATATCGTAAATTTTAATGCTGTTAATCAGATGCAAACAGGACTGTGTATTTGCACTATTTAATTATTTGTTCTGTAATAAACTGTAATAAAGTATCTTTGCTAAATCCCCTTTCTTTTTGGTTTTGTATCGAATTGCTGAAATGAGCCATTATTAAAAATAAAAATAACCACTATTTTTTTTAGAAAACAATAGGAGATATTTAGAAATATTTGCATGTTGATGACTGAATGAGAGTGCCAATTACTGAATATTATTCTGGATTGCATAATTTTAATCCATCTCTTCAGCTATGTATTTCTCGTATTGCTTATCCAATGCAGGACTGAGGTTAGCCTGAAGCCAGCGTCAGTAAACTTGGGTCTCGGGACACGCCGGACGGGACGTCAATCCATTTCAGGGGACACACTCACAGACACTAAGGGGAACTCTGAGAGCATGGTTCACCTCACCGCATACATACACTTTGGGAGGAAACTGGAGTACTTAACGGAAACCGATACGCATGCGATGGGATAGCGAAAACTCCACACGCTCGTCTGAGTGTGGGAATTAAAGCCACAGACTCAGAGGTGTCAGGCCACACGATGTGCACAGTCGCCGTACCAGCTCTGTCATTTTAAACACGTAAATTACGAATTCATTCAACGAGCAGCTCAATCATGTCTAACTTAATGGCATTCGGGCAAAGAAATCGTATCGAACGTTGACACAGATGCGGTCATCTGGACCAGATGTGAAACGGCATAAATTCTGTGTGTTTACACTTGACTGACCACCCTGGAGTGGATTTACAAGCCTCAGAGGGCGACCTGTGTCACCACCCGGAAAAAGGCTGCTTCACATACCTCGGGGCAGATGAAACTGCTGCAAAAGTGACAGCCAGCACTGGAAAACGAGGCCCCCCCTGACAACTTCGACTTCTGTACAGGAAGTGAAAATGAGCATGCAAAATGAAGGCATCAAATGAGTCACCGGCCACAATTTACCCACAAATGAGTCAGAATTTTGTTGTTGGTAGAAAGAGAGCATCTAGACAAAGCAATTCTTAGCCGTGAAAAACTTCTATGCAAATTATCTTCCCAAGGCACAACAGACCTTTCCCAAAAACATCATATTTTTTATGAAATGATCGTGACAGTAAATCAAACACTCCCAGGGGTCGGGGGGGTTGTGTGAAAGACCAAATGAGGCCATTCAGAGACGTGTAAGGAAAGAATACCGTCGCTCAGAACACTGAACCCAGCCAGATGACAACATCCCTGGGTTTTAATCATTTTACAGCAAGAATTTTGGCGTCCAGTGAAAAACACACGAAGGCTTTATATTCAAGTGGATTGTCAGAGAATCCAGTGAAGCGTAAAGGGCTCAGTCATGGGGACTGCCAGTTTGACTACAGTCAGCATCTGCACAGACAAGAAGGTACTGAAAGTCATTTGTTATCTCAGATTACAGAACATCACGGTTCAGTACATCACATAACATTAAGCTATAGAATACAAAGTACAAATACTACACTACAGTACACTGGTGCAGCTTATAAATCATGAAATAACAATGTTATACTTAATAATACATAAGAGGGAATTACATTAGACAGGATCATTGTTATTTTGTATTGACTGTTGAGGTCCATTGGAAGCTACACTCAAGTACCTCATTTGAGTCGATAGACATACACTATAGTGCCAGAAGTATTGGGACACCCCTCCAAATCATTGAATTCAGGTGTTCCAATCCCTTCCATAGCCACGGGTGTATAAAATGAAGCACCGAGGCATGCAGACTGCCTTTACAAACATCTGTGAAAGAATGGGTCTCTCTCAGGAGCTCAGTGAATCCAAGCGTGGTACCGTGATAGGATGCCACCTGTGCAATAAGTCCATTCGTGAAATTTCCTGTCTGCTAAATATTCACCGGTCAACTGTTAGTGGTATTATAACAAAGTGGAAGCAATTGGGAACAACAGTAACTGTAATGGCCATGTAAATCACAGAGCGAGGAAAACGCATGCTGAGGAGTCTGTGTTTGGCAGTTGCCAGAAGAACGGCACTTGTCTGACTGCATTGTGTCAAGTGTAAAGTTTGGTGGAGGGGGGATTATGGTGTGGGGTTGTTTTTCAGGGGTTGGGCCCGGGCCCTTAGTTCCAGTGAAAGGAACTCTTAGTGCTGCATCAGTCGAAGCCATTTTGGACAATTTCATGCTCCCAACTTTGTGGGAACAGTTTGGGGATGGCCCCTTCCTGTTCCAACATGACTGCGCACCAGTGCACAAAGCAAGGTTCATAAGGACATGGATGAGCGAGTCTGGTGTGGAGGAACTTGACTGGCCTGCACAGAGCCCTGACCTCAACCCGATAGAACACCTTTGAGATGAATTAGAGCAGAGACTGCAAGCCAGGCCTTCTCATCCAACATCAGTGCCTGACCTCATAAATGCTGTCCTGGAAGAATGGTCAAACATTCCCAGAAACACACTCCTAAACCTTGCGGACAGCCTTCCCAGAAGAGCTGAAGCTGTTATAGCTGCAATGGGTGGACCAACTCCATATTAAATATGTATTAAGAATGGGATGTCATTAAAGTTCATGTTTGTGCAAAGGCAGGTGTCCCAATACTTTTGCCAATATAGTGTATTTGTGAGAGATCCACCTCCTGCTACAAAGAATTTAAAGTATCATTGAAAATCACTCATGTCCATACCTGAGTATCAGAGTTGTATGAGAAGTAATGCAGAGGGTCTCCATTCAGTTGCACCTCCCTGGGTGAAGCAGACACCCCGAAAACACGGATGACTCCCAGCTGCAGTTTGCCCAAGCCCTTGTCCACTCTGAGGGGCTCACACACCAGCTGACTCTGTGGGTGGGAGGGAGGAGCTACAGGTTTGTTGCGTAAGCCAGTCATGTGATTAGCATCACGTGACTAGCGTCGTGCGATTAGCGAGCGCCACGTCAACTACAACCAACCTGTCCTGCGATGAACACGATAAAGGAGTACTCCCCGTTCTCATAGGTATCCATACTCTCCCCGTCGTCCCAGAAAAGCTCGCCCCAAGCCCAGCCCGCAGCAGACAGCGCCACCGTTAGGAGAAAAGGTTTACTGCGGGAGGCTGCAGTTGTCAGAGCTGGTTCCTGAGGAGAACACGACTGGACAGGTGAAAGGTACCCAGCATGCTAAGAACAAGGATTTTATCACTAATGATTCATATAATGTCTCCGGGGGAAACCATGATTATCATGTATGTTCAACAAGAGGAGCAAGTTAAGTCATTTGGTGTTCTCAAGCTGCAAGGTTAATTTATAATCATGACCCTCCACATAGACTTAAAAATACGAAAAAAACTGGGAAATAAGAGTATTAAATACAACATCCTGAAGCTGACCTGCTGGGGAATGATGTGTCCACCTCTCACATGGACGTTGATGGTGTCCAGGGGGGCGGGCAGTAGCAGGTATTGACCCTTACTGTAGTAGGGCTGTCCCTGCAGCACGAAAGGGAAGGTCGACATCACAGCACTCCCTATCCCCTACTCAACGGGACACACTCTGGGGCTTCAGCATTGCTTACATCATGCAGACTATACCAAGTGCCCGGGGGGAGATAAGCGGCAAGATCGGTCACAGCCTGGTCCAGAACAGGACTGACCAAAAGGGAATTGCCCCACAGGAACTGCCTGTCGATTGTGTGGCAGTTAGGATCCGAGGGGAACCTGGCCAGAGGCGAGAAATGCATCAGTGGCCACAGGTAGGAAGCAGATACTATTACTGTATAATATGGTAATATAATTAAACATTGTGATTCTTTCATTAAGGAGCAAACTGCCAAGAAATTATACTAAATTCTGAACCTTATGGCGCTTTTCCATTGCCACCAAGAACTGAGCCGTACTCGAGCTGTAACGGCGCTGACACGTCCCTGTTTACTAGCAGGGTCAAAAGCGTGACCAAACTGAGGGGGTTTGATTGGTCAAAATGCGGGCGTTCTGCATGTGGATTATCTGAAGGAATAAGTGGATATACAGTATATTAGTAGTATCGCACATCGCGATGTATCAATGCATTCCCGATAACGTGGAACTTCCAACCAACTCGGAATTTCCAATTTCCTACTTAAAAAGGTATCAAACAGCTGAATGGAATGGATTCGTAATGCAAATTTACACAAGCGAATGTTAATTCCGCTAGCGTCACAATGCTAACAATATGGCGATTGGACACATTACAGAAATGAACACATTACAGAAATTAGCACATAATAAATCATTGTGCATCGTGTGAACAGTAAATATGTCTATTTTTTTGGTTTGAAGTTCTTCTCCAAACTCGGCAGCGCCTTTAGCACGCTGACCCTTCAGCGGTGGAAAACCGAAGCACGCTGGAACTGCGCTGTAACTAGTCTCTCTTCGCGGTGCGGCTTGGGGACGGGTCGGTTCCTGTATTCCAGTGGAAAAGCACCATTAGTTAAAGGTTCAAAGAACTTACACATGACTTGAATATATATCTATGAAAGTATGCCCCCTGCTGGACAGATTAAATGTTCAGCAATATATGATATGATGTTACTGCAGGCTTTAGTAAGAAAGGGGAGGTGCCGTCCATGATCGGTCCGTGGTTTGATCAGCGTACTCAAGGAAGAGAGGCCGAGCCACGGTGCTGCCGGAGATGTGGGCGTGGTGGAACAGAGTGTACAGCAGGGGCAGCAGAGAGTACCGCAGCCCGATGGCCGACCTCATGGCTGCCTGCGCCGGCAGGCTGAACACGAATGGCTCCTGGGGCTGGGGGGGGCATTAGCATAGTTAGCGTAGCTAGCATCCAGGTACACACACACACACACACACAAATCCCTAGGGGAAATATGTAAAAATCCATGCAAACTCACACAAACATTATTGTGATGGGGGGGCTGGGGGGGCATATGGCTAATCATCTTCCCATATGGAGGGAGTCCGATGGCAGGTGCCACATTAATCCCTAATTCCACCTGTCTGCTGCTCCTGCTCTTGAGTTTTAAGAATAAAACCTCACTGCCCCTTGCAGACCAAGTTTGTAAAGTGTTGCTGATTTAATGCAATTGACTGTCAACTGCCTTGTACCTGAATAGCTTGCAAGTGCCCTGTCATTTTCACACCTTTCATTGGCTATTCCCGTCTGCATCGTTACGTAACAAGGGGCCAAAGACACAGACCTTGTACTGGGACACTGAATATTGGGGGGGGTGGGGTATCAATCACATTTTACAAAGCTTTACAAACACTTGACCACCTAAGATGCCCCAAAGCAGGTCTTACAAGGCTCCTGCTTGCATTAAACCAGATTGAACTAGATCAAACCAATCTGGTCAGTGTGTAACTCTACGACACACGTGTTAGCTTGACAGAAGCCTTCCCACACTCGCACAAGCAGACACGCTGGTGGCAGCAAATCATCTCACGGCATTGGGCCTGTCGTTGTGGTTCCTCATGAAGGGGTAAAAGGCGCCCAGCTGAGTCCAGCGGACGCACAGCTCTTCGGCTGTGTCGCCCTCGAAGCCACAGACATCTGCCCCCGTCAGCGGCACACCGTATAGGCTGAACAGCAACACGGCTGAGGAGGACAAAGGGTGACAGTGAGCGGAGCGCCGTTACTGCAAAAGCAGAAACGTCACTGCATTTTCGTACTTGTTTCTATTGATGGCGAGCAGACAGCTGATACCCTAATTCATCAAAACAGCCGCGGCGAAGCGGCCATCGTGTCCGGCAGTCGCCATGGCGTCGCGCGTGAAGCCCTGCAACCGCGAGCAGGCAGTGACACCCGCACCCAACAGTGCCGCCGCACAGATGGCGGAAATCGCGGGCGTCTCTTCCCCCCTCACCAGGAATGGAGTAGCGCAGCTGGTCCCAGTCGCTTCGCACGTCGCCCGTCCAGTGCCCCGAAAAGCGACCCAGGCCCGGGAAGGAGGAGCGTGACAGAACAAAAGGGCGTGACCTTCGAACCTTCACGAGGGCACTGCGCAGGAAGGAGAGGGATACGGCTCTGACCACCAGACAAAACGCGATACAGAGTTACAGACACAGTCGCCCATTGGCCAACGTGACATTCGCGGTTTTGGTTTTTGCGACTTGGCCGTGAACAATTAAGCGGTAATATTTTTGGAGCTTGCTGAAAGATCTCAGAAGCTTACAGGCGACATGTAAGCCAAAAACATATAGTGTAAACAGCACTAAAAAGAGTCAGATCACATAATGTCATATATAAATATTAGTGATAAATATTTTTTGTGTAAGTGCATACCATATCGAATATTAAATGATTTGGTTTGGACACACCGTGCATCTTCACTCACGCATCAGCTGCTTAGGAGACCGTGGAATCTCACGTTCCTGCCAGTACCTTTAAAACTTTTCAGTGCCGGTAATTTTGCATAATTTAGATGGTATGTATATTCATTCACATGAGAATATTCTTTTCATTCAAATAAAATATTCCTAAGAGAATCAGTAAATACATACATTTATTTAGTATTCTTTTATCAAACAGCTGTTAGTCAAGAAATAATCACAAACTGAGTCAAGCTTAAAAAAATAGATCCCACCAAAAGTGCTTCACAGTAACCCCACAATGCCAAGAATGACCTGTAGGTGGCGATGGCTTCCGTCAGCCCATAGAGGTTGTGCAGATTGTAGTGAGAAGAAACATTCTGCTGGGCAGACATGCACAGGGTTTTGGAATTCAGATGCCCACCAAAGACTCCTAAAAACACAGAGCGCCTTCATGAAGAGTCATTCACCTCCTTCTGCAGCAGTGCTCACAGCTGACCATGTTATTGAACCCTTTTCTGCATACAGCGTGACAGAAAAAGTTAAAAGTACTACTGCTGTTATTCTGTACACCTGGGGGGTGTTCCGAAAAGCAAGACTTTATACTTAGCTGGATTAACTTAAGCTTGAAGACACAGGTTTTCATGCTGTACTCAGAATGAAAACCTTATACCTTCACAGGCTTGGCATCCATGCGGATCTTCCCCCATGACACGGCTTCATCGGGGCGCGCCCCTGAATCAGATCCATCAAACTCCTGTGCTACTGGACAATCATGATCATCCAATAAGAGCTTAGGTAAGGAGCATTCCTATTGGACAGTAATGACTTCTAGCTTAAGCTAACCCAGCTAACTGATAAATCTTGCTTTGTCAACCCCCCCCCCCCCCCCATTATATAGTCAATTCCCTCAAGAGGAGTCCATGCTGCCTAATTAGTGTCAGGCGACACAAGTAGGACCACAGAGCTCACCAGGGACAAAGGGAGGGTTCTCAAGGTCAGTGTCAGGACATCCGTCCACAGAGCCACGGACAAAACTGGACGGCTCGTTCATGTCCTGGATGCAAAGATACATAAGAAGTACACGGCACCCAGTTTACGCCATCCTGTACCTATGCCCATCCAGACACACTGAGCTTGTGGGAGTTCTACTTACACAAAAATGTTCTGAGGGCAGAAGGAAAAATGACTAGTTCAGAGAGATAACCAATCAGATTGTAGAAGAGGTTGATTCAAGTAACTAGATGAGGCAGGACCAATCAATCAGATGTCTTGGTCCCGCCTCCTCTGATTGCTTGGACGCACCTCCTCTACAATCTGATTTGTCATCTCTCTGAATCAATCATTCATCCTTCTGCCCTCAGAACATTTGTGTGCAAGTAAAACTCCCAAGAGCCTGCACGGAAGTCCGGTTCCACTCACAGGTGTGAAACATCAGATTGCAACGGGGAATAAATGGAGACACATACTATCCAGAGGCCGTCGAAGGGCACGCGGTCGTGGAAATCACGGATGCTATCCTCCCACCAGCGAGTCGTCTCGGGGTTCGTGAAATCGGGGAAAGCTGTAGGACCAGGCCATACCTGGACAGCCACACACCGGTCAGGTTCTGACACGTGAATTCCAGTTATAAACCATATGGTACAACATCTACACAAGTAAGAAATAGGGGTGTAACGGTACTCGGTTCGGTATATATCGCCGTTTTGGGGCCATGGTTTCTGTGTCCTTATATTTAAAAGACATCACCCTTTTAGTTACAAAATGAACTCTTTATTTTTCCAAATAACTATATTTAGGTTGGTAGCAAAACGTTTACTTACCTGATGGGGGTGTCATGGTACACGGTATATTATCCAACCATTCTGCATGATACCGCAGTAATATATCATTTTCCTGTACATATGGCTGCTAACACAAGATGGTGTTTTTTACCCCAAAAACTACATCTAAAACCTGGGGTTCTTATTTTCGAGGGCTAGAATTTAAATGTCATTATTCAGCAGATATACAGCACACCAAAAGGCTCGATAGTGTACTGAACTGAGATGCATACCGAACCATGGGCAAATGGTATCGTTACATCCCTATATAAGACGACACAGGCAGCAAAAGTACTGAGAACTTCTCATTCAAGGTCAGCAATCCAGTCAGATATTTCTAAGTAAGATCTTGGCCAATGTCACGGTCATTGTCTAATCACCAACCAATGAGAAGAGGCATTTATAAGTACCTTCCCTATGAGTGGCTGTCCGGTGGAGTCCATTATGAAAACACGCCTCCGGAGGCCGTCGTCAAAGGGGGGGTAAGAACCAGGGGTACTACTGCTGATACCAGGGTCCTGAAATGTAGCCCAATAATTTTATTGTGTTGATGAACTGAAGCACATATATCGTGAGGTCTGACATACAGACATACCCACCAGAATGAGGACATACTTCAGGCCCCTTTGGTGGAACTCATTCACCATGGCAGGGAGGTCTGCAAAGCGCTCGGGGTCAAAGGTGAAGACCCTCTGCTTGTCAGCGTAATCGAGATCATTCCACTGCACATCCTTAAAAGCAGAAAAACAGCGTGTGACTAGGGTATGCTAACGATGAGCCGTGTTACGCCGACCAGTGGAGGGGACTCGCTTCTGTACCAGGGGGAAACGGCCATCGTGCATGCGCTGGACCACAGCTCGCGTCGCATTGGTGGAGGCGTATCCCCAGCGACAGAGGTGGAAGCCCAGTGACCAGTAGGGCGGCATCATGGGATACCCTGGGGAGACACAGGAATTGGAACATCAAGAGGCATTATGGGAAATACAGCGCGGTCAAAGAGAACGGCTCGGGCCAGGAGGGGGTCCGAAACTCAGCTGAGGTGAAGAGGAAGTCCGGGGCCTTACCAATGACCTTATGGTACTGGCGGACCACATCCTGTGGATCTGGGCCAAGAAAGACATAGAAGTCCAGGACGCCACCAACTGACACCCACGTAAGAGCAGGGGTAGGCTGCAAGGACACCTCTGTTCAGAGGTGCCGGACACACGCACAGAAGATGTCTGCATCATTAACAGTTTATATCCATTAGGATTATGGTCAAATACACAGAACAAAAACAGCATTTCTAGCAATAATAATACTGATGAAGATGATGATGAGCAACAAGTCCCATCACTAAGCAGACCTATTGCATTGCTGTTCAGCAGAAACACACCATGGGCCCGTCCATCTCCCTCCTGCACCAGATAGAAGGGGTGGGACCCATACAGGTTGACATCACTCTGCAAAAGCCAATAAGAAGTCAGCGGGGGTAGGTAAAGGTGACGTGATAGGTCTATTCAGCTTCTCTGTTGGACCGTGAGAGGGATGATAATGACAAGGATGAAGGCGAGGGTCTCACATGGGGGGCCATGTCTCTGTTCCACAAAGAGACAGAGGTCCAGTTGAGGTCCAGAGTAAGAGGGGTGTAGTGCTCCCCCAGGCCAGATACCAGGGGTGACGCCAGGGAGGTGGAGATCTGCAGGTACTGGTCAGCAAACAGGAGTGGGGCCACTGTAGTGTTCAGGCTGGGACCAACGTATGCACATGTGCGCACCCCCACCCACCAAAGACAGACACCCACAGGAAAGGATCCATTAGTTCAGCAGAAGAGTACATCTGTAAGGATACACTGATCTGCAGTTTATGGGGGGGGGTTAAGCCTCAGTGCCTGTGATCGGAAGGTCGCCGGCTTGAGCCGGGCCTCGGCAGGATAATCCTCGCAAAATCTGAATTAGTCTTGAAGTCCAGTATTGCCCCTGGGTTTGACACCAGCAACGTCAACACGGTTACAGTGACGAGTGCGGACTGGACTTACAGTACACGGCCGTTGGATTTGCGCCGCACTATGAAGCCAAAAGGGTTCCTGAGGAACTCTGTGAGGTACAGCTGGTCCCTGCTCCCTGAGCTCCTCGCAGAGTGAGTGTATGACAGCGGAACTTCATAACGTGGAGTTGCAGGGTCCTTCAGCTGTGGGTTAATAGGGACAAGCAACGGATACACACTGACACAGTTTTGCTCTATCCCTTTTTCCATTAAAGTGATTCAGGCTTTAAATCACATTTCTGTTAGCAAACGAAGTTAGCAAATATGAATAACCAAAGAAACACCCACAGTCAGATGGAGCCGGCTCTCAGTCTCCTCCATGACATCAAGACGGAGCATAGCGATATCCCGGGGCAAGTAGGAAGGTGTGGAACGGGTTAAAGTAGCAGTCCTGCCCAGGGCGATAGGGGAAAAAGACCCCATCCTGTAACCAGGGTAGGATGGGGGATAGAAACACCATGGGGGTCCACTGGGGAGTGTCTGCATCACGGGGACATAGCAACAGCCCCGTTGCTCGCACTCCTCCCGGCCCAAAGCACGGTCCCGCGCACAATCGAAGCGGTTCTCCGCGCTTACGGCACATGCACTGGGCACGGGGGGTGCCTCGTGACTGGTCACGGGGATATCCCGCGTGCCCACACTGCTTTGCACAATTCTGAGCATAGAAGGTTCTGCATTGTTCCGTGTATGGCGTGTGACGTTTGCACCCGGTTGCCGAGAAGATCGTTTGTCCAGTGGCGCTGTCCTCTGAGACTGACACCTTATATACACGCAGGCGGCAAGCGCCAACACAGGCAGAGTCACGGCGATAGGAAGGGCAAATCGTGGGAGACAATATAGGGCAGCGCGTCTTTGATTCTTCCGGGAAGTCATGAGTACTGTCCAAACACACACTATGTAAAGTGGCGATCAAATTTAATCACACCATTAGAATCCACACAAAAACTCAACCCATAGCTCCATTAAACCCCAAATAACAACTCTGGAAAGAGCGATGTACTGGTACAAATCATCTGTCGTTAGACGGCCTCTCCATGTCATGATAGTGTAATACTGCTTTGCCAATTGCAATGCTGTTATGTCCTAGAAATCCTGGCTAGCATGATGCGAAATTTCTAGCAAAAGCACCTGCAAAAGTTCACTTTGTTGCATGTTTTAACACTGTTGTTGCCCATTCCTAAAGCGAAAGTGAAAACACTAACTTCAGAGTACAATACCTCCATTTACACGTCGGCAAACACTTCGAACTGACACTGAACTACGGGATCTCACTATGAACAAACCTAACAAGATTTATTTTATCAAATCTCTACGAGTTAAACTGTTTTGATCTGTGGTCGTATTTAGCGTGTAGATTTTTATACTCAGTGTCAGAAAACAATAAAAACTTAGCAGCCTAATTTCACACTTTTTTCGATCTAATCTTTGAGTGAAAACTCGGTCTGATTATTAACAAAATTACATCTGCTTTTGTACAGCCAGCTTTGCAATGCTGCCGATACAACGGCACGCCTACTGGTGTTACCTGATCTCTGGCTCCGTCTTTTGACGATTTTAAGCCATGACTGTGTCTGACAGGACGAATGCAACCATAACCGATCTGGAATTACAATTGAACAATTAGCTGGTACTCAGCGTCTTTCATATTATCACTTACGTCGTTGGTGGTGATTAAAGGGAAAAGCAAAAAAAATATTAATACCCCCCCAAAGAAAAAAAAAAAAAAATATATATATATAAAATCTGCGACCAAAGTCACCTGACAGGGAAAAATTGAAACTTGTGTATTCACAGCAAACACGCTTTACGGGGGCTGGTGTGACAGACCTAACAAGAAAAAATCTACGGGGAAATATTTGCCTTAAATGAATTAAATTTATGCAATTATATAATATTTTAGAATATTGTTTACATTTCAGCAACTAAGTTCTCGATCAATAACATATTTTGAGGAATTCATGATGGACCCTGATTAGGTCATTAAAATTCATAATACACTACTACCGTTCAAAAGTTTGGGGTCTTTTAGAAATTTCCTTGCTTTTGAAAAAAAAAATTGTCCATTAAAATAACATCAGATTGATCTGAAATACTGTGCAGATATTGTTAATGTTGTAAATGTCTATCATAGCTGGAAACAGCTGTTTTTTAATGGAATATCTACATAGGTGTACAGAGGCCCCTTATCAGCAACAATTATAGTCGTGTTCCAGTGGAATGTTGTGTTTGCCATAGCAAGTTGATCATTTTAAAAGGTTAATGGATCATTAGAAAATCCTTTTGCAATTATGTTAGCACAAATGAAGATTGTTGTGCTGATTAAATAAGCAATAAAACCAGTCTTCTTTTGACAAGTTGAGTATCTGGAGCATCAGCAATTGTGAGTTCGATTATAAGCTCAAAATGGTCAGAAACAAAGAACTTTCTTCTGAAACTCGTCAGTCTATTGTTGTTCTGAGAAATGAAGGCTATTCCATGCAAGAAATTGCCAGGAAACTGAAGATCTCATACAATGCTGTGTATCACTCCCATCACAGAGCATCGCAGACCAGCTCTAACCACAATGGAAAGAGGAGAGGGAGGCCCCGGTGCACAACTGAGCGAGAGGATAGATATATTAGAGGGTGTAGTTTGAGAAACAGACGCCTCATAGGTCTTCAGGGGGCAGCTTCATTAAATAGTACCTGAAAAAGACCAGTCTCAACGTCAACAGTGAAGAGGCGACTCCAGGATGCTGGCCTTCTGGGCAGAATTGCAAAAAACAGGTAAAAATAAAAAGAAAAGACTTAGATGGATAAATGATCACAGACACTGGACAGGGGAAGATTGGAAAAAAGTGCTATGGATAGACGAATCTAAGTTTGAGGTGTTCAGATCACAAACAAGAATGTTTGTGAGATGCAGATCAAATGAAAAGACACTGGAGTGGTTGACGACATCTGTCAAGCATGGGGGAGACAATGTGATGGTCTGGGGCTGCATTGGTGAAAGAGTAGGACATTTGGACAGGGTAAAAGGGATCTTGAAGAAGGAAGGAATGCTGTCACTCCATTTTGCAATGTCATGGCATACCCCCTACACTGGCTTCCTGTGGCTGCCCGCATCAGATTCAAAACACTGATGCTCGCATACAAAGCCAAAAATGATCTGGCTCCATCCTACCTAAAAGACCTCTTCACACCCCGCACTGCACCACGATCTCTCCGATCCTCCAGCACTGCTCGACTGGTCCCACCACCCCTCAAGGCACAAGGAAGACACACCTCCCGACTCTTCTCTGTTCTGGCACCAAGTTGGTGGAATGAACTCCCCCTAGATGTCCGAACAGCTGAGTCACTGAATGTCTTCAAAAGACTACTTAAAACACACCTTTTCCAGAAATACCTGAATTAGCACTTCTGGCATTATACTTGCATTACTAAAAAAAAAAAAAAAAAAAAAAAAGCACTTTTCCAACAGAGTATTAGATCGATGGTATTCATCGCCTTGGTTTTTACTGAGCTAGTATCGGGAAAAATTCATTGTGGAGTCTTAAAGCACTTATGTAAGTCGTTCTGGCTAAGGGCGTCTGCCAAATGCTGTAAATGTAAATGTAAATGTAAATAAATTGGCTTTAATAAAATCGGTCAAAACGCCGATACACCATATATAATTACTGTTTTTTTTACATTTGAACAACAAAACGCGCATAAAAAGAATTTACCGGATAATGTCGCCAGATTTCCGGAAGTTATCGGTGCCATGTGACGCAGGCAGTGACGCGTGACCGTTAGAAAGCTTAAATAGGGTTCGGAGTCAGCGTGCGCGTCATTAGCCCTCGGGGGGAGGCTGGGTGGTATGTTGTGGCGCTGATTCAAATAATATTACATTTAATTTCGTCCCGTTAGGTTATTAAAGGACTATGAATGGAAGCGCAGGTCGTACAATATGCCGTGCTGTCTGCTGTCTTGGTAGGCCGGGTGAAATTAAGTTTGGCACCTAGCGAAAATGATTCCTAAGAAATATTGGGTAAGACTTTATTTATTTATTATTATTACATAATAAAACTGCAAACGATTTTTTCTTCATGTTTTTAATTATCATTTTTAACTGCAGGAAGTTTCTCCATGTTGCGGCATGTCGGTGGACCACGCCACGTGGTCGCAAGTCCAGTGAATCTGGGCTCAAAGGTAACATTCCTTTAGTTAATAAATCCGTAACCCGTATGTATTACACTAACATTTCACAAAACATTTATAGACGATATAATCGCGCTAAACTTTGGAATAGAATAATAAAATGATTCATGAACGGTTTAAAAAGGTGTAAAATCTGCTTTTTGTTTTCAAGCCTGATTTCCTTTTTGTTTTGTCAATATTTTAAAGATTCCGGCGGAGGAGCGGTAGATCACGGTGATGTGGCGCCCCCGAGACCACTTTCCCATCGTCGTGGCTTCGGATTTTTATGATCTCAGTGATCTGAAAATAAATTAATTCAATACTACACTCGACTGTGTTTCTTCTGTTAAGCCAAGCACTTCCTTTAAACCTATGGAGTCTTCACTGTGACTTCATAGGCAAGCTGTTGTGCGAAAGCAAAACCGGCTTGTTATAACTGGGGCTTCTTGGTATAATTTCCCAAGCTGCTCTTTTAAAGCAAGCCATAGCGATTTTTTGAAACCGTACTTTGTGTACTTACTTTGGGGGGTGGGGGGGTTTGTGGCGCTCTTGTTGGCGCAGAGTCCCACTGGGTACCGCGTTTGAACTACAAAGCCCGTGTGGGGCTGGGTTTCCTAGATTGCTCTGCAGCGACATCTGTCGTCATCTGGGTAGATTGTAGCTATTTCGTTATTCAGTCCCATCCTAATGGTAAGCTTGTTTGGACTATCATTGAAATAGTCTATGGATGCAACATGGTGGGGGAACGTTTTACGACGGTAACTCCATGCCGTGGTATTCCTGAATCTTAAGGTCTGTGAATTATAAATGTTTTGACATGCAGGTTTTTTGAAATTCAGCACGTGTTTTTATAACGAAAGGAAATCGCCGTTTGAGTTGTGTGCCCGAAGGAACCAGATTTTCCTGCAACCGGATGTTCCATGAGGCAGGATTTCTTAGCTGGGTTAATTTAAGCTAGATGTCATGATTGTCCAATAGGAATGCTCCTTACTTAAACTGGTATTGAACAATCATGACTTGTAGCTTAAGTTAACTCAGCTGAGAGACCCTGCTCTGTGTGACACCCTCCCCCCCAGGCTGATTGTTTCCCAGCATTGAGAGGAGCACCAGTGAATGTGAATATAGTTGCCCAGTGTGGTACTTCTCAAACCCATCCTTGCCCCCCCCTCTGTTTGTGGACTGTCTGGGGGTCCCAGAGCCTGGGTCTAGCAAAGACTGACCCAGTGTGTGATGACATACAGCTGGATGGGCTTGGAAAAGCAAATCCAGTCAATAAAGTGTTGTGGTTCCAAACTTGGTGCCAAAGACCTAAAGGGGAAAGAATATATATTTTTAAGAAAAGGTTTAGCAGTTATCTTCATTTGCTTAGGATTATAATCAGCTCACGTTCTTCTGTCTATGTGCATTTGTGAGTTGTACCAAACCATAAACCAAGTCACACGCAAAGTCATTAAGCGGACTACTGCTTTGAAATAATTTAATTTATACACTTTAATATGGCTCATTCAGAAATTCTAAAGCAGTGCTTCCCAGTCCAGTCATCAGAGACCCACAATTGGTCCACGCCCTTGCTTTCTCCCAGCTCCATGCCAGACAGTCCACATTTTTTGCTCCTTCCCAGCTCTCTGACCGGACTCAGGGGGGAGCAAAAATGTGGACTGTCGGTGGGTCCCCGAGGACCGGATTGGGAAACATTGTTCTAGAGGGAGAAAGACAGTTGTGCCTTATGCTTTTATTGTATAAAAAGAAAGGGGAGGGGTTACACTTGTGATGTAATTAACATGAAAAATATTATGCCCAATAGAATTGCTTAATATAGTTCTGCAGTTTAAGGTACAAAATTATACCTATTACTCTGAGGAAGGAGATAAGACATCTGTACTGGGCTTGGAAGTGCAGCAAAAATATAAGCCTGGTGATGCAGTGTAGCATTGTCTACATTGAATTATTAAGATAGAGGAGAATCTTTTAACGATAAATGGGAAAACACTAGACCAATAATGCTTTGTTTTGAAGGTCTGCACACAGTGGTATTTAACCATTTTAAAGTAGAATCTTTTGTTACATTAAATCAATAAAGAATGCACCCATATGAAAATGTCATGGCAACACTGTATCCTAGACAGAACTGTAATATGGGAAACTAACCCACAGTTTTGACCAGAGTATTGCCAATATACAATCTTTGTATGTCACACTAATGTAAACTATTTAAAACATTATATATCTGTCGGTCTTGCAATTCGCGGTTCTCCCACACCAATAATTTGCATAATCTGCACTCTGTAGCCTTTGCTATTTAAGAAATGGCTTCATAAAAATAAATTAACATCAGGATTATTTTACAACAAACAAAAAGCTCACAGGCCAAACAGATTTTAGACGTACATATTTGTGATTCTTTAAATTGCTTTTTCTCTGTACATTCGTTTGGTGTGCTAAAATCACACAGCATTGGTATGTTTGAGCACAGACACGTGCAGTAAGGCTGCTCGCTTCAGTGCAAATGAAGCAGTTGAGTGGACAGGCTTCTGATTGGCTATTTTGATGGATACAGTGGCATCGATGTGATTTCTGCATTGGAGTGGCTCAGTCAGTGCTGCGGAGACAGACAGATGTGGTCCAAATATAGCGACCACCTCTCCTGCATGTTTAAGCATAAAACTAAAGCAGGGTTTCCCAGTTCCGGTACTGGAGGGCCAGTCCGTGACATAGTTTGCAGGTTTCCCTGCTCAAACGGACCTTTTTCAGCACACCAGCCAAATTCCAGGTTCAGTAGGCGTGTTTGAGCAGGGAAATCTGCAAACTGTGTCGCGGACTGGCCCTCCAGGACTGGGATTGGAGGAACCTATCACTAAAGCTTATGCAAACATTCACACACAATAATGAACAGGAGATCCTATTTTATGGCACAAATAACCACTCAACTATAGTGTGTGGCATCAATAAAAGATACGACAATTTCAGAACACATTGAGGACACTATCCAGCTGCCTACGTGAGGTGATACTTTGTGACATTCCGTGCGGACGCCTCCCTTCTGTCTCACTTAAGGTCCCTGACGTACGCTTAAACTCTACAATCAAACTTTCCTCTCCTATTTGTAAGGTCCATCTGAAGGACAATGTACAGTGACCTTCATAGGCTCATGAAGGACGTAAGGTGACAGGTGAATGCATTAAGATTGCTAGTTGGCCATATATATTTTTTTTCTCTTCTTGCTCTGCAGTTTGATTGTGTTTCTCCTTCATTAGCATCGATAACATGTCTGTCATATTGAGAAGCTAACAAGGCAGCAAGCTATTGTTTTCATACACGGTTGGAAAGGGGGGGGGGGGGGGATGGTGGTGCTCTTCTTCACAACTGCCAGGAAACGACCTTCCTGTTACCTAACACTGCTGGTGACAGCTAGTCCAAGCATGCAGCCGACGTCTCTGCCTCCTTGGCATCGGTCTCCCTCGAGTCGGCTGCGGTCCCGTCGATCAAGTTAACGTTGGAACGGGTGTCCATGGCAGAGTGCATGATGGGAAGCCACACATCATCCATATTTGGCATAACAAATATTTTCTGGTGGTACAATGCAGAAAAGTTAGGTAAACAGCTGAGTACATGTACACAGCAAAAAACACGACATTCTGCCACTCTGAAGTTTATACATGTAAATACCAGGACTACCAGTTTCCTTTATCCAAGAAATTGAATAGACCTTCTCCGGTTCAACAATACATAGCACTGCGCAAAAGTCATATGCAGTGAGATAAAATGTTTAAATTATCTTCATGCATGTATAAAACTATGATATGATGTCTGTCGAGGTGTGTTGGCTTCACAATTTCAGAACCTCTCCTAAAGTCACCCCAGGATTTGCAGCAACCGTCCAACATCACCCATGTATTTTTTGACTGGACCACTAGCGCGCCTCATATGGCTAATCAATACCTCCTTATTTAATTAATAAAGTTATCATTATTATTATTATTTTAATATTGCATTACTGATGAAATGTAACAAATACATGGAATGGCTGAGGTGCCCTGAGGAGAGGTTTGGGAACTGAAGCCGTGTTCATCTAGCCAATCAACAAGGCATCAATGACCTTTTGGAGAACAGAAGAAATTCTTGTTAGTTTTTACCACTGTTAATTTTTATATCTTCCAATTTAAATTGTGTGTTTATTCTCAGCACATATACACTTACTACCTGTATGTTTTAAACATTTACTTGGCTGCTTGAGACATTTGCACAGCACTGTAGACAGAAGCGGTTCCCGTTTAAGGTGAGGTCTGCTCATATCCCAGGTCTGAACCAAAGGGCCCATGACGTGAACTGCCCACTCCGTCCCACCTAACCTGAAACTCCTGATCCAGCTTCTTCTCAATCCAGTCCGTCACATGGGCCAGTGTGACCTCCCGCTCTCCCAGCTTGGGTCGGGCCTTCAGCACCAAGTGCGGTGGAGTCCTGAAGCCGTACCTGCAGCCGAATGCAGCTTGATGTACCAGCTTCTAAGTTCATCTCTCTAGATTATCATTAAATTTTCAATTACTACTGCAGTAGTTTTTCTTAAAAGATTGGGGAGCTGTACTCTTTACCATATGTACACTCATACTATACAACTACCTACTTCTTTGTGATGACTTTGCTGAAACAGAAATCAGAGCAGAACGAACCATGTTTTGTTTGTAGGGGGAAGTGGAATGTTGGGGGAACATACCAAATTCTGTCTGATGGGGGTGGGGGAATGTTGGGGGAACGTACCAAATTCTGTCTGTAGGGGGTGGGGGAATGTTGACAGCCAGTGTTCCCTGGAGCTCCTGCAGCTCGACAGTTAGCAGCAATGGGGTGTTTGACACCTCCTCCATCTTCTTTTTGATGAACTCAGTTTCTGTGGCCTTCTGAAAGTACTTGGACTTGGCAATCTTGTCCACAAAACGCACGATTTTACTTGGCCTGTGTCCTCCAACATACCTGAGAGAGACGGCGACATGCTGTATGGTGATGGTATGGTATAGGAACTATACCATCTTCAAATGTTCTGTGACACCTTTTTTTAAAAAAAAAAAAAAAACCCCAAAAAGTTCCTGATTGGCTGCTGATCCCTTAGATTTCTCAAAAAGGGCAGAAAACCAAATGGAAATAAACTGGCCATCTAGGAGCAATGGCACTTTTCCACTGGTATACAGGAACCGACCCGTACCCGAGCCATACCAAGAAAAGAGACTAGCTGCAGAACGGTTCCAGATCATCTCGGTTATCCACTGTAGCAGGGTCGGCTCGGTAAAGGTGTGGAGACTGACAGTGACATAAAACCAAAGAGATGCTTATTTACTGTTCATGCAGTGTACATCAGGATTTACTATGTTGTATTACTGTATTACTGGTTTGGTCATGCCTTTGGCAGCTAGGAAGCAGGGCCAGGTATGGCTCATGTAAATTACAATGGAAAAGTGCCAGATCACAGTATGGCTTGGGTATGGGTCGGTTCCTGGTGGCAGGGGAAAAGCGCCAATTCGCAGTACGGCTTGGTTCCTGATGGCAGTGGAAAAGTGCCCTAATTGTACTCCGGAGTATCTCACCCTTCTGCCCCAGGCAGTAGGCTTTTGTCGGCAGGAATTTCAGGGGGATCCTCTTCATCAGATGAGCCGGCACTGGATGATTCCTCGTCGCTGTCGGCGAGGCAGTACGTCCGAGGCCTAGGACTGAAACACGCCAAAGGCATTATCACAATGAAACCACCCCTTTCTCTCCATAGGAATGACATTTTCATAAAACCCCATGCATCTTTTAACTGCTTATCGTGAACAGGGCTGGGGGGGGGGGGGGGGGTTTAGGCTATGGACTGCTGGGGATAATTGGAGCACCCACTGAAAACCCATGCAGCACTGGGATAACATGCAAACTCCACACAAACAGAAGAAGCAGAATTCCTACCTCTAACCCAGACAGCGTGAGTCATCTGCATTACCCACTAAGCCACAATGCCACCCTCAAAACACCAGTTAACCGTTCTTAGTGGTACCACAGCCCTCCATAGCTCAGACACTCCTGCAGCACCCTTCAGCAAGGCACTTAATGTTAATCCCTTTAAGAATATATCTAATCATCTAAATGGTTTGGATGGTCGATGTTCCTCTGCTCTGAGGAACAACAGCACTTGCCAAGCGAATTAATTAATCTTGTGTAAGAAGCATTTGTGCTTTTTTTTCCCCTTTGGATTCTAAACACAAAAGCAGTTTCTCAGCTACTGGTGTCCAGCAGAGCCTGAATAAACAGGAGGCCACAAGGGAGCAGTGTGTTCCACAAAAATCACCCAATGAACGTCAGCGAGGAAGCTGCACACAGGAATCGTACTACTTACTGCTAAGGCTCATTTTCATAAATAAGAGGTTCAGTGGGGCAACATAATATGAGATACTACTAACTCTCATTTTACTGCATTTGGAACTAAGAGCAGGCTTTTCAGTCTACGGAGTTAGGGTGCTAGGCAACAAAACCCTTGTGTGAACAAGTAATATATTCCCAGCCAGTCTAGTAGGGCTTTAGACAACAGGGATTTTACACTACAGCAGTGTCTCCCAGTTCAGTCCTGAGGGAACCACAGATAGTCCATGTTTTGCTCAGGGAGCAAAAATGTGGACTGGGGCAGGGAGCTGGGAGGAAGCAAAAACGTGCTTCCCAGTCCAGTCCTCAGCGACCCACAGTTGGTCCACATTTTTGCTCTCTCCCAGCTCCATGCCCAGATTAGGGAGGAAGCAAAAATGTGGACCGACTGTGGGTCCCCGAGGAGCGGACTGGGAAACACTGCTGCAGGCTCCTGCCAGGAGCGCAGCGGGCGCTTCTATAGCAGCCCAGTGACATATCCAGTTCGCTCTGATCCCTCCCTCTCACAGGGGAAGCAAGCAAATAACATCCTACCTCAGTAGAACTGTCACATATTGCACCTGTTTTGTACTATGTAGGTGGCGGTATCTGACATCACAGTAAGGAAATATATAGGATAACGAAGTTCAGGAAATCGCAAAAGGAAGACGTGAGGCCAAACCCAACTCACCAAGTACAGAGAGGTTCCAGGTGTGCATATGCCGCAAGGCAAAAGAAAGACAGAACACAGTAGCAGAGAGAGGGAGGCGTTAGCATGCTGAAGCATCCTGCTGGCTGCGGCAATGGCCTGTTGATTAGGTTTACGTTTGTTTTTAATTTGCATACGACATGCTAAAAAGCCCTCCGAGCAGGATGCTCAACATGTCAGCATCCTGAAACTGACACTAACAACGGGAACAAGGATAAACTTAGACCGCCACATTTATTACATAAAAGCGGAAACCGAACCTACAGAACAGCAACAGGAGTTTAAAAAAAAAAATCAGCACGTTATTGTGATAATAATGAGAAGGCGGCAGGTTCCTCCGTTCTCACCCGTCTTTGCCCGACTCTCCAAACCTTAACCCTTCTGCATCCTTCCCCAGTCTGGCCAGGTTCATCTTGGTCTCCAGGGTCATCAGGAAAGAGCCATTGTAAGACATCTCCAGATCAAACCACAAACCTGCAGGATGGAACGATCTTCTTATGGTACCCAAATATTACACACAACATTGAACACATCAGGTGTATAGGATGAGTGGCAAAAAAATAAAGCAAACCCAATTCTGTTAGACCCGATGGAAAGTGCTAATTCTGTAACAGGAATGCGATTCATTCATGTAGGAGTGAATATTATAGGATGGCTTTAGAAATACAGGAAGGTAGCCTATATTCTGAACGTCAACCTGCTACCAGAGATAGTCCTGGATACAGTGGGAATCGATGGCCCTTAAGGGACCTTAGCATTGTCAAGCAGCCATGTGAGACGCCTTTCGCTGTTCAGCCAAGTAGGCAGATAAAGACATAATTCAACCTGCGGGAAACACATTTACAGACCGATGAACAAACATCAAGGCTATGGTGCTGTTGTAATGATTCAACTCAATCGTTTGATTTTACTGTACACAGTGGGTAGATGTTGCAGTCGTTGAACCTGTGAGCCGGGCAATAATGTCACATGATCAGATTTCTATACCAGACTATACTAACCTCTAATTACAGAGGAGAACAAATCTATCCTGCATACTGTATGTACAATGTGTTTCTGAGCCTCCTAACATGTTTCATAGTGTCACCAGTCTTCTAAGTACACAGGTGGGCTTTACCTTGGTGGTCCACAGTGGGTTGAGATGCTTGTAAGATTTTGGGGATTGAGATTCCCATATCCAGCTCTGTCAGTGTGAGCTCATTCATGAAGTACGGTAGCTGGAACACAGGCGGGAATTTGATTAAAGTCGTAACTGCGTTCTTTTTCCGCAACGGGTCAGGATGAAATTTAGTTTCTCCGTGTTTGAAGAACAACAATTTGGACAACATATATAATGAACAGTAAAGTAAAAAACACCTGCTTGTGGTTAAAGGCCTCACCCTGATTTTACTGAGTTTCATCTGGATTTTCCGGGACACCGCGTCGGCCCAGTGTCTCTCCCTCAGGAAGTCCCAGAGAGCCCGACCCAGAAAGGCATTGACCCAAGCCACTGGCTCACCCTCTTCACTTGGACTGCTTGGCAGCTAAGGAAGAAAAACAATGCAGCCACTGAGGGACAAGCAAAGCAGACGGGGGCTTCTGTCCACCCTCACGCTGGGTGCTAAGGTGGATTCTCTATCCTAAACTGTGAAGCAAAAACAGCCAAGCCCCAAACACCAAGCTCTGATAGAGAGGACATACCTCATGGTAACCAAGCCAGACAGCCACCTCATTAGTGCCACCGCTGACTAATGGGTCTAATGAGAATAGCGACTCTCACTAAGCACCCAGGTAGCAGGTCATTTAATGACAGATGGAATACCTGCTGTTCAAGACCTGAACCACACACACACACCGCTCCTCTCAATCCCGAACCACACACACACACACCGCTCCTCTCAATCCCAAATCACACACACACCCCGCTCCTCTCAATCCCAAACCACACACACACACAACTCCTCTCAATCCCGAACCACACACACACACCGCTCCTCTCAATCCCGAACCACACACACACACACCGCTCCTCTCAATCCCAAACCACACACACACCCCGCTCCTCTCAATCCCAAACCACACACACACACAGCTCCTCTCAATCCCGAACCACACACACACACAGCTCCTCTCAATCCCGAACCACACACACACACCGCTCCTCTCAATTCCAAACCACACACACACTGCACTTTTCAATCAAACACCACATGCCGCTCCTCTCAATCCATCCCTCCTACCTTGTTTCTGGTTCCAGGGCTGCTCTCTCCGCTATGATTAGAGCTGGAGGTAGGGCTGCCAGGAGGAGAGGGGATATATTGGGCCATGTAGATGCTGTAGTCCAGCAATGCCTTCTGCCTCAGTCCACCCGTCAGCTCCCTCTGCAGGGGCTGCAAGAGCAGAACCTCATCGAGGCTGCTCCGGCTGCTGGTGCGGCTGTGAGACAGCACCACCGGCTGGCTGCTACTATGACTGTGGGTAGGCTGGGCAGCTGGAGGGAGGAGCCAGAGAAGACAGATACATGAAGACTCCCTAGAATCCATTGATTCGGGAACCACAAAGTGATCACTGACTACACATCATGATAGAAGTTGTTTGTCTCCTGTTCCAACCTGGGCATTTATTGGAAGCTCAGGGTAGCTACATTTACGCCTAGTTGACTCCTTGACAGTATGTATGTTTGTAATGTGCTATTTGCCTCATTTGTATGGTCCTTTGGACAAAAGTGCCTGATAGATACAGATAATGGTTTCCCTTTAAGTGTTTTCTGTTCCCACTCCCAAACCTAACTTTGTGTGACTTGTAATCAGCTTCACCAGATCTGTATCAGTAGGCTGTGCTTTGATGTGCCACTTCTAAATTACACCGCTTCAGTTTTGGTGTGATCTGGCTCACAATGAAATAGGTCCCAGATCATCACCTATACAATGAAGTTTGAAAAACACCCATCAAATATTTTAGTATTTATGTTACAGAGTACACAACATCAAGTGTCTTCTAAAGCCATCTTTTCCTTTGCTGTCAGTTTTGGTGGAATTTGCCTCAGTATTAAATCAGGTGAATGTAACGTTTTTGTGAAGTGCTAATAAGATTCATCATATACTTTTTAAGTTATCATGTTCACAAGGTAAGTTGTCGTCTGTAGTCACTATTCCATTTGCTGCCGGCAAGCGGCACTGCTTTAATTTTGGGGCGATTCATCAGCAAATTTCAGCATTTCCAGATCTTCACCCACATAATGTGGCTTCAGAGTTTGAAAAAGATTCATCAAATAGACTTTGAGACGGTTTCTGTGGTGGAAGCAGAGCAGTCCCAAAATCATCAGGAGAATACAATACCATGAAGAGGCTATAACTCCAATGCATTGCCCTTAAATGGTTACCCTTCCATATTACACCATAACACAAGTCAAGGACTGAAGTTTTTCCATAAAGATTGTGTACAGTAACTTACTGCTCTTATGCATGGAAAGACCCGCCAGCTTCTTGGCTTCTGATTTGAGTTGAGATGCCAACAAGATCCTACGGAACCACTCCTCCTTCTCTCTGCCCGTCCTGCCGAAAAGGTACAAGGTGTGCTCTCCAGCGCTCCTGTCAGCGTCCGCTGGTCCCACCTCGTCAACCGGAGCCTTAGACATCAAGCCATCCTGTCTGGCCAGCTCCACACAGATGGGGTACTTCTTGTTCCATACTCGCTTCCTGGCCAAATTCTGTGGCATCAGGAATATCTGAGGAGCACAAATGCACCATTTCAGTATGTTCACTCACCTTAAGCTCTTAGCCAGAGTGATTTACATGGTGTTCAGCATAATGTGGTACATAGCTCCACTATTATGATTAAAGGCACATTCAACCTGAAGGTTATAAGTAACTGGGGGAGCTTTGGTAAGATAAAGAGAACGCTTGAAGTTTCTGCCGAGAAAGCCTGTTAAATATCGCCAACATCTCAACACCCAGGAAGGGTGTTTCTGGCAGACCGAGGACATGCTGAAGAGATTTGTCTTAGCTGGTCTGGGAATGCCTCAGTGTCCCCCCCCCCCCCAGAGGAGTTGGAGGAGGTTGTTGAGGAGAGGGAGGTCTGGGCATCTCTAATCAAACTGCTGCCCCCGTGACCCGACCCTGGATAAGTGGTGGAAAATGGATGGATGGACAGACAGATTTCAGCCCCAGTGAGCAGCACAGGCAGTTACAGCCTCACCTTGCTATCGGTCAGGTCATAAATTTTCTGGCTGACGTAGGTGACGTCAGGCTTGGGCTCATTGAATGTGGCTCTTCGGGAGACGTTCCGGTTGGGCTTGGACAGGCGGAGCGTGCAGCCCTCAAGGCGCACAAACACCGAGTGGGTTAGGGTGGCGTGGTAGGTCTCAGGGTCATAGTTGTGGATCTCATTCATCCAGCCCTTGATGAGGACAGCCACCATATCAAAAGATTAGTGTGAAAGTACTCTATCGCTGGCCATCAAAATTATCATCCCAAATGTCCCCACCAACATTTCCCCAAACCATCAATACCATGAAAAACATCATCCTCATCCATTACAACATCTTGACCTAAAATATCCTTAACAACACTTTCAAAGTCCATAGCCCACCTTGAAGATGCCAGGCTCCTGGATATCTAGGGGAGCCATGTTCCACAGGCCCTCGTTCCGCCTGTGGCCTCGAGAATAACCAGGGGCGGCCAGCCAGACCATGAACGTAGCCAGAATGAAGCCAGCGGCCACGCCCAACAGGACTCCCCCAAAATATGGCGGCAGGGGCAAGACTAGGCATCCATAGACCAGCATGGCAAGACCAAGTAGCGGCCAGTGGGGGACTCGAGACACCGTTTCCTCTTCTTCCTCCTCAACGTGGTTCTTCTCCTCCCATTTCTCCTTCCTCTTGCTGCGGTCTATCCCCTGGGCTGCATTCTTGCACCGCTCCCTGTCCAATTCAGCATCAACCCCAGCATTCATCTCCGTATCATGGCTGTAAAGCTGTCGGAGTTCCTGAAACTGTTGTCGGGCCAGGGTAGACATGGAGCAGCTGTCCAGAACTAGTGCCAGTTTCCCCTGGGTGTCCATGGTATCCTGCTCCTTGTTCTGGATGTAGCTGGTCTCCATATGGCCATCGAAGCTGAGCTCCTGTATGCTGGAGGACAGAGACCTCGGCCTGCCGGAGACGTTCACGGTGCGGCCTTCGTCTGCCCTAAACCTGTTGAGCAGCTGGAGCGGCTCACACGTGACCTCTGACAGCCACCGTCGAGAATCGTCAAGGCACATCTCTACCTCTTGTGAGGAGGGCAGCGGGGAACAGGGGGCGGTTCTAGAGTCACTGTTGGTTTGGTTCGAGGGTGAAGGTTCCGGGTCTTCCTCGGATGTGTCCATAGAAAGGGATTTCACCAAAGACTTCACCAACTGCCGGTGGAGCTTGGTAGGCGGTGTGGCTTCTGTCTCTGTGGACAGTGACCGTACCAGACTCAGGAAGGGTTTGGAAGAAATGGTGGCTGACCTGGAGGGGGAGGGGCCTGACAAGGGGGGGTTGTGATCGGCGGAGGAGCTGGGAGCTGCAGAGGAGGAAGAGGAGGAGACGGATGGGTTGGGGTTGGTGGCAGGCCTCGATGAGAGCTGAGGACCTTGTATGTGTGATATGGCTCCACCAGAAGCTGAGGTCACTTCCATAGCTAGCAGGTCAATGCCTTCAAACAGCAGCTCATCGCTAGAATCCACCGGTCTGACTCTTCGACGATCTTGTTCCGGTTTGTCGGAGGAAAAAGACAGTGAAGCCGGGCTGTACAGCTCCTCTTCCTCCTCGCCATCCTCTGCGCCAACAGCTGAAAAATGGATGGTGATCATGTCCCGGGACTGCGAGCGCTGGACCTGCAGCCTGCGCGAGGTCCCCGCCCCTTCGGCGCGTCCACGACTGCGGCTGGTCATGGCGGCTCCAGCTGAGGGCTCCGGGTCTGTGGGGGGGGGGGGGGGGACAGCAGATGCACACGGATGGAAAACCACAGAGGAGTAGCCACTAGGCTAAGCCTCTGTGCCTGCGATCAGAAGCTTGCTGGTTCAAGCCTTTTTTATTATCATTAATTCTGTAGTTATTATCATCATCATCATCATCATCATCATCATCATCATCATCATCAGCACCCTTACACTGTTCCTTACAGCCTTTGCAGGTGAGCATGTTGCAATGTTTTGTCTGTTTATCTATGACGTGTCTCTTGACAAAAGGCATACATACTAAAACAGATACTTTAGGAATCTGTGCCTCTTGTCGCTTATCAGAAAACACTGCTTTTAATTAATGTGGTGATGTCATATAATAAAGACTCTGATTGGTTAAAAAAAAAAAAAAAAAACGTGCAAATGCAATGAACTCGGCAAAATCAGGACAAGCGCCACCCTTCAGGTCAAACGGCCCCATGGGGCCAGTTTAACAAGCACATGGGCCCAAGAAACAACCAGAGACAGAGAAAAATGTGACTTTGCACTCTACCCTGGACTGCCTGGTCGACTAGCCAAATAAGCAGCTGACAAATCACGTGGTTGATGTGATGTGTTACAGAGAGCAGAATTCTGAGATGCAAAGAATCCTATAAATACTAACAGCCTTTGCTTGGAGGGAGGCATATACAAACAAAACATGCTGAAGTATAAAGGCAAGTGAACAAAGAGCATACAGACGGCAGAATTCCCACAAGGCTGTGCACACTTTGCTCTATCCCCCCGAGGGAGTGACATTGTCCAATGGGAGGGAATTTCAGGACTCTTCTATTTTAACAGTCAGGTAAACAGCCTGTTCTCCTTGGGGAAGGGCACAGATATACGAACAACCAACCAGACACCCAGAAACTGCATTAATGCTCATATAATAGTTCTATTAATTATCCAGCAAAAAACAGCAAGAGGTAACCATCTTCGCTATGAAAATTATGTAAATTATATAAACCTGTGAAACATGCATTAAAGCAAATACTTTAGAATTAAAATACTTTTCAATACTTAAAAAAAAACACTATTTGAATTCTGTGTCATTTACATCTCTGTCAGGCAAATATGATTTAAGTTACTATTAAAGCAATGAAAAACAGTAACCAGATCACCTTTTTATGAATGACGTAGAAGTAGATTCTGAATCACAATTCACAGCTGCCTGAAGCTGACCCAAATTTGCAGCATGTGCTTAAAACCTCATTAAGAACCAGCAATTCCGTTGCCATGCCGACAGATTTCCACCCCCTGACCCCCATTCCAGAAAAACTCACCTACACCTACACCCCTCCTTTCCAGAACAAATTTGATTTTGTTGCTATGGTAATCTCATCTTTGGGAAAACAGACTGCAGCAAGCAGCAGATGCAGAGTGTTAGGAGCAACCTAATTAAGACGTGTGTGTGTCTGTATGTGTGTATGTGTGTGTGTGTCTGTATGTGTGTGTGTGTGTGTCTGTATGTGTGTGTGCGTGTGTCTGTATGTGTGTGTGCGTGTGTCTGTATGTGTGTATCTGTGTCTGTATGTGTGTTTGTATGCGTGTGTGTGTGTGTGTCTGTATGTGTCTGTATGTGTGTGTGTGTGTCTGTATGTGTGTGTGTATCTGTGTCTGTATGTGTCTGAGTGTCTGTATGTGTGTGTGTGTGTGTATCTGTGTCTGTATGTGTGTGTGTGTGTGTATCTGTGTCTGTATGTGTCTGTATGTGTGTGTGTCTGTATGTGTGTCTGTATGCGTGTGTGTGTGTGTCTGTATGTGTGTGTGTGTCTGTATGTGTGTGTGTGTGTGTCTGTATGTGTGTGTGTGTCTGTATGTGTGTGTGTGTCTGTATGTGTGTGTGTGTGTGTCTGTATGTGTGTGTGTGTGTGTATCTGTGTCTGTATGTGTGTGTGTGTGTGTATCTGTGTCTGTATGTGTCTGTATGTGTGTGTGTCTGTATGTGTGTCTGTATGCGTGTGTGTGTGTGTCTGTATGTGTGTGTGTGTCTGTATGTGTGTGTGTGTCTGTATGTGTGTGTGTGTGTGTCTGTATGTGTGTGTGTATTTGTGTGTGTATGTGTGTCTGTGTGTTTGTGTGTGTGCATACGTGTGCGTGTGTGTCTGTATGTGTCTGTATGTGTGTGAGTGTCTGTATGTGTGTGTGTGTGTCTGTATGTGTGTGTGTGTGTGTGTGTGTGTGTGTCTGTAGGGATGTCCAGAGACTCACCTTGTGCTGAAGCAGCTTTGAGAAGTGTAGCTCTACCCGCTGGACCAGGTACCCACCATGTTCAGCCAAGCTGTAGACAAAAATCAACAAGCAGCAGAAGGTGCTGAAGATGTTCCATCGCAAAGGTCTGACTACCTGACAGTCACACACCAAGAGGTTAATAAAAATCCAAGGAGTCTGCAGTCGTACATCTCCCCCAAAAGCAAATCTTAAGAGCAAACAACGACAATCCATAAAGATTATTAAAAATTTGACCTTAAACGCAATGCAAATATATGTATAATTTAATGCAAAACACAGCTGCAGATCTGATTTTAAAAAACAGCGCATTAAATGTGCTGCATTAAATATGCTGCATTAAATAGCCTTAAATACACTAAGGCTGGGTCTCGTGAATGTAGCTGACAGACTAGTTCTAAAAAAAAAAAAAAAAAGATGTAGTAAGCATTCCTCCGGCGCCAGGGACCGGGAGCCTGACCCTAATTAACACTAATCCTCCCATCCTGGGGGCTGTGACCCGCTCTCCAAACTCCCCCAAGGGTGACCACAGAAGAGCTCTCACCAAAGCACGCTAACATGACTCGGCGCTCTGGACAATCAGGTACACACTGGGTCTCCCTCCGCACACGCTCAGTGAGGCTTAGGTGCTTATGAGGTCACATGACCACACAGTCACTCTCACTGCCCCGCCTCAGACAGGGCCGTATAAATAATAATAATCAGGAGCCAATAAAAGCAAAGCGTAATACAGGATGGTGTTTGGCATCTGTAAGCTGATACCACTGACACACCCGCAGGGAAGAGGTGTGTGCAAGTGAGGGGATTTTAGCAGCACGAGGCTGGGGGGGGACATATGTGCTGGGAAGCAGTGTGACGTGGGTTAGAGGGAGGGGGCAGGAAGGAAGGAAATGCAGCAGCTGCAATAAGGTGACACCACTGGCAATTCTAGGATTTTTTAAGGGACATAAGAGGGTCCATAATTCATACAGAGGAGCCAACTTTATCATTAGCCAATCATATGTTTTGAATCGATGAGTGACAAGAAGGGGGCACTCCGGGGGCCAATCAGCTTTCAGCTGGTGCCAGTGCCCCTGTTGCCCCGCCCCCTGGGTGGCGCTTTATGAACGACGCGATACTGGAACATAAACCTTGTGTGAAAACAGGAAAGTGAATGACTGATGCGTTTTTAAATCAGCAGTCACTCTAGACTCTGCATTTAGGTGAAGTTGGCGTTTTTGAGGCTTTTTACTGACAGCCTCCTCCGCAGCCCCTGCAGATGTCTATATTACTACGCACTGCATTTAATTACACAGTGAAGCACTTACTGAAGCAAACTGGGAGAATCCAAGTCACAGTTGGGAAAAAAATAGTCCAAAACTAACCAGAATTAATACAACACTGGGAAGACACAAGCAAGGATTATGGCTGAATTACAGGTTAACAACCAACACGGGTTTGGTTTGCTTAATGATGACGGCCATGGATGACACTCGGGTCATGTGACAGGGGCCACTGCCAGTTCTACAGGACAGGCTACAGTGTGGGTCAGCTTGACATGATGCTTTACTTCGCTTTACTGATGACCAGCACTGTAATGTATCAGCTTGATATGCAGAAGATCAGCTCGAATGCACAAATCATAATTTGGGGAATCAAATCCACGATGTATATTAGTAATATTTCATCTTGAGGGCAGGTGGACCCAAATGAAATTGGATTCAGGCCTAATTCCCTTTTTTGCTTCATTTAAAAGGCCAGCTAGCGGCACAACACCAAGTCCCAAGACAACACCAGCCACTCAGCTATAGGTCAGGGGGCCGTGAGGGTGTCAGGTGTGCCCTCCTGCATCTTTGGCCCCAACTGACTGGGGTACAAGAGGAATAATTAGCCGCTTCCTCTCAAATGTGACCACGATGCCCTCTGAGCTGATCTGGGGTCTGTGCAGGTAAAATAGTAAAATCAGCGATTCGAAAAGGACTGGTCACCTGTGCCTGGATGTGTAGGCAGCTGAGAGCTATAGGACCAGACCCAAACCACACACACAAACACACACATACACACACACACACATACATACATACATACACACACACACACACATACACACACACACACACATACACACACACACATACATACACACACATACATACACACACACACACACACACACACACACATACACACACACACACACACACACACACACACACACACAATAAACAATTCAGTAAAATTCACTGAATGTCTTTGGACTACAGCAAGAAACTGGCAGAGCCAGAGGGGACTGACGTGTCCCAGGGAGAACTCAGCCCACAAAAAGCTCTCCCTAATGCTAATCGTGAATTAGCTGAAAAACAGCACGCATACATAGTTCCTGGAATGTTTTTGAAATGCTACTGGTCATAAGAACAAAGCAGGGTAACAAACAATGTATCAACAATCATGTGAAATCATTTACTACAGATTTTGCTCATTATAAATGAATGCATCATTTCATTAAAATATCACTGATATAAATATATTATAGCTTATCTTCAAACTTCATATAAACCTGGCTATCTGCCCTTTACTCTTTTCAAAGATCTCAGTGTAATTAAATTGACCGTAGGACTCATTTTCCTCAAACCTTTAATCAAATTGGACCCTATACCTAATTTTTTTCCCGGTCAATTTTAAAAAATGCATTGTGCCAAGCATCTGATCAAAGTGGGTATTTCTTGCTTTGAAACTTTTCAGTTCAGCATAGCATAATGCAGAATTAGATTGTATAACCAGCTGTCTTGCCTGGTTCAATGTCCTTTTTATGAAGAACCAAATCCTCTTATAAATAAATCACTCTAATGTTTCTAGAGAACCATTCACCATTTGAACTGGTTCCAGAACTAAATGATCTTCACATAATTATTCTATAACCGAAAATCAGCCAATCCCAGCCCTGCAAAGGCCGTAAGGTGAGCTTGTGTTAGAGCACAGAGATTGGCCAATCGATTTCCATAATTCACCAACCAGGAGCCCCCGGGGATCCTTTAATCCCAATGTCAGGTTAAGCTGCACCCTAATCAGTCTCCATATACAGATGTGACTCCCTGAGCACCCAGCTATAATAGCGAACCCCCCCCCCCCCTCCCCCCACACACATAAAAGGGGAAACCGATAGACAGACAGAGATGGACTAACCTCAAAAGTAAAATTGAGATAAACTATTGAGATAGCACATAAGTCTAACATGGGGAGATACTCAGAGACAGATGCCTTATGGGAATTACCTGGTCACTTCACCCCCCCACCCCACCCCACAGAATGTCCCCTCAGTGAAAGACCACACAAGATCTGGCAGTGGGGGAGCCTGACTCTGCGGCCGCGATGCTGTGAGTGGCTGCGATACACACACCTGCTGCCTAGTGATGACAAAAAGGGACTCAGGCGGGTGACAGAATACCTGCAGGACACTGTCAGGGTCAGAGGTCAGCCTGGAGGGTCAAAAAGAACACCACCGGTCATGAAGGCCTCTGGATCACTTCAAGCTTTCAAAGTCCTGTGACTCCAGCCTACAACAAGTGAATAAATCCTTCCATACCGTCACCGCTATGCTAGATCAGCGCAGGACACGCTGTTCTGAGCGAAGGGCCCAATTCACACTCCCCTCCCCAGCCAGATGCACTATATCATGACCACTGACAACTGCTGCCCATTATGCTAAACTTCACTGCCATTTTTCTAATTAGCATTTGGGAAAAAAAAACTTTTGAGGTGACCTCTGGCAGCACACACACAACACAAAGGCACTCGAAATGTAGGTCTATACCACGCTGGACTGCGGGGGGCCTCTTGGGTGACTTAGTTTACTCAGGGTGTCTGGAAGTCCTTTAAGAGCTTCCTTTATCTACTTCTGCAGACAATATTATGGTAGTTAGAATATAGCCATATCACCCTGTTTCTCACAGTTATTAATAAGAAAATGAGAATTAGAAAGGGAATATGCACTCCATCCCCCCCACAAGTGTGTAAAATGGGCTGATCCACCTGGCTCAGCACAGGGACCGCGACCAGGAAGCTTACGCACGAGCTTGACAGCTATTCAGTCTCCCATGGCAACAGGGTCCGCGCCACCTGTCATGTCATGATCCGGGGCTGCCTACAAAAAGAAGGACAGACATGAGCAGATAGTGTCAGACACACAAAAAAAAAAACACGACTCCATTCCTGCAACTAGCAGACCGCCCGTGAACTATTTTCGCATTAATCAATGCAGCCTCCAAACACGCCATAAAGGCTATAATTCAAGCAGCAGTCGAGTGCGCGCCAAGCAAAGTGCAGAGGTAGTGCAAAGTAACATTTTTCCTCCTGGCCATCATTCACGCTTGAAACAGTGTATCCGTACTGCGCAGATTACTGTGTTACTACGTTGTTTGCATAGCTGCAGGGAGGGAATTAAAAGTGGAAACAAACATTTCCGTGAACAAAAAAATCTCAGCAGCAGCCACGACTGCGCCGACGAGCTTAATTTCAAAAATCGCATTGAACTATAATAAACGGAAAAATCGGAAACGTTGCATTGTTATCTTACAACATCGGTAGATAGTAAACGGTATTATTGCTTCTAAACTGTAGCTCGGTTTTAATACATATTTCAAACATACATTCATACATATCATTTATTTATTAAAGCATGTAACATTTGAGCATAATTTTCTATTGTCATGGTAACGTGTGATGCATTTCCCAGCCACCTAAAAGACCCAAATATATATTTTAAGGTTCTTTGGTTACATAACTATTGTCAGCTAACCGCTGTTTTTTATGTTTAAATGATTGCGTCTGCATCCACATGCCTGATTGCTGATGACACCAACACGAAAAACAAATACACCATTTCTTTATGGCCCAAAACAGCATAGCACTTTTTCACATCAGAACCCCAACCTGCGATCACTTACCTAACGCCTTAGTAAATTCATTCTAATTGTAATGAACTGAACAATATACGTTTAATACTGTAGCAAACTCCAAAATACTGAGATTACATCCTATCACCTATAACGGAAATTAATGCTATTGGTTATAGAAAATATCCTATTGACCGCATATTCCAGTGTGGACCATCGTAAAAACTGGACTGATTTACACGGAAGCCTGTCTGGACGGAAATGCATTACAGAGAGAATTCCAACATAATCAATTATTCACAAGGCTGGCTGGTTATAAAACGATTTAGTCTTACCGCATATACCGATCATTATCCTTGCACGGACGGAAATGAAATACCGCTGTACGCCGACAAAGATCTCCCTGCAGTTTAAACAGTCTATGGATGCGGTCAGTCCCCATAGGCCCATAGAATCGCTCCGTTGCAATCCTCTGTACCTATACGAATGTCATTCCCAGTTTCCAATAGAGAAAAAGATGAGATTCAATTTTCAAAGGCTAAAGCAATCAACACAGATCGGTCGGCGTATCTCATGGACCCCCCCATACATGCAATCAGGGATTGATTAAGGTGCTGGCGAGCTCGCGGTTACCATCTCATTAGGTAAAGCATATGACACGCCCCTATTAGTCAAACGACGTTACAGGCTATACTCTGACTATGGGTTGTTTTATTAAACTTCCCCGGTTATGTGTACAATTGGCTCATTAGGCCTATACTTGTGCACTGACAATAAAGATATTTTATTCTAATCAGGTTAAATTCAGCGAAACGGGACAACGTTGAGCAAAATTAGATTCAGCCCTAGATATAAAAATAAAAACTAAATATTGACATTTTGTTATGTAATTGTTTTGATAGGTATAGTCTGGTCGCAGGTGATCATTGAACGCTACTGTGGTTCTATCTCATCTTCGTCAGTATGTTTAGATAAGGGACCATTTGGTATGATTTTATAGGTATGTAGAATGAGTAGGCTTTGCTAACTGAATTGACATGTAGCCTAAATGCATTGACATCGACGATAGTGTCCGATGAAAAAACGAACGTGTGTCATTTACGTGCTTTTAAAACATTTAAAAGATAAGACGCAAGCACCAGTTACCTGGACAACAATGTGTACATTATTCCTGAAAACTTATAGTAAAGATGAACAGTAAGATAGGTAGGCTAACTGGGTACCCAGTCAAATGCTAATTAGTTAACGTATAATAAGGCAAAATGAGATGTTGGGTCACATCTGTCATACTTACTGTGATTTTATTTATTTTTTTAAACACTGCATGTGACAATTCTCGTAATGTAAGATTAAAAAGTGCGTCTTTTTTTGGTTTATTAAAAATGACTGCACTCTCCGCTTTCAACAGAAGATGGCAGCCCGCACAGAGAAAAAAATGTTTTTCACGTGTTGAATGAGCTTTGTTTGACCGCCACCATTCGTATTAAGGAAGGAGACCAGAAGAACAGATTAGACAACTGTCAGTTTAGGGCCCATGCTTAATTAATTTCCTCAACTTAATAAGCTTTTTGTAGGCCTAATAAACCCTATAATTAACAGCAAATTTTTGACTTTGTGGAAAGTGGACAGACACAATAAGAATAAAAAAGCAGAAATGAAAATTGATTAAATGGTGTACCAGGGCGGCAGTGAAAATGTGTATGAATATGACAAAAATATAACCAGTTTTCCCTACTGTAATATCCAATTTATGAAGTTAATCAACCGCACACTGTAGTCAAACTATACCATTACAGATGACATGGGAAGCTAATACTTAAAAGCAGAAATCATTGCTCTCTTTGGCTTTGAACTAAACAACATTGTGCTGAGAGCGGGGCATCGGTCCTGGGGGAGAAGCACATCAAAGCTTAGTGACAGCGCGGCGAAGCCGTGAGGTCTGCGCACAATGACACTTCAGCCGACAGTAAAGCGCAGCATTAATGATGCAGGCTTATCAATCCGGGGGGGGTGGCGGCCAAGGCGGGGACGCTGAAAGAAACCATCGGCGCTACAACCCTGTTTATCAGAAACGTATAGGGCCAGAGTCAGAGTGATGTTGCCTCTTCGGCTGTAGGAATCGCATCTTCCCCGGGCTCACTGGCTGGTATAGCGCGATATTTAGTTTCGTTTCGCGAGTGCGGTAGTGCAGATCCCCCGCTTTCTGCGCAGGTATGACACGGTGTTATTTCGTTTTCTGCTTCTATTTTCATTATTAAAATTTGTTTGAAGTGCACAGTCAGAGTCGGGATGAAAGAGAAAATATGCGTTTCATGAATCCTGCTGTGTTGAAAGACCATGCCTGGGGAAAACGACCACGGGGAGGCAGACTAGCAAATCTGTGGAAAGCCAAGGAATAAACACTAAACCTGTAAATATATAATACAAAATGCACGTTTAATGTTATTCACTAGGTGGACTGCCCTATGTGTTCGCTCATTATGAGCGACAAAATGTAAGCCCTACTGCTGGCCCAAACTGATAAATTCATTGAAATTCTGACAGCACCAATGCGTTATCACAAGAAAACCATGAAGATGGCCGACTCTTCCATAAAGAATCCTCCGTCTGCTTCTTTTACTAATTTTACTGACCTGCAAGGCATTCACAACAAAAAAATTACCAATCAATTCATTGAAAAAACAAGAAATATGCAAGCAAATACAACTGTTTACTTACTCAAAGAAGATTCATTATGGATTCTTGTAGAAAATTTGGAACTTACCTGTCATTCATACATGGGCATAAACTTTGGGTGGGATGGGGGGGATTGTAACCCTCCCAGTAATCAAAGCCAGCCAATACAAGCCCCTGGACCACCTTAAATGGGTGGAGACCTCAAAAAAATACTTGAAGCTATTAGTACAAACTTTCACGCCATCTGTCCAGGCAAAGTCCCCCCCCCCAAGATATGGGCATGATTTGAAGCGCAGAGCAGGTTGATGAGCTGAAATCAGCCTGAGCTTTTAGAGGAGTCTTTGAAGCCACTAGAGCAGAAGTGACCAGAGGCATGGATTAACGGGCTTCCTTATAAGGGTGTTGGAGATGGACCATCAGCCACCCGTCCTGCTAAATGACGACCTTGGAACTCTACCGTCCTCACTCATTTATATTCTGGCAGAGAGATTTGCTGAGCAATGGATTCAAATCACTTAGAATATTTACTATAAATACATTCTGTGGATGACTATTGTTGCTGGTGCTGATCCTAACAATTTGTCAATGCTCCGGGCTCTGTGGCATAACAACACTGTGTTAGTCAATCCACGAGTGTGGCTACTCACTAACAACTCAACTCCAGCCATTACTGTCTGTAGAAAACCATTTGAGCAAGAAACCATTGGGGGGGGAAAAAATTCTCTGACTGCTGCACGAGCGCTGAATGACAGGTCGCCATCCTCGCCGATTTTGCACCCTGGGAATGAAAACGCCAAAACTGTCTGCTCGGGTGCAAATCAAGCTTCTCACACATTTGCAAAAACCTACAAATGGTTTCAGTGGGCTGCAGAAGCTTTTTACACTGATTACATCACACTTTCAGGAGAAATGAGCTGGTGTGATAATCTTTACCATCTCTCTTTCTCTGTCTCTCTCTCCGTCTTTCTTACACATACACGCGCATCCACTCACACACACACACACACACACACACACACACTTACACCTGGTTACCAGCATCTTGTTTACAAGGCGCCCCCCCCCCCCCCCCCAATTGGGTCTGTGCTCTTTTCAGACTCCATGAACATGAGTCAGAACCTAGTTACATTTTTTCCTTCTTTCTTTTTGAATTTCTCGTCTCTCCCCTTCCATCTATCCCATTCTCTGACTCCCCCCGTTTAATGCGCCCCTCCCTGTGCAGCTGGAGTGTATATGACAGCCATGAATGTGTGTCTGCCTGCATAGGTAAGAGTTCTTGCAACAAATTAAAATATTCTGTTTCTTTGCCCAATTACTGCAGGGGAAATGCAGTCCCGGCAAGCTGTTTTCCCGACGTTTCCCCTTTTTCTTCCTGTCACTCCCCACCCCTCTGTTCTGCCAGCTTTTTATCCAGCCTCTGACTCCACATCCCCCTCTTCTACTCGCTTTTATCCGGCACTGGAATTTCACCCGACAGGTGATCAGAGGCGAGCGGCAGGATGCTGAATGCAGCCCGGCTCAGTGGCACCGCGCTCAGAGACGCGCCGCCCCTGTCTCCCATCCTACAACAAACAGCCGGAACGGGAAACGGGATTCGGGACACACCGACTTCGAAGGAGCTATGATTGGCAGCCGGTAAACCTGCAGTTTATAGTGGAGGGGGTGCAGGGGCTTGGAGGTCCCGTCTCGCACCTCAACATACTTCACACACCGAGAGAAGAGGAGACACCCAGCTGGCAGGACAAATGGAAAGATGTGCAGCATGTTTTTATTTATTATTGAAGCTACAGAGGGTAGAGCTATGGACACCTTCTGGAAAGAGAGTCTGAGAGCTTTGCGTGCAAATTTCACGCGGTTGTTAGGCTTAACCAACCCGACCGACCATCCGCACCATCACAACCCTTGCACCAGAAGGATGTCGGTTCAGTTCCCGAGAGTCGCTTGATGTTGAAGACAGGAGAAAGCATTTAGCATGAATGAACAATTCGTATGTAGAGGAGCGTCTGTATACATAAAGAAATAATGACTGCATTCCACCTCTTATCAAGGCCTATTGAAGCGTACACTTTTTCTTGCTTATATGAGAGAACATTCTGATCCGTCCCCTTCAGCATTTGGACTAATCCCAGATATCCTGACTTACAGGCCCAGCAAATAAAATATCCCAGCAGCCCACCAATCACAGGAGTCGTCTCTGCCGACTTCAAAGTGAGTAGATGTTTAAACGCTTTCTATGACTGAAACACACACAGGCACAGAGACACACACACACACACACACAGCCTCTTTCCTTAAAGGAAACAGTACACTCACTGACCTGTATTAACAAATTAATCATAAACCATTTTGTTGTCTTGATGACTTAAAATGTAAGTGGTGTGTATATGCAGGTCGATGTGTGTTTTGTATGTGTTTATATGTGCATATATGCAGGCTTATCATGTGAAAAACATCCATGTTTTTTCTCACGTCTGTACCAGGGATTCCCCTTGGAGCCAAACTAATTAAAGCTTCCTCAGATTTGGTGCGGGGGGGTGGGGGTGTCCCAGGCCCACAGGGGTGTCTGACCTGATTAATCTGGGAGGCTGCTTTGCTCTGCTGGGTGTCCCTGGGTGTCCCTAACCTTCCCTGCCACCATTTCTCAGACATCAAAGCTCACCAAGCCCCCGTTAGCATGTGTAATCACGGCCAAGGTGACATGCAGGTGACACGCAGGTCAATCACGGCCAATGTGACGTGCAGGTTAGCATGTTTAATCACAGCCAAGGTGATGTGCAGGTGACACGCAGGTCAATCACGGCCAAGGTCACATGCAGGTTAGCATTTTTAATCACAGGCAAGGTGATGTGCAGGTGATGTGTAACCAAAAGAATTCCCATTAAGCTGGGAGGGCAAAGACAAATTAGCAGCCCCAGCTGGTGAGTCCAGCCTGCACCCCTGCCTCAGCAAAAAAGCCAGAATGTGGGTGAGCATTTGGGGGGGGGGGGGGCATTTCTCACTTAACCAGGCCACTGCTCGACTTAAAGAATTTATTATTTCCGGCTTACAAGCCTGTGCACTGTGTGTTATTTCAAAGGCTACTGTGTGAAATAGCCTTTTTAACTTTGTAAGTAGCTTGAAATAAAACCACACCGGATTTTCTGTGGCGAAGCAGGTTGTTTCCAAGAGATCTTTGTCACACCGACCTTTCTGGGTTAAGTGACGCGGAAATGCGACGTTACCACCTGGCCCCGCGGTGAGTCTTCAGATATGCTTGGGGGCCCACTAGTTGTCTCAGTCCTGTTTTTAATCTGAGCCGCCTGCATTAGTGGTGATTATGCTGTCACTGTGAGTCTGACTCTGCTTTAGAAGATGACCTCATTGACCACCATGGAGTAATGCTCAATAAAGATGAGACTGGGAGACAGAGCCGTCAGGCAGCCTGACTGACGTCACGGATGGGAACGGAGACGACGGGCTGTATTAGGTCCAACCCTGAGTGGTAAGACACACTGACAAGACAGAAGGTTGGACCCCAGGCAGACGGGATAAGGGTCTCGTCTTCATAATCTGATAGAGACGTCACTGTCTCGTCTCTGAAGCTTGACAGATTCTTCCTTTTGATCGTTTGAGAACAAAAAATAATAATAATGAAAGAACAAGCTGGCGACTGTCTCTTTTCATGTCTGAAGACCCGACCAGGAGGATTCTGGTCTGTGGGGGGATGAAAGGCAATGAGGTTCATTCCAGTGAAATTACAGCAGGGATGGGGAGGGGGTTTGCGTCTCATTCGCAAATGGAGGTTAAAGAGCAGCCGGAGAGGAGACGTCGGCGAAAACGTCCGCGACCCCGCGGCGCCCGGACCGCCGACACTCTCTCGCTGCTGAGCCTAATAATACCGCCGCCGAATAAGTACGCGGAAAACGCCCCCGTTTTAAAATAAAGGGCCGGCGCGTGTTTGTTTGAGGCTACTGAAATGAGAGAGGGAAGTCAGTCACGGAACGCTTCGAGGACCGACGAGGCTCCACATTCCTTTGAAGTGGCCCAAGACCGGAAAATTAAAACTTTAACCCGAAACGGCCAGGCTTCACAGAACCGGAGCCCACGGGTTTTCGTCAACGGACTCCTGAGACCGGACCAGAGCCAGCAGGGAGGGAGGTGGGACAGTCGATGTGTAGGATGCACTGCTTCACTGTGCTTCATTTTACCCTGTAAATACTTCATGATGTAAGAAACATCCCCAGTATGCCGAATTCCACAGGTTCTGATGATGACCCTCATTAATTTGAGGCGATCAAAGAGCCATAAAAAGGAAGGCATCGGCTACCTCAACTGTACCTTTCTAAGTCGGTAATTTCTCCGGGAGACAGGGACAGGAAACGGACCCCTGCCATCACTCCCTAGGATGCGCTGGCATATAATCGGACCCCTCCATCTTCCATGCGACTGAAGCCTTACCGGAGTCACTCATTAGTGCCTCTGATCTCGCTGAGCGAGGCTCCGTCGACATATAAGCGGCCTCCTTTCTTCCTCCGCGCCCGAGGCTTTGAATTAGTACTAACTGCAGCTCCTCCGATCAAAGAAGAGCCTCTGCGTTTGAATCTCTTTTTTAACTGGGACGTCATCGGCTTTGGCGCGTAACCGAGGCCTTTAAAGGAAGTGTGCCAAGCGTTTTTGTTTATCGAGTCACCCCCTTTTTTAAAAAAAACCTCCAATTAACCCACGACATCCGCAATTACTAATGGTGCAAGCAGAGGGTGTAAATGACGCCACAGCTGTTTACGATCCTCAAAATGGGTGCTGCCATTATCGTGACCTTTCACATTATCTTACGTGTAGAAGCCTGTAAGCTTTCATAACTTACGTCTTAATCGTTTTGATTATTTGTTATTTGAGCTCTAACTCACTGTACCTATGACTTGCTATGGAGCCATATAGGTTATGAACAGGTTAGTGCAGGTTATGGCCAGAGATTCTTCTCTTTTTTTCTACAGTGAAATCATTTAAAATGAAAATTGTCCCCCAGAGACGACCGAAGCCCCCATCTCCTGTGATTCTAGATGCTACGAATGGCTCCAGACCAAGAATGACCAAGTGCAAAAACAAACCATGGTATTAAAATGTAAACTTGCTGATGTTCAAATCTGCCTAAATACCCTTCTTGTTTTTCCACTTTTGCCACTTGCCACCCAGCAAAAGCTCATGTTCCTGTTTTTGCTCAAAAGCTTTCATGGTTGACGACATCAAAAGTGTGTATACGCTCTTGGTTTGTTTACGCCGACATACACCCAATCAGAGAGGCTCAGCTCATTCACCATTTGCATGTTCTCCTTTTCACCCACCGCCTCCCACACATTTTTAGTTGTCCTCCTCTCCCTTGTTCCCGCATCCCTACTGGATCAGAACATCTTGAGTGGGCTGGTTGAAGATGGTCCAGCAGACCCAGGACCTTCTCAGGCGACCTGCTTCCGGCAAACTCTGCCTCTGTCAAAACCCGAGAGAACCAAGCTCCCTTCTGGGTCGGGGGGGGGGGCTTCATCTCAGTGAGACACTTAAGAGAAGATGACAAGACAAGAACGACACAAAAGATGAAGAAGAAACTGGTCCAGAAAAGAAAGAGTAATGAGTGAAAATGGCGGCAGACACAAAGCGACACAGCTAAGTTAAGGGGACAGGAGGGACCGGCATGGTGACACCTACAGAACCGTGACACAAAGGATATCGGAGCGTAATGGTTAATGACACACCCTGCTGACATCCATGTGTCCCTGAGGCACAAAGGACTGGTCCCCCATGAAAGGTGTTGGGGTCTATCTTCCAGGTTTTGCTTCTTCCCCATCTTCTTCTGAAGAATAAACTGATTACCCCCCCCCCCCCTCCCTGCCCCGCACCACCCAAACAAGAAAGTTTGCCTCCACTAGAGTGACTCCTTGGGAAACGTGCGCAGAGACAGCCTGCGATAACTCCCAGAATGCTCCTTTCCTCCTCCACACGAGAAAAAGTCATCCAAGATGTTGAGACAAGGGAATAAGCTGGGAAATGGTGGTTTTGGGCAGTAATCGGTTTGTGGAATTGATGTAGGAGGCTAGGGATGCAGGGACAGATGCCGCTCGCTTCCCGATGGTGCGACAGTCGTACATGTTCAGTAGTCAACTTCAAATTTCGATCTTTTGCCGTGCTACCGAAATGCTGTACGATACTGTACCGAAGTTCTGTACGATACTTTCTACCGATACAGAGGTGATGGCAGCTTCCAGACACGCTGTTTTTCCGTTTAACCAAATAAACTTTTATTCAGTTTGTTTACTTTTGATTTACCGGTATTCAGTTAGTTACAGTCCCTGTATTGCTGGTTATGGGGGAGCGACAGTGCTGTGTTATGTGGGGGGTGGGGCATATCAAAGCACAACTGAAACTGGCGAGGACAAACTGCCTCGCGGAAAGCAACACAGGGCGCCAATCGCACTCACTTTTATCTTACAATTAGCTGATAAAATTCAGCTTTTCCCACCCATAAAGTGTGATAAGTGAACGCTTTTTGACTGCCCTTCAACATTTCGTGTGCCAGCATACATTAAAAGTGTAAACAAAAGTCCGGCAATGTAACAGCGACCGTCAGCCAGTGCTGGGGGTTTAGTGCGAAAGCCTGGGATCATCATCATGTGACAAACCCCGTTCAAAAAACAAGGCCAGACATGTCCATGCTGTACGAGCCCTGCGGCCATTGAGATCCCGCTCCTACAGCTAATATACACGCCCACCAGAGAGACACGGGCACCTGTAGTCACGGGACACAAGGGGGTGGATTATGGGCACCAGAGGCTACAGGAGGGAGGCATGTAATCAGCTGGGTTACCTACACTAGACAGCGTTATTTACTAGGAAACAGTCCAGGGGGGGGCTGTTTACCCACCACTTCCTGCCCCAGAAGGCCAAGCCCCCAACCAGCAACTTCCACCTGCACCGCTTTACAAAAGAAAGCCACTGCGTTTTGAAAAATATATATTTTATTTTAATAAAAGGCTACATCTGTTAATTACAATAAAGTACCAGGTCATCCTTATAATGCATAATTTAGATTGAAATGGCATGCCACCCTGTGAAGAAGAAATGAAACCCATGAACATAAATGATCAACATGAAGAACAGGGTTACAAATATATATTAAAAAAAAAAAAGCCCACATTAAAATCTCTTTTCCCCACATAAAAGCCCTTTAAAAAACCAAGGGAATATTTCACCCTGAAGTAGGGCAGTACATGGAAATCCATGTAGGCACGCGTGTTGTACTCGTTTAACACGTGTTCTTTTAGGCATCTGCCTCTGGGACTGGGGACAGGTGATCTTGGGTCCCCCCACCCCCAGGATTGAACCCAGAACCAGGACCAGGCCTGGGTGGCAGGAATAAGATGGCGGTGAGCATGACCGAAACCCGCGGTCACAGACCGGTGCCTATTCCTCAGTCCGTCTTTAAGGGTCACATTCCTTCACATTGGGTCCTGCTGGACGGAGCCTTGCGCCTGCTTCGGCTCCCGCACACGCACACTGAAGGCACTCGACCGTGTCACTTCCTTTTCCCACGCCGGGAGGCACGGACCAATCAGCAGCAGCGCTTTTCACTGGTTGGTTTGGAGATCCGGACCTGTGCAGGGATGCCACGCCCCCTGAACCACTGGCTCGCCATCACTGCATCACTGCGGCAATGGACCAGTAACTGGAATCTTCTAGAAATCGGCAAAGCAGCTTGTCCATCTTCTGGACATGGGACAACTGGGGGGGTTCTTTTTTGCGCACATTCAAATATGCAGGGAAGATGCAGTTGCAGGTTCGGTTCCGGTCCTTTTTGTGATCAGCATCGTGTCTCCATGCTGGTTTGTAGATCTTAAGTCACATGTCTCTCCCCATCCGCTCAGTCTGTCTGCTGGCCCTCGGCGTCTCTGGCATCCCGCCCCCTGCTGGTCGTACGCGAGGCCCTCAGTCCATCCTCTCCACCTTGCCCAGGATCTTGCCCTCGTACATGGGCAGCACGGCCGCGTCCTCCCACACCTCCTCGAAGACGGCGCCGCACTCAAACTCGTCGCTGGCCTTCTTGAAATAGTACCTGCCAAGGAAACAGTGAACGTCAGCAACTGCTGACATGACGGTTCCGTAAACCACCCAAAAAAATAAAAAATAAAAAATAAATAAATCCAGTCCCCAGCCACCCCCCGTCCTCCATCATCTCCTACAGAAAGTCAGAGGGGGGGCCCTTAATGTGCTGTAATCAAGGGCTGAAACAAAGAATCACTGGTTAGCTCTGTGGGGCAGAAGGTCGATTTCAGACCATCTTGTTTGTTTTTTTTTTGGGAGGGGGGGGGCTGTAAGATCCTTCTTGCATAAACTCGAAAATCCTAATTAAAATGGCCGCCCCCAAGCCACTCGCCTGTCCAGAGCTTCTGAGGGCCGCAGTGTCCACCCCCCCCCCCCCAAATTAAAGGCTCCCTTCTGCGCCCTCTTTCAGCCACTAACGGCGTATAATTAGCCCCCGGCGTGACATGAAGGGCTTCCATTCACAAAGGCTCGCATTTTTGGGTGCCACCGTGTCTGTTCCTGTGCCGCCCCCTCACACGTGTGTGTTTGTGCACGAGGGAATCAGGGAGGGACACACACACACACACACAGCTCTTCAGTTACAAAGTAGGCAGAGGATTGCCCCCCCCCCCACACACACGATGACATTGAGAGAATAAGGTCCCTCAAACTATAAAACAATGGGGCTTCTGTCAACAAATAACTGTGCCGCCTCTCACAATGGATGCAGAGTCCCCCGACCCCCCCACCAAGCAGGGGGCTGAGCACCCTGGATTTTCTTTCAAACATTGTGCCGTGCAGGCTGCATGGGGGCACAGCCTGCTCATGCTGCTCTTTCAGTGTGCAAGTAACTAACCTGCCCCCCATATCCAGCCCCAACCCACATTTCTACTGGAGAATGTGGTCCTGAGAACTCCAGAGCTACGGAGGAGCAAACGGCACGTGAGCGCATGTGGGTGCGGCTTCTGGTGTCAGCCAATCGGAATGTGTGGGCAGGGCACAGGATGCTTCAGGGAGAGCATCAGAATACCCAGCAAACGACGGCCACCGACGGGGGATGGGGGTTTCTCAGTACGGTTCCCGTCCGCTTATTTAACACGTGTTGAAAGGAAAAATCAATGCCAGATGTGACCGGCGTCTGACGCTGGAGCCCCTTCCCTTCCGCGACTCTCTAGGCTGTTTGAGAGCTCGCCGTGCATGCTGGGAAGGGGTACCTGTAATCGCCCTTCTTGCGAAGCTGCTCCTTGAAGTGGCGCAGGGTCAGGCTGGGCGACCTCACCATCCTCCGGTACGGGATGTGCTCCCCACAGAAGAAGTAGGTGACGACAATCTCGGGGCCGGGGTGCGGATCTCTCACCCTGCGAGGGGGCATGGCAGACCCCAGGTGACACACTGCCCGCTAACCTGACTCTCTCTCCCCCCCCTCCCCCCCCATTTGACATGCACGGCGCTCCCCCCCGACTTACTCTTCTGTTTGCGCCGCAGGGCCGGACAGCAGTGCACGTCCATTGGGGATGGGTGCTGGCCGGTGTCTTTCCGCCGCAGGGCTGGGGGCTGCACACCTGGGGGGGGCAGAGACGTTAGCATCAGGGGCTGGAAAGGCAGGCGGCAGCATCACGGCGTCGGTGATGGGGGGGGGGGGGACCCACCTTTGCTTGGAGGCCTCCTCCAGGCGCCGGCGCGCCTCCTCCAGCTGTGCCAGCGTGTTGGGTGGGGGCAGGGGGGGCATAGAGGGGTCCTGAACAAAGGGCTGGGAGGGCTGAGCCGCACGGGAGTGACCGCCGGCGCCCCCACTGGCCAGATTGCGCAGCAGTGCGGCGTTGCCCGTGTGTGGCTTTCTGGCGCGCTGGGTGCTGGAGAAACGAAGGGCGTAGGGTCAGTGCCCAAAGTTAACCACCACTGAACTACGACTCTCTGCGGAGAGAACAGGAGGGCATAGCCTACTGGTCAACCTGCCATCCAATAGGAAGGCCTTTAGGGCCCACGGGGGTGGGCTCTGTCCGGGTACTCACCCATGTGACCTGTGCCGGCCCTGCCTCTCGCTGTCCAGAATCCACTGCCACACGCCGTGCGAGCGGTCGGCAGTGTCCGACGGGGGCTGCACGGCCTCGCATCCGCAGGGTGCCATGGCGCTCCCTTCCCCGGCCTGACAGGGGCGCCGTGGCGTCGCGTTACACTGCCTGCTGGCGGAAGGCGAGAGGGCAAAGGTCACCGGAGACGCAGACATGAACGAAACCACTTCCGCAGTTAACGACCGACAGTCGCAAAAAAAAGCAAGACATTAGCAGCAAAAGGGAGGGGGGGGATACTCACCCACAATGCACTGCGACCAGGCTGCCAAGGCCAGAACCAATGGGAGAGGAGCAGAGCCCCATCCGGCACCGGGCCCCGTCCGCCCCCTCACCGGGCTGCTGCTGGGTGGCAGTGAGGTGTGACAGCCTGCAGGGGGCGCGGGTGTCTGGGGAGAGGCAGCGGCAGGCCACGCCCACGCCGGTGCCGGGAGACTGGCAGCCGGGGCTGCGCAGCACTCTGGACAGGTGCTCATCCAGAATGGCCTGGGGGTCCTCGTCACACAGGGCGACGCCCGGCACCTCCCCCTCCTCCTCCTGGATATCGGGCACACAGGAAGTCAGTCGAAGTGCACGGCCGGAGCACGGCGCCCCCGTGCTGACGGCTGCGGAAGTGCAGAGAGGCCGAATGAGCCTCACCTCCTGGATCTGCTGCAGCCGCTGCTCCAGGGAGCTCCGGGTGTCCTGCTCCCGCTTCAGCCGCTCCAGCCGGGCGATCAGCTGCGCGGCAAAGGCCGCCGGCTCCACGGGGCCCATGTCCCGGGGGGGGCGCTGCATCTGCTGGCGAGGGGGAGGCAAGGCGGTGCGGGTTAGTGCCCTCTACTGGCATCAAGTCTGAGAGCCGGCTGTTAGCATCCGGCTAACGGTGCCGGGCCTGAGTTTTCCCGAAATGCTAAGACACTGACTCATTAACCGGCCTGTTGGGCACTACGGCTAATCGCTAGGCTAGTCCAGGGGTGGCCAATCTTATCTGCAAAGGGCCAGTGTGTATGCAGGTTTTTGGGATCATCTTTAGGTCAGCTGTTCAAACCCCAGCTGCGAGGGCTTCAGCCAATCAATCCAATCAAACCCCGCACACACAGCGCCCCCTTCCGGATAAGAGCGCCCAGCCCTGCCCTAGGCAGCCCGTTAGCCACTAGCCTGCCGCACAGACACGCCACCGACCAGCGGCTCCCCCAGCCGCTAACGCTAGCAGCCCCGGCTGGCCCTCGGCGGCTCCGGCCCCCTCCCTCCTCCCCCGCAGCACCAGCTAGCCGTCAGCATGGCCTCTGAAGTCAGGTGCTTCAAAGGCCTCCCCCACACATCAAACAGGGCCCCGGCTCACTAAGGCAGCGGCTTTACATCTCTGAATAAAAGTCGCATGTCGACGGGAGAAAGGGGAGAGAAAATTAAAAAGGAGGCGTGCAGACGGAGGAGAGTGGCAGGGGGTCAGATGGTGTCGGATCACAGGAGACGCAGCAATTTATTTCCTCGCTGCATTCTGGCCTTTGAGGTACCAGCAGCAATGATCCCCCCCCCCCCCCCCCCCATACGTGGGATATTTTCCCTGCTTTCTTGATTTTACACCCCCCCATTTCTCTCATCTCATCGTGCAGAACAAAGAGCAAAGCCACCGGAGAATCCTGCCGCGCCCCCAGTGCATCATGGGAAATGGTACCATCTCTCCATCAGGAGGAAAGCAGGGGGGGGGGGGGGGGGTTAGGAAAGACTACGGCGACTTGCCATGAAAAACGGCACAGCGGAGGTTTACAAAGGAGCAGCACAGCCAATTAAACTTTGAACGGACCCCCCCATCAGAGACCCTCGCCTGATCCAAGACCCCATTCAGGAGTTAGGAGGTTAGAGTCTCCACTCTTATAAACTTGACTAGATTCTGCATTTTTATTAATGCGCGCTATTGGGCCAGCTGTACACAGGGGCGGGGCCAAAGGGACTGAAAGATGATTGGCTTCTGTAGTGTCCACTCCCCCATCACGCACCAATTCAAAACCAACCATTGGCTAATGATTCCGGAGATTGCAGAATAAGATGCCAAGCGGCATGCGCGGGTAGCGGGTGCGTACTTACTGGGAAGTCAGGCAGCAGCACACGGCCGTTCACCTTGACGCTGCGGTGCATTTCACGCTTCAGCAGCTTCCGGGAGCCCGGCTTGTACGTGGGGGCACCATCCCTGTGGGCACACGGGAGTTCAAGGCCAAGCCAAACACGAGCTGCCCCGACAAAGGTTTCACCCCACTTTTCCTCTTCAAAAAGTATCACCCAAACAATGATATTTAGGAGGATTTTAGACCGTGGTGTATAATTGCCTGTAATTATATTCAAGGTAACAAGGCAGATCCACATAACAGAGCAAGTGAAGTGAGACGTCAGCACAACAATGCACCTGTTAGTGACCAGGAATGGGGATGAGGACGCATGTGGAAATCGAATTTCTGGTTCTCCCTGCAGAAGGAACCCGATTCAGCTCTCGGCGTGACCCGTCTGATCTTAGTCTACGGCTCTCTCCTAGAATGTAGTCCCTGATCTGGTTGTGCTGGCACAAACCTGACACCTCCTGGACCCCCCTATAAAACAGCCACCCCCCCAACACACACATTCCGGCCAGTCCGGCCCGGCCCAGCCAGCGACCCTGTGCAGTGACCCTGCTTTGCATGGAGACCCTTCATTCACTCAGGCAGCTTTCAAAGCATGCAGCAGGCCCTCTCATCCCCGCAAGCCCCCCCCCCCAGCATAACAATAAGCTGAAAGCGATTCAGTTAAGCCTTTCATCCCCCCCCCCCCCACAGCCCCCACCCCATTTACAAAGAGACTCCCAGCTGGGCAAATGGAGGAGGGGGCGTGGCCGGCTGGGCCCTAAATCACAGCCCCCCCCCCCCCCCCAGGTGAGTTTCCAGGACCCATAAACGGCCAGCGGAGGTGATGCCTCCCCACCACAGAATCCTGTCACACCACAGGGAACAGCGAGGGACAAACCAGCCGTGACAAGGTGAAGGTGCCCCCCGCCCCTTTGCCCACAAGGCATAATATCTATTATTAACTGGAAATTAAGAGAAAGGCTCCCCCCCCCCCCAAGCCATGAAGGCCTATGAATCTGCTCTCATTTATTACAAATGCCACAAATATTCTACATCGCTTTAATCATTCACACGACTTCTCATTAAAATGAAATTCAAAATTTGGGAACTACGATGAAGTATCAAGCGTCAAGTTACTTTTGTTGTGCGTTCTAAAATTAGCGCAGTTGTTTTGCAATCTTAATGAGGGGACTTGGCCTATTGCAGGCCAGTCCGCCTGATCCCCGTCCAGATTGGCACGCTTCAGCACAGCTTGCATACCCAAGTGCGAAACCTCCAACGCACTTCCCTGTGCCAGGCCAGAGACCACAGAACACTATTCCGGACCTCAGTGACATCGACTCACAAAAGGTGCCAATTCCAGCCATCAGGATGTTAACCAGACATGTTTCAGAAATAAACATCGAGTTCAAGAAGAGCTGTGTGGTGCACGGGGAGAACCAGAGCACCAAAAACCAGGCTGATTCAAGTGCAACCAGCATTTGACCGAGCCTGAGGCTCTGTTACACAGCAACTTCCTGCTGAAGGAGGTGCAGACCTTTCTGGTCTGAGGGAGCAGACGTACATCTGGGATCTGCAGGGTCCTACCAGCCCACAGACAGAATAACGAGACCAGAGTCTAGTTTAAAAAACAAATATTACTCATTGACACAACCTTGAATTACCTTGATTTCTAATATTTGAACCGTGCCTGACATCACTTCTGTTGTTCCCTTTGCCAGACTACCAGCTCCTTTGTGGTTTTTAGTTAACAGTGAACATGTTCTCTACATGCCAGATGCTCACCCAGCCTGTACAGTACTATGGTCACTCATGGAACATCCCCCCCCCCATTATGGCCTTCAATCAATGAGCCACAATCCCATAAACTAAAAGGAGACACACTGTTGAAACACTTTTTCAACATCTGCTGCCAACAAATCATGAACAGGCTTTCTAACTTGTGCCCAGCATCTACAGCACAAGCTAAAAGGTATTCACGGGAACGTTCACACACAAAGGTCATTTACACAACATTGAAATGGAAATTCATACCCCCCCCCCCCCCCCCCCCCACACACACACACACACACAGTTTGTAGCAACCAAGGTGAAGCCTTTGCAGTGACAGTCATTCTCCATGAAGGTGTGGGTGGGGTTGGGACTCACACGCTGCTGTCCGTCACAGACACAGAGTCGTCCGTGAGAGCGTCGCTGGAGGCCTCGCTGTCGTGGGCGCTGGACGCAGGGGCCAACACACAGCCCGCGTTGGGGGGGCACGACTTGGTGGGATCGGGGCACCGGCGCAGCCTGCAAACAGCAGAAGGCCAACTTTCGGAACAATTCGGAAAAACACAATTCTTCCTCCATCTTGACTCCTCATTATAATATTGGGGGGGGGGCATCATAATGGGGAAAATAAAGGCATAATGATTACTAATACAACGTGATAGGAGGACTGCATTAAAGGAAGCCTTACAGAGAGATGCTCAGCATTTACAGATTAAACCACACCAATCAAGTAATGATGGGGAGCTAAAGGGCCAAAAGCAGCCTCATCCTTCCTCCTCTCTGCCATCTTCAAACAAAAATTTCCATGAAAACCTGACCGAACCAGACCGAAGAGTCCCCAGTGCATCTCCGGTGGCCAAATGTCTGCGTGGCGCTCAGTCATAAAGTCCAAAAACTGAAACAGCGCGACGGCAACAAAAACTGCTGCGGACTCGGATAAGGGCCGCCGCTTTCATTAGGTTATTCATAATTTGGATTGACAGTTAAGTCAGCTTCAAGTTTTAATTAAGTGGCCTAAAAAGTCTACAAGTGTATATTTGAACAATTGCGACAGTCATCGGTTTGACATTATGACTAATGACTACTGTATGCACACTGTATAACAGTTCCCTTCATCTGGAAAACAAATTTCAAAGCACAGGAAACCGATGCGCCCCAGTAGAAGGCCGTCACATCGGCACTATTTACTTTAAAGGAAGACAGAGTCCCACTGATGTTTCCCGCTATCGCCGTCACAGCTTAATTCAAACCAGCCGGGAGCACAATTGCTTTACGGGAACTAGGACATGCGCCGAGGAAAAAAAAAACACATAATTTTTAAGCTATTATTCTGATAGAGGCAGAATAGGCAGCAAGAACACCGCCTGGCATTAAGAATCGATATCATTACACCTATTCAGTCTAACGTCTATAGTAAATAAAAATATTATTATGGTCAGATCCAGTACAGAAAGACAAGGGAGTCACACGCACGTACCTATATTCATTCCGCGGCACATCCGCAGACCTCAGAGGCGCAGCCGCCCGCGGCGCTTTTGTCGAGAGCCCAACCATTGAAGCCAGATCCACGGCTTTAAAGTCTTTGCCAGTCCACTCATCTTCCACGTTTAACCTAGACAAGTATCCGCACATCAATTTTAGACTCCCCAGCCCGCTGTGGCCAATATGAGCCGGGCTCTCACATCCGGCACGGACGTATTCGAGGAATATATCAGAGGTCAAAAACATCTGGTAAGCATTTTCCTCCATGGTTGCCTGTATTTCTGTCTGCGCCTGGTCGAACATGGACGAGTCTATCTGGCCCTTTTTGATATTATCCCTTATGTAGACTTTAGTTGCGCTCTTCAGCTGCTTCGCGACGATGCTGTTGTTCTCGATGTATCGTTTGTAAATGGCTTTGGCGACTCGAAGCGTTTTGCCATCCTTGAGGTTCATCTGCCTGAAGCCGTTGCATGCGAACCAGAAATCTAACGTGTCGGCGCAATTCTCCCGTTCCAGGAATATACTGAAGAGATGGGCGCCGTCCTGGTCGCCCAGCAGGGAGTGCAGGGACTTCGTCCATCGGATGAGCGGGGAATCCGGGGACGCGCTCCCTTCAGGCTCCCCCAGTCCATCCTCGTCCCTCCTGGCCGCAAACACAGGGGGGTCGATGACTGCCGCTTTAGCTTTACTCTGGGGTCTGACCCCAGCAAGTTTGCCGGGGCTGTTGCACGGCGCCTCTCCCTCTTCCCCCGGCACCGGCGGACGAGGGGCATCTTCTCTAAAGCTGCTGACGAAATGGTCCGTAAGCGCCCGCTTCATGATTTCGGCTCTCCGTTCCCTTGCGTCTTGCCCGCAGCCTCCCGCGCCCGACCGATCGCCTCTCCGCTTGCTCAGATCAGCAGTAGTTGTTCATCTGTCCCGTCTTCTCTGAAACGGAGAAGCATCGGACTAATTAAAACCAAACCCGCAACACTTAAAAGGGGGCAGATTTCACGAAGACGGACCATTCCTTAACTAGGCTATATGTGAAAATACAAGAAAAATGCATCAACCATTGATTTCTAGGGACTCGCACAACCTACATTAACAACATAATGCTTGTCACGTAATTCTGGCTCCATTAAATCATGCCGTTAGAGACTTCAGTAAACTATTGCAAGTCTTCAGGAAGAACCGGACTCGACCTGCACTACAATATCAACCACGCAGGACGCCGGGTACAGCCTAGCGAGCTCAGTCGCAGTAATTAAGATAATTTTCAGTTCAGCTAATACGCCTATAAAAATATTGCATGTTTGTACATCCGAGTGGAACACACTTGTACTGAAATATCCGTTACATTATCTAAATTAAATACAAAGTATGTATGCAAAAATGCTACGAGACAGACAACTTTGTTTTTTAAAAAAAAAAGATCAGGCTTATTTAGTCCTTGAGATGATTGGAACACATTTTCTACGAGTATGGTAAATGCCTCCTGTTAATCTAATAATAGCTATACTAAATCCATTGTGCTTTACAGATCGCGATGCAGACTGTAGCGTTATCTACTGCATACCGTGATCCGTAGTATAAGACATCTGATACCACCATTAAACAGGCTACTTAACTCCAACACAAAACAAATCTTGTTTTCCGGCGTAAGCAAATATAGGCAAAAAGCCATATCAAGCATAACATTCCATAATGTCCCAAACAAGATGAACTGAAAAACACGTACGTTACACTGCAGCCAATTCACCTTTATTGGGATTTCCGTATCGTCCTCTAGGATAACCAATTGCCGACTAGCATCGGTCGGATAAAATAAACCAGAAAATACGCTAAAAAAAATTCTAATAAAAGCCGAAGAAATCTAAAAACTTAGTAGGCTAGTCCACGGCTGTCCCCATCCCATTCAAGAATTGATCCTTGAGTAGCCGCGCAGTCTTTTAAAAGAACCGATGGTGGGAATCATACAGCATTTGTCCTACACTTTTCACAACTGCAGCGGCATACTACCAGAAATACTGAAAGTATTTAACATGGAAGAAGAAAAGCAGACGAGATCGTTTCATCTAGATAATTAAATATCACATATTACTTCAAAGCGTGTCAGGACGACATCAAACAACCGGCGGGGCACGTAGGCTCCTTCTACTCACCATCGACCCAGAAGTTTTCGCGTCTCGAGAATCCCTGAAATCCAACAACCCAAAACCGAAAAAAAGTCATCCACAATTTCCACTCAGCCACGGTGCTTTTAAGTTCCGTTCAATGTGTATCTTTTCTGGATGGGGGGGAAACACGTCTTAGTTTTACCCGAAAAACAGACCAGCTTTCCCCTTTTCTTCATAAGTTATGTTTTAAGCAGTCAAGCCAAGCGGTAGACCTCCTCCAGGCTATTCCAATACGAAACGGGCTCAGGGTTTAACTGCAGACATCAAAGAAGGGAACCGACAGCATGGTCCCGGAAGGTAGCTAAAAAGAATTATTCGCCGCTGCTCCTAACAGAGAATAAGTAATGATTTTGATCGGCGCAGCACGTTTGTCCTTTAATCAAGGTAGGCTCCTAGGTGTCAGATATCGGTAATCGGTGACCATTTTCAGTATGATGTTAGTAAGTGTTTTTAGCATTAGATTAGAAAATGTAAAGTTGTTACTAAGTTGCAAGGACCTTATCAAAGACAAGCAATCTTGAGCCAACTCCCCGAGGCTTTGGAACGTCAGAAGTAAATGATCTGCCGTCCCAGTAGAATTATCCTTGCAATCCTTCTGTTGCTACATAAACTTAAAAGACACAGGCCTCTTCTTTTAAGACTCAAATATTTTGCGCTTTAACCCCTTCCTTCCTGTGATGCATGAACGGGAGCAGGTAATTGGGCTGTCATTATACTGAGTTAATACCCTCACACAAAGCACGAAAGTCACTTTCATTGAGCACATATCTTGACATGTATAGTTTTTTTGACAAATATTTGCAAATATTGATACAATGAGTAAATCTAGCAAATCATGTTTACGATTTAAAGAGGAAAGAAAATAACCGAGACGGCATCCTGCATTTTTCACACTAAAGAAATTAATTGTAAAGATCTAAGGATGGATGAGACGGTGATCTTGCGACATGATACTTCAAAGGAAGTGACTCTTTGATGTTAAAGCGTAAATTAAGGGCCCAGGACACAACGAAATAAATACATTCACGCAGAAACGAAACGGTTTAATTCTGTGGAAAGCAACAAAAAACATTTTTTAATTGAATAAAATACATGACGTGCATAGAAAAGATGTGCATATAAACAAATCAAAGTTGTACAATGTATCCTTTAGGTAAGATTGGTCCTGTTCTGCCAGGAATAAATACCCAACCTTTATATATATAAACAAAAATGTGTGCGCTTATATAGATATATTTACACACACACATGCTTGTATTCATATCTTTTGGGGGATCATTCATTCATTCATTTCATTTCTATGGGCAAAACCCTAACCCAACAATGACTTGTCTTAACCCCTGCCAAGCCCTAAGCTTAACCACAAGTAATGAAACAAAACACAAAGCTTTTGGCATTTTTAGTTGATTGCAGTCACAGATTTCTATTAAATTTAATAATAAAAAAAAAAGTCCCCACAATGTCAAAATGAAGATTTGGTCCCCACAACGTAATGCAAACACCCCCCCACCCACACACATCATTTAACTGAAATTAGACATAAAATCAGAATATTATTCATAATCATAAAAATCATATTTCACTAGAAGTACCTAGAGGCTACAGTTTCTTCTTCTAGTTGTATAGAAGTCTATCCACTCTGATAAAGTGGCCTCACTACTCATCTAAACCAAGCACAGCTGCTTCTGAGCAGGCTGGAGTGACACAGCACAACAAAGCAGGGTGCAGCATGGTGCTTGAACAGCGGTGCTGGGTGACCTCGTGGAAGATGGAACAGCAGGTGGCATGTTGGTTAAGGAGCTTAATGCATCGCGGGCCTATTGCAATCCTCCCGTCTGTTCTTCGTACGACATCAGCAGTCGAGCTGGACATAACAACACCATAACAAATCTTTAAGAGGAAAAAAAAAATATATAGAACAAAAACCACGCCATACAATGATGCACTTTGGTCTATATAAACACCCTTACTTAAGGATGGCTAATCTTCTTCCTGACTCCTATGTGCTCCTCGGGTTCGCAGGAGACTTTCACGAAGCATCACACAGGATGGTGCAGAGGATGGGAGCGAGGTGGCCTGTCATAATCAGGGGGCCTGTTTGTGACACCCCCCCCCCATTAACGACGGGGTTACTGACAGGTCAGTGGGGCATCAACACAGCGACGGACCCAATTCACACTTCTGCAGGACATTTATCCCAAGTTATGCCATCTGCTTGGCTGGACCGACAGACTTCACTCAAGTCATTCATGAAACACGTGCATCGAGTAGCTCATCGTACTGCACAGAACAATTTGCATGAGCTTCACTGGGTCTCCACAGACACGAGAGTCATACATCACCAGGGCTTTTTGCCCATCAAGCCTATGGCCCGCACCATAAAAACCAATAAAGAGTAAGTGCATCTGTAAGTGTGGCCACACTTCTCTTTGAACAGAGCCTGTGATCAGTAACTGCTCTCCATTACTGCATTGTCCCTGTCGGTTTTCAGCTTGGGGTCAGACTCCTAGTGCGACCCTTTGAAGTCGTTATCCCTTTATCTCAAGCCAGACCAAAGAATTTGTGGAGAACAATAGAACATGATACCCGGGGGGGAGGGGGGCGCTGAGCTTATGACAGTTATCAAGAAAGACCAAGCGGAGTGAAGTGTGAATGTCCATTTTAAGGCCAGACAGGACAGGGGTAAATAAAAGAGAGAGGCTGAATTGATCTGGTTTCATGTTTTCGTAAACAGTAAAGAGAATAAGAGGCAGACCTGAAGTCGGAGTGACCGCTGGCGCAGACGAGCGCCATTAGAGAGTCACAGGAAGCTTTGGGGGGGGGGGATGCGATGACACGGGAGATGGGAAAGCGGCCCGTCAGCAGAAGCAGTCGCCACGCACACAGCGGGGTGACCACACAATTAAAGCGTGCAGCTAGAATGTGCTTTGAAGTTGGACATGGTGGATAACACCCTTAAAAAAAAAATGAGCTACAGAGCTCATCAGCCAGTTACGGCTGGTTAGGGGTATTTCGTTAATTTTGACCAAAGGAGCAAAGGAAGTAACATAAACCGTTTAAAACTGAATTTCAAAGGACATCTGTGGGTGGGTGAGCGACTGAAGTCGCTGTATCCTTCCTGCGTGCGTTTATTCCACGTGCAGAGTGGCCGGAGTCACTTTGATTGACCTTGTAGGTCGATGGTCCTTTTTTGCATTTTTTCCAGATTGGTGAATGTTTATCATTCTCGCAAAGCCTGACTTCTGTCAGTAAAATGCAAATATCAATGGCGTGGTCCCACCCATCACTGACTTTGGGGCATCTGCTTACAGCGTGTAAACGCTGTGCTTCAAATGGGCCCAATAAATTAGCCAATTCCATTCTTCATTCATGGCGACACTAATTACACAGGTTCATACAGACAACTGGTTATTGAGCTGAATTAACTTACAACAACCATCCCTTGCTTGGGACTCACACCTGGAGAATGGGGGTCCAAATATTATTTGCTGTTCCGTAGTATGTGGGGAACTCCCCCCACAGGGGAATCCAACAAGTGGGAGAGGTCACTGGGGTGGGGGCTGGGGGAGAGCCAGGCGACCTGGGGACAAGCAGTTAAAAAGTACATAAATAATAAAATGGGGGTTAGCAGATGTTAAGCTGGTCAGACGACTCCTGCCCGCCTGGACGGCCAGCGGTTTGTGTGAAAGCGCCTATGAGCCGATCAATCAGCCGTGATTAGACCTCACATGAAAGGGGAGAGAAGACGGGGCAAATTTCCTGCTCCGACCTTTTCACCCCCTGCTTCGCTTCATGCAGGTTGATTTACACACCTACCGGCTCGCTGCTGCCGGGACACATGTGGGGAGACCAGGCTAACCAGCATTGCTCCCAGGAAGCAACTGGGTGAATACCAGTAGCAGGCAGAACTGATTTCTGAGAGAAAACGTCCAGTATCATATAAAAAAACTAGAAAACCATCAAAAAATGATGACATTCACTCTGGATATGGTATCTACAACACATCCATCCATCCATCCAACAGTGCACCTAATCCCCGACTGGTCAGCTTTGATCTATGTTAAACCCCCACTACTGACAGCCTCCACATCCTATATTTGTTCATTGATACAAATTCCAGTAACATAAAAGCAAAACATTTAGCAGTGGAAAATGCATATATGTATGAGGAATGTTACGATATGGAAAAAAAACAATTCAAGTAAATATATTACAATAGTTTAATAAAATGCCAAAAATGCATTCATGGAAAAATTTTTTTTTATAAAAGGTCATAGGTCATATCAGTACAAAATAACATCAATACAACAAATACAAAGTAGTGGAAGACGATTACAGTAAGTAAAATTAATTACGTTTTACGTTTAGTCTGTGACTAAATATGGAGACAGGCAATGATGATGACATCATCAGTAGAAACCCTGGGCCAGATCTCCATAACAGACCCTCCCCATGTCTCTGGAGGATTCGCTCCTTCATGTCCAAACAAGCTGAAGGCGCCGATGTGCCTGGGTCACCTGAGTGTGGCAGGAAAACAGAAACATACAAACAGCCAACTGACCACCAAAGAAGCAGAAACAGAAAAAAACATGGGAGGCACAGGTACGGATCCCAAGCACTGCTGCGATATACATGAAGACAGCTCTTAACCTGGATACTTCACTAAAATGCCAAGCACTGCTGCGATATACATGAAGACAGCTCTTAACCTGGATATTTCACTAAAACGCCAAGCACTGCTGCGATATACATGAAGACAGAGCTTAACCTGGATACTTCACTAAAACGCCAAGCACTGCTGCGATATACATGAAGACAGAGCTTAACCTGGATACTTCACTAAAACGCCAAGCACTGCTGCGATATACATGAAGACAGAGCTTAACCTGGATACTTCACTAAAACGCCAAGCACTGCTGCGATAATCATGAAGACAGCTCTTAACCTGGATACTTCACTAAAACACCAAGCACTGCTGCGATATACATGAAGACAGCTCTTAACCTGGATACTTCACTAAAACACCAAGCACTGCTGCGATATACATGAAGACAGAGCTTAACCTGGATACTTCACTAAAACGCCAAGCACTAATGGACAATCCTAGAACTCCCCTTGGATAAAAACGTCATATAAAATCTCACAGAGTGACATCAGGTATCTACGTGCTTAGATTAATCTTGCCGGGATGAATACAGCCTGTCACGTGGCTGAAGATTTTAATTTCTTAGCCAACATACAGAGAAGGACCCACATGCTGACGATCTTGAACTGGATCCATGAGTGAAGAATGACAACAAAGGCCCCAGTGTGCTGGGGGGTGGGGGTGGGGGGTCTTTCAGCTGTCCGGTGTCAGCGCGGTCCATAAACAAACAAAGACACATAATGGGGCGTCAGTCAGGGGGCGGGGTGTGAGTATCGGCCTACAGCCGGCGCAACAACGTCGGACTGTTTTCCAAGCAAAGGGAACAATTTCACACCTGCCGAATGGCGGCGGCTGGCAGAGACGAGGCTGTGCGTGACCCCCCCCAGCCCAGGTGGGAACCTCTTCAGGTGCGTGGACCTGCTGAGTGTTGCCAGATGCGGATCTTAGGAGGGTCCACTGACACGCAAATGTCAGAGATATGCAGGGAGGTTGTGGGAAGACACCAGGGGCCTGTACTACGAAGGGGGTTTAGCCAAATCAGATTTAACCCGGAGTCAATTTGCGAACGCGGGGTTGACAGAACCAGGTTGTTTCAATCGATGCTAATCAGTACTACGACGCCAGTTAAGAAGTTGATTTGTTAAGTCGGTGTTAACTGCATTGGAGTTTGTGTGCGTTCACATGAATGGAGCACGATCGGCACTGTAAGTCACCGTTTGACTCGTGGTGCGATCTCCATGTTTCACGGAGGAAGACTGCATGCTAATTATGCAGGGTTATGAGGAGTTTACATCAACACTGCAAAGAAAGTCCGATACCACTGCAGCCAACAAATGCAGGCAGGCTTGTTGGCAACGTGTTGCAGACTGAGTAAATGCATAAGTACATTTTCTTGGTCTAAAATATCTCACGACCGAGTATTAGACTTGAAGTGTTGTCTGAAAACAATTGAAATACTGTTAATAAATAGAGGCTCACGGATGTGACACAATTCAGAAGTAAGCCTATTATTTGCTGTTAAGTAATGTAATGCTCCCTAAAGTTACATTACTGTGATGTTACTCATAATGTAAACGTAATGTTAACAATAACTTAACTCCGATTTCAAATGCAATAGTAGTGGAAAGCGTACGTGGCAGCAAGTCAAGATGAAATATAAAAACATCACGTCAAGTGGTAGGGATATGTTATTTATATTTCTGTATAGCCAGTGTCGTACGGATCATCCAGGTACGCCGGCATTGTCTTCGGAGAAATTGTAGTTGGAGGGGCGGTGCTCATATAGGGCTGGCTTACGCAGAAACCTCGACTTAACCAAGAACATAACCTGCTCGGAGCAGGTTTGAGACGCAGTGTAAATTGCCATAGCAGCAGGTCTCAAGTAAAATCTAACCACCTTTCTTAGTACTAGTTAATCCCAAAGTTACACCACACGTCATCAAGTTACTCGCAAAGTTACCCCGATAAGCCAGTAACCCCACTTCTCGTAGCACAGGCCCCAGGTGTGTGACCGATGTCTGTGTGCTTGCAGAACCATGCAAAGTGTTTTTAATCAGCAGCCAAACCAGCAGCAGTTGCTCAATAGAGGTAGAGCAAGCAGTATCTCCTCTATATTTTGAGATTAAATTTGAACCAACTCTGAAATAACTCATTACTATTATGCTACCGTCATTCAAAATCACATTTCTTTGGAAAAACGCACTATTGTAATATTGTAAAATTTATTATCCCCATACCTAGCCTAGCCCGCAGCCATAACTGCCCAAAACCATGTAACATTCAGTAATGTTAATATTAATAATTTCACAGAAGTATGTGATAATTTTCGGCTGGGGGGTTTCATGTGGCCTGACTGTGAGCTGCGTGTATGGGAGTGTCTGCACGTGTTGACTCCGCCCATTGGGCTCCCTAGCTCGGCTTGCGATTGGTGGCTTTCTCCGGTTGTCACCTGCTCTCACCTCCTGCTGCGGTACGCTTCCAGCTCCTGCTGCTGCAGTGCTGCTCTCTTCTGAAGGAATCCCACCTGCAGACCAGAGAGAGTGCTGACAATCCACCTCCCAGGCCAGCAGGGGGAGCAATACTTAGGGAGCTCATTCAGAAAGAGCTCTGTGGGGTGGTGTGCAGATGCGAAGTCTGTCATTTCGCGCTGGAATCGCTTGGTTCGAAAATGCAGGAGAGGAAACCAGGGTTCTGTGCACCATTATCATCACATACAGTGTTGCCAAGGGCAGGTTTGAGATTCAGCTACTATATCCTTAAACAATTTACCATTCCTGAATGATGACACTGCTTATATTTGTCTTACCATTTCATTTATATAGGTGGTCCCAGTGAGGCAAAAGGAGACCAATTACTTCTAAGCTAGAAGCAAACCTATTAATCCACAGCAGTTTTAGCCCAAGTTCCAACTACATTCTGTTCTATAGACCAAAGTGACATTCAGTAACATGTTATTTTCTTGTTAGTAGATGCTGTGGGTAGAGATCCCAGTGAGCAGGACATAGGACCACATTCACAGGCTGGTGCAGTGACAGAACGTCCATTGTTCTGATGCTATTATGCAGGACCTGATGGACATTCTTCCAGAAACCTCAGCTAAGGTCTACAGTTACTTACTGTAAACAGAAGTACTGCTTTAGGGAATGTGGAGATTAAACTGTGGTCAAATGTTCAAAATAACTGCAGGCTTAAAAACTACATGTTAAAATACACTAGATGACAACAGTGGGGATCAGTTATGGAGAGCCCAGCTACAGCTGTCTGACAGCGTGGGGATGTGTACTGGGGCTCCTGGAATGTCACCCTAGGACAAAAGACAATGGCCTGTAAACCCTTAGTAATGTGCCTTGGGGCAACTGTCAGGATGGCTAAATTGGTCCATGTCGGTGACAGATGAGCTGCACTCAATCAATGTTGCCAGAGAGAAAACAAACCTGCAGTTCATTCACTGATTATTCGACTAGCTCATTCTCATACAAGCATTAGGAAATACAACCGTATGTGGCTTATTTATAGCGTGTCCCACAGCACGGTACGATTCCCGAATCAGAAAGCTGTGGATTAATTTTCTCTAACGGCACACTTAGTGCTAGTCAGGTGAATCACAGTAGTAAATCAATCAGGGGTGGGTAGTTCAGGTCCAGAAAGTAAAAGTCCAGACCAAGATTTTGTTTCGACCAACCAGTTGAGCATAAAGAGTCACAGAGTACTGAAGTGGTTGGTTGAAACAAAATAGTTGGTCTGGATTTGTACCTTCTGTACCTGAATTACCAAACTCTGAAATAAATGCGTGATTATAATCTATAATTTTAATTAATGTTACTTACTAGGGAGGACCAGATTATCTATGCCAAGCCAGACACTATGAGCTAGGACAAAATTTTTTAAACTACTATTTCAATTAAACGGACCTGGATTTCACTTAAGCCCAGAGTTCTTGCTGTGTGCTGATTGGTCAGTCTCCGATACTCATGCATGCGTCACTAATGTTAATGTGAAACAGCTGGATGAGTCTTTCGATCAAGGAAACAAACCAGTCAAAGGACAAGAAGAAATGAACTATTCAGCCAAGCGCAGGAGCCTTTCAGTTTTAAAGAAGTTTGTAAAACCTGAAGTAAAGTGTCGGACATGGATTAACTGGTCACCTTATACTTAACGGAGATTAATACATATTTACATTTCATTGCCTTCGCAGCCGTACATTTCAAAACATATAAAGCACTGTTTACAGTGCATTCTCCTGCTGATTTCACGCTTACTACACATTTGGCTGACGTTTGCACGTAAAAACTGGCTTTTAGGCTCAGCGGCAGGAAACATCTACCTAACGACTGGCTTATGTTCTTAATGACGGAATTTTTTTTGGTACATTAATAGTGGCTTGGGTCATACGTAGCTAAAATATGTAGAGACCTGGGCGATATAAATTTTTTTATACCGTCCAGACATTACACCACGGAATATGGGATTTCGACTCTTTTAAAAAGCAACGTCGCTCCAGTATTCTGAAATCCCCCAAGATACAGTTGTCACGCGGGTGAGACCCCCGCTCACCTGCGAGCGCAGCGAGGTGATGGTGCCGTCCAGCTCCCGCCGCAGCGACGCTGGCATCAGCCCCTTGATCTTGAGCTCACACTCCTGCCGAACCTGAGTGACCTGGGGGGGGGGGGGGGGGGGGGGCAGACATACGCGTCATGCTGAGTCTCAGGCCGCCATGTGGGGAGGTGGTCCTATCTGATGGCTGATTACACCGTCCGAGGCGCCGGTCAGGAACACCCCCACATTACACACATTTGGGGGGGGGCAGGATACCCGCTTCCTGGCTGTCCACTGCCTGTGTCCTTCATTTGGCTGGAATTCCACCATGTGTCACTGCTGCAGGCCACCAGTGCTGGGGCCAGATGTTTTCAACAGACTCTGACTTTTTATTTATGACTTTTTGTTTTGGTGGGGAGGCCGGGTTGATATTGAGGATGGCAAAGATGGCCACCCTTCCTAAAATAATTGCCCTGGTCGTGGACTTGAGCAGAAGTCCTACCCTTTCTGTAATTTCTTGGGGCCGAGGTGACAGGGCAGGTGGACCTGCACTGCCTCTCCTCTGCTTCTCTGACATTTTCCTGGGGGGCTTCTTGTGATGTTTTATCCTGTATGAGTACTAGGCATGGTAAGGCTAAGCGTGAGCCATTTTCAGGAATTATATGCTGGGGAGGGGGGGGGCTTGTGTGTAAGAATATTGCCACCCAAGGAGTAGAATGGTGAACATCAGATCTTATCAGATCTTTCCTGTATTTCTGGATCTTTCTCAGGTATTGTGCCATAGAGCTGTTTCCACGGCGATGCAGCCCAGTGCTCCCGGGTCTTTTGCTGTGCCGATTCAGACGCGGAGCGCCTTGGTACCAAATGCCGCCGTCTTGCGGCGCCTCTTCCTCCGTTGACAGTAAACCCGGTTTATTTAAGGTGCTTGTCACACAGATGTCTCCAGTGATGGATGCTAAGAGGTTCTGGCTGGTGTAGGCCTACCCACCCTTCAGTACGGCACCTCGCCATAAACAGCTCCGCCCACAGAGCTTGTCGCTTTTAACGTGATGCAACGGCATGTAAACTCCCCGAAAGGTGTCACCAAAAAAAAAAAAAAAGAGCCAGAACATGAAATAGGGTTTACTCAGAGCAAGGCTTTTACATCTCGAGATTAAATCAGTTCTTCCTTAAGATTTGTTCCCTCCTTCAGATAAGTCTGCTTCTTTCTCAGCCAAATACAGCCGCCGTGTTTGGATGCATTCAGCACTGACGGGGCAAACAGCCGAAAATGGGGCCGTGATGCTTTTGATAACTCAGACTAAACTGCCGCCGCATTGCAAGGGGCTTGATGTGGGCCGACGTGGGAGGGGAGATAGCAGCCTTGCAGCATGGGGGGGGGGGGGGGCATGACAAGGACCTGATGGGTGTTTGGCTCCATGTCTGAAACTGCACACCAGAGGGACAGGTAAAAAAAATAAATAAAAAGGTTTTCAATTCCAAACAATATACAAACCAGGAACCAGGAGAAGTCTGACAACGTTACATTTTGGTACACGGTCACTGTCACATCAATGGGTGACAAATCTGTAAAGGACAGCGTCCCAGTTAATGTATAAACACTGTATATGCATGCCAGTGGGCCAGGGAGAGGGATGGGAACGCAGCAGGGGACACCAGGTAGAGCCCATCTCCTCCAAAGCGAAAATCTGAGTGGCTGAACTGTCAGTTCAGTGACGGACAGGTGGCATCAGGGAGAGTAATCAGCATGGTCACACGACAGCAGAAAGTGTTGTGACAAAAAACAGGGTCGACCTGACATCAGACAAACCCCTAAGAACACGGATACCATGCCTTGCTGAACCACAGAGAAACGCTCAAACGCCACGAGGCAGCGGCGACCAGCAGAAATACCTGCTGCTGCATCTCCAGCTCCTTGCTTATTAACTGCTTCTCGACAGCATGAACCTGCCTCTGCAAGTTCTCCACCTTCTCCTGCAGAACCTGCACAGGGAGAATGAGAGATGGACAGAGAGGAACCATTAATCTCTACTGTGCAGAAGTGATACCACTGCAGCAATACAGTGGAAAGTTGAATAGGAGTAAATTAAATTAGACAGTACTAGCAGCAGCGTGGTTTGGGACAGTATGGAGATGAGACAGCAGGCCCATACAGCATCACGCTGAATTATGGCTCACTAAGGGCTGTCTGACCCACTCCTCCTCCACGGGACGCTATCACCAGTCACCCACTCATCTGTCGATCTGACTTTTTAGGGGAGGAAGTAACAAAGCTGTTGCAGATGTTGGAACGTGATAGTCTTCATGTCCCGTAAACAGTGGCTCCGAACACAACAGGCCAGAAATGAATCACCGGATTATTACAACACACACACACATTTGTATTCATATCTTTGTGGGGACTCTTCATTCATTTCTATGGGGAAAAACCCTAATCCTAAAAATGACAACCTTAACCCCTACTCAGCCCTAACCTTAAGTAACCAAACAGAATACAAGACTTTTGGCATTTTTCGTTTTTTGATTGCAGTCACAGATTTTTTATAAAATTGAGTGTCCCCTTCTAGGCACCAAAAAAATGGTAACAGGTTTGTATCACACTGTGGGGACATTTGCTCTCCATAATGTAATATACACATAACCCACCCGCACGCACGCACCATCCCACCCACTCACCACATGCACACCTTCAAAGATGAAACCCTGGACTTATTTCCTGGGTGGTCCTTGTGTGAAGATCAGCGGAGCAGTGCACTCTGGGTAAGTAAAAGCTTTGTCTGGTTAGTAGTAGAAACTCTTGATGTGGATCTCTATTTACGGCACCACGCAGAAAGATTTACAAACGTTAAAACGGCAGATTAAAGGGATCCCTTTAACTATCGCTGGTAAGGAGCAAGACGAATTCAAACCTTCGAACCCAGGACCCCAGAGCCTGTGTGGGATACAGGCTGACACCACACCAAACCACCAAAAAGCCCCAGACTCCCGCAGGCCCAATGTATGTGAGGGGGGAAATGAAAATGAATATTTTTTTGCTCCCCACCATGTTGATCTCAATCCTTCAATTATTGCTGCTGACGTCTGATGCTTGGCGAGTGGCCTGACAGGGTGATTTATCGCTGCAGCGTACGGCTCTGCGTTACGTCATCCCAGCCTGGTAAAGAAGCATTAATTACTCCGTTTAGTTGGCTCCGTATTCATTGCTCCCTCCATGTGATCTTAAATTTGCGTGTACCATGGGAAAAACAACTTAATTTTCTCCCGATTTATGGAACATAAATCAAAGGCGGAGAGCGAGACACGTTACAATGAGAGAACATTCTGGAAACTGAAATGAGCTTTTTAGTTGGGGATTATATTCCCATCCAGATTGACTGGTCTGTTTCTCCCTCCCCCAGCTGATGGTTCTGCACCCTCCTCCCCGATCGCTCCAAACATCGACTCTGACATGAAATAACGGCAGCAAAAACGGTTTATAATACAAGGAGTTATTCTTAATTCCAACCGTCCCCTCAACTACTAACTGAATTGAGACTTTATTTTGCCGTCTGCACAGGTACTGAAGCACATGTACGAAAATACCTAATCAATCACAAAAAAAAGCACTTTCGAGCACTGCTGTTTGACCCCAGTGTCCAGCAATGTCCCCATACTGCAGTGAGGTCATAATAAATACACCAAAGGGATTATGGGAGCTCTGTGTAAAGGGAACCCGCGTAGGGACAGGATGGTCACTCTGCCAGGACAAAGAGCTCTCTTAATTTGGCGGGGGGAGGGGTGGCTAATTGTTTTCCAATAGGCATCCTGCTAACAGCGATCCACAACAAAAGACTGTCTGCTGGCTTCCGGAGTCCGAGGCGACCGGCCGCCGTTATCGCTCCAGCGATTTAACTTTGCGACGGAGGGAAATTAAAACATCTGGGGAAATTCGCTGGGCCACTTTGATGTTGGAAATTAGAACAAAAAAACACAAAAAAAACCGGAAGAGTTGCCGTCGCAGCCAGAGCAGTCTTTGAGGAGATGGTAGCGACAGTTTAAAAACAAGGCATGGATGTAAACAACTCCTTGGTAACAGTGGCAGCGCTGGGGGCCACACATACCTCATTGAGGGAGGGGCTATTCTGGGGTTAAAACAATCAAAGCGGGCAAGCAGAACGGCGTTAATCAATTTGTCGGGGTACTTTAGGTGGGAATTTCATAGGGGGAACAATTACAGTACAGTTTAACCTTAACTAAACAGGCGAGAGGGAAATCCGATATAAACAGTGCAGCGGGGACGAGTGCGCTGAAATACGGCGACGAACGCGGCCGGCTTTGATGTCTTCCCTTCTGTCTTTCATCCTTCAGCTTTCATAACGTGCCTTTGATGTAAGCGTGTAACAAAGTCTCTTCTGCAGACCAAAGAGTAACGCCATCTCACCCCGGCTGCTTCCCGTACGCGTCTGCGCTGACATAAACAGGTCGGCCACTCAGCGGGCCAACCCAGATTCAGAGTCGACTGTGACGAGGGTGTGGATCCTAAAAGTAGAGGGCTGGGGTGGGGGGGCGAGGGCTGGGGGTGGGGGTGGGCATCGGCGGGCAGGCCACAGGCGAACAGCGGCGGGTTCCCGAAATGAGGTGAAAATGAGACATTTTGTGGCATTTCCTCTGCAAAAATGAAAGTAAACGCTGTTCAAGCTGGCATCCTTAGACCTGGATTGGAGGGGATTCTGGCCGAAACTGTGTGATCTTGTGCCATGGAGATCACAAGTTTAGACTGTAGACAGAAACCGGCTTAGAAACAGCCCATGTAGGCGCATAATGCCGGCATTCATTCTTATTATACTCACAGGCATCATGGCCAGGACGCAGAGAAAACAGCTTTTAACTGATTTGTTTTTCCAAAACTGTAAATTTAGATTCAGAATGCTTTAATTTGGCTTAGAGATAACCCACTGTATACCACAAACTTTCCAAAGTTGTCTGCAGGAATGAAAATGGCTTAAACAAAACTGTGGAGTAACAATGTATCCCCACCTTGCTGTTGATGTCTGCATTGCGGGTGAGCATCTGCCTCTCTGCCTCCCAGCGTGACTCCGCCTCCTGGCGAAGCTGTCGACTCTCCTCTCGAGCTGCATGTAAGCTGACCTGTAGGTCTGTGATCACCTGTGCAGGGAAGTGTGACATTAGTCTGACAGAGCTGGTGGTGAACACTGAAATGGAAAGCGGGCCGACAGAGCTGGTGGTGAACACTGAAATGGAAAGCGGGCCGACAGAGCTGGTGGTGAACACTGAAATGGAAAGCGGGCCGACAGAGCTGGTGGTGAACACTGAAATGGAAAGCGGGCCGACAGAGCTGGTGGTGAACACTGAAATGGAAAGCGGGCCGACAGAGCTGGTGGTGAACACTGAAATGGAAAGCGGGCCGACAGAGCTGGTGGTGAACACTGAAATGGAAAGCGGGCCGACAGAGCTGGTGGTGAACACTGAAATGGAAAGCGGGTCGACAGAGCTGGTGGTGAACACTGAAATGGAAAGCGGGCCGACAGAGCTGGTGGTGAACACTGAAATGGAAAGCGGGCCGACAGAGCTGGTGGTGAACACTGAAATGGAAAGCGGGCCGACAGAGCTGGTGGTGAACACTGAAATGGAAAGCGGGCCGACAGAGCTGGTGGTAAACACTGAAATGGAAAGCGGGCCGACAGAGCTGGTGGTAAACACTGAAATGGAAAGCGGGCCGACAGAGCTGGTGGTAAACACTGAAACGGAAAGCGGGCCGACAGAGCTGGTGGTAAACACTGAAACGGAAAGCGGGCCGACAGAGCTGGTGGTAAACACTGAAATGGAAAGCGGGCCGACAGAGCTGGTGGTAAACACTGAAATGGAAAGCGGGCCGACAGAGCTGGTGGTGAACACTGAAATGGAAAGCGGGCCGACAGAGCTGGTGGTGAACACTGAAATGGAAAGCGTGCAGACAGAGCCAACTTTATAGAATCACCTTTATCAGCTATATATATTTACCAGAAGAGAAAATAAATGACACTGATGACAGTGATTATCTGATGTAGTGATGGCATTGATGACAGTGATTATCTGATGTAGTGACAGCACTGATGACAGTGATTATCTGATGTAGTGACAGCACTGATGACAGTGATTATCTGATGTAGTGACAGCACTGATGACAGTGATTATCTGATGTAGTGACGGCACTGATGACAGTGATTATCTGATGTAGTGATGGCATTGATGACAGCGATAATTTGATGTAGTGATGGCATTGATGACAGTGATTATCTGATGTAGAGATGGCACTGATGAGGACAACTATCTGTCATAATGGAGATCAGCTATAAAGCTGAAGGTTTGTGCCAAGCTGGGTCACACGTGTAAATATGCAGACGGGTGAGAAGTAACTGGCCGGAAGTGCGACTGGTGCGGGTTGCGGGTTCAAGCCCCAGTTGAGATAGAAACCCAGATTGCAATAATTCAGCAAGAATTTCACAATTCATAAGCTGGAAACATGTAAAATCCCAGACATATGGAAAATTTGACCTACTACATAACAATCATAATGCAAGGGAGGTTTCCTCTGAAGTTTTTCCAGGTCTTTCAGATAATATCCTTTGGGGGGGGGCATAAATTAATAAAAATAATAATAATAAAATAATACCTGGGCTGATTTAGACAGCTTCAGGCTGAACTCCTTCTCCATCTGCTTCAGCCTGCTGTTGTTCTGAAAGGACAAAAAAAATCAATAAATAAAATAAACTGCCGACAGCGATGAAAACGCCCATGTGGACAGCTCACACGTGACCTCTGACCCCGCCTGCGCCGTCACCAGGAAGACTGGCTGTGCGCCAGGCTCAGCCCCCCCATCCCCCCCAACTCGCTTTTCATATGCCGCCAACCATTCATCATTTAAAAGAAAGGCGGGGGGGGGTTTGGGGGGGGGAAATACCACTGTTGCCAATTATTTGAAGAGAAGAACAGACTTCTGTAAAGAAAAAGGAAAATATTTTTGCAGGGTACAAAAAAAAATGTATATGTATCTGAATAACTCAAAAAACACAAATCTAACAATGGAAATGTGTCGTTTCCTTGTAGCCTGGCTGCACGAGAAAACGAATCGCAAACGCCAAAGTGCGCGTTTGCTCTGTTTACGTTCCTCTTATCAACAGTGCCAGCATGTGTGTACGACTCAGGCTACGGTTAACAGACAAGATGCGGGGGGGCGATATGCTCCCGCACCCCCAGCCCTCGCCCCCCCCGGAAAGGAAATAGAGGGTTAAGCTTTGCTAGTGCTACTTGGGAAATCTCTGAAAAGATCAAGCTCAACTCTGTGTTGAGCTGCTTAGCCGGTGCTTTTGAATCTGTTTCTAGCCAACTGATGTTAGGGTACAACAGCATCGTCCTCCAGGCTCTCTGACTGGCAGCCTTCAGTCAGACTATGAAGACAGGCTTGATAAAAATGAGAAGCTGGCTGCTGAACAAAGTGAACATCTTTACTTTAATCCAGAGCTCTTCCCCAAAAGGAGAGAAGGCCTCAAATGTGGTATAAAGAACTAAAAGACCAAAGCTGACATCTGGAATAAAAAAAGCAGTACAATACACATCTGGAAGGCAGTGCGCAGATCGTTTCGGGGAGAGACGCGGGAAGATGACAAGACGCTGCACCAGGACAGACCATACCGGCAGCTGCACAACATGTAGAGAAACGTTTGTGTTGGGGCTCATCTGAGGCTGTTTCCAGCACAGGGCTGGAATAATCCTGCTGGAATGGGAAAAGGGCCGTGGGCACAAGGGCAAAGAAAAGGTACAGCTTAATTCGGGAACAGCCAGCTCCTTGCCAAGAACACCATTCAGTCATAATAGGGTGGAAGAGAAAGAGAAAAGGAGGAATGGAAAACGACAAAAATGAGACAGGATGTGTTGGCGCAAGCTTTATCCTGCATTCGCGTTTGTTATTCATTAAATGCCGGAGTGGCGAAGATGGAGAAGACAGGCAAGAGAAACTCTGCAAATACGGCAGACAAGCAGGCTCATGCTGCCACTTTCTGCAGTTTTCATTAAAGAAATAAACCTGACTTAAAAAAAAAAAAAAGAGACAACTTTCATCTTGGAGGAGAAGCCGGGAAGAGATCGGCGCATCCGTCCGCGAGGCCAGACTGTGCAAATCTGATTTTCTACAAATGAGCGAAGCCCTTGTTCTGGCGCTCAGAGGTGACTGTCAAACTACTTTGATCTTTTTTTGTTCCCCCACCTCCCCCCAACACATACGGCGCCGTGTAATCCGTGTCGGAAAAAATAATGTGATTTACTATATCTCTAAATGGCAGAAAGCGGCTGACAGAAACTAATAATTTGTAACTCGAAAAACAAAAAAAAAACTGAAAACAACAACAAAAAGCTATTGGCGGCAAAACAAACGGTTATTAAGCAGGTGTTTCGTTTGCAGAAAAACAGCACTGAGCTCTGACATCCACTGCTGCTGTCCAGTGGATTCCCCCGATGGTGCCACATCACTAAGGGAAGGTTTAGCATGTTAGCATCTAGCACCTACAGACCTTATCAGGAGAGTCTGTCCATTACGCTGCACCTACAGGCATTAGTAGTGGAGGCCGAATGTGTCCATTAGGCTACACCTACAACTGTTTGCATCAGACGAGGAGCATTGCCATTAGCATACGCTCCAGGCATTAGCAGTAGATGTGACTCCTGTCCATTAGCATATGCTCCAGGCATTAGCAGTAGATGTGACTCCTGTCCATTAGCATACGCTCCAGGCATTAGCAGTAGATGTGACTCCTGTCCATTAGCATACGCTCCAGGCATTAGCAGTAGATGTGACTCCTGTCCATTAGCATATGCTCCAGGCATTAGCAGTAGATGTGACTCGTGTCCATTAGGCTACGCCTACAGGCATTAGCAGTAGATATGACTCGTGTCCATTAGGTTACGCCTACAGGCATTAGCAGTAGATGTGACTCGTGTCCATTAGGTTACGCCTACAGGCATTAGCAGTAGATGTGACTCATGTGCATTAGCATACGCTCCAGGCATTAGCAGTAGATGTGACTCGTGTCCATTAGGCTACGCCTACAGGCATTAGCTGTGGCTATCAAGTGTATTCATTAGGAATACATGGGGAAGCTGGGAGGGAGTGTGGACTGACTGCAGGTCCACTGGTTTAGGAGGAGAGTAACAACAATGAGCAGCGGCAGTTGGGCAACAGTTCAGGCACAGTCTGATGTATGGTGGCCCACGACTGTGGCCCATCGCCAGGGGCCCCCGCTACAGACGGAGGAAACACGGCCAGCTGCTGCCACTTAACAAAGTGCCCCCAGCCAGCCCCCGCTTCTCCTCCTCCTCGCCGTCTCTTTGTTACCGCCGCCTTTCCCAGCGCTTGGACACGTAAAAACACGCACGTCTGTGGCATGTGGTGCGCGGGGTTGCCATGGCGATCCCCACGCTCAGAGGAGGGGCGAGCATCTGCCACCGCTGCCTGCAGTGCGGCTCCGTATGTAGGGGGGGGAACAGGGCGGACATTCATTCTCGAGCCTGCAGTCGCGGCTTTGGCTCTTTGACCTTCTGCATCCAGGTGAACGGGATTATGGGGAATGGCAGAAGCTGCCAGAATCGGTTAGAAGGGGCTCTCCTCACGAGGCCAGCAGACTGAAGCATTTAAGGGGAACTGCCAATGTTGAGGCTTTGTCGCCTCTGATCATAAACCTTTTGGCCTTTATTAGATGCCCTTGCTGGGTCGAGGGAGGGTGGGGCGGATCATTGTCTTTGATGGTGGTGGGGGGTAAGTACCCCTTTCATCTAGGGGAGTTCCCCAGGGCCCTTAGCTAGGGGGCAGATGGGGAATGGCCAGGAACAGCCGGCGCCCATGTGAAACCTCCACCATCGGCACAGCATTTTCGTCCGTCATGCCAAATGAGAATGAGGCCAAACCAGGACAACGCGGATTGTGTTTCTGCTACCTGGACTGGGCAGATACCGCGGTGCTGATGTACGCAATCATCTGCGTAAACTGTTTTGGTTTCTACAGAGCTAATCTCACGGCAAAGGGAGAGAGACACCAGCAAACAACTCTAATAAGAGACAAAGCAGACACCACAGCTATTCCAGAGTTTGCTAAATTAGATTATCTAAATTGAAAGTAGCCCATCTAAGCCACTCTCGTCTTACCTCAACTGAAATTAATTCACATATTACGCAGCAATGCCTGTTATAACGGTGCTCAAAACTGCAGACTGCTAACCCCGATCACTTTTGTGTGGATTGATGAGTGATAAACATGCCCATGTAACACCATTCTTTTACAAGTCGCTGACTGATTATGTGCCGTGTTGCCCTACAATTGCAAAAGACTATGCTGGCCCTCAACAGGGCAAAAACCTTCAGTGCCGTCACAGAAAAGACGTTGACGGAAGCGCTAATCTTTGAGGTGTGTCATGGTAGAGCTCTGAAGCCAAAGGGCGAGCAGAACCTCTGCCAGCCTTTCCCAAGTCCGTGAACAAAACCCACTGCCTCTTATATGGCTTCAGATCATATGGTCCAGCCTGATCACACCTGCCGGAACTCCAACCCATTTTATAGACACATACTTGGAATTCCATGCTGCAAGAAGTGCATTTGTAGCATAAATAAGGTCACATTAAACCACAGCTTGTAGCAAGAAAGTATTTGAAGTCTGAAGGCTGCACCAGAGTTTAAAAAGCTATGGGAGGTATAAAACTGAATTGCATGATGCTTGCATTACCGGTTTAAACAGGAAACGCTTGTACAAGCATGCTGGGTTTCTGCGTATCCTAAATGTTGCCAGTGTAAGTTGGGTGTGTGCTAGCAGAAGAAAGATAACTTATAATCAGATGCCTGGACGAGATCAATATCCCCCCCAATGCAGTCTAAAAAAGTCACATGGAAGCTCTTTTTGAGGCCTCTGTCGAGGTCCCCGTAAGGGACGTATGAGCAGAGTTACGATAGCAGTATATGCTGCTAACAAACTAACTGCTAACTAGCTAAACGCTTTTTGCTCTTACACTGTCCAAGAAACCGAAAAGGCTTTTCATCCACATGCCAGCTATTGATGGATCAGCAGTGAGAATGACCCCTCCCCCCCGGGCCAGTTTCTCTACCGCTTTCCCTGTCCACCTTCATTGGGATTGGCTCACAGATTAGACGGACCGACCACAAGAATCATCTCCTACCATAATCACTTTCCTTCCAGTCACTTCAAACATCCTCCTTGTGGATTAAGTGGATTTCTCTCCCCTTGCAACAAGACCCATAAATATACTAAAAAAAAGTTTGGCAGCGACTTCTAACACTCTGCTGACTACAGAGACAGTATTTCAGTCTCAAAAGACTTTTCTTCAGCTGATGGATTCTGGTGAAATCAAATATCAATTAAATCAACAAACGACCAGATTAGCAAAGTGGTCTTAAAGTGATTTTAAACCCCAGGCCAGAGCGGTCAGTGCTGCCCTGGCCTGGAACGGGCACTTAGTCACAGCTCACCTTCTCCGCAGCCAGCTCCTTTCCGGCGGCGTGGGTCCTCTCCAGGTCGAGGTGGACGCGGTCGGCCTCGGCGCGCAGGCGACTCAGCACGGCCTCCATGTCGCGGGCGGCTCTCTTCCGCTCCTCCTCTCGCTGCAGGCCCAGCTCCAGCAGCTGCTGCTTCCTCTGTGCATGAGCCTGCCGCAGCTCCTCACGCAGGGTCTGCACCTGAGTCTCCAGGGCCATCAGGTTCTGTAGCGGCGATGTACCGCCAGCAGGGGGAGCAGCGGTTAGTGAGACAGACAAGTAACCAGACCCACACTAGAGGGTATTCAGCAGACATTTGATTCTCGTTTTTTATAGCTTTTTCACAAACATACCACATAAATAAAACAACAAAAGCAGCAGCAATAAAACAAAAAGATCCCTGAGATTTCTTCAAATCTGGACCTTGAATCCAAATCCAGGCCTTGTTTTCAAATCTCCCATGTAGTTGGTTTAATAATGACTGATTCTGATTGGTCAGAGGCTTCATACCCAGCTCACAGGTAAAGGAAGGATGGAAAATCAGCAGGGCTCGGACCTTGAGGGCCGTGATTTGAATAGCCCCCGTTCTACATGAATTTCTGACATCGCGGCCCAGATGAGGGTTCATCACCTCCAGCTGAACCTCTCACAGATGGGGCTCCTCGTCTTCTCTGCCAATCCTGCCATTCACCATGACATCACTGCATAGCTTGGGCCCTTGACGTAATCTCCTTCAAGGTCACCCAGGAACAGGGGGATAATGATAGATGACCTTCAGTCCTTTGCTGGCCACACTGCGGCTTTCTCCTGATCTTGCAGATTCACTCTGCATAACAGTAGAAAACTCTGACCTTATTTCTCAGAACATGCAGCTCTGCTGCTTGTCCTACGTCATGTCTAGTCATGAGGTGACTGGCCTACAGCAGCATTTAGATGATTCAAAATGTAGCAGCACGCCTAGCATTTAGTCAGCCTCGTCTCTGTTCCCTATAGGAGCAAGTCTGAGTACTCGATGCTGACCTTCAAAGCTGTTAGGCTGAAACACGTTTCCACAAACTCAAGAGCTACGCTAAATCCTGCCACGACTTCTCAGCCACCTGGTGATCTCTCTACGCTCAATCCTGCCACGACTTCTCAGCCACCTGATGATCTCTCTACGCTCAATTCTGCCATGACTTCTCAGCCACCTGGTGATCTCTCTACGCTCAATCCTGCCACGACTTCTCAGCCACCTGGTGATCTCTCCACCATATGAAAATTAGTCCCACTCTAGATGTGTCCTTCCTAGATTGTGGCACTGGAATTCTTATCAAGCTTCAGGAACCGCCTCAAGACCCATCTTTTCCAGGAACATGCAGGAAAAGCTGAAATACGGGTTCTCATACTGTTGTGTAATGTAACGTACAGCTCCATTTCCAGTACGAACTCTCACTGGCTACTGGTGACTCACTGGAAGCTCGGTCTAGCGGCACATAACCCAGTTGGCTCCTTGACAGCTGTAATGCTCAAGATGAATTATCAAGTTTTGTTTGAATGTCCTCTTTGGACAAAAGTGCCAGGTAGATAAATGCAGTTAATCAGCTAATATAGCACACTAACGATCAGTCCTCAGGGCCACCATGTCTGCCTGACAGACAGACAGACAGACATCGCTACTGCTGCACAGCACACAGAGAAACACTGATCACCAAAGTAAACGGCTAATCGCAAAGCATCCAGTCAGCTGCAGAAGATACACTTGGGTCTCATATACAACTCAATTAAATTATTGAGGCTGGTGTCAAGATCCAGCGTAAGAGAAACATATAACTCTGGTTCATGTGTTGCTTTCCTATCCTGACGAGCTGCACCTGAGATCCGTGGTTCTCTTTTTAAAGCGGGACTTGGGGGGCAGACCACCGGTCATGGGCATCGGCCTCAGGAGCCCCGTATCTGTCCAGTCCTCCTCCTCCCCATAGTGGCCGAGGAACCACCATGCCCTCGAAGAGCCCACCGGCATCGACTGTCACGCTTCAAGCGGCGCCGCGCACGGTCAGGAATTCACGTGACCCGTGGGGTGCGGCCACACGTCCCCGCTTCTAAGACACCGGCCCGGGTTTATTCCCCAATGATGCGTGGCACCTGGTCCGTGCCGCCGTGGAGATCCAAAGCCCCAACTGTTCTTTATTGAGCAGCTAGAAAAAGGCAGAGGGACCAGTAGGCATCTCCCTGGTGGTCTGCTCCTACTGGCCATTGCTTCATCCTGTTTGTTCCTTTTCCTCCTCATTGTTAATGTGCCCTTTGATGGGACAGGACAGCTTCAGGTGCTCGGGGAGGCGACACACTGCTGGCTTGAGCGAGAAAAAGATGGAAGGTAGACGCGCTCTGCCACTGGTGTCTGCTGTTTTGTCATGACAGTTCGTTAAAGAGTGAAAATATATATATATATCTGGAAAGAACCATAATCTCCGGCAGCAGCCTTGCAGAGTCTTTCATTCTCTTAATTACTGGCTTTGGAGAAGCAATCTCTCGCTGTCGTCTCATCGCAAACCATAACGGGAGAAGAGCCCGTCAGTGCCGTGTCCTCTAACAATGCAGGCCCCCCCGCCCTGGCTATTTTAGGCCCAAATGACGCCCGTCACAGCGTACGGAATAACATGTTTTTGGAGGGAAAATGAAGTGCCAGGGAAAGAGTAGGTGAGAGGCGCTCAGAATCTGCGATTCTGTAACGAACGTGGTATATGATGAGAGACGATCATTCTTAGCCACAGACTTCCAGTGGCTGAAGTACACAGGTCAGGAGCGCCGACATGAGATCGGGCTTATGGACAAAATGCCACTTGTTTGATCAGGCTATTAATAACTAGACTGACAAATAAGTTGCAATTCTATATACCATCAGACATCAGTAAAAACTGAAAACAGGACAATCAATGCATGACACAATTGAAACACAACATTTTTCTGTGGATCAAGTTCAAAAAAGCGTTATAAAATTCCACAATAACTAAGTGCAAAACATCCATTCATCTTTCAAGCGCTTATCCTGGGCTGGGTCATGGTGGTGGGGGTGGGGGGTAACCTGGAGCCTATCCAAGGCCACACAGAGCAGGGGCAGCCTTTGGACAGGATGCTGCCCCATCACAGAGTACGAACACTATGGGCGACTTACAGACGCCAATTATCCTAACTGCATGCCTTCAGACTGCGGGAGGAACCGAAGTACCCAAAATAAATCCATGGTGCACAAGGAGAACAGCGGTGAGATGGGAACCCCCAAACCCCAAATGTTGAGGAGATGGTGCCACCCACCAGGTCAAAAACTGAACCAGACAGACATGCTTGATTTGAGAGAGGAGCACTGCTTGGTTTCTTAAGACGCGTATTTGGCATGAGGTGGGTAACATTGCTCTGTGCTGTTTGATTGAAGCCCGTTCACAGGAACGGTGACTGGAACAGGAGACGATCTATCTGCACGCTTGTTTACGCCAAAAGCGTCACCTTGTCAGACGTGCGTCAAGCTGCCAGGTCTTTTACATCCGAATCCCGGCACGGCAGCCGCGATGCCGCTGGCAGAACATGAAACCGGCAGCTGAGCCAATGAGAGGAGGCTGAGGACTGGGCAAAAGCTGGAGTCCGATATAAAGAGATCGCGACAGACAGCCGCAGCAGAGCGGCCTGAGTGTGGACAGCTATGTTTCCGAGGGTGAAGCGTTCGGTCTTCGCCTCCCCCCGCCTGACAAACGCGAAACCCTCAATCTAATCTCCCATCTAAAAAGGAGACGGTGGAGAAATCGCGCGCCTCAGGGCCGACATCGTGGCGTCAGTACCACAGCTGGACTCTATGGCACCCGCCCCCCGCAGACAAGTTCAGCAGCCATTGGCCAGCACTGAGAGGGAAGTGACAGGCCAACCAATCAGACTAAACCTGGAGCCAGGCGAAGAGTGGAAGCACCCAATGGGAGGCTTCTTCCATTCACAAGCAGGGCACCAATAAAATATTGACAACTGACGACAACGTGCTACAGAGAGACGGTTGAGCGTGTTTTTGAAAGATGACAAAGCAGGAGTGGATGCAAAGTCGGTTCTGGCATTGCCCGCTAGAGTGGGACTAATGAAAGGACCCAGATTACACGGCAGCATCGTATGCACGACCCATTCGTTGTTTTTCTGAATCTTAAACCAGAACCTCTTTTTTTAAACACGCAATGACTCCCCACATCAAGGCGTGAGTCTGAATTCTGCCTGCAAGAGCAGACTCTTACTCATCTTCACCAAGACACTGAAGTGTCTCGTCGGAGCTGGGTGCTTCCCATGTGGGTCCGAGCCGGTTCTGGATGCTGTGCCTCAGACCAATACATTTAGCGGTATTGTTTTTTTAGTACTTACTGTTGACAGGGTTTGAAAGACGCCTTGCATGCAACATCTTAATGCCTTTGAATATTCTCTGTTCACTTCAAAGGCCTATTGGCTTTGAATCCTCAAAAATATTGACGTTGCGAAAAGAAATTCCAGTAAAACGATTATTACCATTCCCGGAATTAAGTGCTTGTTTTCATACTTTTGGGCCGGAACGTCCTCTTTGAGAATGCTGTGTTTTCTTATATGTAATATTTCAAAGGATGGAATTCAACTTAACAAGCCTCTCAACAGAATTAAAAGTAAATATTTCGCTTTCTGAAAACACAGCCTGTGAGTACTGATTATCTGACACCGTTTTTAAATAAGTGATCGTCAAATGCACTCATCATTTATTCGGCTGCTGCAAGAGATTTGAAGTATTTCACAACTTGCCTTTACCCAGTCACTTGGCAGACTCCAGGCAATTACTGTATACCTGAGGTCTTTCATTGCACATCTCCAGTATGTCAGCCTGTCTGTCTCACTCTCCTTCCCTTTCTCGAGTGCCAGGGTGCTACCCGAGGGGAGTCTGTTCTCTCTCATGGACTACAGATCCGTCTGGAGTTCATCAGATTGGGGGGGGGGGGGGGGGGGGTCGTCGTGCAGTTATGGATCCAGGACAATGGAAAACTGCTGATTCAAGAGCTGGGAAGGTACTGGTTTGTAGCCTTTCAAGGGACAGCAATTGCAGGCTACTTCAAATTAAGCAAATGCACACGTATATGAATAAAGTGGGCAAAGATGTGTCAAAAGATGGTGATGAGGAAGACAGTAAATTACTGATCGGGGGGGGGGGGGCAAAAACTGGAAACAAATACAGCCTCTAAGTAACAATTTTATTTACATCCCACCTCCATTTTATTTGGAAAGTGCTTTTGTCCAACGACAGCCAAACCAGATAAGGCTTGGTAATGAAGTGCTCTGTCATTCAAGCTCTCTGGAGCACTGGCTCCTTCCTCAAGAGCTCAACAGTGTAGCAAGATTATTACTACTATCAGCTGAAGGGTTTGAAGCCATGATCTTCTGGATCCAGCCAAAACACATAACCTGCAGAACTACACACCACCCATGAAAACATACAACATGAAGCCATATCTGATGATAAAATAACTACAGCTCTACAATGGACTGCCATCCCACCCAGAGTGTACTCAACCCTGCGTGACTTGGAATAGGCTCCAGCCTCACCATGTCAATTCGATAAGAGGCTGGAAGATTGCGGGATGGATTGGTGGATGCAACACAGAATGAAAGATGGATGCTGTTGCATTGACTGAATGTTTGTCTGGATTCACCATTCAGTTGTTATTGTTGCCCCAGACAGCGGCTAGTCTTAGCGACAGCTTCGTCCAAAAGCTCTTCTCTTCCTTGGGGGATCCACGCGTTTCCCTCTCTCTCACAGGATGTACAGATCGATCGGTCAGACGCCAAGGGCTGCCACACTCTGGCTACTGCTCCTTCATTAGTTATTAATTAATTCGTCAGCTATCACTAACATTTAAGTAATTTTATTCTGGTTTTGTTGGTTTACTCCTTTGGATAGAAGACCAAGAAGAAGATGCCTCGAGATGCAGCCCCACTGTATGGGCTCAGATGAAGACCCCATCGGCACTGGGTTACTCAAACTCATACTGTATGTGTGAAAACATCTTTGGAAGCTGAGCATGAGCCAGACGCAGAGCCGTCGGACCAGCACAGGCACCCGCTATCGGGCTATTAGCTGTGCGCTCACATGCTAACACTGAGCGAGATGATCAGGAATGGTGAGGGACGCTGTCACTCTGCCTTATCCCCTGACCTATTGCCCAGGACCCCGTCTGCTGCTCTCCAACCAGGAGGCGACAAAAGATGCGTTTCCATGCCGACCGCATGTCATCCAAGAGTGGAAAAAGTCCAAAGGCCCAACTCCCTCTGGGGACCACGGCTACCTTCAGTGGGAGGGGGTGGGTTTGGGGATATAACAGTCCCATAAATTTCAGGTGCTGGAAAAACGTGACGTCCTCTATGGACTGCGGCAGGAACACCAGAGAGTAAACAAGCAAATTAATGAATAAACACAGAGAGCAGGTGTTTACGCAACTTGGTCGTTGTCAAGGAAATCGAGAAAGGAATTTATGGTGCCGCTGGACGGACGTGATGTGATCACGGGTTCCCTGGGACTGCCGACGGGTGCGCGAGCACGCCGCTCTTCGTAGGGGCGATGGTGGCGAGATTGGCGCTGGACGCCCGCGGAGCAGAGAGAAAGCCCGGAGTTTGGGGGGGCGGGGGGGGGGCCCAGGCAGCCATCCCATGCCTAAGCCGGCACCCCACGGGTTCGGTTCCAGCCCAGCTGGGGCAGCCCACAGAACTGGGTCAAGAATAAAAGACCCACAGAACAATGCAAGGGGATGGCTTTAGCCTGCAACTGGAAACCAGTAGCATTTCTGCCTGAAAAGAATGTATTGTCTTAAATTCGATCAAAAATATAAAAGTGTTGAAAAAATTGTTAGTTTTAATTTCTTCTGAAATTCTTTTCAATGATTTTGAGTTGTATTTAAGGGTCTCTGCTAACAGAAAATGGGCATAAATATATAAAATTGGAAAAAAAAATTCCTTTACTCTTCATGCAACGCAACATATAGGATACTGTCCCGAACGCACCGTGCATTTTGGGAAAACAAGACGTGGCGGCCAAGCAGACCATGAGTGGCGCGGGAGGTGCCGGCGGCCCCCTACCTCGCTGTCCCGCTTCCTTAACTCCAGGGTCTGCGCCTCACGCTGCAGGATGGCTGCCTTGGAGCGCTCCTGTAGGTCGGCCATCTCCCGCTGGTGGTCCTGGACCAGGCTGTCCTTCTCGCCGTTGTGCTGCTGGAAGAGGTGCGTCCTCTCCTGCTCACGTTGCAGCTTCAGCTCCGCGATCTGATTGGACGACGTGGGGGGGGGGAAGGGGGGTAGAGGGGAGAGCGAGACTTCATCAGCAGAACGTCCCCCCGTCGTCATGACAACTTGCCCATTGCCCACAGAATAAAGTTCAGGTCTCCCCCCCCCCCTCCAAAATATAACATGACGACGGAACAATTTTCCGCCAATAGTTCCTTTTGGTTGATTCGTCAAACTTCAGCAGAGAGAACAATCACTGCTAAAGGGCATCAAAGCTTCCCTATCTAATATTTCACACAGTGCCGTATCCTTAGACCATGGCATGGGGGGGAGGCTTTCTGCCCCCAAACAAGGGCCACCCTCATTCACTCTTTTACGCTCTTACTGAGCAGGAATGCCACCGGAATTCTTCTCCCAATGAATCCTTTATGCATCTCCATATACAAGTCTACTAAACCCTCGTCCTTCACCTGTATTGTTCTCCTCTCAGCGAGGCCGAGGCACAGCGAGGCCGCGACTCAGTGACGGCGGCACAGCGAGGTCGAGGCACAGCGAGGCCGAGGCACAGCGAGGCCGAGGCACGCCGACGCGACTCGGGCCCGGGGAGGGGGACTCTGGCTGAAGGGGGGGGGCCGCCTCGCCGGGCCTTTGACGCTAATCCTCCCGCCATTGTTGCCTGCGGCACCCTACCTGCTGCGTGCTGAGGGTGGCAGGTGGTCAATGGGGCTCTCTGAGATGGATGGGGGGGGCATCACTCTCAGCAGTCGCTTCTCCAAACAGCCCAAAGAGCCTCCAGTTGGGGTAAAGCCCTGCCCCTCCCCCCCCACGCCAAACACCCCCAAGCCACCAACGACAGGTCAGGCAAGGAGTAGCTTGTAAACACGCATATGCATCACAGGCATGTATATCTACGCATAACAAAAATATACTGAGCTGGTTTGTCAGCGACTGTCCAATGGACCTGAAGTTTAACACCTTATGCTCTGTAACCAACACATTTTCAAGACGATGGCGTGTTATTCATGCACAGGGCTTCGAGGGAAGCTGACACCGCCATGGTTTCGGGGATGAATGGGCAAAGCAAGGAGAACAGCAGCAAATCCAGCTACAGAGGATTGTTACTGAATACCCTAAAATGAAAGGGATGCCGACCATCCTCAGGATTATCTGGTTAGGATGATCAGCAGATAAACTTTCAGGTGAAACGGCGCCGTGCCACAGAGCACCGAGGCGCACGGGGAAGCTGACACCGACCTCCTGGATAGACAGCCGCTGCCCTGAACTCCCCGAACAGGAAGTGATCCGAAACAGGAAGTGATCCGTAACAGGAAGCGATGGCTGAGGTTCAGGCATCGCGCTCAAGGCCGCGCTGAGGCCCCCGGCCTGGATATCATTATCAGTCTTTCTCTACCTTTTGTCAGATGGGGCCAGATGAAGGTAGTTTGATATACGTGGGAGGAAAAAAAAATGGGAAAACGTTCTTGTCTTGTTACCAATGAACCTGTCATTTTGTTACATGACAGAGTGCATGAGTGAGCAAATACACTGATGGGTTAATTTATGGATGATTTTGTTTGAAGAGTAAAGTGAGACCGACAGAAGCAGACAGACTGGTGACACAAATTATGACGAGACACAGGCACATGCAGACACACACACACACACACACACTTATACAGACAGACAGACACACACAGACCTGCGAGTCGTATCTCTGCTTGAGCTCCTCCTGCTGACAGGCGAACTCCCCGGCCTGCTTCTCTCGGAGCGCTCTGCAGCGGCCCAGGTCGGCCTCCACCTCCTCCATCTGACGGGCGGCAAGTTGACGGGAGTTGCTTGCTCTCCATGGTGACTGTTCATCACAGTGGGCCCTCCTGACCCCCCCCTCGACCCCCCCGCCCCCCACCAACCTGCTGCCTCATGTCCGCGTAGGCCTTTTCCGAGCTCAGCTCCGCCTGCCTCTTCAGCTGCTCCAGGGCTTCCTCTGCCTGCAGGGCCTGCTGCCTCTGCCTCTCCCACACCTGCAACAGCTGCTCCTCTTTCTCCCTGTAACACACAGTGTTGGGCAACAGGGGGCGCAGCCATTAAAAAACTGCACTCCCCACCATTTAATTGCCTTTTTATGGCTCTGCTAAACAGCCAGCAACAATAACAGGAAATACAGTCGGACTAAATAAGGAGGGAACATGCAAGGCCTTTCTCTCTATACCACATTTTCTCTTTGTAATTTTGGTCTCTCTCATGTCGCACATCAAAGATGGAGAAAATGTTTTCCCCAACGTTGTGCCCTTTGTAATTATTAGGCTGCCTCTGCACATGCCTGTCCCTGGGGTGGCCGCAGACACAAAGGGCCCTAGAGAGGGAGCCGCGGCGTGGAGGAACACGCGCAGAAGAAAAGAGCGGCGGCCGGAGGAACCGCACACAGAAATAGGCACACCGCACCGGCCCGACAAGCGCTTCAGAAGTCCGAAAAGTGGGCAAGGAGGAAAAAAAACAAGTGTTACAAAGCTCAAAGACAGGAATCTGTCTGTATGGGATCCAGGCTCATGCCTTCCGGAAAACTGAAAAGGCAGGCAAAGAGGCGGACGCCCGAGGAGCCCTGCAGTACAGCTGCGAGGACCCTCGCTTTCACGCCGAAGAGCCAGAGAGCGGGCAGCCAGCCAATGTTTACCCAAGTGGCTCTGAACAGCTGACGGGGCAGAAAGAGTCCAAGTGAGCAGGAGAGGAGAGGGAACCCTTTCACCTGCCGACTCCCCCTGACAGATTACCCACGCTCATGGGGGGGGGTCGTTCTATAAGACATGCGCACGTTTTACACGCGTCTGTATCACATCGTAGCATTTTACATACACGCTACATACGTGAGGAGGTGCGTTACTGTATATTACACACGTTTTACACGTGGCTACGTGTGCGAAACGACAGCGTACTGCGTTACGTTCATTTATTCAGCAGACGCTTTTGTCCAGAGTGACGTGTGACCGGGTCAGATGACACATCACAACTGTAGAGCTGCCAAGAAGCAAAGTGCTATGAGGCTGGGCTTACAGTGAGTGACCAGTCACAAGCGAGAGATATACAATAATAAAACAGAAAAGTCATTCAAATAAATAACACCAAGAGGAACAAGTGGGAACAAGCAAAACGCATCTGAAAGGGTTAAGTGAGACCTTTTCAATAGAACAATCAGCAAGGACAGAGCAGGTGTGACACTAACAATATTATATTATTATGTTATGGTACGTGATGCATACGACTGTGAGGGAGAGCCTGGGAACTGGGAAGCAAACAGACTGTGGGGGTTGGGGGGGGGCTTGGCTGATGTGACTACAGACGGTTAGGATTGAGAGTGGTAAAACATTTCATGAACAATTCCATACTGTCTTACTACAGAAGAAGAAATGGCTGAGTGACTGGGGATTGTGGGTAATGTAGTGATGGCGAAGGAAAAGGGGGGCATGTCGAGCTTCACACTGAAGACAAACCGCTGACGCCCCCCCCCCCCGCCCCAGTGAAGGCATGTCATTTATTAATCAGCTTATTTACATACTGGGCTCTCCACAATGCTACGCTAATCTCCTCCGGCGCTCTGAGCCACAAGGGGATTCAGAGAAGTTTGGGTTTTAGCGATTCTTTGTGTCGTTGCCATGTTGACATCAAAGGGGAAACCCAATCCTGTCATATGTTTGAAGGGAGGGCCAGACAGTGTCGGGGGTGCTAGCCGCATGGCGGGCGGGGCTGCGGATTAAAGCCCCCTTCTCTCGTCTGGAGGACATCTTCACCTCACGGCGTCCTCCAGCTTGGAGATCTTCTTCTTGGCCTCCACAACCTCTCTCTCCATCTCGCACTTCAGTGACTGTACCTGTAGAACAAAACGTCCGCAGGGCATTAGGAGAAGCAGCGAGGTCGGCTGCCAGCACCTCCTGGTCTGGCCTCCTCTTGTCTCGGGCTCCTCCTGTCCGGGGCACCTCCGTCTGCTTTCCTCCTTGCACCCCCAGGGGTTCTGCGTGTGCGATCAGGCGTTACCCTGAACCGAATCATGACCCCCCCCCCCCCCTCCATCTGCAGTGGAGCCCGTAAAATCTGGCCAGGAGTGAGGAGGGGTGGCCGCCTGTGCTTCTGCGGACTCTGCCTGCACACGTGTGGACGACGGCCTTTACAAGCCGGCCCCGACATTCACCTGCACTATTAAAGGCAGCTGCACACCTTCTCCTGGTTTGGCAGATCGGGGCCAATTCATTAGGCTCTTACAGGCCCTGGTTAATGACGGGCCGTAGCTGTGAAGTAGCCCCTTGCCGTTTGATCTTAATGGGCAATGGCATCCCTGCCCAGGAAACCACTTTGCCCAGCCCTGTTTATCTGACCACAAACACCAATGGAGCGAAACACCTGTTCTGCAGTCTGCCTGTCAGGGGGGGGGAGCAGCTCTTGGGGCTTGTGAAGGGCAAATGCTTTTATCTCAAACTTTGTTCTGCTTTATTAGAAGAAAAAACTCTCAAATATTAACACAAGAAACTCAAAGTAAATACTGCGTAACAAACCCCAGACATCCTGAGAACACATTTTTAACTTCAGGATTTAGAGGAGAAAAATTAGTTCTGGGGGTTAAAAAGAGCTGAATAAACATCTGAATCTTACTTTTTTCTCACTGGCCTGTTGAAAGTCCGACTTCTCCTGCAGAAATGCGTTCTCTTGGTCCTAGAAGGGAACCGGCACTTGAGACAAACATCGAAAAGTGCAACAAACCTTTGGCATGTTGATGCTACACGACGGCTTAAAGACAACTGCCCCATAACTGCCCCGATGTCGCGGGTAATACATGGGGATGCAGTCTATGTGGGCATCCGGAACGGCACAGGCGTGCGACCCGAAGGCCCTGGCAGTGGGCTCACCCGGAGCTGCTCCTGCCGCGCCTGCCGCGCCTGCTCGCTGTCCCGCAGCCGAATGACGCACTGCTCCAGCTCCTCCGTGACTTTGGACGCCTGCAAGCACCATCCAGTTATGGTCTCGTTTTATGTGAAATAGCGCTGAGAGGTACGAGACAGAGCAGCCCCCACCTCCATCCCATTTAGTGACCCCACTGTGTGAGGCTGCACTGAAACTGAGATGTTGCACAATTATATGTAAATTATAACATCAGTCAAATAGGGTTTCTTGCTTGCAGCCAATCGGCTTCCACGAGCCGGCTGCAGACTTGCAAAGCCTGTCACTCATCCCCTATTCAGGTCAAAGCTTGATAACGACTGAGTCAGTGTGCTGTGGATCCCACACACACCCACATGCCTTGTGCTTGCGGGGGGGGGGGGGTGGTGGTGGGCGTTTTCTGATGCTCTATTAACTGGAAGCAGCTGAAGATATGAGCTGAGCCTATTCCTGTAAGGCCCTGTCAGGCTGGCAGGATGGCGATCCGGTAAGAACATGCGTGTGATGCTTTTCGACTCGCCCTGCTTTGACGGAGACGGCCGGTATTTCTGGAGCTCACTACCTTGGCGGAGGAGAGCAGCTTCTCCTGCTGGCAACGGCGCAAGGCCGAGTCGTGCTGGGCCTGCACCTCCTGCAGCGACTGCGCGTGCCGCTTACTGAGCTCCTCCTTGTCGTGGACCACGGCTGCACACCTGGAGCCCAGAGACACGCTCACTTCCTGCTCAGCCCACAAGCTCGGGCGAAGGGGGTTATTCATTAGATTGATTCGACTGTTTCAAGTGAGAACTTGGAGCTGAAAGAGGGAGGGAGAGGAGAAGACCTGCAGGAGAGCAGGGAAGTTCTGTAAGGGAACAAGGGGGGAGGTGGGATCACAGGAGAGGACCTGAGGGAGAGCAAGGAAGCTCTAGGAGAGACCACGAGGAGAGAGAATTACAGGAGAGTAGAAGACTTGAGGGAGAGCAGGGAATCCCCAGGGGAGAACATGAAGAGGGGAATTACATGAGAGGAGAGGACCTGAGGGAGAGCAGGGAATCCCCAGGGGATAACATGAAGAGGGGAATTATAGGAGAGGACCTGAGGGAGAGCAGGGAATCTCCAGGGGAGAACATGAAGAGGGGAATTATAGGAGAGGACCTGAGGGAGAGTAGGGAAGCCCCAGGGGGGAACACGAAGTGGGGGAATTACAGGAGAGGACCTGAGGGAGAGCAGGGAAACCCTGGGGGAGAACATGAAGAGAGGGAATAACAAGAGAGGACCCGAGGGAGAGCAGGAAAGCCCTAAGAGAGAACAGTGAGAGGGAATCACAGGAGAGAGGACCTGAGGGAGAGCACGCCTCAAACTCACCTCCGGTTGGTCTCTTGTAACTCCGACTTGATGGCGGCAACCTGCAGCTCCAGCTCAACCTTCTCCTGGGCTACTCTCTGACGTAGACTGTTGCTGTGCTCCACCTCTATGGACAGCTGCTTCACCCGCGCCTCCAGCTCCTTCGCCACCTTCTCCTGAGGGCAAACAGAGGCACCTTAACGCCTCCATCCAGTCAGGGTCAACGATTAAGTGACTTTCACAGGGACGGTTCAGAAACCTTCATCAGAGATTGGTCAAGGACAGTTTGTGTTTCCAGAGGCCTCTACAATTTCACCCATAAATCAACAGAATATTTTACAGAATTTAACCTCATTTAATAGAACTGCAGCATTGTCTCTGTTTCTGGGAGCTGGGAGGGAGCAAAAACGTGGACTGTCTAGGGATGCCAGAGGAGTGGGGTGGGAAAGTAGAATTCAGAGAAGTAATCACAAAGCATTCACTCCTTACTGTGTTTTCCAAATGCCACCACAGGTTCCAATGACAGGCATGTAAATCCAGAGTGAGTCCAGAGCTGACTTCTGATACTCTTGGAGTAAGGAAATTATGGATGCGGCTTTAGACATCACTGAGGCTGACATACACCTGCATCTCTCATTGTTCATGGCAGTAACTTCTGTGCTCTGGCACCATTTAAGCAGAAGTACTGCAGCACTGTACAAAGCTCTAAGAGGGACAAATCAGGAACCTTCTCTATTTGCGCGACTGTGATTAGCATTAAAGGAAACTGGTAGGCTTCAGAAGAAGTTCGCAGGTAAAGTTCTGACAAGCCCACTTATAATAACGCGTCTCGATTTTAGGAAGGGGAAACAAAACGGACTGAAATAGCTCCGCGCAGCTAGCAAGGAGACACACGCGCCGGCATCTGCACCTCAAAGCTCGCATCCAATTCCAGTTTCAAGCAGCGTTCAGCCCTGCTTTGTAGGCTTTTAAGATTTTATCTGATGTTCCCTTCTGAAAGGCCGTCTTTGATGTCGTTGCGAATCATTTGTTCAACACACAACACAAATTCTAAAGCCAAAAAAAAAAAAAAAAAACAAGGAAGCCAGACTGTTTGAATGATCTCCACAGCATTCCATCGCTATAGACTCTGGATTGTACTCTTGTATTTGTTACTTTTCCATTTTCTTCAGATACCGAGGCGAATGCCTCAAGAATGACAGTAACAATAACAATTCTGCAAAATGTGCAGCAGAGTGTCAGCCTCCAGCTCTGATGAACACTGGATGTGCTGCATCCAAATGCTTGCCCATGAGAATTTTGACACTGTAGTCAAATTAGGGGATGTCAGTGCAGTGACAGAGTTGCTGAAAACTGAACTTCTCTTTTCCACGGCTAATGAAAACAAACAATGGCAGTGAGCAGGTCCCAGACACAGCATACCGGTTCTGCTTCTGATCAAAGATATGACAGCCCTTGAGATTGCAGAAATCGTTGCTGCTGACAGATGCATGCATTGAGACAGACCCGGAAACACAAAAACCATTAGAGTATGCGTTTATTTAAGCAGAGTACAAACCGGTTCCCTCGAAAAAGTGAATCTGAGCTAGTGCGCATCTGGTTTTGGATAAGGCTGAGAACTTCGAAACATCATCTCTTGAGCACCTGCTGACGGTCAGAAGGTGAAGACAGAAATGGCGGGAAAATGTATAATTTTAATCACACTTTTGATTTTGGATCGGATGGACAGGTGGGGCTCTGCGGCATGAATACAATGCCAACCTGAGCTGGGCCTCAGTGATTCCAAACGTGACGCCGGACGTCCACGTATCGGGAAGGCAAGTGTCGACTGCATTGGCGAGACCCAGCGATGAGGCGGACAGAGCCGTTGGTTTGTCTCTCGAGCCATCGCTCTTTGGCCGAGGACAGCTACGGCAGTCAGCATCAAAGCGCTGCGGTTATAGATCAAAGGCCTCCACGGCCTTATCTCTGCGGCCTTCAAGGAGCGCCGAGCTCACGGACGCAGACACATTCCTGCAAGGGGAAGAGACGTACACAAACGGGTCGTGTCCCACGGAGCCGGGTCGCCATGCCGACACCTGCACGTACGCTCATTACCTTACATGGGCAGAGCACCGGTTTTTGCGGTAATTTCTGCGCGAGTCGACCAATCGGAATCACAGCACCCACAAGTCTTGCTCCGAGTTAAATCCTGACCACTGTGCAAAGTTCCGCCGCACCCTCCTGGGAGTCCAAAGAACCGAGGCTTCAAACAGCATTTCTAGATCTCAGTTCTGTGAGATCTAAGCGTCCCAGCGAACAGCTGGGGAACAGACCCACTTAGCTTCAGTAAGGAATCAGCGCTCCGCTGACGGCCCATGCAGGAACGACCCCCCCCCGGCATGGCAGTACTCACGGTGGCCTGCATCTGTACACCGTACTCGCACTCCATCTTGGCCAGGCGCTGGTTGGTATCTTCCAGAAGCTCCTGGATGCTCTGGGTGTGCTTCTTCTGCAGCTCGATCTTCTCCTGCTCCAGCTCAGCCACCGACGCGTGCAACTGGGAAGACATGGCAGACATGTGCACCATGGGGCTCGCTGCAGCCTGTACACCTATGCGAGGCACCTGATCACATGACCGCCACAGACGCCGTTCCCATCCCACGCCATCCTCCGCAGCGCCTCTGTACCTTCTTCTCTAATTCGTTCCTTAGGGATTCCACACTCTGCTCAGACATCTTCTTCAGCTCGGCGATTTGCTTCTCTTTGCTCTGTCGGATGACCTGCGACTCCTGTACCAGGCTCTGGACTGCGGAGAAGAAAGGGACCCAAGCAGGACGCTGCCTCAAGCTGCACTGCTGCTCTGTGTGCTGTGAACAAACCACTGGCGAGACTGAAAGTCCGGTACGGCTGACGTGGAGGCAGGATATTACCGGGCCGATTCCATGCCCAAAGCCTAACCTCGGTCAACAGTGTCGTAATGACAGCGCACAGTCTGCTCCGGGCAGGACCTCTCACCTTTCTTCTCTAGCTTGTGAATCATCTCCTCAGAGTCCTTCAGTTTGCTCCTGTACATGGTCTTCAGCTCCTCAATCTCACCATTCTTCCGGTCCAAAATCTGAAGCAGGACACCGAAAAAAGAAATAGACAAATAATCACATAATGCATGTGTATAAAGACGGAGTCGCTTTGAACACATTTCGATTTCAAGCAGGATAAACGGTCTTTCCTACAAAGACGGCTACCTATCAATCAAATATCTAATGTCACATACGTACTGATAAGACCTTCCTGGTCACCAGCAGAACTAAGACATCAATGGAACAGGAGAAGAGAAAAGCTGGACTTTAACAAACTTCAGAACAGAGTACTGGTTTCTCGCCCCCCCTCCCCCCCCACAGAGTCAAAGGACAGAGCACAGGGAAGCTTTTTTCACAGCCTGATCAGAGGTGCACTCTGTTCCAAGATGAAAGGCACTGCGAAGGGGTAAAAGGGAAGTTAATTGGCTAAGGGGGGGGGGGGGGGGAACAGACAATTTTGCCATCTTGCATTTTGGTCATGGTGAGTTAAAATTGCGAATCGAAGGCAAGGTCCAAGGACACTACACTCTGGGGGGGGGCGGTAGCCGGCTTTTAAGGGATGCCGTTGGCAAACGGGGCTGCATGCAGGAGCTCCGCATGCTGAATTTACTTACAGATCTCCTCACCAGTTCTAACCTCATCTGCTTGTTTTTAATCACGCCTGCTGGGGTAACTGTCTTCAGGCCCATAAAGCTGAGCTAGTGCTGATTGTACCCAGCTAGTGCTGATTGTACCCAGCTAGTGCTGATTGTACCCAGCTAGTGCTGATTGTACCCAGCTAGTGCTGCTTGTACCCAGCTAGTGCTGCTTGTACCCAGCTAGTGCTGCTTGTACCCAGCTAGTGCTGCTTGTACCCAGCTAGTGCTGAATGTACCCAGCTAGTGCTGATTGTACCCAGGGAGAATAACTTGAGGGGAGCCTTGAAGACAGAGAAAAGTGTGGATGCTACTGGGGGTAACAATGCCACGGCGGAGGACACGCTTGGGGTCGGGTGCAGGTCTGCGGGCGAGGCGGCTGGCACCTTCTGCACGTCCGAGTCATGCTTTTGCTGCATCTTCAGCTTCTCTTCCTGATGATAGACCTCCAGCATCTTGGCCTTCATGTCAGCCTGCGGGGGACCGAGCGAGTCAGCCCCGCACACCGAAAGAGGTCTCACGGCAGCAAAGACAGCAGGGACAGCGAGAACAGAACCCCTCCTCTCTGCTCACGGGGATGAAGCCTCTCTTTGCCCATGACTGGAAGGTGGCGGGTTCGAGCCCTGGCCTCGGAAGAACAGTCACATGTCCAGGGGCCCTTAAGCGTGGCCCTTAACCCCCAGCTCTAGGGGGCGCCGCCCGCTGTCTGACCCTGCGCTGATACTCCAAGTTTGCTCTCACCTGAATGTGTGTCTATGTCTCTCGTGGAGAGCAAGATGGGGATTGATAATAAGGAATCTCTGTTCTATTTCGGTGATTTTCTGCTCAAAATTACTAGTTCAGGTTAAGCCCTTCGTTTATTACTTTGACCTTTCATTACATCACCTCCATATAGTCATGGCCTCACATATGCTCATTTTACAGCATGTTCTCCTGATCTGGAGCTTAATAAATCCCCTTAACCTGCAGGCTCTTTCTTTAGCATGAGCGATCTGACCATCCTAAAATAAAAGGCATGTATATACACCCATATAACATGCCCGAACATGGTCTAGTTTTAATCCTGAGAGTCAGGAGATGCCCAACATGTCCCACGTGTCTGAAACTCCAACCACGGACAAACAAACTGGATTTGCAAACAAAAACACTCAGACAACGTAAAGCAGATTCCCTTCTTATTTGGTGACTCTGACCAAAGGCATTCATTTGAAAGCTCAGACCCTTGTTTTAACCAGCAAATTAATAAAAACATTAAAAAAAAAACCACAAATGAAGTGCAAGACTACAGAGTGAGACACCCATCGTGGGAAGAGCAGAGCTGCCCCGAGACAAAATGCGTTATGCGATACGTAAAAGGTTGAAGGACATAAGTAAGAATCCTTGGATATTATGGAGAGAAATTGGGCTTTTCTACCTGAGGGAGAGGAGGATGGGGGAGGGCGGCATGGCAGCACCCCACCCTACCGCCAACACCCCAAAACTATGAGCGAGACAAGTCGGCTCTTTCATCATCTGTCACTCGCCCTCACTCAGCACTCCTCCTTCACACTAGACGACTATTAAACTTCAAGAGAATAATTAAAATCAAGCGCCCCACCGTTCTGTGATGCAACGTCAGCATTATCCTTGAGTCAGGATGAGTAAAGGCCTGCCCTCCTGCTGAACTGAGCTCAACACACCCTCAAAGGGACTTAAATCGAACGGTGATTATGCCAAGTCATGCGCTGTGTTTAACTGGCTCGGTCAGGATGGGAAAATCCGACAAACACCCACACTGGGAACTTGCGGCGGAAATTGTTTTTTTCTAAAGTTGCAAGCGTTCCTGAATTTAATTCCTAATGGCATGTGAAAACTGTGCCAGTAGAAGTAAGGTGTGTCCTAGAGTGGGAACCCGGGTTCTAACTGTACTGTAACAGTGTGGAGAACCTAAAAGATTGCTGCTGTTCCGCAGGGTGGGTCAATGGCCGGGTTCCGCCCCACAGGGTTCTGCATCACCTGGCGACACCCGCACAGACAAGAGAAGCCGGTGTCCTGGAGTGCATTCCGACAGAAATGTGCACCAGCCCCTCCCCCACCCCGCGTCAGCGTGGGCCCGTAGCTCTTCCGCTTTGAACCAGTGAGAACACACACCAAATTCCAGTTTTACTGGGCATGCTGAGTCAGGTTTTACTTATGCTGACAGGAAAACAGGCCATGAAGGTTCCAGGGGCGGGAGCCTTGCACAGCCGAATCAGTCTAAAGCGACACTCTCATTCCTCCATGTGTGCATCCAGCGAGCGATCGCACTGGGCGAGTCCCACCCTGCCGAAGCCCCACACAGCTGAGGCGGGATTTCCAATGCCTACCTCTCTCTCATGTGTGTGAGACCGGGGTGTGTCATCACAGAAGGTGCCATTTTTCCCTAGGCTGGACTTCAGGTAAATCTGTAGATGGACAAAATCTAAATAAGTAGCCAAAAAATTGATCTTGATACGCCCAGCTGCCCGCAAGTCACCAGCCACGGTGCGGCTCCATACTTACTGGCGAAAGGGGGATTGGGGTCTCACGCAAATACCTTGGGTTTTCAATCTGAAAATAAAAAGGAAAAACCTGTTCATTTATCTCCTTCGTGGCATGCAGTGGCTATACCCCAAATGTACAGCATGTTCAAGTATTATCCACACCCTTTTTTAGAAATGGTACCCCATAAATTGTGCCCAATAAAACAAACACCCACTCTAAGACACACCCATAAGAAACCACACCAACTTTAAGCCACACCTTGCCGCAAAGCACACCCACAATATGCTACACCCTGCTGCAAACCACACCCACTATAAGCCACACCCATCATGAACCACACCCACCTTAAGCCACACCCTGCTGCAAACCACACCCACTATAAGCCACACCCATCATGAACCACACCCACCTTAAGCCACACCCTCCTGCTAACCACACCCACTATAAGCCACACCCACTATAATCCACACCTTGCTGCAAACCACAGCCACTATAAGCCACACTCTGGTGCAAACCACACTCCCACCACATACAAACAAACAAAAATTATCAATGAAAAACTATACTTAAAAATGATAATATTTTATCGCTAAACAATTATGGCAAATGTTTTACTCTAGCTAAGATCACTGCCCTATCACAGTACTTAACGAAAAGGCTGTGTAGTTCCATATCATGCCTCCTAAGATACGGTCTTTCCTAGTCATGCAAGACGTAATATCCAAAACGAGAAAGAAAACAGTTTACAGCTCATACACACATGCACATTAATAAAATTATTTACATGCAACACATCATCTGTTGGAACTAAACCGACTGCGAAGGGGACAGACTTGTACTGTCAGTGTCACACAGTTATGTTTCTAACACAAGCCATACGATGCTCACGCTCACTGTGGTTCACTCTGGGCCTTCTTACAAACCCATATGTGCTATATGACACGGCTGACAGTAAAATTTGTCTCGCCAATTCATTCTTGCATACGTGTGTGTGTGTGTGTGTGTGTATGTAGCTGCTTTTAGCCATGCGTGCTGTTCAAAAACATATATGCTATATATTATGTATACATATATGTCAAATTAAGCCCTTTGGCATATCACTTTCCAAACATCGAGTGCATCCAAACAAGGAAATCTGACTGTGAAATAGAAACCGACAAACTGTCGTCCTGTACGTCTCACTTCCAGTACTTAGGATCGCCTAGATCAGTTTACATAAACAAGAGAACAATCCATTCACAAGTTCTGATCCAGACTGGCTCTGTGGGGATTCCCCTATGCACCCTTATTTACCATTTCTATCTGAGTGAAATTAGCTTTTAGGGAAAGCGACCTCTCCACTCGACCATAAAGCCAAACACAAAGAGTGAAGGGAACAAAGCAAAACTGTCTCAGTTCTTTTCCAAGGCCCATGTTTACGGGGCCATTATCGCCAGTGAGTTCAGGTGTAACGCTTTCTCAATGCATTTATAATGTCCGACAAACGGAAGAAACAAACGTAGCTGAAAAAAACTGATCGATTATTGAATGAACCTTCAGAAGCTGATTTTGTGTTATTTTGTGGTGCTTAATGGTGCGATGATAGAGAATGACAATACTACCAGCCAGACGATCTGTGACTCCGCAGCCAGCCAGCAGCGTCACGCATGGAGAAGAATCCCCAACAGAAAGGCCAGTAAATAAATATGTACCTCCACACAAATGATCTCCTCTTCTGCAGTAGCTGTTAGCCCAAACAGCTAACTCACTAATACCACTGTTTTTATTGTATCCGCTGTTCCATGTTTAAAATTAAGAGGCCTCCCAACATACCCCAAGATTCCAGCTGTTGAGGCGTGCTTCAAGGTCACTGTCGTCGGACGACACCCCCGGATTTCGGTGTCCGTGACTCTGGAGAAAGACCGAACGCATGTGACACCCTCTGGAGTGTAAATCCAGAAGCTTCCGGTCACAGGTCCAGCTCCGTAACCCCCCCGGCAGGCCGCCCGCTAGGTCAGCTAGGGGTCTGAGAGGGGCTCAGCCCTGCCTGGGCCGGGGAGATTATCTAGGGGTGCGCTGAATGTAAAATGGATGGGGGAGGCCTGTCAAAGAGCCGGCTGCTTCTCCCAGAAGGCACTAGGCCCGAGTGTGTTGCTTTGAAAGGATGCAGCTGATTAGTGAGAGTCCTTTAGACCGTGATCATCAGGGACTTTTGGTACAAACCCCACCTTTCCTTTCATCAATAAAACAGACCATCCTGTTCCTTATACACAACACAACCATCTCCCAGGACTACCTTGTCATGTATGATGAAGTGCCCCCCCACCACAACCCCCAAACCCTTGAAAAAGGTCTCACTCTGCGCTCTTCCCCGTTGCTGGTGTGCAGCGGAGTCGCTGTGGCCTGTGTCCGGGATGTCAGCTTGTCTCCGCACGTGTGTCTTCTCCTGTAAGCAGACACGCACAGAGCATCATCTAAGACTTTTCTGACTCAGGATCAGCCCGTACCTGGAGAAATTTAGTGCCAATTTAGCTTTGCTCATGAGCCTAACAGTGAAACCACTCCGCCAACTCTGGGACTGAAACAGCGACCTTCCGATCACAGGCACAGTGTCCATCCAACTGAGAGGCACGCCGGATTAAGGAAGGAAGTCCCTGATTGACAGCAATTTAAATGCAGAAATTCAGAGCCACAGCATCAGACGAATTAACAGTCTTCAGCACCTTTCAGCAGCTGAACGCCGGCCTGCCTCAAGCCCCAGGAAAATGACACCAGGCAGTCACTCATCAGTCCCAAACTCGCAGACTGACACAAAAATCAAGATAAGAAAACGTGGGGTTTTGGTTTGGAACAGTAGACTGTTGGATTTATCCAAACCACAGATTTAACTGCCCACCTCTTTCGGGGGAGGGGGTTATGATGACGTTAAAATCTACTGTCCTTTTCCAGTGAACCCAGTAGATGGTGAGATACCGCTGAAGCACTTCCTGTGACTTTCAGTGACTTTTCCTCCTACACGGAGCCGCACGCCAGGCAAAACAAACAATCTGTCAAACCAGAGTAATGCATATTTATGTTTAGCCCTTAAGTGGCACATAAGCACTTAGATCCAGCACATACGCTTTGCCAAAGTCGCACTGAGTGATCGCATTGACCCACTAGTTTCGCTGATTTTTCCAGACTACACTTTTTCCACAATCCCCAGGAGGCGTAGAATGCCCAAGCCGAGGAAAAGGCGCCATCTGGTGTCCAATCCTAAAAACGGCAAGCTGTGATTTTTTTTTCTCTTTCCTTAACCACTTAAAAGTGGAAGCAATTTGGGCATGTTAGGCCACCACTTCATTACTAAACAGCTCCTTTTAAATAAGACAGCTCCAGTGTGTAACAGTTTCTTCATCGGTGTAACCTGGAGGGTAGCTCCAAACCTCTGGGCTGGAGAACCCAAAGCCTCTACTACTGGCTTCCTTCCTTTCAAAATTGCTCATGGTGTGTGAATGTGTGTGCGCTCCATGTGATGTGCAGTCCAGGGTGTGCCAGGGGGTCTTATGGCCTGGGTCACATTCCAGATCCACATCCCTCTGTACTTAATGTGAGGCCACAATATGGATGGATGGGTTGAGGAACAATTTTGCTGTTAGATTAAATGTGACATAAAAACCAGGTTGCCAAATGTGATAAGTCCTTCTTATAAAGCACTGAAATGAATCCTTCAAGCCACAACACAACCAGCCACCCCAGGGATATGACGAGCACTCCGTAGTTCCAATTCCACAGAAACAAATGAGTGGAAATCTACCTGTGCGGGCGTGGGGACGATGTGGAAGGCAGAGGTCTCTCCTTGGCCTGGAAGGTCCAGGGGCTATCAGTGAGGCCCAGCTCCCCGGACACCCAGGAGGGCAGCTCTGTCACACTCTGCTCCTGAGATTCCCCACGAAGAGGCTCATCAAAGTAGATGGACTGGAAACAGATCAAAGATGATGAACGTCCTCCTAAATGTTCTGGTGGCCAAACTGGTTTATGAGTAGAAAGGAAGCCGGAAACTCATACAAACGCCTCACAAATGCGAACAAGTCACTAACGCATCGATTCTATTGAGTCGATACAAAGATATCAAAGTGATAGCGTGAGTTTATCTGTTGATAGGACCAGGTCTGACCCGTCTTATCTTTGCTGACTGGCTTTAAAGAGATAACGCTACTGTGAAGTAGGCTTATCATCTTTTTAGTGCTATCGCCACGCTAAACAACACACTTATTCTACACACAATGCACAAGCTGAAAAAGGAAAATCATGACATCATATTTACATTTCAAGTGTATGTAATGATGCCTCACTCTGCAATTCTACCAGCTTTTTCTACACTGCATTACATGCTTTTGAGTCATATATTTTTGTGCTATGTTATATTTTTGTTATGTCTTTATCCTTGTTTAAAAAAATCTTTTAAGCCGTGTTGCGAATGAAGCCAAAATAAACTCCACACGTGCGATTATTTCTACGGATGTTATCTGATACGCATAATGGCTGTCAGCGTCAAATACGAAAAAGCCGCTCACCATGTACGTCGGCAGCGTCTTAAGAGCACCAGGCTCCGGTTTGTGAGTGAACGGTCCCTCCAGAAGTCCCCTTTTCAGCATGTGCAGGAGCAGTTTGGCGTACATGTTCCGATTCTTCCGTCCCGTCGTGCCAGAACCAATCAGCAAGGGGTCGCACAGCTTCTTGATCCACAAGGCACAGCGCTGCCGGTCTGTTTGTCCCCGCCCATTCACATGTCAACCAGTACAAGAACAAAACTACAAATCAATACTTCGATTTTTGGGGTAAAATAGGCAACAAGCAGTGTCTGGAATGTGAGCAATTCAAGGCCTAGCAAATGTCAAGCATTAGACACAGAATAGGAATTTAATACAGAGAACAGACTCTGAATAAAAAACAAATAGCAAGTTATGCTATGGTACAGCTATAGGGATTAGATGACCACGATTAATACTTTACCTGATTTGTGAGGCAGTTTCAGTACATACGGTTTCACATCGACGAGGTGATGATCAAACTCCGAGTCCAGTTTCTCGTAGGTATTCTCCACTAATCTACTCATTTTCACCTACAATAATTAAAGTACACAGCACAGCGTCTGATTTGTTTCTGTCCTAATTAAAGGTGAACATGATAAACCTTTTTCCTGTATATAAACCATTTATATTCGACTCATAGCGAACTTCCGATAAAGTTCTGGTTGCCTAGCCCCTGAAACAAACAAACGCAAACAAAAACTTCGTTAACTTCATTGTGCATTTAACAGATAGCTACATTTGAAATAGTACATAAACCTATTTTTAAAAAAATATTAACATGTTAGTAGGTGTCGTAAAGAAGTATATCACGCAAACTACATTTAGCTAACATGTATAGCTAATTAGCTACCTTTGCATTTAGTTAACTTAAATGTCAATTTCAGCTGATTTTACAAAATAATGAACACGATTATACTGATACAACATTTGACATTATAACGTATTTACTATCAAATTAAATGACATTAATAATAAACAGTTACTTCAGAGCGCGGATTTCCTCTGTTGTCAGATTTAAACGGTTCAATCTTCGACTAGCATAGGCCTTACGTCACTTCCGCTTCCACCAGGGAAAGCGTCTGAAATCTCCATAGCAATTATCCTAGAAATAAACCTGCAGTCTCCACCAATCGGTAGATTTGAGTATTATTGTGATGATAAACAAGGCACCTATTCTGATGTATAATCATAGTTTAACTAACGGGAAATTTAATAATCAACCAGCATTTTGGGAACATTGATAGTGGTTTCTTTAAAATAGGCCAATTAAAAAATGTAATCAATGCATGCCGCAGCTCTGTTATTGCACTTGTCTTAAGATTCATACATATATGACATTTGATATATATATATACACAAATATAAAAAAAATACACACACACATATATATATATATATATATATATAAGTTTTCTTTCAAGAACACTTATGTATTTCCATGTTTTGGAAACGGGGTTTCTGGCTGTATAATGTGCAGTTGAAACCGATCATTTTTTAAATGTTTGTCTCCCCATTGTGGCACATTGAGGGGAAGGCAGTGTATTCTATGTTTTATGAAGAATGCGTTTCTTCACATACGTATCCCTGCTGTTGGCTGCCATTAAGACATTTAGCTACGGTATCATGTTTTCTTAGGTTTGATTTATTCATGTTTATTTGAGGAATGTGTCTCGTAACTTAATTATTTTGTAATATGTTTACCTAGATCAGCTTTCAATATGTCACCAAGGACTATAGTCTTACACATCGGGCAGAAACTCATTACTTCAACGTGGCAAAATGATTCCTTTAAAATGATTACATATGTTGCTTATCACGTGAAACCCTGCGCAAAGTTCAGAAAGCCAGTATTTCGGGCATTTACCCCGCTATGCCGCATGGTGGCGTGCCTCACTGACGGGTTTTTGAAGGGGACGGTGATCCTTTGAGGGAATGAAGCGTATTGACGTCACGCGGAGTGAAAGAAGGATCGCTGTGTAGAGGCAACAGAGAGGGGAAGCCTGTGGAGTAATTAGGAGCGCACCTTCATTGCGCTAATAACAGAGACAGCTTGAAAATCGGCGGAAAGCGCATCGCACAGAGCGAGGACACTACTTCTCTTCGGATATGGCCGATGTCATACATTTTAACGAGGCGTCTTCAGGTGGAATTGCGAACCGGTTTGCCCGCAAAGGTGCTCTGAGGCAGAAAAACATCCACGAAGTTAAGAACCACAAATTTACTGCCAGGTTTTTCAAGCAGCCGACTTTCTGTAGCCATTGCACAGACTTCATCTGGTAAGAGACATGTTTGACTGGGTCTCTTGCAAGTGTGATCAAAAATAACGTGTCATTTTCTAAACGCTTCAGAAACTTTAAAATATCTTGTTGATTAGTTAATATAAACATGCCATTAATGCTTTTATGTGTGTCGACAATGAAAACGTATATTTAAAAGTGTCTCCACCGCGCTCTTCAAAAACTGTTGATGAAATGCTAAATCTGCGTTATTTGGCTACCTGTCTTCAAAGAGCACAATCAACTACTAACCCACTATATCTGGACCATTAAATAAGGAATGTACTTATAACAGAAAGTCATGCCTATTAGGTTATTACAACATTATTACCATTGAAGTGGACATAGTATTCTATAGTCCTACGTTGACGTGCTGCACCTTTTTTCTGGATTTACTGCAACTGACAAGGAAATTCCATGGAATCGATGACAATTAATGTTTTTAAATGTTTGTCGTATTGCAGCCAGCTGCCCGGGTACATTTTCACAGCACCAAAGAAGGTCCTAAAATGGTTTTAGAAGCATAAAAGGAATTCCTTCAAAACAAGTTGATTGTGCAGAATAAAACTATACAATGCACGAAAAAAATAAGCTTATTATCTGTGATATATTTATCGTAATATTTGATCATGAAAATTAGATAGTTGCATTATAACAAAAGATAATTTACGGGTGTTCTTGGATTTGGTGTAGGGCCGTACAGAATGTACAGCATTACTGCGCTGCTTCGAATGTAGGAAAATGTGAAGTACGGTACCAGCATATCGTCTTCCGCCAGACTGAGGTGTACCGAGTGCACACGGAGCTGGATAATATTTCCCGACGAGTTAGACACTTTGCGCTGGGGAACGGGCACTGTTCCTCCCCGCGATCCGACACCCGCGTCCCTGCGGGAATGAATCCGCCTTGACGGAGGTGTGTGGAACGCGCGTGTACGGGTGGCGTCAAAGGAATTAATAGATCCAGTGAGCTTTTATAAATATGAAATTAAATAAATCCCATAATAAAGAGTCCTCTGTCAAAAAGAATTTTTTATCAGTGTGGGAAAAAAACGTGTGTGTCCGATGTAGGAAAGTTTATTGTCATTTGTTTGTTTGTTTATTATGAGACATAAGTTCTGTCTAAACGCAATTAGCAACCTAATTAGTAGTTTCTGTTAACAGTGCCCAATGTCACATTCAGTTTTAAGGCCGCCTTGCTCCGCCTTTCCTGTAGGAGTGTAATATAAAAAGGTTTCTGTTTAGTTCTCGCACGCTGCTTGAGCTGTTCCGTTTCGCTGTGCTTGGAGTCCCAAAGTGGGCTTGTCCAAACAAGACGCAAATCACAGTCTGGCTCCCGAGGCAGCAGAACATTCTCCGCTGTTATTTGTCCTCTGTTATTTATTAATTGTTTTATTTGGAACGTAATATTATCCCTGGGGAGTCACGAGAAAATATTAAGCAAATTATGTGATCGAGGGTCTCTCCGTGGTTTTTAAGTGATAAATCAGCTTTGGTTAAAGAGCAGGATGAAAATTGATTTACATATACATATAACGACAATGAGCGTTTAACTGAACTGTATTCTCTCTGCCATTTTTTTGCAGGGGTTTTGGAAAGCAAGGATTCCAATGCCAAGGTAACTTTTGTTCTGTCGGTGATGTCTGCATTTATCGTTTTCATACCTTTAGTGTGACACTGACAGCGACATGTTCTTCACTCTCATAATTTGTGAAGAGCCCGCTGTTTTCTTTCTGAAGTAGCCTATGTGGATCTTAGCGGTGCATGTAGCACGTTGGCTAAATAACGACCATGATAATACCTCGGCAAAACGCGAGCTTAATCTCATTATGCTCGCTGGACTTCCATTTGAGGAGAATGCACTCGATTCCACCCACAGCCCTGCAGGGGCTCAAATCACAGCAGATGAAGCTTGAGAACAATACGTGAGGATCCAATTAAGTTACCTGACCCACCCAACTAACATGACCAGCTGGGGACTGTACCAGGATCTTACTAACTTTTCAAAAACATACTTCTCCATATCCAGAGAGGGATGCCCCCCCCCCCCCCCCAGATAGGTTCTGGGCACATCTGACAAGCTGCTTGTCACTGTTCGCTCCCCATGGTGGTGCTTGGTGGGGGTCACTGAGGGGAATAATTGTGTTTGTCGCACTCCATGTTCTGAACACCATGCCTCCAGATATTTCGGGTTATCAAACCCAGGAATGCAAGAAGAGCCACTCGCTGACTTCCAGTCAGGCCTGTGAGAGATGCATTATGTACAGTCCCAAGGAATTCTGGGAAGGTACGATCTGGGCAAAGATACGCTGCCGATGTGGCTGCAGGGGTCAGTGTGCTGAACTGCGTGTGATCGTGATGTTTGCAATTTCACCACAGGAAGTGAGTGTGCAAACATAATGAAAACTGGCAGATTACTTCCTGTTGATCACTCTTAGCCATGAAGCTTCCATCCCTGTTACTTAAAAACAAAATTCACTTGTACATTTCTTGTGTGTTTAATTCCAGCGTCTTGCTTTGTCCCTTGTATCCAGCTGTTTTTTTTCCCTGCAGCCGGGAGCTTCCTTTGGTGTTGGTATATTTTTTCCCTTCCCTCCATAACTAGATCCCGCGCTGTGTGATCCGTCTCGAAGGAGCAGGGGCTGCCTTGGTCGTGGCGTGAAGCTGTGTGGGAGGATCCCACCGCACGGCCTCGGAGATGTGGTCACGGCAGCGTACGCATGCGCTGCCAATAGTCACTCCTGCTCCGGGCCACTCTGGCCTTGGCGTTTCTAGATGTGCCCTCTGATCACTTCCGTGACTTGCTCTGCTAAGCCCCCCAGGAAGTGTGCTCCCCTCAGTCCGGTTGGGAGGAGCTGGAGGGGTGAGGACAGCCTGTTTTCCTCCGCTGCGTGGAGCACCTCACCATGCCAGTGTTCCTGCTCTCGCACAGCCATATAAGACGTTGTCGTTGGCGATAGATGCGCTGGTAACAGACTGCAGGTGTCGGCGCAGCTGTGGTCTGGAACACTGTGATTGGACACAGTTGACGTCTTACTTCCCTTCTTAATTCTGCTGGTAAATAACACTGTCTGTTGTCAGTGGGTTTTCTCCCGTTAGCCAGGGCTGGCAGATCAGCATGCCGGAATGGTCCCGTTCCAAATTGGAGGCTGAGACGCGTCCTGCTGGCCCATCCGGACTCGTGGTGCGTAATGCCAAGCTGCTCAGTGACCATAGCGGAGCCCGAGTCTTAAGGAGGGGAACGGCCCCCAGCTGACTATGCTCTCACTTGTGGCTGATGTCATTCTTTTGCCTGCTTCATGACCTCATAAAGAGGGATGTCCACTTCTTTTCGGGTTGACACATCTCAACCATGCTAAACTAATTAGACTAATTAGGACAACGTACTCCACAACTTACTCTACAAAACGGAGCAAGTTGAGAGAGACGTCAAGACAATTTCCCCACAGGGATCAATAAAGTATCTTATTATTATTATTATTAATAATAAATGTCTAGCTGACATACTTCTGATGAACTTGTACTTGTTGACGATGAACTTCTACAGTCCAAACATGGCTTTGTTTTTCTGTTCCTTTCTTGCGTTTTTCCCCTTCTGTATGGTCAGGGACTGTATAAGGACAGGAGTGGATGTTATTCTTAGGGTATCCCAGGGTGGGGGGTGGTAACAGTTACCAGTCATAGCCCTAAACGTGCCCCCGGTTCATACTGGAGCATTCCACGCCTCTGTGATGTGGAAACATTCGGCGGGTACCGTTTGTGTTCCAGATGCCCAGGTACCCCAAATGAGCCAGAGACGGAAAAAGCTCTGACTGTCCGTTGCGTTAGAGACACGGACTGAGAACGTGGCCTCGGCATCAGTAAAGTGCCGCTGTGTATCCCAGCGTTGACGGAGGGGCCCCGTGGCCCCTGCGGACGACTGTTACAGGACGCAACGTTCCTGCCCGTCTAGCGGTATGAACGAGATGGAGGGTCGAGCCTTTCCTCATGTTCTGTCTCCTCCCCCCCGGCCTTTGAAGTGAGGTGCCAGGGCTGGGGAGGGTCTGTCTGGGCCGGGCAGCCAAAGCGAGTCTGCAAGGCGTCAGCTCATGGAGCGGAGCTGCTGGGGGAAGCAAAACACGCAAGCATTCCCCCCGCCCCCCCCCCCTTTCAAAAAAATTGCTCATGAAAATATCTGTTCATCGCGCTGGGCTCTGACCGCTCGTGTGGTGTTTGTCCTTCTGCCAGGAAGTGGGGAGTGGGGGGGGGGGGGGCGTGCATGTGGTGAGGTTTAATGTCACGTGCTGCCAGTGTGACAGCACTCAGTCTTTTGGGCTCGGCCCCTGCCGAGTTTCCGGGCTTCTGTGTCTCGCTTAAGTTTGCCAGCAGCGAGCTGGATTTGCCGCGATTGCTGGACTTGCTCGGATCTTCCCAGACCATGTCTGTCATGCCGCGTTGCCTTTTACACGTGTTCCTTGTCGTTCTACACGCTTCGGGCGTCAGGTTGTCTGCGGTTGTCATGTTACACGCTGTGAGCCTTGGATGACGAGGCCCAGGGAAAAGCTACAATGTCGCCTATTTTGTGCAGGCTAGCTGACGCAGGTGGTGTGTCACAAACAAAACAAACAGTTTCGCAATTACAATGAAGGTGAGATTTCAGGAATAATGACCCAGACCTTGTGTTCGGGCTGTAGGCAGCAGCTTTGTCAAGACTGATCTTAGTTCTGAAGCAGCTGATTTTTCATAATACTGTGTCCCTATAGTAAGAAGGGGCTCGTTATTGTTACCATAGTAATGGCAGGCCGTGGCATGAGCATGGGTAAGAGTGAGCGTCTTAGCGTTTGTGTAGCATGAGCTCTCTCCTTAGTGTTAGCATGATAAAAATCTGCATTTTACTGCTCACATCCAGTGACAGATTTTTGGCTTTTTTAAGGTGCTGTGCTTAAAATTAAAAAAATTGTAGACATTCTGGCTAAAAATACTTCCCCAGGAAGGCTCTGAAAGGGATTCTGGTCTGTTACGGGATGAATACACAGACAAAGAGGCCAAGCGCTCTGCACACGCAGAGGTGACATGAATTCAGAAATCCGGAGGTGTGACTCTGCAGTGTGACCTGCTGAGCCTCCCTGCCGCCATCATGGAAGGTCATTAATTGTTTGTATGCTGAATCAACCTGGGCTGTTTTCATCCAGCTACTGAGGTGCGACAGCCCAACGCTTCTGGCGTGAACCGGTCAAACTGTATGCTGCCTGTGCAGAGAAAAGAAACCCCGTGCCCCAAAATCTACAGAATATTAAAATGCCAGCGAGGTCAAAATTTTGGCTTTTATTCTGAAGGTAGGTGTCTAACAGTTAGTGATCCACGTTTGTGGAAGGAAGCCAAGGTCTGACTTAGCGTATCCGTCTCACTGTGAGTTAGCAGGGCGCGCTCTCGCTGTGAGTTAGCCCGGTGTGAGTTAGCAGGGCGCGCTCTCGCTGTGAGTTAGCCCGGTGTGAGTTAGCAGGGCGCGCTCTCGCTGTGAGTTAGCCCGCTGGGAGTTACTGTAGCAGGGCGCGCTCTCGCTGCGAGTTAGCCCGCTGGGAGTTACTGTATAGCAGGGCGCGCTCTCGCTGCGAGTTAGCAAGGCACGCCCCCTTCACAAGGTAGCCTGCTGTGAGTTAGCAGGGTGCACTCTCTGAGTTTGCTCACTATGAGTTATCAGGGCGTTAGCTGGACTCTCACTGTGAGTGTCCCTCTTTCTCTGGTTTGTAACACTGAATCTGAGTGATGCTGTAAAGGTGGCATAATGAGCACGCGAGCCCTCCTTTCCTTCTGTGAAAGCAGGAGGCCTGCTCTCTGATCGCCTCTCAAAGTGCAGAGGAGCACCAAAAAAAGGTTTATTGTTATTATTTATTAATGTGATGATTTTTTTCCCCCACTGCCTTCTTTTTCCACTTGATGTCATGGACGTGCCTTTCAGGTTTTGGTTGAAAGCTTTGTATTCATTGTGCTGAGATTTCCATTAAGGCAGTGTGGCGTTTGAGTGTGGATGCAGGTGGAGTTGAGTCATTGTCTCCTCCTCTGTTTTGTTGGTCTGGTGCCTAATTTGTTTTCCAAAGGATAATGAGATATTTTTTCAGGTTTGGCTCTACATTGGTTAAGATTTAAAGCGGGCTATGGACATGCAATGCAGATTGCACGCAGAGTGCTAAATATTCATAATTACATTATGTCTGTGAGGTTGTGTTATTTATTTCTTTGCCCAGATAATGTTTTAGTAACATCAGTGGTTAAAGAAGGTTATTTTATGCAAAAAAAAAAAAATACAACTGCAATTGCTAGAATATGCAGTGATAAACACTTGATATAAAAAATTCAAATCTACCCCCAGAGGTTGGAAGAATTTCATATTAGCGCTTTGGGCTAAAGTCATTGTCGGGGCCCTCCCTACAGCATAAAACGCTGCTGTAACCACCAGAAAAATCACCTTGGGTCGACTACAACTCGGGGCCCTGGGCTTACAGCCCAGGTTGGCCTGTGCGTGAGTCCTGCTTTGCATATGCACCCTGTTTTGAAGCCAGGCAATAAAACAGAATGGAATACAGCTCAGGAATTCCGAGCCGGGTGACATGTTGCCGTAGCATTACCGTCTAAAGGCCACAGGGGGCGACTCACGTGAGGCTTTCAGCCAGAGAAGCCGACCTTGGCGCCTTCATGGTGAAGCAGCATGAAGAGGCGTGCCTTCGCTGGAAGCTGAGCAGCCCCTCGCTAACGACTAAAAGCGACCGCTAATCTTAGCACATCCCCCGCCGGGCTCCATGTGACCATCCCACCACGACCGCGTTCAGCTCTCCGTCCCTCCAAACCTCGGTGATCTGCCGTTCTCTGCCCCGCCAGACTGGCCGGTCCCTCTGCGCGCTGGCAGCGCCCGGGGACGCGTGATGATGTCAGAGCAGCGGCAGCCCCTTTCCAAACATCCCTGTGCGGCCGTGCGTTCCGTCCAGGCGGTCGGCGCGAGAGCGCCGTTTCAGGCCCTCGTTTTGAGGTTCTACAGAAACATTCTGCTTGTGGATTTTCACGGCCAGCCGATTTTCTGCGTGGATCTCCCTCGACTGCTGACTTGCGTTAATCTCGTGGTTTAATCGGATGTAGGCGTTGAAAGCTGACTTTGTTTGTTAAGCATTGTGCCAGCAAAAAAAAGAAATAAACGGGAGAGAATGTTGCCTGTGATTCACAACATTAAGGGAATTAAGCCATGCTTAACACTGTACTGCACAATACTGAATCTGTATGCTAACAGGTTAGATACGGAGATATTATTATTATTATTTCATTTAGCCACTCCGACCATCATAGCACTGCTGTGATGGTTCTGTTACGGAACCAGAAGACGGCTCTTTATTTTTTTGAGGGCAACTAGCAGGTTGTGTCAGACCCCAGTAGGGGTGCTTCTGTTGTACTGTAGAGCACCATAGACTGTAATTTACCTTGGACGTGAAGTGAATGAGTAATTAAGAATATGTATTCATGGTGAGATTTGGGGATTTTCAGAATGCGGAACAGACTCTTTGGTCGACATTAAAAAATGATGTGGACGTGTGGATGTAGTCACCCTAAGGACGTAGTCATGGGCAGCTATGCAAAACTGTTCGTTAAAACCACTCTTTTTATTATATGTTTTTGTAGTTAAAAACCAGACCTTTCTGCATAGGTCATTTGGGATTCGTTGTTATTATTTATCTGTTTGTTTGTTTTTTATTGACGTTGTTTGAGATCTCTGATCCTTTAGCTACCATGGGGCTGACAGGGCACAGAGATGCTTCCTCTACACCGAGACTCTCTGGAGAATACGGGGACGAGCATAGTTACCCCCATTCGTTTGACTGACAGTCCAAACGATTCGATGTCGTTTAATTCATGCGAGCTGAGTGGGGGCACGGGGGCGGGGGGCTTCCTCGATACTCATGTGAAAATGAGGAAGAATATATTGTTAATTACGTAATGACTTTATGGTAATTTTGAGACTGTTTTCCTGTTTCCAATGGGTGATTAAATGAGGAGAGCATGTATGAACTGAACGTGCCTGATCTACCTAAGGCAGTGTTTCTCAAACCGGTCCTTTGGGCAACAGACCCCCCAAGACGTGGACTGTTTGGCAGGGAGCTGGGAGGGAGCGAAAACATGGACCGTCTCAGGGTCCCTGAGGAGCGGGTTGGAAAACACGGGTCCAAGGCCCTCTCACTTTCCCTGCTGGATAATGGGTTCAGCTGCTGCTGTGATCTTCGCTGTCAATCCTCGTGTCGACATACTGAACAATGGCGGGAGCGAACATGAGCTTCAGTGGAACAGCCCTGGCACCTTTATCGATGTGTAATTCGATCGCGGTGGCGACATCACGGCGGCGACATCACGGCGACCCTGCGCTTTACTGAGGCTTCCCTATCACAGTGCCAGCGCGGGAGCTCTGCGGCTCAGCGGGCCAAAAGGTGAGCGGGCACAGTCTGCAAGGTCACGGGACTCTCTGAGGCACTGATTCCCAGAATCCCTATCGCGTGTCCCTGGTCTTACTGAAGCTGCGAAATGCTCTTGTCTAATTCCAGTTTTGTTTCTGTAGATTTACGCTGAAAATTGACAAATAGTGACCGTTGCCTGTTTTTTTTTTTGTTTTTTTTTTTTGGAAGGTTTTTGCGGGCAGGTCGTGGCGAGTACCCAGGAGAAGCCTCCATAAATAAGTCCGTCACCGCGGTGAGGTATTGCTCATGCGCCAGGCGTCTATAAATGGCACCAGTGCTTTGTGCGCCCATCCCCGTGCCCAGGATGACCTGAACCTCCATTCACTCACTTTGAAGGTGGAAGGTGCTCGGTCTTCGTGGAGCTGACAGTCCAGAAGCGGCTTCCGGCTGCGTTTGTGTCTGCCGTGTCTGATGCCGTGTATGTTGGTTGGTTGATGGGGGGGGGGGGGGGGATGTGAGCCAGCTGACCACTTTCCACGGCGACCCGGTACCTGGCAGACGAGCTGCTCTCTTCATTCCCCGTTTCACTCTTCATCGCTCTTGCTCAGGACGTCGACGTTATGCCTTCCCAGCCCTTTCATCGCAGCTTTGAACTGCGCGGAGGCTGAATTGGGCCATTTTATTTGCCAGGAGTTCTGTCCTGGAGTGCGTCCTTTTGTCTGATACACCCCCTTGCAGTGGGGAGGGGGGCACCCATGTATGCTTTTTGTACAGCCGTGCCCGCTTGAGGAAGCCATTTACTCTGTCATCTCCTCTCTCTAATTTACAGAGCAGGTGCATTCTGGAATGGTTTTCTGTGTATTGTCAGGTGGCGTCTGTGTGTGTGTGTGTGCGTGTGGTATGTATATATTACATTGTGGGGACATTTGGTCCCACAATGTGATTAAAAACCTGCTATTTTGACCTTGTGGGGACATTTTTTCAGTACCCACAAGAGGAAACTGAATTTTATGAAAACCTGTGCATGCAATCAAAAACTAAAAATGCCAGAAAGTCTTTGGTTGCTTATGTTTAAGGTTAGGGCTGGGTAGCGGTTAAGGTTGCCATTGTTTGGGTTAGGGTTTTTCCTATAGAGATGAATGGACGGTCCCCACAAAGACGTGTGTGTGTGTGTGTTTGTTTGAACTGATGAACATGTCCCTACAAGACAAATGGCTTTTTTTTTACTTTCTTGTGATTTGAGTTTGCAATGGAGGTTTGTGGCAGCCACTAGTCCTCACAAATCTTAGGTGTGTATGTATATGCGTGTATGTATGCATGCGTGCGTGTATGTATGCATGCGTGCGTGTATGTATGCATGCACGCACGCATACATACACGCACGCATGCATACACGCACGCACGCACGTGCATGCGTGCGTGCATGCATGCGTGCGTGCGTGTATGCGTGCGTGCGTGCGTGCGTGTATGCATGCGTGCGTGCGTGCGTGCGTGTATGCATGCGTGCGTGTATGTATGCGTGCGTGCATGCATGCGTGCCTCCCTCCGCTAGCCTAGTGGCAGGTGGATAGTCATCTGGTAAGTGTGGGCGGGGCCACGCTGTCATTCAGGGCCGCAAATCGATCGGATCCTGAATGGGAGCACGGCAGATGCAGGTTCTGAGCCGCACCCCCCACGACGGCTCCTCCAGTGCGGCACGCGGAGCCGCAGCTGAAATGCAGCATAAACGTGGGCTCCCACGGTGCTGTTGCTCCCGCTTATTTTTTGAGGTGCAATGGGCGGTGTGCGGTTATGCAACGTGCTAAATATAGCGCATTTATTTTAACGAGCTTTGTGTTGTGGGAATATCCACGATGTCTCTCCCTCCAGCTTCACGCTTCTCGCTATGTCGTGCCGAAATGTTTACCAGCGCATGGGAGTGGACGTCACCGGCTCCTTCGTCTTCAGTTGCTAAGGAGGCCGAGTCCCAGTCAGACATAATTACAGGATCTCAGTGCTGTGATTAAAATAGAGCTGCTATCAGACGTAGATGTTGACTAACCGCAGTGCGTGTGTGTGTGCTGCCCTTCCAGATACAGCTGGGACATACGGTTAAGAAAACTGTCCTAAAAGTCATTCAGGATAAAAAATTTGGGCCTCAAATCCCAGGAAGGGAATCACTGATGAAGTGGACTATAGGATCCAGCTGTGCTGGACGGCACCAGTGATATAGCGATAATAAAAATAGCGTTGATGACGAGGACGGCGGTGATGGTGTCGGTAGAGTAGCTCTCTCTGTGGCGCCCCTGTTCCTGTTCCTGCCGGGAAGGCATATGGTCCCACGGATCATCGGCTTCCACGAGCATCAGTGTTCTCCACCCCAAGCTGCCCCTTCCACGTCAGTGTGTCTCCCTGCGCTTGCGTGCGTGCGTGTGCGTGTGTGTATGTGTGTACCTGTGTGTGTGTGTGTGTGTCCTCGTGGCTCTCTGAACATGATCTCCTCTGGTGGCTTCTCGGCAGCTCGTTGTCCTTGCTTTTGCGCGGGAAATCTCGCCTCCCCTCAATTCACCCTGTCGAACCCCAGTATGACTCCTAGCCGACGTGGCGCCCTAAAGGATAATCACCGCCGGCGCCCTCCTCGGAGCCAAAGTGAAACTGCTGGGAAGTCGGTGCCCCCTTAGAAGTTGGTGCCCTAGGCGGCCGTCTATGTGGGGAATTTCTTAATGACACACAAAGGTGAGACCAAACTTGGGGGCAAAGACCAGTCACCTGCAGTGACACCATGAAGCTGGGGGTTAAGGGCCTTGCTCAAGGGCCCATGGATATGTGGCAATTCTGGGGAAGCCAGACTCGAACCAAAGACCTTGCACTTACAGGTACACATGTTGCGCCCACAATTTAATTGTATTTATATTATATTAGTTTGGGGTCCAGACTCAAATTGTCAATCAACCATGTTTATTCCCCCCCATAATGATACTGAAGACATGTAACTGTAATGAGACTGAAGACATGTACTGTGTAACAGAGGATAATCTCATTTGGTTTCATATCAGAGCTGATGCAGACGGTGCTCATGGCACCTTTTGACCCCTGGGGGTCTGCATGCAGGATTGGAGGCTCCGCCTTCATCGGAGGGTTTATTCCCTGTTTCCGTAAACATTGGCCCTCCTTTGACCCAGTGGCCGCTTCCCCGTTGATCCTCCTCGCTGTCAGGGGGGAGAATTATGTTTCCATTATGTTTTCATGAGTAGGCAGTTGGAGAAAGCTTGTCTGTCTCAAGCACTAACCGTTCGTATTTCGGTCTCTGCGGTAAAAGCCCTGTAAGGTGATAAAAATGCCACTGGGATTTTTTTTGGCAGATTTCAGGGTGATTAGGTATCTTTATTAGAGCCGTAAAAAAAAATAATCACGTTTTCTCAGCTTGCATAGCAACATGAAATGGAGGGAATGTCGTTGCATGAAAATGTCTTGCGTGTTTTGCGTTGTTGTCCTTTTCCCCGGTTAAGCTTGGGTCTGTCCGCTGCTCCGCGACTACATGCCGTTCTCGCCCCGCGTCCTCTGCAGGCCGAAAGATGAGCAGCACTGCAGTTAATAAATTATTCGCTTGTCCTTCCACGCTTGCTCTCGCAATTTTAACTGTGCCAGAGAGTAACAGCATTCTCCGATTGGCCAATCGATTGCTTGGCAGTGCCACGGGTCCTACTGTGACATGTTTAGGTTTTGCCTAAAACTTTCTGAAAAAGTTCGGTGCCCAGTACAGGGATGTGAAAGACCCTCTAGCGGTATGCCCGCCTGTTGAGTTTGCATCTCCCTGTGAAGCCTCAGTGCGCCTCGATGCTTGAGGACATCGCTCTGAGCACGCTTAAAAGTGCTGAAACAATAACCACCAGCTAGTCATTTTGCCAAGAAACCGCGTCCATTTTTTGTTGCTGCTGTTGTTCAATCCAGGCCAAAAAGCCCACAAATGCAACACCTTTCTGCAGTGTGTCTTTTTTTATGTGAGAATGCCACTGTTTGGCTCAAAGGTCAGGTGTTCTCCTGATGTGAACCTTTTTTACGAAGAGCCCCCCAGGCACCCGGGCCTGTTCCAGTCATCTGTAAATAAACATCTTATTTGCAGAGCCTCGGGGGTGGTCTGCCTGCCCTAGTTGGAAGGGACACACCAAAGACCCCTTCTTCACTAGGCACGTGGGTCGCTGCCCAAATCGAATTGATGGCTAAGGAGTGAGATACTGGTGTCAGAGTGGCCACCGGTCCTTAAGATGTCTGTATGTGACGGCGTGCCCCGGCCGACCTGCCTTTGACTACCAGAGCAGAGGCGTGAGTCCCAGTGAAAGCGTAGTGCGTGAAAATAACAAGGGAAGCGAGGCTGACGGTCAACAGTAGAGCAGCTAATGTCTCTCTCTGCTGGAGGAGCAGAAGTGTGGGGCGCTAACTGGAACGGCTAACACTCTCCAGGTGCCGGCGCCATGTGAGAGCTCCCAACTGACTGGGGGATGACTCAAATCCCGCACGTACACGTGCCTGTTAGCATGTAGCATTTTAGCATGCTTGCCGGCCACCCTGCCGAACATGTTTTGTCTGGGATTTTGGATAAACAAATGTTTGGTTTGACCAGGCAGGATTACAAGCCCTTGCCCCATGAGGTAGGCCTTGCATATGCATATGGTACAAAATCCAAGTCGGGTGGGTTTAAAGGTTGAGTCCTGCTGTTTGCGTTTTGGCGCGGTCACCGTATGTGATCACCAATCATCCGGTGCACTTTGATCTAATAGGTGTTACGCCCAGCACCTACAACTGACATCGCCATATAGAAAGACTGGGAAACCTAAACGGGAAGGCCAATCCGAGGCCAACAAAGATGGCGGCACACAGCAGTGCAGTGGCTTCTCTATCTCTCGGCGTTAGCGTTAGCATTACAGTTAGTAAAACGGCTATCATGTCAGGTGGTTTGAATGTCAATAAAGCTGATTCTGATTCTGAATCCACCACAAGACATCCATTGCTTCCTGGTTCCTGCTCTTTTTGCAGGTGTCTGTCTTTGCCTCGTTGTGTTACTTGCCTTTCCTTGTTTGGTTTAATAGCAGAGATGGCTAAGGAGCCAAATCCCTGGCCAGTAACAGCTGAAAGGTTTCTGTGCAATCTGCATGACCCCAAGAATCAAAGCTACGTAGATGCATTGTGCTCATTTTGGCGTAAATCACTTTTATCCCTCCGCCACTTTGGGTCTTTGCCATTATTAACGCTTGATGTTAAAAAAGCAGCCTTTGAAGTCTTTGGCGTGGAATATTGAGCTATTTTGTGCTACTCCTATATATTTGCATTAATACAGCAAAACATTGCTGCGCCTTGCTATTTAGTCTGTGGTTGCGAGTAAATTGGGGCTTGTTCTCCTGTCTCGCCACCGTGCAAATGCCTGAGCATTTATTAAGCGCAGTGAAGCCGACGAGCACATCAGGCCAGGACCACGTCGTGACAGATCCTGGTCCTCTGGGCCAATCGGGAAAGTGAATATGAATCACTAGAAAAAACAGGCTTCTGCGAGTCACAGAGGAGGTTCATGAAAGCAGCCTCAGAAGTGCAGGCGGACATCTTGCACATTGTAAATTCCGCAGAACTCAAAGATGTCTCATTATTTATTGACCTTGCATAGAAATAATCATGATTTTACTCATATGTATGTGTAATCAGTTACCCAGCCTGGCTTGCAGGTTGATCCTAAGATGTTTAAAATCTAGTTCCTAGTTTAGCATTGGCAGGGTAATAAATCTCCCAGAATTTCAGCTACCGGCTTTCTGGCAAATCGCCATGTGTGTCTGGTTGCAGAGACTCAGAGTGCTTTTCCCAGTGTGATTTGCCTGGAGTGCTTTTCCCAGTGTGATTTGCCTGGAGTGCTTTTCCCAGTGTGATTTACCTGGAGTGCTTTTCCCAGTGTGCTTTGCCCGGAGTGCTTTGCCCGGAGTGATTCGAGGGCTCGGCCCTGCTGTAGAAGAGCTGTGACGGAGGGTCCCTCCCCAGCCATGTTGGGTTTCTCCCCCAGCCGCGCTGATTCACCTGTTTGTGCTGTGGTTTGAAGGAGGTTGATTGTAATCCAGTTAACTGTAACTCGACATTTGCAAGCTGCTTAAACTGTGCCGGGTAATCCCCAGGAATGTGTTATATCTCATGAGGTAGCGAGGAGAGCCTTCTTTAGCAGTGGTGCAGTGGTAATGTTCTCTCCATCACCATCGTGCTCAATGTCGATTCAGGTTCCCTACGCCTAACTGTGGCATGATCTGCCCACATGAATCATCCAACCATTATCACTGCCGCCCCTTACCAATAATCTCTGAAATGTTCCCATCTATTGTAACAATTACATGACACAGTCATTTTGTATAATTTTCCAGAAGAATAGATTGACATCTTTGATGGGGTCATGGTAAATTTTTCAGTTTAGTCCGTACTGACTATTTTTTTGGAGTGAATCTGGCATAGGCTGTTTTCTGGCAACATATATGAAGATGTTGCGTATTAATTTGGTTTGACGGATCGAATTAATTGCTTGCCGTACAGCAGCATTAGCGCGCTGATAGCGAGTGGGTCTTTCCCTTGAGAATGAAAGACGATTTGTCAATAAACTGTTTGACATGTGCCCGGGTAGCCTGCTTGCCAACGACGGAGACTGCGGTGGCGTTTCCTTCGTGGCGGGGCTTTGCGGATATGCAGCAGAATCGAGAAACGCGGGGACGAGAAAATGGCGGGCAGCAGGTACCATGGGAATGGACGACTGTTTGTCTGCACCTGAGCGAAGACCTTTAATAATCCGGGCAAAAAAAAAAAAACCCACTGTAATTAATGAGTTGTCACATGGAGTGGTAAACTGCGTAAATCACATGGGATTAAATAAAGATTAAAGGAAAGCTTATCCACATTAGTAAAATAATAATAATGACAGTGTGGAGAGAGGCCTGTTCAGAGAGTCTGTGGGAGCCGTGCATCGTGGGAAGTCCAAGGAGAAGCTTTGTTGTTTCCAAGCGCTCCTTCCCCTCTTCCCCGGCGTGACTCATCTGCTCTTTCTGTATGGCTTTGACGCCCTGAAGCGCCCACCTGCCGCCTCCCGTTTAGCGTGAACTCGCCGTTCGGGTGACGCAGCTTCAGCGCCCCGCCGGTAAAGCCGCTCCAGGACACGGGTTCGAGGGCCATTCGGGAGGCGCCCCGTACTCGGTGCCGTGCTGCTGTATCTGCTGTAAATCCCCCTAAATCGCACTGAGTAATGCCATCTGGCATTCGGCGAATGCGTGCGAATAATGCGGGTTTGGGGTTCGCACGCCTGTACGTACGCACACCCTGCCTCGCAGAATTCCCAGTAGCAATTAATGAACAATCGATAAAGCGGGCAAGATAAGAAATGACAGACTGTCCGTGGCGTAGTGTGTTTGTTTTGGTACGGAAGCTTAATTCAGTTAATCGCCTAAAAGTCCATTCCTCTTATTTGGGCAAGAAATAAATTGCACATTCCAGGAACTGATCCAACGTGTTATGTGCGCTGGGCCCGTTTTCTGACACGATTTTGTTGCGCTTTTGTGGACTATAAACCATTTCAGTGCGAATGCAAGCATAACGCCTCACCGTGTAAAATTGAAGGTCTCAAAATTTTATATCCCTCCGTCAGTAGTCGTTTGTCTTGCGAAGGAATCATTTTGTCGATATGGTGGTATGCTGACCCGGGTCGAATCGTTACTTTTCCCGGTTGACCTGTTCTCTCGCTGTCGATGTATCAGAAAACCCTTTGTCCTTGCTGATTCGGTCTGGTCTCTGTCCGCTGGCTGATGATATTGAGCGGGCGGGTAGATGGGGGGGGGGGGGGGGACATGAAGGTGATCATAGGGGTATCAGAATTCAAGGCCCCTTCAGCATCCAAATTCTTTGGTGTCTTTGGTTTCTTGTTAAATTACCCAGATAGACGTATTCCAACTCCCATAATGATCCCCTGTTTGGACAGGATGCTGATCTGAGTCAATGGCTGGCAGGGAGACGCTGTTACCTTTAACGGACAGCTCTAAGAACGACCCCCTGCTCTTTTTTATCCATATTATGACTTTTTTTTTTCTAAAAAGACAAACGTGGGTGGTGATTGTGCATGACTAAGTGTGAAACGATATTAATCACACCAAGGACTTTCGGTGCGGCCGTTATGTCAATGGTATTGTTGGGCTGTTTCTACTTGGTTCGTACGACACGCCGCTGTTTGTACAGGCAGAGGATGGAGACCTTCCTCGGGGTGTCATCTTAATGAAAGATTAAGAGAGTATCTATCAAGGCCTGGCCGCTGTGAGATCTTCCAGCAGTATAACGACTAAGAATTGAATTGTGATTCTCTTAAGTAAGTTTACCTAAGACTCATGCTTTACTTAAGCGGGCTGTGTAAGATGCCGTCTGGAGAGCTTTGCATAATCACAGACTGCTTTTATTCACTGTAGTAGGACTTGAGGCCTTTCCCAGATCATCCCTGCAGCGTTTCCAAATTAATTTAGTCATGCCATTTATTAGTTTACGTCCTCCGTGTAAAACAGTGCACACACATCCCGGAGGATACCACAGCTGAGTTACGATCTCTCTCTTTCTCTCTCACGCTCTCTCTCACGCTCTCTCTCTCTCTCTCGCGATGTGGGACTCTGCATTAAAGCTCCTGTGGAGTAACAACAGATAATTGAACAGGTTATTTACTGTTCAAGACTGTAAATGAAATAAATTGACAGTGGAAAGCATCCTCAGCCGTGTGCGCGATTGAAAATCCTCACAGCCAGGCAGCTCAAGGCCAAAAAGACTTTTTTTTTAAGTCAGCAAACATAAGACCCCAGTTTCTTGAGCTTAGCAGAGTGGCCTTTTAGCCTCACTCTGATTGGTCTGTTGGCTTTTCCTGGTTGTGGCCTCGCATCTGGTGGGTGAGCCGGAGGTTGTGATTGGCCGTGGTTGGCTGCTTCTGACCTAAGAGCCAGTGGGCTGAGGAGGTAGTCAAACTAAACTCTGTTAGCTCTGGTTTAACTGCTGATTCTGTTGCTCATAAACTGATACTCGTGCATTTTCTGGCCTGGAGACTAATGGAAAAGCTTGCACAGCAGTGAGGGTGTCGCAAGCACAAAAATAGCAGGATGACTGAACTGATGTAAAAACACCGGGAAACAAAACTTACACAGACAAACCGCAGAGCTGAGGCCTCCGTGCCGTGATTTAGTGCCACCTACCAGCCTGGATATTCACTGTCTCTGTGTGCTGAATTAGACATATGCTTTTAGTGCTTTAATCCTTTAAGCGATCTCCTCAGTCTCACTTTCACTCTGCTGCCGGAGAGGTTTCATGTACTTGGAGAGGCTGCTGTGCCAGAAGTGCAGGGGCCTCCCGTCTCCGATGAGCGGAAAACCTGCTGCTGGTAGCGGAGTGTAAACAGACTTTGGTCAGAGTGACTCTGGGCTGTGGCATCGGAGGGGGGGGGGGGGGAGCGAAGTAAACCTCACTCTCTGTAGTAGGGCTTACTGATGCCCTAAAGTAGTACTGGGACATTTATCTGTCGCTGTGCAAGTGAGATCGCACAAGTACAATGAAATTTAATAGCTGCTGCTGTAATGACATAAATAGCATACATATGTATACAAATATATACATGGAAGGGATGGAAAGTTCAGGTTCAGAAAGAACAAATCCAGGCCAAGATTTTGTTTCAACCAACCACTTGAGTATAAAGTGTCACATTCACAGAGTCCTCAGCTGGTTGGTTGAAGCAAAATCTTGGTCTGGATTTGTACTTTCTGGAACTGAACTTTCTATCTCTTTACATAATCAACCTACCATTTAAAACTTACAGATGAGGTAAGTAGTCCCATCTTTACGGAGCAGTTAATGATGTCTCTTCTAAGCTACATACATCCGCTGCTGTACACGAAAGGTGTGGGGTCACTGTGACATGGAGCTGTGTTGGTGTGTGAGTGTGTGTGTCTCTGCAGACACCATCAGATAGCTGTGAATCTCTGGTACCCAGCAGTCTAATCAGTGCTCGTTCTGCGGGTGGAACACCGAGAGATTATTTCCTGTCAGATGCAGCATGGAGACTGTAGGAGGGGGGTCCAGCCGCAGGCGGAGTACGGGCAGCCGTGTTCGGGCGATGCTGCTGCGCGAGGACCTGTCACAGCTTCTCCAAAGAGCACCGACCTTTTCCCTTCACTGCTTCCTCGACACTGAAGTTTGAAAATGCAGTGTATGCAGTGCTGGGAGGGCCGCACAGGCTGAGTGACACCTCACTGCCAGCTACGCTTTCCCGCCTCTCATGCGCTTCAACTCAGGTCCCCTCACATCCATCCCTCTGGGTTTCAATCTCGTTTCCCGGTTCTTGTTTATCTACGCCTCTCACTCGTTATTAGAAGCATGGGTCAGTGTGGACTCTGCAAAAACATTAACCGTCTGAGACCCATATCCCACAGAGAAATGCTGAACATTATTAATATTCCGGACTACACGACCAAAAGTCTGTCTCGGTGCTTTCCTGCCACTGCCACTGCGATTCCAGTGGTCTCCGTTCACTGTTTCCCAGGTGAGCCGCACTGGCTGCCCACGCCGCGCCATCCGCGCTCTGGCCTCGTGTTTCTAAAGCAAACATATCTCTAATGGAAGCGGTACCTCCTGGCCGCAGCTTGCGGGAATCTGTCTGGGAGGAGATGAATTGTCCGGGTCGCCTGGGGCTTGAGGTTCTGAGTCATTATTTACAGCTGAGGCTCTCGCTCGGTGCGAGTGTGGTGAGTTACGGCTTGGCGGCGCCGTGGAGCAGGCTGGACCGGACCTTCCCCTCACTGGGGGATTCACCCTGCCGTCCCTTTCCGTCACAGCCGGGAGAGACGGGTCCCACGCAGGACGGGCTCCTGCCGCCCCTCACTTCTAAATACTGATCTTCACCTGCTGCCCAGAGTTCTGATCATGACGATGCTTTCATCAAGAGGAGGTCCGCTAACCGCACCATCAGAGCACCAGGGGGCGTAGTGGTTGAGGAGCCGAACCTCCGAGTCTCGTCAATGGGTTCAGCAGAAATGGTTAAAATTGGCAACTATGTGAAGGCACTTGTTTGTGTTTTCTGAGCAACATGACGGTAATTTGCTCTTTCTCTGTCTCCTCCCCTGCAGTGTGCTGTTTTGTGGTCCACAAGCGATGCCACGAGTTTGTTACATTCTCCTGCCCTGGAGCAGACAAAGGTCCTGACACAGATGTGAGTAACTCTTCCTCCCGCTTTTCCTGAGAATCTCGTAGCTGCATAATGTGGTGGCGCCTCATCACGTGACTCGCGAGAGATACGTGTCTGATACATTTGTACAATCACAGTAGTTTTAACTTCCCCCGCGGTTTGGCACAACTTCCGAGTCTTTTATAGTGTGTTTGCTCATCTAAACCCAGTATGCCCTGGACTTGAACCTGCATCCTTCTGGTTACAGTCTGCAGCCTGAACAACTGCACCACCTGCTGGCCTGTTGGCTTTACTGCGTGAGGGAACATGTGACAGGGTCTGACTCTGCCCCCATGAGTCCGTGGGTTACCAAGTTAATTTCCCTTATCTCTGTGGGTGACGGGTTAGGAACAATGTGCTCCGGAGATGACAATCAGTCCTGGTTTAATTTTCATGGACTGGTCCTACCCCCTCTGCTCCACGCACACGCAGCCATGAAGATGCCAGCACTGGGGACATGCACTGAGGGAGGGGTCCAGATGGCACCACCCCCTGCCCAGGCCTCCTGTCTGTGACCATGAGTCACCCGCTTCTGGCCGCGCAGCTCTGAGTCACTGCCACTGCTGTCACTGGGCTCCGCCCCCTGCATCACGTCACCTCGTGTGACACGCCCATCGGTCAGGGCCAATCAGGCGCACACATACACCGGGTTCCTTCATGAAACACACTTTGTTAAAAAGCCAGCCTTGTTTTTGTCTTAAGGTCCCCCCCCCCCCCCCCCTTCTGAGAATGGCCCAGCTGTGGACATTAAATCGCTTCCCTATGCAGAGACTTCCTGCAAGGTGCTTGGCCCCAAAACCTACTAGATCCCAAGAGGACTATCCAGCAGCCCAGAGTATGTAGAAAACCAAATGATTTGTACTTGGTTCCTCAGGCCATACAACCTTGTTTCCTGGGCGATTCCCCTCTGGCTCTTTGTCTGTATATGGAGGGTCAATGGGCAGCCTTCATTCAGCTATCCGGCCAATGGGCAGCCTCCATTCAGCTATCCGGCCAATGGCACTGGCCTTCAAGGCTCCTCCTCCCGCGAGAGCCGGCGGCAGATGGGCGGCCGCGAGGCCTCCGGCAGGGGGGGGTATGCGATGGCCGATGCCGAGTGTCAGCCCCGCCCGCTGCGGCTGCCCCGCTCTCCGCTGTGAGTGCCTGCGGCGAGAGATCAGGAGGCGTTGATAAATAAATCCGCTTTTACTGTCACCTGCCCGGCAGAAGCCAGGGAGCACGAATCCGTCACCCGCGAGCCTCCGTACTTCCAAAGATACGCTGTTTCCTCTTAAGATTTATTCTCTATATCTAATATATAATTAAGCTTTAAAAGCTAATTAGCAGCAAAGGTTAATCTTCCTTTAATTAAATGCAGGAAATTATGTCGGGATTATTAATATCTCATGGTTGATATTTGAGGTTACGTGAGTAGTTTAATGTAATTCTTATACCAAAAGACCGCTTATTGTCGGAGCTCTGGAGATTCCCTGCCATTTTTTTGCGTCTTGGTCCCGCACGCAGTTAATTCAAGGCAGAAAAGTTAATTTCATAAGGTACATGGATGCCGCTAATTGTTCAAGCCATCTGGTCAAAATTATCAGCCCAAAATGAATCTGCTGCGACGAGCGTGTAACACAGCCCGTTTAATGGGCGCTGGCCGCCGCCTATGGCGGCTTTGGAATGTGGGGGTTTGCATCTGCGGGGAGAATAACTGGGCGAACGAAAGCCGACAATCACACTGGTGTTTAATGCTCGATGGAAACTGACTTTTTACTAATACATACATGGGCGTAAATTTCATTTAACAGTAGGGGGGGGGACAATAAATATAAAATTTCTCATGAGCAATTTTTGAAGGGGACACAAATAATACAATCAAATTGTACTTATGAAGATATGTCCCCACAATGAAAAACTTTGCTTCTATCATTATCATTGTAGCATGGAGACTGCGTCATTATGGTTATTTTCAAAGGTTTTTTCAGGTTCAATGACAAAGCAGATTTTTCTTCAAAACTATTTATTGCATTGTTTGTTATGTTGTTTACAGTCAAGCCATCAACATACAATAAAATTTAAACATGACTTTAAATGCATAATAGAAATTGATTATACAAAAAAATACAGTGGGGTCAGTTCGGACGTAGCACAGTGCTCATTTAGTAAATGCACAGCTAAACAAATATGCTAATTGTGGCCGTTAATGTTAAGTTAACATTATGCCAAGTCGTCACAAATAAAACAATGCATGGGAAACGGCTTTGGCGTGTTAGTTTCAGTGCACTATGCAACAAGCTATTGTAAACAAGCTAACGTTAACTAGATAAGTAATATTTTAATCGCTAATATAGCAGATTCATGGAAAATTACATCGGTAATCAGCATTTTTGCCGCAACTAATTTATGAATGAGTCTGCATCAACTACATTAAAGAGAATCGCTTTATTTAAAGTGAATAAAATACCTTACTTACTGGAGTTCAACATTAATTGAGCCACACCCCTGACTCGTGTGCGTGGAGTAGGCGATATGAACTGGGAAAGCAGGCAGTTGGCCAAACCACTGTGAGAAAGGGGAGGGGGAACTTAACTGTTTCTAAATGCATTTTTTGCGCTTGTTTTTTTTTCTACTTACAGAATTATTTTAGATATACATACATATATTTTTCACAATAGATAGTGCGATTTTTTTTTTTATATATATATATATTTTTTTTTGGGGGGGGGGGGGGACAACCCTTGGATAGGGGGGGACATGTCCCCTCCGTCCCCCCCGGGATTTACGCCCATGAATACATACGTATTAGGGCTTTACTGTTTTAGTAAATATGCCTGTTATTTCTTAAGCTCTCAGCATCCAGATGTACATATTTACAGAGTGCAATGACAATGATGATATTCTATTCTATTATGCTGACATACACTAATTTCTATGGAAACATCCTTGCATACATGTTTTCATGCTGACTGCAGGATGTCATAAGTAACGACCACAACACAACACACATCACCACAAATGCATTATGTATCCAGTTTTGAATTCCTCTGAAGCATTAATGAAGTGGGGATTTCTATTCCTAGGAGTGAGTTACGTACTGCACTGAGTAGTGTTTGTTTGTTTGTTATGTAGGTAGGTAGGTAGAGCCGCTGTCTCTCATCGCACACTTCAGCAAGCTAAAGGCCACCGTGGTCTCAGCTCATACTCCCGGGTGCCATGTGTTCACGTGATGCTAATAGGAATAGCACACAGAGGTCTGTTTTCTCCGAACCGCCGACTGTTTTAACGGTAAACCGACAGATCGTCGCACTATGAGTGAAAACCCCCAAAATATCTCAGATTCTTTTTTTAGATCTCCATTTTTATTTTTGCCCGGTTTTGCCCGGTGAGCGTACTCGACATGACGCCACTTGGAAGACGGCCGGCGTCCGTCAGCCCGACTGCCGATATCGGAGGATGCGTAAAGGTTTCCATTACGTGTGTTTTTATGATTTGCCGTCGTTTTGGAGAGATGAAGACGACGTGGCTGGAGAGCAGGTGGTGGGAATGGGGGGAGTGGAGTGGGGGGGGGGGGGCAGGAGCGGAGTTACATAAGAGCCAAAGTCTCCCTCACACTGCGGAACCGAGCGAAAGTGACACATGGCCACCATGAGACCGTTTACTGTGCCCACTGGGCAGAGCCACACGCTGCGCCTACCCGCTCTACGGCGCCACCTCCTGCCCCACCGGCAGAAGGCACCACGGTTAAGGAGGTGGACAGCATGACAGGGAACACATCCCCCCCCCAGCACACATGCACGTATCTAATATCAAGCACTGAACAAATCTGCTACACCGACCACTTAATGTACTTAATCCACATATTAAATTATCTAGTCCTTCTCAAAGCACAGATAGATAAAAAAAAATGTTTGCAGAGGAACTGTTTGGAGATTTTCTAAAGGTTCCCCAGGGAACGGAAAGACCTGAGGTCCCCTTTTAGGCCCTGATGTTGAAGCATCAGAACATCAGTCGTCCTTTGGGTGGTTTTTAACAGAGGGACTTGAATGATGGCCGCTGCTTTGTGAAGCTGCCTGGGAGAATATCGTGCCTCTGGGCCGTAAAAGAACAGCACGTTTGATGAGGTCATATGACCAGCAATGGAAAAACAGCATGTATGAGAAAACTGTAGGCTAATTTTTCGGAACCCACCCCCCACTTCCAGTTAGCCGATAGCAACCTGGTTTACTGTGGGTGGGGTGGTCAGTGCTGGCACTACAAGAAGACATGTTTGTGAGCCAATCATAGCTTAAAAATTATGACTTGGTGTTTATCTATATGTCTGCCTGTCTGTCTGTCTCACATTCATCCCATCCCATATCACTGGGTGAAACATTATTAGTCAGAGCTAAAGTTGGTCTCCTCCACCATTAATAGAATTGGGCGAATCGCTCTTTTACATCTCTGTGGAGTGGCTTCAAAGTGTCGTTTGCTGTTTTAGTTTCCGATGAACCCGGGCGCCATCTGAATTCTTAGAATATTTGACAGGAGGGAATAGAACATTGTGGGAATTTTGTTTTGTTTTTGACCATGCCAGAAATACTTTAAAGGGAAAACAGTGAGTATTTGTTTAAAGAGCTGAGAGAGCACAGAACCATGGTGCTGTTGACATTTTCTGTGGGCTCAGGTTCTTAACACTAGTAGAAATTACTTGAAGCTCAAATCAAATGCAAAACGTGGTTTTGCGAGTATAAATGCACCCGAATGTCTGTCTTGAGGCAGAAAGGTCTTCTTGATGGCTGAGTGGTAACGTGCAGAGAAGCCCCAGACCGTCACCTCTGCTGGCCGTCACCTCCGATGACTTCTCTTTCTGCCGACGGACGAGTACTGGTCGGCCTAGCTGGTTGTAAAGGGGGGGGGGGGGGAGCGACAGATGGGCCTGGTTGGCGATGCAAAGTCTGTCCTCAAACACCTCCAAAGACTCTCGTTCAACAGCCGATTTGTGTAACAGATCTTGTATTGTTGCCAGACTGTAAATTAGCCTGCAGACCAGGACATTTCCATCATCTTTATTTATTAAATTTGTTTGCTCATCATTGAAGGGAAAATGACAACCATACCATCGATTGAAAATAGAACCAGGGCCCCAACAAACTGAAACACTAGTCTGCACGTTATCATGACTTAAAGAATATCACTTCCTGTTTGTACTGATGTCACTTCCTGTTTCCCTGCTATGAGAAGCCATGCTGAAATTTACCTGCACTTTTGGGCACAAGCACGGAAAGTTGCCTGTCATGTTTTGATCTCAAAGAGACAGATGAGGAGGCCACATCTTTTCTTGACATTGGGATGCGTACGACGAGGGAAGTCATCTGAGATGTGTTGACATGTGCTCTAAAAGCCAGAATATCTCAGAGAGGAACCGATCAGTTTGAGAGAGCTGCGCGTAGTTGCACATTGTTGTATGGCTAGGATGTGTAGAGTGACCAGAATGCGCAGGGCTTCGGTATAAATACATCACTCTGTCTCGCTTGCCACATTTCTGCATTAATGTTGTTCTGGCTCCTGACAGACTGAGTCCTACACACTACGATTAGTCAGTGCCCACTCAGGTCATGTTTGGTACCGTTTTTGGATCAATGATCCAGAATCATGCGAGGACTCAGCACTGTGTATCAAATGTGATTTTGCGAGGCGATTCTCCTAATGAGGAATCCCTTCTTCCATATTGTCTAGCGTAAACACAGTGTGTTTACCTCTGAAACTAAACTGTGACATTAGCAGTAAAAGGGAGCCCTCCCCTTATTTTGATCAAATCTTAGTGCTAAAAAAGTAAACGGTACACTGGAAAATAAATGTGTCCCCCCCCCCCCACTCTGCTTGCTTGATACCAATTATGCAGACTTGCATATTAGCAGCTTGAGTGGAGCCAAAATTTAATACCTGGGAATTTCGTTACATGATAAGCCTTCATTTAATACTCATGTAAATGAGCTGATGAATAGGAAAGCAAAATTAGGATAAAAAAACACAATGTAACAAAATCCTCCACAACTTGAAAATAAGAGGGGTTTAATTATTTTATCATGTATTATGGAGACTATGGGGATGTGCTATATATGCATGCTCTCGTTCTTTGGAGAGACTGGGTTGTGTCTATCAGGGTGCATCAGAGGAGATTGTCTGGGTGGTACAGTGAGATCAACTGGGCCTCAGTAAGGAGCTGCAAACATCGGATCCTGTCCAGCAATAACTGATTCTGGCTTTTATGCTCTTGTGGACCCAACTTGGATGGTTTTGGCCAGGAGTTGAAACGTTGGCCTGCCCTGGACATCCACTCTAAGGGAGTCTGGTCCACAACAGTTGGCAGTTCTGGTTCCAGACAGCCGACAGCGGGTCCATGGAGATGTAAATGAGTAGCGTAGCTAAATTGGTGCGAGGTGTTCCTGCAGAACAAGACTGCTCCGCTTAGTGAGGGTTTTCTGGGAATGCTCCATTTGGCTTTGGAGCCAAGTACACCTGTGGCTTTTAGTAAAATAACCATAAAATCCATGAAGTTTCCTCATTTGAATAGAGGAGGAACGATTGTCTATCTTTGTCCCCAGATCTACCCCCCCCCCTCCCCCCCGAATCCCTGCAGAGGAAGAGGCAGACGTCTGATTTTCAACAGCGGAGGAGATTAATGATGGAGAGATGATGTTTTTGGAGCTAATTTTCGATCTGGAGTAGGATGCCAACTTGACTTCCTCATTTTGTATAAGATCTGCTTTGGCAGCAGGGGGCGCAGTGGTTGAGGAGTCAGAATAACAAAATTGCCATTTGAAATAGACCAGTGGTTGTATTGAGTAGCAGAATTCATGAAGTTACCTGACCTTGGGGTGAGAAGAAATCCGAATGTTAAATATGGTACCATAAGGTTTAAGCTCAGCTATGTGATTTGTTTAGGACGGATAAGCAGTGGGGTAAGAGAGTGATGCATGTAGCCTGTCCCAGATGTGTACTGTCCCCACAGTGACTGCGTGGAACTAGATGTGAGCAAATCTCACGCCATCCAGTCATCTCACAGGTTCTCCTGGGAACACTCCCCCCCCCCCCCCCACCGTGTCTGATTTAGAGCAAAGATGGTGGGGGGGGGGGGGATATAAGGATGTATTAACCCCCCCCCCCCCCAAGCTGCGCGCAGATTGCTGATACATTTTTGTTAAAACGATTATATATACACACAAGTTATATATCGTTCTTATGATTTCTTTATATCACAAAGAGGAAATCCCAAAGGATTAGTTGTTCTGTCTGCGAATTATACTTTGTAACTAAATTGGTTGTATAGTTAGGAGAGAATTCCCACTGGGAATTATTTCTGTGCGTAGCGACGACTCATTTATTTTGGCATCACAGCAAACCAGTTCTTGGATTTTTTTATTTTTTTTTGCCCCCCCTGTCCAGGGTCATAGGTCAAATTCAGGCTAAACTTGCTTCCAGTGCAGCTGCTTCCCTTTCTCTCCGCTGAGCGGCAGCACTGGTCAAAAACAGCTGAGTGTGTGAGCTTCCTTAGGTCGATAAGGGGCCTGTCTGACAGCTCCGAACGAGCAGTGGCCAGACACACCGGCTGGGGATAGACGGACTCCATGACCACCTCGTCTCTCAGGTCTCCGCATAATAAGTGTAATAGGTCTAAGTCACATGTGCCACTTGACACTGGATACAGGACTGTATGCCTGGATGTCCCTGAGCAGGATGTTTGCACCGGAATCCCCGGTCTGCAGAGTGACCTCATGCGATCATGTTCAGTCTGTTTCCTAAAACACAGACAATGACCTTTAGGCTACTCAAGGTTTAGATTGCTAACCTGGGAAATGACACTATTCTTCTCAATTGACCGTAAACCGCCACAGATACTGTTAGTGAGCTGCAAGGGTTGTGGTGCCTTCTGGTAAGTTCATCTCTGACTTCTCAGTTTGTAGGCCGTGATGAGGGTCATGACAGTGGCTGAGTACCACTGTTTCCTACCTCCAGCGTTTGGGACTGTGCCCAGTTTGTATGTCTTTTGCATGTTGTGCCGGTTTCTTTTCAAAATCCTAATACATGCAGTTAGGTTAACCGGTGTATTTAAATTGCCTATAGTGTGTGACTGTGGTGGTGTATCCTGTGATTGACTGGCATTCCACCCAGCCTGTTCCCCTGTCTTGTGCCCTATGCTAGTTCTCTTGTGACCCTGTGTTAGATAAGTGATTGGAAGTTGCGTGGATAGTAAAAAGTATTGCAGTATTGCTGAGTGAATGTAGAGTAGTGTAGTATTGGAGTACTGACCACCTACAGTTAATCTTAGGTGGAGTATTTTTGAAATAATACCCATCGTTTTGAATCTCATTTCCTTTTGGAAAAGCAATATATTTGGACAAGATGTACTAATACTAGGTATCGCAGTGAGAAATGGAGATGCTTTTCCATAATCCAGCCCCTACAGCTTTAAGACAGTCCGTTTTAGTCTGTCAAACTCATCCAGAGACGGGCATCGCCTGCGTGACCACGTACACCTTCAGGTTCTCACATTGCTCCTGCTCAGGATTTACCGGGTATGTCTGCTGGGTAATCCACGCTCTACAGATGACCCGGAGCGTTGTTCCATCTCAAGGGAGTGCCGCAGAGGTTTAAAAAAAAAACAACACAGTACCTGAATTCTATTTGGCCGTCGTCATGGTGACGGCGGTGTTAATTCCGCTTAACCCGTCAGTCTGCCGCGAGATCAACGGAGCTGCAGACCCGAGGGTGAGCAGTGGACTGCGGTCTTGTAGCTTCCCAGCTTTAGTTTTTAATAATTTAATGAATTAAATTAATTTAATGAATTTTAATGAAGTAACAGCAGCAGTTGAAGCCCCCGTCTGTCCCTGGCAGAGAGATGCATAGTTTCTCTCACCTTCTCCAGGACTGAAGCAGTGTTATCTGAACTTCAATTATGCTATTCTGCTAAATGTCATGGCACAAAGTCAAGGATATAAGTGAATAAAACCCTGTTTTTATGGTGGTTATGTACTGTTGACCTACATTTGGCTTGAATGTCCGCTAGAGTGATCATGAAGGTGTAATTCTACTCTTCTCTGTGAAATAGCTTGTGCTCCGTTGCTTATCCCCTTGTTTTAAGCTCCATTACTTTGGCCCCGTCTTCCTCTCCTCCATCTTCCCGGTCCTCCCAAAGACCGGCTTGAGGTTGTGTCCTAGGCCCCTCCCACAGACTGGGTCGACGTTACGCTGAATGAGCCCCGTTGTCATGTTGTGGCTTGTGGTCCAGCCTGTTTTCGTCCAGTCAGAGGTGTGACCTTAGCGCAGGTGATTATGCAATCAGCTGCCCCCGTTGCCTTTACTAGACATGGGGATTAGACACAGGGCGTAGGCTTGGGGGGGTCAACATTGGTAGAGACCGTCCCAGAACCTGCCCCCCCACCCCCAAAACACACATGGCTCTCCCTCAGACTTGGTAGAGACATGTCCCTATCGTCCATACCCAAATCTACACCCTTGGGCTTCGGCTAAGACGATCCAGGCTATAATTGAGGTCTCAGTGTTTGCCAGCCATTAATTATGCACAGCCGGAGAAGATGTCCTCTAATTAGAGTTCCCGCTTTGGATGGCGCAGGAGATGCTCTGCCCCTCCAGCAGCACCCCGAGGTGTTTGATTTGCTAATGCCCGCCGCCTTTTGATGTTTATTTCACGGAGAGCGCTTTCGCGGCCCCCGAACGCCAAGCGCCATGGACCGGATCCTCTGCGGCGCTCTCCCCAAGGCAGCGCCCCCGTCGAGACCCTGACAGCGGCGCCGTGCTGATACGAAACCTCCTGCTCCCCCCCCCCCCCCCCACCATTGACAGCTCGAAGCGCGGAGCTCGTCCCGTAGGCTGACTGACCCTGAGCTATCATGCTGGGGCCATGAACCCACCACCACCTGGCGCTCCTGCTCATCGGTGTGTCGGAGACACTTGTTCGCTTTCAGGGAACAAAGAGCTTTCGTTCCCCTCGTATTGTATACGTGATTGATAATGTGTCTCTAATGGAATGTCCCTGGTTCTCTCTGTCATTTTTGTTGGTTTTTACATTTAAATAATAGGTTTCATTAATTTTTTCTCCTTATTGAAATATAGCTACCATTTCTCTTTATGGATGTTCTAAATGGCAGCACTTGAAGTACATGCCTTAAAGAACAGCATGTCGGCTAAATTAATTATTTTTTTTATAAGTGTTCTGAAGGACCTGACTATTTCCTTTAAAATAGTAACTGTTTTGGAATAATTTACCTGGGGGGGCGGGGGGTGGGTGGGTATGACGCAGCTGCCCCCCAGTTGTGTGTGGGTGTCTCTCTCCACAATCGGCCGTCTGCCTCATATGGACACCAGTGAAACTAAACTGAAAATTACTTTTTAAATATTATTTTTTCATCATCTGTCTTAAAGTGTCAGTTTCGTTATGATAGGCTGTACCAGTTCTTATTTAAAAAAAAAAAAAAACATTTTCATCACGTTTATAATCTCAGAACTCAGTCTCGCTAACTGGTCTCAAGCTTGCAGCTGATTGGTTCAAACTTTCATCACCATGACAACATTGTCACGATTTTTAGGAATTATCATACGGTTCCACGTACATTTACATGGGCAGTAACTCGGAGGGATGATCGTATTTTTATAATAGGCTACTGCCTCAAAAATTTACATTTCAAACACTGAAAACACTTTAAGTTTTAAAGTAATTTAATATTTAAATGTTTGTGTCCTGTATTTAAAAGTTACTGATTAAAACGTGTTTCTATCAGTAACTCGTTTTCTTTTGCGTGGTTCTAGTCTGGAAAAACTGCAGTAAAGTCAGTAATAGTCAGTAAAACTGCAATCTGTGCATCTCACAAGAAAAATAGCCTCAAGCAGAGGACTGAAAGAGTATTTCCATCTTAACTCTTTTTTACGTTTCTTTCACAACAAGAACTGGGTGCGCAGGCTTCCTAAATTTCGTTTAGAAACAAAGGCCTCTAACCTTTTTAATTGTTTCTATGTATTTTCGGGGCTTTAAGTTTGTTTTTTAATGATAATTAAGCAACAGTGCAAGCAGAGAATAGCAATGAAGGCTGGAATTAAATGTCTGGAGCGGAATGAATAGGAGACGCGTGTGATTATAGTGAGTGTCCATCCTGTTCCGTCTCTCAGGTGCTGAAATGGCATGGTTCTCCGGTGCTGTCGATGCCACAGTACTTTCTTTGTGTCTGCTGACAAAAGCCACACTGTCCAATTAATAGCACCTTGCTTTATTGTTCAAACATATTCTTTGATGCCGTCCTCCCCCTTTAAAGCGCTTTTATTCGCCGCGTGACAAAGAGTCGTGTCTGTGCAGTGTCCGCGAGCCGTCGGGTTCTGATCGCGCGCCGCCCAGCCCCGCCCCGCCCACTGCACCAGGCTGGCGCAGCGTTCAGTGTCCGCGAGATGCTGCTGAGTAACGTTCCCTTCCCGCACGCGCGTCTGTCGTAGCGGTTAGCGGATCGGCGAGACTCGGTTATGTCGTGAGCTTGAGTGGAGACGGGCAGTTTTTCCCAAACTGGTTTATCCAGTGCGAACCTCCTACATCTATTTTTTTGTTTGAGGATTAGCCTATTTATATACTTTATTCGACCAACTTGTCTTTTTTCCCCAAAATATTTTACTGCGATAAAACGAGTGGCACGCACACACACACTGTAGTGCAGTGTTTCTCAAACCAATCCTTGGGAATCCCCAGGCAGTCTACATTTTTGCTACCTCCCTACTTCCAGGGAATTGTGAGAGAGCAAAAACGTGGACCGCTTCGGGGTCCTCGAGGACATGTTTTGAGAAACACAGCTGTATCACATTGCTGAATATGATCATATTCATTTCCCGAATTTACTCTCTTTTTGTTTTCTTAAGATTGTGAGTTTATCTGAGAGTAAATCTGTAAAGCAAACAAGGACTTAAAATGTTTTCAGTGCTGATGTGCCTTTGGAGATTGTGTTAATTTAATGCATTACACAGATGTGCAAATCATGAGCGTAAGTGATTAAAAATATATATTCACTGGGTGGCTGAAGGTGTCAAAAGCATGACGTCTTGCCTACGTGGGGCTGCTGTCGCTGGGAAGGCGGCAAACGAGGACAAGCCGATCGCCGTAGATGAGTAAACAAGAATGTGATGAAAGGAATGAATGTTCAAGAGGCACTTTGTGTTTTCTACCCAGAGCTTTTCCAAGGCAAACATTATACAGCCAGAGAGTTAAGAGTCTGTAAGCTTGTAATGATGTTTGGTGGGTCTGATCTCAGTATCATATCTGACGTTAGCGCTGCTGTCAGCATTAGGTGATACGTGCCATCCTGTGTATTAAAGCTTGTTGGCTTTTCTGGACAGGCGTTATCACTATGGCAGAGCAATCCAGTACAAGCCAGTTTGTAGGAATGGTACCTTCGTGAGCAGCTCTGAGAAGTGCAATGCATGATGGGAGGTACCTGGAGTTCTGTTAGGGATCACACACATTAGCTGTGTTTTGCCAAGTGACCTGAATGCTGTTTTGATACCTGCGTCTGCAGGGATGCCGAGTGGGCGTGTGCTATGCACGGAGTCACGCGCGCGTGCTCTGAACCGCGGAGGAACGCCGGCATCCACAGCATCTCCCCTCACCATCACCGAGACCCGCTCCGCTGGGAACTTCCTGCAACCGAAAATAAAAATGTCACCGTGTACGACGTGTACCTCACTGTAGCAGAATCCTGGCTGTGCGGTGATCATGAGTTTAAGGACCAAAAATAACAATTAAATTATGGGTTCACCTGGTTCTAGGCATGTTTGGGTGTCCTCCTTACTGCCTGAATGTAATATCTAATGCCCAAAAAGGCCCAACAATGACGTGAATTCGCTTTAGCAGGAGATGCAACTGGGAGTTGAACCCACAGAGATTTACTGATTTTTTTTTTTTTTTGTACATTTTCTGTCAGTTCCTTGGTGGGGGTGGGGGCTGGAGGTGGGGTAAGTAGGACACCGCTAACACTTTCCCTTTCCTTTGTGTGATTTTTTTTTTGTGCTGTGGTGAATAACAGACCCTGATAATTGCCCCCGCATTCAGAGTAACTACAGCTGGATTTAAAAAAAAAAAGAAAAATGGAAAGGATGTTATTTGTTGGAACCAAGCTGACATATTTATTTATACCTGCCGTGTCTCTCCATCACCTACGTTAATGCGATTTAGAGAAAGTTGTCTCCACTCTTCCAGTCAGACCCGGTGGGGATTCAGAGTTGCATTATTTCTAACATAACAATTTTTTCCCCCACCGTCCTGTCAGGGAGCAGCGAGAACTTGCTGCTGAAGGGGAACGGCGCGTGTTGGACGCGGTGGTGCAGGCAGGCAGCTAGTATGCCAGATTAGCTAACTAACCGGCCGTGTCCCCACCGACCGCTGGTACCAGTGCAACTTTCCATCCCACTCTGAGCTACACTCTGTCTCTTTTAGCTATTTTAATTCTTCGTTTAGTCAACCATTAGCGGAGAAATATTATACATGAATTCAAGGGTTTTTGTTTTTCATTTTAACTAGGAGGAGGTGGTTGAAAGATCCCGACAGCCTGATGAAATCTGGTGACTGCAGCAGAGAGCTTAGCTTGCTGTCAGAAAGTTTCAGGACGAAGTGAGGGAGTGGGTCTTGTGATCGTGCGGAATGCTCGGTGCCTCAGCAGTTGTGCTGTTCTTCATCCATCATGTTTAGACCTATAGACCTACTGGACCGGTAGTGGTTTGGCACGGTTCTCTCACTGTGCGCCTCCAGATTGTTTCAGATCTGTTGTCCCACCCCCGTTGCCTCTGCAGGACCCCCGGAGCAAGCACAAGTTCAAGATCCACACCTACGGCAGCCCGACGTTCTGCGACCATTGCGGCTCGCTGCTCTACGGGCTCATCCACCAGGGCATGAAATGCGAACGTGAGTGAGGCTCCGCCGTCGCAGCCGGCGAAGTTCAGAGCTGCGTTTTCGCTCACGCAACACATTTCCCGATAGATGTGAACAAAGTTGCGCTTGGAGTCTGTCACTTTGATCAGAGTTCTTTGAGCAGGATTTCCTCTGTCTCCTGTCAGCGTTTTTATCATCAGAGCCGCACCTACAACGCAGACACAGACCTCCCTTTGACACATTGGAAATGTTGCGTCGAATATGGGTATAAATAACATGACTCAAAATCGAGGGAACGGGTTCAAATTTTTCGACTGGGGTCCCTTTAAGGTGGATTCTTCCAGCATAGCCTTTTCAGGTAGGTGTTTGAGAAAAGAACCAGAAATAACCCAAGATGCTTTAAAACCCTTTCGTACCGCTGGCTGCCAGTCAGCAAATTTCAGCCTTTAGTATTCTGGCGTGGGCATGTAGGTGAACTCTAGCTACCTCTGCCAGGCCATGAATAATTTATAACTGTTGTAAGTAGCTGGTAAGTTGATATCAAGACGCCAACATGTGTTATGCAAGAGCTTCAGGTCATGACCAGATTATTAGTGTTGCACTGGTCGAGGGTCTGGAGCACGCCGTCGTAATGTGGCCCAACAGGATCCACATCTGATCTGCATCCCTTCCTGCCTGAGGCTTGCCATCAGATGTGTGCCAGACACTTGCCAGATGCACTTCGTAATGAAACAGCAGCCTGAAATCCTAACAGTGTGTTTCTGGACGTTCTTCCGGATTAACAGCTCATGCAGTTCTGATGAAATTATGCATATCAGGAACCCAAGTGAAGCTGTTAATTACACAAATAACAGATGAGGACAAACAAAAGCTATTACAACCTGACAGCCGTTAATGACTCGGACTCTGTGCTCTGACTCACGCAGTGCCCCGCGCTCTGACTCACGCAATCTACGCCCTCCATCTCCAGCTTGACCAAGCACTCAGAAATGGGGGGAGGGGCTTCTAACCATTTTCCGATCGCAGGGTTGGGATGGGGCATTGGTAGGACATTGGTTCACACCCTGGTTACGGGACCACATTTCATACAGGATGCACAGGTTTTGTAGACAGGATGGTTCCATGACTGAGAACTGGCACCTTGGTGATGTTAGCAGCCCCAGAGATCCAGGGGCAGATGCTGTCACCGCGACTGAAATGCACCAGGCTCGTTTAATGCACACAGGGGGGTCGAGGGGGATCTTCTGCCAGCTCAGATGCCATGGCACTGACTGGGCACGGCGCGCCGCGGCGTTCCTGACTGCCGCTTTATCGCCGTGAGGTGGTATCTGCAGGTTTTCTCTCCTCCAGGGCGGATGCTTAATAAACGTCTTGTTTTGCCGGAGGGTGTTTTTTGGAACAGAGCACCATGGGTAGGCAGAAAGAACAGAAGTACCACCAGTAATTACCTCTAATTATCAGTACAGGAGATGCTCTTTAAAAATGACAATAAGCATTTATACGACCCATGTGAAAGGCCTGTCATAATCGAGCGTTCGTGTCTGTCTGTCTGTGTCCTGCTTCCGCACAGCCTGCGACATGAACGTGCACAAGCAGTGCGTGACCAACGTGCCCAGCCTGTGTGGGACGGACCACACGGAGCGACGGGGGCGGCTCTTCCTCAAGGCGGAGGTCAGCGGCGACAAGCTGCATGTGACAGGTGGGCAGGGCCACCCGGCGCTGGTCGCCATGGGCATCTCGTGGGCGTGGTGGTCTGTCAGGGAGCTGCAGGTTGCTGCTGACCTGAAGCTATGGAACGTGAACCTCGGACACATCACTCTAATTGGGTCTATGTCATGTCAGCGCTGGTCAGCAGTGAAAGAAATTCCTAATTCCCCAACACAAGCCTGCTTGACGCATGCATGCGTGTGTTTGTGTGAGTGAGAGAGTGATAGATGTAAAATAAGGATGTGTGTCTTCTCAACAAAAGACGTCACGCGGCGTGTGGAGAAAACCCAGCATATAAACTTGCCGTAGCTAATGTGGAACAAGCTCATTAATCAGATTAATCAGCTAACACTCAGCGAGGCCGTTAATCAGAATACCCCAGAGTTCTAAGGCAAGTCCTCTCAGGGATGCCTGCACTGATGTTACTGAGGAGGGATTCTGGGTAAGTGGGGTTACGTGACAATAAGCCGTGTGTGATTACATTAATCAAAAGGTCTATCAGGGGGTGTTTGCTGAGAGCTGACCCGAAAGAACGTGTGGCACTGAGGATTAGCTGCTTGCAGTGAAATCCCTTCTACGGTGTCCCTCTGTCTGGTGCCCTATGCTTACTGGGAATGGCTCCAAGATCACCATGGTCCTGTGCTGGATAAGCAGTTCTGCGTGATGGATGAACTGTAAGAAAAACTAGCAGTTGAGTGTTGGACTTGCCAGGTTCTGTGTTAGACTCTGCGCTGTAGAGTCCTAATTATATTCACTGAAGAAATGTCCTCGTGGCATTTTCTCATGAACCACAGAATTTTTGTTATCCCCAGTGTAAAATATACATTTTCCATGCGCGTTTCACTAAAGCTTTATGTGAGCAGACATCATCTGACTCTGCTCATTACTTGAAAATAGAAAATGAATTTAACCTGCAATTACAGCCAGAGAGTTGGTAATTGGTTTGCTTATTGATTTTTAACCCATTAAACCATACGGTCAAAGCCAGGCTCCTGTAGCTGAGTGACTGCACTTGCACAAATGCACATGCATTTACATGTAACAATTTTATTGTCCTGTAAATAGCCTGTAGGGTTTGCAGACTACCCCAACTACTGACGTAGCTAATTTTGTGTTTATAATGGAATAATATAGATCTGCCTTAAGGTTTCTTGCGTAAGCGTGAAAATCTTAAAGCGTGAGTGTCACGCAAGATGCGGGAGAGTTGGCATTCTTGACAAAATACACTGAATAGCAGCTATGCGGAAAATGAGAAATATTCACGTTGTTAAGGCGATGTCCCCCAGTCCCGAGGCTTGTGTTTGAGGAATAATTAACGAGGTGACCGTTTCACTGCGTGGCTTTGTGAGCCGTAGCGGGGGGAGGAGGGTAAAAATCGTGATGTCCGACGAATCGTTCTTTTGAACCGGTGTTCTGACAAAACGTCCTACTTTATCAAAACATCCTACCGCAGTGCTAATCGATAGCCCTAACCCTAACTCTTACCCTAACCCTAACCCCCCAAAAACCCCTAAAACTCTTACCTTAACCCTAACCCCTAAAACCTTACCCTAATCCCAAGACGGTGGAACTGCACATGCGCAGAAAGGCTCGATAGCACGTCTCGATAGGTAGGATGTTTTGTCAGAACACCTGTTCTTTTCAGTCAATCGGTTTAACCGACTTTCAAATCTAAAAGAATCGACCTTCCTGTAATTCCACGTGTTGTACAGGTACACATCGTAGATTCTAAAAATCTAAAAGTATTTGACAAATTAACAAATAAACACACATAGCGACCTTGTTAAATTCACTTACATTTGTTTTTCGTAGACTGTCAATAGCCATGTGCGTTCAGTGCCCCCCCCCCCCCCCCCCCCATTACGTAATCAATTGTATTTTGTGCTATGCATATGCCCGGCCACATGGTGGCAGTGGCTCACTAACTTCCAACGTCAGCCAGTTCGGCACATTCGGTTGAAATGGTTCACTTTGGATCTCCGACTTATTCGGTGTTTTAGCAAGTTTGTTTGAGAGCTTTCTCAGCAAATCTTATGAGACCCAAAATTCACAGAGTGACCAGTTCTGATTTTGTTGAAAGTCTGCTTGAGAGTTAAGAGATCCAGTTAGTAAATATGCATTTGCCAACAGCAAAAAGGTACTCGAGATTTTATCTGGCTTTTGGAGGCGGACTGTTCGTTTATACTGTAACACACTAATTTGACTAAAGCCTACTTACGTGATTGTTTATCATTTGAATTAGACAGGAAGTGATCGATATACAATCAAGAGAGCTACCGATATTTTAATAAAAACATGATTTTAATAAACATGCCGTTTCAATAAACGTAATGGAACAAAGTGCAGCAGCGCGTACTGCCTCCCCCCAAAACCGATTCATTGAATCGAACGGTTTGGTAAAATCGGTTCTGTATATTGAACCGAACTTCCCATCACTAGTAAGAAATGCTTTTTCGCAAAATGAAAACGAAGAGAAAATCTAATTCCTTAGGCAGGAGTACGGGACAGCTGATTGGTGCAGAGATTCAAAGGTCCCGCCTACTCCGCAAGTGATTGACGTGTCAGTGGCGACTGACTCAGGCTCGGTAATTGGCGAATTCCACTTCGGAAGCGAGTGAGTAATTCGCGGCCAGAGAACACGCGGATAATTAGACGAGATGAATCTCTGTGACCCCGCTGCTGGGCGCGCAGGGAGTACGCGTTTCAGAAAAATGAACGACAACAGAAAATATCACAGCGTAAAATTCCAGCGTGTTTCATTATTTATTACACATGAGACAAGGTCACGTTTCCGAAGAATACGTCTTGAGTCAAAGTTTTCAATGGAGTGATTCATTAATGATGTGATGTTATATGTCTTACAATTACATTACTAGAAATGCCAACTAAATATAATCTAATGGACTCCTGGCTCAGCAAACAACTGTACTCTTAATTGTATGTGATAACTCACCGTACTTATAATTTCTTTTTATCCGAAGCGGCTTTGAATTAAATGAAAAACGTCTTAAATTTACTGGTGGCTCGAAGGCTACATGTTCAAATCCCAGAAATTTCCACTATTGTGATAAGTGAGCGGAGAATTACTTCAGCAAAAGAGCTAAATTGCAGCAATTAAGCAATGAAGTCTAAAGCAATATTTTGTTCCTCCAATGTTTTTTTTGTAATTGGCTGAAAGAAATTTCTTTGAATGAGAGCCAGATCAGAAAACTATTTTGTCGTCTCAAGCCAAATCTTTGGAAACGAAGGGAGGGGCTCTCTCAGACCTTGTATCTAAGCAACGGTTGTGGGGAGAAAATTCTTGTTTTTTTTTTCCCCAGATCGCACTGTGGGATGATATTGACTGGAGTGCATTGGGAGGGGACTGATTGGGAGCCCACACCGAATGATTCCCACATGGCGATAACAAAAGGCCGAACGAAAATGTACTCATTCACATGATGTTGGATTTGAAATTCAACGTTTGGAGCAAAAAGGAACGACTGGTCAGAGGACCCTTGCAGCTGCATTAGCATTACCTGTTGGCCTCAGGGATGCCGTTTGGTTTAGTCGAATTAGCACCATGCAATATATGGATCCCTGAGTAATGTTGCAGTACCTTAGCCGAAAAACCACTCTGCCCGGGGATATGGCAAAAAACCTGCTGTAGCCACAGCAAAGGCAACGGGCTCCCTCTACTGGTCATGGCCGTTACTACAAGTAAATGCTACGAGAGAAACACTACATTGGGAATCTTGAGACAATAACGTTGGACTGTGAGCTGTAAATGCCATCCATCCATCCAGTTATCTTGATTAAGGCTAGGTGAGCCTGGAGCTTATCCCAAGCGACACAGGGCACAAGACAAGGTACACCCTGGGCAGGATGCCAGTTCATTGCAGCGCACGGGGCAGGGTACACCCTGAGCAGGATGCCCTTTCAATTTATATTTAACATAGGATGTTGTTTTTTTTTTTTATCTGAGAGTGTCTTCGTTTTATAAGGGTTGCAATACTCTGTTTAATCTGTAACATATTTATTAAAAATAAATGACATAGGGTGCACAGCAGCAAGTAACACTTAGGGACGCTTAATTGTGGTTATTTTCTTTCTTGTGAAGTGGGAGAGGCCAGGAATCTCATTCCCATGGATCCAAACGGGCTGTCGGACCCCTACGTCAAGCTAAAGCTCATTCCTGACCCCAAGAACGAGACCAAGCAGAAGACCAGAACGATCCGCTCCTCACTGAACCCCACCTGGAACGAATCCTTCACCTTGTGAGTGGGCGTGTCCTGTGATGGCTAGTGGGTGTGGCCTCTGATGGCTAGTGGGCCAGGGCCATGATCCACCTGTAAAAGAAGAAACATGTATGGAGTGCTGCAACCGCTGGCAGGCCCTAGAGGCCTAAGAGAACCACCGTGTTTTTAATGCAGAATATAATAATTGTGTTATGACAGGCTTATTTCTCATTAATTAAAAATTCTCTAGTTCCACTGCAATAATAATGATTAAGGATTTTGTGTGTGTGTGTGTGTGTGTGTGTGCGCGCACCTGCAGCAAGCTGAAGCCCTCTGATAAGGAACGCCGCCTGTCTGTGGAAGTGTGGGACTGGGACCGGACCACCAGGAACGACTTCATGGGCTCAATGTCCTTTGGCGTGTCGGAGCTCGTCAAATCTCCCGTGTGCGGCTGGTGAGCCTAACACCCAGGATGACACCATGCCCTAATTAATGACATCATCTCTTTCCACACTTGCTTCTATTTATGAACAGTAGTTTACAAAATTTCTACTGAAATTTACTAAATATTCATATTGAATCATGACCAGATTTTTAAAAATATAACTCCACCACCTGTAGTAATGGTGGTCTTCATCCCCAAAGTTAGAAAGTTTTTTCGTCAGCTGACTACTATGTTATCAATTTCTTGTTCTAGGTTCTCTGTTGAATTTAGTATTCATGAGTGGATGTTTCTCTGCGGCCTTTTCGGGAGGGAGCCCTTGAGGTGTGGAGAGTGATCTCTCAAGGTGTCTGCTTGTGGGATGTGGAGAGCGATCTTTGAGGGTCTTGGCCTGTGGGATGTGGAAAGTGATCTCTGAGGGTCTTGGCCTGTGGGATGTGGAGAGTGATTTCAGGGTCTTTGCCTGAAGGATGTGGAGAATGATCTCCGAGGGTCTGAGGGATGTGGATGGTGATCACTTTATAATGAGAGTGTAGCTGAGCCCAGGGGCCTTCATAAGCACATTTCCCAGCTTAGGCGCAAAACGCCTCAGCAAATGATGTGAAGCCTTTGTTTGGTGATGATAGTCTAGCATATTGGTTTTTGGAGAGCAGAGTAGTGCTTGGATCGCTGAATAGAAATATTTGGATTTGGTAAAAGAAGAGTCTGCTGGGGACAGAAGAAGTAAGTGAAATAAATGGAAAGCATTTCCCCTGTTCTGGTACTAGACTTTAACTCCTTGTCTCATTGGTTCGTAAGCTGTCCTATCACAGAGCTAATTAGGAGTGTGGCCCTTTTCTCATTGGCTTTTAAGTTATCCAGTCATTAAGCTAACAGTTAAGGTACACCCTACATGGGTAGTGAGTTTTCCATTAGTCTGTTCATCCTGTTTGTGTATGCAGTGAGCTGACTGCAGATACATGTTTTAAATAGACACACTGTCCAGCTCTAAACTCTAAACCTTGATTTTAGTTATTTCAGACTTACCAATTGCCAATTTTATGGCATCGTGGAAACCTCGCACGCATAATCTCAGGAGGAGCAGGACGAATTGGTTTGAAGCAGTCAGCTTTGCATCTTAGCCAAGGAGTAAAGCAGCATGAATGAAGGTGACAGTGCAAACGAAACACTAACTGTCTGTGCCTCAGGTACAAGATGCTGAACCAGGAGGAGGGAGAGTACTACAACGTACCCATCCCGGATGTGAGCGGCGGGAACCTCGAGCTGAAGCAGAAGTTTGAGGTGAGAATCTCCTCCCCTGTGTGGCACCTGAAGAGAGACAGATGTTGCAGTGTCTTGTTGATTTTTAGGTTTTGCTGTGAATTTTCTGTCACCTGTAATTTCTTATAGGTGTCACAAATCACCTTTTTTGACACTACGTGATATAGCATGATGTATTTTTGTTTTTATAAGTAACGGGCACTTGTACCTCGTGTGTTGGTTGCTGGTGATTTGCGCTACAAATTTCCGTCTCAGAATTCTGAGTGGCAGAATCTGTGTCAAATGTCACACGGGAACTTCCCGTATCGTGAGAACTAGGGACGTTTCCCGCCTTGATGTTTGTAGATGGGGTTACCATTAAGCAAAGAACCCAAATAGGTCCTTCAGAGTTCCTGGCACCAGAATAGTTGACTGAATCGTGATCAGAGCACATAAAACAGAGCAATGCCGTGAACTTGAGCCCATGGTTTGGGGCTGGGGGTCTGATATTCCTTTCCCCCTCAAAGATACCACCTGCTCATCTACACATCAGCTGCTTTGCCAGTTTATTAATATTTTCACCTCAGCGCTCACCGGATGTCCATGCGATATCGACGTGTCGTGCCATTCAGGGAATGCCTTTGTAACCATGGGAACCAGACTGTGTGAACGCCGACGGAATATATTAATGACCGACGGGACACGGGAAGCCCTATGCTGTCACAGGCGCCGCGGGTGTAACGTCCCTGAACCAGAAGTGATAGGTCTCTCTTCAGTGCACATGGGCCGTGACGTGTCTACTGTACATGTGACACGTGTGTCCCTCTTCCCTGCAGCCCCTGCTGGTGTCCTGCTTTCCTCTACATGTCCCTAACCCTCCAGTTTCTCTCTCTGTCTCTTTTAGGCATGCCAAAACACTCTCCAGTTCCTCAAGGTAGCAGTGTCTATCAATCCCCCGGTCACTCTCTCTATCATCCTCCCCACTCTATCTGTTTCCATCTCTCTCTAGCTCTTCTTCCTTCTGTCTACAAAGTCTCGCCTTAGTTTTCCTGCCTCATTCCAGGGGTTCCTCTTTCCTGTCTTCTAATTCATCTCTTCCTGTCTGTTGTTCCTCCTCCTCCTGTTTGTTTAATGTCTCTCATCGTGGTTCCTGGCTACAGCCAGCTGAACCATTCTGCAAACGAGCAGCTTAACTTGGATAAAGCCTTCAAATTTCTTGCATCTCAATGACACTCAGACTGACTGTAGATCAACTATAGGAAAGTTGTGCGTGTGCACGTGAAAACTTGCAGGCACGTGCACACTCACAGACGGGCATGTGCACCAGCACCCACTGGTGTATCCAGGTAACAGAAGCACAATGTGCATGGTTTTTTATGGCCCTCAGGGGCCTGTGCTCCTCAGAGGCGTGGCCTGTGCTCCAGGGGGTGTGGCCTGTGCTCCTGGGAGGTGTGGCATGTTCTCCAGGGGGTGTGGCATGTCCCCTTGGGGGCATTACCCATAATTCTGAGGAGCGTCCATGTTGGTGCCATGTCTTGAGCTTCTATAAGTCCATTGCAAGTCTGGACTATAGAATGCCATGTGTTCAGTCCCAGAATGCCTTAACTTGATTGCTTTGAGTGACCACCTTAACAAATAGATGCTGTGCGTGGGTTGGGTTTAGAGAATGAAGAACCAACTAGTACCGGAATTGACCAAAGGAAAGAGAACTTAGAACAGCTTAGGGTACAACAACTTTTGCTCTCTTTATCGATAGTGGTTATAGAGTGTCCACAAGGAGGCAGCACTAGGCTGAGATTCGTCTCACTAATCCACTAGACCCACAAAAATTTGCATTGACCAAATAATGAGTCACGCTCAAGAAGTATCAGTAACTGTCTTTTAGTACCGCTGGTGATGTCATCACTGACCCGGTGCCCTTTAATTCAATCCCCTGAAACATCCGCGATGAGACTGAGACCAGGAGTAAAGAGTTTGGCTTGACTGGCCTTGGCACTTTCAGAGAGGCTCTTTCTGTCTGGTGTCACGCGTCTGTAATGAAAAAAAATGGGTGGGGGGGGCGTTTTAGAATGTCTGTGAGGCTGCGTGGCGGCATGGCGGCAGCGTGAGAGCAGCGGCTGCTGGGGGTGGGGGGGGGGCCCAGATGCCAGTTAGGGGGAGTCAGTAACGATGTTTTAAATTATCGCGCTGCTTTCCGCCAGTAGCTGTCACCCTGCATCCTCTGTACAGTTAGCATCCCAGCTTTAGCGTTTTTTTTAACGGTTCTGTTTGTCCCTCTCGCCTTTTCTCCCGCGTGAGTCTGTTTTACGGTCTCCGCTCCACACAGTGCGAACGTGCCAAGCGCTCTTGTCTTTGGACGCGGACAAACAGGTTTTTACGCTTGGCTGATTGGCGGCTTCGCGGTTTACGCTCTCCGTTACCGCCGTGTCGGCCCGTTTGCCGGCTGCTCCGCCGGGTTTCTGGCTATGACGCATAGCGGGTGCGCCGCGCGGTTCCTGGCCGAGGGGCCGTAATTGGTGCTTTCGGCCCGGGAGGCGCGCTTGTTTGTGTGTCAGTCACATTCGACTGCTGCCTCTGCCCTCCTTTACATGTGCGATCCCAGCCCAAGCTAATTGGCTCCCCTGAGAGAGAGAGAGAGCCCTCCGATGACGGGTCCGGGCAGGAAGGAGGTGCCTCTGGTCAGCCAGCTGTCCTGCTTGTTATGCACTTTATTTATAATTCATGACGGTATTATGATTATTGATTATGTAACCAGAGACAGTGCATGTTCAGGTGATAGAACCAGAGGCCCAGATTCCCTCTAAATTCAGGGGCCCCGCACTTTACAGGGCGTAAAATTACATAAAATTACGTAAAATTTATGCGTAAAATTAAACGTAAATTTGGGTGAGGGTGACACATTGCTAGAGGGTCTAGGATTTCTCTTAGTGTGCTTGTGTACTGCGGCTCAGATATTTGAGAATATGTCCCCACAAAGACAGATATTCCTGAAAAACTGGGCACATCCCCACAAAACAAACACCTTTTTGATAACTTTTGAGTTTTCCTGGTTTATCAGTATTTGCTAGTTTTGCCGGAATGCCCCGAGCAGTACAAAGACGTGAGTTCAGGCCAGTTGACGTCGCTGAGTTGCCTGCAGAGTATGACTGTGCATGTGAGAGAGTGTGTGTGTGTGTGTGTGTGTGTGTGTGGCGTCTCGTCTGGGGCGTCCCCAGCCTTCTGCCCTCGGTTTCCTGGCATACGTTCCAGGCGTCCCGTGAAGCTGACCTGGGGAAGCGGTTAAAAGATGGAAAGTGACTCAAATTAGAGCCGACGAAAAGGTTCTCCAGAGATCCAAGTGCAGACGTGTGTGTGTGAGTTTATTACTTATTACGAGCCGGTGTTGGCGCGTGGGCCACGTGTATCTGACAGTGGTGAGTAAGAGCCAGAGTGCTCACACTAGAACCATTGCCGTGGTGACCTGTGACGCAGGCTGTCGACAAAGGACAGTGAATGTGGGCAGCAGGGGGCGACAGTCTAGGTTATCTGCCAATCAGATTTCATACAAAGCTAAAGATTCTGTGTAATTGGTTAATACAGTGTTTCCTAATCTGGTCCTTGGGGACTCGCAGACTGGGAGGGAGCAAAAACGTGGACAGTCTTGTAACAAGGTTAACATGTATAAAGATAAGGTTGTCACCCCATTTGGCAAAATCCCTTTGGCGATGGTCTTTACTAAACCTCAAAAGAAGCTTATTCAGGTTATCGGACCTGGTTCTAGAACACATGCGGCACCTTGTGAGAGCTTAAGTCGTGTCCATTCACCTGGGTGTGACTGAATGCCGCTGTTCCATTTCGGGTCCTCGTCCCCGGCCGCTCTCGGGCGGCGTGCCACCGTGCCGTCTCGCTCTGCCTCTCCTGACTCGGGCCTGCCTTCCTCATCACAGAAGGCCAAGCTCGGTCCTGGCAAGAAGATGATCACACCCTTGGAAGACAGGAGGTACAACCAGGCCTACAACAACCTCGACCGCGTCTCCCTCTCCGACTTCCACTTCCTGGCACTGCTGGGGAAGGGTAGCTTTGGCAAGGTAACCCCCCCCCCCCCCCAGCCTGACCCCTCACATCACTCAGACACCCTTCTCATGGTGTTGCTGCAGCTGCACCCGCATTTCTTAAAAAGCCAGACATTTTTGCCCAGGACAAGGTCCACAACGCTGCCACACAAGGGCAAAACACGGTAACTGCACTATTTATCAAAACTGAATTATGACCAAAATCGAGTCTCTTACGCTCTGTTTTATCTCTTGACAAAATTTCATAGATCAGCCATGCCTGGTCTTGAATAAATACTCCCATTTACCTACCAGCTATACACGTGGATGGACAGTCAAAAGACTTTAAAGCCCCTTTATGTCATTTTCCGTGTCGGTGCAGTTACTGTGTTTGTAGGGCAGAATAGCTTAATGGTTCTTATTGACAGGCTGGCTGTCTTGCTGAGCCCATCGTCGTTCTGTCAGCAGCTCAAAGGAACACCAGTAGACTTCAGTGCCGTGTGTGATGGGCGTTTTGTCCCGCTGCCCCGTGCTGGACCCCCTCCTCCCTGCTGTTGGCCCCTGCAGGTCATGTTAGCAGAACTGAAGTCCACAGACGAGCTGTACGCCATCAAGATCCTGAAGAAGGACGTGGTGATCCAGGACGACGATGTGGAGTGTACCATGGTGGAGAAGAGGGTGCTGGCGCTTAGGGACAAGCCACCCTTCCTGACGCATCTGCACTCCTGCTTCCAGACTGTGGTGAGTGTGTACGAGAGAGTGTGCGCGAGAAAGTGCGTGTGAGTGAGCGCTTGCGTCCGTGAGAGTGTGTATGAGTGTGTGTGTTTCAGAGTGTGTGAGAGGCTAACCCATCTTTTGTCCCCTCCAGGACCGTCTGTACTTCGTCATGGAGTATGAATGTGTCAGAGATTGTGTCTGAGAGTGTCAGAGAGTGTGTCTGAGAGTGTCAGAGAGTGTGTCTGAGAGTGTCAGAGATTGTGTCTGAGAGTGTCAGAGAGTGTGTCTGAGAGTGTCAGAGAGTGTGTGAGAGGCTAACCCATCTTTTGTCCCCTCCAGGACCGTCTGTATTTCGTCATGGAGTATGAATGTGTCAGAGATTGTGTCTGAGAGTGTCAGAGAGTGTGTCTGAGAGTGTCAGAGAGTGTGTCTGAGAGTGTCAGAGATTGTGTCTGAGAGTGTCAGAGAGTGTGTCTGAGAGTGTCAGAGAGTGTGTGAGAGGGTAACCTGTCTTTTGTCCCCTCCAGGACCGTCTGTACTTCGTCATGGAGTACATCAATGGGGGAGACTTGATGTACCACATTCAGCAAGTGGGGAAATTCAAGGAGCCACAGGCTGTGTAAGAGAGCTGCATTCTCCCAGAATCCCCCTCTACATTCTGCGGGGTTATGCCAAACCCACATTGGGGACCGGCCATCCTAAATAATATATGGTTAACATGGTGTTTCCTGCCTGTACTCTTAGTAGACTGTCCCAAAGGAAATGTTTGGATCTGTGTAGATTTGAATTACTTGAGTCCATCCTCTACTCTTCTGTTCAGACAGTCGGTGTGAATCTTGCTTGTTGTTCCAGGTTTTATGCAGCAGAGGTCGCTATTGGGCTGTTTTTCCTACACAGGAAAGGCATCATTTACAGGTAGGCGTGAGATGGGCGCTTTGCCTAGATGATTGTCTCTCAAGGAAGACAACCAGATTCCAAGAAGCACATCTCATTTAGCAGAAAAAAAACACTTCTGACAAAGTTAGCAGTGGTTGTACTTAAGTGCATATTTTATGCTTACAAACATAACAGAAGCCCTCTTTGGGTGGTGTGGAATGCGCCTGTCACCCTGTCACCCTGTCCCTCCTGTCCCCACACCTCCACCCTGACCCCACTAAGGGACCTGAAGCTGGATAACGTCATGCTCGACTCGGAGGGCCACATAAAGATCGCCGACTTTGGCATGTGCAAGGAGAACGTCTACGAAGGGGTCATGACGCGGACCTTCTGTGGAACCCCGGATTACATCGCCCCCGAGGTGCGCAGCCTGCTCCCGCTGCCGAGAGTCTGGGGGGCGCTGTGGTACACCTGCAGTGCAGAGTCTCCTGGGCCTTGTGTCAACTGCTAGCAGATGACTGAAGGCTCCTTACCTAGTCCCGAGTGTGAAAATCACGCTCACGCACTTACATACCCCTTCCTGCTCTGTGAGCCCCCTGCTGCCCACACCCCATCTGTAATTGTGCTTCCCCTCGGGGACATGTAAATCACATCTACCAGATGGCCAGAGGTAGCCTGTCCAAGGTCCCAGTACCAAGGGCAAAAGTGACCCCGAGCAGCTACCCTTCAGTTTTCCCAAGAAATGCATTAGTCTGTCTGCAAATCTGTGTTCGGCGTGGGCGTGCGGCTCGTCTGAGTCCTGGGTGAGGCAGCCTGCATGGGCGCTCGCTGCATGTGCTTAGGGGCGTCCAGCGCGTCTGATGAACGGACAGGAAGCCCCATCTCTGTTTGCATGGCTGATGAGGCAGGGACGTCTCTGGTGGGCTGGCAGCTCTCACACATGGTGAAGCGAGAGACCGCACGCTCCCCGGTTAATTCTCTCATCAGGACTGCGCGTTCGCTACATTTTCACAACTTTAGGTGTGTAGGAGGGACACAATCACTTTTTTTTTTCGGTCTAAATTGGCGTACTTAGGAATCACTGTTTTGCCATTGCTAATATTAATTGTTTTTTCAGCCATGCAAAACCAATTTTTTTTAATTGCGGTCCTGCCACCCATTTGGCCCTGTTCTTTCTGCAGCTCCTTAACTGTTAGGGCACCTGCTGGCCAGTACACCGGTTCTCCTGGCTGCAGTACAGGAAGCTGAAGGCTTCACAACAGTAACTACTCAGGCTGTGATGCGTTTAGTCGTCTTGAGATGCAGTCCAGGTCTGTGTCGTTGAGCTGGACTGGCTGAAATTTGCGTCTTATTTATTTCGCAGCCACTTCCATCCAAAGCGAGGTACGTTTTTGGTAATACAGGGTCATTAAAGTAATTGGGAGGCCAACTGTGGTATCACTCTGCTAGCAGTGAGATTTGAACCGGCATCCATCCCACTCAGCCACACAGCGCCCCCTACTGTATGTAACACCTCTGGTGGTGGAGCTGTGTTTTCTGACCTTGTCTCCATGGTGACCCTTGGCAGATCATTGCATACCAGCCCTATGGCCGTTCGGTGGACTGGTGGGCCTACGGCGTGCTGCTGTACGAGATGCTCGCGGGACAGGTAAGCCCCGCCCCCTGGCCCTGCACGCGGCACTGTGACGACAGTCGTCTACTCCGGTGTTTCCCAATCCGGTCCTTGGGGATCCGCATTCAGTTCATGTTTTTGCTCCCACCTGGCTCTCTGTAGTACTCATAATAATAATAATAATAGTGTATTTTATGGGTATAGCAACAAAATGGTGAGTTAAAAAGAGCAGAGAAATGTGGACTGGCTAAGAGCTGGGAGGGAGCAAAAATGTGGACAGGCTAAGAGCTGGGAGGGAGCAAAAACGTGGACTGGCTGGGAACTTGGAGGGAGCAAAAATGTGGACTGGCTGGGAACTTGGAAGGAGCAAAAACGTGGACTGTCTGGCTGGGAGCTGGGAGGGATCAAAAGCGAGGACTGGCTAGGAGCTGGGAGGGAGCGAAAACATGGACCATCTCTTGGTCCCCGAAGACCGGAGTGGGAAACACTGGCCTTGAATGTAAGATTGTTGTATACCGAGTGGCTTTTTCTGCTTTTGTAGCCCCCCTTTGACGGCGAGGACGAAGACGAGCTCTTCCAGTCCATCATGGAGCACAACGTGTCCTACCCCAAGTCCATGTCCAAAGAAGCTGTATCCATCTGCAAAGGTGTACGTGCTCCTTGCCTCCGCCATGCCTGTACGGCCAGCCGTATTACTTCAAAAGCCTCTGCTTAGCAAGTTCAGGCTAAGTCAAGTTGCCATCTAATCAGTTTAGCCGTCTTGCTTCCTGTTGACTCGGGTTCACCAGACTTTCTGCCCAGTTATCCTGCTTCACTGATTGGTACTTATCAGTGTCCACTCAAGGTATCATGCCCCACAAGTAATCTGTATAAGCGGGTCAGTCTAAAACGAGCGAGAGCGAACAGCACCGACTTACAATTTCACCACTCGGGTAAGAAATCTGCTGGTTCATTTTCATAAGACCGCCGGTGAATCACTGACAATGCCAAACGGGTTTGAATGTAGGTGGTTATCTGAAGGTCCAAGCCAGGCATCGCCCATGGCATTAAGACTCAGTGTTTCGTAAATATTTTCCACTAGATTGTGTTGTGCGGTGTCGCTTTGGGGCTTTTCGAGTGTTTCTCTGTTAGTGGTTTGTAGTTCGGATTTCCTGCTCAGTGCGATATGTCAGTCAGAGATGGAGCAGCTTGTTCATTTTTAGCTTAGATATTGGTGAGTCTTATAACTCTTGTATGGAATACAGTAGCATGGTTTCATATATGTTTATATTAGCCGAGCGCTAAGTTCAGGTTCCATGAAATCTTCAAGGAGCAAAAAGGAACCGAGCAGGATCATTATATAGTAATTATGCCATTATTTCAGGTTGCCAATGATTTTTGGTGATAAATTTGAAAAGATATGAAACATCTTTTGCAAAGGCTGACTGATGAAGCTCGTCTCCTAGCAACAGATTAGCTCGTGTTGCCATGACAGAAATTAGACAGACTACTGAGATTGACTCCAGCAGAAAGAAGTAGGTTTAAGATATTAAACTTTTTATACTTACAATTTTTACGGCCAGTAGTATTAAAATATTAAATATGTGGTGACAGTTTTTAGACAGAGCAATTCACAGAAATCTTGAAATTAATTTTGGATAAAGATGGCTGATTAAATTGCAACGGTCCCTAGTGATATGACCGATATGATTCCACAGTCTGTGCCTGTAGTGTTTCCCAGTGTTCCTACAGTCTCTGTCCGTGTAGTGTTTCCCAGTGTTCCTATAGTCTCCGTCCCTGTAGTGTTTCCCAGTGTTCCCACAGTCTCTGTCCCTGTAGTGTTTTCCAGTGTTCCTACAGTCTCTGTCCCTGTAGTGTTTCCCAGTGTTCCTACAGTCTCTGTCCCTGTAGTGTTTCCCAGTGTTCCTATAGTCTCCGTCCCTGTAGTGTTTCCCAGTGTTCCCACAGTCTCTGTCCCTGTAGTGTTTTCCAGTGTTCCTACAGTCTCTGTCCCTGTAGTGTTTCCCAGTGTTCCTATAGTCTCTGTCCCTGTAGTGTTTCCCAGTGTTCCCACAGTCTCCGTCCCTGTAGTGTTTTCCAGTGTTCCTATAGTCTCCGTCCCTGTAGTGTTTCCCAGTGTTCCCACAGTCTCTGTCCCTGTAGTGTTTCCCAGTGTTCCTACAGTCTCTGTCCCTGTAGTGTTTCCCAGTGTTCCTATAGTCTCTGTCCCTGTAGTGTTTCCCAGTGTTCCCACAGTCTCTGTCCCTGTAGTGTTTCCCAGTGTTCCTATAGTCTCTGTCCCTGTAGTGTTTCCCAGTGTTCCCACAGTCTCTGTCCCTGTAGTGTTTTCCAGTGTTCCTACAGTCTCTGTCCCTGTAGTGTTTCCCAGTGTTCCTATAGTCTCTGTCCCTGTAGTGTTTTCCAGTGTTCCTACAGTCTCTGTCCCTGTAGTGTTTCCCAGTGTTCCCACAGTCTCTGCGCCTGTAGTGTTTTCCAGTGTTCCTACAGTCTCTGTCCCTGTAGTGTTTCCCAGTGTTCCCACAGTCTCTGTCCCTGTAGTGTTTTCCAGTGTTCCCACAGTCTCTGTCCCTGTAGTGTTTCCCAGTGTTCCTACAGTCTCTGTCCCTGTAGTGTTTCCCAGTGTTCCCACAGTCTCTGTCCCTGTAGTGTTTTCCAGTGTTCCCACAGTCTCTGTCCCTGTAGTGTTTCCCAGTGTTCCTACAGTCTCTGTCCCTGTAGTGTTTTCCAGTGTTCCTACAGTCTCTGTCCCTGTAGTGTTTCCCAGTGTTCCCACAGTCTCTGTCCCTGTAGTGTTTCCCAGTGTTCCCACAGTCTCTGTCCCTGTAGTGTTTCCCAGTGTTCCTACAGTCTCTGTCCCTGTAGTGTTTCCCAGTGTTCCCACAGTCTCTGTCCCTGTAGTGTTTTCCAGTGTTCCTACAGTCTCTGTCCCTGTAGTGTTTCCCAGTGTTCCTACAGTCTCTGTCCCTGTAGTGTTTCCCAGTGTTCCCACAGTCTCTGCGCCTGTAGTGTTTCCCAGTGTTCCTACAGTCTCTGTCCCTGTAGTGTTTCCCAGTGTTCCCACAGTCTCTGTCCCTGTAGTGTTTCCCAGTGTTCCCACAGTCTCTGCGCCTGTAGTGATCTTTCATGCAACATCTTCTCTGCCTATCCACCCTTCATTTGTGTTCACAGCTGATGACCAAGCACCCTTCTAAGCGCCTGGGCTGTGGCCCCGAGGGTGAGCGGGACATCAGGGACCACGCCTTCTTCCGCCGAATTGACTGGGATCGGCTCCAGAACCGAGAGATCCAGCCTCCCTTCAAGCCCAAAGTGGTACGTTCGGTGTGGGATTCTGTAGTAATGCCATTCTAAGCGTGAGGCAGCCACTGACCACGTCGTCTGAATGTTGCCAGGAATACGCTTTCCGAGGATGCTGGCGTTAACTATAGGTACTCTGATAAATATTCTTTTCTCCATTTGAGTTGGCAACCCATTGTCTTGTAGACTATAAACATTGTCGTCAAAGTGGGTCAGTCGATGGCAACGGTAAGAATGAAACCTTTCGGCTTGGAGATGGTGGCACAAAGTGGAGGTTCATGAAAAGTTTAGCTGGATTACAGTTTGACACTAACTTTTGTCTGCATGTTCAGAGTCAGGGGGCCAAAAACTGCAGTTACCATTATTCTCATGAACCGTTTGCTATATTTTCGGACTCCACTAGCTGGCGCTCTTGGGTTGCTTTGGGAGCACTTATGAACAGAGCACCATCTAGTGGGGTCAGAAAATACAGCAAATGGTTCATGAAGCTTTGTTTGGCCATCACTCGTAGTCAGTGCTACTCTCCATGAAAGGCATAGCCCATTGATCTCCCTGGAAACACAAAAACATCAGATTCTGCTCATTGTTTTAATCTTCTTGGTCAACACTCAGTGATGCAAAGTAAAACTGGATATATCATGGATGGTGTGGATTGATTTAGTCGGCCAGTGTGCTTCTGCCCTGATCCACGTCCAGACTGATCTGCTTCCTGTCTTCCCCGGGAAGCTGCTGCTGCCTCTGGTTGATGGTACCTCTCCTTTCCCTCTGCAGTGCGGCAGAGGAGCGGAGAACTTTGACAGGTTCTTCACTCGCACCCAGCCTGTCCTGACCCCACCAGACCAGGTGGTCATCTCTAACATCGACCAGAGCGAGTTTGCCGGCTTCTCCTACGTCAACCCGCAGTTCGTCCACCCATCTCTCCATAGCGTGGTATGAGGGCCGGTGTGTCTTCTGACGTCCTTCTGATCCAGCACACATCTAGACCAGAGGTGGTGAGAGAGAACTCTAGCTATTAATGTGCATTGTGGCCAAATCTGGTTTCGGAAAGGTCATCAAGTCAAGCTGGAAAAAGTACAGAATTAAAATGTACCTCCATTTTTCATCTTATTTGGACAAAACTGACACCTGAGATCTTTGCTTAGTGGCCAGTACTTGATTACATGGCTGCCGTTACGTCTGTCACGCCGCCTGTTTGAATAACACCACCAATTGCATCGCTGGTGACCCATCCGTCTACTTGGCATCGCTCACGCTGGTGGGATTCTCTCATTGTCTCCACGCCTGTCGTGTTTTTTTTTTTTTAGTTTTGAATCAGCAGAAGCTGCGACTTCAGTATTTATTTGTTTTAAAATTGCCCCTCCAGTGTTGCGTCTGCCCAAAGCTCTGATGGTTTGGTTATTCAGCATGTAGAGTAGTGACACCTACTGGTCTGCCTGGCATGGTGCACCTGTAGGACAGAAGCAAGCGTGTCCTTTGTACTCATTTAGGCTTAGGTTTCCAAAACCCCTTCCATTAGTGTGTGCAACAGCACACACACACACACACACACACACACACACACACACACACACACACACACACACACACACACACACACACACACACACACACACATATGCACATATTGAGTTGGACTTATTTAAGCAGAACCCTTTAAAGTACTGGAATCAATTGGTTCTAATTGTTATACCTACCAATATACTACAAAGTATTCTAACCTTTTAAACCGATCATTTAACTTCAAATTTATTTCTTTTTATGTATCAAACCTGATTTTTTTTCACTGTTAATCCCCCTCCCCCCCATATCTTGCTCTATTTATCCTGCATATGTATGCTGACATATGTTTATTAGTATTGTTAGGGTTCTGTTTGCTGCTGCGATGATTTTATGTTCCACTGAGACTCGCTGGATGAGACTCCATGCGTTGCATAAAAAAAAAAAGGGCAGGAATTCATTTGTTTGTGCATTACTGAAAAAAATCAGCTCCTTTTCCTTGAAAATGTGCTGCTTCGTTGAAAATGAACAGAGGTGTTCCTATGGAGTATCTGTGCGTTTGCCACGCAGGTTCCTGTTGCATGCTTGTGTTTCAAGTTAATGCGCAATTCCTCCTGGCATGAATGACACTTAACTTAAAACAAGCCAGCCATCGCATCATTTTACTCAATATTGTGTTCTATTTATGAAAATCCTGTTTTTAAAATGTTAAGCGGAAAAATGTTGTGATTCATTATTTTCGGTATTTTTTTTTTTTTTTTATGAAGTTTGTCTTTATCTCTCATGCCCTTTTCCATGTTACCAGTTAATACTGTTAAATATTTTGTACATACAGGTTGTTTCAGGAGATCCTGCAATTTGTAGTTTTTATATCGAGTTAAACATGCTTTTATTACGCTGCATAGTGAAACTTGTCCATATAAGGAAACTCAGGATGAGGGAACCCTGACTGCAATCTGGAGTGATTTAAGTCTAAGATCTATAGGCCCATTACAGATATCCAGTTGTTCAGGTAAGAGGTGAGGAGTTTCTCTTTTTTTGGACACATTTTGCTTAAGCTACATCCTATTGGCTGAAGATGGGCTTTCTCTGCATCCTATTGGCTGAAGATGGGCTTGCTCTGCATCCTATTGGCTGAAGATGGACTTGCGCTGACTCCCGTCATGTGTATGGAATCACGCTACCCATTTCCATTGAGCAAAATCCTGTTTGTAGGGGGCTATAGATGGTCCCGATATTCAAGGGAGCGGAGACATTCCACAAAAAAAACCGGTTGTCGAAATCGGTGTGTAGAAACTGCTGGATTTTTTGGGGGATTTTTATAACGGTATCTTTTGCGTTCCCTCTTAAACGAAAATTTGGACAAAATGTCATGTGTTGGGTTGTTGTAGATGGTGAAGCAATCCTGTCTCCTGCTGTCCTCGACATCATATGTTCATGTCATGAATAAGCTGTGGGACCATTAATGTAACTAAAGCCAGCTCTCCGAACAGTCTGGGCCGTAGACATGGCTGATAATGTCAGTATTTTTGTCTGTGTACAATGCAGCACGATCTGACCATTGCCTTTGTCACCATTAAGACACAAATGTCAGCCTTTTCCTTCTGTACCGTCAGACAGTGTTAATGGTGTTTTCTGAATGCACCCAGGACTGTGTTAGATACCGTTTCCTTTGGCAGTGCTAAAGGGCGTCATATTCGGTGCGTGAAGTCGAAATGTCACAGTAATCTCCAGCACTGTACTGCCATCTTAATCACTCCCAGGAAACCTGATCTGACTTTCCACTGTCCTCTTAGTTTATAGTTGTTCACAAAGTCAAAAGAGACTATATTATATATCACATTTTGTTTAAGGAGAATTATATTTAAAGGTAATTTTATAATAGGGGACGGAATAGGAGATGCGTAGATTTTCTTTATCACTAATAAATCATTATGTCATTATAATCACATGCTTGCTTCACGAAGCATGACTGACCCTCTATTCCATCAAATGGGTCATTTTGCTCTGATATTTTAGAATGAGAGGTCCTACCCTGGATGGAAAATGGGACAGTGAACTGACAGTTGCTCCTGCAGTTAGACAGACCGGAATGTGCCCAGTTGATTTCCTAGACAACCCCACTGAGCATTTTACACCATTGGGGCGCCCCTCACAGAGCGATTCTTACATGTAATTTTGCACTTGATGTAATTTCCCCCCATGTTAAGACACCTATGCATAGGATCGACTAAGGTCATCTCGAAGAAGACATGTCCCTCCACAAAAATGTTAGATATCAGGTTTGGTAGGCCTGCACTCTTTGGGACGGCTCTGTGGGCCTCTGGGTCTAATCTGAACCAAGATTCGGGCTGCCTCCGCGTTCTTCATTTGGCCCAGGGTTGTCGAACAAATGACGTTGAGTTTGAAATTATCAATACGCTCACGAGGTATACACTTTTGTACAAACTGTTTTGGGCGAGGTTACTTGGCCCCCCTGTCAAACACCCCCCCCCCCCCAACACACATCACTGCACTTTCACTGTTGTCAGCTCGCATCAAAGCAGCCTTTCTGTTTGACTCACTGTACTCCTTCATTTCGCATGTTATGCTCCCTGTTTGTTCCTTGTCGTTTGTAGTATGAAGGATACTGTGTACGAATAAAGGTATGACGTTTTAATTTGCTGTGTCCGGGCTGCTTTCACTGAACCTCCGTGTGGAATCGTCTTGACGTTTCCTTTTGTCCTGCGCTGTGCGGTTTAGCGTCTCTCCATCCATGTGGGAGTAAACGAGCTGTCATCTACTGGATGGACGAGATCCAGTGAATTAGCTGTGAACAGCATGATGCTCAGATCCTCGATGCTCAGCTGCAGCAGTTCTGGCGTCGCTCTATTCCAGGATCTTTTTACTGTCAAAATGTCTGACAAAATGATATTGCCAGGAAAATGAGAATTAGACCATCTTGACATAATACCTACGCAGTGGGATGATCCTGCTTCTCGATTTGGCTGAATTAGTTTTATTAGTTGGTGGAGGGTGACTGAAGGTTAATTAATGTGATGCTACAATATGGAACGGATTTTATCGCAGACTGCACTAAGCAATACTAGCTGTAGGCTTAGCTTGGTGGAAACTCATATTTGAAGGTTCACACAGGGATCATTTGGATTGGTGAACGTTCTCTCATCACTCCAAATGCATTAAAACTGCTAGATGGTCCTTTGCAAGTCCTCTAATACCATGACATTTATGTCATTAAATAATGCCTATGCTGGGTTTGAGTTTGTTAGAAAAGGTAAAAATACGGAAAGTCTGTTTTTTTTTTTTACCCCCATCCCATAATAGATGACAAATTGCCATAGTCAAACTGTCTGTTGAAATACATCCATCAATCCTTTCATCTTTCAGCTGCTTTCCCTGGACAGGGTCGGTGATAAGGAAATAGCACTGGGTTAATATGGTGCTGTGTTTCATAGCTGTCTGCTTAATGTTTCAGACATGATTTGTTATAATCTTTCAGAAGTATTTTAACGCTCTCCAAGGTATTTAATCACATATGGATTCAGTTGAGTTGTAGAATTTATATGTTGTGCATATGTAGTGATGAACAAAATGAAGCCTCATGAATCATTTGCTGTATTTTTTTGACCCCACTAGATGGCAATCCTGGTTTAAAACAGGGCACAAACAAACCAAGAGCACCATCTAGTGGGGTCAAAAGATACAGCAAATGGTTCATAAGCTAATATTTTGTCCATCACTCTCCTAAGGTAAGGTTTTTTTTTTTTTTTGAAGAAAAACAAAAAAAGCTTTTTGTAAAGTTTTATGTAGTGTTTGGTGGGGGGGGGGGTCCTCTGGTGGGCAGTCAGAATATGACACACAAGGTTCAACGCGGTGTCCCAGATGCGGGGCCAGGCTAGCAGTCCAGACAGGAACTGGGGGCATCCTCCTTGGGAGGCTTTGGAGGCTGCTGGTTGGCCAGTGATGTCAGGAAACAAACAGGCTTGGTCATGGGAGAGCAGGGAATGGCAGAGCTGAAGCTGCAGGGTGCCCCGTGTTCATGGAGCCGTTTACTGGTGCCCAGTGATGTGGTTCTTCCCGTCGATGAGTGTTGGAACTTGCTGTGGTGCTGAGGCATGTTACTTGATAGTCCTTCCTGGTGTCAGCTCACAGAATATAAATGGTTAATGGAATACAAAGCAAATTGTAAATGTAACAGTACGAATTACGAAGGCTAAGCCTCTGTGCCTGTGACGGGAAGGTCGCCGGTTCCAGCCTGACTTCCCCAGGGTAGCCACATGTCTGTGGGCCTTTGAGCGCGGCCCTTAACCCCAGCTCCATGGGGGCCGCTATCAGTGGTCTGCTGTCACTGGCCCGGAGAGCAAGATGGGGTGGGCGAAAAAAAGAATTTCCCCGTTGCTATCAATAAAGTTATATCTATTATTATTGCGTTAACTGTGAGTTCTCCAGTAATGGATGACTTGTTAGTGGGTCCGGAATGTTCCTCAGGATTAATCGCTCCTCAGTGTCCTGGGTATGACCTTAAACTGCATCTGGCCCTGAAAATGGTCCCCCAACTTGCAGTGAAAAATTGTGGGGGTTGGTAGTGGGATTGGCACTGAAATTATAATAATAATTATTATTATTATATTATTATTATGCAGCAATAACACTTATACTGCTGTCTTTCAGTATAACTTCGTTAAATAATTCTTAATGTTACATCTTGCTTATGATTTAAATAATTAAATTAACTTAAAATAAGTTAATTTATAAATATATAAATGAGTTGTGCAGTACCCTTAATTCTTCCTTGTTAATTTCACATGAGATACGTTGAGATGAGCTCACATTTTAAAAGGCATAAGTGTCCACGGATCTCTTCAGCTGATTTATGACAACCGTTTGAGTTCGTTCCCGATTAGTCTAGCAGCGCCCCCTGCTGTTGGGGTGAGCATGTACAGCAGGACAGTCAAGGTAGGTTTTGAAGATTCGCGCGTGACATCATCAGCATTATATATCAGTATGATAGCAGAACGCCTGACCTTTCCGTACCATCAAGGCCAGTAAGACTGAGTCAATCCCATACCACACTTCAGCTGTTTGACGTTATTGCTGATGTATCTCTGCTTTCTTGCAAGAGATGAGAGAATATACTTTTCCAAGCAAAAATGTCAGGCCTATAAAACACCCAGAAGGCCACAGGATGCTCTGTCAGCATTTTAAGTAATACTTGCCCCCAAAACTTACCTTCACCATGGTGAGTAGCTCACTCCATTGATATTACAACCCACAGCATGCAACCCTGGTAACAACCTTGTCTGACACTTATATGTATTTGATAATGCCCACCCCCATTAATTCATGAGAGCAGTTACACAAGGCCTGTGTCAACAACAACCTGAAAAGACACTTCTGTAAAATGTGAGTCAGAAGACGTGAAATGTGACGTTCGCAAGCTGCCGGATTGCCGTGACGTGCTGTCAAACAGCCCCCCCTTGTGGTTAGTCTTAGTAATCTCGGCATAAATAAAACATTCGTGTCTAAAGAGTGGGAAAATATGCATCGTGTACCTATAATCAGGCCCGTAGCCAGAAATGAATTTTGAGTGGGATCTGGAAAATTTGAAGGGGAGGGGTTCGGGGGGGGGGGGTTGGGTTCTCCATGGCGATGTGCCAGACCATAGTATATCGTAATAGACCTGCCTGTCTGGCTGACCCTGGAGCAAACCATCATTTAAAAAAATAAACAAATAAAAAAACACGGTCTATACCAGAGTGGTCTGTTTGCTTGTTACTTATCAGGCATTTGAAGCTCCCGTATTTTAACATTCTTATTAACTTTAATTAGTTTGGTACCATTGAGTCAGAACAAACGACAGACAGGTTTTATAAAATGTATTTTGTGATGGGGTAAACTAGGCTTCAGATTCAACATTTTCTTTTCTAGCCTCCAGAGGCATCCAGGCACTCTGTGAAAGATTCACAACTCACTTCTTTTTGGAAGAACACAGAGATTCCTTAATGCAGTCCAAAAATGTATCTTCACTCCAGCATGTAATTAAACCATTATACAAATGGTACATGCATAGTTACAATTCTCAGTTACAATTTCAAGCAAAGTATGTATTTTATTGGGTAAATGGGTGACTTTCATTTTAATGTTGTTTTTATATAGAATTGTCTTTTTATGTTGATCTGATATTCATGTGGTAATCGATATGGACAAAATAATGGAAATACCTCAATTATTATGACAAAGACAAGTACAATAGGCAGGCATTTTGGAGGGAATGTCAATCTGCAGTGTGTTTCAGCTGAAGAAGAGGCCTGATAGCCAACATGAGGCAGCTAGCGGAGCTGCCACGGACCCCAGTGCTGTTACATCAGTCACTGCAATCTGCAGTTTGTTTCAGCTGAAGACAAGGCCTGATAGCCAACATGAGGCAGCTAACGGAGCTGCCACGGACCCCAGTGCTGCTACATCAGTCACTGCAATCTGCAGTTTGTTTCCGCTGAAGAGGAGGCCTGATAGCCAACATGAGGCAGCTAACGGAGCTGCCACGGACCCCAGTGCTGTTACATCAGTCACTGCAATCTGCAGTGTGTTTCAGCTGAAGAAGAGGCCTGATGGCCAACATGAGGCAGCTAGCGGAGCTGCCATGGACTCCAGTGCTGTTACATCAGTCACTGCAATCTGCAGTGTGTTTCAGCTGAAGAAGAGGCCTGATGGCCAACATGAGGCAGCTAACGGAGCTGCCATGGACCCCAGTGCTGTTACATCAGTCACTGCAGTCTGCAAATTGATTTGATGTGTGTTATGATCCTTGTATGTCTTTGGTTGTTAGGCTGTACACATAAAGAGGATGTGTTGTGTTGTCAAATAAATAGAATCACGACTCTTTTATGGAGCAGTTTTGTTGTTATTGCATCTGCCGTCATAGTAAGGCTTCGGAACTAAATTTGCGCCCAGTTTCCAGAAACATTTTGAACCCTGTTATATGTAAGTCCAGTGTGCAAAGATGCATAGCATGCTGTAAGGATTACAAATCATTGTATTATGTTCTATGTCAGCTTTCATCCTTTTCCCTATATCTGAAAGAGTTTATGTTTGGAGAAATGTCTGCAATCCACAATGTGTATTTTCAAGCTGGTACACATTACTGGGAACCCACAATTGCATGAGCTGAAATCCTGTGGCAGTCATTAGGTGCAATGATAACTCTGCATGGTCCTGTAATGGCCAAGGAAAATGAGGCCATTTTGCAGGACCAGGTACAACCTATGGTGCAAACATCGTTCCCTCATGGTCCTCCAGCATTCCGAGATGATAAAACCCCTCATACACAATTGCACAAATTCGAGGTCAGGTTCACGAACCCCAGGAAGAAGGCAAACGCCATGCATGACCCTCCCAAGTCACCAGGTATAACCATTACTGAACCTTTGTGGAAGGTTCTGGAGCGCAAATTGTCAGTTATTGTAGCAGAACGTAATTATCTTAAGACATAAGTATATATGTATGCTATATGTGCGAAAGTATGTCACATAAGCATATTTCAGCTTTTCTGAAGGGTTTAGATAATGAACGTGGCTGAAATCCCGGAATAGATAAACATGTTGCTTTCGCGCGTAAGTAACGTTTCTGAGGCGAAAACCCATTATGTTCGATTGTTTGATTTTCTTTCCATTGTCACGCCTTTTCTTAATTTGGCGCACTATTCCATTGTTCGGTTCTGTATCATCCACCCACACTCAGTTTGAGCACATCTCATGCTTTCTCTTTGACCTAGTATTCTTTCATAATTTTTTTGTATGGACAATGTGATTAAATGCAAACCTTCTGGAGCGCTTTTTGACCATTTTTGCATGGTCGAAAGTGTCTATATTCTCAATTTTGCTTCTGAACACGATGTTTAGGTCATGAAAAAAAGGTCTTCGTGAATTAATGCGGAACGATAATTTGCCTTACGATCATTTTCAAGCATTTGACCTTAAAGTCTACATTCCTATATATCTATTTTATGTAAAGTTAATTTTTAATTTTTATCTTTAATTTGTCCAGAAAGACTCTCTGGTAATGTATCATTTTATTTGCTGTGTGATGCCGGGTGTTAACGCAATATATATTCGGATTGTGCACTTTGGTGAACATTTAAGAGTACACAAAATGGTATTATATGTGTGCATATATTATATACATTTAATAAGGAATAATCAACTTTGTGTTTTATAGCCAAGCGAAAAATGTCCTCTGTACGCGTATTAAACAGAATTCCGGGGTAGCCGCTTATTACCATAAGGTGGCGCTCTTTCCCTCAAGCACCAGCCTCTCCCTTTAGCTCGTTTTTCCATAACTTTGTAAAAGATGCCAAAGTTCTGTACTGTACGTGCGCAGACTCATTTAGAATCGTTACTACCCCTATGAAATCTACGTCTTGATGGCTGTAATGCCTAAGCACACATAATGATTAAATTCTTTTTTAGCCAGACGATCAAATACCTTCATCTTGAAAGACTACAATCTATGTGACTGCTCTTAAAAGGAGATTTTAAAACGTGTTCTGTTACGGTTTTATAATCTGTACACTAGGCTCTTTTAAGTAAATGCTATAACAAATGCAGATTTTCCGGTTAGTCACTTAACTGTGCGTCGTAGATTAACAGCAGAATCCTGCCGCTGTTTAATATTGATACTAAATTTTTATTTTAGGCTGATCCAGACCTCTTGAGTATAAAGATGTTTGCATTTACATGTGGCTGGTAACCATGACAGCAAGTGAAACCGGCACACAGCTCTCTCATTCACCGCTGCCGGTTAGAAGGCACATAAGAGCAGAGCCCATCATCAAATCAGCAAGTGTAATGTAACCAGCAGCAAGTCAAAAAAAAAAGAAAGAAACTCGCAGCTGAAACGATCTGTTTGACTGAGCAGGATTTATTTAGTGCCACCGAAAGGGTGATGATGACGGCAGCGATGATGACAACGGTGATGAAAGTCCGAGCGCGAGGTCGTCTGGGTGATTGTGAGTGAGTGAGACACTCAGCTACCTGGACGTCGCTGATTGCTGGACCCAGATACACCTGGACCTTCATTCTCCCCCATATCCGGCGTTTAGTTTTGAAGATGCCGAGCCTGCTGACACACATGTGGTCATGATGTCATTTCCTGTGCCCTTCTTCTAATCAGGCTACAGCATAGCTTCGTTCAAGGGCCCGCATGAGATCTTTGATGGTTACCGTTCTGTGTGCCGTAACCAAGAAGACAGGAAGACATGACAAAGCCAAACTGGTTGTTGTACTGGAGCAGCCCTGGGGCCTTATCCCTGCTGTACTGCTCCTCTGAGGGATGGTCTCCGTGTCTGACACGTCGTCAGAGAGCCTCCTCGGCGCCCAGAATGGCGTCCGCGTCGTCCGAGGCGCAGCGTAAACAGGTCACCGTCACCTGGGCAGAATTCTCATTCGCTGCCTCCGCCTGCTTGCTCAGACCGGCGGGGTGTCACTTACTCGTTTGCCGTAATCTTCACTGCCTGCTCTTCTGGCCGCCTTGTCGAGGAAGCCCACCCCCCCCCCCCCCCCAACACAGAGCCCCGGCCCATGGCCGCTTCCGCTCCTGCGGCCTGCCCGAGGTACATCCATTCTTTCCCCACCAGACACCATCCCTTCTTCCCCTCTCCTTCTTTCAGTCACTCATCCCCTTCTCTCATTCACCATGGCCTCTCTCTTTATCCCTCCCGGTCTGACTCTCTCCATGCCTGTCCTCATTCTAATGCATTCAGGGGGCGGACATTTTATCTGGCATTGAGTCCTGTGACACACATTTGCTCTGTGTCAGTGAAGTCTCGCTCTGAACTATAAAGCCAGCTGGGGGGGGGGGGGGTGTTGGCTCACAGAATCAGGCTTATCTGAGGAAGGGGGAATAGTGGGACGTTCCTCACAGGCGTCCCTAGCTCCCATTTTAAGTGACCTTCATGACCCTCCCTGCACTCGGTGCCGTGTGCCCCCACCTTTGCGCAGCCTGGGCATCCCTATGGTAACCAGTGCCTCTGTACTGGCTCTCACAAAAATAGAAGACTGAGTGCCTGTATCTATCAGCTGAAGCCAAAGCTAGCTGCTTATCTTAAGCTTTCACTCAGCCTCCGTTTATTTGGTTAGCTGACTCTAAACCAAAGCGACTAACTACAGAAATTTAGGTTAAGTACATCGCTGCAGGGTATTGCAGCCTGTCCCCTTTTGGGACTCGACCCAGCAACCTCCAGGTTACGAGTCCATGCGCTCCACGGCCGTGCGACCTGCTGCGTGTCGATGGAAAGATTACTGTAGACTTCAGATTGTTAATGCCAGTTGTGATGTCTTTCTTTAGCTCGTCTTCCAGTCCCAGTGATGCTTCAGGCCCCTGGGAGACCTAATTCCGCAGGATGTCGGGTCTCGGCGCCGAGGCGGAAATGAGAGATAAGAGGAAATAAAACAGAGGGAAGGGGAAACTGTGAAAAAGGCAGGGTGCTTGTCGGTGTGCGTTTGGTGACGAGTACCTGCGGGCTCGTCGCTCTGATGCCGCGGAGGTCTTCCTCTGAAGCGTAAACCGCGTAATCGAAGGAGCGTGGAAGAAAAGAAGGCAAAGATATGGAGATGTCTTCAGAATGCGCCAGATTGCCCGAGAATAATGAAATCCGCTATGATTCAGTCCCGAAAAAACCCAGCATCACATGATTGAGCTCTGAAGTGAACGAGTTTGCAGCGACGGGGAGATGAATCAGTGCGAGTCAGGGGGTGGCATAAAAAGGGGCAGCGCTGAAATGCAGCCTGGCACAGTGTGCGCTGCCTCAGAGTCTGAGAGAACCTGCCCCCCCACCCCCATGGACTCATTAACAACGGTGCTTTTGAAAACTGGATGGAGTCCTTAACTCTAGAATTACCAAATCAGTCATTTCATACTTCGAAGATTCAAGAGTTCAAAGTCGGTCTGAATATGATAATTGCAACCTACGGTCCACTGGCGCTATAATTTAACCACAACAAGAAAAACTGGTTTCTTTACTTGACCAATAATGTGTAATTTGAGTGGGTTCTTGGGGGGGACCCTGTGCTGGCCTCCCCCTGCATGCATTTCTCACTGCCAGCCAAAACGGGGGGGGGGGGGTCACCATCAGGGAGGGAGGCCAAGAAATGGTGCAAACGGGGATTCATGCCTCACCAGTGACACGCACCAAAGCTGTGACCGTTTCTCAAAAATGAAGGAGCCCTCCTTGGGTCATGTGTAGGTGAGCATGTGTAGCTCCTCCTCCAGAAGATCACCGGTCCAGGTGACTCCTCCCCTATCTGCTGAACTACCCCGTCTTCATCAGATCAGCTCCTGACTGCAGAGGAACCCCCTGCAGATCCGTACACGCGTGGCTGTGTGGGTTTTGCTAATAAGCTTCAAATCCCATCGGTGTTGCCTAAGTATTTCTCTATAAATGGCCACTCTGACTCTGATATTGCTTGTCCACTCTATAACGATAAGTAATTTCAGTCAATCTGCTATTATTACTTCACTAGGGAGTCCCACATTTGCCGCTCGCGTGTTTAATAGTTCTTGCCACAGTGTGTTGTCTTGCGATTAGCGATTAAGGAACCTTTCGGGCATGTGTGGGAGAGTTCAGAGTTAAAAAAGAAACCAGGAATGTGCCAGAAAACACAAATCCAACCTTCTTAGAGCCAACCTGACATTTGAACAGAGTGCAGTCAAGGTGAGCAGGCGGCTGGAAACGTGATGTAACAGAGCAAACCTGAGATGCCCCCTGCTGGCAGAACGACGTTTCCTCCCCTGAATCAATTTGCTGCGAAGACGAAATGGACGGCTGCCATGACAAGCGGCCTTTGACGCTTGTATTTTGTAATTAATCTTTCTAAATCGATGAGTCAGAGGAGGAAAATGATTCCGATTTGCGTGTCCTCTTCTTCATTACTCTGCAGCAGTGGTGTTTCGTAAAAGCTTCTACTTTTTCCACGCAGTTTCGGTTTTCTGCATATTGCTCATTTGTTCGGCTATTTCCACGGTTCAGGCCTTGAACCGGCAGCCTTCTCCGCTTTTTCTTGGCTCAGGTTATAAGCCCCGTCTCCTTCACTACCCAGCAACAATGCTGCTTTGGGGCACAGTATCCATTATTGTCTGACTGTGACCAACGTTGGTGATAAGTTGGCCATGTTATCTCTGCGGACCTCTCATAGAGCTCGGCGGTGCCCGCGGGTTGCCTTAGGGAGAGACGGGCAGATTTTTAGCAATAGCTGTAAGCCACATTGCCTGTGAAGTGTAGAGCTGACAGACAGCTTGGAGGATGTATCTAGCGTTGAGGTGGAGGTGTGATGGATAGAAGAGTTCAATAAAAATTGTGGGGGGGGTTGTGTTTTACATGAGTTTGACCATTAAGCTGTGATGTACAATGTACCTCAGGCTGAGTTGGTGGATGAAATACCTGCAGGATCCTCACAGGTATTGCTGTGCTATTTCAGGGTGATTTAAGCAGGACATTTAATTTTGGCCTCTCAGAAAAACAGTCGCTTTAAGTCTGGTCCCAAACACACACCCCCCGGGGCGGCCCTGCAGTGCAGACTGCTGAAGTCCTTCGCAAACTATGATCTTCATATTTTTTTTTTCCCCCATGTCATATTTCAAAAGGAGAAGACTTTGAATTAAGGCTGCAAACAACAGTGATTTGATTGAAGTTCACCGCAGAGGCCAGCCGCCAAGCTGCTGGGAGCGCAAAGTTTGCTAATTTCCGTGTCAGTCGCTGAGACACCCACCCTGAATGATGCCAATCTGTAGCGCTGCCATCGGCAGCCTTTGCCCAAGGTCGGGCGCAAGCAGACTGCCGGCTGCCGCAAACGCGCAGCTCTTACTGTCGCCGCGAGCTCTGTTGCGTGACACAGCGTGATCTGGGGTCTCAACAGAGTTGAGTGAAAAGAAAGCAATCGACTGGTCAGGAACGGTCTTGGGGAGGGGAGGGGAGGGGGGGGCACCTGCATGAATGAATCTCGACATTATGAAATCAGAGTTGAATACCGGCATCCATGTGAAGCTGTGCGTTTAAACTACCTGCACTAATATATTTAACTGACATTGGAAAGCAGTTTATATTTATTTGCATGTATACACTATTAAAGCATGGTATGCAACACATGTTGACGGGCATTGATTTATAGTAAAAAAAGGAAAATCTGGATTTGTATAGGAACGTCTACAGACTTTAGTGGAACATTTCGTGAGAATTTTTATGCCTTGAAGTTTTCCTTCGGCTTGATGGACGCTAAGCATGGCTATTGGTGAGCCAGACATCAGCATGGGCGGGCCCAGATGCTCTTACCAGTAGGACAGACACCAGCTTCCAGATGTTTACACCAGTAGGGGACCGATTATACAGTTCCGTTTCCAAGGCGCGCGGCATCATTTAACTCTTCCCAAGACATTACCCCGAGCAAAGCACGAATACAATCTTGCACTTTTACGCACCGAAATGTCCCCATACTTATATTCAGCCGGCATTATTAAATTCCCTACGTCTCTTATTTGTCTGTCACAGACAAGTATTTACATGTTTGTTTCCCATTGGCTGGCATTGATGAAGGTGGAGTTTGAGTCTTGCCTCTGGAGCGCTTTCTGAAAAAAAAAACCATCTGAGTTTGTTAAAGCTGATGCCGTTTGCAAGGGAGCGACAGAGTATCGCTTCAAATATAATAAAGGTTCGCAAAATGAAAACCTATGGAATGCAATCAATGCCACTATATAATAAGTTATCTGAATTATAAGCGATTGCAGGACTAGGTCGCCGCTGCCTAGGAAAAGCGCCAGAACTTCCATGGGGAACATGAAGGAGGATAACCTAAAAACCTAAATGCTTTCAAACGAATCGGTCCGAGTAGACGCTATGAGCGGGGATTCCTCGCCGTGATGTTCCTTAGAGTGTAGACCGGCTTGGAGTGTTATGAGGCGCCATGGCGTGGCGTGATCTTGGGGTTCAGATGATTCTGGCGACCGCGGGGGCTTTTACAGCTTTCAGCCTGATGACTATCGCTATAGGCACGGACTACTGGCTTTACTCCCGAGCCTACATATGTAACACCACCAACACCAGCGTGGACGATATCCAACCAAAGAAAACCAAAGGCGATCTTACGCATTCCGGGCTCTGGAGAATCTGTTGTATCGAAGGTACCCGACACGCTTGTTAATTTTTTTTTTCCTATCGTTAAAATATGTTAAAGTGATTTAAAGTAGTTAAATTATTTTTTCAGCGTCGTAAAGGAAACGTGCGGCGAATACTGTCTGTGCAATAATGTGCATTACATGACGAGGGTCTGTCCGTCCCAGTTTAGTGCCAGCGTTACCCAAAAATATAAGTCGGGGAAACGTTATATGGCGAGGGAGCGGCACTAATCGGAAGGGAGAAAAGTACCATTCAACACAGGGTAGTAACAAGGTACCATGACGGAAAGTAAAGTTAACAGGGGATCTACTGGTGCCTGATTAACAATGAAGACGCATGCAGGCGGAGAACTACATCCCAAATGAACCTAAGGGTAGCCTTTATAAGATAAATTGTAAAACACTAGCGGTCATATGATTAGATGGTAAGCCTCAGTTTTATATAAAAAAGACTAAAGGTATATAACTATTCAAGTATCAATCATAGTATAAATCTCTCTGGGTTCAAGTCGGGATATTGTAACGTGAAAAAAGTGTTAAAACCTTAGACAGTCCTGTTTAATAAAGTGCACTCTGGGAAAGACTGACCCAGCACAGACTAGAGATGCAATTCACGACTCTGCCTTCATTCAGGTCTTTTTTTGTATTTAATGCTGTTGCTTGGCAACCACATCTCCGAAATTGCTATGGAAACATAGATACGATTTAAAAATAGATGATTTGGTAAGCTTTTTGCCATTGTTTAGGAAAAAAAAAACAAAAAAAACGTTATGAATGAGATTTGGAATTACTTTCTTATGTTCTGTGATAATGACTGCTGTCTTCCCGTGTTTAGTCTAGGTTTTGAGCTCATTAATTGTTCAGTGTTAATATAACGGTGGACTGATGTTTCCGTTCAGGTTTTACCTATAGCTACTGACGCCTTTAACTGCGGGACAAAGCTTTAATTTAACCGAATAACGGTCATTATAAAATATGTACCTTTAGATTATCTACCTAGTGCTTTCACAGAATTTAAATTCCTTTTCTTTATTATTTTGTCTGTAATAATGTAGATATACGCCATTTACAGTAACGGATATTTTATATATCTTCCCCCTTTGCCTATTATGAGTGTTAAAACTGAAGTAACTTGCATCTGTCTGGATTCGAACAATATTTCGATTGAACGATGCCTTCGTTTAATCGATGGTTCGTTATTAAAAACTTTGAATTTAATACTGGTCATGAATTTTCCATTCATAACTGTTATTAATATGTTTTATACGACATGGTTGGACGTATTCTTTTTTTTTGTTGTTTTTTATGTTCTGTAGATGAAAGGAGAGGTTTTCCGCGCTGTTTCTGAAGCCGAGCGTCCGCTTATGTAAAGCGCGCCTGGGGGAGGCGCTGGTTCGGGGTCCGCCGGACCCCCGGGCTTCAGCCTCCGCAGGCTTATAGCGGCGCGCCGTCAGTGTGCTGCCGAATCGCATGCAGGTCTATAACGCATTTTGATTTTGGAGACAATTCTTGAATTTCAGGTGATACACCCTTTCACATTGGTCCAAATCTGATCGGAAACGATATTTTCATATATTTATTCATTCTCTGAGAATTTATGAGTTCTTAAGTTAAAAGAACAGTGAGTTGCTGGGAGTTCTTACGTAAAAAATTAAAACGAATATTTAAGTTGGGGGTGTTTAATAAATCTGGATATTTATATGGTTATTTGAGGGGTTATAATTAATTTGCGTAACTAGAGTATACCTGTGGCCATATATGTAATTTTCAGGGACACGGAAACGTTGTTTAGTGTCTTAGGTGTACTATGTACAACTAAAGTATTGTATCTCTCAATCGTGCTTCCCCTGGTACTTCTGGTTCAGTGGCACTAGTTGGATACTCTAATACTCTGAGACGTACTCCGAAATATTAAGGTGATGCTGCTCTAATTTTCCAGCGCACAAACTCACTGTAATGCCAAATGTAATGAATAAACTTGTGATAAATGCTTGGTTCCAGTATGGTCACTGTCTGATTTTGTTAAAATATTACTGTCCTGCTGCATAATGGATCTACCCCAAGAGAAGGAGTTTTTGACATACATAGCTGGGTGGAAGCAGATGTTAGGGCTCTTCAGATTTCCATCGCTCTGACTTTCTCCCATTTGTTTACCACCTGGTCCCTGCTGGATGACCTATGGAAGGACGGCATGGCCCCGTTGTCATGGAGATGCAAATTAGCGAGACACAGATAGGCAGGGAGATAGGTGTGCGAATTGATGGGGCCTGATCAAATGCATGGTTCCCTGAGACAAACACGGCGATGCTTTGGCGGGGGCTGCTTTTTCTAAGAAGTGTCCGAGCACCACAGCTCAACTGAGTGATGCGCGTTTGCGTGTTTTGCTTTTGTTTTAGATAATTATACCACATGCTGCTTTGCCTTAATAGATGCGCAGCCGTGAAGCCATTTTTTATTTTGTTTTATTACTTACTAGCAAATGGTGGTTGTCGCTGCGTAATCAGGGAGTTGCAAACAAGGGAATTTCTGTTGTACCCTTGTTGCAATCCAGCCCCTTTGGCTGAATTACTTCAATCAAATAACCAGGTGTGCAAATGGGTTGCGCTGCGCCGAGGGCTGTGTAAATTACTTTGGGCAAAAGCGTTTGCCGGCGAATGATGCACAGATGGGGCTGTGATTCCCACCTCGCCCCCAAGGTCTGTAATGACCCCACAGTGGCAGGGGGGGTCCTACGCTGTTACTGCCGGGTATAATGATACTCACCTGTGTGCACGTATTATAATTACAAAAGATATTAGTGCATGCAACCATTTTACATGAAAAGTCTAAACAGGGATTCAAACCCACATACGTCTGTGTTCTTTGCGACCTTGGTGGTTTGAGCCCAATCACGCGGCAGCAAGGCCACGGTTATAAGGTGGTGGTATCGCCGGTCCGTGTTTTACGAGGGATGGGAACAGGGGGCCGGTGGCTTATTGGCTTGTAAAGGCGAGAGGGTCCCCCATCGGCCGCCAGCGGATTGGCTTATCAGGAGGTGGGAAGGAAATCAAGTTAGCTGCCGATCCTGGAGGAAATCAGCCATTTCATGAGGCTCGATGATGCCGGAGGTATTGAAATTTAACTGGGCCAGTGCTCCGCAATAAATGATGCCAAAAATATTGCACGTCTGGGGGGGGTAACTGGAAAAGGCGGGGGGAGAGTAAGACGCATACTCGTTGGCAGTCTCTTCTTTCTGTCTTGGATATGCTCTTAATTTATTCACATTTTTATGGAGTCCTTTATACTGTCTTTCTGTCGTTGACCAGCAATGACTGAGGGAAGCCACGGAGGGTGTCATTGGGGGGAGGGGGGGGGGGGGCTTGGTGTTTTGGGGAGTAGGAAGACAGGTTGGTAAAAGTGACGTAATGAAGAACAATGAAGATGTCAAAGGCATCCTCAGAGGTGCTCTGGAAATCTGATTATTGGTCCGGAGCCGCGGTTGCCATGGAGAGGAGCCGCTGGTCTCTCGGCGACGGCGGCCCGGTAGGATGGCGGGCCATCGCATGGCGGTGGAGTCCGTGCCAGTTGGCGAGTTTTAGCAATTGTTTCGAGACCCGTGGGCCAAACAGCCCTCCATGGATGGGGGGGGGGGGGTCTGGCAGCAGCCCTGTTTAGAGATTTGCTTCCATTCAGATGCATCCTAATGTGCCAAAGGTCAAAGTGCCAGGAGAGGAATTACAATTTAGGGCCCTACTTTTAATAGTAGTTGTACTTTATGCTTCCGCATGAGGGAAATGGAGACTTTTCACATACAGTATCTAGTCTTCTCTTTTATGTATAGAAATGATAAGTCATAATTCTTTTATTTGCCATTTGCACAAGAACAGATACATTGTTGTTCTCCATAGCTTGGGGGTCACAGCACAAGGTCAGTCAACATGCAGCCCGCTGGAGCTGGGGGTTAAGGGCCCTGCTCAAGCGCCCAACGGTGGCATCAGTCCGCTGGGTACAGGATGTGAACTGGCGACCTTCCGCTGGAACTAATCTCTTGGTGCTGTGATGTTCTGCAGCTGTCAGAAGAGAGCTAGAAGAAAAAAGAGAAGAGCAGCTCTTCTGGATGTCATAACACCAGCTACACTTGGGTAGATCGAGCCTGAGCGAGGACGCCCTGCTCTGAGAGCCTTTTTACGTCTTTGAGTAGTTGGCTGCCTGTGATATTTGTGTTCATGCTGAAACATGCAGCCGAGACGCACAGGAGCTGTGATCCTAATCAAAGATGCACAACGTCGCTCTTGTCAAATGATTGACACCCTGTAGCCTCTGATCTAGATGCGGTGATGCGTGCTTCGTCTATAAGCCTCCCCTTAAATAGTTGTCCTTTTTTTTTGACAATGACCAAACTTGTGTCCCACTTCTTGAGACCTATTTAATTATAATTAATAGGCTGTCCCTGATTAAATGCTAGACCCAATTAAAACCCTGCTGTGACACGATGGCATTGTCGTATGGCGGGAATGAGTCGCAGTTCCACCCGAAGGTGTGCGACCTGCGGCGACGGTCATGACGTGTGACCCAGTCCGCGTATTTCCCAACGTGCTTTGAGAGCAAATTTGTCGCATATGTTCAGTGACCACAGTGTATCCTGCCAAGTTAAACAATTGAATTTCCATTGACAGTTTGGGGTTTTTTTCACTCTGCTACTTGGTATTTTTTTTCCACCCCATTTTTCACCAAGTCTGGAGTTAATCCTGCCGTAGATCCTTCGCTCGACACTTGTCAAGAACGATGAAGACTAGCACACAATAGCTGTTACTGCCCCACTCTCTGTCACCCTGTAAGCCTCATCGAGTGACATAACGGGCTCGGCGGTCGACACTTGTTGCTCCGTGCCTGACATTAGGTGTTGCCGTAACGATTCATGAAGGACAGGAACCCGGATGTACAGCAAGGGCCAATTTTGTGTTTCCTGGAGTGTCTTACCACAAACCTTCTCCCCCCCCCCCCCCCACAGGAACCCTGCTATTTAAGGTTAGATACGGAATGTGTCTTTCACTGATAAGGCAAAATATGAAGGACTGGGCTGTAAAGATGCAGACCGTGTGAATTTCCAGGCGACTCTGGACTTTTTGTGATTCGATTATGCCTGGACACATTAAGGGGAACGGTGACTGTCTGCTGAGATGATGACTCTTCACTAAGATGTTCTGCTGCTGAAACAGGATGCCGACATTCACCATGACATTGGTCAAAGGGTCTGCGCAGTCCTGCCTGGCGAATAGACCACAGTGCATGAAAAGGTAACCAAACCACATCTGCACAGCTGTGCCTGTAGCCTGGCACAGTATGCTCCATCCAGCTAGCTGCTGATGCAAGCTGCCTTGCAGTTTACAGTTAGCCAATGTGAGCAGAGTGAGGAGGAGGTAAAGAATGGCCAGGCTGGGTCAGACAGACCACTTCCTCTTGTGTCAGAAATGAACTTGGCGGTATTACACAGGACGTGTCCACTGCCCCGCCGCTGTGCCGAATCTCTCATATGTTTGCACTGTGTAATTGGCCCGCTGCTGTTGAACAGGTCTCATCCTGTTTTTTGTCTCCATGGTTTCAATGAGCTTTATTTCAGCCTGATGTTTTTTTGTGCCTGTTTTTAACATTAAGATACACGGCATTGTGTCAACTGCCATGAGGAATAACGGGGAAAAACTCACTCCGGTCATATGTATTTATAGGTGACTAGGTGGCTCGCCGTCAAGGCTGACTGTCTTCATATCTGCACAGTCTTGCTGCTCAGCACAATGCGAGCAGCACGTGATCCAGGCTCGAATCTGGGCTCTTCGAAATGTCAGCGGGTCCCCGGCGACTTCCGACGAGCCCGACTCGCACGCCGCTCGCACGTGTGACAGACAGTCGCGGAGAGGGTCAGCCGGGGGCACGGGGGCGGGGCACTGCGGTAGGAGGAGCCACGATGCCTGGGGCGGTGGCGTCTTCCTGGAGTGCTGCTGCTGACCCGCGGAGGCTGTGACGGAGGTCAGGGGTCACGCCGTGTGGCTTCAAAGTCCCTTTGCTGTCTTTTAACCAGTTGCCTTTCAGAGACCCCCCCCACTGAACACGCAGCCCAGACTACATCTAATACTCTCTATCAATGACTCGTGTGTTGTAGGTATTAATAAGGGGAGCTGCTATCGGATCAACCATTTCCCCGATGACAACGACTATGACACGGACAGCTCAGAGTACCTGCTACGTGAGTGCTTCTCGAATCCCCTGGTGAAGCATTTGCTATTTTGGACTTCCAGGAGGATGGGCTCCCCCCTAGAGCCTGGTTCCTCCCAAGGTTTCTTCCTACTCGATAGTTTTCCCTTGCCACTTCTGCCTCTGGCTTGCTCACTGGGCGGGGATAATGTAAAGCGCTTTGAGACGATGTAAAATGACCTAGGTAAATAAATTTGAATTTCAAATTAAGCAGTACGGTTACTTCTCGTATCACGCACTTACGTCGCAAGCAGGGTCGAGTAGCTCTTCCTTCTCTAAGGTACACAGCTGAAGTAGCTTAGAGGCAGCGGTGTGGCTTGGTGAGAACGGAAACCCTGGTCTCTCTGATTGAAAGCCTCTTTGAAGTCCTGCCAGTGCAGGCGCTAGCAGAATTAGCTTGTGATGATGCTATATGCCGCTAATACCTGTTAACCCGTGCTAATGCCTTTTAGCGCGGCGCTAACGCTTTCGTCGTTTCCTTCCAGGTATTGTTCGCGCCTCCAGCGTGTTTCCCATCCTCAGCACCGTCCTGCTGCTGCTGGGCGGCGTGTGTGTAGGAGTGGGTCGTATCTACGGCAACAGGAACAGCATCCTGCTCTGTGCTGGCATCCTCTTTGTGGCAGCAGGTATAACTGAGGCATTAGGTTAGATTCGTGTCAGAAGAAAATAAACGCAGCCACGAAAAAGTCATACATTATTCCGGTTCATTACATGACAGACCGCGGCATCCTGTGTCCGGGGGGCTTGGTGTTCATGCGAAAAAAAAAAGACCTTTTTGTTTCATTGCATGGAAAATTTATTTTTAAAAAAGAACAAGCGATGGCCTTTAATGTATTCACGCTCATCAGAAGCAAACCTGACTCACCGCGAGATTAACGACCCCTCATTGTCACCTCCAGCATCGGAACAAATCGCATCCGTCTCGCAAACGCTGGCGAGCTGTGATGTAACGGATAGTGTTTGAAGGCGGTGACAGATACTGTGCCGGTCATGCATTTCTCCGGCCAGCTGAGGACCGGAAGAAGCTTTTTCCACACAGTCTGAAGTGTGTAGGACAGTGTTCCCCCAATCCGGTCCTCAGGAATCTGCAGACACTCCACGTTTTTGTTCCCTCCAGCACCCTGCCAAAAAGTCCACATTTTTGCTCTCTTCCTGCTCCCTACCTAAGAAGGAGCAAAAACGTGGACTGTCTGTGGGTCATGAACTGGATTGGGAAACACTGGAAGGGTTGCAGTTGCATGGCAACCCTTTAACCCCGCCTCTCTTCCGCTCTGCCCGGCAGGTCTAAGCAACATCATCGGCATCATCGTCTACATCTCCAGCAACACCGGCGACCCCAGCGACAAGCGCGAAGACGACAAGAAGAGCCAGTATAACTACGGCTGGTCCTTCTACTTCGGCGCGCTCTCCTTCATCCTGGCCGAGTCCATGGCCGTCTTGGCCGTCCACATCTACATTGAGCGCAACAAGGAGCTGCGTTTCCGCACGCGGCGCCGCCACCCCCACAAGTCGGCCTCGTCCTCGTCCTCCTCGCCGTATTCCCGCATGCCCAGCTTCCGCTACCGCCGGCGCCGCTCCCGCTCCCGCTCTCGCTCCCGCTCCACCTCCCGCTCCCGCTCCACCGAGCCCTCCCGGGAGCCCTCGCCCGTGGGCATCAAGATAGCCGCTCCGCCTGCAGGGGGCGACGTCTCCATGTACACCCTGACCCGGGACCCGCTCAAATCCGGCACCGCCGCCTCCTACAGTCCCGAGCACGACTCTGACTTCCTGCACATCCACAACTGCTTCCCAAAAGATGTCAACGACACCCTCAATAAGAGGACGACACCTGTATGAAGCACCCCCCCCCCCCATATTAGGGCCAATTTTTAAACCTGGCACTAAACAAACTTGTACTAAAGCTGAAAATCAACACTCCTTTGCAGTATTTAAAACGCCTCTCCTGAATAACTAAAACGAGGAAGCCTCCTCTTACCTCTGCCACACGTAAACCCGGAGTGCAGGTGACCTTTCTGGCCTGTAGCGGCCTGTAGTCTTTTATAATTTATTGAAAAGCTTACCTGTATTTTCTGCAGCGAACCAGAACATTTGTGTAGATTTTCATTTTTGGTGCCACACTGTATTGTAACAGTACTTTGTTTCCAGTATTTCTGATATTTTAATTATTCGTTTTCTGATCTTCTGCTTGTTGCAGTTTCTAACCCTGTGACTTATTTGCTTTGAGTCCAGTCACTCAGCTTTGTACTGTGTTCTAATGAATATTTTTAACAGACTCCAATGCAGCGAAAAAAATCCTCCCCCCCCCCTGCCCCCATTGTTGCTGGGTGAGTACATGAGTACAGCACGCCATGCCTGTCTCGTCTGTTTACAGCCACTCTCACCTTTGCACATTCAAGTTCTTCCCGTAAACTACCCATGATGCTCTTCTGGATAAGAGTTACACCCTCATCTGAAACTTTGTTACAAGGAAATCTCATTTCTACAAGTCCAGCCCTTTTTTGGCTCAGGGAGGGAACAGCTCGATTCTGGCTAGATAGATTTCTTTTTTAGTTAAAAAAATATAGACCTGTTTTTTTTTCCCCAAAAGGAGATGATATTGTGTTAGAGATTTCTACACTTCTATCTCTATTTTGGCGTCAAGGAGCAAAGGAACAACGTAATTTAACTCTGGAACTCTCTCATGTCCGTCTGACTGTAAAGGTATATATAGCAGGATTCGTTATTTAGTTATGGTCAATTAAATGCACATTTGCTTAATTCATTAAGTGTGGAAGGCACTCTGCTGTTATTCACTACCCTGCTCCATTATTTAACAAACAAGTTAACTGGTGATTACAGGCATCCAGATAGACAGCCACCCAGATGTGGTCAGCTAAGGACCCTCATGCATCCCGCCGGACATTCAGACAATCGGCACTTTAAACGTGAGCCGTCCCGCGGCCTAGTGCCACGGTGGAAGAGGCCCAATCCGTGCTTCTGTGAGTGGAATCCAAGGGGGCCGTGATGCTCGACCCGACGCGAAGCGCCGAAGGATGGAGAATGAGGCTGCCAAAGACGCTGGCTCAGAAAACGCGAGTGATTCTTCACTCGTTTCTAAGGAGGCAGCGCAGAGGCCAGCAGGTGTCGGCTCTCGAACCCAAGGCCCTGGGCTTGTTTTTGGTTCTTTCCTTTGATGAATACTGAGAACCTTTATTTATTTATTTGTTTCCCTTTGCAAGCCTTCGGAGGGCTGCCTGATGCGGAGGAAGAGCGCTCTTTCCAGGCTTTGAGTAGTAGACACGCACTGCATTGCTGCCTCTCACATCAGTGAGTCCATATAGGGAAGAAGGCACCGCGAACCCCTACCCCCTCCCACCCCCAAACTGCAGCACCTGCGCAGCCATAAATGGCGAGATAACAAAAGACAGTCTGAACAGAGCTGTCAGTCTGGGAGCTGGGGGCAACTTTGAAGGGCGTGAGTCTGTCTGTGTGGGTGTCGGTTCACGAGGGGCCGGATCACATGCCTCCTGCATCCCCAACTTCCAAAGCACAGTGTGGATGAGCAGCCAGTGAGACATGCTCCCCCCCCCACCCCTCGTCTGTGTCTCTGCCCATCATTCATTCAGCCATCTTAGGTCGACCTAGACCACAGGATATTGTGTGGGCTCTTGCACTACTCCTTGTTGATTTGACATTTTTCTGGATGTGGCTGGAATGTAGATCCTTCACCTATGAGTGCTGCGGGTTGCGGTGTGATCATCTGTCCTGATGCTGCTTCCATTAGTATACAAATCCCCCGCTACTACAACCTCGGGATCTTAACTGTCTGACAGCGGAACTTCCTCACTCCAAACCCAACTCATGTCGCCAACAAGACGGCAGCTCTGGCGGATGGCTTCAACTCAGCGTCCCTCAGAAAGCCAGCAGCCAGGACTTGGTGATATTTGCTGGTGGATTTTTTTTGCTGGGGACATTATTTGCTGGAGGATGTTATTTGCTGGAGGATGTTATTTGCTGGGGACATTATTTGCTGGAGGATGTTATTTGCTGGGGACATTATTTGCTGGAGGATGTTATTTGCTGGGGACATTATTTGCTGATAGACGTTATTTGCTGGGGGACTTTCTGTGTTACAGCTTCCCAAAGCCAAAGCACACTTTCACCCTTTGGTTTTTCAGACCTGCACCGTAGCTAGAAGCAGATTAAGACTCAATGTGGACTGGTGCCATAAATATCCTTGGTGTACCGGGATGGCATGCTGTACTGTGTGGGGTTCGAGGGGCCAGCAGTACCCCGGGGCAAGATACTTAGCCTGACTCACTTCAGTGAAATATTCAGCGATATAAATGGTCAAACATGTATTCTGTGTACGTCGCTTTGGATAAGGCCTGTTTGCTAAGCAAATAAAAGCTACAACAGAGCTTATCTAGATGGAGTCCACAAAGCCAGTCATTAAGTCTCTTTTATAAACACGTACAACGAAGGACTCTGTCTTTTATACACTGTAAATAGTATAAAAAGAGAATACATTTATGGCTTTAGCAATCATGTCTTATCAAGGCCTTACCGTTTCATCAGAAATCAGGGGACGAGGAAGGCATTAAGAGCAGAACAGTAATTGTAATGTTGTCACAGTTATTTTCTTTTTTTTTTGTAAGCTTTCGACGTTGAATACCAAGACCCTTATTTTATACAACTAAAATAGAAACTTAAGGTTCAATCTGCTTTCTGTTTACCTTGAACAAAGGATATCTAATGTACATGAAGTCTTACTATAAAACGATGTGTCATAGGTGGAGAATATAATATTTCAAAGAACTGGTGTCATCCTTAGATGATACGTGTTACACATGTATATATGTTGTGTTTTTGGATATTTAAACTTATTTTGTGAAACAGAATTGTTTATTTTTTGGGTATATTGGTTTGTGTCAGTGTTGTTCAGCTCAAGTGTGTCACCATACTGCTGTCCACACATTTCAATTAAATCAGGGGCACACTCCTTTTGGTGTGTCTCTGGAGGGTTTCTGTCCTGACCTTCTGTCTGAGATCTCTAATATTTATTCTGTGTAAACACAAACGGCCCCGTAATCTTTCCAGAAAACACCGGTTCTTTCAGGTTGACCTCAGGTTCCACTCTACACGAGTCAATTTTTGGATGGTTTTCCAGACAAGTCCGTGCTGCCAAATAGAAGGCATTTAAACCTAAATCTGTCTGCCTAAAAAAAAACATTGCGTAATGGTGCATTATGGGTACGGTAGCTCGTCGAGGCTCCTGTCGTTCTTTCAAAAGTCCACAATGCGTGGGACCACGCCGGGCAAACACCGTTACGTTTATGGGTCGGGTGGCGAGGAAGGATTGTGTGATAAAGCATTTCCCCGTGTTTATAAAAAGGTACCTCTGTGTGTTCGTGCTCTGCCAAGCTGCCTGCTCCCCCTCAGGCCGCCTGCTGTGTCTGGCTTTGCAAGTTCACGCTGAGCCCTGGATTCTCCTGTAGGAACGCTGGACACTTGTTCACAACGCTTTGACTCACGGGTGATTTGGGGGAAGACTGGACCAAAGGAGTGCTTCAGTGTTGTACACAACGGGTGCGAGGGGGCAGCTATGATGATTCACAGCGCAGCCGGAGCTGGGAGTCACGTGACGCTCATCTAGGCAAGGCAGGAGGCACCAGGGAATTGGATATTTAGGGACGTGCTGTGGAAGGAAATTAGCTGTACATCTGTCTATCATGCTGGAATAATGGCAGCTGTAGGAACAGGGAAGGAGGAACGTGATCACGCGGCCTGCTGGAGTGTGTGAGGTTTCGTCTCATTCGCTTGCTTCACCTCCTTTGGCTCCAAGAACCCCGTTACCTCCAAGACCCCCTCTGTATATGGAAAAAAAGGAGCCAGGATTATCATTAAATATTGTAGCTGCGCTCTATAGTTTAACAGGCTCACACGCTACCATTAACATGGCTGCTCAACTCCTTCGTGGCGGGTCATGGTGCGGAATATCGAGGACTTCCAGGAGACGCCCGCGCCGAGTCTCATGCCACTAACGCCGGGATTGAGTGCCACGATATTGGTGCCTGTGTACGGTGTCCTTAGGTTCATTTTTAACTGTATGTTGTCTATTATTATCATTTATAGCAGGAGTTTTCAACCTGGGGTTTGCGATACCCTTGGGGATCCGTAGAACAGCCGGGCGATGTCCTGCAGAGATGTTTCATTATCAAACAATATTATGGCGTTATCATCTACAAAAAATACTCTCCTCCTCCTTTCTCTCCACTAAGAGGGAGAAATATACTATAGACATACTGTATATGTGCTCATTAGACAATTACATGGGGTCTCTTCTCATTGCAAGGTCCCTGGTTTAAGGAAACAGCTGATTTAGAGCCGGGAACCGAGATGATAACATCTTGAGGCGTGTAGCGTTCTTCCTGTGGCATCCAGGTTCTTCACGCGCCTGATCTGAGCTCAGGGCTGCACAGACCGGCAAGGAAGCCGTCCAGGCTGGAAATGGGGCAGAATGCTCCGAAAGTAGGCCAGCAGAGTAAGTAGTTTATTAAAAGAGCAGCACAGAGCGTTTCAGGCTTAAGGTCAACGTACAAATGCTGGCCAGCAGCTCCTGGGTCACACACCCCCCCCCACGCCCCCCCCTTACAGCCTAAGCCCCACTCTGAAACTCCCTTAATCTGCTTAACAGTCTAATACTCCATTTATCTTCATTAGTTTCATTCATATATTTTTTTTTCCATTCTATCTGCCATGTGTTGATTTAAGAGCTGAAACTTAATTGCATGAAGGAGCATATGGAGGATAAGACCTTGGGATGCAGTCTCAGGTGTCCTTTTCAGGTCCCCTTTTACGTGAATGCACGTTTTCTCATTAAATTATGTTACGGGTGCATTAAAAAGCCTGGCTGTTTTGGAGGAGGAGTTATGGCACGGTCTGGGGGGGACAAAATCGTCTGAAATCACACATGGACACAACCAAAGCAAATGATCATAGCTCCAGGCTTCCCTCCTCTGTTCACCAAGTTTGACAAAAGCCAGACTTTCATGTAGGACGATGCCATTCTGCTCCACATAATAAAAAAAGAAAGACATCAACAGCCAGAACAGCTGACGATCTCCCCTTCTGATTGGAAGAGAAACTAGATCAGCTCATTTAAATGCTGCCCTGCTGTAAAAAAGCTCCCTGGGGCCGGCGTATGGACAGAAAGGCGAGGACAAGAACATTTTAAAGCCCCCAAAAAATGATTAAAAAAAAACATATAATATACCATCCTGCACCTCAACCCGAAAAGATTCATTTTGAAATGTTAAATGTGTGAGTTTTGGCGTGTGACCAATGGTCAAGGGAAGCAGGTTCGGTTTTTAGGGATGTTTCTGTGACCTTCTGAGCCACAGGACCAGTCACACATGGTCGGTGGAGCCTGGAAGGGGGACAGTGTACAAGTACAGCTGCAGGAGCTCCAGGGTCAACGGGGGCTGCTGTATCACGGCCGACCTCCCCAGCACACCGCCACAGCTGCAGCTCGAGTCCCACCCAGGCGGCAGAGCGCAAGGGGAGAGGGAGGGAGAGCAGGAGAGAGAGGGAGTGTAAAAAAAAAAAAGTAGGGCACTATTATCTGACTTCTTTTCTCAAACAGGAGACTGAGATTTGTGGGCAGAAAAGCTGGAGTGAAGCAGCGACGGCGGCTGCTGAGCCCAGAGCCCCGGGACGCCGCTCACGCTGCAGGAAGTGGCGGGAAGAGCAGGCGCTGAAGCTCAGGGACCCCCCAGCCTCACTCGCACACGGGGCCCCTCCCCGGCACGGCCATGTTCGAGGACAAGAGGACCAAGGTGAGGATGACCTTTCTGGTCATTCTGCTGGGCATCTCCTCCATGTTTGTGGCCGTGGTGTCAGACCACTGGGCGGTGCTGAACGCACGGGTGGAGCACCTCAACGCCACCTGCGAGGCGGCTCACTTTGGCCTCTGGCGGCTTTGTAAGAAGAGCATCTTCATGAGGGTGGAGGACCCTGGAGGCAGCAGTTGTGGCCCCATCAGCCTCCCCGGAGGTAAGAGCATGTCTCCTCTCTGCCCTGCCGCTGGTGCTGGCTAACAGGTGTGTGTGGTTAGAGCCGGCGATCACACAGTTCTTTCCTAAACCAGCTGAGCATGTTTGCCAGTTTACTGGATGCTGTGGTTCCCCTTCCTGGGCATCAACCAGAGGTGGAAAGTTCAGGTCCAGAGGGTAAAAATCCAGACCAGGGTTTTGCTTCAACCAACCAATCACGCATAAAGAGTCACAGTCACATAGTACTCAGCTGGTTGGTTGAAACAAAATCATGGTCTGGGTTTTTACTCTCTGGACCTGAACTTTCCACCTCTGACATGAACTAAACTTTGTTTTGAAAGCAAAGTTCCCCATCTGCAATGCCACCTGCCTTACATATTAAAGAAGATCAGAAGCAACTGGAAATCTCCTTTGTATCATTCTCATTGTGTCTGATTATATTTGGAATGTAATTTCTGCACTTTCTGAAATGTCTGATCTTATTTCCAAGCTAAGAAAGTATATTTAAAAGCCGACATAAATGCTGATTACATTGTTATGTATATATATTTCTCAGATCTCAGAGAGTACATTTGTTACAAAATTGAACTGAATGCAACTTTATTGACCTATTTATTGATGGACTGCTGTTAAACTCTAAGAAGATACTTAATGCGGACACACAGATAATCAAATCAGTGACAGTATCCCCACTTGCCTGCGTGTGACGTCCCATTTCTCGGGGCCGGCTGGGTCTCCTGGCCCATGCAGGACCAACAGCTGCCTGTGCAGCCCAGATACCTCTGACCATTACCGGTCCATCACATTAAAAGTTTTATCTTCTCACATTGACCCAGAATCTCACAGTCACTCCTGACACAGACAAACTGCACATGGTTTTCACTCATCTCTGGTGGAACCACATTTCGTCTGTGCGCATGGTGGGCGGAAGGAGAAGTTCTGCCAGTTTTGTAGTTCTCACTTATCTGCATATCGTGTTATTTCATTGACATTTTATTACCACTGTATATATTTCTACATCTGATTTGCAAAGAGTCTAGTTATTACTGATTCAAATGCTTAGTTTTGTTCCACCATGGTGCAGGACTGTCCCTAACAAGCACTCTGTATGATTAGCAGGCTGCTCTTTTATTGTAGAAATAGGTGATTCCAGGTTTCATTATGCATACACACCTAGATCTGTGCTATTGTTGGTCAGCTGTTGGCGCCTCTCAATAATGGGCATGTCCAAGCTGCAGATAAAATGCATTACAGGTTCTAAGGGTGAAATTGTAGCCAAAACCCAGAGCTTCAGACAAGAGAGCTTAGAGAGATACAGAACATCCATATTTGGACTGGAACCAGTGGGCTTCTTGTGGTTAGAGTCAGAGGTGGAAAGTTCAGGTCCAGAAAGTCCAGACCAAGATTTTGTTTCAACCAACCAGCTGATTATAAAGAGTCACTGTGTTGAGTACTCAACTGGTTTGTTGAAACAAAATCTTGACCTAGATTTGTACCTTCTGGACCTGAAATTTCACCTCTGTTCAGAGTAATAGGTTGTCTTATTGTTCATCCCACTAGACCAGGGTTACCACCTAATCCATGTCAGTATACAAGGACAGGAAACTACCATTTCAATCAATTTGAACGGACTTGGATCTCACTTAAGCCCAGAGTTCTTGCTGTGTGCAGATTGGTCAGTCTCCTATAATCATGCATGTGTCACTAATGTTAATGTGACACAGCTGGATGAGTCTTTCAATCAAGGAAACAAACCAAAGCACAAGATGAACTGAAGTATTTAGCCAAGTACAGGAGTCTTCCAGTTTTGAAGTAGTTTGTAAAACCTGAAGTAACTCAAAGTGTCCTTCTTGATGAGTATCAGGCAGCCACTCTACACTGAAATGAAATCTTTACTTTTGTCTTTAATGGACAGTTGTGCACATGACAGAAATTTTGAGACCAGAATGTTGAGTCATGACAAGAATGTTGAGAGGCATGTCACCTTTACCGAGTCGTGACCTAGTCTCCGTGCCCCATTTATACAGTGCCTGTGGCTGTGATGGTGACACATCTGTCAGGAAGGACAACACCACCAAATGTGTTTCAGACGTGCGCTGCGGTGAGATTCTTAGTGTAAGCGGCCCTCGTGAAATGCACACCTTTACTGCCAGCCAATTTTAAAACAATCATTAAACACACGGTGACTTTAATGAGGATCCATCACACATCAGCAATCTGTTTAGTGTCTTTGTTTCCATAAGCAACTTCCCTGGAGTAAATGTCCCGGAACGGAAAGAAGGAAATGAGTTTTTGGACCTAGTGTGAAGCAGAAGGACGTCAGCATAGAAATGGTTGAACTGTCTGCTCTTTTATCTTTCTTTCAGCCAAAAACTGTTCCTACTTCAAACATTTCACTTCGGGAGAAGAGGCCGAGCTTTTTGAGGTTGAAACCCAGAAAGGCAGGTCATGTTTTATTTCATTGTACATTTTTGGGCTGTGAAAGATGTATAAGTGATTGGAACAGAAATCGAAACATCCGCTGTTGTTGCATGTGCCAATGCATTTCGATAACCTGAGCATTAAGCAGAGGTGTAAACCAGTCTGGCGGAGGGGACAGGGTTCATTCCCCATTTGTAGCAGATATACTGATAGGGACATGCCAGTGGCAGTGTCCTCTACTTCAGTGGCTCTGTCATGATCCTGGTAGTGCCCATGAAGTGCTGGAGGTGCCACCCCGACACTGTGAAGCAGTAGGCACGTGCTGTGAGGCTCACGTGCAGACATGCAGCCACGTAGTAAAATTACGAGTTTGAAACTACCCCCCCCCCCAACCACCCCACCCAAAACAAATTTGTTTGCTACCTACCAGACACGTAGCCAGCTAGTAAAATAAAAAGTTCGAACCCCCCAACAAGGTTTGCTGGATCCCCCAAAATTCATTGCTGGCTACGGGAATGCTCACGTGCCTTGGAAAACCGGAACCATCCATATTATTGATGTCCAAACCCAAAATGAACATTATCCTTTATTCAACCTCAGTTTTATTAAATTTAAGAGAGGACGCAAAAAGCGAGAGCATCATATTTCTTAACCATTGTCATGAAATTTTTGAAGCGTGTCCCTGGATTTTTACGTAGCTTATAGATATGTTATGCAAGTGGAAAAAAAGTCATACACTTATTACCAAGCATTATTTTTTTCTTCACCAGTATCCAAATGCATATTTTAATGTAAATCAATATACTGTTCATTTTTAAACTAAGCGAAACAACGTTTAAGCTCAACACGCTTGACTTCCGCCTTCCGGTTAATGCTTCTCCTCAGAGTACAACATCTCAGCGGCGGCGATCGCCGTCTTCAGCCTGGCCTTCATGATGCTGGGTACCCTTTGTCTGATAGGGTCCTTCGGAAGAGGCAGGGACTACCTGCTGCGGCCGGCTGGCATGTTCTTTGCTTTCGCAGGTAGAACCCCGGAAAAACAAGCCTTTGATTAATTGAGCCGAGCGGCGTGCAGTTGTTGCAAAGCTGGCGTCAACAGCTGGTAATTAGTAATTAGGAAGGTTATAGTCTTGGCCTATAACACAGTTGTAAAAACATATTTAATCAACTGGATACTTATTCCACGTCGTACATTCATTACACAAATCTGCGTTTTGTAAATTATTTTCATGAAATAGGCCTATGTTAGACTCAAATCTCTCGATCTGTGCCAAAACCCTGCGCTGCTCCATCAGGTCTGTGCATAATCATCTCGGTGGAGGTGATGCGACAGTCCGTGAAGCGCATGATCGACAGCGACGAGACCATCTGGATCCAATACTACTACTCCTGGTCGTTTGCGTGCGCCTGCTCAGCCTTCGTCCTCCTCTTCCTCAGCGGCATCGCCCTTCTTCTCATCTCCATGCCCCACATGCCCCGCAATTCCTGGGAGACCTGCATGGACGCCGAGCCTGAGCCTCTGGATTAGGAGACGAAGGTGCAGCTTCAGTAGGCACGTTTGGTTTAGGTCGTAATTGTAACAGTTTGATGACCCACGTCATGTTTGTAACAAATAAAGTGCACTACTACGGAACAAGCAACATTGCTCGTCCCAGATTATAATGGCTTTTGTTGTAACTGTTCTTTAAGGCTACTGTTTCTGCGCGATTGCCACTACGGAAGAACACGTGGACTCCTGCGTAAATTGTGAATCACCTTTCCCACAGACACATAATAGTAATAAAAAGGAAATTATGGATGTGGTTAATATTGCATGTGGCACGTCCTGCTGTCATTCTTACACATTACTCTAAGAGAATAATTGATTTGTGGTCTGTCTGTCGCTAGCATGGCCACAATTAGCCTACGCGTAAAGCGAAAACTAGACAACATATATACTACGCAAAAATCACGATTGGTGCTTTAAATGACTGACACACAGCAAGCTAGCGCCGATAGAGACGGACCTGCAGGATGAGTAGCCTGTGGTCTGGGTTTACTGCTGTGTTCAGTGCAGGTGTCTTATGCTCAAATATTCAGTGCGTCTTTTGTAGGTATAGCTTAAAAAACAAAAGGTTCGGGATCTTTAAATGCAGTTCTAGCAAATCTTTAATCATTTGATCTTATTTTATTATAATTTTAAGAAATAAAGAAACACCTTTTCCCTACTAAAGTAACTTGGCTTACTTATAAACGGGTTCTGTGTTATAGCCTACTGTAGAACGTTTTCCCATTTTTCAGAGCAAATACTTATTACAGATTAAAACTTGAAAAGCATGTGTTTGTTTCATTTATAAAATCAGGTTAAATTCTACTTTTTCAGTAGCCTAGTTGTTTTTAAATTAGTGGTGTCGAGATGCCCGGTCCATTTTGAGTCATCGCGTAGATTGTGATTAAATCCCGTGTTAACAATGGATTTTTCTTGCGATATTAAGCAAATCATTGGTTTTAGGCATTTTCAGTGCTCACACATGGCATGGCGGTTTTCAGGGAGGAAACTATTCACGAGGTATTTTTTTATATATAGCTAAGCAAACTAAGTGCAAATACCGTTCGCTTTAAACAACCGAATGCAAGAATTGTGTGTTTTATTACGGGTTTCAAGCAAAACGGCTTTTGTATTTTTGAAAAGCAACGTTATTCTGTAGTTTACTCTTTTGATACAGTAACTTAGAAGCCATTGCTTCCGTCAGGTCAGTTTTTTTTTTCTCGTCCAGATGTGTGTAAAAGAGATAAGAGGTTGTTTACGAGGTACATGTCACATTGGGTTTCGCGGGGGAAAGGAAACTGGAAGATACCGCCCTACAAATGTGCCACTAAACTGTATATCAAACATCACAACAAACTTCTTTATAAACGTAAAATTTATGTAAGCAAAGTGTTGTCTTTTTAATGAAGATACATTTATTGTGAACGTGCAATTGTCTTTTATTGTACTTTTTAAATAAATAGAATTATTCAGAATACTCAGTCACTTTCTGTATCTTTTTTTTTTTGTTTAATCCAAGGAACTTTCTAGGATGTTACAAGGTGAATTATGTAAAATGTTTACAATTGTATAAATGTGTCGTTTATTACAATTTAGAAATCATTTTCAAAGTTTGCACCTCTAATCAGTCAGAAATCTCCCAAGGGTGGCTTGTATAATCAATATAACCACGCATATGAAATATACATGTTTATTTTAAGTTGACAATTGCCTGGCTTTCTCTGGCATTTTGGGTTTTATATGGATGGTACCGATAAGGATATAAGAGCATGTCAGTCATGCATTCAGCCTTATAGGCAGCTAAGAAGTTCAGGACCAAGGACAGCATTTAAGATCAATAAAAGATTTAGCACCGTGGACAGAGTCCATCTCGCTCATGTCATAAACACCTCGGACAGCTGAATTAACAAACATGCTCCGCCTTATATCCTGACCTAACCCACGTCCATCAGAGGAGATTTTTAGGATCACTACAGTACAGAGCCTTTCTTTCGGCACGTGGTCTCGCCGTGGCAGCAGACATGAATCCGTACTTCAGAACCGGTCTCTCGCATTCCGAGACAAGTACTGTAAACGATCGCTGGAGGAAAAAGAAAATAAGGAAGAAAAACTGTTGATGTTGCATCGACAGCTACTGCATTGCAGAAATAAATACATAAAAAATACATGTGGTCATTTGGCTTCCCCCCCAGATTTACAGACTTGTTAAATAAAAGCCAGTTTGCTGTTATTTCAGATTGGCAAAAGGCTGGACTTTAATGAGTATGAAAAGACCTGACTCACTCTCCTGGGACCTTCTGTCCAAACAGACCAACCAGAGAGGCTTTGGGCTCCTGCTTAGTGTAGCCACACTGATCTCAGGGGGCTGCTGTCCTGTCTGAGTGACCTGGATCTGCACTGACAGGACAGACAAACTGGACTAGAATCAGTTTTGGGTCAGTTGAGAAAGTATTACTTTGTACTGAGCTGGGCCCTTCCACCACCTCAGATACGGAGTCATTCTGTATTCTCGCAAACCCCTAGGATGGGCAAATGTTGATGTGACTGGAAAAAAAACATTTAAAAAATCATCGATATATATCTGCTGTCAACTATTTTTTGTATTTGATGGCAAAAAAGATTCCTGCGATGGAAATCAGAGTGTTAACCTATCCTTCAATGAAATAACTGCAACAGTTTAGTTACATATTTCTTATTAAAATTAACAATGTTTTACTCTGAGCATATAAAAGTTCATTATATGGGAAACAAATGACAGCTTGGTTCCATCTAGTGCCCAAAGAATTTATTGCAAAGTTTAACACCATTATGCCAGCCTGTGGGCTTTATAAATACTGTATATGCCAATCTAATCAGGTTTCATATAATAAAATGAATTATGCGCTGTGGAATTCTTCTGAGAAACACACAATTACAACAGTTCTAAACTACAATAGTGAGGTTACAAAATGAACAGTATTATGAATTCAGACAGTCCAGAGATGATAACGTGTGTCATTGTAAGATGCGGTTTCTCTGTTTCAACCTCTAGAACAACAGACATAAGTAAAACAGAAAACTTTGTGTGCATGGCCAGTGTAAATGGACAGGGGAATGGACGACTGCGTGCTTGTTGTGGATCCGTATGGATTTAAAGACTCGCACGGGACCTCCTTCCCCAGACAAGTGGGAATGAACCAGAAATACTGGTGGAGACAGAAGCAGAGACACTGGGAAGGGGCCCCATTGCAGCCTACACTGCCACTACTATGGGCTTGCCCAGTGGTCCTGCTGTAATGTCAGCCGGCATCCCCACCATCTATCTTCCAACCAATTATCCCAGTGAGGACTGCAGGGGGCTCTCTAGCCTGTCCTGGGGTGCACAGCACACAGGGCAGGGATCCAGTGCTACACCCCAAATGGGATGTCAGTTCACTGCAAGTCACAGCATGCACATTGGGTAATGTAGAGCAGTGTGCATTATGGGTAATGTAGTGGTTCCAGTTAAACCCAACTGCAAATCTTTGGACCGCAAGGTATATTAGCAGGATGTGTGAGGATCCTCCACACTCCGCACACACAGAACAGGGAGAGGATTTGAACTTTGAACCCCTAACCTTGGCTGTGTCAAACTATCCCCCACCCCCACCACGTATTATAGCCTCACGTGTTAGGCTATAATACCTTTTGTGCTTAAATGAGCCTCCACTTAAAGCAACACCAAACAGCTCAATTTTACCAACAATTTCAGCAATTCACAGGGCATGCAGGCTGATCTAGTGATTATCATTCTCCCAGGAGCCGCGGCGATTTGCTGCTCAGGGTCTGACCCTTTAACCCCGTGTCCAGCTCCTTAATCACTGTGAAGCAGTACCGCCAATATGATGGACAATTTGCGAACACATACATCTCCATGGTTAAAAAAGAACATGCATAATTCAGAGCTCATTCATAATTTATGGAGTCACTGTAGGTTCTCTCTTTATGCGAGGCGTCTGACTGAGGACAGCTTACAGAATCCCTCTAGTCACCAAGCAACAGTTACACATAGGCAGGAATAAATCACAGAACACTGACTTCAAAAAATCCAATTACATATTATGTATCTTGCTCAGTTACTTTACAGTGCCTGTAAAGTACATTACTATCATCTATTCACCTTCTATGTTAAATAACACTTGATGGGAAATAACACTAATTATCTCATGTAACCTCAGATGTTCAGCTGCAAGGCTCTCCCATGACCTGGGATCCACACAGGAGATTAGGAATAAGGCAGGAAGGTGAGTCACATTCTCTGCAACGCCACATTCAGGGATTTTTTTTTTTTAACAGACCGTGTAATTGAAATAAAACAGGTACTGGCATGTGGAATATTAGACAGACAGGTTGCCTTTCGAAGTTCCAGTCACATTTATTGTGACACATTTAATTAACCAGCTCCTTCTGAATCGCTAATTAAGGAGGATGTTTCGATACAGGCATGCCGAACACTTCCCCGTATAGGGGCTATTTGTGCCGTGTTTACGTCCCTGTCGCAGCCAGCAGCTCATTACCCGCGTGCTCTTTCTTAGCCGTGACAATTACCGCTTTATTTTCGTATATCTGGGGGCCTTTTGGCCAATGCTGTGTTCGCCTACATTGTGTTGGTCTCAAAAATTCTGCAAGGTTGAACGACTCTGTTCTATGACTATGATGACTTGGGATGGAATGACTGACCTATTTTCCTGATTAATAATCAGGTCATTTTCCATCTTTTGCTGTGGAGATTTGGCTAAAATTTTCGTAATTAGTCTTCAGTTATTTGTATTATTATTTTTTTTTTTGAAAAATGGTATTTCATAGAAGCATCTAAAATCTTAATAGAAACTATTCCTCTGTGTTAGTTAATGGCTCAGTTGTTATACTAGAATATTTTGTAGTTTAAAGCATTGATGTGTGTTAGTTAATAACCCAGTTGCTATGCTGCAATATATTATAGTTTTAAAAAATGTTAACTGAGAATTTTTTCATATTTTCGTATTTTCATTGTTGTCTTTGAAAAGCTCACACCAAAAGCGAGATGTAGGCATGAAAATGGAAAAAAGAAGTTTGATCAGTTCTTCTTACACCATAGGCGCTCAGATATGATGGAGGACGTGAGGTCATCGTGTCCAAGATTTTAACATCACGTTCCGTTGTCTGTGAACTGATGTCATAAAGTGTATATTTATATTCCGCAGAGAAGACGTAACAATTTAGACACTACGGTGTTCAAACACAGCCGACACTAAAATAAATTTGATGTGATGTTACTGACATTTCTGGTCATTACTAAAACTCTTAATTACACAGTAGCGGCGATTTCCAAGCGCGAACTTGATGCACTAGAACAAAGTGCTACACATAATGACCAACCAATACATTAAGCAATGAACCACAGACTATTAATTAGCCTGTATGTGGGTTGCTGGTGTCTCTTTAACTTCATATGGCAATATTATATGTATGCTTGTATGGTATGTTATATTACTTAATGAAACGTGAAGCAAGGTTGTCTCGAAAACTGATACAAAACTAAAATACCAAACGCGTCTGTAAGAATTTACTTACGATATTATTATTTAGATTATATTTACATTATTGATCTAATATATTCTGTTTTGCGAATATGATTTATATCGCAACCGCGTTTAGCCTTAAAAGCAGATCGTTCCTGACACCTTGTGGCTGAATGCTGACTCTGCAAGTGAATTCCATATTGACACTATCGAAGGAAGAAGCTAAGTTTTGAAACCTCCTACGTACGGGATTTTTTTCGGCGATTTCAGTCACCGCGTGGTGCTTAACTTAATCCGATCCTCTTGGTTTAAACCAACCTGCATCCCATTTCATTAAGTACAGGGCACAAGCCACGGATGCACCATGAATTTTAGCTCCTGGTATGATATACTTGGTGTTGATGGATTTTTACGTCTCATAATGCAAGCTGTGTAAGTTGGCATGGTCATCTATCCCCGAGATATTTAGTCATAGATTTCAGAAGGAATCATTATTATTCAGCTCCAAGTCGATGTAACCTCCTGATTGTCTTCCGTCTGAATCTTCGGAGTTCACAAAGGCATATTCATTGTTGGGGTGACTTTGAGTCTCTCCTGTTTATTGCCTGTTGGCTTCTGATTCTTTTACCTTCTGTATCCAAATCATGGGGTCACTCATAATATTTCCAAAATAATACAAGCTTCAGTCTGTTCAGTTGTGCTTCAACTGTGAGTCTGCTGGTGTGTCACCATTTTTTCTGTGGCCCGTGGTATTCTTACAAATCTTCGCCAGCACCAGAGGTCAGAGACATCAATATTCTCCGTTTTCTGTTTCTTTGTTGTCTGCCTTTGATGTTTATAAATAGTCACGGAAAATACAATATTCTGAGTGAGGTACCCAATCTAGTGGTGTATTTCCAGTTATTAAATAAGCTTAGCTCAAAAACAGCCCAATGTCTTGCTTTATACCTTTGCTCCAGGCCCATTGCAAAGTACTTTAGAAAGACAAAAAATAGAAGAGATGAACCCCCATAATGAAAGACATGACACCAGTTTGGGTACTGCACCTGTCACCTGGCCTTCCTCAGTTTGGGTACTGCACCTGTCACCTGGCCTTCCTCAGTTTGGGTACTGCACCTGTCAGTAGGCCTTCCTTAGTTTGGGTACTGCACCTGTCTCCTGGCCTTCCTCAGTTTGGGTACTGCACCTGTCAGTAGGCCTTCCTCAGTTTGGGTACTGTCCCTGTCTCCTGGCCTTCCTCAGTTTGGGTACTGCACCTGTGAGTAAGCCTTCCTCAGTTTGGGTACTGCACCTGTCAGTAGGCCTTCCTCAGTTTGGGTACTGCACCTGTCTCCTGGCTTTCCTCAGTTTGGGTACTGCACCTGTCAGTAGGCCTTCCTCAGTTTGGGTACTGCACCTGTCTCCTGGCCTTCCTCAGTTTGGGTACTGCACCTGTCAGTAGGCCTTCCTCAGTTTGGGTACTGCACCTGTCAGTAGGCCTTCCTCAGTTTGGGTACTGCACCTGTCTCCTGGCCTTCCTCAGTTTGGGTACTGCACCTGTCAGTAGGCCTTCCTCAGTTTGGGTACTGCACCTGTCAGTAGGCCTTCCTCAGTTTGGGTACTGTCCCTGTCTCCCGATCTTCCTCAGAACACCCCAAAACTAACTGTCCAAGCAGTCAGGGCCTGTGACTTGCAGAGGGGCTGAAAGTCCATTTGGCTGGTATGCGTTACCCACCTGTGTGCAGCACTGTCAAACCAAGTATTCAGAGTACATTCACAATTATGCATTTCAGTTGAGCAAAACTGTTTTCAACAAAAGTGCAGGTTTAAATGCCACAGATAATTACTGTACTCATTAAACCAGACTGCAATGAAAACGGATGTAAGAGCCTGTAGACATGAAGTTTGTGACATCTGGCATAAAGCTTCTGGACGGCATGTACTCACATCGCTCATTCATCCTCATCATGTGGTGAGGTCTTATTGGATTATTTTGCAGCAGCAGATGTGAAACAATCAACCATCCCCAAGAGGCAGTATTCCAGTTAGTCAAGCCACACTGATGGGGACTCCAGATCCTTTAGGTCACACTGCAACTAATACGCATCTGAAGAAGCACAAGGTGAAACCTATGCATGCAAGCAGGTGGGGAACCCTTAGCTGAAGCAGTTCAGGTATCACGTAAATGAGATGTGACACGTGCTTTTCCATTTATCTGATTCGCATTTTACCTTCACCTGTTAACGATCGGGAAACCAACCCCCCCCCCCCCCCCCCCCCAACCCTGCCTTCCACATGCGATCCTTACCTAAGGCCTGGTTACTATTTTTGTATTTTGTGTTGGAGAAGAAAAGTACTCATAACATAAGATTCCAGTAGTACCTATTTTTTCAGCCCTTTAAGTTCACACTGTATAAAATTGTGTCCATCATTCTTGCCAATGATCCCAAATTGCAGAACTCACTTTAGGCTTGTTTGTAAATCTGCTGACTTGATTGTGTTCCATCTTCTGGAATATTCCCAGTGCTCTGACTGTGGGGTGGCCCTCCTCAGGTACCGGCAGCTCAGGGGTGTCAAACTCCAGTCCTGGGGGGCCAGAGCCCTGTAGAATAGGAAGGAACTAAGCTACACTGGGCTTCGGCCCCCCAGGACTGGAGTTTGACACCCCTGCTCTAGCTCATTCTCATCCACCTGAGACACCCAATGCATGTACTCAGTGGTACTGAACCTCCGCAATACTGGAGATCACACCTTTCTCTTTCATCTCATAAAACTGGCGCGGATGCTAGACTTCAGAAAGAGGGATGAGAGTTCGACTGAATTTGACGATTTTCTCCAGGTTCACCAGATCAGACTGTTTGTTTCAGACTCAGGGTAACAGTTACCTAAAGGAATCAAGCACCCTCACGCAGCAGCAACGGAAGCTGGCCGCAACTCCTATGCCGTGTTTTATCCATCCATAACATGCAGAGCCCATTCTAGGGACACTGGGGGCCCGGGCAAAAAACTGTACAGTGCCCCTCCAATGCCCCCCACCCGACATGGTAAAATTTATGACTATTACTAGTGTGAAGTCTAAATTTATAATATCAACAAAGAAAATTTAATAAACACAATTCTTTCATTTTCACTTTACTGTGAAAAACAGAATACACAAATAGAGCAGATTTGTCGTTGTAATGTACTATGTAATCAGCCCAGCTTGAGGGCCTTGGGCGATTGCCTGCTCTGCCAGTCCTGGCCCTACGCCTCTGATAGCATGCAAACAGTACAGCATGAATACCAGGCATTGCTGAACCTTATTTCTCTATAATCGATAACTGCCGAAGGTGGCTGTTATAGAAGAACATTCTGGAGCTCTGCTTGTTGCTGTTGGCTGCTGTCTTACAAGGTGCACAGACACATAGTATAACAGTGTTTGCATATCCCTTATTTTGGTACCCATGAATAATTTATTTGAAAAATTCCAGCTTGGACTCGATAAGCAGGCACATCACTGTTCAGCTCTCCCTGCCAGTCGCACCTGCACCATGTCATGCGTGCAGGTGTTAGCTGGTCAGAGTGAAATACCTGCCAAAGATCAGACTCATCATTTTTTCACAGTCAGCCATGGAATTGCATTGATAAGTGAGTCAGATAGGAACAGACATTCTGAGAGGTTCATATGTCCATTTTAAAACATATTAATTGTCAGATTTTTCCCCAGATGTTGCACAGCGTAAATATGAATAAGACTGAAGAACAGTTACTTTAAGAAGTCTAGGGAAGTGTAACTTAATGAATGACGAAATATCTCCATTCTACTCGAGCTTCACGCCCTGTTTCTGGAAGAACTTGGTCTAGATCTTCAGGGTATTAATCACACTATTTTCAGGTATCGTTTCTGATTTCCCCGTTTCGCTCCACGTTCCTTCGATGCTTGATTTCCAACCTATCGAATTCGTCGTTCTTGAAACGTGTATCTAAGTAACACAGGCCTACAGTACAGATATTTAAGAGAACACTTGACTATCACTAAGTCATACGCAGCTTTATTTAAGTTCACTTTATACGACATAATTATTTACGACGACAAGAAGCAATTATTGACTTAGGTTTTACCGATAAATATAGATATGATGGGTGCAAATGACCCGATTTGTCCTGAAATGGATAAGGCGTCGGCTCTGGCATTCCGACTGCGTACCTGGGACTGGCTTATTGCCAGGTTTGGTCAGCTGGCTGGGGTGAACTTTTCAGTTTGTCTGTTTCGTTTGCAAATGTATAGCTTTACTGCTAGATCTGCTGGTAAGTAACGGAAACCGCCTGACGAAATTCGGCTGAGAGACCCTAAAGAATATATTATGTCTGCGAAAGACTGTTTTTCGGAGTTTTTTCCCTTCTTTTTACGTTGTAGTCGAACAAAAAATATTCATTTTGCTTCTCGCAATTTGTCTAAATCATAAATACCGTAGTTGTAATAACAGGAAAGGTGTTTCTGTGGAACACACGGGGACTACACTAAGATGTGCAGCCTAATGTTTGGCAAGAGTTCCTACATAGTTACTTCATTAAATGAAAGTTGGGCAGATTTTCAGATACGAAATTTATACAAAATACTGTATAGGCTACCATAAATAATGACCGCCAGCCGCATATTCCAGGATACCATTACAATATAGGCTACAGTAGCAAATGATTTTCACCTATTACAGTAATTATTTTAAATTATCGACTACTTTACGCGGCAGGGAAATGTAATTGCATCACATAAAATGAAAACAAGAAAAGAGTGAAAGAGGAAAAATTAAATGGTGAAAAGATGTTTTATCGAATGTCAGTTGTCAGGGCATGAGTAATGTCGCTGTATCACACTTTTCCTAAAAGTTTCTTTTTTTAAGAAAGCATTCGCCGTTATTTGGGCAAGTGTTACAAGGAAATTAGTATTTAAAGGTCATATTTCAAAAAACATATATAGACAAGCAATCAACTTTCCCGGTACGGAATTTGTATTAGTTCTCCCCGTCGTGATGTCTGTATGGATGCTCTCGCAGGCTGTATCACCGACACCTAGCAGCTTCTGGATGAAAGCAGCGGGAAACACCGCGTCCTGCACGATCACGAATAACAAATCGCTCTTAACCGTGCGACTAAAGAGCGGCTCTTTGCTTGTCTAACTGTAGCGGAGGAGCGACGGCGTTTCCGCTCTCATTCCCGCGTGCTTTAACGTTCTGTCCTGTTCCGCGTACACAAGATGCGCCGTCCACCCCCCACCACCCCCCCCGGAACAGTTCGTGATCACAGTTTGAGTGTGCTATCCAGCCTGCCTGCTTGCGACGCTCTTTAAACACATGATCCGGCCCGGGGACATTGCTTTAAAAGAGCATTTAATAAAAGGTCTGTCTTTGTTTTATAAACCATTGCTGTGCACAATATCGGAACTTCAAGAATTGCGTACACTCTGAACACCGTTGGAATTGCCAGAATATGCTGATGAAGGAATACAGAATATGTATGCCACTAACGGTGGAAGAGGTAAGATGCGCTTCATATATTAGCGGAATATTTATCAATGGCAGTAACCATATGCTTAAGTAACTGTGTTGCGCAACATTTCAGCGTGTGCTTCAGACTTTTGCATTGGATTCATGCAAACGTTGTGTTTATCCACTGAAGGTTATTGTTTTTCTTATGGTTTACAGTGCATGGGTATATTACTGTTGTGCTTATGGTTGTTGCACAGTAAACAGAGTGATAAAACTGACTAATTCGGGGTGATATTTGAGCAAGGTATCTTGCTGCTGATATTTCCTATCAGACCATATCTGCCAATATAATTTCCTAAAATACACCAGATGCATTACAATGTGCTTCATAACGTTAATAACGTAATATTTGGTGCTAGAAATGAAAAAGGAGTATGTGTGCTGTACAGTTGTTATTTTACAAATACTTTTTGATTTGATACTTTTATGTCTATTTCATTGATTTTTAATGTTAGCCTACAGCTGTCAACCTGAATCGGCGCCTTTCCCGTTGTGAACTTAAATATTCCATTTTGGTTTTGAATTACAGAGCAAGGCCACTTGCTGGCGCTGTCGGAACTTAATCATTCAATGTCAGTGAATGAAAATTGATCTTTGTTGAAATTTTCACAAGAGATACTTTCTTTGTCACGCAGTTGCCTTGTCCACAAAATGCACGCGAAACACCAAAACAGCTTATCAGCCACGCGGGTCTATATTGCACTGCTGCAGCCACCTGTTAAGCGCTAAAGTGTATTAGATACGAATGTATTCGTAAAAACCCACCAAAAATTTATCTATTGAATAATCTGTTTTGGTGATGATGGGTTGTGCGGTGGGGGACGGTTGTAATGTATAGTTCACGTTCTCAGGTGATCTCTATGTTGTGGTATATAACCACATGTCACTTGTGTGTTTTTCGTACCTCATTGGCTCTTTGTGGGGCGGAATTCCATCAGGCAGGCGGTATCGGGTGTAAAGTGCGGCATTACGTGATTTTACTATGTGAATTAATCTAATCTTTGGGAGACACCGCTGCAATCTATTTAATTTCCTTAACCTTACAATTTGCTTTGAGATGATGATGATGATGATGAGGACTGCAGGTCTCTCTATCTTGCGGTGGCTGAACAATCATCCATCCATGAGTCCTAAATGAAATTGTTTTTGTTTATGGCCTGAAAGAGGAATTCTGCTTCTCAGTTGTTCCAAACAGGGGACTGTCAGCATCAGTAGGGTCTCACAATCCCCCCCCCCCCTCATTTGTTTACATGCTGTATCTCTGCATGTGTTTATTCAGACTTCTCCATGGGTCTTATTCCGGACTATATATAGGTTCCCTACTTAACTGCGGCCATTTTTGTTTTGTTTCCATGGTGGAGTGGATTATTCTGCTATGGAAAATATTGTAAAGGTTGCCATTGAAAATAGCCCCAATAGAGGCGCTGTTATTAAAATAACTGTTTGACATGTGCTTTTTGGAAACTACTAAGACCCCTCGCAACAAAATAGCTTATATTTACCAGTATTCAGGTTTTACTTATTTATTTTTGCCATGCCTATATTAGTTTTATGTATATTTATCATTACTGAATCATTTTCAGAGAGATTAATAATTAAATATTTTACAAAAACATGTGGTTTAAATTAAACTCAGGAGCATGTATTTTGTCTCCATAGCAGAAGGATTTTCCACTATCAAAGTTTCTCGATTTCCCACGGGTGAATACACACAGTGTATATCGCTGTTTGCCTTCTGCACATCAGTTGCGCTCTGATTTTTCATAATTTTGCGGATGATAAATTGTGTATCACGAAGAATGTTGATAAGAGACTGAAAACTGGCTGCGTTTGTGGAGAAGAATTCAGAGCGTTTGTTAAAAATCTGTTAAGTAGCTTAATAAATTAATTGCTGCTTAGCGGTAAGTAGCGTAATAGCCAGGGGACCTAACTGCTGCTGGTTACGCCAGCTTAAGTAAAACAGTGGCATCAGCCAGGAGTCTATGCCGGACACGTCTTCCATGTTAACAGGAGGTGGTAGGGGGGCGACGGCGAGTGCAATCAGCGGCGCTGGCCGCGCTGCCCGCCTGCCGGTGCGGGGCCGCTGATGAGCGCCTGGCTTATGCTTTCTGAGGAGCACCGCGATGTCTCGGCCTGAGATCGCCCTGCATCTTGATTAACTGAAGACCGGCTGCATCATCTGCTCACGCTTGGCGGCCCCCCTCCCCGGCCCTTGACATTTCTGTATTGATGCAGAGCGGAGGGTCGTGCACTGCTGTGATTCACAGGCGGGAGCGGATTTCTCAGCGCCCTTTCCGTTCCTAATTAATGTGCATAGACCCACCGAGGGTTTATTAACAAGCAGCCCCGTTATTCAGATACTCTAGTAAAACGAGAGCACGTGAATGAGCGATCGAGGTGTCCCAGCCCGAAGAGCTCTCCTGCTCGGCTGTCCTCCCACTCAAGGACAATGAGTCTCTCTGATGGGCGCAATATCCTTTCCCTGTATAATTATACCCCTCCCCCGCTTTTGGGCAAATACAGCAGTTCCCAAACTGAGCAAACAATCCCACGTCGCCTCGGCACATCCACTGTATCTTTTTCGAAATTGGGGCCAGCGCCCGGCTAAACTTTCTCGGCGGTTAAAACAGAAGCGCCCGGCGGGGCGCAGATGGTGCCGGATGGCCGGCTTTCGAACCGCATCTGCCTCACGCTCCCCGCTAAATCGCAGGGTTTAAAGTGTCGCTGCTCTCCGGACTCTGATCTGCTCTGAGCGAGCATAGGATATGATGGTATATGCTTTCATTTAAGTGGGGTCCCACCCCCCCCCCATAACAATAAAGCATCTCGAAAAAATGTCCCTGTTCACATGTCACAGGCCATCGCAGAATTACAACGCCACGCGGGGCAGTTGCTGATTTCTTTCATAATTTCTTTCATGATTTGCCTGTTTTTTTGCTACTGAAATTATACGGAGCGCGTCTTCAGAGGCACTGGAGCGAAGTTCATTAGCATAACCAACACAGTTTAGTGCAGAAACCATGTGTGTGTGTTTTTTTTGGAAAGTGCTAGTTAACACCAACAGGGAGTGTTTATTGCGGCCTTCATCTAAAAGTGTGGATGCAGTCATGAAAACAGGGCCCCCAGCGATACTGTAATTTGTTTGTGAAACACGGGAAGGCTTCTCATCTGAGATATACTGACAGACAAGAGAAAGGACGTCACCGTGTTTTCAGTATTGGGGGCGACAGGGACGAGTCAGTCCGTCCTCACATTATCCTCTATGAACTCCTATACTGTACCCATGTTTAAACTACCCGTCGGCAGCAAAGCAGTTTGACAGAACATTAAACAAGCAGCTTAGCCAAATCCACGACTGACCATATAAGCCTGATTAAGGTAGGGTTGGAATGAAAAACATTTTGGCAGAGGGGGAGCCAGGAAGAGGATTGAGAACCACTGCGTTAGTCTGTAGTTTCAACATTACCAGAAGTAGCATTTCATTTTATCTATCTGCTTTGACCAAAGGTAGCTGCTGCGTGACCTTTTCAAATTACTGGAGCATCAGCAGCCGCCTGACAGTGAAACAACCAATCACAGCAGCGCAGAGTCTAGAGCGTCCCTCCCAGGGTCCCTCTGGCTGATCCAGTCTAGCACCAGCCATGTCACTGTGCCCACAGTCTGTTTCAGCACCGCATGCTCTGGGTCATTGATAAACATTTCCATAAACCAGGGGTGGGTGATCTTATCCAGAAGGGGCCGCTGTGTGTGCAGGTTTTCGCTGCAACTCCCTGATTAGATTACTAATTAGAGGACTGATTGGCTGGATAGGATGGGATGTGTCCCACCGGTCCCCACCATAAGTAACACATATGTTTGTCAGACCCTGTAGCACCTGTGACATCACCCCTGAATGGCTCCTGTAGCATCTGTAACATCACCCCTGATTGGCTCCTGTAGCATCTGTAACATCACCCCTGGTTGGTTCCTGTAGCATCACCGCTGATTGGGTTCTGGGTTGCTCTGGAGGCATGTGGAGCTTAGCAGGCATTCTCTAGCCCTTCATTGCTTCAGCCAACAATCCTTTGGTATAATTCTTCTCTTGCCAAGCTTTCTCATAAACACACAGATTATCCAGTGAAATGTCTAAAAAATATATTTTCTTGGACTGTATTTCTTCTCTTATTCCAGTAGCACTTCCAGCAGCCTTGGGGTTATAATTCAGGTTTCTTGCTACCTGCTGACTCGCTGTTTTATTCCCATAATTCTTTCTCCACAGATCCACAGTTTTGTAGTTAAGAAAATTAACCTCACTTGTTCCGAAAAGCATATCTGTGCAACGGAGTTGCCTGCACCCATATACACTGACCTAGGAATAGAGGTAAGTAGTTCACGTCCAGAGAGTAAAAGTCCAGCCCAAAATTTTGTTTCACCCAACCAGTTGAGTCCTCTGTGACTGTGACTCTTTATACGCAACTGGTTGGTTGAACCAAAATCTTGGGCTGGACTTTTACTCTCTGGAACTGACGTATACCCACCTCTACCCAGAGAGAACCTAAGTGGGAGAAGCTGCAAAACTGATCCTGGAGTTTAGCTGGAGTTCAGCTGGAGTTCAGGTGCCCTGTATCCGGGCAATAATCCTTCACACTGCTGAGGATCACACTGTGCTCCATGCCCCAGAAGGCCATTGGGTATGTGTTACACTGTTTTGGGGGGGGTGTGGCTTAGTCGGTTAACATACTGTGTCTGAGATTGGAAGGTTGCTGGTTCAAATCTCAGGGTCAGTACAGTGATTTTGCTGTAGGTCCCTTGAGTAAGACTTTCTCTCCCTGCTTTCTCACAGAACAATGTATGTGACTTTAAATATAAGTCTGCTACAGAAATAAAATATGGAAGTTTCTTTATCGGTAGCTTTTGTTTGTGCCTGTGCGGCTCTTGATAGGCTTCAGCCCCCCCCCCCCCAAGATCAGGATAAGTGGCCGGGAGATGGATGGAGAGCTTGATCCAGTGTGCAGATGAGTGCTTTCTGAAACCCCCAGAGTCACTCCCTCCCGCCTCTTCCGTCGCCAACCGTCACTCCAAACCGTCTGAGAGCTTGTGTCCCTCATGGCTATGAGGAGAGGCACTGTGGAGGTTTCTCAGCCATCCACAGAGAGAAGCCGCCAAACTCCGCGATGCTTACCCCCCCCCCCCCGACCCCCACACCCTCCTCTGTCTCATCACGTGTGAGATCTCTGCACTTTGGCAGCAAAGACATTCACAGGCGCACAGACTTGCTGGACTCGGGGATGTCAGCAGTTACATCACACTGTGTGTTCTTCAGACTGTGGGGGGCGGGGGGGGGGTAAATTGATTCAGAAGCAGTTGTTGTTATCAGGGGAAAGCCTCGAGCCCCCAGACAATCCAGTTATTGAGCTGAATAGAACTTAAAAATGTTCTCAACCCATGAGGGCTGCTTTTCGTACTGAAGCTCAAACTTACATGCAGATTTATCTTCACAGGCTTCTGGTCACATGATCAAACATGGCACGTCAGGGATATTGTTAGAAACCAGTGTCTGAAGAAACCAGTGTCTGAAGGAGTTAAATGAATGGTGGATTTTTGTGGTTAAATTGAGAAATTCTCACATTACCATAGTATCCGATTGCTGCTTCATATATCCCATCACCATATATACCACATATATATACCACATCATATATCCCATCACCATATATACCACATATATATACCACATCATATATCCCATCACCATATATACCACATATATATACCACATCATATATCCCATCACCATATATACCACATATATATACCACATCATATATCCCATCACCATATATACCACATATATATACCACATCATATATCCCATCACCATATATACCACATATATATACCACATCATATATATATACCACATCATATATCCCATCATACTGTCCTTATAAGACACACACATAGGTAAGAGCAAATCTAGGGGTCCAAGTGCAGGTTCTGCCCATTCATCCAGCTCCCTGGGGGGGGTTATGGGCCCTGCAGAGATGTGATTATTCTGCCAAGGCTGGGACTTAAACCAGCATCCTTCTGAGCACCAGTACAGAGGTCTAACCCACTGGGCCACACACCACCACTGAGAAGCTGCTCTAATGGGAGCTTTCCCTGATCTTTTGACTGGGAAGTGTTTTGAACATCATGTGCCCCCCCCCCCTCCATGTGATAAGGGGCCATCCAGCTGGCAGTGGATTAGATCTATATTTAGGTTTCTGCTGGGGAGGAGATGATCCAAAATAAATCTGAAGCCCAAGCGGAAGTGTGTGACGCTCTGCAGGAAAAATCGAAGCATGAATATCCGTCAACGTATTGATTTACGGAACAGGATCAATGAATATATACAGTGAATATATATATATTGGTACTGTAATCTGTTATTTATGTTTATCTTTGCTATGAATTTATTACCAGGTATTACCATGAGTAGGTAGTTTGCAAGATTGTTATAAAAGCACTGGAGATAAACTTCTTTTAAGCCCTTTAGTGGAAATTTCAGGTCCAGGAAATACAAATCCAGACCAAGGTTTTGTTTCAACCAACCAGTTGAGTGCTCTGTGACTGTGACTCTATACGCAACTGGTTGGTTGAAACAAAATCTTGGTCTGGACTTTTGCTCCCTGGACCTGAACTTTCCACCTGTGATAGTCGCCTAGGCTTCCAGACTGCACTTTACAGGGTGAAGGAACAGCTACCAAGGAGACCTGTTATATGTCAGATGCTCACTAGCATTTCTGAGTGTAATCAGAGTGTGTCAAATAGCGATGGAATCATTCGGTTTGTGTGTGGAGCGCTAGTCATGTGATCTGTCGTCTAAAATCAGCTTCCGATTAATTGGGGTATCAGTCTGGTGGCAATCTGTCCAGCTTAGGTGATGGTGATATGCTGTTTCGTCATGTTTTTCGTTGGAGACCCCTGTGGATTCTGGGTTTAGTTGCAGCAAACCTTAATTACTGTGGCATGAACATCTTGAAACATTGAAACATTAAAACCCATGATTTCTTTGTGCACCTCAAGCAAGATTACATACCGTCTTTGTCGCTTAGTACTGTGTGTCCAGATGGTCTGTCTGAAGTGGTGTGTGTATTCTTTTGACTACGTCTCCATTTTCAGTTCATTTAGTTTAGAAAATAAAGAGTTTTGTGGGAATTTCTTTTAATATCTTACATAAAATCTCAGCGGTGCCCAGAAAGGGCCGGGGGCCTTGCCGTCTCCCTCCAACCCCCGAGCGCTGAGCGAGAACGCTTGGCAGGAAGGCGAACGCGTCCGTGGGAAGGAGCGAAAATATCTCTGAGCGAGCCCTGAGCGTGCGCGTGAAGGAGACGCACACGGCAACCATCCTCTCCGGCCCGGCCTGCTTTGCAGGGCCCAAGGCTGTGAAGCGAGGAGCAGGTGAACACGCGTGTGACAGCTACGGAGGGACGCCCATTTTCACACTCTGACGTCCCTGAATATGAAATAACGTCATATTGTATATCAGTGTTTCCCAATCCGGCCCTTGGGGAACCACAGATGGTTCATGTTTTTGCTTCCTTCCAGACTCTCCAGATTTTTACCTGGGGCTGGGAGGGAGCAAAATATGGATCATCTGGGAAACACTGCTGTATATGGATCTCGCACAGCCGACCTTATGCAATGGAAGGATTGTCCCCCATCATACATGTACGCGTGCTACATGCGTGTCTCATGAGCTGCAGCATCATGCATATGACAGACATTTTCTGCAGCCGTGGTTCTTCAGCTGGTGCTCAGTTTGATCTACAGCGAGGTCTGCATTGCATGATGCTTCATCCTGTTCTCTATGATGGAGTCGAGGTGCTCACTGGGTCGATGATTTTTATCGTACCCTTCTGTTAATAAAAATATTTGATTTTTATCGAGGGTCTGAATAATTTATAAACACTGAATAATTTATAAATACAGGCACATCCTTTGTTCCTAAATGCGAGATGAAATTTGTAAAACCAAGACATTGGCTAACGAGAGTAGGTTCTCTTTTGGCCAGTTTGGTAACATCTTCACCTCAAAGCAGGGGGTCATTTAGATAAATGCTCCTCTGACCTTCGATGTGTCGCTTCCAGGGCGACTGTAACCTAAGAGAGAGAATCTGCTTCCCTTTCCGAGTGACTCAGCCTTCTTAGTTCTGCAAAAAAAAAATGAGTCCTGGAAGTTTTCAGATATCTGATTTAATGGCTGGCAAGCAAACGACTAAGCTGCGGGGTTACATAATGCCCATCTGCTGTGGAGCACCAGTGTGTACAGACACACACACACACACACACACGCATGAATGCACACACACAGACACACACACGTTTAGGGAAGACGCGCGGCTTCTCTCAGCTACACGGCTCACTCACGAAGTTTATTTTTAAAGTGGGAAAACAGTTATGTTGGACACAAATACATTGATGCTGGAATTTCATAGTGAGATTAACCTTAAGTAGCTGACTCAGTGAATCGCTGGTGTTCTCGTACGGCTGAGTACAGTTCTCCGTCTTGCTCGTAATATCCGTGACGGCTGTATGCCGGCCGCGAGGCGGGGGGGGGGGGGGGTTTCTGAGGCTAAGCGAGGACAGGAGTGGGCTGGGAAAAAACCAGCGTTAGGAAACTGGTTTGGTGCCATTTCAGGCTGAGAGTGAAGCTCTCATCAGCTCATTGTAGGTGCCGTCATAATTGATTATATTAATATTCAAGTAATCTATTGATTAATTTGATGATTAATCGAGTAATTGTTTAAATACCATCCATCCATGCATACTCCATGACCACTTGTCCTATTCAAGGTCAGGGTGGGGGGGTCTGGAGCTTATCCCGGGGGCTCCAGGCACAAGGCAGGAAAAACCCAGGATGGGGCACCAAGCCATCACAGGACACACTCACGCACCATTCACTCACACACACGCAAATATGGACAATTTGGTAACTCCAATTAACCTCAGGATGTTTGTGGACTGTTCAGGGAAACTGGAGAAGACAGAGGAAACGTCACAACGTCACGGGGCGAACATGCAAACTCCACACACAAGGAATGCAGGTGGAGACTCGAACCCAGGTCCAAGAAGTGTGGGGCAAGAGTGCTACACACTGCCCTTTGCTAACCTCCCCAGCCCTTGGCACAATTGAAAGATGAAAAGTTCTTTTTTGGAGTAGTTTATTTTGGATAAATTTTCCACAGATTTGTGTGTTATATAAACATTGAAATATTTATCAAAATAATTTCAAACTATTCAAACTTTTTCCAATGTCGTTCAGCCCAATTCAATAGACACATAATTTAATTAAACACCTGTTCTGCAATCAAGAAAAGTATTTTAAGTGGGCTGCTGCAGTTAGCAGAGAAGTTAGCCGCCATTTAGCGGTGATTATCTTGAGATACAGGAATTGTAGAAAGTGAATTAAGCTCAGTGAGTGTGAATGTTCTTTTAATATGTTGTTATGTTGCAGTTGTGCTCTTGTGATGCATTCGGCGACTGCAGCATTTTCATTCACCTTTAATGTGATGCTTTCCCACCAACTGAGGCTTTCGCTTCATTTCGTTACGCTTCGTCTTCCCTCTGCCCCGTTTCCTAGAAGGAGCATTATAATCGATGCTTAAGGAAAGAGAAAACGTCTGTAATCATATATTCCAGTTTAATTGGGTAATTGTCACTGCTCCGTTTCGTTGTTTCAGTATCTGCTGGATGAAAAAGTTCTGGATGTTATGTGGTTATAATAAGCTGAGTGCAGAGCTGGGGTACCACCCCCCCCCCCCCCCCCCCCCACAGACACACACACACACACACACAGACAGACACACAGACAGACACACATACAGCCTGCGGTAATATAAGAATAACAGCCAGGAGAGTCTATCTACAGCTGCCTGGACAACATGAATGTCCCTCCCTTTACTCTGGATATGAATAATGGATTTGTGATAGAACCAGGTATCTCTGGGACTTAACCTGCCTTTAAATTTAAAATCATGCTCTAATTGTTCTGTATTGTTTTCTCAGATCTCTAGCTGAAGGAGGGGAAGGTTACTTCCAGATCACATTTTTATATGCAGCAATTCAGAGTGTTTTACATAAAAGGCACAGCCGCCGTAAAATAAGGAATACAACAGAGAGCAAACAAGCCAAGGTAAAACATTAAAATGGAAATAGAATTATATAAAAGAATATACAATAAAGCTACCATAAAATTAAATTTGCTGAGAATAGTTTTTAACTTTAAGGAAGCCCTCTCACCATTTCAGTTTGACCATTAGGCACCACAAGCTGGCCGACTGCTAGGATCTTGGACAGGGCTGGGCGGCCTTACCCAGAAAGGGCCGATGTGTTTGGCAGGTTTTCACTGCAACTCCCTGATTAGATCACTAATTAGAGGACTGATTGGCTGAAGAGTCCTCACACCTGGGTTTGAACAGCTGACCTAAAGGTTATTCCAAAACCTGTATACATTTGCAGATAAGATTGGCCACCCCTGATCTAAGAGATATCGCCGATAAATTTCGGGCCTAAGCCTTTTAGAACTTAATAAACCAGTGAAAGTACTTTCAAATCAACTCTAATAGCATCTTGCAGCCAGTGTGGTGATCTTGACGTAGGAGTAATGGTCATTAATGGTTTATAAGATTTGTAATGTGCGCTGTTTTGATGTAAAACCCAGCTAACTGTGAACAGACTCTGATTAGAATGCAGACTCATGTGCTTGAAGAGGCTGGAAGGCGCCGATATGCTTGACGCAGCTTCACAGTTTGTGTTTCCTAGGTCAGTCCCACATGTGCGTCGATTCCCGAGCCTTTAATCAGCCTCGCACCCCAAACCGCGGTCACTGGTGGAGCGCTCGCGGTCTCCTGGGAACATGTCCCCCGGCAGTCACTGTGTGGGGCGGGGGGGGTGTGTGCGTGTGTGTGTCCCACCCGTCTCTGCATGGTGGCATGAATTCATTGGATACCTGTAGATGTGCAGTTAAGGGTGGGCGATATGGCAACAATATCATATCACGATTTTTTTCAGGCAGGATAATGATCTGCGGTTTTGTCACGATCCTTCTTCGTGTCTGTTTTTAAGACCATTTTGCAAACAACTGGGCGGTTGTAGCAGCTGATGCACTCATGTGGGTTCCCCTCCCTGTTTGCCCGTATACTGTTTGGGGTGTTGTTTATTGAGGTGGTCAAAAAGGTTTGTCATGCTGCAATTTGATGTGCCATCCTTATCTCCGCAAATGACTGTTTCTGCATGCTGCGCTTTGCATGCTGGGATGAGGTCGCGAAAGGGAGAGAGGAAGAAATGCAAAGCACTACCTACTGTTAGTTATTACCGGTTTATTGGTGTGTCGAAACATTATTGGCTAACAAAACAATTTAGATGAGCCGTGAAACTGCAACCAGTGTGTGCACTGTAGCACGATGCTAACGCTCTCCCCATAAAAGCAGATTGTGGAGACAGTTTAATCTTTCACGATATAATATCACCAAATTGCACACTCCTGTGCACTGTACACTTCTCAGTATTCCGGGGGCAGATTGACTCTGCTTGCTGTCCTAACAAACGTACATAAAAGAAAGTTAGCTACCCCACTCTCATCAATTGTATCAAGCGTTTCATCACGCGGCCTCCCTCAGCCAGTCTGTGAACAGACGCGCGTCTATGAGTGTATGAGCTTCCATAAGATTTTCCCATGAATGATTCCGCCATCCCCGAACGCTCCAGCTGAGCTTCTTCACTTCCATCTATGCCGGAGCGAACGCTGCCCGTCGTTAATCCATATTTGTCAGTAAAATTTAATAACCCCGATAGAGTGTCTGAGACACGGCATTAGTCACTGTAATGATTTTCCTCTGTTTAGAACAGTATTTAACCACTTTACTTGATAAGTGTATTTTATTAGAGCGTTATTTTGGCCTGACTGAACAGACAAGCTCTGCTTGTATTAACTCAGCTCATCTAAGGACTCGCCTTTCCGTCACTCTTTACATTCCTCATTAAAGCACGCCCTTGGTAACAGAGAAAAACGGACCAGGCGGCTTGCAGCTTGACGGTTTTTCTGCTCACTTCCTGCCATCGGAGAGGCTGGTTTCCTGTGCCCACGTTTAGGGGGCACCATCGCTCAAGGATCCAACGGCCGAGCCCAGCCCACTCCTGTCCTTCTTTGGAACTGGGTTGCTGCATCCATGGTTTCTTCTCCAGGGCTTTTAATGTATGTTTCATTGCCTTTCGGCCTTCGACTCAGTGCCGACCCGCCAGGCTGTGAATGACATAATGGAGAAATGAGTCCTGGGATCCATCCCCGAAGGCCAGCTTTGATAAGATGCAGCCGGAGGTCAAACGACTAGCCGTGTGCCGCGGAGCGCCGCTAGATGGGCTCCCTCCTTTGGGTGACTTAGTCTCCTCTATTTTTGGGGGGAAAAGGCGACCCGACGAAGCCTCCCTAACGCTCCCCCCAGCGGCCTTTCCGAAATTAGCTCCTGCGCGCCTCGGGCCAGCAAAGCGTGAATGAGGGCATGTTTGCCCAGCACTGGGCACTAGAGGCCCCCGTCAGAAGCCAGACTATTTTTAGTCATGGGGGGACGCCTGTCCTCTTAAAGCGGGCCACTGAGCCTCCCCCTCCCCGACTCTCGCTCTCTGGTGCCCTCGCCAAGCAGACCCCCAGCTATCTCCGTGTGGCACGTTCAACATGCCAACCCCCCACCACCACAACCCTGATCAACCAATCGGGGCCAGTCCTGAGCCCCCCCATTATGACCTTTCACAGTTAGATTGAGGTGATGCAGGCTTTGCCTGCTGGAATGGGCTCCAGACCTCCCCTACCGTGGATAGGCAGCTAGAAAATGGGTCTTGAACCCACAGCCCTTAACCCAAGGCTTGGGCCTGGGCCACTCCACTGTCTGCTGCCTCCCTATCGCCCTCTGGTGGGAACAGGCTGCGAGCTACTGTATAAAAAGTCAACGAAGAAAGCCTTGAGTATCTTCTAGATCAGTCCCCAACCCGGTCCTTCGGGGACCCACAAGGAGTCCACATTTTTGCCCCCTTGAGAACAAAAATGTGGACTGTCTGACAGGGAGCTGGGAGGGAGCATAAATGTGGACTGTCTGACAGGGAGCGAAAACGTGGACTGTCTGTGGGTCCCGAGGACCGGGTTGGGAAACACTGTTATAGAGTACAGAGTGTACAGAGTGCAGACTAATGGAGTGGGACAGCGGTCGGCTTCCATTATGGTTACAGGCACGCTAAGGGTGTTTAATAAAATTGCACATGATTTAATATCCATGCGCTGTAACTGCCTTTGCCCGGGGAAGCCGCCGGCACAGGCGTCTCACTGCAGACGTGTCGGCGAGCTCGCTAAGTGAGTTACCTCCCGCTGCATCTGCCGCTTGTTTCAGAAAATGAATCAGTTACGCCTTATTAATTTAGCAGCTGGGCTTTTCCTCACTGACATGGCGGCGATGACATGGCGGGGCGTTCTGGAGACGCTCACACCCGCGCTGAGCCTCCCCTGTCCTGACAGGGCCCCTGCCTGCTTAATAATTCACCGGCACTCTTCAGGACTCTGCCATATTATTTGTCATTTATTATTTAGCCGTTGTGCAGCCTCGGCCGCTTTCATCCGTGCCGAACTTTCATGGTCTCCTGGGAGCAGGTGGGGAATGTGGGGGGAAGAAAGGACCCCAGTGGCCGTTGGAGCCGGAGCACCTGCCTGGATGTGAGATGCCCACGGCCTTGGGGGGCAGCATTACTGTAGCTCCTCTTTTACTTCTTATCACCCCCCCGAATGGTGCGATGGCTGACTGAGAGGCCCTATCATCTCACCTCCTCAGCGTCGTGGGTTTGAATCCCACCGCTCTTCTGTGTGTGTTAGATCCTTCCGGAAGGACGCTGAGTCTGTGTGCCTCGGCGGGCTGCTGTCCTGTGCCTCTGGGACGGGGAGCTGTAAGATGAATCCTTCGAACCAGCGACTTGCACTGCTGCAGCCGGTCGGCACGAGTGCCTGCTCAGGGGAGAGCTAGAGAAGCTGGACCGGCTTCTGCCCTGAAAGGAGAGGTGGTCCTGTATAGCCCCAGACCTCCGTGAAGGGAACCTTCTAGAACAGTGCGAGTCAGTGATACCATGTAATGACACATCCGCGGTGTCCGCAGTGTCACTGGACTGTGTGCTGCACTTACAGTTTACTGCATTTTGTTTGTGTTTTTCCTCATTCCTAGAATATGTATTTTAAGTCTTTTTTGGTCTTATAACATTGACAAATCCTTTATCTTGCCACTTGCACAAGTTTGAGTACAGGTACACTGGAACGCTTCCCTTCACCTACCCTGTCTTGCTCTCCATAGCTTGGGGGGGGGGGGCGCGGCCAACAGGCAACAGCCCTGGAGCTGGGGGGTTAAGGGCCTCACTACATGTGACTGTTCTGCTGAGGCTGGGGCGTGAACCACTGACCTACCGATCACAAGCACAAACATTTAGCCCACTGAGCCACATTATTCATTAAGTTACTTATTAGTATTATTGATAAATAATCTATAAATTTAATCATTAGTCAGTAAATTATTACCCCTGGGAAATTTTGTGGCTGATCTGACTTTTAGCTGAAGTAATTTTGTATTCATTCTTTAACGAAGCGAATCCAGTGAGGAACAAGTGATCCTTTATTTAACGGAGCTTGCCTTTGGGATCGTTTAAATTTGGTCGTTACGGTAACAGTGTTCATTCGTCTAATTAGCAGCTCGACCGGAACACCTTCGACAGTGTCCGCCGTAGGAGCGGGGAGCCTCTGGAGAGATTAGCCTGTGCGTCTGTGTCCGGCCGGGACGTCCGTGTGTCCGTAAAGGGAGTTCAGAACTTTGGGGGGGGGGGGCTGACAGTGACAGGTGCTTTGGGGGCACTCGTCACGGTAGGTCACTAAGCCTTCATTTCCGCAAGTGCTAACTGCATCAGTGCCACAAAGCTACATGCAGAGTCTCCGTGGCTCGTCTGTGTCACTGCCTGCGCATAACTCGAACTGCACAGTGCACTGCAGCGTCTCCCTCCCTCTGCCTCTCAGGTCCTGATTGTGAGCAGATAAGAAGGGAAAGGACCACAAAGAGAATCTACGAGTCTGCACTGCAAATCTTTGCTGAGCTGGTGGCTGCTGCAGTGTCCCCAGCGCACGAGTGACGTTGCTGTTTCACGTCTCGCTGGGGTTCATACGGCTCATTCGTGTTTTCATCTCCTCCCCCAGCTAGCAGCTGTTTTCTGCTGTTCTCTGTTTCCGTTCCGCTGTCTGCAGACCTGTTTCTGTCGCCGTCGTCATGGTCCTGGTCTTCAGAGGCACCACTGGCAGAGGCACAAATCTGCAGACCCACGCTGTGGGGGGGGGGGGGGGGGGGTTGACATGCAGACGCTCAGATTCAAATAAAATTTTAAAAATGGTGGCATCGGCGGGTGTTGGGGGGGGGGGGGGCTGAGCCACAAATAATACCCCCCCATGACCCTGACCCTGGTGAGCTCACCGGTGGTAATCGAGTAGGTGGTATGGGGGCCAGATTGGGGGAATCCACACCCCCCACCCCCCCGCCATCCAGGGAACTGAAAAATGAAATTCTAGTAAGTCTTTCCGTTGGCCGGCAGGGGGTTTGCTTAGGGGATGCTGGGGGGCCAGCGAGGGCGTCCAGGGCCGCTACTATAGTTAGCCGTCATGTTTGGCCTCGGCACCTTCCACAGAATCTACACTCATTCACTTCGTCCATCGAAATGCACAGAAAAAAGGAAGATGCATGAACACCGAATATTAATCAACAGTCAGTCAGAACAAATGCGCTGATACATTATGCCAGCAGTTCTCAAGCTATGCTTCCGCTGCCACTAGTGGTGGGTGTGGGCTCTGCAGCGATCAGTCTATCCAGCGGGGGGCGCTGTCTGCTTTTTCATACCATCATGCCTGGTATACGGTATATGACGTACGGTATATGACATACGGTATATAACGGTATTGTTTTAAGAAAAGGCTCCAATCACCGCTAACGCTGTGGACAACAATGCATGGCCTCAATACAGCATCTATCTATCAGCATCATAGAAAGAGGGGAACCTGTTTTTTACAGTATTAAGAACAATACCTTTGGGATTCCTAAATATTGGGGTATGCCGTAATATGGTGCAGTGCAGAGGTAGATATTTCAGGCCCAGAAAGAAGAAATCCAGACCAAGGTTTTGTTTCAACGACCCACCTGAGTACTCTGTGACTGTGTTCCTCTTTATCAGCTGATTGGGTGAAACAAAACCTTGGTCTGGATTTGTACTTTCTGCTCCTGAAATGTCCACCACTGAGACACAGTGTAAAAAACAACTGCATTATGCATTTAATTATCCCTTTTTAACTTTATATAAATGAGATACACAAATTAGAGTTAAATGTATTAAAGTATCATTGCTTTCCACTACAGCAATTGAGCTGCATGAGCAATAATAGGACCAGGCTGATACACTTGGTGTAATCCCATAATCCTTTGCTCTTTTTTCTAAACATCTGGAGTTCTGTGTGCTGGACTTGTAGCCAGGATGGACTGTTGTTCTGGTGGCGGAATGAACAGGAAGCCGGAAGAAATATTAGATGGAAAAAGAGATTTACACTTCAATGGCTGATTTAATGTCCCGCATGAAGCAGAGGCAGAAGGGCTTTTAACAGTCATTTTCATCTGGGATTCAAATTCCTGTCGCGTCATTGTATAGCTGCAGGTCTGCCTCTGTGTGTCGAACCCGGGTCTCTGCATGTATAATGAGTCCGGGGCCTCTGGGCTCAGCTCGGGGACAGCAGGTTACAAGAGTCAGACAGACGTTCCCCCCCCCCTCCCTGCGCCTCCATCTGTCCCCCCCCCCCCCCCCCCCCCACACACACACACACCTGCACCCAGAGTGGCTTCCTGGAGAGAACAAGAAAGAGACAGACAGCAGGTGGCGTAGTTGTGTAGGACTTCAGAAAAATGTTAAATTTTTCTTTTTGTTCTTCGCGTAGTTCAAATAAAGCCAGTCATGTAGAATAATGGAGCGCCGTCGCAATCCTGGCGTGAAATGGGGAGGATGTGGCAGGTTGGGGACAAACTCATCTGTAACTCACTGCACCGAGACTATAAAGTGAGTTTGCGTGTTAGATGAGACACCTGCGGCCCGGTTCTGCTGGTTCTGAAAAGCATTTTATGCCCTGCTCAGCTCGGAGGAGGACGTTGATGACATTTCCCCATCTTTCCCCGTTCCATCCTCCAGGTCTGTATGCTGTCAGAGATTATTCACTCCAGATTCCATATTCTAGAACTAACGGAAATTAAGGAGGTGATCTGCTTGTATTGATCTTCCCTTGAGGGTCTTTAAAATAAATAAATCGATGGACAAATAAATAAAGCAGAAAGATAACGCACACTGGTCACAGAAGTGCCATTCGGCGTACTGGAGCCCAACTCGCCTCTACTGAGCGGCTCTGTTAATGGCGTCCGTTACACTGTGAAAATAATGAAGTATTGTGAAGTCTAATACACAGTGTTGCTATGGCTACTGTAAGTTTCCATGCATGAAATGAGTACTGCCTTTTCCTAGGCTGTTAAAAAAAAAAAAGCGATTTTTCACCAGGCTGAAGCGGAGGGCCGTGTCCCAGAATCCCCCATGTCTATCCGTGGCACCTTTCGCGGGTGACGAGGTTTGTTCTGGATTGGTGCGATTCAAAGTGCATTTTACAGAGTGCTGGCAAAACAACTCTGATAGATCGGCCTGAATATTTCTGTCACTGCATCAGCGGAGATTGTATAGTCACCCGAACTATTCTCAGGTTTCACATTTATGCTTTATTTATTCAGAGCATAAAACAATGAGCATATAACACGAGAACAGCAAATAAATAAAATCATGTCAAACGGCTGAAGCCCCAGTTCTGTTCTAATCTTTATTGTAACCTGAACAATATTTAGCATCTAACTTCGGTGTTTCTGTGGGCTTTGTGGGTTGTTATTCAAAGAGCAGGCATATTTAGGATTGAAGAAATAGGCAAATACAACCATATTTAAGCGATCCACTTCTGTTTAATTATCTCGGTCAGATCCAGTTTCGAGTTACACAGCCGCGGTGGCTCTAAATCTCCAAGCACACTCTATTTTTGCGTATTTCCAGCAAGAGAGTCGGATGTGACATTTTATAAGTTAATCTCACCCGTTGGATGCCTTTTACCACCCGATTGTCAGGGACATATGTGGCATTCTGGAAATATTGGGGATATCTATGTCATTGAGGAATTTTGCAGCCCTGAGAGCTGATTTTGGTGAATTCCAGCATCCGTATTTATGCAAGTAACAGCAGGAGTTACAGAACGGTGACTCTCTCATAGTATAATAGTGAGAATCTTGTATACTCTCTTGTAGTATAGTAGTGAAAATCTTACTCTCTCGTAGTATAGTAGTATAAGTCTTAATCTTTAAAGTCGTAGGAAACCTGTCTCTCTGTCTCTCTATTTATTGGGATTAAAGCGAGTGGTATGGAGTTGCTCCCTGTTGCTCCACTTAGTATCGCCGCCATGCGTCTGCTGCACCCGTGTCTGTTTGCATATGACGTCTGCATGCGTGTGAAAGGGAAGTATGAATTATGCAGCAGCACTTTAACCTGAAGTGGCTTTTCTCTCCCCCACCAACCCCCCCTCCCAGAAAACAATGAATATGGAGACTCCGGTAATCTGCTGAGGGCGGAGGGATTTTCATGAAAGAGTCTGCATGGGGCAAGAAATGCGTCTCGCAATTAATCAGCAGAGGTGGCTCAGGCGTGCATTCTGGTTGCGTGTCGAGCACATCCTCTTGCGTTTCCCTGCCGACTCTGTGTCTTTCATACACAGCCATTGTCAGCACTGAAGAGTTTCAATAAACATACAATAGGTACAAAAGAAATGGCCGCTTCTGTTTTCGAAAAGGGTTGGATTGCATGCAGTTGCCTGGGACAATTTATTGCCAGTAAATAATACTTCAGAGTATTGATCTAGAATGTTATTTCTTTTCAAATGGGAAAGAGAGGCTTATTTTGACTGTTGTAAGATAATCACACAGTAATACACAAAATAATAAAAAAGACCCTTCTTCATGCCTTGATGGAGTCTCTGAATAGCCTGTCAGCTAATGATAGACTGGCACCTGACAGTTAGAAGGCCATTAAAAATACGAAAAAATTATACCAAGAAGCATGTCTTCTATAAGAAAACAAACTGTTCAGTTCAGAGTGGCTGAGGGCATCTGTGATCTCCGAAAATGTCCAAAGTCTCTGATAATAGCAGGTTGTGAGGTGAATGACCTGGCATCACCAAGCTGCCTGACACTCAGTTCAGTTCAATTTATTTTTATATAGCGCCTTTCACAACAGTGTCACCCCAAGGCGCTTTACACGGGTGTTTTGTGATACATTTATGCAGAATGATTCAAAAACAGGGAAATTGGAAGATAAAGAATGAAAGAAGGAAAGACAGATGACAGTGGAAGAGAGGAACCAAGAACTCCCAAGTAGGGAGAAAAAAATCACCTCCGGGGGTCCAAGGTCAACTGGCTGCCCATCCCCCCCCCCCCCCAGGACATGCGAACATTGTAGAAAAAGAAAGAGTGGGCTTGCTTGCTAAATGCAAGGTGGAGACTGTGATCAAGTTTGTAATGTTTGCAGCATGTAAACCCTGTAACATTCAATGGCACAAGCAGGCGTACTGACAGGTAGCAGGGATGAGAACAAGTCAGTCCTTCGCAAGTCTCGGGTAAAAACATTGCAAGTCCGAGTCAAGTCACAAGTCATGTGCCCTAACTCCAAATCGAGTCCAAGTCTTTCCATCATTTTTACTGTTGAGTCACAAATCATCAAACTTGTGACTTGAGTCCCCACCTCTGACAGGTAGTAGATGTTTTAAACCTGTCTGGCTTGGCAACGTCTACTGAGGGACGCAGCCCATGGGATTCATGTCCGACAAGGGGTTTGGGCACTAGGAAGGGCGCTATAGGGTTTGGGCACTAGGAAGGGCGCTATAGGGTTTGGGCACTAGGAAGGGCGCTATAGGGTTTGGGCACTAGGAAGGGCGCTATAGGGTTTGGGCACTAGGAAAGGCGCTATATGATAATGGATTTGGGTTAGTTTGATGAGATTTTAGCGACGTCGAACAGCAAGGCATGTGAGATGCCTTCCAGATTGCCATGGTGACACGGGTTCTCCCCCCCCCCCCCCCCGGCATGTCTCCTGCAGTACAGGATCGGCCAGCTGTACATGATCAGCAAGCACAGCAACGAGCAGAGCGAGCGAGGGGAGGGCGTGGAGGTGGTGCAGAATGAGCCCTATGTGGACCCCATCCATGGGCACGGCCAGTTCACCGAGAAGAGGCTGTACCTCAACAGGTACGCAGAGACCGCCACCCCAGGGCTCACAGTGCCGGCGTCCATTCCATCGACATTTCATCCAAAGTAGCAGCTTGTATTTACAGCGATGATTCACATAAGTATATAATTATCTCCTGTTCCACACTGAAATAAAGGTTTTTTTTTTGCCTGCCAATACAGACACTTATGATTAATCAAACAGTTGTATGCCGTAATATTTTCTTCCTGGAAAGGAGTGGTGTTAATGAAATAATTTATCTTTTTTCCAGTTTTTTTGGAAGGAGTTGCGGGACTCAGCAGATGTTGCTAAACTGACAGCCCGTATGTCTCATTTACGGCACTGCGTGATGTCTTTGCTGTATTGGCATCAGCTGAATTATCGGACTGGATGCACTTTATGAAATTAATGTATCTATCTGCCCCTACGTTGGCTGGGCCAACGTAGCAGCAGCATGTCTGAGGATTGTGGGTTCATTCCTCCATCAGCGTGGGGTGGCTATGCGGGGGTGTGGCCAGTGAGGCCTTTTGTATAAGGAGCTTCTTAATGCCATGGAGCATTGCTAATGCTAATGAACATCGCCAATGCTAATGCTAAAGGACACTGCTAATGCCAATGAACATTGCTAATGCTAAAGGACATTGCTAATGCTAACGCAAAAGAGCATTGCTAATGCTAATGCTTCAGCATGACAGAAATTCCACAACATACTGCCTGCTGTCAGTAAAGCCAGAAGTGGGCAGTTCATAGTTAGTCACGCCTACATGTCCTGTCACTTTTGGCAAAGTAAAACAAATTCTGCATGCTCTTCATCGGTTTTACCCTGATATGCTCTGACATGCTTGAAGGGTTCAACATTTACCATTGGGTTTGTCCCTGTGACCCTGACCAGGAGAAGCAGTTAGATAATGTTTACTTTATTACTAAGGTTCATACGCAGGAAATGCCCCAAAGCTTTCGATCAGTCTAAATTACTTTTCCTTTTCATGTGAAATCAGCTCCAGTTGAACCCAGACTATCTATTACTGTGACATTCTGTATAACTGAAACCACAAATTGGTTGTTGCTTCAACTAGCCAGAATTACAGATGGCAATTATCTCACAATTTCTGCGAACTAACAGTTGCACTCAGTCCAAAATGTTCCTTCTGTGAGAAATTCTTTTTTCCTCCAACCAAACTTTGGTGTATGTGCGTGCACTGCATAATCCCGGCCTCTCACTCATTAAAGGAGATGCTGGTGTCCCTCTGGAGGTCTGAGATATCTCACAAGCCCTGCCATCTCTCAACATTTATCAGAGGAAGTGTTTCTGACAGCGAGAACAGAGACCATAGCGAGAAACAGATGGACAAAGGCGCTACGGCATTTTTTTAAAGACAGCAGTTGCCCAGTCAGTTTGAGATCGAAATAAAAAGAAAACTGATTTATATAATTAAATATTAGAAGTGTATCGATACTTGAATAAGGCAGGCAGACAGGCCTCTGCTGTATCATGCATGCAGGCCTCATGCCACTTCTACCATGCAGGGGTGGTGCTTAAGAGGCCAGACTCCTAACCAGATGGACACATGCTCAGATCCCAGGATGTCCCTCAGGTGATCTGCACCAAAGCTATCCCACACTGTGAATAAGATTAAATTGTGGAAAAAAATTAAACAACAATCTTCTAAATAACCAATCTGTTTACGTCATAATCTGGGTCATTTCTGGAGATGGATTACCTGATAAGTAAGACCTCAGCCCTGATGGACTGTCCAGCCCTGGTTAGTTCAATAAACACACACCAGGCAGTACTTTAATAAGACCAAACTATCGTTTCTCCAGTTATTTTACTACTACAATTATTCAGTCATCTTTATTCTCATTCATCTTCCGCCTTTGATGTCTGACTATTAGATATGTACATTTTTGTCTGGGGAAAACCAGCTTGTTTCTAAGCGACGCAGTTCAGACGGAGAACAGAGGAGGGGAAGGAGCCTTTAAGACAGCCACGAGTGCTGTCAACACTCTTTGGACCCTTGTAGAGTGGAGGAGTGTGGTTGTATAATGGAGGTATAATGGATGGTATTCCCAGAAAGACACACAGCTGTCCTTCTGCCTACTGGACAGGTACCTGCCCGGGACAGATTTTCCCAGCATTCCTGGCAGTTGACAAGTTGGATTCCCGGAGTGTTTATTCTGATTGGTGGGGAAGAGCTCTGCTGACAGGCTGCGGATGACTCCGCTTTGGGGTCCTCCTTGGTTACTTCTGCCAGGGTTTGTAGAACCCGTGGATAAGCTCAATCAAACCAACATTGTAGGACATGGCGAGTTACGGCAGTGTGGGTTCCCTGCGGCATTCCTGTTCCCGCTCCGAGTCCAGCGACACGCAGGTGGACAGGCTGCAGTTTATAAATTGCCCACAGTGTGTCAGCGACACGCTGCCGTCCTGTACAGGATGTCCTTTGCCTTGGAGGGAGAGGAAGAAGGTGGGGTGGGGCAGGCATTATGTAACATAGAGGAGTGGCCGCGTTAAGGACTAAATAAGGAGTCGATCTGTTGGGCTGAGGTACTCGTTTTGACTGTGGAATTCAGGGCTGAACCCACACCTCTCCGCCCCATCAGAGAGTTTCCCTTAAAATGACCATCTTACAGTATTCAATGCCATTGTCACCCTCCCCCAACAGCGTACCCCCCTCAAGGCCTCTGACACAATTCGGCTAATAAACACACTTGAACAGTTTGTGAGGCAGGGCTGTTCTCCGTGCCACTGAGGGCTTTGGTGTTATTGCATGGTGACAGAGAGTGTGAGAGTCTGAAAGAGTGAGTGTCACATCCGATGCGTGAGAGTCGGCGACCCTGCACTCCTATTTCGCGTCTTTACAGCTCGTTCGATGAGGGTTATATAAACTCATTTTAGAGCACTGAGGTGCAGGCAGGTCTATGTCATGTGACTCAGTCGTCATGAGTTCTGCAGTGAAGTGAGCGTGAGGATGGTGAGTGAAACCTCCCCTGTCCGGCATTCTGACAGGGCGCCATATTCTTACAGCGCCAGGGCTTTTACATGCTGTCATACTGTAACTATCTTTGTATTGTAAACACACCAGGTCCCTGGGGTGATAAGAATATCCTCAGGCAATGATCAAGGTCAGAGAGGAGATGTTTCTTTTTCTTATATGAAACTGAGGAAGCAGTTCTTCACTCCCTGCTTTGTGTTATGCTCTCGGACAAGGACAACTGGGCAGAGCCACTGGTATCGGCTCTGAATAGCGAGCTGGGTGAGCAAAAAGGATAACTTTTAGTCACGGCACCTTTTTCCTAAGTCATTTGATGCTGGTGACTAAGTACGGCGTGTTCCAGGACTGCAGACAGCCTTGCAAGATGGTCTTCTGAAAGAGTTTCCATTTGTGTGAGTTTGGCACGCAGCCGTGTGCTACTGAAGACTGATTAAAAGGAGTCCAGTATGTAAATGTTCCTCTCAGCCATGGGTCCGGAGAGATCAGAAGAAAACCTGACCCTCAGCAGACAGTTTAAGCTTGGTTCAGTCCTTGTTTCATTCACCCCTTTTTTATTCCTTTTCATTCGTCATTTTCCTTCTCCTTCCTCAGCAAGTTGCCTAGCTGGGCAAGAGCTGTGGTCCCCAAGATCTTCTATGTGACAGAGAAGGCCTGGAACTACTACCCCTACACCATCACAGGTGACTACCAACCGAGCTCTCCGATTGGATAGGAGATAGGCACATAGTAGGCTCACTCACCCTATGGACTTACACCATACCTGCGCCTCACTCACATCCCAATGACCAAAAAGCCTGTGGATAGCATGTTGTAGATGGTTGACTGTAGTGGGCCGTTAAAGGGGATGGTGTTGACTTACACTGATAACCCTTAGAAGAGCAGCATCTGCTGGACTCAGTCCATTTACTGTGAATTCTACTAGTTTTCTTATCTGGAAATTAATAAATCAGGAAACCAAGAGACAGTCTTCCGATGGAGAGCAGTCACCCTCGATCCCCCATCCCTTTAATTACCGAGGCGCTCTGGGCATGGATGAAGGTTTAACTCGACTGCCCGTTCTCTCTTCCCCCTGCATCGACGTCCATCCCGGGCTGGGACGGCTCAGAATACACGGTGAGTCTCCATCCGACGCCCCGTCAGTCTCCTAGCAGGATGACAGATGTTCATCAGAGTTGTTACTCCATTATGCTTCCGTGTATTCACTACGCACTCAGCCCGGTGCGCGCCCTCTTACGGCGTGTCTGTTACAGTAATGGGGTCAGCTGAGCCAGGAACGTTCAGAAACCGGGTAAAGTCATGTGACTTTTTCTCGGACCAGAGAGCGCCATCTGCTGTACGCAGAGATGAAAGGCGCAGTCTTTCGCGGCTGTGAGGTGGACAAAGTGGCGGGATGCAGCTCACCTGCAGTGATGTCTTTCATTTTTCTGAGCACTGCTACATGCCGAATGAGTAGATTTATAGCACTGTATACTGTAATAATGACGAGGGAGGGGTTTGCTGCATGGCTCAGCAGGTGACGTTCCTGTGCATGTGATCAGAAGGTCATCAGTTCAAATCCCAGGGCTGGTTGATTGATGAAACACCTCTCAATGTTAATGTCTCATAGCGATTACGGATAAAGCAATTTCTAAGCAGGATTGTCCCCGCCCCCCCCCACCCCCGACAACTGGGTTTTGGCCACTGGAACCTAATTAATGTTTCATAAGTACACGCCTCCCTTTGGTCTTAGTTCGAAATGTACTGGCAATTAAAATGTACTTTTCCTGCAATAACAAACAAGTAATGATGTTATGTCACGCCTTCTGGTCCCAGTGTAAATATAGCTCACTCTGGCTTATATTTGTTACAATTACTCATGGGCTCAGGAGCCCAGCGGGTGAGGAGAGGACAGCTGATTACCTGATTAGTAAACCTTGGGCACAGAAAAAAATAACGCCGTTAATTAACTGCGTTGATCACCTTGCTCAGAGTTAACGAGTTCCACATGGAATTGAAATCTGGAGCCTCCGTCATTATTTTCCTGTTTGTTTATTTACTTTCTGCAGTTACAGTAACCTTACGTACCAGGACACCAGTATTCCCTGCCTGTAGGGGTACATCGGCAATATGATTTATCATCAGTTTGTGAGAAAACGTTAGCAATGTAACATTTATTTACTCTGATGTAAGGCAAAAGTTTATGAATTAAAATAATCAAAATTATGTTTTTTTTTTTCTTGGACAAACATATCAAAGACAAGCTTTGATCCTTTTGCATACAGTCTATGGCTGTTAAACTTGATCTAATATGACACCAAACCCCAATGCATCACCCAATAAAGGCTCTATGCGTAAATTGGGTAGATAATGTAGATAGTGTATCAAGTATAGAAGATACACTCTACATATTTTTTCTAAGAAAAATTATTTCTAGGTACTATCAGCAATGATGGGCCTCCAGATCTCGACCACGGTATTTGAGCAGGAGGTTTATATAGCAACAGTCAGTAGAGATAACTCTCCCCTTTCACACTGGCACTCCGGCATGCATCTGACGCTCGCGCACACACGCCCACGTGCACGTGTCAGCTTTCCACACAGGCATGTGCAACCATTGGCATGTGCCTTCATCACCGAAACTCCCCATTATCCCCTGGACACTGGCCCCAGTCTGCAGCCCCCACTCCCCGCACCGGAGGTAGGCAATTCAGGTCCAGAGAGTCAAAGTCAAGACCAAAATTTTGTTTCAACCAACCAGTCGAGTATAAAAGGTCACAGTTACAGAGTACTCAACTGGTTGGTTGAAACAAAATTTTGGTCTTGACTTTGACTCTCTGGACCTGAACTCTGACTCACACCCCTTCAAGCCGCATAACAAATGGGCAGTAGATAGTGATGGATGAAAATGATCACACTGGTGGTGCTCTTTGTAAACATCGCATGAAAGTAGCATGCTGTCTCGTTTCAGTTTGCAGGCATGGTTTTCCGTATCAACGGCAGGTGATTGGTCTCTATGGTGCTCCGAGTCCTATATATATATATATAAAAAACACCATAAGCATTCAGAGAATTGCTTTAGAACGTCACTGAATCTTGGCATCTTCTCTGCCTGTCCCGTGGCTCCATGGTGTCATGGTCAGAAAAGACCATGAAACACCTCAAAAGCACAGGCTGCAGTCCCCTCAGTCTGACCACCGCCACAACCCATCTGACAGCCAGAGGTGGACAGTTCAGGTCCAGAAAATTTAAATCCAGACCAAGATTTTGTTTCAACCAACCAATCCAGGACTCTGTGACTGTGGCTTTTTATAACTGGTTGGTTGAAAGAAAACCTTGCTCTGGATCTGAACTTTCTGAACCTGAACTTTCCACTTCTGCAGATGACCAATTGTATTTTTTTCTGGTGCTAGAGTAGAATTCAAGATTTTGTGTATTGGACCTTGAGATTTATTGGACAGAGCCTGGACTGGCCTGGGCTACTCATTCAATGAGTTGTGGTCATCAGGAAGTTCTGGGAGATTAGATATCTAGAATGGTTCCTGATCACTGTTCGCAGCAGTATTATGGGAATAAATGCTTTTTGTCAACTCTTTTGTTCTTTAATTTTGCTTTTTTGCAGTGTTCATTTTTGCCAAAGTTTTCCATTCATATAGAAACAAAGTACGAGGACAACAAAGGAAACAACGACCACGTAAGTATGGTCTTGTGTCTGTGCATGTGAGTGCACGCTTGTGTCGGGTGTGTACTTGTGAAAGCGTCACCCCGTCTGTGCTCTGTGTGATATGCAGAAAATACTACACAGGGTATCACAGTTCAGGGCCACCTGGTCGGAATTAGAGAATCAGATCGCCATCTGGTGGCCATAGCTGGGATTGATTGTGAATATTCTCACCGTTAGGGGAGCTGTTCGTTCTACTCATTTGTGCTGCCTTCATAAAAATAATAAACTTTCATATTCATGGCAGCCCAAAATTATGACATGAATCTGTGTATAGGAAGCTGAAGCGTGTTCATTGTACCAGAACATTATATGAAGCACATCTGCGAGGCGTTAGGAGACATAGCTAATGAGCTCCTTAGAGACCAGGCAGGAAGCAGCCTCCTGACAGCCCATGCAGGTCCTCTGGTTGCCTTTAATGTCCCTGTGTGTGTGTGTGTCCCTGTGCGTGTCCCTGTGTGCATGCGTGTGTGTGCGTGTCCCTGTGTATATGCACACGTGTATGCGGCTGCCCTACAGATCTTTGCCGGGGAACCCAAAGATGAAGACACGGAGGTGTGCTTCATTGACATCGCCTGCGACGACGTTCCCGAACGGTACTACAAAAAGTCAGAGGTATGGGTGCGATGGCAGCTGGGGTGGGGGGGGGGGGGCAGCTTTTTCACACGCATATCGAGCATCACACACGTCTGGGCTGTGGACAAACACCAAAAACCATCAGCTGCTGATGCAACACACCTTGTCCGTATCTCTATATTCATTCCGATTACTAGTAACACTTGCTGGGCTTAGAGAATGAATCTCTTCTCTCTATATTGTAAACTTTATTTTAAATTTTGCATTCAAACGGAAATCACTGAATAAAGCGTATGTTTTAAAATAAAATTTAAAACAAAAACTGTGTAATTCAGCGCAAATTACTTTCAAAAGAAAAAAAAATACTGTAGAAATAGTGCATTATTTAAAGTAATTCAGCTGCATTGCTTGGACTCCTGCGGGGGTGTTCACTGCCAAAGCCCTGCTCCCCCCCAGGACCTGCACTGCTTCCACTCAGAGAAGACGTCGCGGGGTCCCCTGACGGAGGGCTGGCGGGACACACACTGCCCCATCATGTGCTCCTACAAGCTGGTGGGCGTCAGGTTCGAGGTGTGGGGGCTCCAGAACCGCGTGGAGCAGTTTGTGCACAAGGTACGGCCTCCGGAGGACCAGAGAGCAGAGCGCCGATCCGAACCGCGGACACATTAAAATGCAGGCCTGCTCTTCCCAGCCCCTCTGCTCGTGGCTCGCTGGCTGTGCTGGCTGTGCTGACTGTGCTGGCTGTGCTGACTGCGCTGGCTGCCAGGCCACTTCAGCTCTAGCAAGCTTCAGCTGAGATGTGAAGTCAGCTCAAGTCAAGTGGGCATTATTGTCAATGTATCCATATGCAGGTGTACAGGCACAGAATAGCCATCCCCAGGACAAACAAACAGCACTGACATTTTCACAGGGCTTAGAGTGCAAATACACAGGACAGTGCAGAACAGGAGGGCTGGGCACAGGAGTTTATATACATGAATGTATGCATAGGCCATTCTCGACCCTATTTGGGGGGGGGGGGGGGGGTGGTTAGGCAACCAATTATTTGTCTCAGCCCCCCTGAAAAATCAACATCCAGTAGAAGAGAAACTTCTGAGCCACTTTCAGGGTGAGAGCCTAGAATCTGCGCTGTACGTATGTGGACAATAAGCCACAGAACAGGGTGGGATACACAGTGGCTGAAGACGAACAGTAAATAAGTTCAGCAATGTGTAAACTGTGTAATCTGTGTAAACTGTGCAATCTGTGTAAACTGTGTAAACTGTATTGAGTGAGTTGCGCAAGTCATACGTCATATCCATCTATCTTCCAGCCACTCATCAGCATAACTGCAATGGGGGGAGGGCCCCCTCCACTTTTTAGAAGTGTAGATTTTGCCCCCCCCCCCTACTTTCCCTCTCCTTAACAGTAGTTTCACGCTGCACATGTGCAGGTTTGCCGGTCAAATCCAGTCCACCTTCTAAAAAACATTCAGGCCAGTATTTTCCACTAACAACACTAGTATATTATTGTTATTTATTTTTGTTGCACCCCCCCTAGCTGACTTTTGACATCATTCCTACATCCATGCAGCCATTTACCCAGTATTGCCTGACAGGAATTGCATTCACCACACTATTGAACATTGCTCATCTATTCTTACAGTATATGTGAATTTTTAACAGAACATAAAAAAATGCCTGAAAGTCTCTGGTTGGAGCAGCAGCCAGAGCCACAGGACCGGGGCCTTGACAGGGGGGAGGGCGACCTGTGAAAGCGGAGATGGAGGCAGGGTGGGGCAGGGCTGACACACCACAAACGGAAAGAGAGACCTGGGAATCATACATCAACTGCTTTACCGTGGTATCAGGGCTGAACAAAGGAAATGATTGTGGTTGAGGTGATTACGGGTCTGGGGATTGGTGTCAACAGGTATCTGGGCTATCTTGGTCAATACAAAGCAGAGCACTGTGATTTATACATATTGCAGAGAACAGGGCGAGGGTGGAGCTAATCAGTACGAACAGCCCCGGGATTGGACGCTCCACCATGAGCCTGCTAGAGGCCACGCCCCCATCTCACTCAGCCCTTGACGCCTGCTTCCCCCTACAGGTCGTCCGCGATGTCCTCTTGCTGGGACACAGGCAGGCCTTCGCCTGGGTGGACGAGTGGATCGGTGAGTTTCTCTCACAGTGCTGGAGCTCCTTCGTGTCACCCCGACCTGACACATCCCTCATACTGCACACATACATGGGTGGTGCTGCAGTCTAGGGACTGAGACAGGATGACCGCTGTTACATCCTCAGTGTACCAGAACATTGTCTGTCATTGGAACGGCAGCGTAACCTTCATGGTCTGGGTGTATTGTGCTGTCTGTTAGCATGTCACTTTTGAACAAGCGGGCAATCAAGAAAGGTCAAGTATAACACTCGTTTCCCACGCATCAAAGAGACCAGCGCAATCTCTCCAAGAGTGAGCTGTCTCACATCGTGATAGGGATCAGCGTGCTCTTTGCTAAACCTGCTGCGATAAGTGGCTTGAATTAGCATTAGCGAGAATTAGCATATGGCGGCACGGTGTCTCGTGAGTCTTGCACAGGTTCCCTCCTGTAGAGTGCACGCATCCCTCTTGACCTCCGCGCAGGACAAACGGTTGGGAAACCGGTGGAGGAATTTTCATAGACTCTGCATTTCATTAACTGCGAAGACCCACTTTGCATTTCGACTGAAAGTAGCGTGTTCATTTTCAGGCTGTGGACATTAATGTCGAAGGATGCTTGTGCTGTTGCTTCAAGCGGTGACCTTGAAGAATGCATTTAAAGTTTAAAGTCTAGTTTGTAATGATTTTCCTGGAAACTTGCCTGCATTGAATGATCAATGTGTCCTTATATCCCCAGAAGCCTTCATCATAGTATTATATATAAAATGAATCAAAACTTTAGCCCCTGAAGGGAGGTGGGTTTTACATTAAAAACTCACCAGTCTTGATTCTCTCGCTGTAGCCCTGCTGTGTTTGTCTCTCCCAACAGTAGCAGAGACAGAAAGTAAAATTACAGGTTTGAATTTTTCCCCACGGCTGGGGAAAATCCAGCAAAGGGGTCCTATTGGTAGGATTGCTGAACACCCCATGAAATTTATTTCTGGCTATCGATCTGCCGTAGAAATGAGTAATCATGGAGCACCATATGGAGAAGAGTGACAACGTCCAGAACGTCCAGAGTCAATGTGACCCCTTATGATAAATCTCCACTCACATAATCAGTTTTTGCTTTTTTATCTAATAATTTGCATAGCAGATGCCTTTTACCCAAAGCGCCTCTCAGAACAGTGCTGTTTATGCAGCTGGATTTACTAAAGCATTTCAGATCACATGAGCTGGTCCGCTAGGCTCTTGAACTCAATACGTGCCTCTTTATGCATCAGAAAAGTAGTTTCCAGGCCCGAGTTCTCTACTGTTGCCTCTGGATAATCATTCCTAAGGTCGTCTAAGACATTGCAGCGAGCAGTCCCAGGAGAATGCCTGTCCCAGAATGGCACAAGCCAACCGGTCATCTACCACATACAACGGGGCCCAGTTACAACAGAGAACCAACGGCATGAACCCAGGATCGCCAGATATTCAGGCACGACAGTACTGCAAAAGGCAAACAGGGAGAAATGGGTGTAATACGTTTATAAAAGGTGAAAGACATTGCATTTTAGAAAAAGAATTACCTCTGACAGTGATTTCATTTTCTTAATATGTAGTCAATCAGATGAAAAACATGTAATGGCCTGGTGGCCACAAAATTTGGGGTAAAAACTAAATCTTCTACAGTCTTTATATTATCTGTCTTGAAATAATCCAGCATATGTATACGAGAAACACAGCACAGACTGTATAAAGGCAGGAAACAAAGAGGATGTGTGATGGATCACCACTCACCAGCAGGGGGCGATCGCCACCATGTGGGCTGCTGGTAACCATGGTTTCCTTGTCGTTGCCCGGGAGGAGGGCCGGGATAAGGGAAGGGGACGGCTGGCTGTGCATACGCTCCCCGCCCCTGTGAATAGTGCATGCGGTGCCGGACGACCCGTGAGGGACCGTCTCTCGTGACAGACCCCATCTGTGCTAAAGCATGTGTGCCCGTTTGGGCGAATAGACGCTTCCTCTTGAACTGCTGACTTAATTGCCACCAGACTTTTTCTATCATCTTTACCTCGCCCCTTATGTCCCCCAAGGGGTATGTGCCTGCACCATCATATCTCACACCGTCCTCTGTGCCACAGGAAGGAGGGTACAGCAGTCAAGAACGGTGACTTAGTCCTGTCCAGAAAAGAGACCAGAACCTCAAACATCTTTTACTTATGCGTGCTCTTGTTCCAGTGGTACAACACTATAGCTAATGCTAAGCCTAGACCTGAAGTCTATGCTTTTGTTTACAAACCTCCACCAAAGACGACATATGAGCTTTGCTGTCCTTCACCCTGGTTATTCCATGAATGTCACAATTAACCAGCTTCTGCCCCCCCCCCCCCCCCCACCATCTCACTCAGTGTAGATATTTCCCATCTTCATTCTGTGAAGCCAGAAGGTCACCACGTTGGTCACATGTCCAGGGTTTTAGCCAATCGGTGAGCTGCACTAACAGGCCCATCTCTCCCTGCTTGCATCACTATGAAGACATGACGATGGAGGAGGTGAGGGAGTACGAACGCGCCACCCAGGAGGCCACCAACCAGAAGCTGGGCTCCTTCCCGCCGGCGATCTCCATCAGCGAGATGGAGCTGGCATCTCCCAGCCGGGGGGGGCCTTCCAGTGCCCCTTCCACGCCGCTGTCCACTGAGGCGCCCGAGCTGCTGTCCGTGCCCCGCGACCGCCCACGGAAGAAATCAGCGCCGGAGACACTCACGCTGACGCTGCCCGAGCGCCGAGGCTCAGGCTACCGGCTGCCCAGCTTCTTCCCCTGGCATGCCCCTCCCCCTGCACAGCCTGAGTGACGAAATCAGTGAACACCCCCCCCACCACCAAGGCCCAATCTCAGACCCTCCAACACTAAAGACCTTTAAATGTAACCACCTAACCAATCAGCTGTTAGTGCAGGTTAAATACCCTGCTAACGAGTGAAAAATCAGGATCCCTCCGGGGCGTAGAACCTAAAACGGTCAGGTCACATGTTCCCTTATTCCGAGGCTCCTTAATCACCATGCCACCTGCTGGCCGAGTTTGCATTGCGCTCCTAGTCAAAAAAATTCACATAATAATTAGAGTATAATAAATCTTGCTATACCAAAAAAGTTAATGTTTATAGAAAGCCATGCGGTATCGCTGGGGGGCCAAAACCTTCACATTTAATACAGCATGGCTACTGACCTGGGCCCCCCCTTAGGAGATCCACGGGCTCACTTAGTGCGATGTGTTTAAAAAGGACAGCAGCAGTATCTTTCCTCATACGTGTCACTGATAGTTATGTGTTAGTCCAGTCATCTCGCTTATTTGCACATCATGAGCAGAATGAATGAGAAGAAGGTCAATCAGATGCCTCTTGGTGCGTATGGTGTGACAGGATTGAAGGTGCTTATCTGTGTGTTTCATTTGCCTGAAGAAAATCCACATAATGTCAGTTTGTCTGCTGTTCAGACTTTATTAACTTTATAGAGTGAGAGACGTTTCATTCATAATGTATATATGTAAAAAATGACACCTGAAACCATAAGTGGAAAAAGCCATTTATTTGGCTGTGATGAGGAGAGTCTGTCTGTGCTGAGCAGCCTAATATTCCCATCAGTGCCTCTGCATGGTATTTGTTTGGCTTGATGTTTGTCATACAGATCAGGGGCCTGTATCACAAAGTCGGATTTCTTGCTTAGCCGGATAGCTTGTCGGATTTAAGGTAGTCTGGGCTAAACGTGAGTGAACAAAAATAAAGGTCATTTAAACTGAGGCACCTTAAATCCAACAAGTTATTTAGCTAAGCAAGAAATCCGGCTTTGTGATACAGGGCCCAGGAGAGCAAGTGTTAATATGCCATCTGTTCAGTGGTTTTAACTGCTATCTAATAGGGTCTGTCTATGTGTGGAACTAAGCTGGGCATTTGTAAAGAGGTTTGATGATCGTCAACCTTACCAGCAGGTCAACCATACCAGCAGGTGTAACCTTCACCTTCACTGAAAATGAGTCTGTACCAAATTTGTATTGTGTTATAATCACCATCATTAACTTCAAGGACTAAAATCGATCATTAAGTATCTAGATATTTCACTGGAAACTAACCCAGCCAATAAAATGCGTGCAGGGCAGTACTTACTGTGAATGCTTCTGGCACATGTGAAGGAGTCAGCTGGAGTGAACGGACATCAGCTTTCAGTGTTTTTACTGATCGGTTAAATAGTTAAGCCTGACGTTCACCTTTTGTGCTTTTAAGTAAATTCTTATTTTTCCTCACACCTATTCAGCCATAAGTTCTAAATTTCCATAAAGATCCACAATCTGAGGAAGAGATTTCAGTAGCGATAACATTTCTTATAAGACTGTGGGCATGAATTTAAAATCAGGGATTTCTTGTTCAAACTGGATTAACGAAAACAAACCTCTATCTCGGATCATTCTTGTTCAGCTTGTTTCAGTCAAAATATTTAACTGTATGGTACCATCAGGGGCCTTTATCCCAAACCAGGATTTCTTGCCTAGCCAGATAGCTTGTCGGATTTAAGGTAGCCTGGGCGAAATGTAAGTGAACAAAGATAAAGGCCATTTAAAATGGGGCACCTTAAATCCAACAAGTTATCTGGCTAAGCAAGAAACCCCGTGCTGTGATACAGGCCGCAGCTGTCATTAGTGTGATTATGACTTGGTTGGGAAAAAAATAAAAAATAATAAAAATATATATATAACAAAACACTAAAGAATAGTTGCAAAAGGAGGCTGCAAATTCTGACAATTACTTTGAGTTTGTGTATTAGGTGGTATAGTTTTGTTTTTTGTGATGTAATGTGTTTCTGATTTAGAATATGTTCTTAATTTTAGTTACTGTTGTGCTTTGAAATTGATAAAAATGTTTTAAACTCTTTACAGTACTATTTTAAATGTGTTTTTTATAGGCAAGGACTGTGACGAGGCTCCGGTTTAAATTTCCCCTTAAGGACTGTTTTTTTTTTTCCCGAAGCTATGCTAAACCATGCAAAGAGCTTGGTCTTTAACGTGTTTCATGTGTCTGTTCAAAGGACAACAGATGCTCATTCTTATAGCACGGTGTCCACCTGCTAGTAATTCTAAAACAAGATATTAATTTTCCATCACAGTGAACCTTAAAGTAGAACAGAGTGTTATATCATGTTGCCAGTTGCATGTATTCTGCCCGGGAAAATCGCTGGTTATTTACTTCTAGAAATGTAATTCACGTTGTGGATTGATTCTTGAAACTATTGAAGTTCGACTTTAATATTAATTATTCTGAATCTCCCTCTAGACGACTGACTTAAAAAGAAACGCGACCTACCCACTATGTTCAGTTATGAGATAATTTTATCCCCAACCAACGTACGTGCAGAGCTTATAATTAGACCTAAAAGTGCAGTCAGATGTCATCAAACCATAAACCTTGACAAGCCCCAATGCCACTCAGCACAATAGGAGCCTTATTTTCTATTCTTAATGTTGACATTTTCTTTTTGTTTGGTGTTTTACAATTAGAATCACTGTGATTTTATTTACTTCAATGTTGTGTGATTTTTTTAATTGAATCAATAAAGAGAATAAAACCAAAATCTTGATGCAGTGTGTCAGGCTGTTGTGTTTTTTGCTCACAAGTTCTATGTAATTAAATTATAAACTTGAAAGGTTTGAGACACTTCTTGCATTGCACTGCACAGTGTTGTATTGCTGTGTGGTACTTTTTATGTAAAGCACTACAAAATCACATTGTGTGAGAATTTTTCAACATTTAAATTCTTATAACCATAACCAAGTCAACCAATCACTAAGGACTCAGGGCAACAAGGAACACGTGGGTTATATTACAATTAACAGACACTAGCAACTTGGAGACATTAACAAACACTGAAGGTAATTTACACAAGGAGAGACTAGGAACACAAAATGGAATATTAAGAAGATCATGGGCTGGGTAACCGTTAACAAGGACACAAAAGCAAAGACATTAAAAATACCAGGCACCGGGGGATAAAATAAAGGCAAAATATTAAACAAAAGGTGAGACTGGCCTCAAACTCATGATGGAAATATGTCTGCCTCTGTGCTGCATGTTTACCCCATAGAGCAGGGTTCTTCAAATCTGAACCACGATTACAAATCCAGGCCTTGGCTGCTTAAGGGGCCTGAGAGTGCGTGTCCTCTGTCAGGCCCCATCCACTCTCAAGCCCCTACGTCATTTCCCAAATCTCAATACGTAATTTCCGTTTAAACGATTGACTCCGTCTCAAACCGGAACAATACCGTTGTATATATGTGTATAAATAAATATACTGCTATTGTATGTGTTATTATTGTGAGACATCAGACTGGAGCTAATATGTACTTTTAATAATTATTTTCTTGTGACATGTTTATTCCGTGAAATATCGTACTTTAATAATGTCAGCATTTAAATGTTTGTATAGCGTTGTTAATAGGGAATTGTACACAGGGAGTGACTATATGCGGGAGGGGGTTGCAAACAAACCAGCAAATGGCAATATTTTTGTTTTAATGTGGGGGTGGCACCATACAGTAGGTGCACATGCATGGGTGTGTGTGAGTTCCCGTGACAGGTATGCCCAATGTTATTGAGCTATGGGACTGGCAGGACTTGAGAGTACTTGACAGTAAGGACGATTGGAATAGGTTTGACGTTCAAGCTGCGAGTGGCTTGCGGTGGCGATCTTCAGGAGCAATTCCCAGCGACGAGTGCAACGGTGGAGGACTAGTGAGATTGTTCAACGCGCTCTAGTTCCTTCCAATAGGTTTTACTTCTGGTGAGTACGGACGCGAACTGGGTGGCTGTGTGCGTGCGTGCGTAGGTGGGAACTGATACAACCCCCCCAGTCATTTTTAATTAAAAAAAACCCAAAACGATTAATTATATTGTGAAGACAATAATATAATGTGAAATTGCAACAGTTGTACAATTGCCTAATTTAAATAAACGTTTGCCAATAAATATAATAGTTGTGCTTTGGTACTGGCCATAATACAATATTTTTACAATGTTTAGCATTCTTTTGTAAGGAGCCAATGAGAATTCATTTAAATTTCTACAAGAAAGACTACTATTCTAGTTATATACAAACTATGTTGTTTTTAATAAAAATGCTTTTTCCTCACAATGCAGCAAAAGGAAAGCTGTTTATTTTTCAAACCCAACAGAATACAGTATAACAGACTTTGGCTGACTTTATTATGTGACTGAGCACTAGTCTTAGGACTTAGGACGAGTTGCCTGTAGTAAGGAGAGGAGTTCGACACACGCGTATTTCGATGTGATGATTAATTTCTAAACTGTTAAGCCATACATGCCGCGTTTTAAGAATTATATGCGGGACAAGATTGATTCTGTAGCGGCAGTCAGCAAGTCGTAATCTATCGTGACAAGACGGATTCTGTCGTTTTAACGGAAATGACGTAGGGGCTTGAGAGTGGATGGGGGCCTGACAGAGGACATGCACTCTCAGGCCCCTTCTGCATCCAGACTCTCGTGTCTCTCCCAGGTAGTTAGTTTAATAATTACTGATTCTGATTGGCCAGAGGCTTCACACCTGGCTCACAGGTAAAGGAAGGCTGGAAAACCAGCAGTGCTCGGCCCTCGAGGACCGTGATTTGAATAATAGGGTCACAGAGCCATGCAGCAGCCCAGGGAGCAGAGAAGCACACATGGGCAACACCAAATGGGACGGCCAGCGACACCTGCTGGCCAAACAGGCAAAAGGCACATTGGACAGGGCCAGAGGGGCACCTACGCTGACAGGTGCCTCGATTCCACCTAGGCGATTCCTACCGGAGCCAGTGCTGGACTTTTTCCCGATCCGGAACCAAGGTTAGGATTAGGGTTATAGTCAGGGTTATAGTTAAATGTGAGAAATGTTTTACTTCTGCACATATTGCCACCTTGTGTCAAATAGAGTGAAAGTACAGATTTTATTTTCTATTAAAAAGAATTTCCTTTAAGCTTAATTGATCATTTCAACTTCAGCTACATTGGGTAGGCCTTTTATTTACGTAAAACATCAAATTATTAAGAACAGTAGATGTAAGCTATTTCAAAGACCAACATTCTTTAAATTAGAAAAGATGATCCAAACAGTCAACATAAAAACAAATATTTTGGTTTGACATTAGCAACAGATTGCTATTATTATTTACACAACTCTAAAACCAACAATTTCCACAAAAAACAATAAAGTCGTAGTCGGCAGGATTCGAACCTGCGCGGGGAGACCCCAATGGATTTCTAGTCCATCGCCTTAACCACTCGGCCACGACTACAACGAGAAGAATACCTATTCCGAAGACTACACATATTTTCCGTAATGACTGTTTACTGAATACATCATTTTGTTTAAAAAATTGTTTGAGTCTATTACAATGGTCGAAAGTGATATGGTACATAACTTGTTTTTCAAAACTCCGTGGCTTTAACGCAGAATACAGGAAAAGTCCGGTTGAATAGCTTCTCTTATACGTTTAGGAAATGCAGGCTCGTAATAAACATGCTCAGTTCCTATGCAACGCTTTATGAAATACGCGTTTACATTCCGAACGCACAGCGAAATCATCAACTTAGACAACGTGAACATTTTCTCGTATGCAGCTGCCTCTCAGCGCTGAGAGCGGCGGTCACGTGACTCTGGCGAAGGGCCTTCTGTCTGTTTCAGTAACCGGAGAGAGGAGGAAACATGGCGGCCACGGGCGATCCGGAGCGGGACGTTGCCTATTCACTTTGAGCTTTCTCATACTAAGTGAGTCCGGGGCTTGGGGGAACTATTGCTTCCACATCTGCAGAGGTTCAGCTTTCAACGGGTGCCGTTTTCCCGGGGTTTGCGTGAACCAGTTGCGCATACCATTTGAAACGGAAAATAATAGATTTCTTTATATATAATGAGGGGAAGAAGAGGCAGGCCGCCTAAACAGGCGCTGACGCATGAACGCTCCTCCGGGCCAGTCCGTGGTCTGAGACCCAGACGGGGGTTAAGGGCAAAGGGGAGAGGTATTGATGATGGCGATTTTGTGACTCCCAGGAGGGGAAATTACCATTCATCGCGTGGCAGGAGGAAAGTGGGATCAACCTCGGCATCACGGGGTAGGGGTAGAGGTAGGGGAAGGGGAAGAGGTCGGGGTGCCAGGAGAGGTGGAGGCAGGGGGGCACGGACTTTTAGCAAGGTGGTCTACGATGACCACGAAAGTGATGAAGAGGAGGACGCGGGGAGTCTGAGGTCGGAGGAGGACGATTTAATCGGAGAGGCGACGACGGACGATGAGCTGGAGGCCCTGGACGAGCAGTCTGATTATCTGGAGGAGCTACAGGACGATGATGATTATGATGACGATGCGAGCTACTGCACGGACAGCAGCTTTCGGAGCCACAGCACGTACGGCAGCACGCCCGGTAAGTTACGCTACGGCGGTGACAGCGATCGGAGACGCGGGCCGTCGAAAGTGGCGAGGGGATGTCGGAGCACCGTGCATGGAGCTGAAGCTTTGCAGGAAGCAGCTTTGTCCAAAATGGAGAATGCGCTGTGGAGGCAGCAGGCCCCGGCTTGGAGATGGACTGGGCACCGCGGTGCACCGCCCGGCTCTTTACCCTCGCATGAATCGCTTTCACATTTTAATGATCTTAAGCCCCCATCGTATATTTGGGTGGGCTTGCATCTGCTCGTGACGTTTTCCAGAAAATGGAAATGTGCCGACCGGGTGAACTTTGCGTTTGCCTAAAGCTAGCAGACCCGCTCGCTTTTTGTTGATCAGCCGGCAATCCTGGAAATTATATTTATTATGTTCCAGTAGTTAAAATCCCTTGCATTGAATTGCGGGAATTGCTACTAGAGACGGATCGCGAAGCGTGCACGAGATGGTATGTGTGTGGTTTTAAGGAACGAGAGGATGAACAAAGCACGGCAGAAGTTGGCTAACTTGGCTGTCAAGTTCTCGGTGTATCTGAGGATACGGTGCTACGCTGTCAAATTATTATATTTTTATTTTGTGATTTGCAGCGTACAGTTAGCCGCAGCTTTATTTTAGGTGTATAAAAGCGAGATGTGGGCTGTGTTTTGGGAGCTGCCGTAGTAGCCTGCTTCATTGGGGGTGTAAGTGACAGGGGGACCTGCGGTCCGGTGTTTTGAAAGAGCCGCCGCCGCCATTCACCTGTTACCAAGTCGGGGTTTAACCGGCACGTAAGTCTTAGGCACCCCGTGATACGTTTATTAAGGAATACAAACATGTACAATAAAAATATATATTTATATAATTTCCCAGGAGGAATTATGATTTGAATCTTGCAAAAAACGGTTTTAGATGTCACGTAATATTTTAGATATTGGACGAACCTGGTCGTCTGAAGATTTATTGTTATTCCGATAGGAGTCGTTTTATTTTGCTAATAATTTAGATGTCGTATTTCAGCTTAACGTGGTCGTATTGTATTACATGAACTCCAGAATATCTGTCACGTTCAGAAGGAGGCTCATTTGGCGTGACGTCTCTATTATTATTATTATTATTATTATTATTATTATTATTATTATTATTATGTTAGTGGAACAGAATAATACTTATACTGCTGGATATTTGAGTTGAGTAATTTGGCTCATACAGGGCACTTGTGGGACTTGAACTGAGATTTCACATTTCAGTTATTTTTCTCTTCATTATCCTCATTTTGCTATTTACTTGCCTTCAGTCTCCTTTGTTGCCAAGGAGGTGGACTTTCTCGTCTTGGGGAGGTGATTCCTCTGCCAGAGGCAGTAACACTGCGTGTTCTCATTGTTAACACAGTTTCATCCTTGTCTCATGCTCACTTTTGTTCTGTCCTCTTGCAGGGCGCAGGAGGGCCCGGGTCCTCCGTCCCCACCCCCCCGTCTTTGAGGAGAAGGAGGAGGTTCCCCCGTTGGAGCTGCCCAGGTGCTCCGAGGACCTGCTGGTCCCTGCCGAGCACCTGATGACAGTGGCGGCCATCTACGAGGTGCTGCGTAACTTTGGCAGTGTGCTGCGACTGACGCCGTTTCGCTTTGAGGACTTCTGTGCGGCGCTGGCAGGCCCAGAACAGTGTACTCTGCTGGCTGAGACGCACATCGCCCTACTCAGGGCCATCCTGCGTGAGGAGGACGGCTCCGGTACCACCTTCGGCCCGACGGACCTGAAGGACAGCGTCAACTCTACACTCTACTTCATCGACGGCATGACGTGGCCAGAGGTGGTGCGCGCCTACTGCGAGAGTGATGCTGAGTACCGACACGTGCTGCCCTACCAGGAGGTGGAGGACTACCCCTACGGGCCCCTGGAGAGCAAGCTTCAGGTGCTGCAGTTCCTGGCCGACCAGTTCCTGACCACCAACGTGGCCCGCGAGGAGTTGATGTCGGAGGGCACCGTGCAGTACGACGACCACTGCCGGTCCTGCCACCGGCTTGGTGACCTGCTCTGCTGCGAGACCTGCTCGGCCGTCTACCACCTGGAGTGCGTGCAGCCGCCGCTGGAGGCCGTGCCGGCCGGGGAGTGGCAGTGCGAGGTGTGCAAGGCTCACCAGGTGCCCGGTGTGTCTGATTGTGTGGCCAGCAGCCAGCAGATCAGGCCTTACGTGCGCCAAGAGCCCATCGGCTTCGACCGCAATGGCCGCAAGTACTGGTTCCTCCACAGAAGGATTTTTGTGTAAGTAGGGACCGAGACTGTCACCCACCTCTGCTTCGCTCTTCAATTTCAGTGGCTCTTTCTGAAGTCTGTTGCAGCGTGACTTTATTTTCTGGGTTACGGCATGATACATTGATAGTTCTGCTTCTTCCTTGCTGGTCTCATTGAATCGAGGACAGGGATTCTTTGTTAAAGAAGCCTGTGTGTTTGAGCATGTGTGTGTTCAGCTCTTTTTAAATCATTTGCAGTAGTTCAGATTGAAGTGAGGGTTAGGCGTGCTAGTAAATCTCATTTGTTCTCTTGGCTCCGACTGTCTGAACTGAATGTTAGAGAAACTGAGCGTGCAATTCATTGCCATCTGCCCCATCATCCTTCAGCTGCTGGTGACGAAGATTTTTATAAATTGTTAAACAAAAAAAAATTAACTGGCTTTCTTTCTTTCGCATTAATGTTTTTGTCCTTTAATCATGCAGCCTATACATGTAAGTGACTGTTTAAAATTTTGTGAATGTATACATTATCGATTTCAGCAGTCACGTAATTCATTCATTCATTCATTCATTCATAATTTTATGTTTGCACGTAGTATAACATATTGAAACAGCGCCATTTGCGTGTGAGTGGAAGGAAACGGAACTACATCGGGCTCTTCGCAAATATTTCCGTAAATGTTTAGTTATGAATGAAGATTCAAACATGAATATAATGTCCTGACATCAAAACTGCATTTCAGTGCCCTCAGGATCAACGAACCTGTGGCCTGTTATTTATTTAAGATTATACATATTTAAATTCTTCAAGCTAGACATACACATTTAATTTATGTGTATTTGGGAAATTGACATGCCGGTTCATTATGAATAGTCTGTCTATATATGGTTTGTTTTTAAGGTATGTGGTCACACTGCATTATTGGTGTTAATCGTGCGGGTGCAGCGAGGGCTGGGAGCCTTTTAGGTTACGGTTTTGTTTACTGGGCTTGCTAACTGCTGGGGAAACCATGGATCAGACATCGAATGGAAATAAAATAGCACAGCTAGATTCTGGCAGGTTTAAAGGGATTGAACCACTTCCTGGAAGGAGGCCCAGGTAGTAAATTTGCTCAGAGCCGTAAAAATACCCTAACCCCCCTTCCCCCCCCCCCACCCTGCAGGGAGGAGGAAGGTGACCAGAAGAAGAGGACCTGGTACTACAGCACTAAGCGTCAGCTCTCTGAGCTGGTTGCGTGTCTGGACAAAGATCATTGGGAGAAGGAGCTGTGGCACACCCTGGAGGAGCTGTGGGAGGAGGTGCACGCCCATATGGAGATCACAGAGGAGCTCACGGAAAAAGCCCGGGGCAGCACCCCCTCCTACCTGGCCGCTGCTAATGGTACGAGGCCTGGCAGTGGGACAGGGGCAGATTCTCAGTAAATCGTGGCAGTAGATAGCAGGGCTGGTGCGGATTCCTGCGAGGCTTTGCTGTTGTACCCTTGAGTGAGGTGCCAAGTCTGAAAATCTCCAGGAAAATATCCAGGTCTCCTTTTGATTGAAAGCATGAGCCGGTTAACAAAAAGCAGGCATCGCCAAATTCCTTAATTAGCCAGAAAACTGCTGCCATGACAGTGATTCTGTTTTCTTATTGGTCGGCCCAGATTCTGATGAGTTAAATGCTGCTTTGTCAGGGCTGTGTCTGAGTGCTGGTTCAGAGCAGGCCTCAAGCCTTGAGTCGACTGTGTCTCCTTCCAGAGGAGGTACTGGAACGGTTGAAGACCAGGCACGGGGCGGAGGTGGACAAGGTCAAAGGGCTGGAGTCGAGACCTGACAGCCAACCAGAGGCAGGCAAAGGCAATGAGGAGCCAATCAATGATCATTCCTCATCTGAGGGGGACGAGCCAAAGATCGCCAAGGACCAATCAACCAAGGAGGAGATGGAAGATATGGGTTGGGAGGAATATTTTGATTTGCTTAGTTTCCTATGTGAAGGTGTCCATTCTGTCGAACGACGGCATACAGTTGAAATAGTTATTTTGGCCTTATCTCTCAGTACAAAGGCTTGTTTGTTGTTCAAGGAGACAAAATACCATAATACTCCCTGTCCTGAAGTATGTGTCCATGTTCATTTTGGGCAGATGCGCTCACTTGTGGAGAAGAGAGCAGTAGAAGCTCAGATGGATCAAAACCTTGTGCATCTACTGCAGCAGCTGGAGAAGGTGCCGAAGGGGCGGTGACCAGTACAGGGATCAAGCAGGAGTCCGCAGGTACAAAGGAACTGGGTGTGTAGAGACGCAGGGAAACCCCCCCCCTACCTCTGTAATGACATCTGTCTACAAGAGCTTCATTCCCAGGTGAAACATTCATCTCCCTGGGAACTAATGCTGCACGATATCGCATCGTGATTATATGCAGCATGCGCAATAATCACCAGGGCTTTAGATGAGGGGTGTAAACATTCTTCCGGACACTTTTCGCTACTATACGGGTGTTTTCTTAGGCCACAATTTGGTAAGCAGTTTAGTAGTACGTCTAAAATATTAATGAGATGCATATTGTGATGCCCATAAGTTAGTAATTTGGATAAATTCGACGTATCCTTATCTTTATTAAATTTGGTTAGGGGAGCACGCCACATGCTACTGTTTTGGTAAATCATGGAAGCAATAAGCGCTGAAGTGGTGGTGAAGAAAGGGGGAGATCAGCAGCCACAACGTCTTTCGAAGAGTCCTGGTGATTATTGCGCATGCGCCATATAATTGAGATTACATCACGATATGATGATGTGCAGCCCTAGTTGGAACAGTGGAATTGTACAATTTTGGTGATAATGTTCTTTGAGGCTGCATTGATCGATTGGCCCGTGATCAAAATGGTTTATAAAAGGGGAGAAAACATTAGATTAGAGTTTGTCGTTCATGGCCGATTGTGATGAAAAGCGTTTTGAGTTTCATGAAAGGTCAACGTGTTGCTCGTATCTCATCAATAAGGAAGCGGCCGCTCTTGGAAGCTCTTTGTGACTCATATGCCCCCTTCATAGAGGGACAAAAGATAACGTCAAAAATCTGACAAAAAATGTCCACATTACCCAATCAGGCATGAGACATCTCTAGAATACAAGTTCACCCAGACTAAACCATTTGTTGATGCAATGATTGGTACAGAATACAGTGAAATGGTGGCTTTTTTTTACAGAGATATACAGGCAAATGCATGTTTTGGGGGTGTTTTTCCTACAGATTTGACTTGTACTACTTGTACTACTTACGCGCACATTTTGTGTGTGATAAGTTATGGAAAAGGTTGTAGCTGTTTTGTACATAAAAACCTAGATCCCAAGTCTGTTATTAAAGTGGAGGTGGTAACCCCCCCCCCCCATTCTGTTTCCCTCCCCTGCATCCCCAGAGAAAGCCCTGGAGTCGGATCCTTCCAGTGAGAAGACCACCATCTCCTCATGCGCACCCCAGGGTCCCCAGACCGCAGATGAGAATACCAGTGACAGCCAGTCCTCAGCGGCCAGTGTCAGTGGACAGAACAGTGAGGGGAAGCTGTCCCACTACGCTGCCATTGGCCAGGATGATATGGGTATGCAGACTCGCCCTGTGGAGCCTAGTGTAGTGTTTCTAACCGCCTTCAGCTCAGACCTATGCACAGGTCGTGAAAAACCTTAAAAGGTGACCTGACGTATCACCTGAATTGTTCTCCAGGGAAACATGAAAACTCCCCCATCTTATCTTATTGTTTAATTAAACAGAAATGAGGTTCCAGGTAACAAAGCAGATAAGACCGTAGATTGGGGCTGGTGTTACAGTAAACTATGCTTTCTACTAACAGATGGACTCAAGGAAATGTTTTTCTTTTATTTTTGTCCTTGATCTGTCCGAGGTTATGATAAGAAATATGTTTGGTGTTTGGACAAGTAAATAGGAATTCTTTGGTTTCCACATGTCACGTCTTGCTCAGATACTGGTGAGAGCAAAGCTGTTGGTCGCGGTACAGGGTTACCTGTTATTTTGGGGCTAAGGGCATTGTTCTAGGGCCCAGTACTAACATCACTATTCTGCTGACTGCCGGATTAGAACCAATAACCTTCTGGTCAGAAATCTTAACTCATGGAGCCAAATGCTTGAGAGTTCTTCTTTCTTTGTGACAGACGAGGGCCAGGATGACTCAAACGGGTTGGCTGAAGGGATGGGTGTGGACCGGGTCTCGCAGACGCCCACGCCGACATCCACGCGCATGGTGACACGTCTTCGGAACCCTGACAGCAAGCTGAGCCTGCAGAGAGTCCAACAGGGCTCAGCATCTCAGGATAACGGCAGGGCTTCCAAGGAGGTGGGGGCCGCCTCGCACCTCTTTTATTTTTAATGTGTTGCGCCTGTATTCATTTATAAAAATGAAATCTGCTGTCTCTGTTTGCTACATTGACATTAGCTACCGTTAAATGTGTTCAGCTTATTATAGGTTATGAATTCAATACCTGTTCAAACTGTCTGCCAAGAATATTGTTTGGTAATATGGTATACCATGTAGGATTGGCTGGTATTGTGGTAATATGGTATACCACGTAGGATTGGCTGGTATTGTGGTAATATGGTATACCACGTAGGATTGGCTGGTATTGTGGTAATATGGTATACCACGTAGGATTGGCTGGTAATATGGTATACCACGTAGGATTGGCTGGTAATATGGTATACCACGTAGGATTGGCTGGTAATATGGTATACCACGTAGGATTGGCTGGTAATATGGTATACCACGTAGGATTGGCTGGTAATATGGTATACCACGTAGGATTGGCTGGTAATATGGTATACCACGTAGGATTGGCTGGTAATATGGTATACCACGTAGGATTGGCTGGTATTGTGGTATACCACGTAGGATTGGCTGGTAATGTGGTATACCACGTAGGATTGGCTGGTAATGTGGTATACCACGTAGGATTGGCTGGTAATGTGGTATACCACGTAGGATTGGCTGGTAATGTGGTATACCACGTAGGATTGGCTGGTATTGTGATATGGTATACCTTGGTATTTGGGGTATACTGTGGATTTTTGGGTATACCCCAGAATTTTTGCTCAGTGAAATATGTCATAGGGATACCAAAATACCAGAAAAATGTTGCTTTTGAAAATGCTGCCAAAATGCCATATATCGCAGTATGATATAAGGATGGAATGACGGTATGAGAAATTAGATACTGCCCAAGCATAGTATATCTATGTACATCTTTGTCTGTTGAAGAAAAGCCAGCAGAGTTTGCATTTCTCCAGGTGTCCATTTTTGGTTCCCTGGGGGATCCTGCCAGCACCAATGGTTCCAGGAAGGACTCTGGAGTGAAGGAAAGCGCTGGTTTCAAGTTGGGCCAGGAGGGCAAGTACCGGGTCTTTCAGAACCAATACAGTAGTAACACACTGGCCCTAAACAAGCACCAGCACCGTGAGGACCATGACAAGCGGCGGCACTTGACCCACAAGTTCTGCATGAGTCAAGCGGGCGAGTTCAAGTGGAACGGCTCGGTGCATGGCTCCAAGGTTCTCACCATCTCCACGCTGAGGCTGACCATCATCCAACTGGAGAACAACATTCCTGCCCCCTTCATGCACCCCAACTGGGCCTCTCACAGGTATACCAGGGAACCTTATGGTCACAGCCAGCATCCTGCCTAAAGACAGTTCATTGACTAATCAGGTATCGGCCCATCCAGTCAAACCTTCATTCCGATTGGCTGGCAGGTCAAACTGGATTAAGGCGGTGCAGATGTGTAGCAGAGCTCGGGAGTTCGCTCTGGCCCTGTCCATCCTGGAGTGCGCCATCAAGCCAGTGGTCATGCTGCCTGTGTGGAAGGATGCTCTGGGACACACCAGGCAAGAAACCTGTGTTCATCTGGGTGATTAGCTAATGCAACGCTGATGAGTCTCTGCACCAGATTTCTCTCCATTCACTAAATCAGTGTTTCCTAATCTGGTCCTCAAGCACTCAGAGAGTCCATGTTTTTGTTCTCTCCCAGCTCTCTACCAGGAGGGAGCAAAAATTAATGCTGTCTGACAGGAAACTGAGAGGGAGTAAAATCATGGACCGTCTGTTGGTCCCTGAGGACCGGGTTGGGGAATACTGCACTAAATCATGCATTCTTCTCTTTAAGAGAATACATTCCTAGACTTTATCTCCTAACATGGCTTTTGCAGCAAGTACCCTGTGTTGAATGCCTCTTGAGTACCACTGTGAATGAATGTGTCATTTTGGCCGTTTCTTGCTACAGGTTACACCGGATGACCTCCATTGAGCGGGAAGAGAAGGAGAAGACGAAGAAGAAAGAGAGAAAGCTAGAAGAGGAAGAGACTATGCAGCAGGCCACCTGGGTGAAATATACCTTTCCCATCAAACACCAGGTATGTCGTGCTTTCACCCATCTGTGGCGGAAGTCTGATTTCTACTGAGATGCCTTGTAATATGTAGAATCGTTACCCATTATTTTGCATGCTGTTATTCTCCAAATCTGTTATTCTCCTGACCACTTATATAGTCCCTGGGTCCTATCCCAGACAGCACAGGGCATCCAGCAGAGGCACGCCATGGATACTGCATCTTAGCTTTTACTGAGATTGCAGTTATTACATATAAATAATCCTCCTGTCTGTCCATATGTGAAGGTTTGGAAGCAGAAGGGAGAGGAGTACCGGGTGACAGGGTATGGAGGCTGGAGCTGGGTCAGTAAGACCCATGTACCTCGCTTCGTTCCCCGGCTGCCAGGCAACACCAACGTCAACTATCGCAAAGCTCTGGAGGGTCAGTCTCATCCTGCTGCTTTTCCACACTAGCAGTTCTTTGTTGAACATGAATATAGTAGCATTTCTTTCTGGATTGTGCATTTTAATGTTTGGGGTTTGTTGGCCTCTCTGATTCTTATTTCAGCTGCCAAGATCAAGCAGAGCGCAGAGTCTGACCCAGACACTGCGTCCAGCCCAGATGTGAGCATTGAACAGAGGGCTAGCCCCATCAAAGACTCTGCGGCAGGCGAATCGAAAAGGGAAGAGGACCGGAAGTCTCCAAGGGGATCTCCTGAGAGCCCCATATCTGGCAAGAAAGAAGAGGGTGGAGAGGGTGTGGCTGGGCTGTCAAGAGATGAGCCCCTAGACAAGATAGATGTCAAGGCTGAGGGGCAGGCTGGAGAGACCACCGAGGCACGAGCAGAGGGGCCGGAGGCTGAAGGAATGGACACTGGCATCTCCAACTCCAAATGCATTGAAGAAAATGGTACCTCCTTGCATATGGTGATCAAATGTTTTGGTCATCTTGACTTAAGTTTTGATACCAACGATTCTCTCTTTCTCTCTCTCTCTCTCCAGGAAAAAGTGAGACTTCTAGCACGTCTCCATTGGATGTTGATGCAAAGAAGGAGGAAGACAAAGGAGACGTGGTGGAGAAGTTCTTCTGTGCTGATGTGGTGAATGTGAGCGAGGGCTTTCAGCTGCGCACCGCCTACAAGAGGAAGGTAAAAGCCTCCAGGCTTGATGGCCTGCTGGAGCGACGTGTCCACCAGTTCACCTTGGAGGAGAAGCAGCGCTACGAGCGATTCAGGGGCCAAACGGCTACACAAGTGGAGTCGGGAGCGGGGGGCCCGGACCAGCATGGTTCGGTAGCGGGTGACGGACAGGTTGGAGTCACTTCAATGAAGGTGGGGAGCCTGGTTGTTCCCTCAGCTGTGAACTCAGGAACTGCATCTGCAGCTGGTACCGAAAAACAAGTGAGTCAGGAGGAAGAGGAAAAACAGTCCAAGGAGTCCTCTGGTCCTGGATCACCAGTGAAGGAAGTTAATTGCCAGTCTAAGCAGGAAGATAGTACATCCCAAAACTCACAAGCGATTGGCAGTCCGAGTTCAGCTTGTAATGATCAAAATGTATCCGAGGATCGTTGTGTGCCTGAATACGAGTCTATCAACGAGAGAAATGGTGGGAGTACGGCCTTGCCGTCGACCATGTCGACACCATCTCCGGAACTTAATGTAGGGTCCTTGAAAGGGACAGACATTTTACCTGGGCTGAACTCTGAGAGTAAATCAGAACTGACTGTGGGGACCCTGGAGTTCTCCAAGTACCAGAAATCTGCGGGAACAGAGAAGGTACATTGTCCTGAAGACTGGAAATTGGGGCCAGTTTTCACTGGGCAGAATGGTGAAGAAAATGGGTGTTTACAGGATGAAAGTATGGACGTTGACAAGAGTGGAGATGATGAATCGGCTGTAAAATCCCAGCTGCCCCTTGGGGTTCAGGTAAATGGGGATGATTCCCTTCAGAATAAGACTCTGTTAGACTGTACATTACCTCTAGAAGCTTCCTCAAAGCTAGACTTTGACAAAGACATTGAGGAAAAGGGAGCTAACCAGAATTCAGGAAATGAGATAAAAGTTCTTCCAGCTCAGGATGCTGTTAAACTACTAATGAACGGGGACCTGCTCTCACACCAGTCATCCTCTCACTCCATTGTCGATAAAAAGAGTAACACAACACTGTCTAATACGGAGTATTCACCTGCTCAAAAGGTTCCTCGTCTGGAGAACAGTGTCAAAGAGCTGGCCTCTTCCTCTGGCACCTTGCTGAATTCCGATGTCTCGTCAGTAATTAGTAGGGCGTCTGAGGAGTGTGATGACACCAAGAAAGATTGTGTGGGGGAGGGGGACGAATCGGTGGCACTGAAGCTGGCCTCGTCAACAGTGCCACCTGCAGGACAGTCCAGCCTCAGCAACAGTGTGTCTCTAAGCAATCACAGCAGTGAGCCCACATCAGTGACCAGTAACGACGAGGCACCAAAGACAACCATCACACAAGTTACCACAACAATGACAACCATCACTACCACCATCTCCAAGGCAGTCGCGGTATCCAAGGATTCTGGTGGCACGCCCGCTGTAGTGTCCATATCAGAAAATAAAGCTCTTTCTATGCTCACTACCACCAGCACTACTGTCACCACCACGGTGACCGGGGGAGGTGCGACCACCATGACCGTGAGCCGGGAGTACTCCACTAAGGACCGGGTCCGACTCCTCAGGTTCTCGCGCTCCAAGAAGGCCCGCTCAGGCACGGCCTTGCCCTCCTACCGCAAGTTTGTCACCAAAAGCAGCAAGAAGAGCATCTTTGTCCTACCCAACGACGAACTCAGGAAGCTGGCCAGGCAAGGGGGCATCCGGGAGGTGCCCATCTTCAACTACAATGCCAAGCCTGCCTTGGACATTTGGCCCTACCCCTCCCCACGACCCACGTTTAGCATCACCTGGAGGTTGGCATGTTGTTTGTGTTGATTTTTCAGATTTTTTTTTTGTTTTTTATTGGCTTTGGCCTTTAGTTGTCTTTACTTCTTCCACTATGGCTAGGAAAGAAGTTCTCAAAGTCAACAAGGTTGTATCTCTATAGGTGCCTTTCAGACCTGCTGACTATCTCTGAATTTTTTTTTTCTCTCAAAATGATGTTGTTGGATACTATCCTAGTCTATCGGTGTTGTGACTTTTAAATAATCGTATGTTGAAATATTTAAAGTGAAAGACTGCTCTTTCATGGTTTCTAACCATCGGTTCCCATGAATCACTGACGCTATAAAACATTGATTGTAGGGAAGATAAAGTATAAATTCTTCTTAGTAGATGTATGAGCTGCAGAGTACAGACTGATCCATAGACCAAAACAAGTATTACGACTTGCTTTCTAGTCCTGCTACAGTGACCTCAGTAGAGTCATGGTTCATTCTGGTAGAGCTGTGCACTTCATGAGTTTCATATTAGATCCACACTGTAGTTCATCCGACCGTTAACTGACACGTTTTCCCGGTGCCCCACGCAGGTACCGGCTCCAGACGGTCCGCTCTCTGGCAGGGGTAAGCCTGATGCTTCGACTGCTCTGGGCCTGCCTGAGGTGGGACGACATGGCCGTGAGGGCCCCGATGCACACTGTGGCTCGCTCGGGTGGGTGATCCCATTCCTCCTGTGCTTCACGGCTCTGAGGTTTCTGGGGGCCGGGCCACGAAAAACCTCTACTCACACGCAGACTGTCCCCCGCTCCTTACCACAGAAACATCAGAGACCGAGATCACCACCACAGAGGTTATCAAGCGCCGAGATGTGGGGCCTTATGGGATACGGTCAGAGTACCTCGTCCGGAAGGTCATCCGCCCCATAGGCGTAGCTGCGTCTCCTAAGGGTGGGCTTTTCTTCTGGATTTACATGATTCTTTGTTCATCAAGCTCCTTTAGCTTTTGATCCACATGTCCAGTCAGTTAGATTTTATAACATTGTTCGAGTTGCTGAAACGGAGATATGAAGAAAACCCATCATTTGGATCCTCACAGTGTATCTGACATGTTTCCTCTCCTGCCTTTGCAACCCCAAAGAAGCTCACACTCCTCAGAGGAAGGGCCTCCGGTCTAGTGCTCTGAGGCCCAAGAAGCTGGATTCGCCAAGGCAGATGGGCCCGGTGGTGCTTGAGAAATGGGTAACAGAGGAAGAACTGGAGCTGTGGGAGATCAGAGCCTTTGCTGAAAGGTAGGGGGTTTAAATTGGACTGCAGTCGAAACCCAAAGCCTTATACACTGAATTTCAGAAAGGCAGGTTCTCTTTGGGGACTCTGTCCCATAATTGTTCCACTACTTTGGTTCTCATCTCAATGCATTGTGTCCTGAGGCATTCTCTGATAGCCGTCTTTTCCTTCCATGGCAGGGTGGACAGGGAGAAGGCTTCTGCGGCGGACCAGGCAAAGGTTAGTGTGCAGAAGAAGGCAGAGGAGTACAAGGCCAACTTGGAGGCTCAGCTTAAGCAGCAGAGATTGGCTGCTCAGCAGGTGGGAAGGCCAGACACACGCTGTGTGCCTCATTGCGACCTTGCAACTTAGCGTAGCCTCCTGGATCAGCCTGCATAGTATACCTGACCTAAGCTAGCAATGAAGCAACAAAGTCTGGAGGCTCCCTAATGATCTTGTGGTGCTTGGCAGTATAGCTGGCTCTGCTTGGTAGGAAATAATGGGTAAGCAGACCTGATAGATGAAGGCTGCTTGTACTTATGAACTCAGGCATTGAGGCCTAACCCACAAAGCCACATGTCACCCCCACAGACATCTTTACCTGATGTCCTATATTCACTTGTGTGAATTATTTTTTGAGGCGACGCCATGCATTAGTGCCATGCATTAGTGCCATGCATTCTCAGTATCCAAACGTTTGAACTCCTGTGTTCCAGAAACGCCTGGAACTGCAGAAACCTGCCTCCGGTAGTGCCACACCAGTCTCCACCCCACAGAAGGTGCTGGTGGGCTCCTTGACGGGTGCCGTCACCCCCGGCTCCAAGCTGGTCCTGACCTCAAAGGTGGGCTCCCCCGCCGTCACCTTCCAGCAGGGCAAGAACTTCCAGCAGACATTCGCTTCCTGGGTCAAGCAAGGTCAGAGCAGCCCAGGTGAGTGTATGTGTGTTCTTGGACTGCAGAAACCGTATACACAAGGTAATGGGACTAGTTGACTTCTTATGGTTACGCTTGGTAATCAAAAGGCGTACATAACTAACGATGGACACAACAGTTATTTTTATTTGGACAAATGCAGTGACCCCAGAGTTTCCACCTCTTCTACAGTCAATGCCACTGCCATCTCCACTGCATCCACGAGCTCGACCATCTCAGGACAGACTTTGCAGGTGTCAGGCACATCGGTATCAGTGGCTGGAAAAGTTCTCTCCCTACCGGCCAACAGCAAGATCGTGACTGTCAATGTACCCAGTGCACAAGGAGGTAAGGTCCTCAGAGGTGTGACCTTTGACTGTTCCACATACAGATTCTACAATAGAGATGGAGAAATAATGAGTGTTTCTCCATACCAGTAACACAAAGATCATACTTGTGGTCTTTGTAAGACCAGTCTTTCAAACCTGCCTCCCAAAAATGAGCTTTGGGTGTGGTGAATCATGGGGTTGATCTCGTCTGGTGAGGATGCAACCGATATGTCCTTGATTTTTGGGCCGGGGCAAGAATGACATCTGGTGATTTTTACCCTCCTCTGTACTTCTGTTCTTGAGTATTAGAACTGGTCTTCGGCAATGGAAGGTCAAACGGGTAGACGAGAACACAAATACGGTCAAGTATTCATGTTGAGAAACACGCTTTGTTTCCATGGAACTAAAGTGGGATGAACTAGCAATCAAATCCAGACTGATGTCAGTTTGTGTCCCACTTGGGGATTCAGTGTAGTACCCCCTTTAACAAGCAGTACCCCTGTGTGATTGGTATAGTAATGTATCTAAGTGAAAGTAACGTGACTGGTTGCCATGGTCACCAGGCATGGTACAACAGAAGGTCCTGGGCATCATCCCATCCAGCACCACCGGTGGCACGCACGGCTTTACCTCCATCCAGCCGCGAAGTACGACCGTGGGCCTCCGGCCCGGAGCAGTGCCTGCGCCACAGGTTTGAGGCCTCCCACCGTCCCAGGCACTCTGAGCAAAGTCCCCTTAATTATGAGAGGCCTTCTTATAAAGTAATACGATGATGAATTGTTCCAGTACTGCAGCTGGACTTTTGAGTCCGTGTCAACTGGAGTGTTTGTCTGAGTGCCTTGACTCCTCCCCAGATGGTCCCGGGTGGTGCTCAGATCCGGCCCGGTATGGCAGTGATCCGAAGCCCCCTGCAGCAGAGTACCGGTCTGAATAAGACGATCATCTCCACCCCGCTGGTGGTCCAGCCTGGTCTCCTTCCCACTGGTAAGTCCAGTATCAGTGTGGCTGGGGTCTCAGATTGCGTAATTTGGCTGGTTGCGCTTGTGATTCGGCTGGTCACGTTATTGACGCATCACTGCACACCAGGCCAGCTTGTCCGGGGCGCTCCATGTTCCCCGGCCACCTCTGCGCAAAGCACACCCCCTCGGCCCCCCGCCATGACATCTGCAGCCTCCACATCCCCAGGCTCGGCTCCCCAGACCCCCCGACCCCAGCAGGGGCAAGTCAGACTCACCCTGGCCCAGCTTACCCAGCTCACCCAAGGTGCACAGGTGAGGAGGGCGTGGGGTGGGTCTCTCTGTCTAAGGATGTATTCGCTTTTCGCTAATGTCGCTCTTCCACCCCATCAGGTACTGCACTTTTGGCACGTTATTTTCTGTACTTTTCCTTTTCCATTTACTTCTGGACGAGTACTAGTTCAAAAGTTCAAGTACCAGTACCTTCCAGTTTCAGTACCAGCTGGGGTACTTTTTTGGTATTTCGGTACTTTGGTGTGGGACTTGAAAACACTTTGTTTCAGTTGGTTATGCAAATAGCCTTCATCTGAAAAGTAATACAACCGCCGTTTCGGAAAAAGTTATGATTATCGATGTAATGCTACGTTCACACTGCGAGCGGCGAGAGCGTCAAAGCGACCGGAAGTCATTCATTCTCTATGGGAGGGAGCGTCGGGAGGCGTCGAGGAGCGGCGCGGCGCGGCGCGTTGCGATCTGGGCGGTGGGAGCGTCAGACAGAAGTTGAATCCAGTCAACTTTATGGTAATGAGCTGTGACGCGGTTGGGCGGCAACCAATGGGAATGTAGAGATGTTCCGCTAAAGAGAGCGCCGCAGAACATAAGCGTGTAAACTTTTGTTCCGACCCAACCGTTCCTAGGCACAATGGAGGAGAGACTTATTATTGCTCTGGCCGGGTACCCAGTTATATATGATGTGTCTCTGTTTGCATACAGGGACATAAATAAAAAAAAATGAGGCATGGACCAGAGTGTCCGAAACAATCGGTGTTCTAGGTGAGATGGTGAAGTGCATAATATATTTTTTTGTGAAAAAGGAAGGAGATCAGTAGTAATTTTGGCGCCATAGCAGAGAAAACAGTGCAAATTGTCGGTAATGTTAAACCTATTTATAGCATTAGTGTTTGTCAAAACATAATTATGTGTTTTAGTAGAACTGTCGTGAAACATTTTAAGTACTATTTATGTTAACTAAAGAAACATAAAGCACAAGTAACTACTTGGCGATCATCCATTGTGATCCAAGGTAAATTTGAAAAGAAGCGCTACACTATTATAGGTAACATTTTCCCTCCAGAACGCTTGATTTTAAGTGGGAATGCAAATAACTGGCTCACAACAATATTTATTTGACAAATTATGTCCTATCAGGAGTCGGTGCAAAGATATAAGCTACACGTTTGTTTGTTTTGCGACCCCTTTAAAAAGTTCTCAGAGCCTGGCATTCTGAGCGGCCTTGTCCCCGCCCACTCTATGACGTCAGAGAGCGTCTCCGGCGTTGGGTAGCGTCGCGTTCAGGGCGGCGGGAGCGACGGCTGGAGTCTTTGACGCTCGCAGTGTGAACGTAGCATAAGAATTGCTCGTGCTGAACATCGCACATCATCCAGCCCTATTATATCCTACAGCCATTTTTCAAAATCAGTACAAAATACCTCGCCTTGTGATGTCATCCAGCTCCAGAACCAGTTTTTATGGCAGTGGAAAATCAACAGCTTGAAGTACCAAAAGTACAGTACCTGGTGTGGTAGAAATGCTCCCTAAAACTGTTCACACATGTGGTTCTTGCCGGTATCTATCAGGGAGGAGGCCAGGGCCTGACGGTGGTGATCCAGGGTCAGGGCCAGACCACCGGCCAGCTGCAGCTCATCCCTCAGGGGGTCACCGTCATCCCAGGACCAGGCCAGCAGCTCATGCAGGCCGCCATGCCCAACGGCCAGCTCCAGCGCTTTCTCTTCACGCCGGCTCCCCCGACCACGCCCACCACTGTGGCCACGCCCACTGCTGTGCCCACACCCACCACTGTGGCTGTGCCTGCCCCCACTACAACAGCCGCACCCCCTTCCGCCGCCACGCCTTCAACACCAGGTGATGCCTCTTGCCACTTCATTACCGAAACAGAGGACGATTCATTCCTGTAGTCCTTCCACCATATTTACGGCTTAGATCAGTGTTTCTCAATCAGGTCCTCGAGGTCCCGCAACATTTATGCTTCCTCCCAGCTGTCGGCCAATCAAAAACACAGAATTCCTGGTTCAAATGTATCTGGAGCTGGGTAGGTGCAAAAATGGGGGTCCCTGAGGACTGGGTTGAGAAACATGGCAATATAGTTTCAGTATTCTTCTTCATGTTGCAAAGAGACGCAGCTAGGGTTTGATCAAATACAACTTTTCACTTGAATTAACATTAATTAGTCCTGTTAGCTTAGCATGTTAGCATGTGACATGGCTATCTGTTTTGCTCTGCAGCAGTGCAGCCGGAGCAGAAGCCCACGCAGTTGCAGCTCCCGGTGCAGAGCCCGCCCTTGCCACAGACACCACCTGCCCCCCAGGCCTTGCAGCCGGCTGCTCCTTCTACCCAGGCAGACCCTCTTGCTGCCCCCCCGCAGATGGTCGCCCCAAACCTGGCTCTCACATCGGCCCCTCCGCCTCTGCCCACTACGGCAGCGGTCCCGCTTCCTTCCACTCAGATTCAGGTGAAGGGTGTCCTGGCTGCCCCCACCCCAGCACAAGCCCCCCTAGGCCAGCCTGGCCTTGTCGTTATGCGGCAGGCTCTCCCCCAGACCCCCCTGCACCTGGGTCTCCGGCTCCAGCCCCAGCAGATCCGGCCGAAGCAGCCCATCCCAATCCAGCCGGGACCCGGGCTGGGGGCCACCCAGGCTGCCAGTGGCCAGAAACAGCCAGAGGTTCGGCAGGAACGAGGAGGCAGCGTCAAGCTGCAGGTGGGGGTTACCATGACAACCACATCACTCTGCATGTCACGTCTCTGATTTCATGACCATAATCATACAATTTGTCTTTTTATTACTGGCTGTACATTTTGGTTATGAGGTCATATTGTTAGTCTTTTTACATTTATAGATTGACTGGTTTTTTAGTCTTTAAATTTATTTTATACTGTGCTGTTGATGTGCGATGTGTCCCCTGCGCTCTGCTACAGCCGAACCTGAAGACGGAACGCGTGATGGAGCATTTAAAGCAGAAGTCAACTTGTTTAGCTGATCAGGAGGACGCTCAGAGGTATGAGCATGGTGGGCCTGCGAGCTGCATCGTTAGCCTGTGCTTTTCTGGGGTAGTAACTCTGGGCAATATGATCTCAAATCAATATCATGATTGAACATTTTACCTTGATCTAATTAGCATTGGCAAGAGTACGTCGATTTAGAGGTTCTGAATGTCGGTTTTGATTAATTTTCTATTAATTGCCTAGTCGTAATCTGGTCACATTACACTTAAGCTTTTATCCAACGTGTTAAATGTCAGAACATCCAGAACAAGCTGTTAGTTTTCTAGTACAGTGTTTCCCAAATCGGTCCTCGGGGACACCCAGACTCCACTTTTTTGCTCCTACTAAGATCTGGGAGGGAGCAAAAATGTGGATTGTCTGGGTGTCCCCAAAGCCAGTTTGGGAAACATTGGTCTAATAGACAACTAAAGCCTAGATAGCTCATGTCCACAGAGACAAAGCAATTGTAGTCTATTTAGTTTGGTGATCTACGTTGTTAAACTGTTAGAAGCTTAAGAACTGACGTTATCACAGAAAGGCGACAGAATTCCTTTATTACCCAAGATGCTATGCGCAGTGCTATGCTGTTGGATTGTGTTGATATGTTGTCCCCCCCCCACACACACACACACACACACACAGAATGATCGTGTGCAGCCAGGTGATGAAGTTCATCCTGGACAAGATCGAGAAGGACGAGAAGCAGGCGACTCGCAAGCGGAGGCGGGATGAGGCCGGCGAGCCGAAGCGCAGTAAGCAGAGCTCCAGCCGGCTGTCGACGCTGCTCTTCAAGCACAAGGAGCTGCTGAAGGCCGAGATCCTCCAGAAGAGGGCGCTGCTGGACAAGGATCTGCAGCTGGAGGTCCAGGTGAGCAGCTCTGAGGAGTGTAGACCGCTGCTGGACGTGCTTCCGAAGACTTACAACGTTGCGTATCTCGGCCACTGTGACGTAGAATGTTCCGTTTGTTTCTAAATTGCCTGATGAGTGAGTCAGTGAGTGATAGTTTGCTTGGCCTGTGATGGACTGGCATCCTGTCCAGGGTGTACCCCTGCCTTGTGCCATATGCTGTCCCCAGTAAACTTCAGGACCCCTGACCCCTCATTGCCCTATATTGGGTAGAAGGATTTGGAAGATGGACTCATGGATATAACTTTTGGGTTGTAAGTCTGTCCTTAACCGTGATGCTGCAGATGGAGGGTGGAGCTTGTTTTAGTTTTAACAAGCTTAGACTTATGCAGCTTCCATGGCAACGGCCTGGAAGACAGGGAGGACGCACGACCACCACTAGGGGTGCTATTTCTCTCCCTTCCAGGAGGAGCTGAGGAAGGATCTCACCAAGCTGCGTAAAGAGAAGGACAAAGCACAGGCTGGCGTGGCCCCCGCCCCAGCAGCCGCGCTCTCCCCTAGCCCCACCTCGCCGACCCTCTCCTCTCAGAAGCGCAAGCGCGACGATGACCGGGACCATGCCAAGGCCAAGAAAAAGAAGATGATCTCCGCTACCTCAAAAGATGCCAGGAAGGACACCAAGCTGTACTGCGTCTGCAAGACGCCCTACGACGAGTCGAAGTAAGGCTGCAACGTCAACGATGGCGTCTAACGTCGCGTTATTGCCAAGATTTCATCATTGTGGGTTGGAAACGGAGTTTCCGCATGGACGTTCAGTCAGTTCCCTTGGGCTGATGTGAAGTGGGCTTTCTAATGGAGGATGGGAGGATGGGAGGATGGGAGGATGGGAGGATGGGTGGATGGGAGGATGGGTGGATGGGAGGATGGGAGGATGGGTGGATGGGAGGATGGGAGGATGGGTGGATGGGAGGATGGCCCAGCCGGTGACGCATCCTCATGTCGGCCGTGTCCGGCCTGCCTTTCAGGTTCTACATCGGCTGTGACCTCTGCTCCAACTGGTTCCACGGTGAGTGCGTGGGGGTCACGGAGAAGGAGGCCAAGAAAATGGACGACTACGTCTGCAGAGAGTGCAACCGGGCGCAGGAAGGCCAGACGGAGGAGCTGTACTGCATCTGCCAAACGCCATACGACGAGTCGCAGTAATTACCACGTTTCATTCTGCATTCACTCTACGTACTGCATATACGCATGTTTATCCTACATGTTTGCTGCAAGCACGTTTTTTCCTATATGACTGTATTATAATGTAATAGCATTTCTGCATTATACTCCTGTGTAATGTATTAGTGTTTGGTTTCAGTTTATAGTAGTACAGATGTTCCCCGGATTGCGATCCCATAAATCTATTGTACGGCTAAAGTATCGGAAGGTGAACATGCTTTTTAGTACAGTACACCTAACCTAACAAACATCATAGCATCACATAACATCCCATCTCTCTCGAACGTCATCTTTCCTGGGGCTTTCCTTCATCAGATTCTACATCGGCTGCGACCGCTGCCAGAACTGGTACCACGGCCGCTGCGTGGGCATCCTGCAGAGCGAGGCGACACACATCGACGAGTACGTGTGCCCGCAGTGCCAGTCCACGGAGGACACCATGACCGTCCTCTCACCGCTCACCGACAGAGACTACGAGGGCCTGAGGCGGATTCTGCGCTCTCTGCAGGTACACCGTCATGGGCTGGACCGGTCTGGCGTCTGCCGGCTTGGGAGCTGATCTTGGGGCCGAGAGCTTCAGCACTGAAATATCAAATGTAGCCGTAAGATTTATGAAACCCTTCACCAGTGTTTCTCAACATAGACCTTAGAGACTCCCAAAACTGTATTTTATATTCTTAGGCTAGATGTTATGTTTGAAAGACTTCTATGTTATTGTACAGCTATGAAAGACCCCTTAGTACAGAAAATACCATTGGTTACCGGGGGTGTTGCTGGAGATTTTGGACCTCATAAAAGGCCATCACACTGGGCCCCCAGCTCAGACCAGTACAATTTTGTTCAACTTTTTGAAGGTCAAAGTTACTGACCAAAATTGCTACGTTTAATAGTAAAAAATTCATTTTGGTGCAACACTAGCCAGCAGGGGCAAGGTGGGGGAGGGGTAGTTTGGACGATTCCAAGGGCCCATTACTTAAAATGAAAGGTGTTTTACGCTGAAGTACATTGAAGGTTAAAGGGAAAAATTCAGTTTTTGACTTTTTCAACCGGATATTTTCGATTGCCGAAATTTTGGTGCGTCACTACTATTGGTGTCTTATAAGCCAGTGTGGGCTGGGTGCAGAATGCGCAAGACACAGTAATGAAATATTCATTCATTCATTCATTCATTCAACCAACATGTCTAAACCAATCAATCATCAACACTGAACGCATTGGAGAGGGAGCTAAAGTGGGCTGTCTGAAGGTCCCGAGGACCGGGGATGAGAAACACTGGCCTAAACATTCGGTAGTAATGAACAAAGTGGACCTAATGTCCAGCAATCACATCATCTCTGGGTTTCGTGCGAACAGCTAATTGTGAATATCAGGATTCTGCAGGTGTGGCTGAGTAGAGTAAATGAAGGGCCCAGAGTAGAGTAAATGAAGGGCCCAGAGTAGAGTAAATGAAGGGCCCGGAGTAGAGTAAATGAAGGGCCCGGAGTAGAGTAAATGAAGGGCCCGGAGTAGAGTAAATGAAGGGCCCGGAGTAGAGTAAATGAAGGGCCCGGAGTAGAGTAAATGAAGGGCCCGGAGTAGAGTAAATGAAGGGCCCGGAGTAGAGTAAATGAAGGGCCCGGAGTAGAGTAAATGAAGGGCCCGGAGTAGAGTAAATGAAGGGCCCGGAGTAGAGTAAATGAAGGGCCCGGAGTAGAGTAAATGAAGGGCCCGGAGTAGAGTAAATGAAGGGCCCGGAGTAGAGTAAATGAAGGGCCCGGAGTAGAGTAAATGAAGGGCCCGGAGTAGAGTAAATGAAGGGCCCGGAGTAGAGTAAATGAAGGGCCCGGAGTAGAGTAAATGAAGGGCCCAGGTGACACGTGCTCAGTGTGCATCATGAACATATCGCTTGGCAGGCTCACAAAATGGCGTGGCCGTTCCTGGAGCCTGTGGATCCCAACGACGCCCCAGATTACTACGGTGTCATTAAGGAACCGATGGGTATGTGCAAGATCGGTCTACAGTGTCGTTTGTCGCAAACTTAAGGAAATTCTTTCCCTCAAATCCAGTCATAAACAAATACAGCGCATTACGCTTGCGTTGATGTGCCATCCTTCTCTGGTGTGGTTCCCGCTCCCCTCTTCTTCCAGACCTGGCTACGATGGAAGAGAGAGTACAGAAACGGTATTACGGCAAGCTGACGGAGTTTGTGGCGGACGTGACCAAAATCTTTGACAACTGCCGCTACTATAATCCCAGTGACTCGCCCTTCTACCAGTGCGCGGAGGTGCTGGAGTCCTCTTTTGTACAGAAACTCAAAGCTTTCAAAGCCAGCAGGTAAGTAAAGGTTTGTCGTTCCGCCCACAGCCCTCAGGTCTCCCCCCGTCTCTCGTCCATCTTCCTGCCTGCGCTCCATCTCACTGGCATGGCACTAAGCGCCCGTAGTACATTTCCTTATCTCCCGCCTTCCTCTGAGGCGGGTCATCGTGTTGCATAAGCGGCTTTCCTTAACACCTGCGTTGAGTGTCCATGTGTGTGCCGCATGCATTTATTCACGACATCCATTGTCTCTCTTTCTTGCAGATTGTGACGTCGTAAGTGACGTCATAGCTGGAATCTAACCTGGATGCTGGGGGTCACTGTATCGTTTAAATCATGGAATCTGCTGTTCTGTGGACAGCATAAATTCTATAGGGTTTGCTTTCTGGGGGCATGGAGAAACCAGAGCATTTAAATTAAAATCCAGTCGTTTTGCAATTAGCCAAATGCCTGATATGCCTAGTGAGCATTGTGGTTTTGGCAGCCATATTCCCAAAACAAAGTGAAGTGGAATTGGTGACTTTTTTTTTTTTTACACTGTTTTACTACCTGTGACAAAGATGACCTCTAAATATAATGTGAATCCTTATACATGCATGTAATATGTTAGTAAACAAGCACTTGGATCAGAATGCTACTTTAAAGCATTGTTGGTTTTTATTTGAGGGTCCATTTGTATTCACATTTGTTTAAATATATATATAAAATATGAATATTTAAAAAGATTTTATTGCGAGAGATATGTAAATTAAGTTTCAGATTTGCTGCGCCCTTTCCCATAGCATTCAGTTGTCTCAGCCCTAAAGCTGATTCTGTTCATGTATAGACGATTTGATAGCAACATTTCTGCTCTTCTGCTCGTGGGACTTTGACTTACACAACCATGCTCTGAGGGCAGAAGGAAAAATTGTAGAGGAGGTGGGATCAAGACATGTGATTGGTTGGTCCCGCCTCCTCTAGTTGCTTGTACCCACCTCTTCTGCTGTCTGATTGGTTCAGAGAGGTAATCAACTATTTTCCTTCTGCCCTCAGAACATTTTCGTGTAAATAAAACTCCCATGAGCTAATCTTCTCCTAAAAGCGTTATGCTTGTCCTTATAGGGTCGTTTTAAATTGTGACTTGGCCCTTCTGGGGAGGAACTTTTGGCCAGTTTGCGTGTATAGTGAGAAGGCATATTCTCTTAAATCCTTTTGTGAAGGATTGTTTTATGGTTAAAGAAAAATCAATGTTTCAAGTTAGCATTTCCAAATCTGGTTCTCAGGGACCCTCAGTCAGTCAGGGAGCAGGGAGGGAGCAAAAATGTGGACTGTTTGGGAGGGAGCAAAAATGTGGACTGTTTGGGAGGGAGCAAAACCAGGGACCGAGTGTGGGTCCCCGAGGACTGGATTGGGAATCACTGCTTTAAATAATACAAGTGGCACCTCATGAGTCTTCTTCCAGCTTTACAGTACCAAGTGGTGTTCTTGTTTACTAAAGGTGCACGAAGTGTTGATCTTTTTCAGAAGCTTGCAGTGCCTTAGCCGTTAAGCTTGACGCCTCTGCATCCTGTCATGTATGTTTTTTTTTTTTGTTTTTTTTTTTGGCCAGTGTGAAAAGTTTAATAAAATGTTAAAGGCTCCTCAACTTTTTTTTCCCCCCTTTTTCTATATTCTGTAGGTCTCATAACAACAAACTACAGTCTCCAGCTTCTTAGAACAGGGTGTTTCTTTGCTGGGGGGTTCTGCACGTTTAAAACTTGTGCCTGGATGCGGTCTCCAGCCAGCCAGCCCCCCCCCCCCCGTCCCCTGCGCCTCGTTACCCCCAAAAGGAAGCACCGGACCCACAAACGGTCTTGCGGTTTGCTGCCTCAAGGACGTGGTTTGTTGTGGGGGGGGGTTCAGAATGCGATGTGTGGGTGTCGGCTCCATGATGGGACAAGTGGAACAAAAGTGGTTTTGTTATGGAGAATCGCCCCAACCCCAAAAGTACAGACGTTCATAGACGTTCTCATCAGGTGGGGTTAGGCACACTTTTGGTTTTTATTTTGTTTTATATATATATATATTGGACTGTTAAACGGAGGATATGGTGCAGTGTATATCCTTTTTGTACCTCACAGAAGAGTGGAAAACATACATTCTGAGAACTACATTTACGATGTAGCAGTGTTTTTGATCCCCCCCCCCCCAACCCCTATGTCTTCTAATTCTTATTTAGTGAGATAAAATTTCCATTTATTTCACACAGGGTCGCTTTAGTTAAAACGGTGTCCCCCCCACACTCCTCCCCCCCAACATCGCACTTGTGGCGTTGAGCTTCTGAATAACACCAGGCAGGAACGCTAAGAAGACGAATACACTTAAATCCCTGTACTGTACAGATGGACTGAAAAGAAGCTAAAAAGCAGTGTGTTTGAAGGCATTCTGTTTGTACAACCTGTCAGATACTGAATTTTGTGCTTTTTATTTTTTATATTACAACTCAAGAAATAATGTACTAATTAAAGAACCTAATAAAACGGAAGGCAGAGCTCCACTCGGCATAAGCTGTCTACGTTTTTAAGAATTCATTTATTTGTGCCTTTTTCTGAAATCGCTAAAGAAGAATATGAAATTGAAAAAAACAATGATATTGCACCCTAATTAAATATTATCTAACTTCTTTGGGGGTCTTTGAAAAAGAACAAGAATTTTATACTTCCTCTTTGATCTTTTTATGATGTATGCTATTCAAGGTCTCAATTGTGTGTATGCTAGTGCTTCAGTTGTTTCAGGTTACATGGTATCATCTTTTGGTCAAAACCTTACCCAAGAGTAGCTCAACAATTTACTTTACGTAAAGATTGTTTGGTTAATCATTCAGTCAGTTCTGTGAGTTTTGCGTTTGGGCTGCCATGTGCTTTTGCCAGCATAGAAAGTTCAGCAGCGTATAGTGTACAATTTTAAACCCTATACCTACATTTCTGAGTCCTTTAGAAGCGTGAACCAACCCATCTCAAAATGTTTGTGAAGAATCGAAAATTCCTGTCTTGCTGTAATGTATGGGCAAAAACGTCCTATTGCAGTATTTCCGCTTTCTGCTCGATTCTTAATACAGCGAAACCATGGAACAATGTGAGGTGTTTCTAAGATTTATTTTTGTTAATAAATAAACGACTTGAAGTCCGACCCAGATGGGACTCGAACCCACAATCCCCAGCTCCGGAGGCTGATGCCTTATCCATTAGGCCACTGGGTCGCTATGATGGTGGTTTTAAAAGAATGTCTTTTAATAACAGTTGCAATTAACAATAGTTCTTTTAACAATTGTAATTTAAATTATGTTTTGACAATAAATCCATTTGTTTCGTGTTGTACCAATGTTTTTGGGCTAATAGTAAAGTAGGTATCTGTATGACTTTAGCCTGAAGGAGGGAAATGGGATGGGTTACAAATTTAGATGACGTATTTTTCGAATGATGCAGTCTCGCGATAGTAGAAGCGTTTCCCTTGACAACGTTTCCGGAGCGTGGTGTGATTTTTCAAAAGAGGCCAATGGGAACACGCTTTCACCTGAACTGACCAATCAGGAGTGGCTGTTGCCGGCAATTTAAAAAAACCTTTTTTCATTTTAGACAGTCACACTTTCTAAACTTGGAGAGCTACCTACCTGCAGTGGTAAGTCGTTAAGTTCTGGAAGTCAGTTTAGATTTTATATAAATTACATCACTTATAACTAGATAATCTGTTTCTTAGTATTTATTATCTAATTAAATTCCCCGTTTAGTATATCTAATTCCCATCTCTTAGACTATCTGGTATTTCTATATCTTGTAGTACAAGAAGAAAGATGCTTCATTGTTGTTATGTTTTCTAAATGTTGTTATTCTGCATCTGTTTAAGGTAAAAAAATATATATATATTAATCCGATTGTTCCGCCTGGTAAATATGTCTGCTGGAAACGAGAACGCCATTCGTCTGAACAAATTTAAGAATAAAGGAAAGGATGCAAACGTAAGTTCCCGTGTACACTTCAATAGTGCCGAGTATGCTTGCTTATGAAATCGATACGCTGGATTGTTTACAAGTTTTAGTTTTGTCTTTCGGCAGGAACTGCGGCGTAGGCGAATCGAAGTCAACGTGGAACTCCGCAAGGCGAAGAAGGACGAGCAGATTCTTAAACGGAGGAATGTCAGCAGTTTTCCGGATGAGGCGACATCCCCGCTTCAAGAGAAGAGTCAAAACAAACAGGTTAGACTAATTCACGCTAAGTTAATTAGGTGGCACAGCATGATCGAATGAGTACGGTTCTTTAAAACGCGACCTATACTAATTTAAAATTACAGGCTGCCCAGCACTGGACCGTGGATGAGATTGTAGCTGGAGTTAACAGCAACAATCTGGATCATCAGTTGCAAGCCACGCAGGCAGCCAGGTAAAATTTTCTTAAGCAACTTTTATCCAGTGCTAAAATTATTCACTGCTCGGTGTGTTTTTACACCTCAATATTTGTCACTGCAGAAAACTGCTGTCTCGAGAGAGGCACCCCCCAATCGACCATATCATCAGTGCTGGGCTCATCCCAAAGTTTGTTGGCTTCCTGGGTGTGGCAGGTTGCCCCCCAATCCAGTTTGAGGCTGCTTGGGCTCTGACCAACATTGCTTCTGGGACATCAGACCAGACTAGAGCTGTGGTTGAAGGGGGGGCAGTTCCAGCCTTCATAAACCTAGTCAGATCTCCGGATGTCCATGTCAGTGAGCAGGCCATCTGGGCTTTGGGTAACATTGCTGGTAAGTACTCTTTACTAAGAAGTTAGTGACACCCTTTGCTATGCTAAAAAATTTATATTGTATCATTGTACTGAGAAAATAAAAGTTTGATGGGACTTGATAAAGCTCATTTGGAAATGCATCCTCCTTTCAGGCGATGGCTCAGCCTACAGAGACAAGGTTATCAAACACGGAGGTGTGGCTGCTCTCCTGTCCCTGCTTACAGTCCCTGATCTCTCAGTGTTCACGGTGAGTTAGAGATATACTTCGGGTTGCAGGGGGGCTGGAACCTACCCCAGGCAGCACAAGGCAGGGGAACACCCTGGGTGGGGATATCTGTCCATTACAAGGCATTTACCTGCACAAGTTAACAGTAACAATTTAATTAAGCAATTTAATGATGCATATGTTTGCATCTTTGGAGTGCAAGAGGAAACCAGAGGAAAGTCATGTTACATGCAGGAGAACATGCAAGCATGTAAACATATAGTCATGCAGGCAGGATTTGTGCCCCCAGCCGTGAAGTCAGGAGGCAACAATGTAATCCACTGGACTCTCCACCCCCCAACTGCTGGGCGGTCATGGTACTGCACTACTACAAAAAGTGAATAATAACTGGAGGGCAGGGGGTTCAACGGGTTAGGATACTGTGCTAGTGACAGGAAGGTCCTTGGTTCAAATCCTAGGGTGGGCAGAGAGATAATCACCGTTGGACCCTTGAACAAGGTCTTTAGTGCCCAGTTCCTCCAGGAACTGGTTGACCCTACTTCCACTGTTTTACGTTGCTTTGGATGAAAGCATCAGCCAAATAAAATTATATTTATTTGGGAATAGATGTATTTCCCATGTTAGAATCACATTTGAATAATGTGATTATTGTTAAATTCAGACATTTTGGATACGGTCCGTCTTTGCGGTTACATTCTGCTGAGAGATATAATGACGTGCCGTTCCCTCACAGCTTGGGTACCTGAGGAATGTCACGTGGACGCTGTCGAACCTCTGTCGCAATAAAAACCCAGCGCCGCCACTGGCTGCAGTTCAGCAGATCCTCCCCACGCTGGTGCGACTCCTGCACCACAGCGACAAGGAAGTCCTGGCAGATACCTGCTGGGCCGTGTCCTACCTCACCGACGGGCCGAATGACCGCATCGAGGTGGTGCTGCAGACGGGCCTTGTGACACGGCTCGTGCAGTTCCTGGGCTCTGGGGAAATCTCCATTATGGTAAGGCTTTCTGGAATCCCTCCTCCTCTAGTGAATAACTGTAATTATTACTAAGGGTTACAGTTGCATGCCTGGATAATTGAGCCCCACATGGCTGTTAATGTAGCTTAGGTGTAGTATAGTTCACTTCCTGCGATTTGATCAGGCTACATGTAGCTAGAGGATCACCTGTTTGTGCATGTGTCACCCTTGCAATTAGAGTCGGTAAATAAAATCTATTAAACGTGGAGATTTACACTGGACAAAAGTACAGCCAGCAGTTAAATGACATCTGGCATGTGTTTGAAAAAACCTTCCAGACCCCATCGCTGCGCTCGATTGGCAACATTGTGACCGGCACGGACGAACAGACGCAGATGGTGCTGGATGCTGGTGCCCTGTCCATGTTTCACCCCCTGTTACGTCACAACAAGAACAGCATCCAGAAGGAGGCAGTCTGGACCCTGTCCAATATTACCGCTGGAAAGGATATGCAGATCCAGGAGGTCATCGATGCTGGCCTGGTCCCGCTCCTTGTAGATCTCCTGCGACGGGTATGTCTCTGCTTCCTGGATGCTGCCATCTTAAGAATAGCATGTGCAATTTCTCAGTAAGGTAGTAGATGGGGCTCAAAATGTAAATTGCTTATTCTTCCTTTTTCTAGGCTGATTACAAGACTCAGAAGGAGGCAGTCTGGGCAGTAACGAATTATACCTGTGGGGGCACTGTTAACCAGATTGTGTACCTGGTTCAGCAGAATGTACTGGAACCACTGCTTAACCTGCTGTCCACTAAAGATGGAAAAACCATCCTCGTCATCTTGGATGCCATCTCTAACATCTTCTTGGTATGTTGGCAGGGTCTGTTCACATCCCACAGAGGGACCATCACTGAAATTAAGCTTAACCTTAGACTTGCGATAAGGAAGGGTTAGGGAATTCTCTGTATTACCCATCTTTTCTGTGGTATTGATTTTTTTAGGTTTAGATTTTGGGTTACAGTTGGCATGAGGTAGCTTTGCAGTTGGGGTTAAGGATGTTGTCATGGGTAACACTTTGATTATGGCTGCTAAGGGTTCTTATTTGGGTTGGTGTTAGTTACCTGCCTTGGTTCTTCACTGTGCATTCTGGGATTTGAGTTATTTACAGCTTTCTGGCTCTCTTTATTTTCAGGCAGGCGAAAAAATCGGAGAGGTCGAAAAGCTGTGTCTAATGATCGAGGAATGCGGTGGACTGGACCGGCTTGAAGCCCTGCAGACCCATGAAAATGAGATGATCTACAGAGCAGCCCTCAACCTGATTGAGAAGTATTTCTCTGGCGAGGTGAGCGACATATGGGACTTGAGACTGACCCAAATGCAGGTTCAAAGCCCATGGAAATGTTGTATGTCAGTAGCTACATTTCTGAACTATAATGTGCCTTAAAGTTATTGATTGGATTACATGTGCATCTGGGGGGGGGGTTGTGTAGCATTTATTAAATAATGGATGCATTTCTTTCCTTTACAGGAAGAGGAAGACCTGACTGTGGCCCCAGAAACTACAGCTGAAGGCTATGCATTTCACATTTCAGATGACAAAAGCACTTTCAACTTTTAAATATGTGGATTGCCTGTTTATTCGCATTAGTTTGTCTTTTATTTGTGTCATAATTCCCTGTACTGTACATAAACAGTAACTAATGTAAATAAACGATTAGAAATTTTCTGTTTATTTTGGCCCAATTAAGTGCACCTTAAGGAATATTAAATGGTACTAGTAAATGGGGAGTGGGCGTCTGGATATTCCCCATTCAAGGGGATTCGGTGGGTTGCGCCGACGCAGTGGCGGCCCTTCTGGAGGTGATGACGTCACTTGCCCGCCGCTCGGCCGCCTGAAAGGATGGTCCGGCCAGGACGACTCCGCGAGTCTTCGCTTGCTCAGTCATCGGAGCTCGGCAGCGGTGGCGCTGCTGCGTTTCGCGTTCCCCGGTCCGATCTGCTTAACTGATGCTGCTGAATGAAGATGCCGAAGGTGTCGGCGACGGCATTTCTCTGTTCGGACGACACGGAACGGCGAGCGAATTAGAAAGCGGAGCTTCGGCGAGTCCGACGGCTGCGTGTTCGTGTGGAGGCGCGCGCGCGACGCTGGCGTGTGTAAATGGCAACGCGGTGCACATCCGGGCCACAATGTCGTGACTCCATTACTGTTTATTCACGGTGAAACTGGCGAAAGACCTACTTACGGGATCATATTGATAATATTCTGCGGCCGCACGTCAAACTGGAAAACGAAGGGACATGTCTAATCAGGGGGTTAGGAGAAACGGACCGGTAAAATTGCGGCTAACAGGTAAGGATTTCTTAAACGTCCAGTGTGCTCACGTCTGCAAATGGATCCTTCCTGCGGGTTTCTTTGTAGCGCTGCAGCTTGCCTTTGGTACATGTTAGGGGGATGAGGGGAGTCCTTGTTGGATTACTTTTCAGAACTGACGTTAAAAAACGTTCTGTGTTTCATTAAGTGCTGAAGATAAGGGGAGAATACCCAAATACGACAAGCTTATATGTCTAGAGACAACTTCACGGGCTGAAGTAACTTCGGGAAAAGCCCCACGGAATCTGTGGCGCCTGGTTTGATGTTCCCATGACGATATAGTGTAACATTAGCTTATAGCGTTTGATAAATACCATGTTTTAAAGTGCGTTTCCCTGGCTAGCTTGCTGATATACTACCCCTATTCTAACCACCCAAGCGTTTAAGTCTTTGCTTCTCGCTACTAGGAATTGTTTATCTTGGCTACAGATTATTTTAAAGATCTCTCTCTTTTAGTGCCATATTCGTGTGTGTGATACCGGTACTTGGCGGGTTTTATTTGTGGGTATTCTTAAATTAACTGCAGTCACATCTTACAACAGATCAAACGGGATGAAAACTGAACGTCGGTGTGACTCCGAGAAGGAAAGAATTGTTTCGTGCGCGTGTAAATCTGGAATTAACATTGATGTCGAGAGTTTAAGATTATGAGCGTGTATATTTCAACAGAATTAATTCACGTGTCGACGTGGTCGTGGTGTGTTTCACCAACGAAATGCGACGTATGGAACTGTCTCCACTGGGTTTGTCTGTTAAAAGATCACGAATGCGTATGAATGGATAAGGGCCAGTCTGTGTCGTGAAGAGGCAATGAATCCATTGAGCATTTAGATCGGTAACTACTTGGCAGTAGAGAATGATATATAATATAAACTGTGTGTTACCGGTGTTTTAATCGCACCTTAACAATCGCCAAATCGAAACTTGCTCGGAAGGCTAGAGTGTCCCGTTTCACCATAAAGCGTTATACGTGTCTGCGCACGCGTGCGTTAACTTGATCTCTTTCAGATGCATGTGTCGGGCAGCAACTGGGGATGGGAGTTTCTGAAGAATATAAAAAGAATAAATTACATCTGATACAATCTTAATTATGAAATTGTGTACAACTATCATCTTCAGGGTTTCCCTCGAAACCTTTGTTACATTGTGTAAAGTATGAAACAAGAAAAGCCTGTATTCCAGGCGAAGAGATCTTTAAGTTTCATAGTTTATGATTCGAGTATCTGAACCAATTTAAATCGGAGCACGTAACCCAAGAAAATACTGAGTGAGGTTTGTCCTTGGAATGACGGGCACAACAGCTTTATTATTTAGGGATTTGCGATTCCATTACATCCTCATGTTAATGGTGTTCATTTTATTTTGAAGACTGTATGGGAAGAGTGTCGTTCTTTCATGCGTAAAAATACATCTCAGATCCGTTACATTCATACGATGCCAACCTGATGAATTACAACCGAAGACTTGAAACTAGCGCTGTGCTCGTCACTCTGTTATAATTCTGTTAATCAATACAGCGAAGCTACATATAAACAGCTGTAGTGGTGATTATTATTATTATTTACTATTATTGCTGAATTAAGATGCGTCAATGATGACTGCTAAAAGTTTGCTATGATAGTTTACTTATTAGACACACAAACATGGGTCCTGTCTGCTCAAGTTCCCAGCCCATGAAGGATGTTGTAATTAACACCCCAACAAATCTGTTGGTAGCTCTCTCACTTCAGTGTATTTCTGCTAATGTACAAACTATTTCACGGTCTGCCAGATGGTTCGTAATTGTGGCGTTGTGCATATAAAGAATACTTTTATTTAAATATAAGCCACTAAAGATAAGAATCGTACCTTGTACTTCGGCTCAGCTTGGTGATGCAGCCACGACATGTAATGAATTATTCAGTCTGAGTGGTGGTGTTCCTGCTCCTGTAGTGGGCTGTCCAGTGATGGCATGTACATTTCAGTTCGGGCCGGATGATGCGAGCGATCTCTGTGAGTACCACTCTTTGCGGACGAGAACTTCAGAGTGAGCAACAGATCGCGAATCTGTTCACTGCGGGTCTAAATATATAAATGTTGTACAGGGCTAACAGTTTCCTTATTCTTTGAGCAGGGGGTGACCTATTTATGCAGAAATGGATCCAGACACTCCAGTGCTATAGGACAAAGCCAGCCTGTGTCGTAGGTTGTTGTATAAAATATTATTTGGGCAATGGCTTTCGTATCCTGAAAAAAATGTTCACTGGCAACGGAAGGGCAATTTATATATGTAATGAAGCTCCTTCATGTGAGTCCGCCATGATGGTGACGTCACCACCACCTGGGCATTGGTGTTGGGTTTAGTGGCCTGATTCCTATGCTTGATGAGTCCTGCTCATTGTGACGCCATAGGTTGGTCTCGGTGTACCACGCCCGTTATGCCTCTTGTTTTTTTTCCCCCCTTCCCTCCGTTATCGTTCGTCATCCATGACTGATGGAGAAACTGACTGACGGTGAGGTTTCTTGGGTAGTGACCGTCAGCTTGGCACCTCCAAATGACCCCCACCCCCCCCCCTACACCCACCCGGCAGCCGCCTTGCTCTCCAGATTGGAAAGCTGATCAAAACGCTCGATGTCAGCGTGACCATTTGAAGGTTCCTGCGCGAGATGCAGGTTTGCTGCTCGGAACAGCAGAGACGGGCAGAGATACACGGACAACCAGGCTGCAGGGTCTCTGGGACGTCAGGATCCGCAGTGACGCCGCCGCCCCAGAGCACCGATTGACCCGCCATTTACGGATATACCACTGACCTATTTTCGCTTTCACACAGTCTTAGCCAGTCAGTCAAAACCAGACCGTGACTACCTGCGTTATCACTATCGCCAACCTCGTGTTCTTCTTGGAAAGTCCCACATTTATCAGTTCTGTTATTTGCAGCTGTCTTTTCCCTGATCTACTGCCAGGAATGGTAGTGTTCTTTTTTGAAAGCACCAGGGGTAAGTTTCCCGAAGCGTTCTTAACGCTACGTCGTTCTTAAGTTCTGTGTTAAAAGATAGAACTAACGAACGACGTAGCGTTAAGGAGGCTTCGGGAAACTCACCCCAGAACAGTGCGTGGATGGTGATTTAGGAGAGTAGAGGTGGGTGAGATGGTCAATATGAGTGTACAGTTTGTAACGCGCACAGATTAACTGTATGTCCTGTGTTTTTTTTTTTTTAAGGGGGTCGAGATGCTAGAAATTAAAATGGCGATCTGTCACCTAATTTTTAAAAGGTGAAGAGAGAGAATGTTCCTTGGCGCCACTATCTGGGGCAACAGCATACAGGTAGCAGGGGCTGCCCCCCGCCCCCCCATTTCTGACCTACTGAAGTGCATGAGAGAAACACCTACAGACTGAGTCTCAAACACCTGAAACTGCGGAGCACACTTTGTTCTTAAGATCACTATTTGTTGACATTTCTGTGCCGTAATGGCCTGCTTCTTGAAAACCTTTTTAAAAAAAAAATAAAAATAAAAATCAGTCCTGTTGGCACAACACTGACCATCTCAGTGATTGTGTCTCTCTGAATATGCTGCGTATTACAGGAAGGAAACGGTATCAAATGGCTGTAATGACAGTAAGTCAGTGTCCCCTCCCTGCCAACTGCGTTTTCGTCGGGACGTTTCCAGCTTGACCGGCTACATATTTTTTTTTTGTGTTGGTTCCTTGCATCGGTGCTGTGATAACAACAGGAGCTGTAACACAATCTCTGCGTAGACGAAACTTAGCCTGTGATGTAACCTTGAGATAGATGGTCAGTTTGTTTTGCATTCATTCAGGCTGTAAATAAAGGCCAGACATAAGAGTGGAGTAAAATCCTTTGACTGTTAAACACGTTTTATTCTATTGTCCTCCTTTTCACTGCCTTAGATGGAGTTACCCCTTTACTGACTCTTTAAAGGAGGGTTTTAGTAAAGTCGAGAGGCTTTTTTGAGTTTTATTTATTTATTTTTATCAAAAGCTAATGTTAAGCATCATATTTAAATGGTTTTAACTGTTCAACATTTTATAGTTATTAATGAAGTTTTTGATTTATTGTCTTTTAATGCTTGTATATTCTCACCGCTAATATATCCCTTAGTTCCCAGCATGGTGTTAAGTCAACATGATCAACTGTAAGAATGGACTCAGTCGTCCTTGCTGTGTGTAATATTTCTGTATGTTTCGCACGAGCCGTCGTTTACCCCAACAGTCACCTGTTGTCACACCTTTTTGACGCACCTCTTGCCTTAGAGGGTGCTCTTCAGAGGAGATTGTGTCGTGACATGCGGATGTATTGTCTGCACGCATTCCATGCATTTTTTGTTTTAGGGTTTCTCCTTTTTTTCCTGTATTAGGGTTTTTAGGTTCCTTGTTGCTCCTAGTAATTTTATTGGGTTCTTTAAAATGCAGATGGAGAAAGCACACTAGCTAAATGTCAGGTGCAGCCACTTGTGCTGAAATAGTTCCTCAGAATTTGGAAACTTCATTCTTCTGTACTGTAAGTGCAAACTCACCGCGAAAGTAAATTATTACCGGTACAAGTAATAAATAGCCCATTGTCTTTGTGTGACGTCTGCATCGTGCCATGGGTCATATATGCAAACTATTGAAAAGTTACACGTGTACAATCTAACGAAGAATAGGTTTGACTCCTCCCATTCTCTGCTGGCTGCCCGCCTGCATGTGGTTCAACTTTTGATGTAATCTTTCAGTTGCAGGTGTAAAAATGGGGATCTACAGGTGGCCAATCAGCACTGTGCTTTGGTCTTATGACTTAGGACAGCATTATAACAGGATTATGAATCAGCAGAGGTGGAGATTTCAGATCCAGAGAGTACAAGTCCAGACCTAGATTTTATTTTTCAACCAACCAGTTGAGTACTCTGTGAAGGTGACTCTTTATACTCAACTGGTTGGTTGAAAGACATTCCGGTCTGGATTTTTTTCTTTCTGGACCTGAAATGTCTGCCTCTGGTTTAAAGCGATACGTAGCCAACATGTGAGTTCATTCATATCCCTTTCCTGAGTGACGAAAATAGGCTTGGCTAAATGACGAACAGAACGAACACGGATATAAACCTGACATCAGCGCATTATTGACGCAGTCTTGTAACTGCTGAGGCCAAATTGATATCCGAATCGATGCATATTTCACTGATAATGTTAAAGCCATATTGCAAGCCATTACTGGTGGTTTAATTTATGGACAGCCTGCTATTTCATAGCAGTACTGATATATTATTGATACCAATGTAGCAAAGCTGCTATCGATCCAGCTATAACCTGTTAGTGGCCCACTATTTCTGGATTAGACTTAGGGAATCTGTTTGCTGCGGAACAGTGCCGTCATGGAACAGCCAGAGCAGTGCTGCCTGGGGCAGGGCATGGGATCCGAGGTGCACTAGGACCTTGGGAAGCACGGGGCGCTTGGCATGCTGAACGTCCACATGCCTGGTTCATTCACAAGAAATTGGCTTATTGCAGGGAAACTGTCACATTATGTCAATGGAGGCTTCTCTGAGTTCTGGTCATTTTTACTTAAAGTAGAATAATGTAATATGACGTGAAGACTCCCCTGTCCTGATCAGATCTGCTGATATCAGGAGGGAAACTAGTGTCAGCGTACAACTTTTTATTTTAATTAGTTTATTCACTAGTTTATTAGTTTTGTTTTTTTATTGAACTTTCGGCCATCGATCACGATGGGATTTCTGATGGGGCTTTCTCAGACCCACAGAGGGATGTCTTTGGGCTCATCCTGAAACGGCGACACATTTTCAAATTCCACTGCGCTTCCTCAATTCCGCTTTTAATGGAAGACGACGCGTTCCTTGTCAAATGCGCCTTCTGATTACTCTGCGTGTCACTGTCCCCACAGCTTTATATCTAATTACCTACTTTTCTGCTCCATTCACTCCTCGGAGGGAAGATGCGTTTTGATGTTTGCTGTATATTTCGGTCAGCTGAAGCGGAATTCGCTGAGCGTGGGGTCCCTGCTCTGTAAACGAGTCTTGGCGGGCCGTGTGCTCGAGGAAGCGTGCCAGCACCAATGGAGGGAAAATCTCCGCCTGCCTTTTGACTTGATGTTCCCGTTGCCATGGTGACGCGGTCCGGCAGCAATGGCATGTGATGGGATGTACACAGGGCATGTGTGTTGGGAAGAATGCCCCACAGGAAAAACAGCTTAACAAATCTCCATTACACTAGCTACTTTTTTTTTGTGCCTTTTTACTTCCGTGAGTTCAAAGAAGCTTTTGCCAGTAACGGGAAGTGGAAATACAGGCTTTTCTTGTGTGATGAAGGAAAAGGACATACAGGTGATCCCTGGGTTACGATAGCGTTACGTTCCAATAAACTAAAATGCAGTTTAATGCAGTACACCTAACCAAACAAACATCACAGTCTAGCCTACCTTAAACATACTTACATTAGCCTACAGTTGGGCAAAATCCTTAACACAAAGCCTATTTTATAATAGTGTTGAATATCTCATAATTTATTGAATAATCATGCCCATTGTAGAGTCGAAATATCGTAACACGGACCATCATAACCTGGGGAGTGTCTGCATTTTCTTGATGTGTGATGTATGGTCTTTTTTAGGATCTGGATGTTCATCTGACAGACTAGCAGGTATATCCCTCTAGTCTTGTCTTGCTTTTCTTATTATTTCCATTACAGTGTTGCCTCTATCCTTGACAATCAACAATGGCCACTTATGACGGCCTCCCAAGTTCTACATTCAGATGTTGATAGTGCCTTCACCGCAGCATCTCAGCAGATGCTTAAGTAATGAGATGGTCTTCACAGACATAACACAGTCCCAATGATGTTTGGACGCATGGTCGCAGTGCCGGTCCTGGTTTTGCCCACTTTAGTTCGGTTTATGCTTTAAGCAGACAAAGCTATCATCGTTTACTCTGGGCTTGTGCACATTTTCAGATCTTATTTTTCTTCTCCTTTAAAATCAGCTAATGTTCTGAATGTGCATTAAAAAAACGGACCACCGGATTGTGTGAAAGAGCCAATAGAAAGTGATGAAGTAATACTGGTGTACCCGTGCCCAATTAGTGTGATGGATGGATCTCCCATTAGAGTAAATGAACAGATCCCCACAGCCATGTATTTCCTCTTGGGTTTGCCTTGTTCTTGGATGAGGAAATCCAGCCTTTTTTTTTTTTTTTTTTTACTAAGATGCCCAAGAAATGCCCTGTTCAGCTGTCAGTGTATGGAGTGCTCACAACAGGCAGGGGAGGGGGTGTTTCTGGTTTTCTCTCAGGCAGGTCAGGGCTCTAGAAAGATCTGTGTTCCAGGCCGCATCGGGTATATTTAGGTTTGTGCTTCTGTGAACATACTTTATGTGGAACGGGGAAGGGAAGGGAAGGGCCGGGGAGCTCTTCAAATCGACATCAGCAACTGATGAAAGATTTACGCCAAGCTGGAGAGACGCTCACTGCTCTCTCTGGACAATTGTGGGCCTTTAACGCAAGAGACCAAGGCTGGTTATTTTGTCACGGAAGTGATGTATCTGTCCGAATCGGTATGTGTGTGTGTCTCTTTTCTCACTTGTGTTTTAAGGGTCCAGATCCCATAAGTGTTGTTCCAGAAGTACTGTGGCAGCACCTGGTTATTGAGTGAAACCTGAGAACAATCTGTGCCCTTTTGGAGGACTGGGGACCTGACGGGGACGTGTCTTAGGTGCCTTCAGGGTGGCTCTCCGTCAGCCGGTCCTACTCCTGTTAAAATGATCCCAGTCTGCCTGCGTCAGTGTGCTGCAATCAGATGTCTGTACTATCTAGGTCTCGTTAGAAATGCATGGGTCTCCCTTCTTATCTCTGCCGGACATCACAGCAGTATCACTGGAATGCAGGTACAGTCGGGCTGGAGATTAATTTTGAGTGGCATAAATGAATGGAGTCAAGTCGCTGGAAAGTGTTTTACTGCTTAACACAGCATGACCCTTTTCTTTGTCCATTTCTTGAAGCCATTATTCAGCATGACATTTAAGTACATATCTCATGACAGATGCGTCGAGAGTAATTACACGACGAGGTCCCTGCCTTCGGAAGCTGGGGATTCCATGCCCTGCAGTGCTGGTGCGAGGCAGCACCTCGCTGGGTAACCAAACCGGTTCTTGGGGACCCATAGTCGGTCCATGTTTCTGTTCCCTCCCAGCACCCGGTAGGGTTAGCAAAAAAGGAAGCAAAAACGTGAACCGTTTGTGGATCCCCGAGGACCGGATTGGGAATCGCGGGTGTATGGAGTGGGAGAGCTGACTGGGGTTCCTGAATTGTGGGCTTGAGGAAGAGGAGGCTGAACTTCCCTTATGGCATTCCGAAGGTCTTGACCTGCTGTGTGATGTCATTACAGTGTTAGCCATTAAGGGCCCCCATGAGTTTTAACTGATGTCAGCAGGTGGCACAGCAGGTTGTAAGTTCAAATCCCGGGTGGATTCCTGTTTCCAAGATGGAGGCGTTCAGCCTGCATGGTTTCACTGAAAGACGCCCGTCTGAGAGTGTGTGCTACGCCTGCGGATGGTGACTTCCTGTGGCATTCTGAGCATGGCATTCTGAGCATGGCATTCTGAGCACGTGCGTCTTGTTAGCTTTCCAGAAATGGTCAGTTCCCTTTGTTTTGAAAGCTGGCCGTTGCTGCAGCAACAGCATCCCTGGCCAGCTGGAGTTCTGTGTCCGGGGGGGTGGCGGGGGTGATGAAGCGATTTGAATGCTTTGCTGCCCATCGCTATGGCAGCTTCAGACGTTCACGCCGGACTGGAGGAACCGTGAGAAGGGATTCAGGGCGTCACATTCATGCTCTCGCTTAATTCTATTTTCTGTTATAATACATGCAGAACACATCAATTTTTGGATTAAAAACTGACATTTTCTTTCACGTGTTCCTTTCATTCGCATTCCTTGTTGGGTTTCTTTTTTTATCGAGGTACTGCAGTTTTGCATTTGGAGGTAATCTGCCAATGTAATGATGTGTAATGATGTGTAATGATGTGCACACAGGGAGACAGTGAGTGAGTCTCTAAAAAAATGGTAACTTATGTTTTGTTTTTCTTTCACAGTCCTTTGTGCGAAAAACCTGGTGAAGAAAGACTTCTTTCGTAAGTAACCCATTTAAAAAGGTCTATTTCTGTCACATAGCACCATGCAAATGATCTTTTTTTTTTTTTTTTTGTCAAAAGCCGTCTGCTTTGAAGCCCGTCTCGGGAGGAATACAGATTTTGGGTCACTTTACAGTTTGTAAAGCCGCGCTCAGCGTTACATGGCTGGAACTGGTGTGGGGTGTCCAGGCTCTGTTGGAGTGAGGACAGTTGGAAACGGAGATCTTCTGTGAAGTTACCTAAACTGAGATTTATTTGTTGTTCTTTTAAAGGCAAATTACTTAAGTCTCATGTGGCCTGCCACTATGGGTTCCTAGGCAACAAAGCAAAGTGCATTCTGGGTGTTAATAAATCAACAGCCCGGTCGAGCCGTGTTGGGCCAGACAGAACCATAGTGGAGATGTACTTGTCCGGAATAGTGTGGTTCGGTCTCCCTCTGTTCTGGCCCGAATCCACGATGCATCTTGGGTACGTTTCTTCCCCATTTCGACAAGGACACTTTGGTCACCACCCAGGCAGCACCCTCTGTGTCTGTCTGTGTGTGTGGCTTTGCACAGATGCCCTGTGGATAGTGTGACTCGGCTGGTTTGGCACAGCCATCAGTTAACACGAACTCGCTCAGCTGTTGTGTAAGCAGGCACGTGGGTCACATGATCTCTCCCCTATGCGATTGGCTGGCACACTGAGCACTTAATCTTGTCCATTGGGAGGAGATCATACTTGTGTACGTTCAGTTAAAAGTCTGTATCTAAAGGTCTTTTTATTTAACAGTTGTTTAATCTTTTTTTTGTTTAGGTATCGTTTAGAGTAGAAACCCAATACGACCAAATTAGTCATGAATACGAAAGACGTTTTTTGGCTTTCCAGTGCTGATTTGTCGCTAATTAAAGGCTTGAAAGGAACACCTGATTGTCTCTTTCTTCCATCATGAAAAGCCGTAAATGTCAGTACAGTTACCTGCATCAATTACATTCCTCAGCCACCTCGGGCGATGGGACGGTTGCATGACAAGTTCTCTATTGATCTCTGGGTTCTTGCTACTGTAAAACCTCCACTGGTCCCTGGGAATCACTGATCTACAGCATGATGTTTGACATTTAATGCTGACCTCTGACCTCTGGCTGGCATGCATGGGTTCTGATCTTGCTTCTGTACCAGGTCTCCCGGACCCCTTTGCCAAGGTGGTGGTGGATGGATCAGGTCAGTGTCATTCCACTGACACTGTGAGGAACACCCTGGACCCAAAGTGGAACCAGCACTATGACCTGTACGTGTGTCCCGGTGGGCTTCACAAACTGTGTGTGTGTGTGTGTGTGTGTGTGTGTGTTTCAGACGGAGGGCGAGATCTGAGCCTCTGATGACGCAGGGAGCTTGGGTGGCAATCCAGACAGGGACTTGCGCATCTGTTTGTACTGACTGTCTATGTGGAATAATGTGGGAGATTAACGATAGCAGCATGAGAAGCTTCCTCAGAGAACTCCCCCCCCCCCCCCCCCAGTGCCTTTAGGGCGTGTGGGCGGGGGGGGAGGTGTTTGTGTGAAGAAGGCTGTCAGCAGAGGGAGCGTCGTGTGTGTGTGTGCGTGCGTGTGTGTGTGTGCTTACCGTAAATGCCTTCTGTGGGGCTGGGCGCACTGAGGGGGCTTCCTCTGATCCCACGCCGTCGAACACGCCCAGGGTCGTTCTGTCTTTTCTGGGAAATGCCCTAAAAACCACCCCCCCCACATCCCAGTAGTGATTGTGGGATTCCACATCCTGCTTATTCTGTGATGGGATCCGTCCTCGCCCACACAGCTGTCATTCTGACGGGGGCTGCTGTCTCAGCTCGATGTTTTAGTAGAATTTGCTAGCAGGGCTTTGTGCGTGTGATTGTGTGATTTGTGTGAGCCCCCCCACCCCCAGTGCAGCCTGTGCCGTCCTGGCAGTGTCTGCTTTGAAGGTCACGCTTTTATTTATTTATTTTTTTTAAATGCCTTTTCATTTCCGCCCCTGCCCAGGTACATCGGCAAGTCCGACTCCATCACCATCAGCGTGTGGAACCACAAGAAGATCCACAAGAAGCAGGGCGCCGGTTTCCTGGGCTGCGTCAGGCTCCTGTCCAACACCATCAGCCGGCTGAAAGACACTGGCTGTAGGTGGCTATTTTCCCAGGATCGGGGGGGGGAGGGGGGGTGCGACTGACTGGAGTCAGTCTGTTCTGCTAACTGATGCTCTTTGTGCCTCAATCGCTGTGCCCTGTATCTCCGTGATGCTGACGCTGCCTTTTCCTGGTGGGTCCCTTCGAGCTGCTCTCCAGGCGCCCTGGATGAGTCCGACTTAAAGCACAAGCCAAGTGTTTAGCTTATAAATGATGCAGCCATTCCAGGTGGTTCCGCTGGGCTGTGATGGCAGGTGGCCCCTCTCCCATTACCCAGAATTCCCCGGGGGGTGGTTTCCGTTTCCAGGAACAGCGTTCCGCCACAGAGCTGCCTTTCTCAGCCCTGTGCTTCCTCGTGCTCTGTGGCTGACGCTCAACGTACAGCCCTTAAATAGCTGGTTGGAGCATGCTGTGTGTGTGCGTGTGTGTATGTGCGCGTGTTTTGGGTCTGGTCCCGTAGCTCTCTGAGCTGTCACAGGATGACCGGTCCTTTTCGGATAGCTGATTTTATTTTATTTTTTTATAAAACCATTTTGCTGGCACTGACTCAGATGCACTGAAAGCGTGGCTTTGTTGAGCGTTTTATAACTAAATAAGTTTTCTTCTGGTTGTTTACAGACCAGCGATTGGACCTCAACAAGCTGGGTCCCAATGACAGCGACACAGTGAGGGGCCAGATTGTGGGTGAGCAGGATCAGGGCGCCTAATCTGGGGGGTGGGGGGTCAAAGGTCACAGCAGGGGTCGGCAGCATCTTCAGTCTCCTCTGGTTCTTCCAGTGAGCCTGCAGTCTCGGGATTGCATCGGCTCGGGGGGGTCCGTGGTGGACTGCAGCCGCTTGTTCGACAACGATCTACCTGACGGGTGAGCGGCCAGACCGGTGTTTCCCAGTCCGGCCCTCTGGGCCCTGCCGACGGCCCATGTTTTTGCTCCTTCCCGGCTCCCTGCCAGACAGTCCACATTTTCTGGGAGGGAGCAAAAACATGGACCGTCTGCATGGCCCCGAGGACTGGATTAGGGATCATTGGTATATAAGATAAATACCATTTATTTAATGAAATGCAGATGGTAATTGTGTGTCTTTTTCCTTTAGCTGGGAGGAGCGGAGGACAGCCAGTGGCAGAATCCAGTATCTGAATCACATCACGCGCAGCACGCAGTGGGAACGGCCCACCAGGTCAGTCCGTATGGTCATGTGACCCGGAGGTCGCTGCGCCACGCGCATCGCCTTGGTAACGGAATAAGGGGATGTTGAGTTGGGGAGCTGACCGGTGCCTTGGCCTCGTCTGCAGGCCGGCCTCGGAGTACTCCAGCCCAGTCAGGCCCCTCAGCTGCCTGCTGGACGAGAACACGCCGGTGTCTGAGGCCAACGGCGCCACCTGCAGTCCGGTGGGGGACCCGCGTGTGCAGGAGAGGCGCGTAAGATCCCAGCGGCACAGGAATTACATGAGCCGTACACACCTGCACACGCACCCTGAGCTCCCCGAGGGCTACGGTGAGTGGCGCCCCCTGGAGGCCGCAGAAAGGGAGAGTGGACCACTAATGGTGGGGGGGGGGGGGACAGACAGCAGGCTCCTGCCACCCTGTTTAGGGAACGTCTGAAGCATGCGCATAGCCAGGATGTAAAATTACGGGTTTAACTGCACCCCCCCCCCCCCCCCCCCGACCCACAACAAAGTTTGCTGGACCCCTCTCAGATTTGATTTCTGGATACGGGTCTGTAGTCCTGTGTCTGTAGCTGTGTTTTTGGACCTGTGCTCACCTGCGTGACGGTTTAGGTGATACAGGTGTCACACGCCTGTGGCAGTGGCCGTAATGGCCTGTGACGTGTGTCCCTACAGAGCAGAGGACCACGCAGCAGGGCCAGGTGTACTTCCTACACACGCAGACGGGCGTCAGCACGTGGCATGACCCCAGGGTGCCCAGGTAAGGCTCGACCTGCCCCTCTAAACGCCTTCCACACAGACTTTCACTCATCCCAGCTCCCTGAGACAAAGCTGAATACTGGCGCAGAGTCACACGACCAGGCATAGGGATCCTCGGGGTCTGTGCCAAGTCGGTGACCGTCACCATGGCGACTCTCTTTAAGGGACCTCAGCAACGTGAACTGCGAAGAGCTGGGCCCGCTGCCGCCCGGCTGGGAGATCCGTAACACGGCCACCGGCCGCGTTTACTTCGTGGACCACAACAATCGCACCACGCAGTTCACGGACCCCCGGCTCTCTGCCAACCTGCACAGGGTGCTCAGGTGAACGCGCTGGGGGCGGCGACAGCGGCGGGGGGGGAAGGGTTTGTGCAATCCTGCAGTCCCACATGCATGCCGCATATCAGCCGAACTGCATGTGGCCGTCGCCTTGCCTTGCCTGTGGATGTGCAGATTCCCTGCGTGCCTGGAAGCACTCGGCCGGTAAACCTGACGCCCGTTCTGCCCTCTCGTCCTGAACAGTCCGAGTCCCACCAGCTGCCGGGCCGCCATCGAGAGCCAGAACAGCAACGTCAGGTAGCGCCTCCGCTCTCGAAAATGTGTCCGAAACGCTCACATGCTGCTTTTCTGCTCCTCCTGAAGACGACTTTGCCGTAGAGTCACTTATCTATAAGACGCTTTGCCCGTCCCCCGCAGCCGCTACAGCCAGCAGCCGGAGCGCCCCCACCCGGTTTTGGGCCTGGAGGAGGCAGACTGCCTGCCGGTGCCCCGGTACAAGCGGGACCTCGTGCAGAAGCTGAAGAGCCTCCGGCAGGAACTGGCGCAGCAGCAGCCGCAGGCGGGACACTGCCGCATCGAGGTGTCCCGCGAGGAGATCTTTGAGGTGGGGCCCCGGGAGGAGCCAGACGTTTCGGTGGCCCCTGAGGTGGAGGAGCGTGGTGTCACGTCTTGCGTGGTTTCAGATTCCGTTCTTCTTCTAGGAGTAACAAAGGGGCCCATTTCAGTGGAACAAAGTGGTGATTTGGGCCTCTTCATGAACTTTCTGGGGGCCTTTTAAGTATGGGAATGTCATCCTGGGCTGTGATAGGCAGTCAAATGTGGGTGGGGGGAGGGGGGGGCGCGCTGTTTTTATCTGCTCTACTCAAGGGAGACATTCTATGTTGGGTGATTTCAACAAGAGGGGAAATAGGTAAGACCGGTGTTTCTCAAACCAGTCGTTGGGGACCCCCGGCGGTGCACGTTTTTGCTGGGAGCTGGGGGCAGCGAAAATGTGGACCAGCTGGGAGGATGCAAAAACATGGACCGTCTGATAGTCCCCAAGGACCAGATTGAGAATGATTACTCACACTAAAATCCATGAGTGCATCATCAGAGAGGGACTGTTTGATGAATGTTCTGTGTGTTTTTAAACTATTTAAAAAGCAATTCGGCTGAGTGTTACTGCACAGAACGGATGCTCTGACTCCATCGCTGTGGCCTCTCTCTCCTCTCGCGTTGCTCTTTTCCTGGAAACACCCTGCAGTCTGAAGACCCCTGTGCTGTCATGTATGGGATTTCTCATTTCGCCATTGGCTGCTTGTAAACACACATGTGCTCGGGAATTCTGCAGTGTGGGAGAGACCGACGACAGTTGTTGAAGGGGCTCCAGTGCTGAAAGGGATTCAGTTTTCTTCCTGCGTATTTTGCGTTTCCCCCAAACACCACTGATGTTTAGCAAATCACTGCAACTTTACTTTGAAGGGGATTTTCTTTTTTTGTTTTTCTACATTTTTATAAGAATGAAACAATTCAACACTCAGCCCTGGTCTCTCCTACAGTTTCATGTTTTTTCTTTCTTTTAAATCACTTAATATTTAAGGGATTAATATAACACTGGTGAAGCACTGCACGCATGCAGTGGCAGGAAACGGGGCTCATGGGAAATTGTGTTTCTCTCCCTGTTGCAGGAGTCGTACCGGCAGGTGATGAAGATGAGGCCGAAGGATTTGTGGAAGCGGCTGATGTTGAAGTTCAGAGGAGAGGAAGGCCTTGATTACGGCGGGGTGGCTCGGTACGCATGTTAAGGAAATGAGTGTTTAGTATTCAAACGGCTGACCATAATTATCCCTTTATCCGTTTATTTGGGTTGGGTTTGTGTGTTGATAACTGGATGATACACAAGATTCACATTTGGGTACAGACCATTGTTTTGGGCTCATGGTTTGGTGCGATTTCGGTACAACAGGAAAAAACCAGTTCCATATGCCTGCTGAGTATCTGGATAACAAAACCTAATGAGAAAAAGCAATGTTTTCTGCAAAAAGTCTCTGTATCAGTACTTAAAAGGTTTAACTTGTGATTTGTGAGAAACTCCACGCAGATCAGTGATTCTCTGAGTCGATGCTGAGCAGTAACTAAAGTTGCTGTTCCCTGTGCAGGGAGTGGCTGTACCTACTGTCCCATGAGATGCTGAATCCGTACTATGGGCTGTTCCAGTATTCGCGCGATGACATCTATACTCTGCAGATCAACCCTGACTCGGCTGTGAACCCGGTGAGGCCACTTACGGGGTCCCGTACGGCCTAAGGTCGCTACAGACAGCAGTTCAAAGATATGTACCCTGGCAGTTAGGTGTATATTTGCTCAAAAAAGCATCAACATTGGGATATATACAAATAAACAGTAATACAATTACAAAGTAACAAGGATTTTGTCTGTTCTCCAAAAAGTAAATATCCTGTTGGTTGCCTATATATACGCAGCTTTGGTTCCCAAATCTCCTCAAGGAACTTCAGCCATTAAATTTATTTCTTAAATTTCACCACCAGCTCGCTTAATTGCCTTATTTAATTGACTTCTGATTATCCAAACATAGTATGGTAGCAAATTCAAAAAATACTGCAAATACTGAGGTAGCTTAAGAGTTTTCGAAATGGCTAAGATGACACAAACAAACTATCATAGTTTTAGCAGTGAGTGATAGCCTGGCCAACTCTTCAAGACGTCATAAAGCGATTTGTACAGGCTGAAGACAAGAATCCCAGTGGGTGACCCAAGACGCTGTCAGCACATGATGAACAGTACTTAAAAGTCGCTTCTTTAAGGGACAGAAGGAAGTCCATTGATTTTCCTCACTCAGCAGTTGGGCTTGTAAGATGTGTTGCGCCAAGAGAGCCATTCTTGTGGAAAAGCAACAAGCTGAAAGAACTTGTTCCATTCAAAGACCCATAAATCATGCAGTGACAACCAGTGACAAAGGGTCTTCTGGTGCCATGAATCCATATATGACATTTTTGGTTCACACGGGCACCAGAACATCTGAAGATGATGGTGAGATGTTGATGCCTCCTTTGAAAGCATGGTAGTGACTTTGTCATGACCTAGGGGTACATTTCTGCAAACACCGTGGGGCGTCTCAGAATTGATAGAACGATGAATTAATCATGCCGTATCTTCAGGAAAGTGACTGGCAAAAACTTCATTTCTCTGGCATGATAACCACAAATACTCTGCAAACACAATTAAGACCTACATAACTGAAGCTGTGTAGCATCGCTTGGATGGTGAGAAGAGCAGAAAGCAACCAAGGTCAACAGAAAAGTTTTATGGGCTGTCTGTGAATAAAGCTTGAGGAATTTACCACAAGACTATTTGAAAAACATTATACAGCAGTGTCCCAAAGCAAGTTATTAGTTCTGTCTTCTGAGGGAGACCTAGTTGTTAGTTTAATTGTTTCTTCCAGTGTTAGTATTTTTTCTGAGCAAATACACACTTATTGCCCAGATTAATAGCATGAAAGTTTTCTTCTGTGGCCTGAGACTTCCACGATGCTGTGTGCAGATGCTATTCTGAAGCTACATCTGTAGAGCATTATAATGAATGCACCATAGATGTTGTGAATTGGCACTTTGGCAGAAGCATTATCAGCCTAATCTGTAGTGATGGTTCCTTCTGCAGGAGCATCTGTCCTACTTCCACTTCGTGGGGAGGATCATGGGTGTAGCCGTGTTTCACGGCCACTATATCGACGGTGGCTTCACGCTGCCCTTCTACAAGCAGCTTCTGGGAAAGCCCATTACCCTGGATGACATGGAGTCTGTGGACCCGGACCTGCACAACAGCCTGGTGTGGATCCTGTAAGTGAGGAGGGCACACGTGCACGCTCATTCTGGGGAGCCGCTCCTCGCCGTGTACACGCGTGCACGCTCATTCTGGGGAGCCGCTCCTCGCCGTGTACACGCGTGCACGCTCATTCTGGGGAGCCGCTCCTCGTGAATTCTAAAGCGCTGGCTCGTTCAGACTCTGACTCAGCAGAATGTACCTCTGTGTATTTTCAAGAGGTGATATAGGGTCAGATGGTTCCTGGGGCAAATGGGGGTTAAGTGCCCAATAGTGAAGTCATTTTTCTGACCCTAGGATTCGAACCAACAGCCTCCTAACCTGCTGAGTACACACCGTCCCCACGTATATCTGGTTAGCACTGCTGAACCGGCATAGTGCAGGGAAAAGTCCTCAAAACACACACAGATAGCAATTGATTAAACTACAAAGAGCAAATCATTAGTCTGTCTCGGTGTATCAGTAGAGCAGCAGTGCTGACTTCCCCCGTCATGGATAATGGTGTTAATTGTCTCTGATGTCAGTAGTGTCCCGTTTCCAGATCTTGCTTGTCTGGGAGCCGATGTTTGGGCCACAGTATGTCATCTCCAAAAACAAAACCATCGACTATAACAAAAGCCTGTTTTCTCAAAACAACACAAAATCATTCATCCTGTGATTTACACATTTGTTTGATTTTCAAACTTCCATGGTTGCTGTGGCTTCGAACCCCCCCCCCCCTCCCCCCCCCCCCCTTACAGTCTCTGCCCCAGCTGACGTCACACCAGACGGGTATCGTCACTGCTCTTTCGCAGTCATTCGGTCTTGCCCATAATCACTAACATACTTTTTGTCGTTTTACAATATTGTTTTGAAAACTGAATTGCAAAGAATTAGCCCCCATTGCATCTTAATGGGTGGGCAGCTAAACATTATTTCAAGCAGCATTCACATGATTAAACCATAAATTGTACAAGGGGTACTGGAAATCCATAACTAACAATGCGATGCATTTTATCTTGTATGTATGTATGTATGTATGTATGTATGTATGCATGCATGGCAAGCAAGCTAGCAAATAAATTCAGCACATGAGGTGCCCTTCCCCAGTGCAGAGGGAAAACGGTGGCTTCACCACCTCTATTTTTACACACCAGCCTAGTTAGTGCAGCCGATTTCGCTCACTCGTTCCTCCCTCCTGAGCTACTCCCTGACTCGGGCCGCTGTGTCACCTGACGGGACATCTCTCCTCCTCAATCAGTGACAATGACATCACAGGCGTGCTGGACCACACCTTCTGCGTGGAGCATAGCGCTTACGGCCAGATCGTGCAGCATGAGCTGAAGCCCAACGGAAAGAGCATCCCCGTCAACGAGGAGAATAAGAAGGAGTATGTGAGGTGAGGGCTCCGTCCGTCGCTAGGCGCGATGGCTGTACACCGCAGCCAGACCTGAAGGCACAAATTCCTTTCAGCCGCCTGATGGAGAACTAAAAGGGAAATAAACAAAATGGCTGAACAACCACATGCTCTAGAAACATGTGTTGAACACAAGGTCCATAACAAGGCTTTTGTTGTTTTGTCGTCTCTGCTCTCTGTATACGCAGAGCCTTTCTCCACGGCTTGGAGTGACTATCTGCCCTTCTTGTGGCTTCCTTATCCCACAGGCTCTACGTCAGCTGGAGGTTTCTGCGCGGCATTGAGGCTCAGTTCCTGGCCTTGCAGAAAGGCTTCCATGAGGTCATCCCCCAGCATCTGCTGAAGCCCTTTGACGAGAAGGAGCTGGAGGTACAGGACACCTCCATTTACTGTGTCTGCCTGATGTATATCACAGAGTGAGACACTTCCAGCTAACCACAAGGCTACCAGCTCTCACGCATCTGGCATGACGCTCAGGCTTTCAGACTCTCACGCTCACGCATGAAATCTTACAGCAAATGTAAATGTGTGCGCAGACTTGTCTCAAATTGACAGTCTCACTCCAGTCTGCTGACCTAAGTTGGCGACCCTGTGACCTGCCTTTGTAAATTTCCCATGATGCCATGCAGTGGTCATGTGATCGGGCCTAGTCTTGACATATGTCTTGCTCCCTACTTCTCTGCCAGCTGATTGTCTGCGGTCTGGGCAAGATCGATGTCAGCGACTGGAAGGCCAACACGCGGCTGAAGCACTGCACGGCCGAAAGCAACATCGTGCGCTGGTTCTGGCGCGCCATCGAGTCTTATGATGAAGAGAGGCGGGCTCGCCTGCTGCAGTTTGTCACCGGCTCGTCACGGGTCCCGCTGCAGGGCTTCAAGGCTCTGCAAGGTGTGTGGGCGGTTTTGTAAATATGCTGTGGGGACCAGGTTTCCCCCAGATGTGATAAAAACTAACTTTCTGCCTTGTGGGGACGTTTTTCCGGTCCCCGCAAAGACAACCTCAAGTTTTATAAAAATCTGTGAATGCCATCAAAAAGCTAAAATAGCTAAAGTCTTGTATTTTGTTTGAATAGTTATGCTTAAGGCTAGGGCCGTGCAGGGGTTACGGATGTCATAGTGGGGATTAGGGTTTTGCCCATAGAAATTAATTGGGAGTCCACACAAAGGTGTGTGTGTGTGTGTGTGCGCGTGTGCGAGCGTGTTTACCTATCCTTATGGGGACATAATGTCCCCATAACGTGTTAAATATCTGTTTTTTATTACTCTATTTTATAAAAATCGGTGACTGCTATGAAAAAACTAAAAATGCAAAAACTCTTGTATTTTGTTTGGTTACTTATGGTTATGGTTAGGGCAGGGTGGGGATTAAGGTTGTCATAGTTAGCGTTAGCATTTTTCCCATTGAATTGAATGAGCGGTCCCCATAAGGATATGTATACCGTGTGTGTGTGTGTGTGTGTGTGTGTGTGTGTGTGTGTGTGTGTGTGTGTGTGTGTGTGTGTGTGTGTGTGTGTGTGTGTGTGTGTGTGTGTGTGTGTGTGTGTGTGTGTGTGTGTGTGTGTGTGTGTGTGTGTGTGTGTGTGTGTGTGAGACCCTCTTTCTGAAGCACCGTGCATCTTCTGCAGGTGCTGCTGGACCTCGACTCTTCACCATCCACCAGATCGACGCTGACACCAACAACCTGCCCAAAGCCCACACCTGGTAAGTCTTTACTCTCCAGCGACACGAGCGACGGAGAAATCCTGCTGAGCCCATTAGCCAAGTGCCTTTCAGAAATGCAGTGGCACTCTGGGGCGTCTCGGCGGTGCAGTGGGTAGCAGTGTCGCCTCACACCTCTGGGACCGGGGTTCGAGTCTCCGCCATGGCTCCGTGTGAATGGTGTGTGTTTGCCCTGCAGTGGGTCGGTGCCCCATCCTAGGTTTTCCCTGTCTTGCGTCCGCAGCCTCTGGGATATGCTCTGCACGCTGGTGGGAACCGGGTTGATTTGAGTTGACCAACATTTAATATCAGTATAATATCAATATGTGGGGGGAATTGAGAAAAGGTGAGGTGAGCTGACTGCTGGAGAGGTGCCGCCGCGGCCTCTCGACCACGTGGAACTGCAGCACCGCTTGCAGTGCGAGCTGGAACCGAGATTAACCACACCTGTCTGTCTGGCTGCTTCTGTAGTTTCAACCGGATCGACATTCCACCTTACGAAAGCTACGACAAGCTGTACGACAAGCTGCTGACCGCCATCGAGGAGACGTGCGGCTTCGCTGTGGAATGACGGGGGCGGGAGGCACGTGACGGGGGGGCTGGAGACGTCCCAGCGACCGGCTCCGTCTGCCGCCCTCAATCCTTACATTCTACCTTGTTGTTTTTTTTTTTTTGTAATTTCCTATTTCAGCTGCTAAAAACACTGATGACTGCTAATTCCCCTGGACCCACAGGAGCGGGGGCACTCTAATCAGCATTAAAGGAGGGGCAATGTTCTATACAGAGACTCCACAAGCAGCAAAGGGGGGGGGGGGGGGTCAACATGCACCTGAGATCAGAATTTTGGGGGGCGGGGGTTGGGGGGGGGGAGTCTAGCCTGGTGCTGCAGAGACCAGTCTGGCAGCTGAACTAGTCTCCTGTTTTTTGATTGCTTGAATTATTTTTATACGGTAAGAACTGTAAAAAAAAAAATAGAAAATTTTAACAAATTATTCCAGTACTTTTTTTTTTTTAAGAAAAAGGTCAAAGTATTCATTTTTAAATGCTAGACTTTTTGTGAATAGGACATAAGCTTGAATGAAGTTCACCACTCTGACAGCAAGCTGAGAGGAGCTGAATGGGCGATCTCCTCCACCTGCACTGACTGAGTGCTCTTTTATATATTATGCATCTCTTCCATGCAGTCTGTTATTGAATTTAGCATTTAACCAACAAAATCATAGTTACCTGGAGTTGTAGAGGGTCGACGTTTCTTTGTACAGTCCTAATTGCCAATATGCTTATTGAAGTAGACCAGGTTGGTGCTAAATAATTTCCCAGAAGACATATTAAGTGTTTAATGTCAGCGTCATAAAGAGAAAAATTATGATCTGTCCAGTCTGGGTGAGAGAAGCGTGATCCTTGCAGTCCAGATGCCTTTTGCCCTGAGTGTGACTCGGAAACCTGCGTGTTTTGTGTGAGAGAAACCTGAAGGTGGGCATGTTGCCTTGTAATTTCAGAGCACTTTACAAGAAATATAGAGCAGTAGGTGCTTTTGTCACGTCGGTTTCAAATGTCTGATTAGCATGCCATAGTCTACTCCAGTGTTTCCCAATCCGGTCCTCAGGGACCCGCAGACGGTCCATGTTTTTGCTCCCTCCCAGCTCCTGGTAGGTGGACTGTCTGGGAGGGAGCAAAAACGTGGACTATCTGCGAGTCCCCGAGGAGCAGATTGGGAGACAATGGTCCACTCCAAAGATGTGTTCCATTGGCAAGTACGATGGCTCGTATCTACTTGTCTGCCTATCCTTTGCTTACACTGACACATGTCTTAAGTCCTTAAATGCCCACCAGACCTCGCACCCTGTTCTCAGGAGCTGCAGTCTTTTGACGAAGAATATATCTTAAGCTAACTCACTCGTGGGTACATGAGTACAAAATATGTCTCATGATAGCATGTCTTAAACACTATGTTGAGTTGTTCTTTCAAAAAAAAAAAACTGGTGTCTGAAGGCGGGGCCATCTCCCAATCTGAGTATGTCTTCCAAACTACTGGTCCTTTAAGAGGATTGTAATGATGTAACCCCACCACACGTAAATTCTATAGCACGCCCTGCAAGCAGCTCAGCAGCTATGATTTAATTATTATTTTTTTCCATATAATTGTTGAATGTGCTTTTTGTTACTCCTGATGGGAATCTATTCAGATCATGAACTGTTTGCAGCATTTGAAATCACTCAAAATGAATATTGATTTTATATAAATATATATATAACAATGTATGTAAAACTGTGTACAATGTAAAAACTCTCCATAGAGAAAATGACGTATTCAAAGGTTGGGCTTTGTACAGTATAAGATTCACATATGTGGAACACAGAACTTTTAATTTATGTTAACTTAATAGGGGGGACTGAAAAAAAACAAAACAATATGATCCCTTTTGCACACAGACAAGCTGCAAGTCGTGGTACCTTCCATTAATTTACCGGATAGTGTATGTACTGATCGTGAATGTACACACGCGGGTATGTACGTACTGCGTGCATACGGATTGCTTCCAATTCGGAATGCCATTGCATTACGATGGACTCCGAATTATTCGTGGATATATTGGTTCTACTACAGTGCACTATTCTTACAGCTGTACGTTGTTGACCAGTGATCTATTTTACAAAACCCCATACTTTCTTAGTATTCTGTCTAGAATTAGTACTGACTGGACTTGTTTTGTCTTCATCTCTAAGCCTCCGTGTTTTACTAACGTCCATTTTGCTTGTATTTATTATAGTATGTGTGTTTACAGCATTCACTGTGTATGTTCTGTGAGCTTGAAAACATTTTTTTAACTGTAACATTGTGTACACATGCAGAGGATGAGCAATAAAATATATACTGTTGTGGAACAAGAGTTCCTTATAATATGGTGTTTTTGGTCACTTCATAAACAAACACGCATGTGACTATAGTGCAAGATCACAAGGCTGTAGATGCTCTACTAGTTAGCACCTTTGTGTATAGCAGTTCTTTTTACTTTTCCTAATAAATGGGACCCTGAATTCCTAAAAACCACAGCTAGGACCTCTAAAATATGACGGTAGAGCAAACTCTGACGAACTTCACGGTACAGTTTTGCCATGTTTGCTAGCGCCCCCTAATGAACAAAAAAGCATGAAAGACATAAAGAAGACCACAGAGTTTAGTGCCCTTTGACTTCACCATCAGCACTCGATTGGGATTACAAATCGGCTCAGGACTTTGCGGTCTCCCACACCCCGGGGTAGATTGTGCCAACCATGAGCTTCACCCTCCATGAATTTTCCCTGGTATGCCAGATGGCCAGTCCAACCCTGTTCACCGTCATCTAATGCTGGAAATTCTGGTGTTAATTCCCATATAATCTCTGATGCTGGTAACATCAGGAGGCATTTCACACACTGATTGATGATTTTGAGGTATATATTCCTTTAGGCCTTATTATGAGTTAAATGTAGCCACATCTGTGTCTGTGGTTAATGTATGTCAATATGTAACATGATAGTGGGATCATAGACAGAGGTGGTTACAAAAATGGATACAATTAAAATCCTATGAAATTGAAATTATTATTAACAGTATGCTTTGACATTAAACAAGTCTCCCTTTAATAAAAACAAGTGAATCTGATTAAAAAGGTGGGAAATAATACAATGGAACCAAAATAGCAGAATTGTCGGAAGTTGTATTAACATATAGGCCTACTGCATGAAGTTAACGTTAGGATTACCGTTCTTGTGGGAGTCGAACCCTTGAGAATATTAACACGAATAAAAATACGAGCTCAAGCTGAGAAGGCAAGAATTATTCTGAAGCATTTTTGAGACTTCAAGAGACTGAAATAGATGTCATTGTGGTTTTATTCTGCGTTACAATATTAATATATTTTCTTTTACACTCGCACATATTAATCGTTATATGTTGGTGTTCAAGCGAGTATGCGGTTATTATGTAGTTAACTGCTTTATCTCAACATACAATAAAATATTTACAAAGACTAATAGACTTGGAAACCATTTCAGTAAATTACATGTAATACAAATCATTCTGGTATTTATATAAACCTCATAAATTCATTACTGCGACTCAACTTTAATTGCTGTGTAATTACTTTGTTATATTTTTTCTATAATCCAATGTTTTTTTTTTTCGAATCCATGTTTAATATTTAATCAGTAAAGTAATTAAGGATTTTGTGGTATTTATATTCAAATTAGCGGCTCACATGAAGGTGTAACTTCCAGGAAGCTGAAAACACTTCAGAGGGTGACGCGGCAACTTGTAATTATTTCCGATTTTTTTTTTTTTTATATATAACGAGTTACAAGAACATCTTGTTCTAAAATCTAGAAACATCAATATATCTTTACATCTCTAGATCCGGTATGAGTATCGAAAGTTCAGAAAAGACTATTTGTATTGTTATTATTATAAAATGTGAATGTCACAATGTGTATTCTTAACACGTGTATGTCCTAAAGCTATTTCACGAGGCCCGGGAGCCTAGCCTTACTGCTGACGTCATGTACTGTAACCGGAAGCGCCGGCGGCCTGATCTCGCCGGTGCTTCAGTGATACGGGCATTGTACTACCGCTAAAATGCTGGTGCAACGGCGGCGTGTCTCCCGGTATATTGTCTGTCAGGCAGGTTGTTTCAGGGTTGCCTGCTCTCACGCGTCCGGCGTGACACTCACGCTCACGCAAGAAGTCTTATGGCAAATGTACATTATTCCATTATAAATCTAAAGTTAGCTACATCAAAAGCGTTGGGGTAGTTTGCAAACTCTATAGACTATTTACAAGGTAATAAAACTGTTACATACATGTGCATGCTTGTCTCGAATTTAAAATCTCCAATCAGTTTACCAAAGTTGGCAACCCTACATATGGTCGACTTTTGGAAAATGAAGGGAACGTTGCCATGGTGTTGCATGTGACCTATTTGCAGTATAAGTATCACTTTATTTGTAAAATATGCACAACCTACCCTTTAAATGGCCACGAAACTTGTTGGCGGCTTCACTTCTGCATCCCAGTTCTGATACATAATGATTTGTCTTTAAAAATTACATTGTAGCACAATTTACACGTTTCTGCCCGTATAAAACGTGTGTTTCAACGAGAATGAAAATATTACTGGGTTACAGGGATGGTCCGAGGTTTTAGGTAAAGATATTGTCTATGAAAGACAATGATTGCGCAACACTAACATTTTAAAAATGCATTTATGTAAGGATATAAACTCTCCGAGGAGAGTGTCATCTACATTTTCCCTACAATATGCGAGCTCTTACTATAAGAACAAAAGATACTTCTTAAATTTGCAATAAGAAGGAATGTAATCAAATACAGAAGGATGATGGCGCACATTTTAAACTTATTTCATTAATTCCAGCAATGCTGACACTAATAATTAGAAAATATTTGACAAAACAGGATATATTTATATAATTTCTACATTAATTTGTATAAAATATGAAAGTTTTAATGTAATGCATAGGCCCAGATAAGCGTTGCCGCGGCAGGCTGTTAGACGGAATAGTGCCATTCTTCTGGCGGACTGATACATCCTATGCCGGCTGAAGTGAGGCTGGACTTCCTGTTGCGATATAAGCCGGCTGTTATAGGAAAGACACCGGCATTTTTAGCATCATCACTGCTAGCCGGGTCCACTTAGTACTTTTGTTTTAACGATTAGTACAGTATTTTTATTTTTTACTTTTTGTTTACACTATGCCTGGTTATTCGGACAGAGATCGTGGGAGAGACAGAGGGTAAAAATCCTTTTTCTTGCCAAATTCGTCCATTGTGTTTCTACTTTGTGGGAATTTCACATAATTAACGTACACTCTGTATCTTAAAGGAACAGTCTTAATGATAAAATTTCGTTTGTGTTTCGCATGGTGTATATCGTTTGTGATGCCTAGCTATGGACACTCGGTTTGGTATAAATTCTGCTATATTGGTGTTTTTTTTTCCCTCCCTTGGATTAGTCATTATCTTTATTTTTGTTAAAAGAACAAGTTGGTCGTGTATAATCGTAATACGACCGAATGTGGGCTATCGGGACGTTTAGTAGTATCGTTTGTTCAGTTGTGTTACATAACGTGAAAGCGGTGGCCGGCTAAGGCGCCAGGCCCCTCTTTCCGTGTGTTCGCCATGTGGCGGAAAGGGATCTCAAAATGCCGGCCGGTTTCCTTTGTTCCTCTGCTGGGCAGAGAGAAAATGGCAGCGCTTTAAAATGTGACGCAGGAACAATGTTCTCATTCCACTGTATGTTTTTTCCTAAAAATCAAACGATGATTTTCTTAAATATCCGCGTTTTCGTAAATTTTAAATTTTTTTTATTTCCTGGTCAGCATTGTGGAAATCTATTAAGCGCCTCTGCAGTGCATCTTATTTCCCCTCGAGCATATGGCTTTCGTATCGGCATTTCGTTCTAACATTGGCTTGGTGTACTGTCCATTTACTGAGATGACTAATAATCTGTTGTGTCGTTCATTATCATTATTTATTTATTTAGGTATGGCGGTGGACCACCACGTTTCGGGGGTAGTAGGAGTGGGGGATCCTCCGGAAAGTACGGCAATCCGGGCGAAAGACTGCGCAAGAAGCACTGGAACCTTGAGGAGCTCCCCAAGTTCGAGAAGAACTTCTACCAGGAGCATCCTGATGTGACCCGGCGGTCAACCGTAAGTCTGCTCCGATTCCCCGGGGGAGTGCTTCTTAGCTGTATGTGGGAGGCTGCCCTGTGTCACCTGAAGGATTAAGTTTGTAATAATGTATTCTGAAACAATTTTGTCATTTTCCCCAATGCAGCAAGAGGTTGAAGAGTACAGGAGAAGTAAAGAGATCACGGTGAAAGGTAGAGATTGCCCAAACCCTACAATGAAGTTCCATGAAGCTAGCTTCCCAAGTAAGTAAAGCCCATTGTTTTGAAGTAATATGCTGCATGAAGGGTTCTCAAACTGATGGTTGATTCTTTCCAGCATACGTGATGGATGTGATCACCAAGCAGAATTTCACAGAACCCACGCCTATCCAGGCTCAGGGCTGGCCTTTGGCTTTGAGTGGCAAGGACATGGTGGGAATCGCGCAGACTGGGTCTGGCAAAACCCTTTCGGTGAGCGACCCCTTGGTTCTTGATGTTCGGGGGGGTTGGACACCTGAGTACCCTAGGTAGTGCAGTTACAGATGTATAGGGTTCACGGCATTTGTTGTGTATTAATGTGGGGGTGTAAGCTGTGAATTTATATTCTGAGATTTCATAAATATTCATACTATTGTCTTTGGATAAATATTGTACTAATATTCATGCTAAGCTCCTACTTCCCAGCTATACCATGGTCTTGTGTGTTCTAGCTTAACATCTTGTACTTGCTGCATCATAGGTCACTTGTAATAAACTTTTGTTTTATTCCACAGTACTTGTTGCCAGCCATTGTCCATATTAACCACCAGCCTTTTCTGGAGCATGGGGATGGCCCAATTGTAAGTGAAGACCATAGCTTGATCTCTTTCGGCTGGAAGAGAGAGAACCGTTCCCCTAACGGTATTTGTCCCCACAGTGCCTGGTTCTGGCCCCAACTCGGGAGTTGGCGCAGCAAGTTCAGCAGGTTTCAGCTGAGTACGGGAGGGCTTCCCGGCTGAAGTCCACCTGCATCTATGGCGGTGCCCCGAAAGGACCACAGATCCGTGACTTGGAGCGAGGTATCGTCAGATTGTCGAGATCCGAAGAACCCCAACGAGACTGTCTAAGCCTTGCAAAGTCGAGCGCGCTAATGTTTGTTTCCTCCAGGGGTGGAGATCTGTATTGCGACTCCTGGACGTCTCATTGACTTCCTGGAGGCAGGGAAGACTAACCTTCGACGTTGCACTTACCTGGTTCTGGATGAGGCCGACCGGATGCTGGACATGGGGTTTGAGCCGCAGATCCGGAAGATCGTGGACCAAATCAGGGTAAGCGCCGAACCATTCAGCTGCCTTGAGCTTGCCCTGCCGGTGGCTGGATCCTAATCTAAATGGTCTCCCATCTGCAGCCTGACAGGCAGACGCTCATGTGGAGCGCCACCTGGCCCAAGGAGGTGCGGCAGCTGGCTGAGGACTTCCTGAAGGAGTACGTGCAGATCAACGTGGGCGCTCTGCAGCTGAGCGCCAATCACAACATCCTGCAAATCGTCGACGTCTGCAATGATGGGGAGAAGGATGACAAGTGAGTTTTCCCACCCTTGTTACTTTCTGTATTTGTCTAAAGTTGAAGCTCTCTTGCATATGGTCTTGGTCTTTCAGGCTAAACTCCTAATAGGTTTTCATCATTAGTATTCTGTGGTAACTTCAGGGTTGGTCTTGGAGCATACTTTACTCCCCTGATCACTTGTCTAGTTTCTCCCCCCAATCTGAGGTACTGCTGTTCCTGATTACCCCATCTGTTCCCCTCTTCCTCAGACTTCTTCGTTTACTGGAGGAGATCATGAGCGAGAAGGAGAACAAGACCATCATTTTTGTGGAGACGAAGCGGCGATGTGACGACCTCACGAGGCGCATGAGGAGGGATGGGTAAGGGTCTGCTTTGGTCCCAGGAAATGGATCTAAAAATGGTTCAGCCTGTGGTTTTTTAAAACGAATGATCTGTCTGTAGATGGCCAGCGATGGGCATCCATGGTGATAAGAGTCAACAGGAGAGGGACTGGGTTCTGAATGGTATGTCCATGCCTGACTTGCACATGGTCAATATTCCTGCAGATGGTGACTTGGCTCAGGCTAATGGTGTTTGTCTCTTTCTTTTTGTAGAGTTTAAATTTGGAAAGGCTCCCATCCTTATTGCCACCGACGTTGCTTCAAGAGGTCTCGGTTAGTGTCCACCAAAAATACGGTCTAAGCGCGACACCTTTTAAAGAGAGGCTCCTCCTTTAACACTCTCTGCATTTTCTGAGTTCCCTCACCTGAAGGTGCAGTCTTTGTGGCAGGGCCTAGGCATGACGCTCCCCGGCCACGCGAGGGGAACGGAGCTCTATCCGAGATGTCCTGTTGACAGGTGCCACCCAGTCGTGTACAGGGGTCAAGGGTCAAGTGCAGAGCCGTGCTGGCTGTAGGCATGGTGTAACCGAGCTGTGCTCTGACCACGGCAGTGGTCAAAAACGTCACCCAGGTCTGTTCAGCTCAAACTTCAAAACCTTGTGTTTAAAGCATCACGAGGCCAGAAGTTGGACAGCTCTTCCTTTTTTGTGTGGTTTTTTTTTTTTTTCCCCTATTTTGAACGGCTAGCCTACGGTTTCTTGTGCCTGAATCCCTGGAATTTTGCGTTAATTGCATACCTCTGTAGTAATATTGACGCCTGGCACCCATAGTGACACGGGGACATCCCAAGAATACGGAATATGAGCAGTGAAATTCCTCCCTCGCCTGTTTGTCATGTCGAGACCTGCCAACGTGATTTTTTTTTTTTTTTTTTTTTTTCTCAAGTGAACTCTGGCTTCTTGGACGATCTTGCCTAGATGAGACTGAGGGATGCAGCTTTTTATTTTTTTTAAATGGGGGGGATTACCACCTTTTTTTTTTTTTTTTTTTTTTGCCCTCCCCCTCAGACTTTGTACCTAATCTTGGCAAGACATGCAGTGTGGCCTTGTGTAGAAAGCTTACCAATAAATAAGTGGGAAGGACCTTGAAAGACTTACCATCTGAAAGGTCCTGTTTGCACACAAGGAGGCAACAGTGCTCATAGTGGCCCTACTGCGTAGAAGCATCCGGAAGTCACTTGACAATTTCTGGGGAGTTCTCTGCATTGGGAATGGACTAGTGAATGCATACTCCTTAATGGTAAGACGCATCCATTTCTTTGTAAGGGAGCGGGGACTAACCCTGGATTTTTATTGTTTTTATTTGAATTTTTTTTGGGAGGGGGTGGGGTTGGTGTTTTGGCACCAAAATGGAGTGTGCATCGTCTCCCCGCATTAGTATTCCCACTGGAGTAGAACTTTTTTTAAATTTTTGCTTAATTTCTGTTGCTGGTGTCCGCACATAGCTGATTTTGTTCTTTTGTTTTTTTCTTTGGCCTTCTATGTAAACTCCCGTTGGCCTTTCTTGCCGCAATGTGCAGATGTGGAAGATGTGAAGTTCGTTATCAATTACGACTACCCCAACTCCTCTGAGGATTACATCCACCGCATCGGCCGCACGGCCCGAAGCCAGAAGACGGGCACGGCCTACACCTTCTTCACCCCCGGCAACATGAGGCAGGCCAGCGACCTGGTGTCCGTGTTGCGTGAGGCCAACCAGGCCATCAATCCAAAGCTCCTCCAGATGGCAGAAGACAGAGGAGGTAAATTTAATTGGTGAGATACAAGACCTGTGGTTCATCTGCAGACTTTCTTTTTTTTTTTTCCCCTTATGTGGGGTTGGGCGGGTGGGGGGGGGGCAGAATTCCGTTGGGGTGCTTCCTTTGGATTCTTAAATATAACCCTAAGCCTGGGTCCATCCTTGTTCTGATTGGCGTCTTTGGTTTTCTCACAGGTCGTTCAAGGGGGGGAAGAGGTGGCGGCTATAGGGATGATCGACGGGACAGGTACTCTTCGAACAGGAGGGATTTCGGCGGCTTTAGGGACCGAGACGGTGACAGGGGATTCGACAGCGGACCAAAAAAGGCATTCGGCACCAGCACACAGAACGGAGGCTACGGGGCCGGCGGGTATGATGCTGGCCTCGGCGCTGCCAGTGCTGCCTACGCGGCAGCCTACAGCAGCAACGGACAGTCAGCCTTTACCGCCAATCAGGCCACTGCATTCGGGGCCCAGAACTTCCAGAACCAGCAGTTTGCTGCAGCCCAGGGTGCCACCCCCGATGTCATGGCCCACCCCCAGTTCCCGTTCGCCCCCCAGCAGCCTCCACAACAGCCCCCACAGCCAATGGTCCCTTACCCCCTGCCCCCAGCATTCCCGCAGTGAAATATGCACACTGTAGCGGTAATTTATTGCTTTATCCTAAAAGTTCAATATCCTTTACCCAAAAATTGTACTTGTTCTGTTTTTTGGTTTTTTTTCTACAGCAGGATTGATACAACATTCTACACCTCTAACAAAGGGTCATGTGATCTATGGGGCTGCCATAGTAACGGTGCACTCATTTTACTATTTAATTTTTATTACATTCCGCTGTAACCTTAGTCCAATCTTTTTGTACTAGTCATTGCAAGCCCTCCTGGTTTATTGTAATGTTGGAAGTGATATGTTTGGATCTTAACACGAGGCACTGCATGGCCTTTGAAATAAAACAAAAAGGAATCAGTTCGAAGTTGTATTTTTGGCTTATTTCGAGTGTGGTGGTGCACATTACGCGGCTTCTCCAAAGTCGGGGACGCGCTGAGCTGCAACGAGTGAAGATTTTACCGGTTTCACCTTCCAGCTGTAGGAAGCGGTTTTGAACACCAGGGGGCGGCCTTATGCAGCCTCAAATGCCCTTGATTCAAATTCTTCCAGCGGAAACGAGTCAGTCGTGTGTGCTTCAATGTTGTCCCGGGGGAATGTTTAACTTTTCTTAATGCACGTCATAATTGCTGACAGTGGGAGATTAGGTCTCTGTGCGACATTTAGGCAAAGTCTGGTACAAAATGTCACTTCAAACGTGTAAATCATTTTTTTCCTATAGCACAATGATACAACAGGCAGTAGGAATGGGGTAATGTACCGTCCCCCAATATTTATTCTGGCTTAATTCATCCCCCTATTAAATCTACCTTTTATATTAAAATATTGTGTCCCCTTCTCCCTCCCCCAATATTAAACTTTCCAACGCCGCTGGTGATGCATTCATTACTCATTCTTTCTCTTCATGACACGGTACACGCGCATGACGCAGGAAGCATCCGCACTATTGTCGCTTAGCCCAGTATCGATCTGAGTGTCCCAAGAGGTAGCCCGCCCGGTTTTCCCTGAAATAAAACTTGTACCGTGAGTCGATTCCTCGTAACTTGTATCCCCATCACTCATTTTTAAAGCATAGCCTATGTCTTGCACATTTTTCTGCTGGGAGTGTTCTCAAACTAGAACAGAAGATACCGAAGATCTATACAAATTCGGTTCCTTAAAAGAGCCGGTTATTGGGTTTGAATACTTTAACATAGAGCATGTCTGGCTATGCACATATTTCAGGCTCACGTTACGCTTATCTCCTGTCTGCCTAACTGGGCGTATCGTTGAAGCCGGCATATTTTAACATGCAATACATGGCTCCCGTATCAGACCAACAGGAAATATAATTGGCAGTTGTTTTTTTTGGGATGGAAAACATGTAGAGTTAGGTGTGACAGATTTCCGCCCCGGTCCCCTCCCGCGGCCGCGCCCGCGCCGTTTCCTCATTCCGCAATGAAGGCTGCAGTCCCCGCCGTAAACACAGGGGGCGCTTCTGGGCCCGGTTCATCGCACTGAACAGTCGGCTTTATTAGTTACGCGCGTTTGAGATTCTAAACGAATGAATCAGTGATGCAAATTTCATGTCTTTGGTAAATTTTAGGCCCATTAGTGTCAGATAAAAATACAAATAACGCCAAGAAGAATAAAAACACAAATGATTTAAAGAGTTTTAAATCGACTGAAATTAGATTTTAAAAGAGCATCAAACCCCAGCTTTAATCATGTCAGTCATACATTGTCCTTGAACAGGTAATTATCAAAATGATGTGTAACAGTAAATAAATAATACAGTGCGGTCAACCTGCAGATTAGTCGTGATTAACGTCAATAGTCAAACATTTTGTATCTAAATATACGAATATTTTCGCATTTAAAGCTATCCTTTCTTTATAAATGTAAGTGTAAAAACCTGTGAATATACAGAAATGTACAAAATCGACCTTCGTTACAAATGTTTTTGTTTTGCGAGAAATTATTTCTCAAAACGAAGAGGATGATTTCAAACAATGCATATGCATCTTTCTTGATGGTTACGGTACCACTGCACAGTAAGGCTGCCTTTGCCACTTATAAATGGTAGTAACTCATTAATAAAAAGAAAATGCCTTCTAACTTATTGTCTGTTGATGATTTCCAAAGTTTTACCGCCTAATTAATAACCAGATTACTACTCATCCATAAACCCTTTATAAGAGTAGTCTTATTGTAAAGTGAAACCGTGATTACTTGAGAGATTTATGCGACGTACATTAGTGTTTCCAGTCGTGACCACCAATATGATTTAGACATTTTATCTTCTGGTTTTTCACGTGTCTTCAAGCGACTAATCACCCTACACTTGCAGTTAAACCACAAAGCGCTAGGTGGCACTCCTATGTTACTCAGAGGCAGGGACTTGGATTTAATTAGAATATGACGCCGCTGTTTACTTACGGCGTCTTGGCATCTTCATATTCTGAATTTGTTCTGTAAGTGTTTTTGACACTGATAAGTGGTGAAATGATAAAGTATGTGCATTCTTTTGCATCGGACAACAAAGCGACTAGGTTATGAGACGCGGGTGAGAGACGGACGAGTCTCTTTGCACACATAGGCCAGTTCTTAGGGAGCGCTCACCCTCCCCAGGTATGTGGGTGGTGTTGAGAGGCATACCTTCACGGGGTGTGTGTGCGTGTCTGACTGCTGGCCGCGCCTGTTCGGTCCCCACACATGTGGCACGGTAGTCATTCACAAGGGGGCGTTTACACGACCCCCACACCCCTGCATTAGACTCCGGTGATGCGTTTAGTGTCCCTGGCAGGGTTAAGACTATCTGACAGTCACTGTCGCAGGGAGTGTCATTGTCACCGAATGACACGTGTAGGGGAACCGCCAGGCAGAACGAGGAATGCAGTAGCAAGAAAATTGCCGTTCCACATGTAGTGCTTATAAATATGAGTCTTTGCGTGTTACATGATGGAAATGTGACGGTCTGTGAAGAACAATCGAGTATGTCTTGCAAAACAAGGTCAGCTCCAATCACCCATTTCCAAGGTGTTGTCTGTTGTTCTCTTTTGTGTGACCCATGTCCACACCTTAATGAGTTGCGGCAGATGTATGTCTCTTATATTATAATACGATTTTGTGCAATCAAGCCGAAAGCCTGGAGCTCTTGTTTAGTGTTGCTGTCATTGTGCAACACATATATAAGGAAGTTAAATGTTTTATTCTCTATGTTTTGTAAAATAATTATTTGGCTCCACCTCCTGTTTTTTCCCCCACTATGTGTTTATGCTGTTGTAAATCTTGATTCTGGACATTTATTGCAAAGCCCACAGGAGTCTCAGAGTACCTGTTTACTGCCATGCACGCCTCAGGGATGGGTTGGGCCCAGTCTTCGGGGACCACATTAGTGGAGGTTTCCAGAGTGGTCTTACAGTGCAGACTGAGCACTGCCTACAGCAGCGGTGTTCACCCCCATACTGAACACAGGAGGAAGAGCGTGTTAACACCAAGGTGTTCTGGAAGCTGGTTTAGTGCTCTTGTGAGGGTTTTTCTGACAGATGTGAGAGGGTACAGACCACAGTCTCTGCTCCGGAAGTCCTTGTGTAGCACTAAACGGAGTTCCTGATGTGACAGGAGGCTTTGTGCAGGATTTTTTCATTTTTTTCCCCCCAACCTTCCAAAATTGCAAGAATTTATTCCACTGCTGGAATGCAGTGTCTGCCTCAAAAATGTTACAGACATGCAACATAACCAGTGAGTTCTGTGCATTAGTTCAAACTGTAAGATTATGCAGTCTGGGTTGTTTTTTTTACTGCATGGTTTTGTTTTATATTCGTAGCACAGCTGCCAGTCTCTAAGACATGATACACTTTAGGCTAATAGATTTTGTCTTCAGATCAGATTACAGTAATGTAAACATGGCTTGATCTTGGGCCAGTAATTGAAAGTTGGGTGTCACAGTGGCTGCATAGCCTAACACCTTCAGGGTTTTCATGTACAGTTCCTAGACTTGACAAGCTAAGCGTGGAAGTTAGGAGTCATTCAGAGTCACTGTGAGAGTCTCCTCTGAAGTTCCTCTGAAAGACAAACTGCAGAGAAGTGGGCAACAAACCAAATTCTAGCGATTTAAGCAGCCCTTAACGGCAAAGTCACTTAGCTGACAGAAGTCGTTCTAGCACTGGGGGGGAGGGCTCACAACCTGATGCCCGTGCAAGCTTCTTTATGAGAGCATGTCATTGTCATTTCAGCTGCCAGCTCATTTCCTGGCCCCAAACCAACTATTCAATAATACATAGTCAACAGAGTTCTTGTCAATGAATGTGACCAAACTGCATATTTAAGGATTCACAGAAGTTTAATGAACTTTTCTTGTGAACTAATCATTCCCGGCTTACATTCACTCCTTTGGGGCGGCGGAGTGAAGGAATCTTCACTGGGACTTGCTGAGATGCAGAACTGCCACTGTATTCAGCTCTGAGAAGTAGTGTCATGTTTAAATTCCTGCTGCGTTTATGGCAATATTGAAGGGCAGATTATCACAGTGATGCAGATGAGAAATATGTCAGAAGCGTTTAAGTAAAATACTCACACTACTGCTTGACTGTAACCGACTATCACACACCTTGCAAAGGGACCTGTTTGCTTAGGTGCGATCATTAAGAGAGTAAAATCGTTCTCGTTTGTCTAGTTTCCATTTGCTAGCTTTGATAAATATTTATCATTACACTTTAGTAATAGCTATAATTCATTTAAGAAATTTGCAAAGAAGAGGAAGCCATTTGGCCCATCAAGCTCATTTGGGGAGAACTTAACTAATAGCTCAGTGTTGTTAAAATCTTATCTAGCTCTGATTTAAAGGAACCCAGGATTTTAGCTTCCGCTACACTAGCAGGAAGACTGTTCCATACAGTACTCTAACTACATGCTGTGTAAAGAAGTGCTTCCTCAAATCCAGTTTAAAATGTTCTCCCACTAATTTACACCTATGGCCACAAGTTCTAGTGTTTAAACTAATATTAAAGTAGCCATTTGGGTGAACAGCATCCAGACTTGTTAGAATCTTATATACCTGGATCATGTCCCCCCTTAGTCTCCTTTGCTCAAAGCTAAACAGATTCAGCTCAGCTAACCTCTCCTCATAAGACATTCCTCTAAGACCAGGAATCATTCTTGTAGCCCTACATTGAACTTTTTCCAAGGCAGCAATGTCCTTTTTAAGGTATGGTGACCAAACCTGCACACAATATTCTAGGTGGGGTCTTACCAAGGAATTATATAACCGTAGCATTACCTCCTTTGACTTAAACTCCACACACCTAGAGATATACCCCAACATTCTATTGGCCTTTTTTATTGTTTCCCCACACTGGCGAGAGTGGGACATGGAAGTATCAACATACACACCGAGGTCTTTCTCATAATCAGCTACCTTTATTTCAGTGGAACCCATAAAATATCTGTACTTTATATTTCTGCTCCCTGCATGGATTACTTTACATTTAACACATTAAATTTCATCTGCCAGGTATCAGTCCAGTCACTAATTAAATCAAGATCCCTTTGTAGCCTCTGTGCTGCTAATTTAGTATCTGCTATACCACCCACCTTGGTGTCGTCTGCAAATGTATCTAGTTTACTGTATGTATTGTTGTCAATATCATTAATGTAAATTAGGAACAATTAGGCGGTAAGTGGCAAATAAGTTTAAAATGGATCATTTTGAACATTTGGTAACGTTTTACATTAACTGCACCTTCATAATGCTTTTATATTGCATTCATAAAACGTTCAGTGCACCTTCATAATGTATTCATTAAGTATTCATAAAACATTCATAAACATCATGTAACATCCTAATATCCCTTACCAGCTGTAATATACATTAATAACAAACATTATATAATAATAAGAAACATTATAATTGTATAATCATGTAATGTTTGTTATTAATGTATATTAAAGCTGTTAAGGGATGTTAGGATGTTAAGATGTACTTGCATGCTGTTTATGAATGTTCTATGAATGCATTATGAAGGTGTACTGATGTTCTATGAATGCATAATGAATGCATTATGAAAGTGCACATTGTTACCGAACATTTTCTAAATCTAGAAAGGAAATTGCTGGTGAATCATTGGGGAACTTAAACAATAAACCCAGAAATGTCTATTTTGGCACTGCTAACACATTGTAGTTATTTTTGGACCATAGTGTGTGAGGGTGTGCACCTTTGGAGCGTTTAAACCAGTGAGTTTTCTGTATGAGTATTGTACTGTATGAGTACTCTGTATGAGTATTGTACTGTATGAGTACTCTGTATGAGTATTGTACTGTATGATTGTGCAGTCTTGGATGTTTTATATTGCATAGTTTTGTTTTACATTGATAACACAGTTGCCCATCTCCAAAACATGAGCAACTCTATACCAGGTGATGTTGTCGTGTTACTACAGCAGGCAACAGTTCGACTGCCAAGAATTCCTACTGATGCCATGAGGGCCAGTGATTGGAAGGTCACTTTTAAAATGCATTCCATTACAGATGATTGAATTCACGCTGTAAAATTTGTAACATAATCCATTAGATTACTCAAAGTTAGTACTATAATCTAACTACTTCGGATTACTTTCCAAACTTGAACATAAATGTAGTAGATATGGAAGACAAGAAAATGAATTCAATTTCCTGGTTACTTTCAAATTTATCTGTTGATGTTGACAAAAACATGAGTACGCTCAGACAGGGCTTGAATTGCACTGCGATGATTCGTCGTTTTATTTTTTTTGAATGTGAAATATTCATGGAATTTTTGTGAATTACAAGCATTGTGTCGTTGTGCAATTCCGGTCACTTCCGTGGTTGGATCCATTTTGTTAGTATGTGTTCTTTTTTTTTTTTGGTAGGAGACATCTGCAAATAGACTACTATTGGATTCATTTTGAATATAATGAATTCAGAAGTTTTTTTTTTTAAATTAACAGTGAAATTGAACGTAGTGAAATTGAACGTAATGAAATTGAACGGAATGTTGAATAACCTACATGTTTTTGAAAAGTGTATTTTGATTACATCAGTTTACATGGGAATTTTAATGGAATTACAATTACTCATATCTTGTACTTTGAATACAAAACACTGTCGCTTGGATTCCGTTACTCTCCAGCCTTGGTGAGGACTGATATGTATCCTTGTGGCTGAGATCATAGGGATGTAGAGTGTAGTAATGTAAACATGACTCTTGATTTTAGGCCAAGATTTTTGGTTATTTACATTATTTCTTAAGTGACCTGCAACCAAAGTGGAAATGGCTTTCTGATAAGCGGGGGGGCGGGTTGCTGTGCTTGCTTCCTAGCCATGTCTGCCCCCCCACTGTATGTCTGTATGTGTGGGCCTATGTGTATCGCCCCCATAGTCCGCGATTCTTTGTGTGCTTGTGGGCCTTGCGAGGTTCTGGTGTCCTACCTAGGGGGTTACCCGGGGTTTCTGGGTTAGGCTGTTCGTTGTACCTCCGGCTGGGGCTGTGAGGACCCCATGGGGTGCGCATCTGTACCCGTGTCTGCGTGTCCTGTGGCCAGCAGAGTCACATTAACACCCCAGCTGCTCTGGGGGACTCTGGGAGCTGACTGCCTGTCTACTCAGTCACAGCTGAAGCTTCCACAGCAAGATAAGATGTGAACGAGGATGACAAAGTAAAATGATAATGATTTTACCTATATGGCAAAGTCATTGATTTGCAAAAGTAATTTGGTTGTAGTTTGACAAATTCTTTGCATTTCTTTGTTTGGGAATGTCAGCTATTTGCTGGCATCAAGCCACACAGACACACACACACACACATATACACACACACACATATACACACACATGTTTGTTTTAACTTCTGTATGGTGACTGTCCATTTATTATAACTCTAACCCCAACAATGACAACCTTAACCCCTACCCAGCCCTAACCTTAACCACAAGTAACCAAACTAAATACAAGACTTTAGCTATTTTAGTTTTTTTATTGCATTCACAGATTTTTATAAAATTGCGTTTTCCCTTGTGGGGACCATAAAAATGTCCCCAGAGCATCAAAATGTTAGGTTACTCAGGGCATCGGTCTTGTGGGGCAGCGGAGAGGGGGAAACTTCACTGGCACTAGCTGAGATGCCCAGCTGCCACTATATTCACCTCTGAGAAGTACTATCATGTATAAATTCCTACAGCATGTATGGCAGTATTGAAGGGCAGAATATCTCAGTGATACAGATGAAGATTATGTCAGGAAAAGTAAAAGAGCCGTACTGCTGATTGAATGTAACTGGCTCACATGTTTTGCAAATGGACCCTGAATGTTTTATGACTCTGCTCTGCTAGAGACCCTTAACTCAAAGCAAACTCTTTGGAAGGTTTTGGTAAAGAGGGTCTGTTGCTTTGGTGTGATTGTTAGGAGAGTAAAGTCCAACTGAACCTTCTGGTTTGTCTAGTTTACTCTTGTTGTCTTAGATAGATATTTATTTTACATTGTCTTTCAACCAATTATGTCACTGTTTCCCAATCTGGTCCTCAGGAACCCACAGACAGTCCACATTTTTGCTCCTACTTGGGAGGGAGCAAAAATATGGCCCAACTATGGGTCCCCGAGGACCGGATTGGGAAACACTGATTTATCTTAATCGAGGTCCTGAGGGACCTGGAGCCGATCGTTGGTGGCACAGTGCAGAAGGCTGGGGATACTCTAGACAGGATGCCTGTCTGTCACAGGACACCAATGCTCACACTGTGGGCAAATTAGGGATGCCAGCTATGACATGCATGTCTTTGGGAATCCCACCACTACTTGGAGCCTCCATGCCGAGTGGAGGGGGGGTTCAAACCCCCAGCCTCAGAGGTGTGAGTGCCACACCCTGTGCCATCCGGTCAACCTTTATGAATTTGTATTATTTAACTGACATATAGCAAAGAAGTTTATATATTAACAAAATAGTATGTACTTGGGCAAAATAGTACAAAATAGTACGTACTTGTACTAGAATTCCAAAGAAAGATCAATAAGCAGTGAGGGGAGGTGGCAGCAGCAGGGGTGATAATGGGAGGTAATGAGAGTACGCAGAACTGGTCTGCCCAGTTTCATGGGAGCCTTTGTCTCCATGACGACACGGCAGTGCCCAGGGTGGAGCCTCAGTGGCAGACTGTACTTTAACTCAGTGCTCTCAGGAGACTCGCCGCTCAGACTCACCTTAGGTGAAGCGTAAGACTTGGGAGGGAAGTGAGAGAGAGGAACACAGAGGGACCCCAGGATGTCTAAGAAGGACAGCTACGCAGGGAATGACATCAGCTCCAGCCCGAGCACAAGGTGAGCCGCTATTTACTGCTGACCTGGAACACTGGGTCTAATTTCCTTCACAAGTGTTCAGTCTTTCTTGCCAGATCTGCCAGTTTTACTGACCGCTGAAGGCTAACACGGTGTAGTTTTACCTGACTGTATGGCCGGGATTTACCAAGAAACTGGTTTGACTGTCAGACTAAGGCAGAAGCTCACAGGGGTTCTGAATCAATGACCTTCTGATCCCAAGTGCAGGTTCGCGTGAGTGGTTCTCAGTAAATGACTGATCTTGGTATGATGCCACGGGGCTGTTTACACTTGGTGTGGCCTGAAAGATGGGTCTGAGGACATGTATCTGTGTGTATGTATACATTACATTGTGGGGACATTTGAGCCTGTTATTTTGACATTGTGGGGACATTGTTTCAATCTCTACAAGGGGAAACTCAATTTTATAAAAATCTGTGAATGCAATCAAAAAACTAAAATAGACAAAAATCTTGTATCTAGTCTTGTCACTTATGGGTAAAGTTATGTCCATAGAAATTAATGGAGAGTCCCCATAAAGATATAGATATGTAATCTGTGTGTGTGTGTGTGTGTCTGTGCACCCAAGAGGGTGAGATTTGCCATTCGCTACCCTTCAAGCATCCAAAGCATGCAAGGTGTGGCGCTAAACCATGTACAGGATAAACAATAACTACTTATGTGTCTCAATCAGATGTCAGATGGACGCCAGATAAACATTTCAATAGGTAATTTACTGAAAATCACCAATCAAAAACATTTTGACAAATTATAAAATTGATCAAAGACAATGTAACTTTACCTGGACAGTGAATTGGCTGCAAAAATTGACCTAAACAGTTAGTGCAGCATTTTGTCCAAATGAGGAGAAACAGTCCAGCCTACTGTCCTAAAGCGAGAAACACATTCATCAAACTGACAGCCTTTGACAGGAAGTCATGAACTGACAACCTTTCAGTCATAAACTCGACTGAATATTTTTAAGGATTTAAAACCCTTCTTTTGTAATATGGAGTCATGCTGTTTGTTTGGCAAAAGGTAAATAATTGAAGTAAGCCAGTTAGCTTCAGTTGCTGTGTTAGAATACAGCCGTCCCTTGATTCGTGTTGCTAATTCATTCCTGAAAAAGTTAACTGAAAAACATAAATCTGAGACCCATTTTCATTATTTTGAAAGGGGGGGGGGGTTTATAAAGTGCTTCCCTCCTTACCCAAAAACCCCCAAATATCCCAAGTATCACAAGAGCAATAAAAGGTTACAAAGAATGCTAAGTAACAAAGAACAATTTGAAATAATACAATTCAATGCAATGAGGCTTTTTTGCTCTTACTTATTTTGCTGAGGAAATTGACGCATAATTGTTCCCCACCCCCCACCCCCCAAAAAAAACAACAAAACAAAATCCCCTCTGCACTTTTTGTTAATTTTGGTTACAAGATAGAATGAAATAAATAATAAATAAATGGGAAGAAGCGTAGTGCAGGTGGTAGGAGTGCAGGTGATACTAGCGCAGGTGGTACAGTAGGAGTGCAGGTGGTAGGAGTGCAGGTGATACTAGTGCAGGTGGTACAGTAGGAGTGCAGGTGATACTAGTGCAGGTGGTACAGTTGGAGTGCAGGTGGTACTAGCGCAGGTGGTACAGTAGGAGTGCAGGTGGTACTAGTGCAGGTGGTACAGTAGGAGTGCAGGTGGTACTAGCGCAGGTGGTACAGTAGGAGTGCAGGTGGTACTAGTGCAGGTGGTACAGTAGGAGTTCAGGTGGTACTAGCGCAGGTGGTACTAGTGCAGGTGGTACAGTAGGAGTGCAGGTGGTACAGTAGGAGTGCCATTTGTGGTATTATAGCTCATGGATGGCTAGTTTTTGCCTGGCTGGATTTCATTAACGTGGTTCTGTCCATTGATGGCAGTAAGCTTGACTCTCCCTGTCCGCATCTGTGTCTCCCACACAGGCCTAATGTCGATCTGACCACGCTGATCTATCGCATGCAGAAGGATGCAGACTATGTGGAGAGAAATCTCATTCTTGCAGAGGAGAAGCTGGTTCTGGTATTGACACTTGATCTTGATGCACAGACACACAGTTGTAGTGCAGGCAGAATGTGGACACATGGATGCAAACACCACACACACACACACACACACACACATCTGTGTGCACACAAACACACAGGCCAGTATGAGATACATGTACAGAGACAGTAAAGTATGTGCCCAGTGCAGACACACAGACCTATACATGGACCATCCAGTTTGTGTACACACATATCTTTTAGATAACGCATTCCCACAGCCTGCTGTATAGATGTAACTCTGAAGCTCTAATTATTGTCAGGACGCTGAGCATGTGAAGAATGGCCTGAGCACACAGTACCAGAAGGACTGCAATGGCTGGCTGGACGATACAGACAACCTTTTCATGGGACTCTTCCAGGACATGGAACAGGCCAAGAAGCTGGGCCACCCCCAATGTCAGGAGATCGAACTGGAGTGAGTGCAGTAACCAGACGGGGGGGGGGGGGGGGGGGCGTGTTTATGGGGTTTACTTGGGGGAACTCTCACCACGTTCGCAGGTACCGGGCACCTGCTTACATGTAGAGTTATTTAGCTGGCAGACGCGTTTGTTCAAAGTGAGGCAGATGACGCATTGGAAGCCTACAGCTGTCGAGGAGTCGGGCTGCTAGGCTAAGCCTCCAGTGGGTGACCAGCTGCCAGTAAGACAACATAGTTGCGGGAGCACTAGCTGCACAAGGATGTAATATAAAGAAAAGTTATGCAAATAAACACCAAGAGAATCTATCATGAAGTCAAGGTTTCAAAAAACAACGAGAGCATCCAGTTCTGCCACGTGAAGACTGAGAACCAGTCAGGGGTAGTAGTATGAAGAGGTTAGATCTTAGTCAGGTTAGCTTCTTGAAGAGATTAGATGTTCCTGTTTAACCCTAAAAAAGTACTTGGGAGACTTAGGGGGGTGTTGTGCTTTTAAAGCATCCCACCCCCCCGCTGGCATTCTTCCATGTCTGCTTTAGCCAGTGTGTCGGCTCCTTGGCAGGGAAGAGTTTGACCTCCTTGGTTGATTGTGAGCTCAGCAAATCAGTCCACTCTGCTCTGGAGACGGGGTGCTCTACCTTGCGTGGCTGAGCTGCCCTCATCTCCACTTCCCGTCCACAGTATCGGCAGCCTCCGAGAACGATGGGAGTCAGATTATGCCATTTACCGTGACATCTACGAGAAGAAAGGGAAGTCTGAAGTCGATTGGCCGGCGATGCTCCATCAGAAGCTGGTGGGTCCTCACCGTCTCAAGCAGAGTGGGAGTCAAGTGTTGCTCCCACCATAGACGTCAGCTAGGCTGGAGGCTCACTCCATATTGCAAATCTTGCTTCACAGAGGCAGGTGACCATGGGGGAATATGGACCTGGCGTGCCTGATGCCGAGAAGCAAATCGCCTCCCACAACATCCTGCACAAGGAGATCGAAGCATACCGCCCCCTGGTGGAGTCATCCGCCTCGAGTTCTCCGGTCTGTGGCTCCTTATTTATTTTGGCTCTGTTTGTCGTGTCCCGAGTGCTTGCAGACTTGCAGTCATTGTAGCAGTTTTGCTTTAAAACGAGAATTTTGATGTAGGGGAGATCCCTTTGTAGTGATACGTGTAAGTGTTGCATACACAAGCCTAATGGAAATGGTCTGTTTTGCAGGGCGCCTCTTCTGCACTCCGGACACAGTATAAGGACCTTCTGGTGAGGATTCTGACCAATGCTCTGCTCTGCCTTTGTCTGTGGTGGTGATTCAACAAGGCTCTTGGCTGCTGCAATTTACAGCTTTACAGCATCAACCCCAATGAGATTTTATGATTTTACAACTGTGGCACCAAATTCTGGAATGCCTTATCTGTCCTGTGAACAGTCTGCAATTGATTCAGTAGTTAACTTTTATTAAGTGAGGTGCGTCTTACAACAAGGACTAGCTCATAACTCCATCATGATGCAATAGAAT